>NW_028318000.1:2461573-3692359 GCF_062004578.1 Staurois parvus
GCAGACCCACTACTCTGGCCAATGTCTACTTCCATAATTCAGCTCGCATATCATTTTACTTAAAAATTGTGGATGAATTAAACTGGTTTGCCTCAGGTTGTGTAATCTTAGGAAGGGATTTGAATATTCCCCTAAACCTGCTCCAGGATACCTCCTCTGGCAAAATCTGTATTTCTTATGGAGCACTTAAGAGAATTAAATGTTCAGATGACACCTGTAAAAATATTGGTTTTATCATTACCTTCTGTCCCAATGACAGAGGTCAAAGGACAAATATAAAAGGAACACAGACAGAAATGAAAACTAGAGAGGAGTTTTCAAACTTTCACACTGAATCTAAAACTTAAAAAAAAATTAGTTTTGACTGTAGATACACTTTAAGTCAAGCTATGTTCTGCATTTTTAAACTAATGATGTTCTCATTACCTTTATTTTTGAGTTTCGTCAAGCACTTCATACTGCCACATCCCCCTGTTAGTAGTAATAATTTATTTTGATAATGCCACAGTGCAGTGAACTTTAAATTCACTTTCTGCCATGTACAACCCAATGTTTTTCTGTGCACAGCGGGTATAATTGTAAATCTTCTTGTCATGCTGCTCACATTTTCCATTGGTAGTCATTACATTACTTTGGACGGGTATGTTAAAAGTTTGCAAATTCTGCGCTGTCAGTCTGATTCCTCTAAGTGCTGTAACTCAAGAATGTAGTAAAAAGACAGACGTAATAAACATAAATTCAACAATCAACAAACTCCGTTGTCAGAAAATGTATCAAAATGCCTTTAAAGCAAACTAGGTGTATGCCTTCTGTTTACTCTTATCTCACAAATTACTAATTAAATTGCAGGAATAATAAATGATCTCTACCATACAATATTATTCACTTGTCAGAAGGGAGCTAATGGTAAAAGGCAACAATTAGCCATAGTTCACCTTAATTGACGCTTATCTGCTTTTGTTTATGGAATGCATCATTTGAAAAAAAAAATAATGTTCTAGAAAATTTGGACTTGAAGCAGTTAATGAAGCTTGTCACAGATAATATCCTTTGGTTCTGGATGGAAAAATTAGCTGTTACACCTATGAATACTCACTTTGCAAACTAAATATTAGTAAATAAGATAAACGTGTTTACCTTGAATACCCAATGAGGAAAAGGGAAAAAATTGATAAGATCACCTTTCGGAACATGTTACATGTTCCACCTGTTTTTAGGGTGAAACATGTAACATGCTTCCTCTGCTACAGCAACTCCCCTACCTGCTATCTCTAGTGACAGCGAGCCGGGGATTTTTTCCCCAAATTCACTGTCACAATTTTTGTGAATGGAAGAACAACAAGTACTGACAGCCTTTGTGCCTGCCGGCTTATAGTTCTCAATGAACCACCAGGGCACTGTTGAGTGCTCTAGGTAGTTCATTGTTTCTTCCTGTCATTATGTAACTGCCTGCCCATATGAGGTACGAGCAGACAGCTTACACAGTCTGCAGGAGTCCTGCATTGCAATGCTATGAAGGCTCATAGTAAAAAAAATAAATGTACATTTATTTACCTGCAAAAAGATGTGCATTTATCATTTTTTTAATAAAGGTTAACTCCTTTAAAATACTGTGATTTTTTTAGATGGATGACTGCACATGCTAAAAGGAAGCAGAAAGTGAAGCTATTATAAAGATAAAATAATGTTATATAACCACTTGACCTCAGAAAGATGTACCCCCTGTGTGGCCAGGCCATTTTTTTCTATACGGCACTGCATTACTTTAACTGACAATTGCACTGTCATTAGAAGCTGCACCTAAATGGAATTTATGTTATTTTTTTTCTCACAAATATTGCTTTCTTTTGGTGGTATTTGATCACAACTGGGTTTTTAATTTGTTACGCTATAACCAGAAAAAGACCAAAAAACCCCAACAAAAAAATTATATTTTTTACTTTCTGCTATAAAACATATCCAAATAAAAAATGTAAAAATCTCATTTCTTCATAAATTCATGCCAATATGTATTCAGCTACATATTTTTGGTAAAAAATCCCAATAAGTGTATATTGATTGTTTTGCACAAAAGTTATAGATTCTACAATCTATGGTATATACTGGAATTTTTATAAATTTGTTTTTATACTCATAATGGCCGCAATCAGCAACTACTGATATTGCAGCGGACAATCTGACACTAACACTACTGATACTTTGTGGAAACCAGTGACTCTATTACAGTGATCAGTGCTAAAAATATACAGTCACTGTACTAATGAGACTGGCTAGGAAGGGGTAAAACATCTAGCACGTTCGAAGGGTTAACTGTGTGCCTAACCAGTGTTTATATGTGCACTAAGGGATGTGTTGGATTTTATTCCCTGCTTTGTCCCTGAGAGGACACAGCTCTGCCTTGTTTACAAAGCTGTGTTCTGTCTTTCCCGATGACCAGCAGGTGCTGTCAGTCATCCATTGGCCAGTATCCACCAATCGGCTTTTGCTGTGACTAATCACAGCAGAAGCCATGCACCCGGGACACGCACACCCTATCAGGAAGTGAAGAATCAGGTATATATACGTGATTCTGCACATATTGGCCACCCTGTAGCAATAAAGCTGGATAAGAAAGGAGGTTCAGGGCTGGGTCACACCATAATGCGGTAAGGGAAAGGCACATTGCATGCACGTTTCCTGCACCACATTCAAAATGCATGGCCTTCATTATCTCCTGCTGTTGCCAATACATTGTTAATGGCATCCCAAATGAAGATAACAAACGCAGTGTGTTTGTAGACACCAGATTGCATGGCGCCACACTACAACACAATTTGGTGCAGTGCATTTTTTTAATTTGCATGCACTACCCAGAGCATTCCCAATGTAGGGGAAATCCCAGATGCAAACTGCGTTCCTGTGTGCAGGGGCGGACTGACAACTCATGGGGCCCCTGGGCAATAAGGGATCATGGGGCCCCTGTGTCCTCACCCACACTCAAACCACACCCAAAAAAGCCTATGAAAGGTACTAGTGGCATCTCATGGGGCCCCCTACTGACTCTGGGCCTTTGGGCAGTGCCCGAGTGCACGAATGGTCAGACCGCCCCTGCCTGTGTGATTCTTGTGTGAACTTGTGTGAACTGGCCTTCATAAGAATATACAATGATTGTAAATTGTATATATTTGTATGTATAGAATGTTTTTATGGTAAATAACAGTTAATTAACTCATACAGCTATTTCTATCTTGCTTGCAGTTCTCTGTTCTTCTATTTCTAAACTCTGACACTGATCAGTTCACTGTGGTCCTTCTACAAGGCTCAATGACACAAAAACAATCTAACTTGAGTGGGCCATAATATATTAGTATCTGTTATATATAATTAGTTTTAAAGTATAACTAAACTCAAGAATAAAATGTAATCTATTGCAGCTTACCAGTCCTTATTAGATGTAGTGACAGTATTATTCTTTTATTTTTGGCTAAGAATACATACAGCAAGTACAAAGAGTACCCTAAATTCAATGTCTTTGTCACTTCCTGTAAGCTGAAAAGAAAAAAAAAACAATTTTATCTATAAATTCTATAAACCTATAAATCAAGCAGCCTCTATGTCATAAAGATGAATAGAGGCCAAGAAATATGTAGTCCAGCCTGGGTGGCAACTATGGAACTATGGTTTCCTCCATAGATACAGTGGGGGAGTGAGCAGAACTACTCAGGGATAGGAAGTGTGTTAGTCACTGGATTATTAGGTGAAAATAAAGGCAAATATGTCTCAGCCCAGTTCATATGGAGAGAGCCATACTCTACAGAACCACTGAAACCAGCTATGGGTATAGCTTCCTATAAGAATGAATGAAGCCACAAGGTGAATATGCAGGCTAAAGAGAGCCTATCTAGGAGATTTTTAGAAGCAAAGCTATGTGGCTATGTAAGATGGGAAACAGCTCTCATTGTTTGAATACTGTGTGAAGTAAATTAGAAAGCGTCCTGACTGACGTTATGCAGTTTGGCCACAAGATGTCACTGTTTCTAACACAGCTTCAGACTGCATAGCTATTTCTATATTCAATAAGGGGTGGGGTTTTCTCAAGGAGAGTGAACAGGAAGAAAAAAAGAGAAGCCATACTGGAGAGAGAGGGAGAAGAAGGCTGAGTGATCGGATAATCCGTTGCCATCCAGCTGTGGAGACTGCCCTCCATAATCAGAAATCCCATTGAGTAAAGCTGATGGTGTTCAAGACGCTAATCCTGTTCAAAGAGGGGAAGATTTGCTGCCAGGAAGCTAATGAGGACAGAGGAGCAAAGCAACATACATTGCTGATAATATTGCATGCTCAGTGGAGAAACATTGTTCTGTTCAGAGTCACCAGCGGATTAAAGCAGACCCGGGTCGGTAAGATCGTGCACGCACCTCATTTCAGTGTTGGCGCCCATAGGACTGAGACAGGCCTATAGTTAGTTAGTTAGGGTCTCTGTTTGTGTCAGGCCACAAGTGTTGTTACTGATCATTGGAAGGACTCCACAACTTAAAGTGACATTTCATATTGGAGAGCTGATAAAATCCTACAAACTCAAGCCAGACTGGCGTTTTGCTCAGGAGGAATACTCAGGCACGTGCTACAGGAGCAGTTATAGGAGGGAGAGTACTGTAGATTTGTGTAAGATTGTAAGCTGTTGTGCTGCACCGCAGGCTAGCCCATACCGTACACCCATACATTGATTCTTGCTCTTTCAGGGTGATAACAGGTAAGGTGTCGCAGCTTATTAGTGCCCACCAGTAGGTAAATTACTTCACTTTCTACCTTCATCCATCAGAAGGCGCCGTGCTGTGCAGCACAAGGGTCTCAGCCTTTGGGCTGAGTGTATGTGAATTTATTGTATATTCCAGCATTTGTGGTTTTGTTTATTTGCCACATCTAAGTAAAATTCTGTTGTGACAAAAGCTGGTGTTGGGGTTGCTTTCCTCATTCGTGACTTCATTGTATCCTGGGGAGCCCACCCCGGTACATGGCTTACAGCTATGCACATAACCATGCACAGATAAGGATTGAGAATGAAGGTCCAAGTGGGCAGTGTAATGATGCTAAAGTCTGAACACCCCAAAACTGTGTGAATTATAAACTAGTATAATTCACAGCCAAACATAAAGTCTATCTGAGATCAAATGTAGCAGAATTCAAAGTAAGCCATCTGGAGCAACTTTCTTGGCTAATTTTCACTTTTGGAGCAGCAGCATTACTTATTGCTGTTTAAATCTTTAAACATTTGACTTTGTTTTTTCTGCATCAAAATATACAACAGCCCCATCAGAGTAAGGCCATATTACATTTTCTTTACATCATAACTTTGTTACTGAAGTTAAAAAGAAATGTATTGTGTTATATGTAATGTGTATTTATTTATTATACAATAAATCAAATTATATATATATATATCATATATTATTTTTTTAAAACAAGGCAATATTGGCGCATGCGTGGCCAGGGACGATGGTGGCCGCACTTTAAGTGAGCTCCGCTCATCCCGGCCAGTGAAGACTCACCCGACACTTGCCTCCGCTCCTCTTCCGCTGCGGGTGAGTCACCCGTACTCTGCACCCGGCCCGGCACCTGAGCGAAGGCTTGATGGGGAAGATAGGGCGCTGGAGGCCCCCCTCCCCGCAACCACGTGACCCGCGGCCCTCGCCGCTCCGGAGGTTCCTCTCCAGGCCACAATCCCCAGCCTCAGGTATGACTGAGAGCCCAGGGAGAGATCGCGCCCCCCCCCCGGTGGTCGCAGACGGTACTGCACCCACAGACACTCCAGCCTCTGCCCTGACACACTCCCTGCTGGAGGACTATGAGCCCCAGCATGCTACTGCAAGGGCTGCGGAGCACTCTGCCTCAGAGAAGCATCCTCTTTCCACCCTGGCACCTCAACAGGCCACCCAGTCACCTTCCCTCACATTGTCAGCGTTGGATGACAAGCTACAAAATTTTTTGCGCAACATTACCGCGTCCATATCCGCTGAAATTGGAAAGCTGGCCTTGGAGCTTAGAGGGGAAATTACCCAGATTGGAGACCGCACGGACAGACTGGAAAATGAGTTTGATGATCTGGTATAATACGTCCACGTGCTGGAGGAGGATAACGCTTATCTGAAGCATTCCATGTCCCAAATGCAGCTCCAGCAAGAGGATCTGGAAAACAGGGAACGGCGACAAAATATCCGTATCCGCGGTATGTCCGAGTCTATTGCAGATGCACAGTTGCACCGTCATCTTCTGCCCTTCTTTACCGCGACTGCCCCCTTGGTTCCAGAAGCAGATTGGCGTATGGATAGGGCTCACCGCTCCTTGGGCCCAAAACCTGCTGAAGGCACCAGATCTCGCGACGTTATTGTTCGCTTTCATTTTTTTCAAAGCAAAGAAGCTCTACTTTCTGCTGTTCGCCATAAATCGTCTCTGGAATTTCAGGGGGACAGACTCCAACTCTTCTGCGACCTGTCCCCGATTACACTGGCTAAGCGACGAGATCTGAAACCGATCACCACACATCTTCAACAACACCGTGTCCCTTACCGCTGGGGGTTTCCCTTTCGGCTGATCGTAACTAGGGACAATACCCAAGTTGTGCTCCGTGATCTTCATGAGGCGGACTCCTTCTTAAAACGCCTGGGACTTCCACCTCTGTCTGAAGATGTATCCCCACTGCCACCAACTCCGTCTCGTCCATCCGCTGCCCCCAACAAGATCTGGACCCCAGTTCGCAGAGGTCGGAAGAGACTTTCTCGTACCCCACAACGTCCGCGTCTTCCTCGGTCAACTGATCCACCTGCCTGACGATTCTCTGGGGCGCCCTTCTGAATCCGGTGATGAACCTTCCTTCCTGGGTTTTTGGTTCTTTTTGTCTTTACATAATTTTCCCACAGGTTTACCTTATCTGTCCGGCCAAATTGTCGGGTGTTTTTCATGGTTGATTTTTTTTTTTTCTGGCCGGGCTTGACGATCTTTCCGATGTCCTGGTTGTCGTGTTGCCCCCGACTTTGTCTAGCCATAGGCCTAGACGACTTGGGTCCCATTGTTATCCCCGAGTTTATATCCTTACGGATACTTATTAGTGTTAGTTCTCTGTTTTTTGTTTTTTATACTATTACTTTGCACTGTACTGTGTTATTCAACTGTTTTATGTTTTTTGTTTTTCACTATATTACATCGATGGTATTCCATTCATTTTTCATGCTATTACATGTAGGTCAGTTGTCGTTGTTTCATAATGGCGTTGAGGTTTCTGTCATATAACGTCAAGGGCCTCAACTCCATTCAAAAACGGTGGATGGCTTTGAGGGAATTCCGATCCTCTGGAGCAGACATTATTTTTGTCCAAGAAACCCATTTTAAATCAACTGGCTCTTTTAGTTTTGCCTCGAGATTTTTTCCCCAAGCCTACTCGGCCTTTAATCCTTCTGGGAAGGCCGGGGTGGCAATCCTTATTGGGTCACACTGCTCCCTTCGGGTTGTTTCCTCCAAGGTTGACCATCAGGGTCGTTTTATTATTTTAGAGTGTATGCATGGCGAGACTCCCCTTGTTCTGTTGAATTTATATGCTCCCAATACAGGTCAACTGCAATTCCTATCCCAAACGCTCGCTAATCTAGACTCTATTACTACCTCGCAGGTGATTGTAGGGGGAGATTTTAATCTGATTGTTTCCCCCCATAAAGACAGGAAAGTGCTTTTTGAGTCCACCCCCTCGAAGCGGCAATGCTCCTCTTCAAAATCTTTCCGTAAATTGATTAGGGAGCATCGTCTCTTTGACGCTTGGCGGATTAAACACCCCCTTCATAAACAATTTACATTTTACTCCAACCCTCACCGTAGTTATTCCCGCCTAGATCATTTTTTCATCTCTGCCTCTTTGCTCCCACTTCTGGTTTCCTCTGAAATCAATCCCATCACTTGGTCTGATCATGCCTCTTTGACCTTAAATCTTTTTTTTCCCCCTGCTATGCCCAAACCGTGTCACTGGCGCCTTAATGAGACATTTCTTTCCACAGACCATCTTAGGGATGAATTGTCACGGGGACTCGATACATACTTTACTTTTAATGTCGGTTCCGTAACTTCTTCCTCATCTCTGTGGGAGGCCCACAAGGCGGTTTTCCGTGGACTCTGTATCTCCATGGGTTCCCGTTTAAAAAAGTCCTCGGCGAGTGCTAGGGCCTCTCTCATACAACAGCTCTCGTTGGCGGAACGTCAGTTACTGAATAAGCCATCTATTTCAGGGCTTCAGGGGGTAACATTTCTACGTGACCGAATTAAAGCCCTTGACTCCAGTAAGACTGCACAATCTCTCCTTTGGGTTAGACAGAAATTTTATGAATTTTCTAACAAGCCACACCGTATGTTAGTCAACCGTCTCAAAGCCCAGTCCCCCTCCACGATGCCCGACCTTCTAATACAGCCTGATGGATGCCCTACTTATGATCCTCGGGCCATGGCAACCCTTTTTGGCTCATTCTATGGGAAATTGTATAACTGTTTAACCCCGGACCTTCACCCTTCTCTCACACAACCATCGTTTGATAATTTTTTTGACCCCTTGCTACTTCCGAGAGTATCACCCTCAGACATTGACGCTCTTAATGCGGATGTTACGCTAGAGGAATTATTGGATACAATTAAACACCTCCCTTCTCGTAAAGCCCCGGGACCGGACGGACTGCCCTACTCCTACTATAAATCTTTTATTGGTACTCTGGCCCCTCATCTCCTATCCCTTTACCGAGATCTATTTAAGGGAATCATACCCCAGACTGACTTCTCCCGTGCATATATCTCGGTTATTCCTAAGCCTGATAAGGATCACTCTATCGTAGATAATTATCGCCCTATTGCCCTACTTAATTCCGATTATAAGATTTTTACTAAAATCTTGGCCAATCGACTATCCGGTATTATTTCCAAGCTCATTCACAGAGATCAGGTGGGCTTTGTACCTGCCAGACAGGCTGCGGATAACACCAGGAGATCTATTGATCTGGTTGATCTGGTCAACCGTTCCTCTACCCCTACTGTGTTATTGAGCTTGGATGCCCAAAAAGCCTTTGACCGTTTAAGCTGGCCTTACATGTTCATGGTTTTGGAGCGATTTGGTTTCAGGGGTTCATTTGTTGCAGCTTTGAAGGCCCTTTATTCATCCCCTTTCTCACAGGTCAGATTAGCTTCCTTTCTCTCACCCCCCTTTCAGATGTCAAATGGCACTCGTCAGGGATGTCCACTCTCTCCCCTGCTGTTCATTCTCTGTCTGGAGCCATTGGCTGTTGCCATCAGGTCGAATCCGAATATCCGGGGGATACAATTCCATTCTCATGAGTACAAATTATCATTATTTGCAGATGACATCCTCCTCACACTTACGAGTCCCCACACCTCTTTACCGATTTTGCACAAAATTTTGAAACAATTTGGGGCTTTATCAGGTTATAAGGTCAACACGTCCAAAACTGAGGCACTTCCAATACATGTTTCTCCTGTTGTTCTTTCCTCCCTTCAGGCAGCCTTTCCCTACCGGTGGTGCACCCACTCTTTAAAATATTTAGGCACCAACCTTACTTCCTCTTACCAATCCATATACGAGGCCAATTTTCCCCCACTGTTTATAGCAATTTCTCGCTCCCTGAAACACTGGGATGCCTTGCCTATCTCTTTCCTCGGTCGTATTAATGTCTTAAAAATGACCGTACTACCCAAACTTTTATATCTGTTTGCAACCCTCCCCGTACCCGTTCCTATGTCCAAGCTTCACTCCCTTCAGAAATCTTTCTTACATTTTATTTGGCACAACAGGCGGCACAGGATTGCTCGTTCTGTTCTGCTTTCCCCACGTTCTAGGGGAGGCTTGGGAGCACCGGATATAATAACATACTATTTTGCAACCCACCTTCGCTTTCTTCTGTCATGGTCCATTCACTACCCTCCCAATACATGGACTGAGATCGAGTCTTTACAATTGTCCCCAGTTCATCTGTGTTCCCTTCTCTGGTCGACCTCGGCGGTGGATGTTCATTCTTTTCGCCACTCACTCCTAGGCCCCATGCTTTTTTCATTGACTGTTTGGCAGAAATGTAAGGCTAAATTCACATTGGCTTCTCAATGCTCCCCACTGACAAATATCCTTCATAACCCTAATCTTCCAGACAATATGGCCATGTCCCGGATGTCTCTTTGGGTAGTATCTAACCTTTTTCAACTACGTCACCTGGTACACCCGGTGACTCGTAAGTTACATTCATTCTCGGATCTCCAGAGGAAAGCCTCTCTACCCCCTCATCATCTATATGTATACCTTCAAATACGCCACTTTTTCTCTACTCTATCACCCTCATTGAGCTTGGGGAAACCTACCCCCTTCGAACGTCTATGTATGGAAGGTCCCCATCAAAGGGGTATTGTCTCTAGCACCTATAAAATTCTTATGGAGGCCCCCCCTTTGTCCAATGACGCTCACCTTTATATGCGTAGGTGGTCTCAATTTATACAACGTGATATTGACTTGTTAATGTGGAAGAAAATATGGGATAATGCATCTAAATCCTCTATTTGTGTGGTTTTTAAGGAAAACATATACAAGATTATGATGTTGTGGTACAAAACACCAGAAGTTCTTCATGTTTATAATCCGAGTGCTTCTCCTGCCTGCTGGCGCTGTAGTGGCGCTTCTGGCTCTCTTTATCATATTTTTTGGACCTGCAGCTCCATTGCTCCTTTTTGGGAAGAGGTCCGCTCCTTGTTGCAATCATTGTTGCAAGTTTCTCTCCCATTTGACCCACTGCATTTTTTGCTGGGCTTGCCATTCCCGGGTCTATCTAAACTGGCCAGAAAACTTGCTGCACATGTGCTAACAGCGGCCAGGAGAAGTATTCCTATGTGTTGGTTATCCTCTAACCCACCTTCATTGCAAACTTTGTATAAACTTATTACCGATGTAAGACAGATGGAGTGTTTGACTGCTTCACATAGTGGTTCGTTTGCTGTATTTGAGATGATTTGGCTCCCGTGGGATACCTTCTCTTCCTCTATGCCAGCCCAAATTGTAAGACCATGATTTTTTTTTTTTTGCATTGTTACTATATGACTCCACTGGTCCTGACCAAATGTAATCTTAGCCATCGATGTACTTCTATGTTTTGCTTGTTTTATTTTCCCTTTGTTTTCTGTAACACTTGATTTACTTGAAAACCAATAAAAATTGTTAATACGAAAAAAAACAAGGCAATATTATACATACATATTTCATATTACATTTTCGCACAGCAGGTGGAACTTCAGTTAATTTTCACAGGTCAATCTGAACTGCTTAGTTAAATAAATGAATAAATAAATAAATAAAAAAAAACATTATAAAGCTAAATAGTCCAAGCACAGATTTACACAAGTGAATGTCTGTTCAGTGATTTCAGTTAGAGAATGAGGGGGAAGAAATTTACTAAAGCTGGTGCACACAGAATCTGGTGCAGCTGTGCATAGTATCCAATCAGCTTTCAGGTTTTATTGTCAAAGCTTAATCAAACAAACTGAAGTTAATAGCTAATTGGTAATTGCATAGCTGCACCAGATTCTGTGTTCACCAGTTTTAGTAAATCTTCCTCTGAGAGTCTTAAAATTAACAAAAAACAAATCATAAAAAATACATTAAAAACATTAAAAAAGAAAGCCTTGATATGAAGTCATTCATTAACTGTAGTAACTTCTTTGTCAAGTTTTTTAATGTTTGCATTATTGTTACAATGCAGTACTGGGAGGACGTGGTTCTAGGAGGACATTAATGTCTCAGTGTCATTTCTGTCTGCTCCTTGTTTCTCTGCTATCAGCATGAATCACTTCTGACAAGTTTTCCTGACAGAAAGATCAAAATTGTGACAGGGAAGGAAATTGCAGCAGACAGACAGCCTCAGCTCTCTTCCTGTGTGCTGTGTGAAGGGGGGTGTGTCCCTTCCATCAAATCGGCTCTCAGAGCTCTCCTAACTGAGCTTTGCACAGTGTAATTTCAGTGCTATGCCCACTTTTTTCTGAACTCTAAGACAAGCTGTAAATTCAGCACTTTGAACGGATGTACAGAAAAGAAGACTGAAGGTAAACAGGTACAACCTATGTAACAGGATTTGTTTAATCTCCATGTATCACCTGAGGCCAGTATATGTAAGGGTGTAAAACCACTTCAAATGTAGTTTTGTTAATGCAGTTGTCATTTCGGTCCCAGGAAACTATTTAACAGGATTCTCAAATGCCTTCAGATTCCTTCAATTTTCAGTATATAGTTTAATTCAAATCTGTCCAAGTTTACATTTTAAGAGGTCAATACAGATATTCAGGGAACATTCATTTTGGCAGATTCATTGGGGAGAGTGCCATAAAAAATACTAAAAATATCTCCAAATTAATGTGTGAAATATAATATGTAAAAATGGCAGTTAATGCATGCAAACAAACTGCTTAGTTTATAAAGTCATTAACAGTTCCTTAACACCATCTCCAAGTCATTACCACATCATCTTACTTTAGCACTGACAAACTGCTTCATTTGTATGGAGTGAAGCTGAGCTTTGAAACCCAGTGTAACAGATAAAGTGACTGTTGGTAGATGCAGTGACACTAACAAATTCCCTAATAGCATTAATGTGTTATGTTGTTGCGACTAATGCTTCTTTTTATACCATGAACAAATTTCAGCTTTATTAATTTGCTTTTTCCATCTTTTTTTTTTGTTCAGCTACATATCCAATTACCTAACTTTATTGTATTCTTTAATAGGAGTTTTATATTGTATCGATAAATTGTGACATTAATAATAGCAATAAAATGTTTATTACATCACCATAAAATGCAATATTAATAAAACTGTAATTTTATGAAATTGCAGTAAACAGATGCACAGGGGTACACTATATCAGAAACATCTTTCAACATGTAAAAACAATTTTGTTTTAAATCAAGGAAAAACTTCTTGGTAAATGGATTGCATTGTCTCAGGGATCACAGGGTTGTTACGCAGTACAAAAGCAATACAATCTCTTTGTCTCGCACTTTTGTACTTTGAGTTTAGGATTAAGAAATCTAGTGAAAGCATAGTGTCACACTAGGATACATAATGATGGAATGTTAAATCTTCAGCTTGTCATGTAACTTTTGTTTGTCTTTCCTACCTGGTTCTGTAGATTTGAGCATTGTAATGAGTGTCAAGAAAATGAATAAGTAGGAAGAACACGTTTATCCTGTTGCCAATTTCCAATATTCAGTCAGGAGTTGTGGCTTTTGGACATAGCTAGGGAGATTTATCAAGCAAAATACTGACAGAATAAAATGTGAATCTAGCAGAAATCTAATTGCCTCTCATTTGTAACAGATTTGCTATTTTTTATGTTTGCAACCTTATTGTCTGCAATCTTGAGGCCTTTTCAAGCTGTTGTGAAAAGGAGCCGTGGTTAATGAAAGTGTGTCAACAGGGAACATGTATAACTCATGTATATTGTGCTTTAAGTTTTTTATTGCTTTGTTGGTTATGGCTTTTTATGTCAGGTGACAGTGGTTAGGTTAGAGAGTAGAATTTAAAGCTGAACTCCAGACAAACAGCTAAATGCAAAGGTGACATACATATGTGGGAGCAGGTGTACCTGTCAAACAATTTGTTTTTATATCCATTCAATTCTCAGATTTACACATCTTTGTGCTAGAGCACAGCCCTATCTAGCAAGGGAGCTGAACTTTCTCTGCTAAAGTTTCACTGTCACTAGCAGATTTCCTTGCCATTCTCACCTTGTGACTGAACAGTGAAAGGAGAAGCGACATAATGATGAGCTCATTTCTCCATTGCTTTACTTTCAGTTCATCATGTTTCTTTTACTGCAGGATAATTTGCTTCTTGTGCTGCTTCTACTACCCTCTCTCTGAGATCTGCTGTACAGACTGTACAGTAGGGTGCAAAAGACCTTAGCCTTTCAATATTATTTTCACAATTTATTAGCAGTTTACCTTGCTGGTGCTAATATTGGTCCTGAAAAATGCCCTTGGTGGGCTTTGGGAACTCAGATGCATAACTAGCGGGTAAAAAAAAATTTCAAAATATGGTTTGCATTTTTATTTAAAGCCCAATTGAAGTTATAGCAACACATACAGTATTCACTCATAGATAGACAGCCTGAATTTTGCATACTTTTATAATTTTCTGTTGCAGTGGATGTACAGGGTGTCTAAATATGTCTGTGCAGTCCAAAAGACACCAGTGTTAGACCTAATACACTCAGTAACAGAACGGGTACCCCTATTTATCTGTAGTGATGGGCTGAACACCGCAAACGTCAAACAGATGGGACAATTCACTAAGCAGTATTTTACCTCATACAGTAAGATACCGCACAGCTACTAAACACATTCTTTTTTGTTTCAGTTTCAGCAGGGTTCCCCACTGACAGCTGAATGTAAAGAGAACCACCGGCATTGCCCGGCTATAAAAAAAATTAAAAAACACATACCCCCCCATCCTCCATCTATACTAAGCCCTTCAGGTCTGGTATGGATTTTATGGGGAACCCCCACGCCAACATTTTTTTAAAAAATGTTGTGGGGGTCCCTCCAAAAATCCATACCAGACCCTGGTATGCAGTCCGACAAGTCAGGACAGTGGGGGATGAGTGAGTATCGCTCCCTCCTTAATCATACCAGGCCACATCTCCCCAAAGCACCTTGTCCCCATGTTGATGGGGAAAAGGGCCTCTTCCCCACAAACATGGTCGGTGGTTGTGGGGGTCTTCAGGGAATCTGGAAGCTCCCTTTAACAAGTGAGCCCCACAAGATCCCAGCCCCCCCCCATGTGACCAGCCCCCCCTTCACGAAAAAAGGTGTAGCATAAAAATGACAGGAGACCATTGTTGAAAAGTCCTTTGATAAAAACAAAAATTTGAAAAATGTCCCTCGACGTAGATCCAATGTCAATCATGATGCCCACTGCCACCGCCGACCCGAGAAAAGAGATAAAAAATGCTCCTCTCTCGATGCTGGCTCCCACCATCTGACAGCTGTGCCGGGTTGACAGTTCTTAAATAGTGTGATTATGTCACAAGGGGACAGGGTGCATTGCTTTGGCCAATCAGGGCATAGTGCATTGTCGGGTGTGGTGGGCGAACAGCAGTGGGGCTAGATGCTCAGAAAGCAAAGATATACTTACTTAATCTGTCAATCCTCTCAGTGCAAGATTGGTCCCCGCC
Organism: Staurois parvus; assembly: GCF_062004578.1. NCBI lineage: Eukaryota > Metazoa > Chordata > Amphibia > Anura > Ranidae > Staurois > Staurois parvus. The sequence continues at coordinate 2,476,801 of NW_028318000.1, forward strand.
ACTCCTGCCCCCCCGCACGTTAGCAGTCTTGTGAATGGGCTGTTAATGACGTCATCACATCTATAGACCAGCTCCGAACGTGAGGACAGCAGGAACAGTTCACTGCTGGACATGGGGACCAATGTTTTCTGGGGGAGCGGAGGAATGGGTAAGTACAGCTTTTACCTGAGCGCTTGGACAAAATAATCACTTAACCACTGCAGTGCCACTGCATTGGAAAATAAACATTCTGCCTGGAGTTCTGCATTAAGGAAAATGAAAATACTTTGAGCATTACTAGGTTCATGATAAAAAAGGGAACTCTATATTTATTACAGGAATTTATATAACACTGACAATTTTACACAGCACTTTACAAATATATTGTACATTCATATCAATCCCTGCCCTCAAGGAGCTTACAATCTAAGGTCCCCAACACACATTCATACATACACATACCAGGACCAGTTTAGACAGGAGCCAATTAACCTACCAGCATGTCTTTAAAGCATGGGAGGAAACTTACCCAGGCACAGCTAGTACATGTAAACTACAGGCAGGTAGTACCATGGCTGGGATTTGGGCCAATGGCCATACTGTAAGATTGTAGATCCTAGATTGTAAGCTCGATAGAGCAGGGCCCTCGAACCCCTCATGTGTTGTTTTGTTACTGTATTGTCTCATGTACTGTCCCCCACTATAATGTACAGCGCTGAGCAAACCTTTTGGCGCTATATAAATACTGTATAATAATAATAATAATACTGCTAACCACTTAGCCACTGTGCTACATCAATATGTACAACATTTCTGGGCATAATCGTGGTCAATGTATGAGTATATTGGAGGGTATGGCTAACAGTGTCCTGATGCTGTAGCCACTGTGGCTTTATCACTGTGTACCTGCTTAATTTGCCCTAATCACACCAGTATAAGCAAGATGTATATATACAGTATAGTCCCTAAGGCTTAAGGATATGTCATTATTCATCTTAAGGCATCAACTGTGTGATCAGCTTTCTCTCTAACTGGTGGGTGTTTCCCAGTTAACAGAGAGTGTCCCAGTGTGCAGGGTTGGTTTGTATTGTAGTTTCAGTGAGAACATGAGCAGTAGGGGCCACCTTTTGAACATCTGTAGAGCTCAGAATGTAATTAGTATTCTCAGGTTCCCTTTCCCTTAGGTATTTATGGCCCCATTCACCATGTTCCTCCTCTTTGCTGTTGAGATTAAGAAGGCAGGTACAGGGTCCTTTGTTTGAAGTAACTTGCCTCCAAAGAAAGTGTTCCTGTTATTGCCACCATAAAATTTGAAGCTAACATTGTTTAATTGATTTCACTTTTGGAAAATCTTTTATTGTGTAAGAACAATAAAGATGACCTGCCTGAATAATATGGGTAATTACAAGGAGAAGGGGTTGGCAATGGTTGAAGAGATACAGAGAGTGTAGAATTTATTGAGAGCTAGGTAGAAGCAGATAGAAAAAGAGTTTGGGGAAGGTGTCAACCAGATATGGTGGTTGTCTTTGAAGGAAAAGTGTTAGCTTTCCACCTGAAAGGCCTAGAGAGGGGTGGGTGTTGCTGTCTGCAGCTTAGGAGACACTAAATGTAGTGCTACCCTCTCAAAGGCCACTGCATTTTTAGGTCCCCCCCCCCCATTAGTTCGGTACAGCCAGACAACACGCATTATCCACACTTTCATCCAAAGTCAGTAAAACAGTCCTTGAGCTTAGCTTGTATTGTTTTACTAGGAAATTTAACTTGGATGGGGTCTAGGGGTATGTGGGATGTCCAATGGAGCTGTACAGCTTTGGAGGACATACTTCTTAGCAAAAAGGACAAAGAAGCAGCAGCAGCACACAATCTTTGCAAGGAGCACTTGGTCCCCTTAGTGAATTTCTTCAGACCCCAGATGAAATCTCTTCCACCTGGCTATCTTGAGAGTGTCCCTGAGCAAGGGATTTTGAGACATACAGATTAAGTAGTCTCAGGGAGAACTAGTTGGGTATTGCACCTGACTGCCCTCTCCCTTCTTTGGCCCAGGGGGTATAGAAGTACCCACATTGTCCTGTTCCTGTAGCTTAATGGGTTGCAGCTGCATTCAGGCCTTTTGCTGGGCTGACTCCTTCCATGCTGACAGGCTGTCTTTCCTAGGTAGACTGTAACATGCCAGAAGCACCTTCTTCACTCCATCTTCCACCCGACTCTAACCACACTCTGATGATCTTATATTTAAGGGTTGTCCTAGCCTCCTTCCTGGCAAGCCTCTAAATAATCAGAAAATTCCTACTTGAACTAGAAGGAGTTACATCCACCCCCCATTATCAAACAGCTATGCCCTCACTGGCTGGGGAACAAAAAATGGCTCCTGAGCCCAAGTGCAGGGCATCTCATATTTAAAAACAGGGAGGGGAAAAGGGGACAAACTTGGAAAGGGCTATATACAAATAAATACTTTTGTATAACAATAGAATATGTACACTCTAAATATACACAGTGATAACAATAGTATATGTACAGCCTAACTACAGCTCCCTGCAGCTAGCAACATGACCAAACATATGTACAATGATATATACTGTATGAAATGGAGCACCTCCTTCCAGAAAGAAGCCCTATATAGCAAAGAAAAAAAATCATCATTAAATTCTTGAGCAGGAGGACAGCTGTCTATAATACAAGTGCAGAAACAGTAGGAGAGAGAAAAACAAAAGCCTATGCTCTAACTAACTGACCAAAGTATTTCCATCCACTGTGTGTTATTATCCTGCAGACAACAGAGGAAATCATAAGGCACTTCAGCATATGTCTGTAGACAAAGAAAATTTCAGGAAGAGCCCCTCATGGTAAATTATCAGTTCTAGACCTCACCCAGGGATCTTCTTCAGAATAGCAAATCTGGAAAGGAATGGATGATGTGAGTCCGGCCTAGTCTGTATGTAAGAAAAGAAATCCCATTGGGCCAGAATCCTGCTACATCCCTTTTTTTTCTCTTTAACAGTACATCCTGGGGCTAGACAGTCTGATAATTGTGCCATTTGACTTCCGGACAGCAATTGACTTGGCTGCCCAGCTTTAGCAACCATCATACGGTCCTTGCAAATAGTCAGGCTCCATACCTGGTGATGTCCTGGAATCCAACCTATGTCTCTTGGTTGCGAGACCCCTGCAAAGGCTTGGCAATATGCATTTAGATCCAGACTAGTTCAGCCTTCCATTGTGGTCTGGAGATCTAATAATGTCCATCACATTCTGTGGGACATAAGGGTAGTCCAATCTCCAACCCTCTTTTGAATTTCCCTCTGGAATCGTGAGAATCTAGGGAGCACCCACTTTCCACCTTGCCCAGGATGCACACAGGACTGTGGAGAACAAGGATCCATTGCTTAAAGGAAGAGTTATGGGCCATGGTCCTAGCCCAGGGGGTTAAGGGTCTTGGGCTGACTAGCTGTAACTCCTCAGCATCAAGCAGCTGCTCTATTTTCTCAAGTCCTCCAGCTTATTCTGGGGTGGTAGAACTTCCTGACATTCCCGTCAGTGATTCAAACTCTTCTGGAGTGTCACCCCAGTCCCATCATTCCTTTGAGTCACTCTCATCACAGTCTGTCTCCAGAGGCCAAAACTCTGCTTGCAGTCTGGGTGACCCCCAATCTAACTCTCCACCACTGCCACTCCCTACTGGTTCACCTGAAGATGAGCTGACTCATAGCTTTGCTTCTTCCAGGTGGGGCTGACAAGATGTGATTGAGGTCAGATTTTCTGGGACACTTTCTGGTTCCTGCTGGGCAGCATGGGTGAGCACCGACCTTTCAGCAGCATCACTGGGTGAAAGACAAGTAGCTGTGGGCTTCCATCCTCCACTGTAAGTTGTCTTCGCAGAGGAATCATGGTCCTGTGACTCGACCCCGCTCTCAGCATCTGTCTCTAAACTTCTTCCAGCCTTCTGGGACTTGCTCACTGCTGTTCTATATATAGTTCTGACTGTAGGTTTGTAAGATGGGGAAACAGCTCTCATTGTTTGAATACTGCTTGTCTGGAGTAAGTTAAATGTTTTGACTGACATTCTGCAGTTTAGCCACAAGATGTCACTGTTTTTCTAACACAGCCTCAGACTGCATAGATATTTCTATATTCATGAAGAGGTGGAGTTTTCACACAGAGAAGGGAGAGGAGCCATGTTCTGGAGAATGGTGAATGAGGGGGGCCATGTGAGCTGAGAATCTGATGACATCCAGGTGTGAGAGCATCCCTCCGTAACCAGAGCTGCAGCTAAGTGAATCTGATGAGATTGCTACCAGGAAGCTGATGGGATTGCTGCCAGGAATGCTGATGAGAGCAGAGGAACTAAGCAACATATACGGCGAGACCGCATGGTTGTTGGAGAGACATTTGTTCTGTTCAGAGTCACCAGCGGATGAAAAGCAGACCCGGGTCGGTAAGATCGTGTACGCACCTCATTTCAGTGTTGGCGCCTTGAGACTGAGTCCAGGCCTATAGTTAGTTAGTTAGGGTCTCTGTTTGTGTCAGGCCACAAGTGTTATTACTGATCATTGGAAGGACTCCACAACTTAAAGTGACATTTCACATTGGAGAGCTGATAAAATCCTACAAACTCAAGCCAGACTGGCGTTTTGCTCAGAAGGAATACTCAGGCACGTGCTACAGGAGCAGTTATGGGAGGGGGAATACTGTAGATTTGTGTAAGATTGTAAGCTGTTGTGCTGCACCGCAGGCTCGCCCATACCATACACCCATACACTGATTCCTGCTCTTTTAGGGTAATAACGGGTAAGGTGTGGCAGCTTAGTTGTGCCCGCCAGTAGGTAAATTACTACTCTTTCTACCTTCATCATCAGAAGGCGCCGTGCTGTGCAGCACAAGGGTCTCAGCCTTTGGGCTGGGTGTATGTAAATGTATTGTATGTTCCCAGCATTTGTGGTTGTGTTTATTTGCCACTTTATCTAAGTAAAATTCTGTTGAGGCAAAAGCTGGTGTTGGGGTTGCTTTCCTCGTTCGTGACTTCATTGTATCCTAGGGAGCCCACCCCGGTAAACGGCCTACTGGTTCATGCTGTAGGTGCTGGGTGCCAGATTGCTGGGTGTCAGCTTTGTCAGTGGCTTCCACCAGTAACCACACTTGATCAAGGTGCTGACCAGAGCTATGAGTCTTCTGCAACCGGGGCAGATCATACACACTCTCTCAACTCCCTCAATCAGACCGAGGGTGAATCGCCTTCAATGCTCCAAATGCACTCCATCATCCACCAGGGTCATCTCTGGCAACATAAACTTTGGGAAAACCTGTACACCACCTTCCATTTTGCTCCTCTCCCCATGGTGGATGTACTGGGTGGACCCTCACTCAGATTTGTTGGTGCCAGTCTTACTGTTATGCAGGATTTTCCCCGAAATTGTGTGAACTCTGCTCAACCGAATGGGAGTGTGCTGACTATGTTGCAAGATTAAAAAGCACTGTTTCTAGATAGGAACACAAGGACAGTCCACTGACATTAGCAGAACTTGGCTCGACATGACACTTGGACCCAGCTACTTTTGAGTAACTGGGTATTGGCAATAGCAATGGTCCGCGGTAGTTGCTAAGGGAAACAGTAAAGAGCATGGCACACTCCCCACTGAAATTAGCAGGATACATTAGCACATAGTCCCAAGTCCTAGTCACTGTTAGGGAGCTGCACATTTGTAGTCTACAGAATGATTGGCTGTCCCGGTTGCTCCGGGCAACAGCAAGCAGGATCACATACTTCATACTGACTTCACTAATTTTTAAAGCAAGAAGGACATGAGCCTCAGCAGTTGTTGGGCAACTATTTGTAATTCCCATGAGCACCGCAGCCTGGCATGGTTGCTATGGGTGATGACATGTAGGGTAACAGCACAGACTTAACTGACATAAGCAGGTGAACAATTAGCACAATCTTTAAGTACAGTCACCTGTTACACAGCAGAATGACTTTTACACAGGCCCAACATAGTTGCCATGGGTGACAGCATGAAAATTGGTCCTTGAATAATACAGCATCATCCACAGTCCCAGCAGTACAGCACAACTCCACTTTCCTGCTTGATCCCTGTGACCCCTTGACAATCTTCTGGTTCATTGGTTGCCAGTTGCTAAGGGCAATGGCCATATGGGTTGCTATAGGGAAATCCCAGATGAGCCCACACATGTAGCGCTACCCTCCTGAGGGCTGCTGAGTTTTTGAGTCCCTCCTAAGCTATGCACAACCAGGCAACATGCATTTTTCACACTTTCATCCAAAGTCAGTAAAAAAGTCCTTGAGCTTGGTTTTATTGATTTATTAGGGGATTTAACATGGATGGGGTCTAGGAGTTAATGGAATGCCCAATGGAACTGTACAACTTTGGACGATATACTTATTAGCAAAAATGACAAAAAAACAGCAGCACACAGCTTTGCAAGGAACACTTGGTCCCCTTAGTGAACCTCCTCAGACCCCAGATAAAATCTCCTCAATACCCTGGCTGTCGTGAGAGTGTCCCTGAGCAAAAGATTCCAAGACATACAGATTAAGTAGTTCCAGGGAGAACTAGTTGGGTATTGCATCTTCCACCCGACTCTAACCACACTCTGCTGATCTCATATTTAAGGGTTGTCCTAGCAACCATGCCAGGCCTTCTTCCTGGGGATTGTCTAGGTTCCTTCAAACATGAAAATTCAAGCCTCCTCTCTTCTTCCAGAAAGTGCCAGAAGTTTCTAGAAGGGTTCCAGAAGCCTTGACCTGTAGAATCTTCCAGCCTAACCTAAAGTGACCTCACTGACTCACTCCCAGGCTGACATACCCATGCTTCTTGCAAGCCTCTAACTAATCACAAAAATCCTACTTAAACTAGAGGGTGCTTCATACATAATTCTGATCAGCTTGGGGCCTACTGAGAATCCCGCCCATTTTCGGTGAAGGAAAGCATACAGATTTAAGAGTGCTGCTGTTTTGGGGTACTATTGGAAAGCATCCCATGTTTTTGATAAACATCCAGTTCTGCCTTACACTTGTGACGATTAATATTACAAATATATTATTTCTAACTTTTCAACAACTGAGAATTTTTTCTAAATAATATTATTGTTGTATATAAAATTATCCTCTACTGTGTAGCTCTAAGCTCTACTATCAGCAGTGTGCCTTACAAACAAATAAATCTATAATAATTGCATACATTTTGATTAGACAACATATTCAATAAAATCAGACACAATGGTAGAGGGAGCCTCAATGTCAGTTCTCTGTGAGCAAGGTTGCAAGCAGAATTCTTTGCAAAACCTATAAAACAGAATTAATGCATTTGGTTGTTCTTTAATGGAAGTGTTTTCAAGCAACACTGTAATCATCACTATCTACCAAAAAGGTTAGAAATCCTATGTACCTTGAGTAACATATCCATGTATTAGATTATGCTGGGGGGTTTTTTAACTCAACTGTTTCTTGAGTGTATTATGTTCAATGTCATTATAGTTTTTATGGAAAAAAAGGTTAGAAGTCAAACAAAAATGTAGTTAACCATAATCAAGCAATGTTTTCTATACACTATATGATGTGTTCAGCTAGAGTATAACTATTGTTTAGTGTGCTACGTATGGAGAAAATGGACACTGTACACTTAAAATTATTATTAGGCTCATGATTTGCCTATTACAAATAGGATACATTTTCACATTATTGTATTTCTGCATCATATTTTTCATATCACAACAGTAAAGGATTCAGAAACTAAAATGGTCTACTATTATGTTAAAGCTGAAAACATAATCAAGTTTAGCAAAAGAATGCAAAAATGTCCTTCCAAAAACTCATATATTAGTCAAGCTCATGCCCCAAATTTTTTCTATCTTGATGTAGCACAAAAGCTAAGGGCTCTTTCACACGGGCATTCCATATGTCTATTTTTCATCTGTCCATTTACGCATGAAAAACGGGCACTCATGTACTTCTATGGACTGGCGGATGTTAACGGATGATCAATGTCCGCATCCGTTAACATTTGTTTTTTTGAACGGAAGAAAACCCTATTTTTCTTCCATAAAAAATGGAACAGATGAAAAACGGATGTAAACGGACTAAAAACAAATGTAAAATGGCTGTAAATGGACTAAAACGGATGTAAACAGATGTAAAATGTTTGAGAAAATGAGTGTAAACTGATGAAAAACGGATGTAAACTGTTAAAAAAAACTGATGTAAACTGTTGAAAAACTGATGAAAACGGATTTTATTTTTGAAAAAGCGTTACTAAACTGATGAAAATAAATATATTGTGCCTCGAAAAAGTACTCATATCTATTTAAATTTTCCACATTTTGTCATGTTACAACCAAAAATGTAAATCTATTTTATTGGGATTTTATGTGATAGACCAACACAAAGTGGCACATAATTGTGAAGTGAAAGGAAAATGATAATGTTTTTCAAAATTTTTTACAAATAAATAACTGAAAAGTGTGGTGTGCATTTGTATTCAGTCCCCCGGAGTCAATACTTTGTAGAACCATCTTTTGCTGCAATTATAGCTTTTAAAGTCTTTTTTGGGATGTCTCTACCAGCTTTGCACATTTAGGGAATGAAATGTTTGCCCATTCTTCTTTGCAAAATAGCTCAAGCTCTGTCAGATTGAGTGGTGAGCGTCTGTGAACAGCAATTTTCAAGTCTTGCCACATATTCTCAATTGGATTTAGGTCTGGACTTTGGCTGGGCCATTCTAACACATGAATATGCTTTTATGTAAACCATTCCATTTTAGCTCTGGCTGTATGTTTAGGGTCGTTGTCCTGCTGGAAGGTGAACCTCCACCTCAGTCTCAAGTCTTTTGCAGAATCTAACAGGTTTTCTTCTAAGATCGCCCTGTGTTTGGCTCCATCCATCTTCCCGTCAACTCTGACCAGCTTCCCTGTCCCTGCTGAAGAAAAGCATCCCCACAACATGATGCTGCCATCACCATGTTTCATGGTGGGAACGGTGTGTTCAAGGTGATGTGCAGTGTTAGTTTTCTGCCACACATAGCGTTTTGCTTTTAGGTCAAAAAGTAAAATTTTGATCTCATCTGACCAGAGCACCTTCTTCCATGTTTGCTGTGTACCCCACATGGCTTCTCGCAAACTACAAATGGGACTTCTTATGGCTTTCTTTCAACAATGGCTTTCTTCTTGCCACTCTTCCATAAAGGCCAGAATTGTGGAGTGCATGACTAATAGATGTCCTGTGGACAATTCTCCCACCTGAGGTGTGGATCTCTGCAGCTCCTCTAGAGTTACCTCTTGAATGTTTCTCTGATTAATGCTCTCCTTGCCCGATCGATAAGTTTAGGTGGACGGCCATGTCTTGGTAGGTTTGCAGTTGTGCCATACTCTTTCCATTTTTGGATGATGTATTGAACAGTGCTCCATGAGATGTTCAAAGCTTGGGATATTTTTTATAACCTAACCCTGCTTTAAAACTTCTCTTCCTGACTTGCCTGGTCTGTTCCTTGGCCTTCATGATGCTGTTTGTTCACTAATGTTCTCTAACAAACCTCTGAGGGCTTCACAGAACAGTTGTATTTACACTAAGATTACACAGGTGGACTCTATTTACTAATTAGGTGCCTTCTGAAGGCAATTGGTTCCACTAGATTAGTTAGGGGTATCAGAGTAAAGGGGACTGAATACAAATGCACGCCACACTTTTCAGATATTTATTTTTAAAAGATTTTCCTTCCACTTAACAATTATGTGCCACTTTGTGTTGGTCTATCACATAAAATCCCAATAAAATGCTTTTACTTTTATGGTTGTAACATAACAAAATGTGGACAATTTCAAGGGGTAGAAATACTTTTTCAAGGCACTATATTTATATATATATATATATATATATATATATATATATATATTTATATATACAGTATCTCATAGAAGTGAGTACACCCCTCACATTTTTGTAAATATTTTATTATATCTTTTCATGTGACAACACTAATGACTCTTTGCTACAATGTAAAGTAGTGAGTGTACAGCTTGTATAACAGGGTAGATTTACTGTTCCCTCAAAATAACTCAACACACAGCCATAAATGTCTAAACCGCTGACAACAAAAGTGAGTACACCCCTAAGTGAAAATGTCCAAATTGGGCCCAAATTGGTCTGGGCAGGAAGGGGATAAAAGTGCTCTGTATTGAGGTGGTTACTATGCTGTTCCAGCAGAGGATTTGAAAACTTCTATAAAATGGTTACCACAAATTTTTGGATTAAATGTGGAGTGATTCTTTAAACCGCTATGTTTATGATCTGAAGACACTTGTGTTTCATGTTCTTGTTTGCCTGCATAATATTTATTCAAATTTAGCTTTCTGATGAACCTCTGCACATCTGTAGATGTATTGAACTTGTTCATATTTTTTTTCTGGGTCATATTTCAAACCTGTCTAAGACTTGCAATACCTGTTCTGTGAACATGACATCTTCCCCTAGTCTTCTCGTTTTCATTTTACCCTGTCCACCCCTACATCCTCTCTTTCTTCTCCCCCTCTGTTGTACCAAGTTGGGGTGAATGGTGGCGGGTGTTGTTCCTCCCTGTTTCTTCTGCTTTCTCCTCCAAAATGAGAGCCCCCCCCCTGGTCTAATGATTTACATACATAGTGTCCACATATAAACTATTTCAAGTATTTGGATATTTTATTTAAAGTGGTTCTAAAGGCTGAAGGTTTTTTACCTTCATGCATTGTGTGCAGCTCCCCTCTCTGCCCCCCCCCCATTATACCTACCTGAGCCCGATCCAGTAATGTGCATGAGAGCAGAAGCTCTTCTGGATCTCTGCATCCTCATTGACTGAGACACAACAGTAGGAGCCATTTGCTCCCGCTGCTGTCAATCGCAGCCAGTGAGAAGGGAGCGGTGAGTGCAGTCTAACATAGACACACAGAGGTGGCTCAGGAGCAAACACATATGAATGCTTGAGAAGCTTGCTCTGGGGGCACTCAGCAGGGAGATGGAGCCTGGAGCGCCAGTGGGGGCGCTGAGAAGAGGAGGGTTGGTGACAGGGACCATCGCGACACATGGGTCTGCACATGCGTAGGTGTCTGTCAAGACATGCAGGCAGCAGGGCACTAGGACCTAGGCTGCACCTGTCAGGCGCAGGGCAGGCTACTTAAATCAGCCCTGAACAGACATAAGTTGCCGTATGGTCTGATCTTGTTCCTGTGATCTGTGAGTTGATTCCTGACTGTTGCTGACCTTTGCTTGAACCTGACCTTGCTGATATTCTCCTGCTCTGACCCTCTGGCTCATTTGACTACTCTTCTGGATATCCCTTCTGATCTGAACTTCTGTTACCAGACCCGGCGAGTGACCTGATTCCTCTGTGCCTGCTGTCTTGTACCACGCTGTCCGCCCGTTACCGACCCGGCCCGTCTGACCACGCTATTGCTCAGCTATCCATCCGACCCGCACGGATTAGCTGCTATTCTCCAGACCTGTCTGCCTCTTCACACGGGCTCTCCACTTGTCATTACCTCTGGTGATTCCTCTACCTCAGGTGGGTGTACTCAGGGGCCGCGACCTGGTCACTGTCCACTCCAAGCCCATCCCCACCATCAGGGGCTCTGGTGAACAAGCGGACTGGGGCTTAGACTCCGCGCCCTGGGGAATCCTGTCCTGTGGACTGCTAGAGTACACCAGGTGGTCCATAACAGTTGGGCTGCTCTGTGCAAAACCAGAGCAGGTAAGCATGACATGTTTGTTATTTAAAAAAAAAATCTGAACCTTTACAATCACTTTAAAGGATAATAAAAATTCACATGGGCAGTTATACTGCAATTTGGAATTGCATGATGAAACTGCTGAAGCATAATTGCTACCCTTGAAGGCCTTAATATTCTATGGTCCTTGCACTTGTCCTGATATAGTACTTCAGTGGGTTTTTTTATTAAGCAAAAGGGTAAGGTATTTTAAATTTGTAAGAACATTTTTTTTTTCTGTTATTATTATTATTAATAAAACACCAACTCATTATGCAGCACTTTACATAGGGATTTACAGCCCTTTTAACACGTTTTTTGCTTTTTAAAATTGATTTACAATATTAAAGTGATACTAAAGCCTTATTTTTTTAAATAACAAACATGTTATACTTACATGCTGTGTGCAAGTGTTTTGCAAGCCCCAATCCTCCTCTTCACAGGTCCCCCAATGACACTCTGTGTTCCTTCCCCCAAATCGCTTGCTATGGGGTCATTTGTACTTGTTCACTCCTGAGCCCTGCTCATTATGTCCATAAGACACACAGAACAGGGCTTGGCCCCACTCCAACTCACTCTTTCCTGGCTCTGATTGGCAGCAGCAGGAGCCAGTGACTCTTATGTCTCTGAGCTAATGAAGAGAAAGAGAGCAGCCGCTCTTGTGCACATCGGTGGATCGGGATCAGGCTTAGGTAGGTATTGGGGGGCTACAGGGGGAGCTACATACTGCAGGTTTTTACCTTCATGCATAGAATGTATGAAGGTAAAAAAAAAACCTTCAGGTTTACAACCACTTTAGCTTGCCATTGCATACATACAGCTGCTTTCATTATTCCATAAACCATAATTGAACAACCTTTTACTGAATACTTCTTACTTAGCAATATTTGCATACTGTATCACTGTTTTGGCAGAATCTGCAAGGTATCACAGGATAGCTAGCTGTAACCAGTCTCTGATGCTATTGAGTCCAAGATGCTACTAATACTGATAATACTGAAGGAGGCTCACAACCTTAAAGTGGAACTGCACTGCATCTGAGCACCACAAACCAAAAATGCTATTTAATTAATTGTTAATATTCACAGAAAATTCATCCATTCATCCATGTCTGCATACTTTATTTTGCTAAGAAATAATTTTGAAAAACAACACCTAGATATTCTGATCATGGCCATCTTGAGTAAGGGTAGACGATCCATGTACACATTTACTTCCTGGAATTCATCTGTCCTTAGCTCATGCATTGGCTGAGCTGAGAACCCTAACTCCCTTCCTGAAGACTGCTGGGAGGTGTCACAATCATGTCCACAGGGAGAGGTGCGGTTCTCCATTTTACCCCAAACATCTACATTTTGGCATTGCTCTTAAACTCATATGCCATCACCTGGGGGGGGGGGTGTAGTATCGTGCATACAAGAGCCAGGCACAGGCTCTCACTGTATTAAGAAGTCTTCTGTATCCCCTCATTCCGTCCCCTCCCTCAGGAATGCGTTCAGTGTAGCTGTTTAAACAATCCTCTTGCCAAATAAGGTAGTGAAGATACCAGTTGATTTTGTGTAGAAAAAAGAAGCTGTTATGTTTTGGGTGTAGTCGGAGCAGTAAGGATCGTCTGCGATATAACATCTAGCAGACAGAAAGCAAAGGAGAATCCCGGTGCAACAACGAAACCGAGTGCGAGACCAGAAATCCCTTTTTTTCTCATCAGACTTGAAACTGATTAACCCCAGGCATTTATTTGGCAAGTACTTATTTACCTAAACTTCTTTCTGTTATCTGTTTGCTGTGCTGTTGTGCTCTGTATATTTATAGATAGATAGATAGATAGATAGATAGATAGATAGATAGATAGATCTATATATATATTAGTTACATCTTCTTTCTGTAAATATTTTTACTGCACCCTTTCGACCTTTTGGTAATAAATCTTACTTTCTAAAAGTGTTGAACTGTTTCTATAGCTCCTGAATGTAACTTACGAATCCCTGCCGCTGGAGAGCGCTACTATGAGTATTTAACCCTCTGTATAACCGGTCTGTGGAGATAGCGGGATACTGATGGTTAACCAGTCATCCTAGTGTATTGCTTTGTTTCCTCTTTCTCTGTATAAAAAGGAGGTGGTGGCAGTGTGAAGGGTTAATTAACCTGACCCAGTAACAATCGCATTCAGGCTGCCGGTACATCGATTGTGGTCCAATTAGCTGGAAAATCGGTGTGCAGGGTGCAGCTGGGTGTGGCATTGTTACGCACGTGACATCGTGGTTTTAGATTGGCTAGTCCTTCGGTCACGAGTTTGGTGAGAAGGTCTGGGGTCTGACGCCGCGCCCGTCACAGGAGGTATGACATAACTTTCCTAGGCATGGAATCCAGGAAATAACTGAAGAGATGTAAAAAAAAGGTTTAAAATAATCAAATATGATATATGTTCCTATCTATTTACTAATGCTAGCAGCATAAGGAATAAAAATAGTCCATGCTGATTGAGGGTGAAGTTTTGCTTTAAGTAATTTTTAAATCACTCTTGTTAAAAGTGGAATTGGCCTGTCTTAGATTATACCTCCAGAGTCAGTGCCATTGATTTGCAGCTGCAAATGTTTTGTGTTCTGATGCAATCAGGCTCCAAATAATGATCTAAAATAGGTTCTTTGTGACAACCTGGAGGCAAGTTGCACATACCTTGATAAAATACAAGTCCATTATTCATACCATCTTCAAACAGATCCTATTTAATGTCTGTAAGCTTTTCAGAAAGAAATATTTTGTAAAAGAAATGAATAGAATAAAATATATGGATATGGAAAGCTTTTCATGTCACTTATTTATACACCTGGCACAGCCATTTCCATCAATTTACAATTTCTTGGAAAAATGTGCTGCATCTACCCTGAACCAGAGCTTGAACGGTAAGCAATCAGAATAATTTTCTGGTAATGGACACAATAAAATACTTATGTTTTCAACCAAACAATAATTAGTTTTAACTAAAATGGATTGCTTTTAGCATGATCAATGGTACACAGCAAGGGTTGGGCATTTAGCTCTTGTAATTTGTCTGAGAGGCCTCTTAACTGTTTTCTTTTCTTTTTTTACTTAAACATAATTATTAGCATAGAATATGTCAACCTGCTGCTAATTGACTTAAAAGTTTTTTTTTAACATGCAACATAGAGTCTGAAGTTTATTTCCCTTTTTGTATTCTTTTTTTTTTTTAATCACAGCAAATGCTAAAATGTTAGGCTGCATTCACACCTTAGTAGAGAGGTTTTCAAGAGTTTTTATGTGTGCTTTTTTGAGTGTTTTTTGTGAGTGCATACAGGCATTTTTAGTTCAATTACAGGCATTTTATATGTATATTCAAACATCAGGCTTTTTGTTTTAGGTAATGGAAATCACTAGGGAGAGGACATATAATATAGGCTAACAAACAATGAAAAAATGCTCCAATCAAGTGATTTCAGACATTCCCACTGAAGTCTATGAGGACAAAAGCAATAGAGTGCTCAGATATGAACACTGGTCATTGAAATGAATGGGATTTTGCTTGTTGAGAGGTTTTGAGCTTTGAGCTACGAGCTACAGAACATGGGGTCTTACTCAGAAGAGTGGAAATTCTGCCCGTGATTTCAAAATGCTTTGCTAAAATAACAAATTGCACAATGGTGTGTTCAGGTGCTATTCATTTCAATGGAAATTTCAATTTCATTAAAATGCAGTGTGGTTCTGCCATGATTGTTGCGTGATAAATAGCAATGAAGTGTGTCACCAAAAGAAGTTCCTGAACTTGTCTCTACTGCATGTTATGTATCTTACTAAATCTGTTTTATAAATTGCCTCCAACACCCGTGATACAATTGGAGTTCAAAGGATGCTCACAAAATTGAAGACATATATCCCTGTTGTATTGTATTTTGCTGTTGAATAACGCATAAAAGCCTAACTAATAGAACACATAGAGGTTGCTTTGCTGAAGGCAAACTGTGTTTACTTTAAATATCAGATCATCTGCAAAAAAAATTAAAAAAACTACATTTTGCAAATTAGTGAACACAGCTTCGCTTTCCTAAATAAATATTCTTTACTACATTAGTAAATCAAAATCATAACTCTTTCTAGAAAATCTAGACTTACATTAGGGGATTGGTTGTCACTGATAAAGTTATAAGCAATACTGTAATGATAATCTGAAAGAGGTTCTAAGCCTTCCCCATTCTACTCAAAGAAATGTTTTACTGCAATCTGTGTCCCCACAGAAGAAATTTCCAATCACTTTCCAATCAATTTCCAAGACTAAAATGAAAACCCAGCAAAGGTCCTATCTTTTCCTAACTTTGTCCAAAATTACATAAGGAAGTAAAAGGTTTTGACCAGAGCTTGATTTTAAAACATATTTGCATATGTGTATATTTAGGGTAAGGTGAAATAATATCCTCTTCCTTATAAAGACTGGATGCTAGACCTGTAAATGACAGTAAAATCCTTAGTTTATATCCTTTAAATCAGAAACTGATTTTTATTAAGCAATTGTCTTTGTTGCTTTTGATGCAAAAGCTCATTGATTTTTTTTTCCACTTTTTATGTACATTGGTTATCCTACCTATTTAATTACATTCCCAACATACCTACAAATACATGGATTATTAGTGATAAACATTATGTATTTTTAAAAATAACCACGGCTTATATAAAATATGTTTAACATTTCTATTTTGATAATCAAGATCTACTATAAATGAAAAACCAAATATGAACTTCTTTAACAATGAAACAAATCCATATCCAAAATATACTGTAACTCTTCTGGAGGAAAATTCAGATTGATTTTTAAACTTGATCACACACCCGATCAAAAAAATCATATGAAAAATTCCACTTTCAAAGAGATTGTATAATAATCTGATTGTTTATACTCAGCTTTCTTAGAGCCAATCCCGACAGTTCATCCGAAATGAATCAAAGGGACAAACACATAAAATTTTACTTGTACGATATCAGATTGTACGATTTTTGATTAACCAGTATAGTTTTCATACCAAAATACAATACAATACATCATATAACTTCCGAAATTCTATTCTGTCATTTGAGAATTTTTGTAAGTTGAGTAGACTTTTCATTTTTGACATAGAGACTAGCATGCAAAAACAAAGGGATGATCATTCGTCTGATATTCTCATCCTGTTTATGAGGGTTACCTACATGCTTCAATTCTTTTTTATAATGAATGAAGGCTGTTGCAATTTATGCGGTTTGTCAATGCAGGCCAGCTGAAGGTGCATGAAGATAGACTCCTGGCATATTTGGTGACATGTACAGCTTGGTAGCCCTGAATTCATCATAAAAATGAATAGAAGCTCACAAAACCATGGATGGCAGTTAAAATTAGAGCAGAAGTTGGATTGAAAATTTCAGATTTCCACACCTGTGCTAGGGCATCCTAAGGATAACTTCACATTTTTGCATTGTGTTACAACCATGCACATCACTGATCCATGCACTTATTGGTGTGTTGTAAAGCCCATTTGAATGGCCTCTTAATGTACTAAATCAATGTACCTGCATTGTACAGCTTGTGTTGCCATATGGTATGATTCCAAAAAAAATCAGTTGTGATTTCCAGTGCACTGGGATGCATTCACTGTCTGTTCACAAAGAATGGGCTTGCTTGATGCAATGCAAGTTAGCATACAACAGTAAACGCACCACACTTGTGAGGAGGGTGCAACGTGGTGTTCCTGTGTCAAGAAATCACACAGAAACCCAAAGTTATGCAAAAGTATAGACTTAAACTATTATATATTAGTATAAGTCTACTGGGCACACACAACTGTTCGGCTTCATTTACAGAGAACTGTTGTAGAGGTCTTAGATTTTTTTGGATGATGGCAACAACATTTGCAGAGAGTAGCAAGAATATGGCCTGGTCGGTCCAAACCCAAGAGGAAGAGTACTGTTATCACTGAGTAGGCTTAGTCCCTGCACTGTCCCTACTCCTCTGGAATCTCTCCCTAGCGCTCTCCCTGTCAGAAAGGGAGCCTGTCCTTGCACTAGCCACTTCACAAAAATGTATGCCAACCCACTCCTAATTGATTCATAGAAAATGTCTTGTTGGGATATCAACAATCCATGATGAGTGGTGACAACATTAAGAGGAGATGTACTGTACTTCTTTCTATCTGTACTTTTTAAAGTTTATCAGAACCTGAGATAAACATGACGTATTGCATCAATTTAAATAAAAATAATAAAAAGTGAAAGTGATATCAATTAATATTAATTATTAATTTGTGCCCATGATTCATTAAATCTATAAAAATAAATTCATATAATGGAAACAAGCCCTGAGGAAGTCACATGATATTGTGATGCAACGCGTCGGCGGGACGTGGTGACGTATTTCCGGCGTGGCGGCCATCTTGGTACACCTGTTTGCAGAGTTGTACACCCATACATACATGCCCCTATCCGAAAGCATGGGGTATTGAATTGGCTGCCACGTGAGTTATAAACTTTTATATGATTTTATGCTATTTGTCCCTACTGTGGAAAATAAAATATACTGCACTATGGGAGGATCTATCTTATTTCTCATTTGAGAGATTGATGCTGCAAATTACTTGGAGAGGAGCCATTGGTGGGATACTAAATCCTGAGAGATTTGGGTGCGACAAGGAGCAGCATTTGGAGTGATAGCTATCTTGGAGGATCTGTGAGGGGGATCCACAAAAGCGCTTTGATCCGCAAGGGTCGAAGTGATGAGGTGAGAGGCTAATCCAGATGGTGGTCGGATTGTCAGAATTCACATTCACCCAAAGATCCACATGATTTCTCTTTATTTATGGTCACCAACTGTAGTCATTGGAAGCACGTGTTTTATTTTTATCACTATTAATACCTATTGGACTTTGTGAGCACTGTTTGATGTATAGTTGTATTGGGGTGTTCCCACTACACGAGAGGCACGTGTGATTTTATATGCACGGTATTATATATATATTTATGTATATATTTAAATGTGTTTCTTACTTGTTTCCATTATATGAATTTATTTTTATAGATTTAATGAATCATGGGCACAAATTAATAATTAATATTAATTGATATCACTTTCACTTTTTATTATTTTTATTTAAATTGATGCAATTTTGTGATTACACATCACTTATTATTTATGTGTACATATATCTTAAGGAGTAGCGCAACATTCTTTATTGTATTTATTTTACACAATCACTGGTATATGATTTAATGTTAGCAGCTTCTCCAGGTGTGTTTTTTGTTTGTTTTTTAGTTGATACACTTGGGAGCGCAGGAGGTTCACACCATTACTGTTATAAACATGACGTATTGCAGCTTATCTTCCCCTAAATAATTTATCTGCATTTACATAGTTACATAGTTCATAAGAAGGGGCGGACTGACCATTTGGAAACTCGGGCACTGCCTGAGGGCCCGGGGTCAGTAAGGGGCCCCATGAGATGCCCCTGGTACCTTTTTCATAGGCTTTTTTGAGTTTGGGCAAGGACACAGGGGCCCCATGATCCCCTATTGCCCGGGGGCCCCATGAGTTGTCAGTCCGCCCCTGTTCGTAAGGTTGATTAAATACACCAGTCCATCCAGTTCAACCTGTGTTAGTGTGTGCGTAATGTGTTTCCTTCCTTTGTTTCCTTTTATAAGATGTTTTTTCCTTTAATTTTATGTTGTGATCCTGCTAGTAACACACTTCTAGTCGTGGAGGGACAACACTAATTTACTGTACTATATCTAAAGCAGAGCAGCATTGTCACTCCAGGACAGGATGTGTCAGGATGTAGGACTACAGAACACATCTCCTTCTCTTTATCTATATAACATGGAGGAGAAGTATTTAATAGTCCACAGTGAGAACTCAGACAGGTCTGATAACATTGAAAGACCAACAATGAAGAGCAAAGTATCCTGCGCATAAGTCCAGTTGAGATGCGGATAGTCACATGAAGCCTTGCTGCTCTCTAGGACTGGGGTTGTCCCGTAGTAACTAAAAAAACAGAAAAGAAAAATAGGGGGGACATCAACCTAGTGCATTATTCAAAGACTTTAAATCAGATCAAATCAGTAAAATTACTATTCACAAACACAGGAATAAAAAGTGCACTTCAAGCCACACTTCTGTGGCCTAATGGGACAGTCATCCAAGAACAAGGGGGCCACACTGGGGTCCCCAAAGGATGATGCTTTTCAAAGGATACCCTTCCTCCTTAGAGCTTAATGACAAATGATTTGTCTAGCCAACTAAATAATCTAATCCACTTAATGAGAGCCAGGAGCACCTCCCCCTTGCTTCCACACATAGGAGGAGGCAAGCAATTCTAGAATGTTCCAACCCCCAATAAGCTTTGAGGAAGAAGGGTATCCTTTGAAACACGGCAGCCTTCGGGGACCCCAGTGTGGTCCCCTTGAAGTGTGCTTTTTATTCCTATGTTTGTGAATAGTAATTTTACTGATTTGATATTAAATTCTTTTGGATAATGCACTAGGTTGGTGCACCCTCTTTTTCTTTTCTGAGGTCTCATAACATTGTCTGAGATTTCAGTTCAGCTAACTACAGAACATATGGAACTCATTGGGTTACTGGAAAGATCCACGGGTATTGTTCGCACTAATAGAACAAATAAACAAAACACTATTGGTAACAAATCAAAATTGAGAAAATAGGAGTAGTTCTTTGTCAATAATTATATACACTTTAAAGAGTAATTCCACTTTTGTTAAAAAAAAAAAACATTCCCCTCTGGGTGATCAATGTAATCCAAAAAAAGTTGTATCAAACTCACCTTGCTAATTAAAAATCAGGTCTATTTATATCTATCATAAAAATGTCACTAAAATGTGTATTAGTATAGGAGAAATTAAGTTTCCCTTTAGCCATAAATGTACGTGCCAGGCTTGAGGCACAGTTTACACCCATCACAACTTCCCCTTTAATTAGATTCAGGAAATGAGCTGTGAATCTGTGAAATACTTGTATGAAATACATCTCGAATAAATAGGCACTGATAAAAAAGAGAGAAAAAATGAAGCCCTCAGGGGTTATTTGAGATTTTAATATAATTATTTTTTTGGATTCTTTGCAATATCTATAAGAAAAGAAATATGTGAGAAGTCATTTGCAGAATGTAAGTACTAGACGTTTTACTAAATGCAGCCATTTTTTATGGTTTCAGTATATCAAACATCATTACCTATTTTTTCTCTCCACTAACAAAAAATAGGTAAGTATTCTAGTAGTGCATGAAATAGCAAACACTATTCAAAGGAATTAAGCCTCTGGCTATGTTAGATTATACAATCTAAATAAAACTGTTTTTTTTTCTCTTTGCTCTAGGGCCATCTTTACCTTTGAGATATACTTATTGTCGGAACGTATGTTTCTTTTTGGAGCTGAAAATGCAGAGTCTCAACGAGAATGGGCCAAGGCACTATCTAAGGTAATGCTGATAATTATCTGATAAAGCTAAGCCTCAGGCATTAGCATAAAATAAATTGGCGTTAACTGTATGCTCTCACAGGAGCCAGCTTTAATTTAATTTTTTTTTTAATATGTAAATATTTTTAATGTTACTGTGCTAAAGGGAAATTATCAAGAAAATGTACAAAATTGTAAATGGAACAAAATATGGTCAAATGTGGAAAAACAAGTACTGTTTTTTTTTTACCAAAATAATCTATAAATTATCATACAATGGTTCTAATTGAAATTTTTTTTTAGATGAATCTACTTTACCTTATTTGTTAATGGCCTGTCTTTTCTTGTTCTGTTTCCAGTGTAATATACAGTGGGGCAAAAAAGTATTTAGTCAGCCACCAATTGTGCAAGTTCTCCCACTTAAAAAGATGAGAGAGGCATGTAATTGGCATCATAGGTAGACCTCAACTATGAGAGACAAAATGAGAAAAAAAATCCAGACAATCACATTGGCTGATTTGGAAAGAATTTATTTGCAAATTATGGTGGAAAATAAGTATTTGGTCAATATCAAAAGTTCATCTCAATACTTTGTTATATATCCTTTGTTGGCACTGACAGAGGTCAAACGTTTCCTGTAAGTCTTCACAAGGTTGGCACACACTGTTGCTGGTATGTTGGCCCATTCCTCCATGCAGATCTCCTCTAGAGCAGTGATGTTTTGGGGCTGTCGCTGGGTAACATGGACTTTCAACTCCCTCCAAAGGTTTTCTATGGGGTTGAGATCTGGAGACTGGCTAGGCCACTCCAGGACCTTGAAATGCTTCTTACAAAGCCACTCCTTCGTTGCCCGGGCGGTATGATTGGGATCATTGTCATGTTGGAAGACCCAGCCATGTTTCATCTTCAATGCCCTTGCTGATGGAAGGAGGTTTGCACTCAAAATCTCACGATACATGGCCCCAATTATTCTGTCCTGTACATGGATCAGTCACCCTGGTCCCTTTGCGGAGAAACAGCCCCAAAGTATGATGTTGCCACCCCCATGCTTCACAGTAGGTGTCAGGAATGGACTTGCCAGTAATGGTGGGACTCACCTGCCTTGTGGGCTGCAGTACCAGGGCTGGACAGCGGGTGCTCCCAGCAATCAGAGACTCAACCCTGCAGCCAGCCAAACACCTGAAGCTGATTATGCAGGTGTATTAAAGGGATGGCCAGACCTGCAGTCTGGGCCTTGGTGTGTGTTTTTCCTGGGCCCCTGTATCTTGTTACCTGCATCCCTGTTCCTGTTCCTGTCTGACTGATTCGTTGCTGACCCTGCCTGATCCGGACCTCTGCTGACTTCTCCTGTTGATCCCTGGTTTGTGACCCCGACCATTCTCTGCCTGACCCCCTGTACCTACCTGCCCGTTAGTTGCTGTACCCGGCTCGTGACCTGACTACTCTCTGCCTGCTCCTCCTGTTCCTACCTGCCCGATTGTTATTGACCCAGCCTGCCTGACGACGCTTGCATTGTATGTGTTGTTATCTGTGGGTGGTTTGGTTCGTTTGCACTGTGTTATGTTTTAGTATTGTACTGCGTTTATGTATTGTTAGTGTTAATAAATTATATTGTTTATAACATATCTGAAGCCTGCGTTTCCCTGCGTCAGTTCACATACCTCTGGTCATACCCTGGAGCCCAGACAGTAGGTATGGTGTTCTTTGGATGCAACTCAGCATTCTCTGTCCTCCAAACACGACGAGTTGTGTTTCTACCAAACAGTTCTATTTTGGTTTCATCTGACCATATGACATTCTCCCAATCCTCTTCTGGATCATCCAAATGCTCTCTAGCAAACTTAAGACGGGCCCGGACATGTACTGGCTTAAGCACGGGGACACGTCTGGCACTGCAGGATCTGAGTCCCTGGCGGTGTAGTGTGTTACTGATGGTAGCCTTTGTTACGTTGGACCCAGCTCTCTGCAGGTCATTCACTAGGTCCCTCCGTGTGGTCCTGGGATTTTTGATCACCGTTCTTGTGATCATTTTGACCCCATGGGGTGAGATCTTGCGTGGAGCCCCAGATCGAGGGAGATTATCAGTGGTCTTGTATGTCTTCCATTTTCTAATTATTGCTCCCACAGTTGATTTGTTCACACCAAGCTGCTTGCCTATTGCAGATTAAGTCTTCCCAGCCTGGTGCAGGTCTACAATCTTGTTTCTGGTGTCCTTCGACAGCTCTTTGGTCTTCACCATAGTGGAGTTTGAAGTGTGACTGTTTGAGGTTGTGGACAGGTGTCTTTTATACTGATAACAAGTTCAAACAGGTGCCATTGATACAGGTAATGAGTGCAGGACAGAGGAGCCTCTTAAAGAAGAAGGTACAGGTCTGTGAGAGCCAGAAATCTTGCTTGTTTGTAGGTGACCAAATACTTATTTTCCACCATAATTTGCAAATAAATTCTTTCCAAATCAGCCAATGTGATTGTCTGGATTTTTTTTCTCATTTTGTCTCTCATAGTTGAGGTCTACCTATGATGCCAATTACAGGCCTTTCTCATCGTTTTAAGTTGGAGAACTTGCACAATTGGTGGCTGACTAAATACTTTTTTGCCCCACTGTACATCTAAAATGGCATTATATCTACTGGATTTAGCAAGTAGATATAATTTATGGCCCAAAATTTGCACATGCCCAATACTAATACAGTCCCTCGTAGAAGTGAGAGCTTTGTTTTTAGCCATAGAAAAGCAAATGTAAATATTTTTAATCTGAATTTCTAGTACACATTTCTATAATCACTGGTATTGATAACTTAGCATGATATTGATTTATGTTTTCTGTTTGATTAATCATTGCACATTAAGGTATATGTAAACTCCAAAATAAGAATATAATATATTGTAGCATACTAATGCTTAAATGAAGTACCTGCATTAGTATAATATTTTCTGGCTTTTTTCCATTATTTGCACCAAGTAATCACTCCGGGAATTCTCACTCTTCCACTCTATCTATTGAGGGAGCCACAGTTTCCACCAAAGCTGATTTCATACATAACTATATTCATCTCCATTAGATAAGGGGTGGGGTGATTTATATTTACAGAAAAGGGGTAACTTTGTTTTTGCTTTCAGCTCCCATGTTGTGATAAGCTTTTCTGCCAAGATTAACAGATTTTCTGTAGTTGCTAAAATGTTCTTGGCTGAAAAAAAACTAATGCAAACACTAAATGTAAGGACTGAAAATCTGCAATATATTACATTTTATTCTTGGGTTTAGTTATCCTTTAAATACATTGAAAAGCTAAAGTGCTATTAATCATCCCGTGCAAGGATGATTTACTGACCAAAAAATGTTTGATCACAAAATTAGTAATTTTGCATCCAAAAATGTCATCTTTATTATTATGCTCATCCCTACTAGGGATAAGCTCAAGTTCTATCCTAACACAGGTTCAAACTAAACCTTATCCAAATTCCAGGCTTTTGGTTCATTTGGTAGAAGCTGAAAGTCATAGTTGGGATATTTCTACCCATACTTTATATGATAGTTTCTTTCCTGTCAGTCAGTGACTGCCACACAGTCATGCAGCCACACTAAATGACTGTCTGAGAATCCCCAGTCATGTAAATAAAAGGGCAGGGATAACATGCCATAACTGACCAAATATGGCCACATGTTATAAAAAATGTATAGTGTATACCTCACATTAGTCCCCCCCTGCCCTGTAGCAGAAGTACTGCTACATGGCCATAAGGCTGCACAAAATCACGTATATACACGTGATTTGCATTTCCAGGTAGGGGGTATGCGTGTGCACTTCCCTACCCGCGCCACCATTGGTAGCTGCAGATGTAAATCACTGGATCCCGGCTGGAGATTCCCTGCCAGCACCTGGTGATCATTGAGTAACACTGACAGGGGAGAGACCTGTGTGTAAACAACACTGGTCTCTCTCCTGCCAGCAATAACATGCTGCTGTGTATTATTCTGCACAGCAAAGAGATACACAGCAGCATGTCTCCCTAGTAAAACACACAGCACACAGTAAAACAGCACACTGTTAACCCTTTGATTGCCCCAGATGTTAACCCCCTCCTGCCCAGTGTCATTAGTACAGTGTTAGTGCTTTTTATTAGCAATGATCACTGTATTAGCGTCACTGGGTATGTCAGCGACAGTCAGTTCCCTCCAGTGTCAGAATGCCTGCCGCAGACCCGCTATAAGTTGCTGATCACCGCCATTACTAGTATAAAAAAAAAATTCCAGTATTTATACCTCCATTTGTAGACAGTTTAACTTTCAGGTAAACCAATTAATTTACACATATTGGGATTTGTTGGGAAAGACATGTAGCAGAATACATTTTGGCCTAAATGTATGATGAAATTTGATTTTTTAAATTTTTTACTGGATGTTTTATAGCAAAAAGTAAAACAATTGTTGGTCTTTTTGTGTTCATATCACAAAAAATTAAAAACACACAGGTGATAAAATACCATCGAAGGAGAGCTCCATTTATGGGAAAAAATGACATAAATTTCATTTATGTACAGCGTTGCATAACCGTGCAATTGTCAGTTAAAGTAACGCAGCACTGTATCACAAAAAGTGGCCTAGTCAGGAAGGGGGGTAAATCCTCTGAAGGGCAAGTGGTTAACAAATAGCAAAATGTTCTATAAGATGTGGACAAATGTAGAGGGTGTGGGTTTTTTTTGTGCATGTGTTTTGGGTGGGGGGTGTTGTTGTATTTGTTTTTTTTGTTTTTGCTTTTTTTAATGCAATTTGAATGTTTTTGTGTATTATCATATTTTTTTATTTAATTTTCTTGCTGTTCCTGTTAGAAAAAGTAAAATAAAAACACTAATAAGGGATTGTTTATAGAACTTGAAAAGGTCCAAGGTAATTTAAAGGACATTTCCTAACCTACTTTAGCAACTTAAAGTGACTCTGTCACCACAGGGTCACTTTTTCTCAACAGTCCATCTGTAAAAGAAGAATGGATACAATTACCACTAAAGTAGTTCTAAAGGCTCAAGGTTTTTTACCTTCATCCACTGTATGCATGAAGGCAAAAAACCTTCTGTGTAGCAGCCCCCCCCCAACACTTACCTGAGCCCATCCCGATCCAGCGATGTCCACGAGAGTCTTGGTTCTCCGGAGACTCTCACTCCTGATTGGCCCCACTGCTGTCAATCAGAGCCAGTGAGCCAATTAGGAGAGGGAGGGGGTGGGGCTGAGCTGTGGCTCTATGTGTGAATGGACACACAGAGCCACGTATCAGGGGCTCACCTGCTCAGGTGTTTGCTATGGGGGCACCAGACAGGAAGGAGGGGCCAGGATCAAGAAGAAAAGGATCCAGGCTGCTCTGTGCAAAACCACTGCACAGAGCAGGTACATATGAGGTGTTTGTCATTAAAATAAATTAAACAAAATGACTTTAGTATCACGTTAAGGTGGCCCATGTATTGAAAAACCGCTTCTTGTCTGTTCCCCAGCTGTTATTCTCATTTCCAAATGTGTTGAATGCTTAGTCTCCCACTGACAGCTGCTCCTCAGTGGAGGACATATGAGGCAGCAGGAGGGATCACAGCATGCAGCAGGGGCAATAAGCTTTTAACTCATCCAGCTAGTTGAATACATGCAATCACTGGGTGGCAGATTATTATTATTATACAGGATTTATATAGCGCCAACAGTTTGTGCAGCGATTTACAATATAAAGAGGAGATAGTACAGATAAGCAGTAGCTTTTAAATACACAGTTTTCCAGGAAAATAATTACATCCATGCTTCTTTTAAAGGTGGGTTACATAGTAAAAAATGACTCTATGGTGATAGGGTCACTTTAAAGACAATTACATCCTGCAAAAACACCAAAATCACTTTAATTTCACTTTACTTTGTGCTGCCAAAATACGTTTTTGACAAAATTTCATGTTTTCAACAACCTTTTGGGGAAGGAAAACTCTCAGGTTTGATCATCCTTGGTTGGATGTGAGAACAGATTTGAAAAACATAGATTTATCTCATTAGGCTTTGTTAAGCTTAGCTGTGTAGCTGTTCAGAATATCAGGATGATCCTTTTCCTTTTTATTGCCTATTTTTTTTGCAGAATTTTGTGCCTACTGTGAACGGGTCCTTAGTAGAATTAGAGTTTGACGTTATCGGCTTTTTATATTACAAGGATTCATATACTCTTATGGAATGGAAAGAAGGATGGTTTGCCTTGGAAAAAGCCTCTCTGCATTATAGTCACAATCAAGAAAATATTCAAAGAGATACCATACAATTAAAGAAACTACAGGAACTTAGTAAGCCAGTATAATTTAGAATTTGGTTATATAGTTCATCTATTCATGTATGTATTCTAGACAAAAGATATATATATATATACATATATATAGTTTTTTTAATAGAATACTGGGCAGATTTTTTGCAGTTTGCGGTCTCTTTCAGGAAATTTTCTCTCCCCTTCTGTGACACCAGTGATACCAGTAACTGGTAAGCAGCAAAACTATATCAGAGGTTCTAATTCTTCTCCACTCTGCTAAAAAGTGTCTTTTGTGTGTTCATTTTCCCTCACTTCCAGTGCCAATGGCGCCAGAACTGAAAGTTAAAGGAAGTTTTAAGACAGGGACACAGCATTTAAAAAAATGTCCAGAGGGTCTTACCAATAAAGCCTGCTCTACCTAAAACAAAAGGTTTTGGTTCTCATTTAAAAGTCATTTCCTGGTATATCCTCAAGTAACCATTCAGCTACTAATACTTTCCAGCAAACCATGCAGAGGTTTTAAAGTTAGGAAGAACCTCAATGGGTCATATGCTGTAACCTCCTTTCTCATCCTTCTGTCTCCATTGACATTAAAATATTCAAATCAGCTTGAAAGTGACTTTGTAGCCATGGTATGGACATATAAAGTGGAGTTCCAGCCGTTTTTCTGTTTATTAAAAGTCAGCAGCTACATAAAATGTAGCTGCTGACTTTTAATAAACACACATTCACCTGTCCCAGGATCCAGCCTTGTACTCAGCTGCGCCATCCCTTCTCTCCTTCTATCCTCTATGGTACTGGCATCTCAACTGTGGGCCCCAAGCTGTGACAGCTTGCGGCTTCACAGCTTGGTGCTCACTGTGCATGTGCGAGTCGCGCTGCGCCTCCTGATTGATCTGGCAGTCTTATAGGACCTGAGAAAGTTCCCAGGAGACTGCGGGAAGAAGGTGGGAGCTGAACTTCCAGCTCACTTTGCCATGGTGAAGTGAGCCAGAAGTGGGAGTGGATACCTGTCAAAACCAGGTATCTGCCCCAGCACCCAAAATGTGTCAAATATGGCAGTGGAGGGGAGGAGGAGGCAAATAAGCGGAGCTTTTGCTTTTCAGTGGAACTCCGCTTTAAGTGTTTTACATTTTAATAATAACAAACAATGCAAACTTAAATTTCACAATAGTGGCACTGAAGTAATTCAGGCCATTCCCTCAGCAGCTTAGCTGCCTCTGCTTCTGCTTTGGCAAAGTTTAACTGCAGGGAATCCCAAAATGATAGACACAAACACAGATCAAAAATATGCACAACAAATCCTTTACTGTCATCAAAAGTTACAAAACTAAAATATTTAGAGAAAAAAAACATTAGCAACATATGTACTCATTCAGCAATAACACAAAATTTGAAAGGGCTAAAACTAAGTGATACCACTTATCTAATCTAAATCTACAAATACTGCAGTGCTTACCCTACTTGTTTTGTCCCTACTATGTATAATTATTAAACTACATGAAAATACAAAACCCCAAATCAATGCACTAGTGCCTCATTTTTTTTAGCATTCATGAATATTCTTTGGTACAAAGAGGAGCTGTGAATGATTAGAACAAACTGGGATGCCAGGAAGTAAAGAAACATTTCCCCAATAGGACACTGTAAAAAAAAAAGGGTTTTACATATAGTTTAATATTCTTGTTAACTTTAAGATGGTCATACACGCTTTGCTAAATTATCTTTCTTTTCCAAATGATCTGTCGTCCACATTCCATTTGATTGATATGGCACACATGAGAAAATGGATTTTAATTGATGGTTAAGATAAGATCATAGTTTTTGATCATAAATCATCAATTATAGCTCTGTTTCCATCATGTAACCTAATTAAATCTGATTGTAATCATGAACAAAGTATCTCAGTGCTGCTGACAGATGCAAAATGATTGATAATTTTCTGCCCTGTCTGACTAACTCAGTTTGATTGAACCTGATCAAAATTGAGTCTAAATCAATCAGAAGGGAAATTATTGCTATTCAGTTTTTTTGCAGATTCAATTGTTTTGGTCAAATCACAGAATGTTTGGATAAAAAAAAACAGAGCATGTATGGTCACCATTATCTTGTATGTAACTAATTTAGAGGTGTGGATAAACTATATGAAGGGGAAGTCTTCAACACTTATAAGTGATGCTCCTTTTAAATCCCAAATGTTAACAAACAGATCATATAATAGAACAAGTTTAGTTATCTTGCCCTCTGAATGTCTGCAGACAGAATTAAGGTAAGCAGGGTTTTGCAACAGAAACATCAAGAGAAATCAGTAGTTTTTGTCTTCTGCCTGGTTCCTATGTATCGGAATCCTGTATATTGTGTTCCTTTTGTTATCTTGTGAAAATAAAAATTTCATATCTGAATAAACATAATAAAAAAAAGAGAAAACAATAAAACAATACAGGACCATCTTATACTCTGCTAAAACATTCATATAACTCAGCATGTAATACACTTAATCCTTGCTGCTGGCAAATATAAAGTGGGAATAACAGGTTTTAAAAACTATATTTCCCAAATGGAGATTATTCCATAAGGAGACATACTGCTCAAAGATAAGGTCAGAGGTCAATAGAAAACCCGTACGACTGCATGACTGAGTTTTAGTATTATAATGTTTTTTATTAGCAAACTAAAGCTGGATCATGGTTTTATCCTTTTTAACACAATTAGAAATACATTCTTTAAGCATTTTACTTATGTTTCAGTTAATTGGGGTAATACATTGTTTATGTTTTTCTTTTCTTTAGGTGGGGGTTTGGGTTAGGGTGAGTGTTTTAAGAGGGAACTGAATCTGCTGGAGTATATCATTATGTAATAACAGGGCTGCTGATAAAAACCACAGGGCCCCATACAGCCAACCTGTCAGCCCCCCCCCCCCAAAAAAAAACGCAGTCTACAATACTTCAGTTATGAACATAGTGAGTGATCGGTACTGATCACTCATTACGTTCATTTAGGAAAGTAGGGGCTGATAAATGTGCCATCCTGAAGGATCCTTTTGTGTGCTTGCAGCTGCCAGTGTGAAGGAGAGGAGGGAAGCCGGCAGCACTGCTGGGGAGGGGGCACACAGGGGGGCCTGGGCAGCAGGGGGAAATGTATGGTGCACAGGGAGGGTGACGGGTGTGGTGGGGGGAGGCAATTACTGGAACCCATCCCCTGTATGGCTCTCTCTGCAGCAGCTGACAGCCAGTGGGAGCTTTCGGCTGCTGCAGAGAGAGACATAAAGGGAATCAGTTACAATGATTGCTCCCCTGCCATGCCAATCATCCTCTTGCCCACATCTGATTCTCCCAGCTGCCTGGGTCCCCAGGAGGACTGGTGGTACTGCCTTACCCAGGCCCTGTGTTATGAACAGTTTATGAGTTCCCATACCTTTCACTCTAGTGGTCAAGCTGTTATGCATTTTATTTTTGGCCAGACCAGACAATATTGGCTATAGAAATTAAGTAATTTTCTCCCGATCAGCAGAGCTATCTGTATTCTAATTTTAATGCAAAATCATTTTTGAGAGTGCAGTTGCTGCATCCCTGTCCCCTCAAACCCACATTCTACCCACAGCATTTCAGCAACACTGAGAAAATGCAGGTGTAGCTCTGCAAGTGGCTCAAGTGCTATCTTGCTGACACATCTGAAAGTTTCAATTTTGTTGTAGAATTAAAAAGGGATATTCCATGAAACATTGCTGCAGCAGGTTGTTTTTTTTTAAGTATTCTAAATACAGATTGACTGGTAAGGTGTACCACTTGGTGACAGGATCTGTTGAACAACAATACAATTTACCTACATAGAAGCCATTCCACTGTTTTTTTTTTTTTAAAAAACCCTCCATCATATTATAAATTATTGATACATGCTTAAAATGTGCTTTGCATTTGCTTTGAGATTCTGAGCAAGCAAAGACCCATTCCTGCAAATATAAAAAAAAAACTCTTCTGTAAAGAGATAAAAAAACCTATCAAATCTACCATGTGACCTTTTCAAGGTCATGTCACAGCTCTCTCCTTTTACAGTATACATGAATGTTCTTTGCAACATTATACATGGAGCATATTGGAGGCTTCACACTGTGCTCTGCATTTCAAAAATAAAATGCATACCCACATGGAAGAAAAATATATCTGGAATATATTTTAAAAATATTCTTCCCAAATATATTGCCATATATTTGAAATGCTACAATTTTGGCCATATTCAATATATTTCAATATATATACAGTGGGGATCGAAAGTTTGGGCACCCCAGCTAAAAATTTGTATTAATGTGCATAAAGAAGTAAAGGAAAGATGGAAAAATCTCCAAAAGGCATCAAATTACAGATTAGACATTCTTATAATATGTCAACAAAAGTTAGATTTTATTTCCATCATTTACACTTTCAAAATAACAGAAAACAGAAAAATGGCATCTGCAAAAGTTTGGGCACCCTGCAGAGTTAATATCTTGTACTGCCCCCTTTGGCAAGTACCACAGCTTGTAAACGCTTTTTGCAGCCAGCCAAGAGTCTTTCAATTCTTGTTTGAGGTATCTTTGCCCATTCTTCCTTACAAAAGTCTTCCAGTTCTTTGAGATTTCTGAGCTGTCTGTCACGCACTGCTCTTTTAAGGTCTATTCATAGATTTTCAATTATGTTGAGGTCAAAAGATTGTGAAGGCCATGGCAAAACCTTCAGTTTACGCCTCTTGATGTAATCCCCCGTGGATTTCGAGGTGTGTTTAGGATCATCATCCATTTGTAGAAGCCATCCTCTCTTTAACTTCAGCTTTTTCACAGATGGCATCAAGTTACCATCCAAAATTTGCTGAAATTTTATTGAATCCATTTTTCCTTCTATTCGTGAGATGTTCCCTGTTCCACTGGCTGCAACACAACCCCAAAGCATGATTGATCCAACCCCATGCTTAACAGTTGGACAGAGGTTCTTTTCATTAAATTCTGTGCCCCTTTTTCTCCAAACGTACCTTTGCTCATTCTGGCCAAAAAGTTCAATTTTAACCTCATCGGTCCACAGAATTTGTTTCCAAAATGCATCAGGCTTGTCTATATGTTCATTTGCAAAGTTCAAACAATGATTTTTGTGGTGAGGACGTAGAAGAGGTTTTCTTCTGATGACTCTTCCATGAAGACCATATTTGTACAAGTATCTCTTTATAGTGGAATAGTGTACCACAACTCCAGTGTATGCCAGATCTTTCTGAAGGGATCGTGCAGTCAAACGTGGGTTTTGAATTGTTTTTCTCACAATCCTACGAGCTGTTCTGTCTGATATTTTTCTTGGTCTTCCAGATCTTGCTTTAACTTCCACTGTTCCTGATGACTGCCATTTCTTAATTACATTCCGAACAGAGGATATTGACATCTGAAAACGCTTTGCTATATTCTTATAGCCTTCTCCAGCTTTGTGAGCATCAACTATTTTCAGTTTCAGTTTTCTAGACAACTGCTTAGAAGAACCCATGGTGCTGATTGTTGGGGAAAGGTCAGATGAGTCTGGGCATTTAAAACCTTTGAGATTGACATAACCTGGTCTTCCCAGACGATGATTGAAAACAATCCATGACACTGGCAGGTCTCAGCTTTGCAAAGGGGGCAGTGCATGCTATAAATTCTGCAGGGTGCCCAAACTTTTGCAGACGCCATTTTTTTTTTTGTGTTATTTTGAAAGTGTAAATGATGGAAATAAAATCTAACTTTTGTTGACATATTATAAGAATGTCTAATCTGTAATTTGATGCCTTTTGGAGATTTTTCCTACTTTCCTTGGCTTCTTTATGTACATTAATACACATTTTTAGCTGGGGTGCCCAAACTTTTGATCCCCACTGTATATATATATATATATATATATATATATATATACTGCATGTTGAAATGCATTTTATTAGAAAATATATGAAAAATACTTTTAAAAATACATTTCAAATACACTGTATGTCTTTAAAAATACAAATCTACATTTTTAGAATGCATTTACAAATATATGTAAAAATATATGTTAAAATGACTTTTTTAATGTTAAAAAAAATCTGAAGAATTATTTTTAAAAAATATATTTCAACTGCAGTATGTATATATATATATATATATATATATATATATATATATATATATATTATTAAATATATTGAATATGGCCAAAATTGTAGCATTTCAAATATATGGCAATATATTTGGGAAGAATATTTTTAAAATATATTTCAAATATATTTTTTTTCCTTATGGGAGATACATATAAATAAATATTTTATTAAATAAATAAAATCCTGAAGTGAAGTTTTTGTAACGTTATTATGCGATTTGTGAATGGGCCCTATAGGCATCAAGTTATGCCAGCCAGTCACAAGCTGCTATCAGAGGGTACTTGTAATGTGGTAAATAAAGGGTCACCTGTACACAATTAACCTAGGCATCTCCAAGGCTGCTGATATACAGTATTTAAAGCTGAAAAGCATTTGCACATGGCTAAACAAGCTTTTGTGCCTTATGTGCTACTATGAACCCTGTGGCATGGTAGCTGTAGCAATCGTGCACACAGAGATGGATGCAAACCTCCATTTTGGCAAAGGCCTCCATCTTCTATCATTTTCTACTCCCAAATCAGCTCCTCCACATCCCCCCTCCCTCTCTGTTGAGTGACATGTGGTCTGGATAAGGCAGAGGTCACAGGCAAGTCAAGGCTCAGCAGGAGAGCTATGATTTCCTATCTTTGAATATGAAAGACTTGCATAAAAACCAGGCATATATTCAGACCGGTCACTTTAATACAAGTCGTCTGATATATTACGTCCTCTATCTGACATCTACAGGAGAGCAGAAAAGGATATATTCTCAACCGACCCCCCAGGTATGACTTATTTCATATCTAGACGTTCAGCAGATGCGTCTGCGTATTAATCTACCCATGGATAGAATGTTACATGTACCTAGGAAACGTTATTGACCATAGTATAATTTGTGAGGGATTTGGTCATAGCCTGAGCTCCCTGCCTACAACACCCCTCCTTAAATGATGCGATTGGTTCTCTGCTTTAGGGAGACACCCTGCTGAGTTCCTAGGAAAAGGCTGTTATACTTGGAGCTAAATTAAGCTGAGTTGAGTTGAAGTTGAAGAAACTCCCTTTTAACATCGGAACTAACTTTGGGATATAAGGCCCTTTTGCTCAGAAAACTTGAAAGCTGTTTAAACCAGGACTTTTGGCAAGTACTTTATCTCTCTAAATTATTTTCTGTTATCTCTTTGCTGAGTTATTGCTCTCTGTATATTTATATATATGTTAGCTACATCTTTTTCTGTAAATATTTTTATTGCACCCTTTTGACCTTTTAGTAATACATCTTACTTTCTGAAAGTGTGGAACTGTTTCTAAAGCTCTTAAATGCAAACTAAGAACCCCTGTCTCTGAAGCGGGCTACTGTGTGTTTTAAATGTTTGCATACATCTGTCTGTGGTGACATTGTGTATCCAAACGATTATTCAAACATCATAGTGTTTTTGCTGATATTGCCGAGTTTCCTCTTTCTCTGTACAAAAAGGAGGTGGTGGCAGTGTGAAGGGTTAATTGTATAATTAACCTGACCCAGTAACAATCGCTTCCAGGCTGCAAGTACACAGATTGTGGGCCATTAGCTGGAAAATCTTTGTGCAGGGTGCAGCTGGGTGTGGCTTTTTTATGCATGTGACAGCGTGGTTTTAGATTGGCTAGTCCTTCGGTCACGAGTTTGGTGAGAAGGGCTGGGGTCTGACGCTGCAATCGTCACAGCAGCATCCTCAAAAGTCATTAGGGAGTTATAGCCCACAGCTAATTGGTGGAATTACAAGTGGTGCACCTATCCTTGGTCATAAAAATGAATGAAGTTTGTACACAGTTTTACGGTTTACCACCAATATTTCTTTTCTATGGATAAACCTGTCCTAATGAAGAGAAGTACGTGTCTGCACATAGAAATGTGAGGGTTTACAGACAATACTAACCCAGAAACATAATTCTTTGTGTAATGTTTTACTCTATTAACTGTTACTAGTAAAACTATTTGTGCAATATAGATGCCAATATAGTTAACTAGACTAAAGTTGTTACACAAAAGTATTTATATGTTTGTTCTATTTTAGCAAAAACATTATCTGTTGAAAATGGAGAGAAGAGGAATATTCTGTTGCTGGTTGAAAATGGAAGGTAGGAATCTATTACTTTACTCTTGATTTTTAATTTTTGAGGAACACACACCATGTCTGGCAGACCAAAACATTTTCAGACCAGAACATCTGGCAGACCAAAAGGATGCTAAGGACCTAAGGACCCTCTACTGTACTACCGTCCTCAATATTTGCAAACTTTACACTTATTTTCTAAATTTCTAGTTTTCTTTGAGGAGCCAGTTGGGTTTTGGAATATTTTCAGTATCAGTATAGTATTTTCAGTTTCAGTTTTTTCTATTGCTGTCTTTTGGGAATTCATCCCTCTGTTTGTCCTGGAGGCCATTGTCCACATACTGAAAAGTAGAGAAAATACAGAATCCAATATTTATTCTTTCTTCACTTTGAGGTTTTTTTCTCACATGTCCTCTTGCATCTTCTGGAGAAGAGGAGAAAATTCTCCCTAGTGAGACACAGATAGCAAAAAGTAACATGACAGTGTTTTAGTCCCATCCTGCTGTATCCAAAACAAACAAAAAATTTTTACTATACATATACTTTCACACATGTCCGAAACATTTCTTTGCGGAGCTAATTCTTAATTCTAAACCCTTATTGACTACTTTAATAAATTAATATTTTAATGTGGAATTGGTTCAACAGTTCAATTTACATTGCTCTTAATCCAGTACACATATTTAAATCTGTAGAAAAATGTTATTTGCACATGTACAAAATGTGAAATGTAATTAGAGTTTTAATAAAGTATGCATATTTGCCTATTTATTTTAGTGGCAAGGACTAAGCAAATGGATTGTAAAGAATCATGATAGAATAAGGACGGTGAACTTTGAACTTAGCATAGTGAAGTAAATCATTTGAAATAAAAAAATAATATTAAAGGAGAAGAAACTAAGAAAAAAGACAAAGTAAATCAAATGAAAAAGCTTAATAATATAATGCTTTTAAGCAATGCCAGTTTGTGTTGCAGAAGCAACTGAGTGGAACTTTACTGATATCCTAGGCAGACAATACATCTGAGTAATATCTTAACAGTTGAATAACTTTCTTTTCAAACTAATCAAAGGTTCTGTTAAATGAGGTAAATGTGAAACTGCTGTTTATATACAAGGCTCTGCAATAATTTTATTTAGACCATGCAATAACAATAACTCAAGACTAGAGGCAGGAAGACAGCTCTAACCACTAACTTTCCAAGTGATTAATTTACTACAGAATGGGTGGCAGGACTTGTATTTATGGCATGTCAGGGGCTCTTTGACTGTGATTTCTCAGCAATGCTTATTCATTTACAGGCAATGGCTCTTCTATTACAAGGTTACTGTGGATCTATGAACAAATAATTCTGTTTTTCATCATTTTTTGTATTCTTTTAACTATTTTATTTTCACCAAGTGTATCTATCAAATTCCTTAGCATTTTATATTTTATCTTTGGCCTTATCTGGTAGCTGGAAAACATGTGTTACAAAATGTTTTGGTTGATTTATATATCAGCATGTAGCTGGTTGAATGTGTAGGCATGTGGGACTGGAGTTTCATTTGTTTAATGGAGCTCCTACCAGGAAGGCACATGATCTGCTTTTACTGCTGGCTGAACTCATAGGAAAGATAACTGAAGCTCTTGAGAATGTGATATGAAAACTAGCAAAAGGGATTTAAAGAATAAATATACTCCACAAGATATGCAGGAAAAGAGCAAAATACTAGTCCCCAAGTGTTGCATATGGTGTTCCTGCTGATGATATTTCTCCCATTACTGACTTACCATGCATTGTTCTGCACTGTGTGGAGTTGACCATCTTGGTAGATGCTTGGTTTTGCTTCCTCATGTGATTAAACTACCAGCAAAAAGATCAGTGAGCAACACAGTAATTACATCACCAAATCTCACTACAAGTCTTCTGATACTAGTAGTTAAAGGTAATATGTCATACAGCAGATAGTTCCCAGGCACACTTGTATACCAGCAGAATCTAAGACATGAGAACTTCTTGGTCATGGCACCAGCAACTAGGGAGTTCCTAATGCATGCCCCAGCATCTAAGAAATGAGCAGGTTGCCTTTGACCCACAACCTCCATCATAGCAGAGGCTGAGATCAGTCTGGGAATCTGTAATTTATCGATGAAAGTGGTGAAGGGGGTGCTTTTTCAAAGTGTGTGTATATTTACTTTGAAATATTTTTGTCTGTACTATTATAAAGGGGGCTTCCAGAATTTACTATATGCACCCCCTTTTTTACCCCCATCTCATCTTTGAGGCATCAGGAGTGGAGAAGAGGCTCTTGTCCCTCATAGATAAGTTTGTTTTGGACAGGGCAGCAGCTATGTCTGCTTTAAAAATAAAATTAAAGGCACATAAGTCCACAATAATAATAAAAATCAGTAAATGGTTTAATTGCCCTAAAAGCTTGAAATCCGAAGTAAAATACAGATCCTAATCTTAACTTATGTAGTCCTTATCCCCATCCTTTCTGTACAACAGCTTCCAATACACTGACACTATGGATGCTGTGTGACAAATCTAACCGGGATAGGATATTTTGAAGGGAACTGCAGGCTAGGCTCTTACCTACTGACCATTGGCCCTGACATCTGAGGGGGCTCTATTCTTTGGGAGATGTGTACCTGGGGGACATTTTGGAGTAGTTTTACTGCAGATTCAAGTCCATATATTCCCAAAACACACAGAATATGAGAACTGGAGGAACAGGATACAGGTTTGGGGTTTCTGTGCCCAAACCAGCATTGACTGCTTCAACTCCTCCCTCAGAGGCTCTTAGCAGATGTCAATATATTCAGCTCAAAACAACCTGATACTGAGGACTCTTGCTGTGATCTGTTTATTAATGTGTGATGTGTTTACTGTTGTGTATTTGTACCATTGTTAATTGAATCACCTATTGCTTGGTCCTCCTGGAGATTCCTACATAATGGGATTAGTCTGGTGTCAGCATTACCTCATTATCTAATGAGTGTGGGATGTTTATCCCAATGTGTAATTGTTTTTATTGTTCATGTTGGGACTGCCCCTATTTCTGAAGTGTATAAAAACCATTATCTCTGTTTTATAAAATGGTTCTAGTTCTGCACCTACGTTAGTGTCACCTAGTCTTGGGTGTGATGCCCATCCATAATACCTTGATCTTATGTCCCATTAGTGAGGAAGCAGTTCTCTGGAGGAATCACCCAATTGTAAACACCGGGTGTGGTGTCACATTTGGAGGCAGCAGTGGGATGATTGCTCCTTTTATAGTATTGTCAGAATGTTACAGCTTCAGGCACCTAAAAAGATCATTGCTTCTGGCTCTGCCAAGTGGTCTTGGTTCTGAAACGTGGAAAAAATAAGATGAGAGGTTAATCAGCCATTGCTCAAGAGCAACCTCTCAAGGAACTCTGGTTGAGAGTGGCTGTCCTGTAGTAATGTATGAGCCATTGGAGGAAGAGTAGCAGGAATTCACACAAACCTTAAGTGTTGAGGCAGCTGAGGAGCAGCACTATGGAGGCTTTAAAAGATGTTACCAAGTTGAAACATTTCAGGTAGAAGCACAGAAAAACAAGTATTTTAAAATACTTACCTGCAGCATTTTCCTTTTTTTTAATTAACTTGCAATGTGCCTCTGAACATGCTAACAAATTTGGAGGGTGTAATTTCTTTACCTTCTATGTGATCACTGGGAGGAGAAGTGAATGTGAATACTATAGAGTCAGTAGAGTGATAGCTCAGAGTCGGTTGACATCACATTTAAGATGGCAGTGCCCAGCAACAATATCCGAGCTTTTGGATGTCTGTAGGCTTTCACATAACATACTGAAAAGGTGTTAAATGCACAAAAAATCTTATGGGAAGAATGTTGCTGAATAGTCTGGTGACCTGCTTTCTTACAAGACATGGGCTGACAAAAAGGTAAGTTTAGAGTGTCTTTCTGCAGTCATTGTCATTTGCTGTTTTTGATCCTGTAACCCAGGGTCACTTTAAAGTGCAGTTAAAACTTAGTATAGAATGGGATGCCATGACTTTTGGAACCTTTGTCAGGCAGACATTACATTAGATATACTGTGTTAGGCTTCCACTTTATCCCAAAGAATAGAGCCTTCTCAGATGCCAGGGCCCATGGTCAGTAGACAAGAGGCTAGCATGCAGTCCCCTCCAAAAGACCCTGTCCCGGTTGTCACACTCTGCACTTCCCCTTTCATAGTGAGGGGGCACATAACAAAGCCCATATTATTAATCCTTCTAAGACAGCTTAAAAAATGTCAAAGGTTCTTCCAGTGCATTATCAATACAATGAGTTTGGTCTGGTGAACTATTGCATAGTTTGGGAACCCAAACTTTAAAGAGGCTGGGTTCTCCTCAAACCCATAGTATACTGAACCCAAGCTTTATTCCTAATCATAGCATGTTATGCCTTTAAAACATACAATACATTTACTTTTCTTTGTATTAAAAATCTATCCACTTTTTTCTAGAAGATAAAACAGTGTGGAAATGACTCTACTGATTATGATTACACCACCCTCTGCATAGGCTGCTTTTTTTTGGTATGCACTCCAACTAGAGCTGATATTCAGGGATCAGTGGGGTATGCATGAATTTTGCTATTGCACTTTGACTGTACTGGTTGTTAAACCGGTTCTTCGCCCTGTTTAAAAAAAAAAATAATCAAAGGATACTCATCTGTCCAGGCGTCCTCACCTGAACTGGTTCTTTGCCAGACTTCAGGTCCCTGGAGCCGGCTGTTTACTGTGGTCAGCCGGCTGTTCTTCTTTGCGGTTTGACAGTCGGATTCCCACTGTACTTGAGTGAGCCATGCTGCACTGCGCTTTGTGAATGGTCCTGCAGCCTTCTGGCTGGATGTGTCCCAGAAGGTTGTAGGCAGGGAGGGGGGAAGAAGAACCATTGCGATCAGCCTGGAAGTGGGAGCAGGTACCTGTCAAAACCAGGCACCCCCCCTAGAAAAAGTGCCAAAAATAGAAGAGGGGGAGCAGAATGCAGAAGGTACTCTTTAGTTCTGCTTTAACATGTTTGTTATTTTGTGATTTTGGTTGTGAGACTGAGTGAGTGAAAATAAGAGTATAGAAAATGTTTCCAAAACACTCTAGAATGTATTGACTAAAGGATATATATACAGTATATATATATTACAGGTATAAAAAAGGATGCTAGCGTGGCAGTACTGCTCGCAATGGTAAGTGGCAAGCGCATCCTATTACTGATAGGTGGCGCCTATGCTGCGGGCCAGACAACAGTATTAGTGCATGCATGAAACAGTGTGTGTTGATGAGGTTTCTTGTGAACAAAGGGGTAAAACCCATGGATATCTACAGAAGACTTCAAGCACAGTATGGTGATGAGACACTCAGCCACAGTAAGACATTTGAATGGTGTAAACATTTCAAAGATGGCCATATGTCTGTCAGCGATGATCCTGGCCATGGTGGTTTCCAGCCCACAGCAGTCTTTCCTGCAAACATTCAGCATGTGGAATGCATGGTCCCGGATAATTGCAGCATAACCTGTTGTCAAATTGCACCAGAGACAAATATTTCTGTGGTGAGCATTTCAGCACTGACAACGAAGTGAAGCAGGCTGTCCTAGGAGGGTTCAGGCGTAATGACAAATCTTTCTGTGATGAAGCTTTCCAGGCATTAGTTAAACACTGGGATAAGTGTATAAATGTAGCAGGGGAGTATTTAAAAAAATAAATGCAGTCCCCACTCCTTGAAATTTGTTCTTTTATTATATAAACTCAGAAGTCCCGGATTGACTTGAACATTCCTCGTATATAATTCATATATGATATGATTCATACATTCATTAGAATCACATCCTCTGTAACAGAATGATAAATGTCTTGCGTCAAATTCATTGAATGCTAAAGGTGTGACATGCCACGTCATCTTAATTTGACATTCGGTCTTTGATAAATTAATATTTAATTATCTATATTTTAGCCTAGCTATAGGAGGAAATCTTGACCATTAAGAGTTTTTAAAAAATTGATCATATTTTTAAATCTGACTCCCAAGCTATGATAACGATTAGACAAAATGCTAGAACTCACTGGGGTCCAGGGGCGGACTGACCATTTGGAAACTCGGGCACTGCCCGAGGGACCGTGGTCAGTAGGGGGCCCCATGAGATGCCCCTGGTACCTTTTTCATAGGCTTTTTTGAGTTTGAGCAAGGACACAGGGGCCCCATGATCCCCTATTGCCCGGGGGCCCCATGAGTTGTCAGCCTGCCCCTGCTAGTGTCCACAATATTTCTATAAAATATTTTACACCCCTTACAGGAAGAACTTTTTTGCAAATATCTTCAAATAGGGTGATATTTGGGGAAATTGAGTTCAGCTGTAAAGACTTAATGAAATATGTAATCTGAGGAAAGAATTGTCTTTTTGCAATGCATATAATATCACTTGGCTGACCAGAGTTATATTTTACTTTATTCTGGATTAAAACTGAAATGTCAAATTAGATTTTTAATTGCTTAGCATAAGGGGAAAAAAAAAAAAAACAAACCCTTTTGACAACTGCCTTATTTACAAAATATGAAATTGGTTATTGCAAAGTGACTGTCAGTGAATTCTCTAATGCAGTTAACTGGTTAAAAATCTTAGGTGTTTTTAGCCCTTACATATATTATTAGCTGGACTTCTCGGGGAAAGCTAAACTAATACATACAATTACTTCATCTCTGTAGTGAAGGTTTGAATTTTAGACACTGTCTCACAAGTTAGCCTGCAGTTTTTTGCTTGTGTATTCTTACCTCTTTGCTGCAGTGCTTTCCTGCCTTTTCATACGTATGTGTGGTTTGGCTGTGCTCACCTATGGGCATCACTTGCTATTCTTTGGGTTTTATTTCCTTCCATTCCATCACTACCTGACCCGTCTCAAAGTTTGCTTGCCTATATAAGACATGCTTAGTTCTAGCCCACATTGCCTGAGCA
Organism: Staurois parvus; assembly: GCF_062004578.1. Lineage (NCBI taxonomy): Eukaryota > Metazoa > Chordata > Amphibia > Anura > Ranidae > Staurois > Staurois parvus. The sequence continues at coordinate 2,519,374 of NW_028318000.1, forward strand.
ACTTCACAGTTCCCTGAGCTCCCTTTCATTGTTACTTCTGTTTCCTGTGCTTATCTACCCTTGTACCGACCCCGGCTTTGCTCACCGACTGTGCTTGTTTGCTACCCGTCCTGATCTAGGCTTGTCTCCTGGATTTCCTTTTGTCTGCTGCTGGTTGTATTCTACACATGCAAGTGGTCTCCACATCCTCAGCTGGGTGCACTTGGGAGCCACAACCTGGTTCCAGCTTGCTGCAAGTCCATCCCCACCATCAGGGGCTCTAGTGAAGAAGCAGGCTGGGGCTTAGACTCTGCACCTTGGGAACCCTGAGTTGGCAATCTACAAGGGCTCACTACCACAGACGCTGTACACACAACATCACCTGCCTGGAGTTTGCTTGTTCTCCCTGTGCCTGTATGGGTTTCTTCCAGGTACTCTGGTTTCCCCCCACACTCAAAAGACATGATGGTTAATTGGCTCCTGTCTAAACTGGCCCTAGTATGTGTATGTATGAATGTGAATTAGGGACCTTAGATTGTATGCTCCTTGAGGGTTAGGGACTGATGTGAATGTCCAATATGTATATATGAAAAGCGCTGCGTAAGTTGCTGGCATTATATAAGTACTGTAATGGGGTTAGCTCGGCAGCGGGTGTGTGTGACCCCCTGGATGGGTGCACAACACAAAAAGACAGGCACAGCACAACAACAGGGGAGGTGAAAACAAACAGGTGCAATTTATTTACAATATTTACAGAAAAATGGTAAACCAAAAAGAAACATCAAAATAAATCCTGGCCAACTTGGCTACTTACTGCAACAGCAGCTTTCCCTAGCTACCCACTAGGTACAGCCTGCTGCTATACCTAGTTGCTAGTACTTGGAGGCTAGCCACACAGGCTTTGGTCTCTCTGCACACAGATAAGAGGTCAGCTCCCCAGACAGTTCAGGCACAGATCTGGTTCCAGGTTGGAGCAACTCCCTAAGCACTCTGGGAAGTTTTATACAGGTCTTAATGAGCCCACTACTTTCAGCTGGGCTCATTACCTCAGTGCTGAAGGACTCAGCACTTCCCTCTAGTGGAACAAATCCCCATAAAGCCTGAACCTCGGACAAATGTATCGTCCATCCAAAACGCAACCAGGGGATTTCACCTGCCTACTGTCACAGTACCTTAAATAAAAATTACCTTTAATTTAAAATCCACCTCCAGGCTAAAATTGTTTTTTGAGAAGCTCCCACAGGAGGGGGAGGCAATACCCATTTTTTTCAGCACTGTCCCATGCAGTAATCTATTTTTGCTACGAGTTGCCTTCAGTATTTCAGGTTGAATGATGACAAGCATCAATCCATCCAAAAGACTGAGAACATACTGCATATGCAGGGAATCATAGATCTGCCCCTCAAGGGGTGTCAGCATGGTGCCATTCATACCAATGTAATGATGCAGTATACCTGAGGAATGCCCAACCTCAGCGAAGAGGCAAATAGTAAGAGGACCCCGTAGGTCATGTAACTGGCCTGAAGGCAACCAGAAAAGGTAAATATTGTGAGAACTAGCATCAAATGGTAGAGCTTTTACAGCACACAGCCACTCGCTTTCTTCTTTTTTTTAACGGCCTTTTAGCACAATTTTATTTAAAGAAAAGTTCCATACAATATGTTTCCCATGCAGTGGTATCCACAATCCATACAAATGAAACAAATATTCAGCCTCCTGGCTCTCTTATGTATACAACCCCTTGCTGTTCTGGCTCCCACCTCTCCTAGACCTCCTGTCTGCCGGGGTGGAGCCTAGAATCATGGTTTGGCCTCTACAAAAGAGCCTGCACACACCTGTGCAATTAGTGAAAACACGGACCCAGGATTGGAGATTCCATCCCTCCCAAATCACTTAGAAATCTCCAGGCCACAGGTCCCAAAATGGGCTGTACGAACCAACGAGGAAACTGACAAACTACTTTCCTTTGCATTAAGAGAACTGCCTGGAGCCCCTCAACCTGTATAGTCGAGAATCCTGGGTTATAACCTTGATTTAGACTGTGGCAGGATACCGCACTGCCACAATATTTATTAAAATAAATATGATTTTGCTGGGGATTCCTTTTCCTGGGGATTCCATGTTGCAAAAATGAATACACCCCAATGAAAGTCTTAGGCGCAAAGCTAAAGTTTAGACAACAAAATCCTAATTGGAAAGAATTCAATGACAGATGAATCACATTATTCATTAAACAGGTGTCCAGCAGACAGTTGATTATAAAAGGGCATTACTTCACAAAAAAAACCTTTCCCATTTCATGCTGTCAGCAGTGGCACCACATGTAAGAGAAATGTCACAAGGCCTGAGAAAAATAATCATTTCTTTACACAAGAAAGGTGAAGGCTACAAGAAAATCATCAAAGCTTTACTTATCAGTCAGAATACTGTTGCAAAAGTGATACAAAAATTAAAGTATGGAATTGCAACCATCTCACAGAGATGTCCAGGCCATCCATGGAAGTAACCACCTGGACAGAAGGGTTAACTTCCATGACAAGGGTTGAAGAAAATCACCATGCAAGTTCCCTGAAGTTAGATAAAGAAGCAGAAAGCCAAACTGGGGTGATTGTTTCCTGAGACACAATACGGTATACACTGCAGAGGAATGGCATGCATGAGTGTTGTCAATGAAGGAAGCCTCTGCTAAAGCCCATGCACAAAAAAGGCAGCCTAGAATTTGCCAGAGTCCATGCTGAAAAAGAAGACTACTAGGGCTCTGTACTCAGGTGTGATGAGACCAAGATAAATGTTTTTGGAACTGATGGCTTGAAAACTGTATGGCATCGCAAAGGTAAGAAGTACAAAGAAAAATGCATGGTGCCTACAGTGAAACATGGCAGTGGCAGTGTCCTTCTGTGGGGCTGCATGAGTGCTTCTGGTGTTGGGGAGCTGCATTTCATTGATGGTATCATGAATCCACAGAAGTACTGCTCTATATTGATAGAGAAGATGGTACTATTACTTTGTGTCCTTGGTCATCATGCACTTTTTAAGAATGACAATGATTGAAAACACACATCTAAGGCCACTGTTGCATTTCTGAAGAAGAACAGGATGCAAGTAATTCAGAAGAACAGGGTGAAAGTCTCCTGATCTGAACCTATGGGGAATTCTGAAAAGACAAGTTGATCATCACTCTCCATCAATCAACCTGGCTCTAAAAGAGGTCGTTCTTGAAGAATAGAAAAAGACAAATGTTACAATATGTCACCAACGTGTTCATTCCATGCCTAGAAGACTTGGTGCTGTCCTTACAAATCATGGAGGTCAAAATACTAAATACTAGATGTAGTAGTTATTGTTGTGGATTGTATTCCTTTTTGCATCAACTAATTTGAGTAAAACTGAAGATTTTGTAATCTAAGTTATATTATTAACCTTACTCTCATATAACAAGCTAAACAAATGTTCTATAAAACTCAGTTTTGTCAAAAGTTTGGAAATTGTGCTTGTGTTCATTGAGATATTGATTAAAATCTTACTTTTCAAAAGGGGTGTACTCATTTATGCTGAGCACTGTGTATATGTATATGTGTGTGTATATATATATATATATATATATATATATATACATACACTATATTGCCAAAAATATTGGGACACCCCTCCAAATCATTGGATTCAGGAGTTCAAATTACCTTCATGGCCACGGGTGTATAAAATCAAGCACCTAGGCATGCAGACTGCTTCTACAAACATTTGTGAAAGAATGGGTCGCTCTCAGGAGCTCAGTGATTTCAAGCATGGTACTGTGATAGGTTGCCACCTGTGCAAAAGGTTCATCCGTAAAATGTTCTTGCTACTAAATATGCCACAGTCAACTGTTAGTGCAATTATAACAAAGTGGAAGCAACTTGGATCAACAGTAACTCTGCTGCAAAGTGGAAGGCCATGTAAAATGACAGAGCAGGGTCAGCGCATGCTAAAGCGCACAGTGAGCAAAAGTCGCCAACTGTCTGCAGAGTCAAGAGCTAGAGACCTCCAAACTTCATGTGACCTTCAGATTAGCACAACAGTGCATAGAGAGCTTCATGGAATGGATTTCCATGGCCGAGCAGTTGCATCCAAGCCTTACCTCACCAAGTGCAATGCAAAGCATTAGATGCACGCCACCACTGAACTCTAGAGCAGTGGAGGTGTGTTCCCTGGAGTGACAAATCATACATCTCTGTCTGGCAATCCGATGGACGTGTCTGGGTTTGGTGGTTTCCAGGAGAATGGTACTTGCTTGACTGCATTGTGCCAAGTGTAAGGTTTGTTGGAGGGGAGATTATGGTGTTGAGTTGGCTTTCAGGGGTTGGGCTTGGCCCCTTATTTCCAGTGAAGGGAACTCTTAAGGTGTCAGCACACCAAGACATTTTTGACAATTTCATGCTCCCAACTTTGTGGGAACAGTTTGGGATTGGTCCCTTCCTGTTACAACATGACTGCACACCAGTACAGAAAGCAAGGTCCATAAATATATGGATGAGTGAGTATGGCCATCAACCTTTTTGAACACCTTTTAGGATAGAATGGAACACTGTTTGCAAGCTAGGTTTTATGATGCAACTTTAGTACTTGACATCACAAATGTTCTTTTGGCTGGATGATACAGATTTCCACAGACATCCTCAAAAATCTTGTGGCAAGTATTCCCAAAAGGGTGAAGGCTGTTATAGCTGCAAAGTGGCTGAAGTGATTCCATATTAATGGTCATGGTTTTGCAATAGGTTGTCAAACAAGCTGATATGGGCATGATTTTAAAGTGTCCACACACCCATATGAGCTTGTTTACTATGTCCCTATAGTCCACATAGCCTTTTTATTAAATGGTATAAAGTCCCATTCTAACCCATTAAAATACCTAAAATTTGCTGTGAATGGAAAGAAAGCAAAGTAATTATTTGCAGTACTCAGACATACCCAAGGTGTGATGAACATAATTCTTATGAAAACAAGTGTGGGTGTGGTTCCATTTTTTCCACTAAGAGCCTTAATGTTTTTTTCCATGAAAAATACAAAGCTTATTACTAGGCATTTTGTCTATTACACTGGGGGCTTTGGGCATGCAAGAAGATAATAGTAAAACATTTTTTCTTTGGAATAGTAGTCTTGGAGTGGCACCGGCTACAGAAAAATCAGCTTTATTGTTTAAAAGACTTCAGTTTAGGAGAGGTTGGGGGTTTGAATGCATGCTGCTGATACTTTTGGCTAAAGATGCTACTTTCCATACTATCACCTTATATTTTATGTATGGAGGTAGCTCAAAATGTTGTTGCTGCCTCCTATGCTGCTACAGTTATTTTGTGTGAGGGAACTGTTTGCTGACACAACTCCTCCTGACTGGTCTTTTAGAGGGATGAAGAGGCACAAGGACCAAGGGGGCTTTGACAATGGATACCTGAAACTAAACACATAACAAACTTGTAGAAGTGAGCAGATATCCTCATCTATCAAAGCAGTTGTCAAGTTTTTGTGGTAGTGAACCCTTGTAGAATGCCAACTCTGGGTTTTCCATGGCGAGGAGTCTATGCTCCAGCCAAGTCGTGACCCCCAGGTATGCCTAACTGGGGATGTGGAGACCATTCACAAGTGCAGATTACAAAGGGCAGGAGACCAAAGGAATTCCAGCAAGTAAGCTGAGGTCAGGGCAGGGGGCAGGCAAGCACACACAGTAAATAAATCTGGGTCTGTACACAGGAAGTCAGAAAGTGAATACATGTAATAGTAGGCAAACGGGCTCAGAGAACTAGGAAGTCACGTGAGCTGCACTGAGCATGTATTATACAGGGAAGCAAACTGGGAGGCTGGCCAGGAAATGATAAAAGGAAAAGGAAATATAATATAAGGAAATATAAACCCACAGAATAGCAGGCAACACCCATAGGTGAGCACAGAAGCCAAACAACACATGTGAATGGCATCCCAGGTCTAGTAGAACCACTGAAACAAGGAGGTACAAATTACAGAGGCAGGAAAACTGTAGGCTAAATTATGACAATAGTATAAATCCCAAAAGAATACCATAACATATTCCAAAGAATAACATGACCGTATATCCCCCAGTTAATTAGAACTAACAATAAAAATTGCTTTAGATAAAATCTGAAACCTCTTTAAAGTTCAATTATCTTTGAATCCTGTGCTATAATTACAGGTAGCAGTGAAGGATATCTTAAATTCAGGTTCTTGGTCTGGGTAGAAAGATTTTTTTCCCTATGAGACCGTAAGAAGGGTTGTAGATTACTATTTTTTAAAGTAATAAATTGAGTCTGTTTTTGAAAACTCCTTTAGGGTAGCTACTATTAGAGCCTACTTTGTGTTTGCTTTCATATCATATAAAATATGGTTTTACTTTTATCTGAAATTGTGCCTTCTGAATGCATTTTCTTAACTTAAATTTCTAATGTGTAGGACATTATACATCCATGGACATACAGTACTGGATTTCATGGTCTGGCATTGTGCAATTGAAAAAGCAGCAGGTACAGATGGTAATGCGCTACAGGATCAGCAGCTCTGCAAAAACAACATTCCTATTATTGTGAACAGCTGCATGGCATTTGTTACGCAGTATGGTAGGTAATACAGAGTTTATGTTCAGCAGATTGTTTTTGAATGACATTAGTTATTTGTGAGCTTGTTGAAATATGTGTATTTAATAAATAAATATCAGGCACAATGTTTAATGTCGCTTCCTCATTAATTAATTAATTCATGCTTTTTCACTTTACTGGAAGGCCTGAAATCTTATTATATAAACAATGCATTTGAAGCAGAGCAAAGTGTAAACTAACCCATCGCAACAAATCAGAATTCACCCTAATGAAGACACGATGGTGCAAGATTTATTCTTATTGGTTTCTGTCCTTACAGCATTTTGCAGTGATTTATTTAATTAGCTTGTTCTTTCTCCTCACTTTCACAAATTTAATTGATTTAAGCCATTGCCATATTCAATTAAAAAGGTCTGCATAGTGCAATTCTTAGTAGGCTTTGGAGAGAAGCGCTGCATGTTGGAAGGCCTAAAGACTCATTTTTATGTTATGGTCCCCCTGTATCTGTTCCTGCCCAGAGTTCAACATTAAACTTTAGGACCATTTCCTAATTCAGGAACATTTTAGATAACAAATAAAACAAATAATTTAAATAATAAAAGGCAATAATAATGGGAAGAAAGATTATCCTATTTCATGATTCAGACAAGCATATAGCAGTTGAAACAAAGCAGACACAAGAGAACCATTGGATTTGATATTCAGTAACCTGCAAAAATCAGGTGATTAGAACTAGAATTTCATCAGATATAAAAGACACCTTATAAGACAGTGGGAGAAGAAAAGGCAAAAGTTGGAAAAAATAAGATCAGGGAGTTACACCATTGATTTCCTTAATCACTTGCCCTCCAGAGGATTCACCCCCCTTCCTGACCAGGCCATTTTTTTGCGATACGGCTCTGCATTACTTTAACTGACAATTGCACGGTCATGCAACGCTTCACCTAAATGATTGCCTGCGCGTTTTTAATTTTTTGCACTATAAAATTTAAAAAATCACATTTTGTCATAAATTTAGGCCAAAATGTATTCTGCTACATGTCTTTGCTAAAAACAAAATCCCAATACGTGTAAATGAATTGGTTATAGCATCTACAAATGTCGGTATATATACTGGAATTTTATTTTGTATACTAGTGACTTATAGCGGGACTGCGGCGAGCATTCTGACACTGGGGGGGAAACTGACTAACTGCCACTGATATCCCCACTGACACCAATACAGTGATCAGTGCTAATAAATAGCACTAACATTGTACTAATGACACTGGGCAGAAAGAGGTAAACATCTGGGGCGATCAAAGGGTTACCTGTGTGCTGTTTTACTATTTTGTCTGTGTGTGCTTTACTGTGTAAGCACGTTGCTTTGTATGGCTCTGCTATGCATGCTGGTGCTGACAGGGGAGAGAACTGTATTGTTTACATACAGTCCTCTCCTCTGTCAATGTTCCTCGGCGATCACCAGGTGCTGGCGGGGAATCTCTGGCTGGGACCCGGTGATTGACAGCTGTAGCTGCAAACGGCGGTGTGGGTAGGGTGGCGTGCACGCGCCCACTACCTGGAAATACAAAATCATGTATATATATATGTGATTTTGTGCAGTCCTGCCTCCCTGTAGCAGTACTTCTGCTATAGGGCGGTCAGGAAGCAGTTAATTGCAACAGAGAATGTGGTGTCATCCTATTGGATGCACTGTCTGGCAGTGCTATGTAAAGTAAATCTCAAGACTGGACAGATAGAAATACATATCCTTTGACAGGTAAACCTGTTCACATCTATGTAGTTCATATGTGTATTTAGCTGTTCGCCAGGAGTACAAATTTAAGTTTATACAAAACAAACTGACTTAAGCAGCTTGTCTGATACTAGTTGAACATAAGACGACTCTTGATTAACAAGGTGTATATTCAGCTTATATTCAGATATCTGTGTGACAGCTGCAGATTGGGTGACATGCAGATGCAGAGTTACTAAAGGAGGAGGAGAGACTGTTCTCTTATCAGAATAAATAAAGTAAAGCTGTGCTCATTTCAAATACCCAATCATGTAAAAAAAAGGGGGAAAAAATAAGTTTTTTTTTCACATGGATCTGAAATTAAATTAAAGAGAATGCAGTTTCACCTTAAACACTAAATCCAGTGAACATTTAGTTTGCAAAATGAGAAAACAATCTCAGCTCCTTCAGTAAGTCTACCCCAATGTGTTTCAAATATTTTACTGTTACTGATAGAGAAAAGGAAGGTATGTATGTAGTAAAATGATTTACAGACAACATGAAATCTCTAGAGGAAAGGCAGTATTGCTATTATTCCCTTGGCAGATGAGAATGTTAAAAGGGATCACTAGCATGACAAAGAATACTAGTATAGGCAAAATGCAGAACACCATTCTTAATGGTGATGTGATTTTGCAATAGTGGCAAAATGCATCACGCAAAGCTTGTTGCCCAGAAAGGAGCCGGAGGTTCTTTTAGGCGACAGCTTCACGTGATATGTTTTACTGCAATTGCAGCATGATTTTGTTGTGCGACAATCGCGGCACAATTGCTCCATTAAGATTTAATGGCATCCACACTTGCATAGTGCGTTTGCCATGATTGCAGTGCGATTTGGAATTGAGGGCAGAATCACAGCTATTCAAAATCACAAACTGTGAATGTGCACGGGTGATGATAGAAATATGATAGCTGCTATCGCTGACATGCTTTCAGAGGTACAGGTTCAGGGACTACCATTCTGACGGCTTTACCACCTACTAGGTTACGGACTTGGACACAACATGCAGATAGGAAATTCTGAATATCATATGCACTTTTTCAGTAGCTGTGTATGTGTATCCTAACAGTGAAATTACAGTATTTTCTCACTTTTAGTTATTTAAATATACCATTGAAAGCATTTTGTTAAATTATTATTACAGTTACTAATATAGCACAATTAAATTACCTTTTTATTGGACACTCACATCAGTCCCTGCCCTCAAGAAGCTTACCATCTAAAGTCCCTAACTTACATTCATACACACACATACTAGGGCTAATTTAGACAGGAGCTAATTAACCTATCAGCGTGTCTTTGGAATGTGGGAGGAAACCCATACAGGGATAACTCCAGGCAGGTAGTGCCATGGTTGGGATATGAACTGGTGACTCTATTGCTACTAGATAGAAGTTCTAACCACTCTGCTGCCCAAATTGCTATTTAATAAAAGCAAGAAAATACCTGTTAAATCTGCCAGAAATCATGTGAGCTAATAACTCACTGTATACGCTGCCCTTATTGCACGCATATCAGTCACATTGTTTGCAGGTATCGATGTGGAAAACCCTTCCCCAAGTTATGGAGAAGAGGAAAGAGGGAGTTGTTCTGCAGTTCAGTCATAGGGTGTCAGTAGATACAGTACAGTAAGTGCAGGTTTTTACCCTGGAACAGAAAGTATGCTGCTGGCAGGATCACCAGCTAAAAATAAAAGAAAAAGAGATTGTGAAAAAAAAAAAGAAAACTAATGCTGCCAGCACATCTAAGGTATGGTAAGCTGCAATGTATTACATGTTTCTTTGTGGGGTTTGATACATTTAATAGATAATAAAGCCAGGATCTTGATAACAGAACTGAAGTCTGCAGTATTTTAAAACCAGTCAGGAAGGGTAGCTTCTATATTTTTGTTTTCAAAGGTAGAATTTATTTGACTTCCAGCCACGATTGTGTATACTTGCATGTCTACAAAGCTCTGTATAGAAACATGTTTTTATTTTTTGCTGTCTGTGTTGAGTAAGAAGTAATAATTTATGAACCTAAATTGTTTCTTTTTGTCAAACATACTTTAGTATTATTTGTGCGTGGTATAGCTTACAAGACAGACCTTTCATATTTCAAAGTATACATTATTTTAGCATACATTATGATAATTCAGTTAGACATGTTTATTTTGATGTCTCCTTATATTAAGGTTTGGGAAGCAAATCTCTGTATCTGAAGAGCGGGAACCCGCTGAAAGTAAGGGAGTTGTTAGAAGATTTTAAAAAGGACGCACGGAGCATTAAACTAAAAGTCGGAAAACATCAACTGGAAGATGTGACGGACGTGCTGAAATATTTTTTATATGAAATAGACGATGCACTTCTGACAAAAGAACTTTATCCATATTGGATCTCTGCCCTAGGTAATGACACTGTTCCAGAAATAGCTGTTTCATTATTCATTTGAACGAATGCATCTACTAAGTAAAAGATGTTTATTTAAGTGAAAGATTTTTGCTTAAACTCCCCTGAGACTGCAGACACAATGCTATTAGAGCAAACTTCCTATGTTATAAAATTAGAATGAGGCATCCTGCTGCCAATGCATATAGTACCTTGAACCTACCTTTTTACTGAGAGCTGATAATGTAAGCAACATATGTCATCAGATACAACTGTTACATTAGGCGCCTCCATTTCCTCTTGTTATGTTTTTAAACATCTGAACTGTTATATTGCCATCTATTTGCATTTTGCTGAGCCAGTACACTTTTCTTATTTTTTGCTGTCCTAAATAGAACACAAATTCAGAAACTGCTAAAATGTTCCAGGCTGAACCTGCCTACAGGCACATTAGACCAGCCTTAGGGCTGGCTATGGGCCATTCCAGTGAGGGGATATGCTGTGGTATGGTTCAATATGCCTATAATAACATAACCCCTTATTGACTATCCAGTATAGATCTACACCCTAATCTGCTCTGTTTCTGCTGCAGGTTATGGCTCTTCACTAGCAATTAAAAAAAAGTAAAAGAAAAAAATAATTCTGGGCTATGCTCTATATTTGTCTAATATGTACATGCAAAACTACAATCATGTGCACATCTGCAAAATGAAAAAAATATTTCTCTGAAAGTTTGGGCTTAGGATTACACTATTTATTGGCTAACTATATAAACTGTGGTGTAAGCTTTCAAAGCACTCTGGCCTCTACTTCAGAAAATATGATCTGGTAATGAGAAACATAAATTTTATACATGAAACAATAAAAGGATGCAGATGTTATCAACTTGATGTTCATGAGTGGTACAGGAACTAATTGTCCCATCACAGCTCACACTCAAGTGATAAGTAGGCATGGTGTGAGTCTTTGTAAAGTCCCATTGATGTTGAGATGTTCAGTCCTGTTTTTCTAACATGCGCAGCACATACTACTGACACTGAGTTTAGCCTGGATGGAGCACATCTAAAAAGCAGGCTAATGCACCTGAGTCTGTAATAACTTGAACTTCAGCTGATTTGTTGACTCTTCACACAGACAAGGGTAATAAAATATGAATGGGTAAGCCAAATAGGACAGGATAAGTTCACAGGCGATGGTCACTTTATGACCAGTTGGTTTTAAGAAGACAATTCATATTGAAAATGACCCAGATTCCTACAGTAGAGACAGTATTTGGCTTGTCAGCACAACATCCACTCTCCAGTGGTCAAAGCTGGTCAGGCCAGACTAAGCTGCATTGATTTAGGATTTGGTAGGTAGCAGGAATTCTGAAGTCTTTGTTGCCTCAAGCAGAGGTAACGGGGTTCCCATTTTTTTTCCTGTTTCCAGTCTCTGTGATTACAATTGATCTGGATGGCCAGTTGAGTAAGCTCATTCATTATGCTTAGGATTCTAATTTAGGATCTAGTTTATCTGTTACCTGTTCCAAGAGTCCTGGGCTGAACTGGTGCTTAGGGGCAGCATCCTTCTATCGAGTGTATACTGGGGTATACTGGTCAATGGATCTTCGTCCTAAGGTTTCCTAGAGTGGACACTGGGGTGGCTGCTCCGCAAGTGTCATTGCAAAGTTTGGCCAGTGCCTCATACAGGGAGTAGATGCTGTAAAACATCTCACTTTCCTGTTACTTGAGACAAAAAGCCCAGGTTTAAGGCTCCTCCTAAAGCAGGAAGACTGCAATGCCCACTTGGGGGTATACATCAGCAAAGGTATGGGGTACAGCAAAGTGGAGGAGTACACTACAAAAGTCTCTGAACTGGCTGCAATCTTCAGAAAACTGATCCAGAAAAAATACCTTGCTGAGGGACTTCAAAGCATAGTTAGCTGGACAGGGATTAAATGCAGGACTCTATCATGACAGGGTACTCTTAAAACCAACCAGGTTGAAATGTTCAAGGACTGATGGCTGACCAGGAAAACTAGAAATTGTCATGTGGGGCAGAGGGGGATGTATTCTGAAAAACTGACCTCCATGAAGTTTTTTTTTAAATATCAGCTCTGATTGGCACTGGAGGAATAAATGTGAAAATACTTTGTTTTCATCCCAAAGGGTGTTTGCTGGCATTGAAATGAGCAAAAGGAAACAACAGTAATGCTGACAAAGACGTACCTATGTTGTACATATATAGTCAAAAGAGTTGATAAGACAAGGGCGAAGGTGCTTTTTAAATGTTAAGGCCTTAATGTTAGCACCTTCTAATAAACATACACACATTTGCAACTTCCCATGTAGAGCATAGCCCAGAATTATTTTTTTCTTTTACTTTTTTTCAATTAACAATACACAACTTTTATTGTTCCCTGTGGCATCATTACCACAGTAATGTAAAATATTTGCTTGTAAAATATTTGCAGTTGCTAGTGCCTACCAAGGATCATTGGCAGGTAGTGGGAATATTGAAGTCTTTGTTGCCTCGAAAAGAGGTAAGGAGACTCACATTTTTTCCTTTTTCTGTTCCCTGAGACTACAATCTCTCTGGGTGGCCAGTTGAATAAGCCCGACTAGACATCATTGTCAGGCTTATAAAAAAACATTGGGAAATATGCATGTATTGCAGAGATGCAGTGAATGTGTTTTTTTTAACTTGCCTTGACATATGTTTTAAGGGGCAGAAAGGAAGACCAGTTATAGAAGTGTACCAACTAAACCCATAAGGTACTTAAGGATTGTCACTCTTGATCAAGTCTGATAAGGATCTCTCAGCTGCTGACTTGATGTGGATGACAAGTTCAGACAACTACAAACTGATAATAGGGTTATAATTCTGCTTCAATAATTATAAGCTTCAGCCTCTGTGACTGACTAATGTCAGATCCAGTCACACTCCAGGAATCAGTGTCCTAAACTGATCTTTTAATGGCAAAGAAATTGTCCAGATTTTCAGCTAGACAGTAAATTGTACAATTTTAATGTTATATATGATTCCTTTTGAAAGGAAAAAGTGTGTGTTAAGACATAATATTCATACGTAGCAATTTTAGTGCTTAGCCAAGGACCCAAACACTTTTTACAATCTAAGCAGCATTCTTGCTTTTACACCTCTTTGTTATTTGAGATTCCAGCTTAAACCTTATGTATCATGTTGTCACATATTAATCAATTATGGAGAGCTGAATATAGCCCTAGACTTGTACTTGTTAGGATCAAATTTTAACTCAGCTCTTTTTTGATGTTAATTAGAGTGTGTACAAAAGTTCACTGTGTTAGTGAAGAGAAACATCACAACTGCTATTGTGTTATATAAACCTAAGTATGAGTAATGTCAGTAACATTAGTATTTATCTCTATCCAGTCTAACTTTTAACTTAACAAATCTATTAACCAGTTCCCGCCCAACCTATAGTCAAATGACTGCTGGGCAAGATATTCACCATTTCGGTTGGACGTCATATGAAGTCCTTACAGATATCACTTCGTACACACCCCAGGGGCCATGCTTTGGCAAGATCTGGTCAGTGTATGCTGATGGTACCATGTGATCGCTGTGACCAATCACAGCAGATTACATGACAACTGTACACAATGGATGGCTTTCATTCATGCCATCCATTGTGTACGTTTGTGTGATCTCTGTGACTGGTTGCAGTGATCACATGGTACAGACAGGGCCAATCACAGTCCATCTGTACCATGTGATTAGCTGTGTCCAATCACAGCTAACCACAATAGTAAAAACTGAATGAATAAATTTCATTCAGTAAAAAAATGGTTGCTTATAAAAGTGAAATTCACTGGTATATGCAATCATAATGTGTAAAAAAAAAAATCCAGATCACTTCCCCAGAATAGTACAATGTTACTATGGTAACATTATATTGCTCTGATCACAGTATGCTGAAAAAATCCTTGTATTTTAGGGCCTCAAGAAATGAAATGAGTACATCAGAATTGATCGATATTTTTCAGATATATATACCATAGTGTCTCTGACTTTACTACTATGACTAACTAATATACACTGATTTAGGTTATTTTCACCAAAGAAAAGTAGCAGAATACAGCTTAGCCTAAATTTACAAAGAAAGATTATTTCTTTGTAAAATGTTTTTACAGAAAGGAAGAAGTGCGATTCTTTTAAAATTTTTTGTCTTTTTTAATTTATTTAGCAAAAAATAAAAAAAACACAGTGGTGATTAGATACAACCAAAAGAAAAGCTCTATTTGTGTGAAAAAAATGATAAAAATGGGTACTGCACAATGCAAAGTGTGACAGCGCTGAAAGCTGAAAATTGACCTGGACAGAAAGGAGGTAAAAGTGCCCAGTATTGCAGTTTAAAGTGAAACTTAAGCTACCTCCATAAGCTTTTTATGATTTTCTGTGTCCTATGCAGGGGCGAACTGACCATTCGAGCACTCGGGCACTGCCCGAGGGCCTGGCGTCAGTAGGGGGCCCCATAAAATGCCCCTGGTACCTTTTATAGGCTTTTTTTGGTATGTTTTGAGTGCGGGCAAGGACACAGGATCCCCAATTGCCCTGGGGCCCCATGAGTTGTTAGTCCTCCCCTGGTCCTATGCATTAAGGTAAAAAAAGTCTGTGCTGTAGGATCCCCTCAGCCTCGCCCTTGTTCTTACCTGAGCCCGATCTGATCCAGCGATGTGCACAAGAGCAGTGGCCCTTTCCACTGTCTCCCTTGTCATGGTGCAGATTGATAGCAGTGGGAGCCATTGGCTCCCACTTCTGTCAATCAAATGCTGTGCCAAGGGAGCAAGGGGGCAAAAAACGCAGACAGGGCAGCTCAGGAGTGAACTCGCATGGGCACCCCCATTGAAAGTGGCTTTCCACAAAGAGGAGGAGCCTGGAGAACAGTTGGGGGACCCCAGAAGAGGAATATCGGGGCGCTCTCTGCAAAGCCATTGCACAGACTATGGTAAGTATACCATGTTTGTTATTTTAATTTAAAAAAAATAAAATAAAGGTTTAATTTTACTTTGATAATCATACCACAAGCGGAATCCTTACAGACATGTACAACACTCAGCTCTATCATTTTAAAAAAAATTAAACCCTTCCATTACTTATGATTTTCAGGCTACCTTAAACCCTTAACCTTGGCTCCTCATGATCCTTTAAGAGGTTTATGATGCCAAGAGGTGGGGGTGAGGTTTCCGATCAAGTGACTGCCTGATTGGCTATCATAGTGACAGATTTTTATTGTTGGTAATGAATCACCACTGGGTTTTATATTTTTTCACTATAAACAAAAAAAAGCAAAAAATTTGAAAAAAAAAGTTTTTTTCTTTGTTTCTATAATAAAATTTTCCATACAGGTAATCTTTCTCCTTCACTGATGTGCATTGATGAGGATGCACTGATAGGCAGCACTGAAGGGCAGTGATAAGCAGCACTGATGGGTACTGATGAGGGGGCACGGATAGGCAGCACTGATGGGCACTAATAGGCTGCACTGCTGAGGTGGCACTGATGAGGTGGCACTGGTGGGCATTGATGAGGAGGCACTGATGATGCTGCACTGATATGCAGCAATTAAGGGCACTGATAGGTGGCACTGATCGGCACTGATAGGTGGCACTGATGGGCAGCACTGAATTATGGCACTGACTGGTGGCACGGATGGGCGGCACTGATAGGCACTGATGGCCCAACTGCTGGGCAGCACTGATGGGTGGCACTACTGATGGGCACTGATGGGTGGCACTGCTGGGCAGTGATGGGTGGCACTGCTGGGCACTGATGGACACCCTGAAGGGTGAGGGCTGACAAGACATACTGTGATAGAGAGTTCCAGAGGATGGGAGAGGCTCTGGAGAAGTCCTGGAGGCGAGCGTGGGAGGAGGTGATGAGGGAGCTAGTGAGCAAGATGTCTTGGGTGGAGCGGAGGGGGTGATTTGGACAATATCTGCGGATGAGGTTTTTGATGCAGCTAGGGGCAGTGTTGTGGATGGCTTTGTATGCTGTGGTTAGTATTTTGAATTTTATACGTTGTGAAGCCAATGAAGGGATTGGCAGAGAGGGGCAGCCATCACTGATCGGTTGGTAAGGTGTATGAGTCTAGCAGTAGCATTCATAATAGACTGAAGGGTGGATAACCTTATGATCAGTGCGGATCTGCTCTGTGACAGTTGCTGGTTATGGGCAGTACTTTCCTCACCCTGTGACAGCGTGAGGAAAGTGCTGCCGATAACTGGCAACTGTAATTACTCCGTGATCTGCTGTGCCATTGGACACAACTGATCACGTGGTAAAAGGCCGCTGTCATTGGCTTTTTACTTCATCACGTGATCAGCTGTGTCTGTAGGACACAGCGATCATGGAGATTGACAGATGCATGCCCCTGAGGGCACGCGGGAGGGCGTGTTCTTGGAGGATATCATATGACGCTCTCCCAAAACTGGGTAACCGTGCTGTAGCCGTCATTTGGGTATAGTGCAGTTACCAAGTGGTTAAAGAGGAACTTCCCTAAGTTTTTAAAAATTAGGAGTCAGAGCTACAAATGCTGACCAATCTGTGGCTTCCAGCACTGTCTTCCAACAACCACGATATTGGA
This sequence comes from Staurois parvus, assembly GCF_062004578.1. NCBI lineage: Eukaryota > Metazoa > Chordata > Amphibia > Anura > Ranidae > Staurois > Staurois parvus. The sequence continues at coordinate 2,536,679 of NW_028318000.1, forward strand.
TTTGGGAACTGGCTGTGACTTCCTCATGAATAACAGCTGCCTGCACATGTGCAGAATCACACGGTGCAGGGAGTCTGGTCCTGCATCCTTCTGGGACATGTGACATGTTCCGGAAGGATGCAGGCTGGGAGAGGAGCAGGATGAACAACATTACCCTCACTTAGGTAGGGATTGTGAATATAGGAGCAGGTATCATAAAAAATGTATTTTCTGCCCCCCCCCCCCCATAAAAAAATCCCTTCAACAGTTTTAGGCTGGGGTAGGGAAATAATGAGCAGTACTTCACTTTTTGATGGAAATGTGGCTTTAAATACATATATGGAAGCGTTTTACATGGTAAATTTGTATTTCTATCACTGAGTAAATTCAAAACACTATATGAGTACCTGTCTATCTATCTATCTATCTATCTATCTATCTATCTATCTATCCACTAATGTGTGGATCATCCAATTTATATCTATCTAAAAAAAAATATATATATATATATAAATATTAATTACCCTTCACTTAAATTGGCCTCAGTTTGTGTACATGCATTACTCTAGTGAGGACATTGGAGTGTAAGCTCCTTCGGGGGCAGAGAGTGATGAAACCTTTGATTTTGTAACATATGCATACATGATATGATTAGGGTGGTCTTTTTTTCATCAGTTAACTTTTCACCCACACATATAAAGGCTTATTACTGCATTCAGCTAGAACCAGTTTTAATAAAATCAGCTATTAATGACTACACTGGTACTTAAATCTCGATTCACGGGAGATTTGTGGCCCTACCAGCCTTCACGCTCATTAGTTTCCCTTTTTCCTTCTTTTAATTAACCATTCATCCGTTTTTAGCAGCAAGATTAATAAGTAATGAGGAAAAGTTTTAAGTAAATGGTAGTTTTTTTTCAAAAGTAAAAGTTATTAGAAATCCAAGTTTGATGCTTGTCAGAGTAAATATACAACATCCAGCATTAGCTTGTGTCCATCTGATTTATGGAAATTTCTCTGCAGATATGTGTGTGAGGCTTTAGTTAACAACACATGATTTATAACAATTATTATAAACTTCAACAAACAGTTATAATGTCACATAGCTGTGGCTTGGTCTGTCTAGGAAGGTCATCTCAAAAGAGAAAAAGTTCAGTTTTTGGAAAAAGTAGCATTTCTTTACCTTGCTGTTGACAACAGAGAAGATGTAAACTATATAAAATACTGTATACAATATATACAGTTTATGTGTGTTGTGATATGGGGGATGTTAGCTCAGTGGTAGATACATTTTTGCAGTGAGTTCATGGCAATCAACATGGCAGTTTAAAGTGACACAATAGCTTTGTTTTTTTTTTTTAAATAACAAACATGTCTATACTTGTGTGCTCTGTGCAGTGATTTTGCACAGACCAGTCCCGGTCCTTTTCTTTTCCGGTACCTAGTGATGCTCCTGGCTCCTCCCCCTCTAACAGTGCGCCCAGTGAAAGCCACTCTCCCTGGGGGCACCTCTGCAATCTCATCCCCAAACCGCTGCTCTATGTGTCCATAAGACACCTAAAGCCGTGGCTTGGCCCCACCCTTCCGTTCTCTCCTCATTGGCTCACTGGCTGTGATTGACAGCCGATGGGCTTCCTCTGCAATCTCAGCCAATATGGAGCAAAAGTCCCCTGACAGCAGAGGCTGTTGAGAATGTCAGTGGATTAGAGTGGGCCCAGGTAAGGATTGGAGGGGGAGGCCGAGGGGGCCGCTGCACACAGAAGGTATTTTACCTTCATGCATAGAATACATGAAGGTAAAAAACCTTGAGCCTTTACAACCACTTGAAGGGTATTGCAGACCGTTTTTATTAAAAGGAAAAGGAATAGAAAGTTCTCACAACAGCAGGTTTTCCCCGCAGGGGTTCTTCTTTAGCAAACACAACTAATGAAAAATACATCTGGCTCTTAGGCTCGCTTATCTTGATTGTGGTATCTTGCTGCATGGGCCCACTACTGTCCATCAAATATGATTCTCCAGACCCCCCCCCCCCCCGGGTTTTCTCACTCTCTCAAAGACTTCTGATTTCCTCAAGCCTCCCCAGACTTGCTAGCTACCTCAGCTTTTCCAGCCTCCCAGACCCTCTCTTGGTCTCCCAGGCCCATGTAGCCATCCCAGCGTTCCAAATCCCTTGAGCAAGAAGTCCTTCTCACCAAGGATTCAGTCTAACAGAAACAACAAGGTCTCCTGAACAGTGGACTGTCTTCACGTCCACCTGCAGTAACTCTCATCAAGCTCATCTCCTCTGCACACCTATGCACTCACACAGGCTGCCAGCAATTAAGAAAGACTGGACACTCGATTGAAGATTGTGCCATGCCCAGTACTCTTTGGAACCTTCAAGCTCCCAGGTAGACATGTGCGAAAACATTTGCTTTGTTTTGGATCGATTCGTTAATTTACTAATTTTGTTTTGTTGCATTTGTAGATAAATCAGCTTAGTTAAATTTCTTTTTTAATCGGATTCAAATTTTTCCAGTGGTCCAGTTGATCCATTTTGAAGAACAGCTGGTTCTTTTCTATTCAAAATTCGAATTTCGGAAGACGGATATATTCTTTCTACTTTCTCCTAGACTATTCTTTTTTTCTATTCTATTCTACTCCATTTTATTCTATTGCATTCTATTCAAAAATTTAATTTTTAAATACAAATTTAGAAAGACAGCTATATTCTTTCTATTTTATTCTATTCTAAATTCGAATTTCGGAAGATGGCTATGTTCATTCAATTCTATTCTATTATATTCAAAATTTTATTTTTTTTCTATTATTTTCTATTGCTTTATTTTCTATTCTATTCTTTTCTTTTCTATTCCTTTATTTTCTATTTTATTCTATTCTATTATTTTTGTAATTCAAATTTTGGAGACGGGTATATTCCTCCTATTCTATTCTAATGTGTTCTATTTTATTCTATTCTGTTCTTTTCTATTCTGTTATTTTATATTCTATTCTTTTCTATTTTATTACTTTATTTTCTATTCGATTTTATTATATTCTATTCTTTTTTCTATTCTGTTCTTTTATGTTCTATTCTATTCTGTTCTGTTTTATTCTATTCTTTTTGAAATTCGAATTTCAAAAGATGTCTATATTCTAACACTAATACATACAGTCTTTAAAGGAAATCAGCAATAGTCCACATTATATTTATATTTCAAATGTGTTTTCAAATTCTATTTAGTTTTCAAACTTGTTTTGAATTTGATTTAAATTCTATTGGAATTTGGATAATTCATTATTTTGGACACAATTTTGTTTAGTTTTTTTTATTCATTTAATTTCTTTACTGTTATAATTCAGAAATGTGCATACATCCGAATCTCTGAATAGGGAAAATTTTGTCCGAATTTTAATTTGGAATTAAACGAATACAATTTACTTAAATTAAAAATGAATGTTGATATTCACAAAGGCTGTGTTAAAAATATGCGCTAATAATGGGGTATATAACTCAAGCTAGCCAATAGACAATGATTGCCTGAGCTCTCACATTCGTACTTTGGTTATTCAGTTATACTTCAGTTATTCTTAGGCTAACAGTATTTAGCTCAAATGATGCACATAACAATACAGAATATTGATGCCATGGTTTCTTCCTGTTCTCTTTTGATGGTGGCAGTCTTCCGTCCTGGACATGGTGGCACCCACATACTGTAATTATGTGTGAGCATCACCTGGTGCAGGAGTACTGTGATCCCAGTCTGCATGATGTGACTCCCTTTAGGAGGTATGTCACTGACAGCCTGGGATTATAAGAAGTGGCTTGAATGACACTGACTGTCATTCAGCCATGAAGAGGAATGGTGGCTTGCTGCAGAGGAGGACACAGGAGGCAATTCTGTAGTATGGAGTTGTCTTTTCTGACCTTTTTTTTTTAAAAAAAAGGAGGGGAGTTCCAGTGCTTTCTTTCAAATGCAAGTAGAGTTCAATTTTGAAGTAGAACTGAGACCAGGCTATGGACATTTGGATATTTACATATTTGTGATATGTAGCCCTATACCTGCTTCCGTAGTTGTAGGATCATTAAATAATTCAACATCAAAGATTATGGCAAAAAGTGCTTTCACTTACATCTCAATAGTTCAGTTTATTTTGTTGCCCCCTTCCAGCCATGACTTGACAGTCAGCCAACCTTCTAATCCCTAATGTAAATACAAAGCAGGTGTGGAGTAGTGCAGAGATCTGAGAACTGGTATGACTTCATTGCATCTCCTGTGGAATATGAAAACTAATTGCCACAGTGCCTTCAGCTATAAAGGTCAGTGAGGACTTGTTCTAAAGCTCAGTAGCCAGATGCTGGCTAGACATGTGCGATTCACTTTGTTTTGATTCCTCTTTCAGATGCATCCGAATCTCCAAATGGACACAGAAATGAATGGCAATCAGGAAAAAAAGTTATAATAAAACTAATGAATGCATTTGGTTTGTTAGTTTCATTTGGATGATGTCACATGATGCAATAGAAAAAAGAACTATAGATTGTTTATGTTCCTGCTTTATGTTCATGGACTAGGTCAATAGATCATCTCCTGCTTTTATAGGGAGATCGCTCTTCCTGTCTTGAAGCAGAGAATTTTGAGACTTGTGGTCCAGCAGCTAACATTTACTGAATCTTGAATAAACTTTGAAACTACAACTCCCAGCCATCTGAAACAACAGGGGATTCATGGATAGTCTTTACATTTGCTTGTAACTGGCAGGCTCGCTTTTTACAGAGGATATCTGAGAGGTCAGTCAGGAGCCGTTGTTCTGCTCACAGCTGCACTGAGACACAACGATCCAGCCTCACACAAACGTCACTCCACAGATTGATCTGTACCATCTCCAGAGGTTCATTCACACTGTGCATCCTAGTGCCAGACACCCAGCTACTTAACTGTTCTTAGTGGCCGAAGGCATAGAGTCATGTGCATTGATCACCCCCTGAGACTTCCCACCAATGCTACTGCAGTCCGCTGTGCATTTAAGTATCACGTTATCCTACTGTTGATCCAAAGCCTGCTCATTCCACTTCCTTGCACTGGAGTCCTATCGTCAATCAGCGAATATCTTAGGCAAGAATCTAGCAGCGATAGAGGTTGATGTTTCCTTTCTGTCATGGATTGTAGACTACCTAACAGGAAAACAGCAGTATGTGCATTTGCAAGACTTTGTGTTGGATAGAGTGAGTAGCAATATTGGGGTTCCACAGGGAACAGTTCTCTTTCCCTTTCCTTTTACTGTCTATACCACTGGTTTCAGTTACCAGACAGAGTCTTGCCCATCTTCATGTTTTCTGATGACTCTGTGGTAGTGGCATGTATCAGTGATGGGGAAGAGACAGAGCATAGGTCTGTGGTGGAGAACTTTGTCACATGGTGTGAGGATAATTATCTGTATCTACAAGTATCTGGGGGTGCACATTGATAATAAGCTGGACTGGAGCGAGTTACTGAAGTGCTCTTTTGGAAGGGCAAGAGATGCCTCTATTTTTGGAGGAGGCTGAGGTCTTTTAACATTTGCCAGACAATGCTGAATATATTTTAGGAGTTTGTGGTGGCCAGTGTTCTCCTGTATGCAGCGGCATGCTGGTGAAGCAGGCTTTGGGTGGCCGACACCAACAGACTCAACAAACTGATTCGTAAGGCCAGTGATGTTGTTGGATTGCAGTTGAAGTCTTTAACAACAGTGTTACGGAGGAGATTATTGTTCAAGGTACATTCAATCTTGGACAACTGCTTCCACCCACTCCATAATACAATGGTCAGTCTGCAGAGTACCATCAGTGACTGATTGTTACAACCACGGTGCACCACAGAGCATCACAGGAAATCATTTTTTGCCTGTGGCCATCAAATTATATAATTCTTCTCTATGAGTGCTGGATGTAAGGATTTAATCTGGTTTATGCTCTGTATCTTCCTGTAGGTTTCATAGTATGTGGGTATTAGGTAAATTATGATTTTGGGCAATGCTAGAGAAAGCAATGTACTATTTGCATTTTGGTAATTTGATTTTCTGTTATTTTTAATCTGTGTTACTTATTCTAGTTGTATTTTAAAAGTGTAGATGGTTTATTAGAGTATAATTTTAATCTAGTTTTATTGTTTTTATTGGTAATTTTATTGTGTCATTGTGTCTTGTTCTGTTCCTTGTTGAGTTCTTGTTGTCTTCATTGAATCTGGCTGTATTTTAATAATTTTCCATTGGGATTAATAAAGTATTCTGATCTGATTCTGCATTGATCAGAGGGAAGTCAGCCGAGCATTTACTATATTCTTTTTCATACATGGATACTGCTAGCAAACATCTTTATCCCATATCTCAGTTAACAAGATCTTGCTACCTTGTCCTCATTGTATGCAGATCTGACTCAATCACCATCATCTATACTTAAAGTGTTAAAGGGCCCTAAACAATTACCAGCAGAAGCTATAACCTCAAACACGAACTGACTTTTCCCTATACATATATCTATTCCCCGCCCAAGGATGCCTCTCCTCTACCTGTACAGAACTACTACCTTCCCAATACTGTACCTGTGGCTGTGCAGAACCTGGCTTCATTGTTGGCAGGCCTCCCTTTTACAGCCAGTGCTGCACCCTTAGAAAGCACTGCTATAATCCACATTGCATCAGCCAGAGGTTCATTATTATTGTTTGAATCTGCCTATTCATAGATACCTGTTTTATATTTTTATATAATTGACCAGAACTACTTTGAAGTACTCAAAACAACAGTGTTTATTGAAATCCATGTTCATTACCTTTAGTTTGTGCTTGATTTGTCACAAGGTTACTGAACAGCTTTTTCCAAATTTATGTTTGAACCCAGAGTGTCAGAAGGGTCAAGGTGTTTGCAAGGTCAAGGCAGTTCCAGAGGACAAGCACCACTTAGCTGCCCTTACTGGATTAGTGCTACAGCTCATTTACTGCTAGTTAATTTTACTGCTTGTTAAGTATATGTAAGAAGTTTAATCCCTTCGTGCCTAAGGGTAAAACAAATCTTAACGCCTAAGCACAATTTTGCAACTTTGACATGTGTTTGCAAAACTGTACATATCATCACAACTAATTTATACATCCAGGTAGATTATACCTTGTCTTCTTTCAGGACACATTGGGCCTTCCTTTTGGTGGTAAATGGTAATAGATGTCTCCTGTTTTTTTCTATTACCAAAGGAAAACTGGCTCAAAATAGTAAAGAAAACCATTTTTTTAAATTTAGCTGTATATTTCTTGCTACTACCATAATCTACCACCAAAGAACAACCCAAAATAATTTCTCCTGACAATGGCAGAGATACCACACGTGTGTGTATACTGTATGTTGTTGTTTGTATACGTAGTACAGCCCAGAAACAATAGAGTGCAATTTGCTTATTTTGTATCCTGCCACTAACTGACACTGATACTAATTTAACAATTAACCACTTGCCCTCCAGAGGATTTACCCCCCTTCCTGACCAGACCATTTTTTGCGTTACTGCGCTGCATTACTTTAACTGACAATTGCGTGGTCATGCAACCCTGCACCCAAATGAAATTTACTTCCTTTTTTTCCCACGAATTGAACTATCTTCAGGTGGTATTTGATCTCCTGTGCGTTTTTTATTTTTTGCGCTATAAAACAAAAAGGCTGACAATTTTGAGAAAAAAAAACAATATTTTTTACTTTTTGCTATTAACTGCTTCCCGACTGCCCTATAGCAAAAATACTGCTACAGGGCGGCACAGGGGCTCAAAATCACGTATATATATATATTATTTTGCATTTCCAGGTAATTTCCAGTAAAACAAATTGCATTTCCACAAAAAAAAATTTAAAATCCAATTTCATCGTAAATTTAGGCCAAAATGTATTCTGCTATATGTCTTTGCTACAAAAAAATCCCAATACGTGTAAATTAATTGGTTTACGTGAAAGTTATAGCGTTTACAAATGGCGGTGTATATATACTGAATTTTATTTTTTTTACTAATAATGGTGACGATCAGCAACTTATAGCAGGACTGTGGGACTGCTGGGGGCATTCTGACACTGGGGGGGAACTGACTTGGTGTCACTGACATATCTTGTGACACCAATACAGTGATCAGTGCTAAACGAAAAAAAGCACTGATGCTGTACTAATGACACTGGGCAGGAAGGGGTTAACATGAGGGGTGATCAAAGGGTTAGCTGTGTGCTGAGAGTGTTTTACTGGGGGGGCGGTGTGTTGGTACTTCACTGTAAGCACATTGCTCTGGATGGCTGTGCACAGCACAGTGTGCCCAAGCTGACAGGGAGGAGCACTGTTAGTAAACAAAGCAGCCCTCCTCCCCGTCAGAGATCCTCGGTAATCACCGGCTGCCGGTGGGTAATCACCAAATGGCAGCATGGGTAGAGTGCCCACGTGGCTCGCTCATGCCCCCTACCTGGACATACAAAATCACATATATTAAATGTGATTTTGTGCACCCCTACTGCTCTGTAGCAGTATATCTGCTGACCATGACCCAAACACTAACCTTGGCACAGCCCTAGATCAAACCTTGATCTAGGTATTTTTGTTTATTTTGTATTATTATCATTATGTATTTATTTGTTTATTTTTTACACACACTCAGTGACACCCTGGTCTTTTTGCTAGGAGCGCGCTGTGCGACGTGCTCCCAGCAGAAAGACAGGTACGCAAATTAGCAGCCCCACGGAAAAAAGCCCAGTTCTGTGTGCGGTCGGCGGCCAGGGGTTCGATGTCCATACCCTATAGAGAGCTCTACTGTAAGCTATTGAATAGCTATTTTATTAAATGTCTCAACTTTGAATAACGGGATGTTTATTTGCTTAAAGATGAACTCTGAGATAAGAAAGTATTGTCTACATACTGTACATCAATCATGTGTAATTTTACTGGAATCTTGGTGTGCTTTGTGTATTTCTTCCAGATCTGTGCTGTAATCCAGTGTAAATGTCAGTTCTGTGCAGGAGCTTCCTGTAATAAAGGCTACAGTCACTCCTGCTCTTTCTACCTGTGCAGGGTGTCTGGTTTTGTAAATGTCTCCTCCACCTTTATGCAGGCCATACATGGGTCAAATTCTGAATTAATTTTCTTTAGAAAAGCGGAAATTTTGTACATTTTGTAAATCGATGATGCCACCCTTGATTTTGAAATTTGACTAACCAAGACTGCAATTTCACATGTTGATAAAGAAAAGAATTTTCATGGCCAATTTTCTTTTCTTTCCAGAACACAGCTCACACTTGTTTCTTTTTCGACTATATCTCTCACACGATTCTTCCATCATTTCCAATCACTCAAATTCGATGGTCGCACAAAAATTGGCTGTTTCTGTGGCCCACTAATGGTGCGAAATTTGAAGGAAAATTCTTAGAAAAGATTTTCAAAAGAGAATTATTTCGGAATTTGACCCATGAATGGCCAGCTTTATGTTTAGGCAGGCAGCCATGTAGTGGGTTGACCTGCTGGGTCCCTCCTACAGCTCTCCCCACTATACAAGCTATAGAACAATGAAATCAGTGTTACTTTTACTGGACTTGTCAATGCATTTGGTGCTCACAAAGTGGATTTATGTAATTGTGTCTATATCTATATATTCTTTAAATGTATTTAATTAAAAGTTTTGTGTCCAGAATTTAACTCTTTTTTTCTTATGGGAGTTCAGCTTTATTAATGTATTTGTTTGGGCAGGCTACTTAGGTCCTGTCAGTTGCTTAATTTCTACTGACTTAATATTAAACATTAGACTTGTGTAAAGAAATTAGTAGATATATTTTTAAATACAACTGCAAAGGTTACACTCAAATGTAATTAATCCTGTTGCCACTTAAAGTGCAACTAAGGGTGAAATAAAAATATGACATATGATCTGTCAATAGTATTAACACAGCAGTCTTTATTTTTCTGTTACATAGTTTCTTGCCTCTTGATCCTGCCAGTAAATATGTTAGTTTTTGTAGTGGTTTAAAAGGCAGGATTTTTTTTACCTTAATGCATTAGGGTAAACAATTGTTACAGCTCCCCCTCGCCTCCCTAAATACTTACCTATCTTGATCCAGCGCTGTACCAGAGTCCAGCAGCATAGCCGGCAGAGGACCCAAGAGTGGCTCTTTTTAACCAGACCAACCTATCCAGCAAAAGTGGCATTTAGAGGATTGAACGAACCATTTAACACTGACAGGAGACTTTCAGTAGTTAACATTTATTCATTTATTTAAACCTCTTTTTTAGTAGTCACTTATATAAAGTTCATCTAAGGAAAAAAAAATTAAAAAATTAAAAACAATATAACCACCACATCCAAGGATGACAAAACTGGAATACATTCTTAGTTTAGATGTGTTTTAACATTTTCAGAAGTTCTGGTGGTTTGTTATACAATGTAGTTAGCATATTTCTGGGTGAGTTTGAATGGTGTCAGATTGTCCTTAATCCATTGTGTGTGGGTTATGAAGTCTGCATGCTTTTAATGTTTTTTTTTTTTTTGTGTGTGACAGATATTCAAGATGAACTGGAACGAGTGCTAAAGTACAAAAACTTAATTGATACACTTCCAGCTATGAATAAAACCACCTTAGCTGCATTAATTGAACACCTTTACAGGTCAGTCTGCTTGTCTGTGCTATATAATAATATAAACTAAACTAAAAGAAAATAACTCACTTGTTTGCCTTTAATGGTTTCTATAACAATCAGTTTATTTTTGCATGAATAAAATGTCATGGTCCAAATGTTCTGGCAATGTCACCATGTCAGCAAGTTAAACAAAAGACAGGAAAAATAATAAAAATAAAGTTGATATAAAAAAAATCTATAAACTGCAGAGACTGAAATTAACTGTCAAACTTGCCAAGATGTTTGTGACAGATTAAAATAACGCATAACACTAGGACTAAATGTAGATGTAGGTGCTAAGATTTGCACTCTCAAAAAAACACTTATAAAACCATGATAAGCCCCTTGACCCCTGCAGTAATCATTCCTAGGCAATAATTGTTGCTATATTGGTGATATAATGCTTTGCAACAACCATCTGTTGATTTATAAAACTGGAAGATGAAATATTTAATCATGAATGTCTTTGTCCTTTTGGCAGCAATAATTCAAATGTTGTAAGTAAAGTTTGTTATAGATGTGCATGTTAGAGACAACTTGGGTAATAGTGATCATGGTGTAATCACATTTGCTATAAGTTACAGCAAAGAGAGGCATGTTGGTATGACAAGAACTCCAATTTTTAAATAATCTAAAATCCTTGCTGCATGCCACTCTGTGGGACCAAATATTTGCAACAAGGAACACACAAGGAAAGTGGGAGTCCTTTAAACATGAATTAAACAAGCACATTATTCATTATATTCCATTGAGTAACAAGCATACACAAACAACATTAAAACCTTTGTGATTAAATTCTAGTATAAACAAACAAATACCTGAGAAAACAGGCCTTTAAAACATACAAAGTAGAAGGGACACCATCAGCATTCCAGATTTATAATAAATGCAACAGGAAATGTAAGGGAGCAGTCGGGGTGGTTAAAATAGATTATAGAAACATATTGCTACAGCAACTATAACAAATTCCCCAAAATGTTTCAAATGTATCAATAGCAAAAACATTATGAAACAACAGATAAGCCCCATAACAGATAAACATGGAAAGCTGGTCACAAATGACAGGGAAAGGGTAGATCATTTCTTCTGTTAAGTTTTTACAGATTAAAAAGACAGGCTTTATAGTGTTAACATTAAACATAATTAAAATATTAAATATTAATGTTGTTTCATTGAAGGTACCTCTGTGGTTGACTGAAAAGCAGGTATAAAAGAGTCTAGAGTAATCTTATGTATACAAATCACCAGGTCCAGATGGCTTACACCCATGAGTCATTTGGGGAACTCTGTTCCGTTACAGCCAAGCCATTCTTTCTAGTTTTCAAATACCTTGGAATGATACCAACTAATTGGCGTAGAGCAAAATGTGGTACCAATCTACAAACAAAGGATCAATGTATATAATAGGAAACCACAGACCAGTCAGCCTACTATGAATACATCAATAAGGTATTTGAGGGAATGGTAAGTGACTCTACATAGAATTTAAGATAAAAATAACATAAGCAACAACCAGCATGGATTTATGAAAGACCATTCTTGTCAGACCAACCTGTTATGATTATCTGAGGAACTAAGTTAGAAATTAGATGGTGGAAGTCCAGTGGATGTTACAGCCGTGGCCAAACGTTTTGAGAATGACGCAAATATTAATTTTCACAAAGTCTGCGCTATGAAGAGTGATCAGATGACTTGCAATTAATTGCAAAGTCCCTTTTTGTCATCAAAATGAACTTAATCCCCCAAAAAATCACCACTGCATTTCTGCCACAAAAAGAACAGCTGACATTATGTCAGTGATTGTTCCGTTAACACAGGTGTCAGTGTTGACAAGGACAAGGCTTGAGATCGCTCTGTCATGCTGATTGAGTTAGAATAACAGACTAGGAGCTTTAAAAGGAGGGTGGTGCTTGAAATCATTGTTCTTCCTCTGTTAACCATGGTTACGTGCAAGGAAACACATGCAGTCATCATTGCTTTGCACAAAAAGGGATTCACAGACAAGGATATTGCTGCTACCAAGATTGCACCTAAATCATATATTTATCTGATCATCAAGAACTTCAGGAAGAGAGGTTCAATTATGAAGGAGGTTCAGGGCACCCAAGGAAGTCCAGTAAGGGCTCGTTCACACTAGGCTGTTTTGCCAACGCTTGCCAAACGCCCCTATAGCGTTTGGCAAGCGTTGGTCCGGTGTTTGCGGAACGTTTTTAACGCTCGGCAAACGCTCCGCAAACGCCGCATGCGCGGTTTAGCGGCGGTTGCTAGGCGTTTGCCGAGCGTTAATAACGCCCCACAAACGCCTATAATGCATTTGAGTGGTGTTACCGCTCCGCAAACGCCCCGCAACCGCGTCGCAACCGCACCGCAAACGCCGGCCGGGCGTTTGCGGAGCGGCACCATAGACGAGAATAGGAGGCTTCAAAGCCTCCTGACGCGACGCAAACGCTCCTGTTAGAACAGCACCATGTGCTGTAATGTGCAGAGTTGGCAGAGGCGTTTGGGAAGCGGTAAAAACGCTTCCCAAACGCCTCTCTGCCGCCTGCACACAAGGCTAGTGTGAACGTAGCCTAAGGGTCAGGGCCATCTCCTAAAGTTGATTCAGCTGTATGATCAGGACACCACCAGTGCAGAGCTTGATCAGGATTGGCAGCAGGCAGGTGTGAGTGCATCTGCATGCACAGTGAAGCGACGACTTTTGGAGGATGGCCTGGTGTCAAGGACAGCAAAGAAGCCAATTCTGTCTAGGAAATACATCAGGGACAGACTGATATTCTGCAAAAGATACAGGGATTGGACTGCTGAGGACTGGGCTAAAGTCATTTTCTCCGATGAATCCCCTTTCCGATTGTTTGAGGCATCTGGAAAAAACCTTGTCCGAAGAAAAAAAGGAGAGCACTACCATCAGTCTTGTGTAATGCCAACAGTAAAGCATCCACAGACCATTCATGTGTGGTGTTGCTTTTCAGCCAAGGGAGTGGGCTTACTCACAATTTTACCTAAGAACACAGCCATGAATAAAGAATGGCACAAAAACATCCTCCCGAGAGCAACTTCTCCCAACCATCCAAGAACAGTTTGGTGATGAACAGTGCCTTTTCCAGCATGATGGAGCACCTTGCCATAAGGCAAAAGTGATAACTAAGCGGCTTGATCAACAAAACAACAAAACATCGACATTTTGGGTCCAGGAAGCTCCCCAGACATTAATCCCACTGAGAACTCCTGGTCAGTCCTCAAGAGGCAGGTCACCAACCCCCCCCCCCCCCCCCACAAGTTCAGACAAACTGCAAGCATTGATTATGCAAAAATGGGCTGCCATCAGTCAGGATGTGGCCCAGAAGTTGATTGACAGAATGCAAGGATGAATTGTGGAGGTCTTGAAAAAGAAGGGTCAACACTGCAAATATTGACTCTGCATAAACTTCATGTAAATGTCAATAAAAGCCTTTGACACTTCCAAAATGGTTGTAAGTATACTTCAGTATACCTGTAATGAACGGCCTGGCGGTACCTCTAGCAACCCACCGGTTAGGATTCCCCAGAGCGCGGAGTCTAAGTCCCGGTATGCTTGTTCACCAGGGCCCCTGATGGTGGGGATGGACTTGGAGCAAACCGAGACCAGGTCGCGGCCCCTGAGTATACCTACCCGTGGTAGAGGAGTCCGCTAGAGGTATCTGCAGGGTGAGAGCCTGATGCGAAGAGGTGGATGTGCCAGAGCAAGGTGGATGGATGGATGAGCAGCAGCGTGGTCAGACAAGCCGAGTCGGTAGCCGTGGGAGCAGTGCGGTACAAAGCAGCGGTCAGAGAATGGTCGGGTCACACGCCAGGTCAGCAACAGAAGATCAGATCCAATAGGGGGCATCCAGGAGGGAGGTCAGGCAAGCCAGGGGTCAGAGCAGGAGAGTACAGCACAGTCAGGGACAATCCGGGTCAGCAACAATCAAGAATCACAAGTATGCAGGATCAGGAACACAGAGAGGCCAAACGGCAATTCATGTCAGCGCAGGGCGGATTTAAATACCGCACCCTGCGCTGTCATTGGTGCCAGACGTGCACCCGCGGCTCTGAGTGCGCATGCTTGGGTTTCATCTCTGCCGCAGCCGGCCAGGACCTAGTGCTCGTACACCAGCGTAATTGGGCACACTTCGCCTGCGCCGAGCCATTGCCCCTCCCTATAGGCAACCTCCGGGTGCCCAACTGAACTCTCCACCGTGGGTGACTACGATAGAACTCCCGGATAAGCCTGGGGGCATGAACATTTTGGGCTGGTTCTCATGAGTTCTCCTCGGGACCATAACCCTTCCATTTGATCAGGAACTGAGTCTGGCCCCCCCTATTCCGGCAGTTCAGGATTACTTCCACCTCAAATTCCTCCTGTTCCTCAATGGTTATTGCCTCTGGAGGGCTGGACTCCCGATCCAGGAAGGAGTCTGGCACAGCTGGCTTCAGAAGTGACACATGAAAAACTGGGTGGATTTTGAAAGTCTCCGGAAGAACAAGTTCATACGCCACCTTGTTAATCATTCGCTTCACTCAGAATGGACCCACAAACTTCGGTCCCAGTTTCTTCGATGGATGACATTTTCAGATTTGTTGTTGCCAACCAGACCTGATCCCCAGGTTGCAACACTAGTTCCCCCCTTCACTTCCTATCGAAGGCTTTCTTGTTGTCTTCTTGAGCTCTTGTAATAGCTTCCTGAAGCACCTTGTTGTAGGTAGAAAAAAAATTGAGTGTGCTTTGAGTGGCAGGAACTGAACTTTTGGCAACAAGATTGGGCAGGAATGTTGGATGGAACCCATAGTTTGCAAGAAACGGAGATTGCCCCGTGGCTGAATGGTTCGCGTTATTGTAGGCAAATTCTGCCAGTGGTAGAATTGCCAGCCAATCATCCTGCAGGAAGGACGTGTAGCATCTCAAATACTGCTCCAATGTTTGGTTTGTCCTCTCTGTCTGCCCATTAGTCTGTGAGTGGTAAGCGGAGGAGAGGGTCAATCTGATACCCAATGCTTCACATAACGCCCTCCAGAACTTCGAGGTAAACTGGACTCCTCGATCCGAGACTATGTCTTCAGGGACTCCATGCAGCCTCACTGCTTCTCGTATGAAGATTTGCACGGTTTCAAGAGCCGATGGCGTATTCTTCAAGGGTAGAAAGTGGGCCATTTTTGATGAACGGTCCACAATCACGAAGAGGGGTGAGATCTTGCATGGAGCCCCAGATCGAGGGAGATTATCAGTGGTCTTGTATGTCTTCCATTTTCTAATTATTGCTCCCACAGTTGATTTGTTCACACCAAGCTGCTTGCCTATTGCAGATTCAGTCTTCTCAGCCTGGTGCAGGTCTACAATTTTGTTTCTGGTGTCCTTCGACAGCTCTTTGGTCTTCACCATAGTAGAGTTTGGAGTGTGACTGAGGTTGTGGACAGGTGTCTTTTATACTGATAACAAGTTCAAACAGGTGCCATTGATACAGGTAATGAGTGCAGGACAGAGGAGCCTCTTAAAGAAGAAGGTACAGGTCTGTGAGAGCCAGAAATCTTGCTTGTTTGTAGGTGACCAAATACTTATTTTCCACCATAATTTGCAATAAATTCTTTCCAAATCAGCCAATGTGATTGTCTGGATTTCTTTTCTCATTTTGTCTCTCATAGTTGAGGTCTACCTATGATGCCAATTACAGGCCTCTCTCATCTTTTAAAGTGGGAGAACTTGCACAATTGCTGGCTAACTAAATACTTTTTTGCCCCACTGTAGCTCCGTCTGGAGGGCAAGAATGTTTCCCGAGGACAAGATGGTATCTGGCTTCAAAACTTCCTCAGGATCCTCAAACATGTGTGAAAGGGCATCGGGCTTCGTGTTTTTGGAGCCTGGTCTGTACGTAATGTGGAAGGAGAACCGGGAGCAAAAGAGTGCCCACCTCGCTTGGCGTGGTCGTAAGCGTTTTGCCATTCTCAAATACTCTAGATTTTTGTGGTCGGTGAAAATCAGAATAGGATGCGTGTCTCCTTCCAGCAGGTATCTCCACTCCTCTAATGTGGTCTTTATGGCCAACAGTTCTCGATCTCCAATATCGTAGTTCCTTTCTGCCGGTGAAAGTTTCCTCGAGAAGAACGCCACTGGGTGCAGAAGTCTGGGACAGGACGGCCCCTGCTGCATTTTTGAGGCATCCACTTCCAGAACATAAGGCAGAGAGGAATCAGGATGACTGAGAATGGGAGCGGTGGTGAATAATTTCTTTAGAGACTCGAATGCTGCTTAAGCCTCGGGTGTCCATTTGAAGCGGATCCCTTGTTTGGTCAACTGGGTAATGGGGGAGACCAGACCAGAGAAGTTCCTGATAAACTTTCTATAAAAGTTAGCAAACCCAATAAAGCGTTGTATGCCCTTCTTATCCGTGGGTACTGGCCAGTCCAAGATCGCCGAGACCTTCTGAGGATCCATCGCGACCCCCCGTGGTGGAGATGATCATACCCTGGAATGCAATACTGTGCTGCTCGAAGCTGCACTTGTCAGATTTGGCGTACAGTCCGTGTTGGCGTAATCGTTCCAATACACTTGTCACATGACCCCTATGAGCTTCGAGTGAGGAAGAGAATATTAATATGTCGTCCAAATAGACAACCACAAAAACATCAAGATAATCTCTGAATACATCATTAATGAAATGTTGGAACGTGGCCGGGGCATTGCAGAGTCCGAATGGCATGACCAAATACTCGAAATGGCCAAATCGAGTATGAAACGTTGTTTTCCACTCATCCCCCTCCCTTATACGGACCAGATTATATGCACCCCTCAAATCTAGTTTTGTAAAGATGGCTGCAGATTTCAGTCTCTGGAAGAGTTCTGGGACCAGGGGCAGTGGGTAGCGATTTTTTATCGTGACCTTGTTTAGCTCGTGATAATCTATGCAGGGTCTTAGGGACTTATCCTTTTTTTCTACAAAGAAGATTCCAGCCCCTGCTGGTGAAGTGGAGGGGCGAATGAACCCTTTTGGGAGGTTCTTGTCAATGTACTCCTTGAGAACCCATATTTCTAGCTCGGACAGGGGAAAAATCCGACCGAACGGAATCTCTGAGCCAGGTAGAAGGTCAATGGGGCAGTCATATGTTCGGTGTGGAGGAAGGACATCTGCCCCCCGTTTGCTGAAGACGTCCAAGAAACTGTGGTAGGCTGGAGGGACGACCTTCCTTAGATTGGAGTCTCCATCCGAGCATAGAAGGAATTGGGGAGCTGCGGGGCCCGAGGTGTGGCAGTGTTCCTGACAATATGGGGATAGGAACTGAACGGAACTGGTTTCCCAATCACTCAGGGGGTTATGGGCCCGAAACCAAGGAAGCCCCAGAATGACTGGGAAAAGAGGGGAGGCTATAGCGTCTAGTCAGAGGAACTCTCGATGATCACCCGCTATCGTAGTAAACATAGGAAGAGTTTCCTGATCCACCAACCCTGACTTAATTCATGACGCCAAAAATATGTTAAGGCCCTGTTCTCTAGTCTGGAGGGAAATTTTCTGCTGATGGGCAAAGTTTAAGTCCACGAAGCAACTGCATGCTCCGGAATCAATTATAGCCATCACCTCCACGGTTCTTCCTGGGAGCTGGAAGGAAATAGGTATGGCTAAGTAACTGGACTGTTTAATACTTTCAGCAGATATAGAAGAAAAAATAGAGGCAGACTTACTCGCTTTCAGCGGACAGGAACGCACCATATGACCGGCTTCTCCACAGTACAGGCAGAGGTTTTTGGACCGCCTCCTCTGGCGTTCCTCGGTTGATAGTGATGGCTGAGCCAGTCCCAGTTGCATGGGCTCGTGTGTATCTTCAGGTTCTGGAGTCTGGTTCCCCTCTAGCGTAGGTTGGACTGCTCCCCGGGGGGGGTACCCATGTTGCTGTCTGACCCTGGATGGTTCTTTCAAACCTGCGTTCCCGCAGCCTGCGGTCTATCTGAATGGCCAAGGCAATAAGATCCTCCAAGGACTCGGGTAGACCTACCCGGGCTAGCTTGTCTTTAAGAGCCTCGGAGAGCCCTACGCGGAATTGGTGGCGTAGGGTGGCGTCGTTCCACCGGGTATCCCCCATCCACCGTCTAAATTCCTCCGCTGCCCGGCGGCCCTGTCTAAAGGAGTATAGGGCAGATTCTGTGGCGGCTGCCAGCTGCAGGTCATCATATAGTATGGCCATTGCCTCAAAAAAATCTGTTACTGTTTCTAGGTGGGAATCGTGGTTCTCCATCAATCGGTGAGCCCAATCCTGGGGTTCATCCTGGAACAGGGATACTATGAATCCGTCTCCACCGCGGCTGGCCAGGACCTAGTGCCCGTACACCAGCATGAACGGGCACACTGCGCCTGCGCCGAGCCGTGTGTCGCGGCGGCTCCTGACAATACCATAGTAACATCTGACAAAAAGATCTAAAAACACTGAAGCAGCAGACTTTGTGAAAATTAATATTTGTGTCATTCTCAAAACTTTTGGCCACAGCTGTAGGTTATCTAAATTTTGCTAATGCATTTGATACTATACCTCATAAATGTTTACTCTATAAAAGGTCTGTTGGGGTTGATGAAATTGTATGTACAAAGATCGGAAACTGGTTACATGAAAGCTTCCAGAGAGTAGTGATAAATGACACATTCTCGAAAGTTGTAAGTGGTGTGCCCCCGGGTTCTGTCTTGGGGTCATTGTTGTTTATTTAGTTTATTAATGATATGAAGGTTGAAATGCAGAGTGCAGTTTCAGTGTTTTCTGATGATACCAATTTATACAGGGAAATAACTTCAAAGGTGACTTCGGTAACTGTAATAAACTGTTTACTCTACAGTCTCTGAAGAGACTATGCAACTACTGTATGTAAACGTAAAATTCTCAAAAGAAAAACTATTATTAATTATACTTAAGAAATTCCTGTAGATACACATTAGTTGTACAGAATAGTGCTTACAAATATGGTGAATAGGGATAAGCTTGCATGCGGATGAACACTTAAACATTTACTGTGAGTATTCATGACAGCTTCCCATTGCCAATTGCTAAGGATGTTGTTGGGTGCAGGTACTGCCAAGTGAATAGAAAAAAAGTGCATGGAGTTCACCCCCCCAATAATTTATGTTAAGCCCTTCAGGTATGGTTTGAATTTAAAGAAGACAAAAAGGGGGCAAGAAAAAAACAATGTTCCCCCTCAACCCCAAAATCTATTAAATCTATGGCATAGATTTTAAGGCGAAGCCCACTCAAAAAATCTATGAAAAAAGTGTAAGGCCCCCCTTCAAAAATCCATACCATACTCCTATATGGGCATGCAGCCTGGCAGGCCAGGAAAGGGGGATGAGTATGCGCCCCCCCTTCTGAAACATCCCAGGCCACATAACTATGCCAGGATTTTGGTGCCATGTTGATCAGATCAATGGCCTCTTTTTCACAACCCTAGCCCAGTAGTTGTGGGGTCTGCAGGTAGGAGGCTTATCAGAATCTGAAACCTCCTTTTAATACTATGGGGGCCTCCAGATACTGCCCTCTCACATGAATTAGTAAGGGGTATGTAGTATCCCTACTCATTTACAAAAATATATGTAAAGTTTAAATAAAGACAGACATTTTTGAAAAGTCCTGTAATTAAAAAAAAAAGTCCAATGATATATATCCACCTTCAATCACATTGTCATGTAGATCCACATCAAGCACAATGCCTCACACCTAAAAGAAAAAACAGCTGACCGCCGACACATGTTTGGTCCTAACAATTCACTCCTGCTGAAGGACAGCTGATATAGACAAAGGGGTAAGGTGTCCCTGTTGACATCATTGACCATATATGGTCTTGTTTATAAAGTTATTGATGGAGGATGTATATCACAGGATTTTTTTTTCTTTCTTTGTTAAAGGACTTGTCAAAAACTGCCTGTCTTTATTTACACTTTGCATTTTTAGTGAATGGGTAGGTATACTATTTACTCCTTACTCATGTAAATTGGAGAAATGGTATCTGGGAATCCCCTTATTTGTAAAGGAGACTTCAGGATTCTGATAAGTCCCCTGCCTGCAGACCCTCACAACTACTGGGCCAGGATTAAGGGAAAGAGGCCCTTGTCCTTGTCAACTTTGCCAGATTGAAGACATGGGGCCTGGTATAGTTGAGGAGGGAAAGCTTGTGCTTTTCTGGACAGCCAGTCTGTATGCTCAGATAAGGGTCTGTTATGGATTTTCTGGGAGGACATTCTTTTTATGGGTTTCCCCTTAAAATTTATACCAGACCTTAAGGGCAAGCCCATAAGGTCTGGTGTAAATTTGGGGTGGCATTTTCTTTTGTGTGGGGTTCCCCCCTCAATAGCATATATATGAGACCATTATTTAGGATAAGGGTCTTGCATAGATAACTGGAATCCTCAGCTGTGGTAGCTGTACATTTGCTGGCAATTCAAAGACACTTTCTTTGGGAATGTCAGTTTCTCTCCAGTGCATTATATAATTTGCACAGATGAGCCACATCACAGGCAGGGTCAGGGAAGCTCATGGAAAGGTAGGGACTTAATGTCTGAGACTCAGAGAGAATCTTTTTGGATACTAAAGAAAAATCAGGAATGTTGTTAAAAAGATAAAGATATTGCTGTATGTAACTGTCTACCTGGGAGAAAACTATGTTCCCGAAATGGCTTGTGAAGTTTAAAACTGTTTTGTGTTAAAATTTTCAAACATACTCTCCAGTGTTTAATGGAAATCACTATGTGTTTGATACAACACTCTGCACAGCCTTTACCCCTAGAAGGACAGTGGGTCATGGCTTACAATCACCTATTCATGTCCATTTCTCTCCCAAACCCCCTGATGAACCCCTTTGCCAGGTGTAAGAAACTCATATAATGAGACAGATGCACAGTTTAACAGATGCTGATATATACAAGCCTTTAGGGATATCCCTCTTCAAAACACTGATTGAGTTCAAAATTGCTGTCTTTGCTTTAAGTAGAGCCCAGGTACATCTAAAATTCTTATTTTTTTTTTAGTTACTCTGGATTTTAAGTGCTCTCAGAGCTGTTGGTTTTGTTGAATGTTCATCTTCACCTTTTTTAAGTACAGTATAAAATTTCCTAGTAGAAATATCCATTATTCTAATGAAAGTGCTACATCTAAGACTCCCGTCTCTAAGCTCAACGTTTGATCATGTGGTCTGAAGGTATTTTGCAGGAATACCTGCAGCTTTGGAGCCATTAGTAGATACATGAATGTGTCTATTCCCAGAGGAGAATTCAAATGACAGCAATTAGAAAGAAAAATGACTTAAGCAGGTTATTAGAGCCAAACTGGGATTTCTACTAACTGAGCCAATGTCATTTCCATTCTTTGTATGAGCCACGTGTTAGACAAAAGCTGGTGGCTGGTGAGTCATCAACTTTGAACATCTTCTCCTCTGAGTCATAAATGCTCCAGGAATATGTTTGCATTATAAACCTCACCATCATTGATCTGAACAATAGACATGCAAAAAAAATAAGACTAGAATTTATAGCTTGCATCATGATTATCCACAATATCATTAACTTTTGTAGACGTTTTATAAGGTTTCTGAATACATCAGTGAACCTGGAAAATTCAATTATGTTTAGCACGAGGCTAATTTTAAGATTTGTTTTATACAATTTATTTCTTATCATTTGTTTTCATGTTATAAATAATCCAGCCATATTGACATTTTCACAACTGTAAAACAGTCTAATCATGTTAGGGGTATAAAAAACAGAAAAGGAAGATCTGGCGAGACCAGCATTGCTATGACAGGGTATTTTTTAGGTTGGAAAAATTCAGCTAATTCTTTGCTGTTCTCTGAAAATTAGAAATACATTGGAAAAAACTGGAGCTGCTTATGAGCTTCTGACATACAAAGGATGCACAAATCAGGTGAAAAAGATGTATAAAGATTTGCTCCTTCAGAATGAGCTTACACTTTTGCAAATATTATATTTATTAATGGTAATATAACAGTGCCTATTAAATTGGAAGTATGGTCAAAATATAACTACGTTTAAACCTGTTTCCCCATTCTAAGCCCTCTACTAAGTACCCTGTAATTGAAAGATTCTTTTACTTACCTAATCTAAGGGTGCTCTTGTCTGGTCACATGATAACCCCAGCTGCTGATATTAGGAGAGAGCAGCACCAACAGCTGCAGAACCTGGGTGGTTAGGCAACCCATAAACTTACAATGAGGTTGTCCACTGTCTCTCCTTTCCCCTATAGCCGGTACTGGGAGCCTGATCACATGACCAGAACACCCTTAGATTATGTAAGTATAAGCATCTTTCTTTTACAGGGTATTTAATATAGGGCTTAGAATGGGGGTGGGAAAAGGTTTAAGCTTAGTCAGGTTTTGACTGGACTTCCACTTTAAAACATTTGTTATACACTTATAGCTAACCCTGTACACCCACCTGCCCCTGTCCTATCCACTAAATTATTCTTATTGAACAGGAGAATGCAAGTAAGAGAGGGTCAAACCTATAGTTAGGAACACTAATCCTTTATGCCTAGTATACACAATGAGAATATTGGCCGAATGGTCGTCCGTTTTTTTTTCACATGCTAGTGTTAAATTGAAATCTAATAGGTTACCAAAGTTACAAAAACTCTCATAAGACAGAATGCAACTTTGGAAGTAATGTAATGTATTGCATTGTAATGTATATTTTCATTTCCAAATATGCGTGGTCTAATGCAGACCATACATGGGTTGAATTCCGAAAGAATGTTCTTTCGAAAACTGTATCTAAGAATATTTGTTCGAATTTTGCTGTTTGGATTTTCGTGCAGACATCAAATTTGATTGATTTGGCATGTTGGAATTTTTTTTGAAAAACAAATTTCTAATCAATGATGGGGGAATTGTGTGAGAAGTATAAACGAAAAAGAAATGAGCATGAGCTGTAATCTGTAAAAAAAAAAGAAGCCATGAAAATCATTTTCTTTAGCAACATAAGGTGAAATTGAAGGCTTGGTTGGTAGAAGTTTGGAATCAATTGTGGCACTATCAGATTACAAAATGCTCAAAACTTCCAATTTACCAAAGAAAACTCTTTCAGAATTCAACCCATGGATGGCCTGCATTAGTTACCCAAATTTTTTCACGCACAATTACTGTACTAATTACACAAAAAACGTTCAGTCTGTTATCTAATTGGAAACATTTTTGCGCTTGTCCCTTTGGATATTTTCACATGAACTGTCATGATTGGATCTCAAAACTGTGTACTAATGAACAGATTATCAAACGATTGCTGCAAATGCATTTCTTTTCTCCAATATTTTCATTGTGTGTACTAGGCATTAGTAATAAAGTGGTTTTCTAAATGATAAAGGTAAAAGGAAGCAAATTATATTGTTTGCTCAGTTTTAAAGGAGACCTGAGCTGGGAAGCTAGCATGTTAACTGCTTCTGAAAATTAGGCAAATCAGCAATTTTGACATCAGTTACTGCATGTTTCTTCTAAGTCAATAGTGATGTCAGAGGCTTAGTGTATCAACCAGACAACTTCCATTTTATAAAGGTAGTCTTAGTGTATGTTTCTATTAGAACAATGGCTGATAGGTCTGTTACAGGACACCCTTACATAAAATGTGCTTATCTATGTATTTGTTAAATATTTGATGGAAAGCAATACATTCACAGGGAGATCTGATCTCTTGTTTCTGAAGAAGCAGAGTATCATGCTATCCTTTTGTCAGTTGATCTGTGTAAATAATGAACATCAATGAGCTCCTCATTGCTCCACTGTCTGCTTATCTATATGATACATACCTATATAAAATATATACAGTATATACATACTGTATATACTGTATAGATATCTTTATTTTACATTTTTTTTACTGTTAATTGTGAGGCTGATATGTTGTTCTATGTTGTACAGAAACTACACTTAAATTAATTCCATACTGGGAATTTTAGTATCTGCTGAAGAAATGCCTCTGCACTGTTTTGTCAAGTGGCTAGGTAAAAGTGTGATGCCCGCTGAATAGCAATGCTGTGAATCTCAACCCTTCATGCTTAGACTGGAAATAAATGCAACAGTGTAGTAAACTCTACATTACCTCCTGCAAAATGATCTCTCTGCTGCTTCTAGGGCAGCCTAATAGTACTCTAGATAGCGATGTTCTGTTAAATGTTGAGGTAAAGTAGATCAGCAGAATCAGACAGTCAACATCTGCTCTGGGGATTTCTTTTCCTGACTCATTCCTGATGTTTTAATAGTAAAGGCTTCTAGAAGAGAATTAGTGACCAGTGGTAATAAAATCCTAACTGAAAAATAATCAGAAGCATTAAGCAAAACAATACACATATGAGGCAGAGTCGCTGCATATTTCCTCAGGGTCATTGCGACACTTTAAATATTGTATTATTAAACAAATAATATCGTGTTTTTCTCTATCCTCTCCATGCGATCATAAAAGTTAGGGCACACAGGCAAGCACGTTAGTCTATGAATAAAAAGATCCTGTCATCAGACTACTTATTTTAGGAGCAATCTTTACATAAAATTATATGTGCATGTAACCTAGTTGAGGCAAGTTATTTGCCGGTATATGCTTCCTTTATGTAGATATCCAAAAGCTCTGAGATTGCTGCTCAAAGCTACCATGTTAAATGTGTATTCAGCATCCCCAACAGACTCAGAGCTGTCACTCATCTGACACTCTATAGTATCCTCCTTTGATCCTCGCCAGCAGGGGCATAAAAGGTTGTATAGTAGAGTGATGGGATGGGTGAAGGAGCTGGATCAGCACAAAGAGTAATTAGACACTTCCAAAAAAAGAGAGGAGTATGACATGCTGGGGGGTTGGGGTGTTCTTAGGGAATTGACTTTCTTTTTTTTAAGTTCATTTTATTTAAGTATTACAAAAAAAAGGTGGTAGAAAACAGAGCCTCTGGCATTCCCCGGCTCACTTGTACAATCAGAAAGCCAAAACACCAGAACTTAACAATATGATCAACAATAAGAACCTTCAAAGTGATTCAGTAGTGCAATGAAATATATATGTGCATATAAATAAATAAATTAGTGATCAAAAAAAGTGTGAAAAACTAAAAGTCTATAAAATGTCTTTTCCACCAAATGAATCTTCCAATTCCCAAAAGATCACCACGTGCAGTAAAGATGGCGTTTCCTCTTTCAGGTGTGCACTCACCAGATAGCCATCCCTCTTATTCTCATGGTTGGCTAAAATGGCTTATAAAGTGGATCCAAATGGGAAGGAGATCAGTCAAAATGGATATTATCACACTCCTCTCTGCTCATCATCCAATTGCCATGATCAGTTGACACCACTTCATAGGTTAACAAGTTCCTAATATTGAGAAACTAATAGCAACATGGAAAACACTCTCCTCCTTAATCAACATCAGTATCTTCTGGTATAAGGATAAGGGGAATGATTCGAATCTGAGGTCTGTTGCAGAGAAGTGCAGTGTTCTCTCTTCTCTCCCAGGACCAACAGAGGGGCAGTGGGAGGCACAGGCGCGTTCACAGCCTGTGCCTCTCGAAGGAGAATGCTCCAAGCGTCAAGATCATATGGGTAATCTTCCAACTTCTCCTCTGCCTTCTTAACCTTTCCCTGAATGTATTCCGGGAATAGATTCTGTGTAAAAAGGAAGCTTCTACTTTAGTGACAATACCCTGGGAATTCAACTAGAGTGTTGGCTTCTAATTTGAATTCAGGTAGGGGATCTTTCTTCAATTTGGTGTAGGTGGCGGAGTCAGAAAGTAGTCTAATGGCCTCAGCTATATAATCTTGTAGATTATATAGTCCTATCTTGTAGGACTATTCCGCCACGCTTGTCTGCAGATTTAATGATGATATTATTATTTATTATTAGTAAGGTTCTTTATTGCTTTTTTCTCAAATGGGTGAGTGTTATAGATAGGAGATGTTTTGGTTTTGCATCATTTAACAAGGTCTGAGTAGACCATTTTGTAAAACACCTCTACAAAGGAACCCTTCACATGAGAGGGGGAAAAAATGGATTTGGGCCTAAGAGTTGTGTGTGGAGAGGTGACTAAATGTTGAGTAAGTAAATCAAATTCTGTATCTAAATTGTCATCATACAGTAGTTGAAGTGTGGTAAGAATATCTTGATCAAAATCAAATTCTTTGCAGAGGAAGGAGAAGCTGATGAAGGGGTGTTATTTGAAGAAGGTATATTAGTTTTGAGGAACTGGATGTGATATCTTTTGATGGTAAGCTGTCTTATGATAAAGATTAAGATCTTTAAATAGTAAAAAAGAGTTGGGACCTATAGTAGGAGAAAAATTAAGTCCACGATTCAAAAGAGGTGTTATCAGGTGAAAGGTTGTACGAAGATAGATTAAAGATTTTTATAGTTTCAGTATTTTGCGTAAGCCTTCTGGATAATTTTCGTGCTTGCCCCCCTCTGCATCTTCTTCTGTGAGCTTTCTTTTTAAGTTGCTGTGTTGAGGGGGACTTGGGCATAAAAAAGATTGAACAGTGGTGGAATGGGTGGTTATGTTTTCTGAAGGGCGATTGTGGGTGTGTGAATTATTGCCTTCCTCCGATGATGAACAGATAATATAGGAGGAACAGATGTATTATGTACAGGAGAATCAGTGATGGGGAGGTCTGGATTAGGTAGGAAACTTGGTCCAGGTGTGGGTGAGAGGTTGTTATCAGTGGTATGGGTAATAGGTGTAGTTGTTCTCTTTCCCATCATCTACATCTATTACCAAGGGCAAAAACTACAGGCTGGATGATTTTTTCATCTGTTCATCCAGTTTTACGTGCCCATGTGGTCTTCTCTATGTGGGCTGTACTATTCAGACCATCTGCTCTAGATTTGGTTCACATTGTCATCTTATCGAGGGCGGGAAGGATATACATAGCGTTCCCAGACACTTTTTAGAGGTTCACAACAAGTGTATCACTGGACTCCGGGTCTGGGTCATTGAATCCATATCTATCGATCTCCCAGAGGTAGAGCGTTTCCACAAGCTCTACCACGGGAAACCTTTTGGATTTACACTCTTGATACACTGTCCCCTCCTGGCCTTAATGAGGAACTAGAGATAGCTACTATATTATAACACATTACAATACAATATACCTTCCTTTTTTGTCAATGAACATGACCATCTGTTTGCACCACCTTGTTATTTCCCTTATAATCGTATTCCCTATACAATAATTTGTTGCTCTTTATATCTATTTATGATACATGGGGGTAGTCCACCTACATAGGCTATGTTCCACATGTCTCCCTGCTCTATATAAGGCTCCTACTGTATCAGTGTTCTCCCTATGCTTGAGAAAGGAGTGCCCCGGTCCTTGGATCCTGCGCATGCTCAGAATCATGTTGCATGCTTATGACATCACACCAGGGGAGGACTGACCATTCAAGCACTCGGGCACTGCCCAAGGGCCCGCGGTCAGTAGGGGGCCCCAATGAGATGCCCCTGGTACCTTTTATTGGCTTTTTCATAAGTTTTTTCGGTGTGGGCGAGGACACATGGGCCCCATGATCCTCTATTGCCCAGGGGCCCCATGAGTTGTCAGTCCACCCCTGCGTCACACTCCATCGCCACTGCTCCAGAGTCCAGTCAGAGTTCACACAGACTTGCCAGGTTTTCAAAACAGGCTTCACTCAACACCTCTCCAGCGCTCCCTGCTGTCCAGCTGGCATTCCTGTTCTCTGTTCCAGAATACAACCATGAGGCGTTGTGCTCTTTTAACCCCTTATGAGCCTACTTATTACCATCTACATGTGAGTGGTTTTATTTATGTTCACCATTAAATACATCTTACAGTCTACACTCAGAGGCGCTGTGTTTCTCTTCTTGTCTACTCCAGAGTCATTGCTTCACTCTATCACAGCTTGCAGGGTGTTTCCAGACCGTTTGTCCCCCCGTCAATTCCTGGCCCCATACTCAGCCTATGGATCATGTGAACTGCTTATTGCATGCGCCAGTCATCCTTTTTTATTGAAACTCAATTGTATGTTCAGTGACTTATTTATTTATTTCAGGTACTTATATAGCGTCATCCATTTACACAGCACTTTACATATATATAGTACATTCACATCAGTCCCTAACCCTCAAGGGGCGTACAATCTAAGGTCCCTAACTCATATTCATACATACACATACTAGGGCTAATTTACACAGGAGCCAATTCACCTACCAGCATGTCTTTGGAGTGTGGGAGGAAACCAGAGTACCCAGAGGAAACCCACGTAGGCACAGGGAGAGCATGCAAACTCCAGGCAGGTGGTGCCATGGCTGGGATTCGAACTAACGATCCTAGTACTGCCAGGTGGAAATGCTAACCATTTAGCCACTGTGCTGCCCAGTTATTGCATTGTAATGTCCATG
The DNA here is from genome assembly GCF_062004578.1 of Staurois parvus. Classification (NCBI taxonomy): domain Eukaryota; kingdom Metazoa; phylum Chordata; class Amphibia; order Anura; family Ranidae; genus Staurois; species Staurois parvus. The sequence goes on from NW_028318000.1 coordinate 2,565,670, forward strand.
CACACACACATATTGGAGTCCTTGCTCCTGCTCAGAGCACACACATGGTAGCTGTTCATCTTTTTCCCCACATGGTCAACTAACTATCCTCATTTTCTGCATCTGATTGTTAGTACAGAGCTTACGAGAGCCAATTATGACAGTTCATGTGAAATTACACAAAGGGACAAGCACAAAGATTGTTCTCGTATGATGACAGAATTAATCATTTTTGTTTCATTAATACAATATTCGTCCATAAAAAATTGAGTGACCAAGACAGCGCATGCTTGGAAATGAAAGAATACATTACAATACAATACATTACATCATTGTAGGATGTTGTATTCTGTCTTACAAGAATGAGACTAGCATGCATAAAAAAAAAACCCCGGACAATCATTCATCCAATATTTTCATTGTGTGTACTATGCTTAAAAAGCAGACATTGACTGCAGTTCCCATCCAGCCTTTGGTCTGAAGTCTCTCTTCAGTTGAATGGCCCTCCACTCAGGCATTAAATTCCTTTCTACATCCAGAATCTTGTGTGAATCAGGTGTTAGGAGCTTTTACTGGGTAAAGCCAGGGAAAAATCTTGCAATGCTTCTTTTTTTTAACATCAATTATATTTGTTTTGCTTTTTCTATTAATTAAAATTTGTTTGTAGGATACAGAAATGTTCAGATGTCAACCAACTGGATACACATGTTTTGGCTCAGACGTTTTCCTCGTGCCTTTTTCAAACCAAAGGACAGCACGATAAAGAGGTTTGCGTTGTAGAGGAGCTCATTAAATTCTATGCAGAGATTTTTGATGTAAGTATGCCATGTCAAATTACAGTTTTCGTAGTAATACAAATAGTAAAACATTGTAATGCACATACAGCATTGGGTTTCTTTCTCTTTTTCTTCTTACAGGTTAGTGAGGTACAGCTAAAACAGATGGACATTGAAAACCGTTTCATTACCAAGTGGAATGATGCTCAGGTAATATGCAGGTACCCAGGATTGCCGAATACAACAGAATTTCCGTCATCGATTAACTTATGAATGGTCTCCCAGTTCTTCCAGTTTTCTTATTTATTTGTTTTGACATCCTAGTGTTTAACCACTAGCCGCCCAGTCACAGTAGATTTACAGTGACCGGGGGACAGCTGCAGGCTGAGCAATGTAAATTAGTGTTGCCACCTTCTGCTGACCTGTGCTGTAGTGGTTGGACACAGCATGATTTTGTCAGCAGGTGTCAATCAATGATTTAATGCTGTGACCTGCTGATCAACTGTGTCCAATCACAGCAAAGAGTCCTGTGTTTACAAACACCCAGGACTCTGTACACAGAGTAGCAATCTGGCTGTTTCTTCTCCCTGCTAAGAAAAAGAAACTAAAACTAAAGAAAGAGTAATGGCAGATTTTTTTGAGGAAAAGCCCAATGTCCTGGATCTTGTAGAACAAGTGACACTTTTTTGTAGAAAACACTTCCATGCCCTGCCCATTGAGGTGTTGCACTTCCTTAGCAACCAAATTGCATGCATTCCTTAAATATTGCATGCCTGGACCACTACTTTTTTAACACATGCATTTATTTATTGATTTACTGAATTTAATGAATTGACATTAATGCTGTTTTATGCTGTATTTACCAAGCTTTTTTGCTCTTTGAAGTAAATACCTCATTAAAGAGTAACTCCACTTTGTTGAAATAAAAAACATTCCTCTCTGAGTAATCAATGTACATTGCAGGAATTTTAACATATTTTGTTGCAGATTCCTACCTTTTGTTATTCTGAAGAAATATTCATCTGGAAAGTGAATCTAATGGGGGTGATTTTATAATTATCAGTTAGCTGCTGCACTTGCAGGGCTCTAATGAGGAAATTGGCAAGGTCTGCATCCTTTTAGGCATGATTTCTCTTTGGGAGTATCTCACCAAAAATGACGTTGTTGTTGTAGGGGATACTCAAAATCTGATTTATCTGAATATCTTAGTGCAGACTTCTGGGTAAATCAGTAAGCCAATCACACAAGCATGAAATTTCTTGATGGAGTTCTGTATCGCATCTGCGTACAGAATGCCTCCAGGTTCCCACTTTACATTGCATTTTACAGAAAATTACAGTACTGTAAATTGAGGTCATTATTAATAACATTCAATTACAATATGACTTGTGTAGCAATTGTATATGCTATATTAAAAGTAGAGTTTCCCTTTAAGGGATAGTGAGTTGAGATTTCAAAATCGCATATTTGGAAACAAGACACTTGACTCAAATATCGCATGTGATATCGTTTAGGGTATTGAGCCCGCTGTATGGCTGCAAATGACAGTGTGCTGTGAAAATCCTAGAAAAGTGCAATCAAATATCCAGCTGTTCAGCACTATTCATAACACAAACAATGCTGAATGAGATAGACAAGGGACACCCCATCTGTTTGTTTAAACATATGCAGTACACTAATATATATATATATATATATATATATATATATATATATAATTTTTTAAACATAATTTATAATATTTTCTTTTTAACATAATTCCTCTGAAGAATTATATTGTTTTAGTAGTAGGGTGCTATACAGTATATAGCCCATAATTTTCTGAATTAGGATAAGTGATAATGTGATGATATTTTTTTCAGGTTCTTATTCCCCAGTCTGGTGACTTGCTGCTTGATGTGTATTTGGAAAGAAAAGATCCCGACATGTGTGTTATTATTAGGGTAAGGTCTAAATGAAACTCAGCATATTGATGTTATCTATTGCTTAAAGCTGAACTCCAGACAGATATAAAAGATGCAAATAATTGCAGCTGTTTAGTCATTAATACATCATTAAATGTATTCTTAAAAGCAACCAGGGTAAGTAACTGATTTTGACCTGGTATCAGCTGTTTGCAGTCATCGTAGAGCAGTGCTGGAAAGGAAGTTGTATACGGAGTCACTCAGTTCATGTCCTGACAAGAAGCATGTTGATAGGAAGAGAGAGCAGAGTGACAGAGAAATGAGTTAATCTACAGTATGTGCTTCTTCTCTAGTTGCTGTCCATTAACAGGCTCAGTTTAGAGGAAATGGATTAAACGATGATGCTTATCAGACTGGGGACATCTAGTAACAGAAGAACAGTACAGAGAGGAATCTCTGGATTGGAGCTAAATAATGCAGCAAAGCTGTTTTTAGTTTATCTTTTAATGGGCTATTTACAGTGGATATAAAAAGTCTACACACCCCTGTTAAAATGTCAGGTTTCTGTGATGTAAAAAATGAGACAAAAATAAATAATTTCAGAACTTTTTCCACTTTTAATGTGGCCTATAAACTGTACAACTCAATTGAAAAACAAACTGAAATCTTTTTTTGGGGGGGGGGAGTAAACATAAAAAACTAAATCAATGTGGTTGCATAAGTGTGCACACCCTCTTATAACTGGGGATGTAGCTGTGTTCAGAATTAAGCAATCACATTTAAAAGCATGTTAAATAGGAGTCAGTACACACCTGCCATCATTTAAAGTACCTCTGATTAACCCCAAATAAAGTTCAGCTGTTCTAATAGGTCTTTCCTGACATTTTTTTAGTAGCATCCTACAGTCGCAAAAGCCATGGTCCACAGAGAGCTTCCATAGCATCAGAGGGATCTCATTGTTAAAAGGTATCAGTCAGGAGAAGGGTACAAAAGAATTTCCAAGGCATTAGATATACCATGGAACACAATGGAGACAGACAGTCATCATCAGGTGGAGAAAATATGGTGCAACAATGACATTACCAAGAACTGGACGTCCCTCCAAAATTGATGAAAGGACGAGAAGAAAACTGGTCTGGGAGGCTTCCAAGAGGCCTACAGCAAAGAAGCTGCAGGAATATCTGGCAAGTACTGGCTGTCTGTTACTTGTGACAACAATCTCCCGTATTCTTCAAGTCTGGGCTATGGGGTAGAGTGGCAAGACGGAAGCCTTTTCTTACGAAGAAAACCATCCAAGCCCCGCTAAATTTTACAAAAACACATCTAAAGTCTCCCAGAAGTATGTGGGAAAATGTGTTATGGTCTGATGAAACCAAGGTTGAACTTTTTGGCTATAATTCCAAAAGATATGTTTGGTGCAAAAACAACACTGCACATTACCAAAACAACACCATACCCACAGTGAAGCATGGTGGTGGCAGCATCATGTTTTGTGGCTGTTTTTCTTCAGCTAGAACTGAGGCCTTAGTCCAGGTAGAGGGAATTATGAACAGTTCCAAATACCAGTCAAAACCTTCAGGCTTCTGCTAGAAAGCTGAACATGAAGAGGAACTTTATCTTTCAGCATGACAACAACCCAAAGCATGCATCCAAATCAACAAAGGAATGGCTTCACCAGAAGAGGATTACAGTTTTTCAGTTTTACAGTTTTGCAATGGCCCAGCCAGAGCCCAGACCTGAATCTGTGGGATGATCTGAAGAGGGCTGTGCACAGGAGATGCCCTTGCAATCTGACAGATTCTGAGTGTTTTTTCAAGGAAGAGTGGGCAAATAATGCCAAGTCAAGATGTGCCATGCTGATAGACCCAAAAAGACTGAGTGCTGTAATAAAATCAAAAGGTGCTTCAACAAAGTATTAGTTTAAGGGTGTGCACACTTATGCAACCATATTTTTGTAGTTTTTTATTTTTAACTCCCTCCGCCTAAAAGATTTCAGTTTGTTGTTCAACTGTGTTGTACAGTTTATAGATCCCATTAAAAGTGGAAAAAGTTCTGAAATGATTTATCTTTGTCTCATTTTTTTAAATCACAGAAACCTGACATTTTAACAGGGGTGTGCAGACTTTTTATATCCACTGTATTGCTATTTTGTAATGTTTGATTGGCATTTTGCTTTAAATACAAATAGTGCGAATAGATGGTTATCATCTGTTAATTCCCAACAAACAGTATATATATGATATCATAGTGCATTTACATGTTATAACACCAATCTGGATGTGTTATGAAGGTAGTATAGGGGGAGACTTGAAGTGTTCTGCTAATAGCTTTTGAACTGTGCTTGTGCAGACAACATTTGTTAGTAATATTTTTACTGTTATGATTCTGTATTTCTTAATTATTATCACTTTGCAGTAAAGCAGTCCAAATAATTTAAAGTAATAGATATCAAGAGGACTCTGCAATCTATACCTTTTTATGCAGTGTACGATGCAGAAAGTAATCAGCAAGATAACTCTGATGTGTTTCCCAAGAAGGATGTGAAATATGTCAAAGTTTATCTTGATGATTTCAATACATTAACAAAGATACGTTGGACTGAGGATTATACATGGTGATCCATCTACTGCATAGGTCCCTTATACATTTCTCAATTCTTTAAAGCATCGTTCCCCCTAATTGTAATTCTTCTACAGCAGGGGTGTCAAATTCAATTTCATTGCAGGCCGGATTAGCATTATGGTTGCCCTCAAAGGACTGGTTATATCTGTACGACTAGATGTCCAGAGCACCTCACCCCTCATTGCATCAGATGTCAAGAATCCCACACCCTCCCTAAAACCATCGTGCACCCCCTTTGGGGCCAGAGCTGGACAGCAGAAGGTGCAGGGTCTGGAGGAGGACCAGAGGAGGAGTGGAGTCAGTTACCAGAGTCTGCTGAGTTCTGAGACCAGGGGAGGCAGAGATGTGGGGGTGCTGCAGCTGCATCGAGAGGTGCAGGATTTGGCAGAGGAGTTATATTCTCCTTTCTGCTGCTGCCTGTAGAGACAAGGTGGGGGCGGATACAAGGGGGTACCTGCAGGAGAGGTGCAAGGGCCACATGAAATGGCCTGGAGGCCCATGGGCCTTGTGTTTGACACCTGTGTTCTAAAGTGATAGCTGCAATTCCGTGCAGGCACCCTGGGGTACATACACCTCTGACCTGGATCTTCAGCTCCTCTGGACTCAACTCAGGGTGCTCAACTTTCTCAGAGAAACTCAGGTATTGAAAACACACTCCTACCTTCCACAACTCACTATTGGTTATTCAATGTGAAAAGTGGTCTCCAAACAGGGAGCTGTGTAAGGTTGCAGAGGGTCAGAAGCCTTTTGATTTTTTATATTAGTTTACTCAGAATTTCAAGGGTTCTAAGGCACAGAAATATTGTTTGAAGATACTTGTAGACATCTGAGGCTTCCTGCATTGCATTGCGGCTATCATTACACAGTATATACAGTGCAGTAGGATTGCTTTAATTTTAGACCGTGCTAGCTATAGTTTCATGCAGATGTACAATAGAAATAAAATTTAAAAAAATTCCCTTAAAATCTGATATTGCAATATCATATTAATGCTGGTAGGCTGACTCACCTACTGTCTTGTAGAGGCAGGACTGAGGTCCATCACAAACAGCTTCTGATTTGTTGTTTTTGTGACTGCGCATGACTACATAGTTCCATATTACAAACTATATAATTTAGGTAGAACTTACTTTTTAATGTAATTTTTACTTGTCTTCATGTAGTAGATGTTTTACAAACTTTACTTACCTTCTTCATGTTCCAGTAATGTCCACAGTTTACTCCCACAACACCCAAGGAAGAAGAGGAAGTAATGGTGGCATCATTTAACTAGCTAGCAGGCTGCATGAAAAGCAAAAAAAAAAAAAAAAAGGCTGCACGAAAAAAAAAAAAAGAAGGGGAGGGATAGGTGGTGAGGGGGGTCAGTATCGCTGGATTTCCACTTTAAGTGGATGAATATATGTGATGTAAATGTGACTATTTTATTCCATATATATATATATATATATATATATATATATACTGCTAAAAAAAAATTAAAGGAACACTTTTTAATTGGAGTATAGCATTACTGGGATATTGATCTGGTCAGTTAAGTAGCAGAAGGGGTTGTTAAACAGCTTCAGCTGATTTGGTGTTAATGAAATTAACAACAAGTGCACTAGAAGGGCAATGAGATGACCTCCAAAATAGGAATGGTTTTACAGGTGGAGGCCACTGACATTTGTTTCCCTACTTATCTTTTCTGACTGTTGTTCACTAATTTTGCATTTGGCTAGGGTCAATGTCACTACTGGTAGCATGAGGCGATACCTGGACCATACAGAGGTTGCACAGGCAGTCCAACTCCTCCAGGATGGCACATCAATACATGCCATTGCCAGAAGGCTTTCTGTGTCTCCCAGCACAGTCTCAAGGGCATAGAGGAGATTCCAGTAGACAGACGGTTACTGGACAGGGCCGTAGAAGGTACTTAACCCATCAGCAGGACTGGTATCTGTTTCTTTGAACAAGGAGGAACAGGATGAGCTCTGCCAGAACCCTACAAAATGACCTCTAGCAGGCCACTGGTATGAATGTCTCTGACCAAGCAATTAGAAACAAACTTCAGAGGGTGGCTTGATGGCCCAATGTCCTCTAGTAGACCCTGTGCTCACTGCCCAGCACCATAGAGCTCAATTGGCATTTGCCATTGAACACCAGAATTGGCAGGTCCGCCACTGGCGCCCTGTGTTTTTCACAGGTGAGAGGAGGTTCACCCTGAGCACATGTGACAGACATGAAAGGGTCTGGAGAAGCCGTAGAGAATGTTATGCTGCCTGTAACATCAATCAGCATGACCGTTTTGGTGATGGGTCAGTGATGGTCTGGGGCTGCATATCCATGGAGGGACGCACAGACCTCTAGAGGCTGGACAATGGCACCCTGACTGCCATTAGGTATCGGATGAAATCCTTGGACCCATTATCAGACCCTATGCTGGTGCAGTGGGTCCTGGATTCCTCTTGGTGCATGACAATGCCTGGCCTCATGTGGTGAGAGTATGCAGGCAGTTCCTGGAGGATGAAGGAATTGATACCATTGAATGTCACCCGTGCTCGCCTGACCTAAATCCAATAGAACACCTGGGATATCTTGTTTTGGTCCATCTGATGCTGCTAGGTTGCACCTCAGACTGCCCAGGAGCTCAGTGATGCCCTGGTCCAGATCTGGGAGGAAATACCCCAGTGCACCATCCATCGTCTCATTTGGAGCATGCTCCGATGTTGTCAAGCATGCATAGAAGCACATGGGGGCCATACAAACTACTAAGTACCATTTTGAGCAGCTGCAATTAAATTTCAGCAAAATGGACTGGCCTGCTGCATTATATTTTCACTTTGATTTTTGGGGTGTCTTTGAATTCAGTCCTCTGTCGGTTGATCATATCCATCAAACATTACCCAGTCCATATCAGTATAGATATTCAGCATGATATTTTTCACCATTGAGATCTGTGGTATTTTCAAAATGTTCCTTTAATTTTTTGGAGTAGTGTAGTATTATTATTTTTCTTCTTGAAATGGCAGCAGAAATACGTTATACCTTGAAATGATAAGAAATCAGTGGGAGATGGTTTATTGAATTTGATGGTATTCAGTAAATTATTACTATATGGACATGTAATCATGATATACTGTAAAACTCTTTTTAAGATTTTCACTAGGGAATAAACATTGTTTGTTTTTCATTTTAGGTGTCTTCTACTATGAAGGCTGCAGAGGTTACCAGCTGTGTAGTTGGTATAAAAAATATTACTTTGTCTAATGACATTTTTTGGACCACATTTGAAGTCATCGAGCATGGGGAACTTGGTGTGTTATCCTTTTTGTATTTTCTAACATATTTTTTTTTTAATCAAAATGTATAGGGCCTTGGAAGGAAATGTGTCAGAAAGAAGAGCATGTCTTTTTAGATAATGCACTTTTTCTTTGAATTTGTCCTTTTGATACTATGGCCAGGGGCATGTTAACATCAACAGGGGCCCTCTGCAAACTATTGTGTGAGTGCTCTCAACCATTTTGGATGTATATAAAATGGATATTAGAATGACAGACTAATGAAACTTTTATTGTCTAGGGTTGTGCAGAGAGGGAAGAGTATATTCATCTCAGTATTGGTGTGAATATTACTTTGTCGTTGGGGTGTATAAGATTAAGATTACTTAGCCTGGTCCAATATGCTACTGGTAGAGGCCTGTTTATAATAAAGGTCCAGATTAAATTGGCCCTTTTGCCCCTCCTCTTTAATCTGGACAAGAGTGTGGGAGAATCCAATGGACTGTAAACAAAGTGGTCAGGGATTCTTTTAATTTATAATAGTTTTGATGTATAGAGTAAGCACACCACATAGCCAAACTGCTTTAGCAATACGTTTGTATTAGGCATATACAGTGCATACAATCATCCAGCAGGGACAGATAACCAAGTATGTCATCTCACAACAAGCATGATACAACAAAGATGTACACTCCATTGTTAAATCACAGCAAAGAACATGCATGCTTATAGGTACAATGAGCTACACTTAAAACATATAAGAGCTGATGTTCAGAAAAACATACAGAAATTCAGAACCCAGAATAGAGTAATGACAAGGAAAGCTGACCAGACCCTGGTGAAAACAGAGAGGAGAAGAAAAAAAAACAATGTTTCAGGGCTTTAAAAACCCTCTTTCTCAAGAACATCCTATCTAATTCACCACTGGAGCACATGTCTCTTACATAAAATGGTTGTCATTGCCAGGTACTTCCCTCAGCCGGCTGTATGTGACATCACTTCCGCTTTCTGTTTCCTGAGGCGACATCACTTCTGAAGGAACCAACTTTCCTTTTCATTAGGAGGGCAGTGACCATGTGTCACCCTCCAGAACTTTCTTGCACCATACTAAACCCCATTCCCTCAACATGAGGAGGGGACAAAGCACTTTGTCCACATGTTGATAAGGACAAAAACCCCAGATTGGTTGTGGGAGTATGTGGGGGGAGCCTCTTTAAAATAAGGGGGTCCATTGATATCCATCTCTAATCACATCATCCAGTGATGCAGATCATTTATTAACCACAATCAATGAAGCCCCCCCCCAACCTGCTGAAACAAAAACGACAGTTGCTTGATTGGAAACAAAGGGGTGAGAATGCAGGCTGATGTCATAAATTATAAATGGACAAGGCCACATTTGGTCAATGACAACATCCAGTAATCTTGTCCCTTTACTTACATTCAGCTATTGGGCAGAATCACCCTCATGAACTGGGCTTGGGATGCATCACTGATTGCCAGGGCAGCCATCAGAAATTTTGGGGCCCCTAACACACAGCTTGAGACCTGAACCACCCCCCCCCCCCGGCCTGACCACCAACCTTCCCTATCACCCGCCTACTTAAAAAATCCACTCTGGGTGATCAATGTACATTGCAAGGATTTTAGCAAACTTGTTGCAGATTCTTATCTTTTGCTTTTCTGAAGAAATAGCTGTTTGTCTGTGTCCATGTGCAAAATTAATGTGCGTTAGAGTGATTTCATAATTATCAATCAGCTGCTGTACTTGCAGAGTTCTAATGAGGAAAGTGACAAGGTCTTACATCCCTTTAAATACGATTTCCCTTCAGAAGTATCTCACCAAAAATATTTTTTTTCGCAGGGGATGACAAAAATCTGACTTGAATCTTAGTGCAGATTTCTGGGAGAATCAGTAAGCCAATCACACATGCAGGAATTTACACTTCTGGAGGGAGTTCCATACACCATCTGTGTACAGAACGCCTCCAGGTTGTCATATTGCATTGAATATTGCTGAAATTTACAGTGTTGCAGATCAATTTTTTCTTAATATGACTTGTGCCACAAATATTATTATTATTATTATTTTTATTTTATTTTTTTTTGCAATTTTTTTAATCCCATTAAAGTGGAGTTACCCTTTAATATATTTATTGATTTTTATTCAGTCTTCTTATTTCTTTTAAAGTTGATGTAAAGGCAGAAGGTTTTTCCACCTTACTGCATTCTATGCAGTAAGGTGAAAAAAAACCCTTCTGCATACAGATTTCCCTGCAACACCCCTAAATACTCATCTCAATTCAGCGATGTACATGAGCGCTGAGGCTGTCTTGTTCCTAAATAACTCAGATACAGCAGCAGGAGCCATTGGGGTTGGGGAGAGGGTAGAATCCGAGCCAAGCCCCGTTCTGTGTCTTATGACCACACAAAGCAAGTCTCAGGAGTGAGCACACACCAGTGCCCCTAGAGCAAGCGGCGAGAAGGGTAGGATCGGACTGATCTGTGCAAAACCATTTCACAGAGCAGGTAAGTATAACATGTTTATTATTTTCATTAAAAAAAACCTTACAATCACTTTAATGTCTTCTGCATACACTTTTTCTTTGAGTTGGCTACACATGTTCAGAGATTGCCAGAGGAAAGAAAAAAAATTATCCTGTAAATTTTTAGGTTTGGGACTTCCCCCTTTACCTTTCTAGATGTGGCAAGAAAAGGCAAAAAAAAAGAAAAACATGTAAAGGTAATTAAGAGCTTCTCAATGCACTGGTCTACTAGTGCCTTATGGTATCTATAACTATATGTTCCACTGGAGATCATAAAAAGCACAGATCTAATTCTAATATAAATTTGAAGAAACAAAAATACACAACATAATTGCCTGTTAATAATGCCAGAAAATATATTTTATTTTACAGAGCGTCCCATGAATTATAAAGAAAATATACTGGAAACGGTTTTAGGATGGAGCATGCTTCCTGATCCCGGAAGTGCATTCCTAGTTGTAAAACCTTTTATCACACGTGAACATCTCCTTCATTTTGGTGGGTTACATTTTTTCTTTATTATAACCTCATTCGAAGTCATAAAATTGTGGCAAAGACTAGAGCTATGGTGATATCCCATGTTTAGTAACCCATTCAGGTTTAAGTTTATTGTAATCAGATTCATTTAGATCTCTGAAGTTCATTTTGATCTCTGATTGCTATTGGTTGCTTGAATGTGCATACTGCATGTATCCTAATAAATCCATCACATCTTCTGCAGGTATACAGAATGCTTAATTTTCAACATATCTTGTATAGATTATTTGGTATAAGCCAATGTATAGTATAGTATATTCCAAAATCCTTCCTGGATATTGTTATTGTGGGAGATGGATTACAGAATAAGCATAGTTTTAAGCATAATTTTAAATCTGCAATCTAAACCTCTTCTTTTCCCACACCATGTTCTACAGAACTGGTGTAAGGGTTCATGTACACTGCAGCTGATAAACTCATATTCAGGAGCTTTTCTTTTTTTTTTCAGCAGCCCCTGAACTCACCCTAATGTTTTCCTATGTGTTCCTGTACACATAGTCGTTTACAGTTGTTTACAGGCATTTGAGTTTACAGTTGTTTTTTTGAACGCAGCAAACTTGCGTTCAGGAGTAGATTTTATCAGCGTTTCAAACATCAAACGCTTGTAAACGCTGCTAACCGCGTTTATAAGCGTTTGCGTTTAGAAGCGTTTTTTGACAGGTCCATATCCAGGGCACAAATCCGAGTATGCGGTAGGATACCCCATAGCATTTTTTTAAAAAAAACATTTGAATCCACTAAAAAGGCTACTAAAATACCGCATGATTTTATCAAGTCATGTGGAATTTTAGTAGTGAAAAGCATGCATCATGTTTCAGCTGTCAGCGAGGTTCCCACTGACAGCTGAATGTAAAATAAAGAATTGCTGTTAATTAAAAAATAATTTAAAAAAAACGGCGTGGGGTCCCCCCTCCCATCCATACCAGACCAGACATAGTGATTGACAGGGGACATTCTATTATTAAAGGACTTGTCAAAGAATGACTCTTGTCTTTTTTTCACACTACAGCTTTTTTTTGTGAATGGGTAGCAGTACCATGTACTCCATACTCATTCACGTTGGGGGGGGGGCGGTATCTGGGAGCCCCCTTGCTAAAGGGGGCTTCCAGATTCCGATAAGCCCCCCTGCCCGCAGACCTCCACAACCACTGGCCAGGGATGTGGGGAAGAGGCCCTTGTCCCCATCAACATGGGGACAGCACCCCCCATGTTGAGTGTATATGGCCTGGTATGGTTCAGGAGGGGGGGGCGCTCGCACTTGCTCGCCCCCCCTTTTCTGACCTACATGATCGGAAAAGGGTCTTGTATGATTTTGGGGGGGAACCCCACGCCATTTTTTTTTTTCATTTTGGCGTGGGGCTTCCCCTGAAGATCCATACCAGACCCGAAGGGCTTGGTATGGATGGGAGGGGGGATCTCCACGCCATTTTTTCATTATTTTGTAATTGCCGGCAATTCTTTATTTTACATTCAGCTGTCAGTGGGAATTACAAATGCATTCTGGGCATTTTGGAAGGTCTCCTGAGGTTATCTTTTAAAAAGCTTCTAAACGCAAAAATGCATAAACATGACTAAACGCATTATGTAAACACAGCAAAACTGCCATTTTTTAACATACGTTTTCCAGCAGTCAGTTTCCATCATTCAGAAGAGTTTTCCAAATGCCCCGTACATGTGCCATAAGAAATGGACAATCCATCACTGTCTTCTCATGGGGTATTTGCATGTCCTTGATGTGTAAATGAAGTAGGGGTGAGCAGTGTACAGATAAGGCCAGCCATAGACAAAGTGATTTTCTTTCCTCCCATGGGAAATCCCTCCAGTGGAGCCATTGTGTACCCCGCCAGAGGTAGCCGTCCCTGCCAGGAGAACACAGTGATTACTGCTAGTGGCTATAATATCCGCTAGCAATAATTGAAAGGAATTGGCTCTTCTCGTTCCTTCCTGTAGCCACTGACCCCCGTCAGCCCCTGGCCTTGATCAGTGTCTGTCCTCAGGCCTGGAGCCCCCTTTGAGATACAGGAAAATGCACACAGACACAAGGTGGTATCTCAGAAGGAACTGAATTTATTCTTCCGTGTTTAAACTTATATATGAAACTTAAAACAATACATAGAAATATAAGAACCAATCAATTGACAGGTATGTATTAACCAATCAGAATATTACATACGTCAGTCATGCCCAATCAGTTGGCATATATGTTAATTATTATTATATACGTCAAACGTGAACTTTTGAACAGCACAGAAAGCAGACAATTGCTCTTTTAATGCTGGCCATAGTTATTAATACTCTTTCAACAGGATGTAGCCCACCACAGACTTTCAGTCTTGGGCTAGCTAAGAGAAAAAGGGGAAGTTGCACCTGGACAAAAAGAGGAACTTTTTAACTCCTGACAAAATACCGTTTAAAACAAGAAAGTCAATTCTTTTAAAATACTGACTTAAGATGGATACTGATTCTAAGATGGAGGAACTTTGGCTCAGAGAGACAAGATGGCCGAGACATCAAACTTAAGGGCTAATCCCTTCAATAATCACATGTAAAATCCGACAGGCTGGTTGTAGCCAGGTTGATCGATCGATCGATCAACTTGGGTACATTCAGCCTGCCCATACATGGTTTGAATCTCGGCCAGTCCCTGCTGAACTGACTGAGATTCAAACATCTATGGCCAGCTTAGGAGTGGGGCTATGCAATTCAGTGAGAACAATGTGAAGGATTGTTCATCCTGTACCTCTAATCTGTTTTGCATCTCATATATGGGTTAATGGACAAAGTCACATATTTAAAGCTTTACTCTCGGTAAATAAATAAATGCACAAATAAAATACATTTTTAATATATTTACCCAGCTCTGCCATACAATTAGAACTACATTCTATACAATTAGAACCACAGCTCTGCCATACAACACTGTTTGTAAGGGGAAACAGAAACAACACCTCCTGGCTCAGGAACCCAGATCAAGGGTGGGTAGATGGATAGACCACTCAGAAAGCTCATCCACCAATGGATCAAACATTGTGTAGCTCTTAACAAGGCTGGGGAAACCCGAACAGTACTGCAGAGTGAAAACAAAAAGAAAGCTCACCAACTGTTAGGATCCGCCAGGCGGAGCCCTCCATCTGCCAGCTGGTAGACCCACCCAGAGCGTGGGGTCTAAGCCCGGGCTGTGCTTTCACCAGGGCCCCTGATGGTGGGGATGGACTTGAAACAGTCCCGGGCCAGGTCACGACCTCTGAGCGGGCCACCAGCGGCCGAGGAGGCCTCCGGGGATGTATGTAGGTACCAGGAGAGCCAGCTGTGAAGAGGATGGCGGCCCCAGCAGGGTGGTACGGATAGTGGCCCCGTGGGGTAAGCGGGGTACCGAATCGGCGGGCTAGGAGTAGTCGGGTCACACGCAGGGTCAGCCAGGTAAATCAATCCGTAGGAACAGTCGGGATAAGCCGAGTCAAAACGCAGGAGCAGGCAGAATAGTCAGAACAAAGCCGGGTCAATCACAGGAGCGGGTAGAATAGTCAGAACAAAGCCGGGTCAATCTCAGGGGCAGGCAGCGTAGTCAGGGTCAAAAAACAGGGTCACAGCAGGAGCAGGTATTCAGGATCACATATAGACCTTGCGGCAATTTGTGACAGTGCAGGGCATCTTTAAATAGTGCGCCCTGCACTGTCATTGGCTGGCTAGGACGCGCCCCCGGCTGTCATTGGACACCTGAGTCGCGCCCGCGGTTTCTACTGCGCATGCGCGGCGTCCTGTCAGCCGCGGCTCGCCGGGACCTAGTTCCTGTGTCCCGGCGTGATCTGCCGCCAATGCGCATGCGCGGGGGACAGAGCCGCGATTGCGGCAGACGGAGCCGGGATCCCTGACACCAACCTTGTGCATTACCTCAATAAAAAGCTGTGATTTTATTAAAATGCGATGTATACTCACAAACAAAGCAGTATAACAGGCGTATAAAATCCTAAAGGAAACAATGAAGTGCAAGACCAGTGCGAATCACAAAGTTCAGTTGACGCGTTTCGAGGGGGGACCCGTCTTCCTCAGAGGGACCCCCTTTGAAACACGTCAGCTGAACTTTGAGAGTCTCCCCTCTTGATGTGATTCACACTGGTCTTGTACTTCAATGTTCCTTTTAGGATTTTATACGTGTGTTATACTGCTTTGTTTGTGAGTATATACATTGCATTTTATAAATCCCAGTTTTTTATTGAGGTAATGCGCAAGGTTGATGAGCTTTCTTTTTGTTTTCACTCTGTAAGGGGAAGGGACCTGATCTTTCACTTTTACTCACAGTTCTCCTCTCAACCTGCACCTTTTGGCTGGGCAGTGAAAAGAAAAGCAACACACTGTTTATGTCATCTCTGTCACCCTCCCCTCCTCTTCAATTAGCATTCGCTTTGCACTGCAACACACCAGATTGGATACTTGTGTGAGTTCTCTCCCTCCCTGAGCTCTCCATGCTATAATGAAAAGCGACTGCAAGAGTCTGATACAGGGGCGGACTGATAACTCATGGGGCCCCCGGGAATAGGGGATCATGGGGCCCCTGTGTCCTTGCCCAAACTCAAAAAAGCCTATGAAACTGGTACCAGGGGCATCTCATGGGGCCCCCTACTGACCCCGGGCCCTCGGGCAGTGCCCGAGTTTCCAAATAGTCAGTCCGCCCCTGGTCTGATACAAAGTCCAATTCACATGCATGCATTTATTTGTGTCTATTATATCTGCCTGGAGCCTTTAAAAGTACAGGCATAAAGCAGACCTGTACAAGGCTGTCATTTCTTTTGTTTCCTTCTGAAAATGCTAATGTCTTTATTGTCATGTGGTTCTAATGGCAGCAGTATACTCTGAATCAGCGTCCCAGAACAAGTATGCAAAGCCGCAAGGATGAGTTCTGTCTTCGCTATAACTTCATGTGTTGCATACTTGATACAGGCTTCTGAATCAGAATATATTGAAATCAAAGATAACCAGACAACTAAAATTTGAAGAAAGAAGTCAGTAGAGACAGCCTTTAACTTTCTATCTTGGTTTTCATCCATACTGTGGGACACTTTTAATGATTAGCAGTTATAATCAGGTTAGAGGGATTCCAGAATTAATTTTGTATGACAACAACGACAGATTACCTGTAACGTCTAGAAAAATCTAAAAGAAAGGACCCTGCCAAGTAAGCAACTGTGAAAAAGGGAGATGAAATGTAATTAAATATAACAGAGAAAAAGAAGTATAAGGGAAATATATTTCATTTAGAAAATTTTATAACAATTAACATTGTTCTTTAAATAAACACAGTTCAGCTTTATTGATTTAGGGGTCTATTTATAAAACATTCATTGGGCAACCGTCACTCACATTTGTACAGTCTGTATAAATTTCCCTGTATATTTCTGTATCAGCTTAATTCCTATGATTTCAACTCCATTTAGTGGCTAAAATACTATATAGTTTTCTGAACTGCGTCAGTGGGAAAATATTCCACATTTTGGCCAAAACATGGGGCTGACGTTCATAGGAATTATTACAGACACATGTGGGGAAATGATCTCCTGATGTACATCCATCATCAATCATGTCTTCCAGCGACAAAGGTACAAGTCAATTACCATGAATAAAGGCTGCCCACCCACACAAAAAAAACCCTGCTTGCTCCTGTTTCCTGCCCGGCACCGAATGACACTCCACACTTCACTTTCCCCCCACAGGTCCTTTTTCAAAAAATATTTTAAAAGCCCTCTGGTGTACATCCATCATCAATCACATTGTCCAGGGATGTAGGCCCATGTCAATCATGATGAACATCACTGGGTGACCCCATCCTCTTATGATGCTATTGACCATATATAGACATGTCCATATTTGATCAATGACATCATAAGGGGGCAGTGTCACCTGGTGACATCACTGGGTGACACCCACCCCTTTGTTTGGTTCAACGGGGGGGAAGCAGAATGTTATTCAGTACTGGGCAAGTCACAGGAGAAGTCATGTGTCAGTGGGAAGTGTTTTTTTTTAAATGCAGGTCAGTGGCCATCATTCATCGTCATTGATGTGGACGTACATTGCTGAACGACGTAATTGACAATGGATGTACATCGGAGGACATTTTTTTATATTTTTTAATAAAGGACTTGTCAAAACTTGTTCTTCATGATTACACTTTTTCGGAAAATGAGTAGGGATACTATTTACATGGGGGGAGCCAGGATCTAGGGGGTCCCACTTATTGTTAAAGGGGCTTCCAGATCTTGATAGGGCCCCCCACCTGCAGACCCCCACAACCACTGGGCCAGGATTGTGGGGAAGAAGCCCTTGTGCTCATCAACATGGGGACAAGGTACTTTTCTAGGGGGGGACCCTCCTGGGAAAGTACCCTTCCCCATGTTGGGGGCATGTGGAATTGTATTGTTGGGGGGGTGCTCATCCCCCTCCTTTCCTGCCAGGCTGCATGCTCAGATAAGGGCCTGATATAGTTTTTAGTGGGGGCCACCATTTTTTTTTTGGCATGTGCCCCCCCCCCCCCGAATTCAATACCAGGACCTGGTAAGGATTGTAGGGGGGACTTCATTTTTTTTATTTTCACTTACTATCTCCTTTGTTTACATTCTGCTGTCAGCTGAGAATCCCTAGCTTAGAGCAGGGATGAGACATTGATTGTTAAGATGCCAGTGGGTGCCAGCATCTTTACAGCTTACACTCGAAAAACATGCAAACAATGTACTGCGGGTGTGTTTTTGATACGCTTTTGTGCATTTTCATAGATTTCAATGGGAGGTGTGCTTTTGGTGTTCTTTTTAAACAGCCCATCAAAGATTCTGCATGCAGAAGATTTTAAAATGCACCACAAAAGCACCACACTGATGTGAAAGTTTCAGGCACTTTTGTTGCACTGGAAAGAAGAGTGAGAGAAGTACACCAGTGTGAAAAGGGGTCTTTTTTTCAGTTACAAGTTACATATTGTAAATGCATACCATTATTACACAAAATTCATAGTTAACAATTGCATTTTGACTTGCAATGATGATGTACAAAGTTAGCCCATAAAATCAAACTAATTTTGATATTTCAGCTGTTTACAGCGGTCTGAAAATTGAAAAAAGATTGCTGGTTGGTTCTTTCTGCACTTAGCACATTTCTTGTTACTTTTTTAAATAAACCCAATAATGGTAACCAAAGGACATTAAAATTTCCTGATTAGTATTAATAAGGCATTTATATTAATTTTACTTCAAGGCTTTTACATTTCAGAGGTCAAGAAGCAAATGTTTGGAAATAATAACGTGATAGATGACTTGAAGCTACTTAAATACAAAAATGACAATGTGCGGCTTTGAACATTCTATTTTTACCATTTGTTATGTGATAAGTTTCTTTGTTACTGGGTAACACATTAATAATTTCACAGACCATCTGTGTACTTTATGACTGACAGACTGAAAAAAAAATGCAAAGGCTGAGTATATTATTTCAGATTTAAAATGACTACCTTGCATAGCTGTAAACCAACCTGAATATTGTCTTGTTAACTGTAATTGAAAAAGAGGATTTGAGAGTGGCTAAAGTGGTAAAGCATTTATTGAAAGTGTATCTAAAAGTCTTTATTAAATGGTGTTCTTAGTATGCTTTTTCTCTTATTGGATAGATTTCCCTGTATTCATTTCACTTGTGCCTACAGCTCATTCTTACACACAGATCAATGGCATCCAAGAGGCTTTGCCAATTACGTAAGAACCATAATATATCAAGGCCTGACAAAGACCTAGAAGGCCTAAAGGACAAGTAAAGACCACAGTTCTACTGTTAGTACAGATTTTATTTTAAAGCTCTCTTTGAAAATTCTATTTAGTAAAGTTTCTATTTAATGTACAAAAAGTAGGAAACAGACATGGAAAATTTCCCATAGCCATTCACATATCATTTAAATTTTGTTAGAAGCAAGAATATGGTCTAATGTATGTAAAAAAAGTAATTTTCTTACAAACGCAAGCCATTAATAATTCACAGTCCAAGCACAACAGCACTTTATGTGAACCTGCAGGTTTAGCTTAACCTTCAAAGTAGTATTAGGGCCATAAAGCAGTGACCATCAAGTGCACTTGGAGGTGCCTTCTCGTATCCTCATATTGCTTTCAGAGCACACTAGAATTTCCAAAACCAAGGATGCTGTACTATGCCAATATTAATAACAACATATTTAAGATTCATTCCACCTTCTCCAGGCCCTAGGGTTTTCTGCTGGCCAGTAAGGCAACCCATTGCACTAAGTGGCCTATGAAGGCATGGTGGGGTTGGAGGAGGCAGGATAGAGTTTGGTCAAATAAGCTGTATTTGATAGAGTTGATAGGTAGGGGGGTCCCAGGTGGGGCTTTATTGTGGATGTATCCTGAATAGTATCCTGAATTTTGAATGCTGGAATACTGGGGGGGGGGGGATACTAGGGGGTCTAATTATGAAACAGTCGTTGCAAAAATGTCAGAAACCTTTACGCAAGTTGAATTAAATTTCACAAAATGTGCTAAAATAAATGAACTCTTCCTATCCATCTAGTGGCAAAAATGCTATCTAGTTTTATGAATAATTTTCAGAAAACCCTCGTTTTTACACTAGTTGAAGCCACTAGATGGAGTTGATGATACAGCGGGGTGGTGACATCATGCTGTCAACCTCATCCCATCAGTCATTGAAAAATGCAAAGCATTCTCTGAATGGTACCCACGCCCAAGTGCTGACCTTCTGTATTTATAATGCAGAAGGTAAACCGCTTGGCATTGGACCTAAAAGCAAGTGGAGATCACTGGAGTATGGGTGCTTACTACAGTGATTTCAAGCTTCTAGAGGTATATGCATAGTTACAAGCTGGACCAATGTAACTATATTAAAAATATATGTACATGGAAGTCTTATTTAGGGTTTTAGGCTTTAAAGAGAAATCAAGTGTATTTCTCATTATCACATATTTTGAGATAAAAGTTTAAAGTGGACCTAAAGGCTTAAGGTTTTTTTCTTGCATCTTATTCACTGAAGGTCAAAAACCTTCAGTGTGCGGCTCCCCTGTCAGACACCCTATTACCTACCTGAGCCTGACCAGGGTCCAGTGCTGTGCTCCAAAGCCTTGGTTTTCCAAGGTTTCTCTCTCCTTATTGGCTGAAAGACAGACAGCATTGGCTCCTGCTGCTTTCAATCACAGCCAGTGAGGAAGGAGATGGGTGTGGTGCTAAGCCAAACTCTGTATGTCTTATGGACAAACAAGGCCGACTAGGGAGCAAGCATGTACGAGTGAACCCAGAGCAAGATCTGTAATTTGATGCCTTTTGGAGATTTTTCCATCTTTCCTTGGCTTCTTTATGCACATTAATACAAATTTTTAAATAAAAGGAATGCGCTAAATAAATACATAATACAATAATTATAATTAAAAAATTATAATACATAAAATTATTTTGTATTATTTATTTATTTAGCGCATTCCTTTTATTTATTTGTTTAAGCAAAAAATTAATTTGTGATTTTTTGAGTTGGGAATTCGCTGCTTTGGAGATTTGGGGTGTGGCGCGTTTCTTAAAACACTTTAATACAAATTTTTAGCTGGGGTGCCCAAACTTTCAATCCCCACTGTAACAAAGTATTGAGATGAACTTTTGATATTGACCAAATACTTATTTTCCACCATAATTTGCAAATAAATTCTTTCCAAATCAGCCAATGTGATTGTCTGGATTTTTTTTCTCATTTTGTCTCTCATAGTTGAGGTCTACCCATGATGCCAATTACAGGCCTCTCTCATCTTTTTAAGTGGGAAAACTTGCACAGTTGGTGGCTGACTAAATACTTTTTTTGCCCCACTGTACTTGAGTTAATTGCTGTTATTTTTAACTTTAATAAAACATTATTTACCTGTAAAATAAAAAAAAAAGTTCTAAAGGTTTACTCAACTCTGACTAATAGACTTGTATTGTGAGAGGGGCCAAGGGGCCATCAAGGTAAAGGTTGCCCTCATGTACATACTGTATATAGATGAAAACAAAGGGTTTTTTTTTAATTAGTAGCTTGCATTGGTGGTGATAATATGTAAATAAAGTTCATCTCATATAAATATATATATATATATATATATATATATATATATTATCCCATATTGGGTCGAAAAGGCCAAATCAGAAAGTTGTCATCTTTCACTGAGATCAGAAACCTATTACCAGCCTTACTCATATTTATAGAATAACACTGCAAAACAATTCATACGCAGGAACAAAGTACTAATTATGCTTTGTACACAATCTACTGTACATTTACACCAGCTCTAACAACACACTATAATGAACAGGTTCTCACTTTAACATTTTTCAGCATCATTCTCTACATATGTTACATTCTCTTTCTCAGTGACACAAATTATTAACACTCCAGCTGGACAGTATATCTTCTGATCACTCCAAATTGATCTAATGCAAGGCACAAGACCTTAAGTGGAACAAATCCAATTTATAGTCACATACAGGCAAAAATATACACCTTCCTGGACATAAAAAGCTATTGGATTTCTCTCCAGATCAATTTACTATGCTTCACGTGTCCACATTAATTGACATAGCCCCATGTGTCTCCATGTGAAATATACTGTATATGACTTATCTCTGTTAGACGTGCAGCTCTTCCTGTATCTGTCATCACAAATTCATTTAAAAGATGATATCACATCTTGACGGACATTATGGTAACAATGGATTTTTGTTCTTCAAACAGCTTGAAGTTTTTAATAATCCCAGAAAGAACGTTTTAGCAGGCCTGTATTATATTCATTATATTGATCTTTACGTGCCTGAAATACTGATATATTCTAGGCAGTCACAGTGGAAATGTTTCAAGGACCAAGACCTATTAAATCATCGCTACTTTTATAATTGAAACTTATACAGTCTTTTTTACTGTCAGATACAAACATTTTACATACACATGTGACTTTTTAATTAATACAGGGAATATACCTCCTGGATAGTTGGTGTATCAACTAGTAGCAACTAGGGGTTTATTTAATAGAGGCATTCTGGAACCTATAACCACTTTTCAGCCATTGTCTAATCACTTTTATTCTGAATCACCATTCATACTGTTTTACTGGGAAATATTGCTGCCATATGATTCACCAATTTGCCTTTTCTACTCTTAGCTGCCCAATTTCATAAGTCCATTACATATTAGGCCTCGTGCACACTTGACATTTTTCATGCTGCTCTTATGGGCATCTGGCATTTTGTTTTCTGCCTCTAAACTTCCCTGTATGTTAGCCTATGTGTCCATGCACACACAGCAATTGGAGGAGTTTAGAGGCAGGGGCATTTAGATGCAGAAAAAAACCCACTGCCAGTGCATCCAGGAGCAACGGTGCTTTGCTAGAAAAAAACTCTTGGCACTTGTAAACACGTCTAAAAACATGTTAACGCTAGGCAGGTTTAGAGCTTGAGGGTTGGTTAGTTCATTTAATTGGCCAGAATAAATTATTTTTGAGGCCAATGAAATGAATTAAAAATGGAAAACACAAATGACAAAAAGTCCATAAAATGTGGATGACTGCCACCCAGTGCATGAAATAATGAGTAAATTGATTATCCTCTTCCCCAATCTCATGTAACTGAAATCACCATGTGTGAATCACCAATGAATCAAAAGGCTTACCTGAAGTGCTGTGGCCCTCATAAGAGAAGTCAACAAAAGCTTTCATAGACTGAAGCAACAGCCGCCAACCGATCATCAGTATATAAGATACTTAACACCAACTCTTCTCCCATGAATGGGTGCCTTGAGAATGTCATTTATGATAAAATGCGTCAGCTGGAGCTGAAGACTGTCATGTCACGTACTTGCTCATGCGCGCTCTTGCATTTGGAGGAACGTTGATCAACGAAGCCTGGTGGAGATTTATTTAGAACGCCTGTATACAAGATCTTCATGTGAGTTTTATACCTTCATTTTAATAAAGTTTTTATCAGATTTACACTATCAGAGCCTTCTCTTTTCTCCCTTATGCAAATGTTATGTCAACATTACCCGTTCATGGTTCATGGGAGAAGAGTTGGTGTTAAGTATCTTATCTGCTGATGATCGGTTGGCAGTCTATGAAAGCTTTTGTTGACTTCTCTTATGAGGGTCACAGTGCTTCTAGTAAGCCTTTTGATCTATTACATAGTTACATATTCTGGCTGAAAAAAGACAAGAAGTCCATCCAGGTCAATCATTAAAAAAAAAAAAGTTATAATCCTGTACCCACAGTTGATCCAGAGGAAGGCAAAAAAAAACCAGCAAAGCATGATGCAATTTGCAGCTGCAAGGGAAAAAGTTCCTTCCTGATCCCCTGAGAGGCGATCGGATATTAACTGGATCAACTTTACCTATAAATGTTAATATCCAGTTATATTCTGTGTATCTAGGAAAGAATCCAGGCCTTTTTTAAAGCAATCCACTGAGCTGACCAGAACCAACTCTTGAGGGAGTCTATTCCACATTTTCACAGCTCTCACTGTCAAGAAACCTTTCCATGTTTGGAGATTAAATTTATTTTCTTCCAGACGTAAAGGCTGCCCCCTTGTCCTATGTGATGACCTCAGGGTGAATAACTCTACACCGAGTTCACTATATGAACCACTGATGTATTTATACATGTTGATCATATCCCCCCTAATATACTCTTCTCAAGAGAGAATAAATTCATTTTCTCTAATCTTTCCTCATAGCTGAGCTCCTCCATGTCTCTTATCAGTTTGGTTGCTCTTCTCTGTACTTTCTCCAGTTCCTCAATGTTCTTTTTGTGAATTTGTGCCCAAAACTGAACTGCATATTCCAGATGAGGTATTACTAATGATTTGTACCGGGGTAATATGATATCTCTCTCTCTCTCTGGAGTCTATACCTCTTTTAATACAAAAGAGGATTTTGTTCACTTTAGAAACTGCAGCTTGGCATTGCATGCCATTTTAAGCTTGTGATCTACCAGAACTCCCAGATCCTTCTCCACCATTGATTCCCCCAGTTGTACTCCCCTAGTATGTGTGATGCATACATTTTCTTAGCCCCCAAGTGCATAACCTTACATTTATCAACATTAACCTTAAACCTTATTTGCCACATAGTTGCCCAAGTAAACAGTGCATTGAGGTCAACTTGTAAGTTGAAGACCTCCTCCAGTACTATGTCTGTGTCATCCCCTGTACTGTCTGCAGTCTCTGGTCATCTCCTGTACTGTCTGCAGTCTCTGGTCATCTCCTGTACTGTCTGCAGTCTCTGGTCATCTGTACTGTGTCCACAGTCTCTGGTCATCCCCTGTACTACATCCACAGTCTCTGGTCATCTCCTGTACTGTGTCCGCAGTCTCTGGTCATCTCCTATACTACGTCCGCAGTCTCTGGTCATCTCCTGTACCGTGTCTGCGGTCTCTGGTCATCCCCATACCGTGTCCGCGGTCTCTGGTTATCCCCTGTACCGTGTCCGCGGTCTCTGGTCATCTCATGTACCGTGTCTGCAGTCTCTGGTCATCTCCTGTACCATGTCTGCAGTCTCTGGTCATCTCCTGTAATATGTCCGCAGTCTCTGGTCATCCCCTGTAATATGTCCGCAGTCTCTGGTCATCCCCTGCACCGTGTCCGCATTCTCTGGTCATCTCCTGTACCGTGTCCGCAGTCTCTGGTCATCCCCTGTAATATGTCCGCAGTCTCTGGTCATCCCCTGTAATATGTCCACAGTCTCTGGTCATCTCCTGTACTGTGTCCGCAGTCTCTGGTCATCTCCTGTACTGTGTCCGCAGTCTCTGGTCATCTCCTGTACCGTGTCTGCGGTCTCTGGTCATCCCCATACCGTGTCCGCGGTCTCTGGTCATCCCCTGTACCGTGTCCGCGGTCTCTGGTCATCTCATGTACCGTGTCTGCAGTCTCTGGTCATCTCCTGTACCATGTCTGCAGTCTCTGGTCATCTCCTGTAATATGTCCGCAGTCTCTGGTCATCCCCTGTAATATGTCCGCAGTCTCTGGTCATCCCCTGCACCGTGTCCGCAGTCTCTGGTCATCTCCTGTACCGTGTCCGCAGTCTCTGGTCATCCCCTGTAATATGTCCGCAGTCTCTGGTCATCCCCTGTAATATGTCCACAGTCTCTGGTCATCTCCTGTACTGTGTCCGCAGTCTCTGGTCATCTCCTGTACTGTGTCCGCAGTCTCTGGTCTTCTCCTATACTACGTCCGCAGTCTCTGGTCATCTCCTGTACTGTGACCACAGTCTCTGGCCATCTCCTGTACCGTGACCACAGTCTCTGGGCATCTCTTGTACCTTGTCTGCAGTCTCTGGTCATCTCCTGTACTTTGTCTGCAGTCTCTGGTCATCTCCTGTACTATGTCCACAGTCTCTGGTCATCCCCTGTACTGTGTCCGCAGTCTCTGGTCATCTCTTGTACTGTGTCTGCAGTCTCTGGTCATCCCCTGTAATATTTCCGCAGTCTCTGGTCATCTCCTGTACTGTGTCCGCAGTCTCTGGTCATCTCCTGTACTGTGTCTGCAGTCTCTGGTCATCTCCTGCACTATGTCTGCAATCCATTTGTTCAGAATATTTTCTTTCTTGTTTTTCTTCTCTAAAACCTAGGTGCGTCTTGAAATGACAGAGCTCAATTCTTTAAGGACCCGTGGGTGTATGCCATCCAGACCAGGTGCTTTATTCACTTTTATTCTGTATAAATATTCTGAATCATACCAATTGTGACCTTTATTCTGTCTAAATATGTTGAATCATACCAATTATGAGCCAATGTGGATCATCTGGAGCTGTGTCAATACTATGCCCATTATGGCCAAGAGCTCCCCCATGCTCCTTTGTATACACAGAGCTGAAGAAGATATTTCATAAATTTGCCTTCTCTTTGTCCCCAGTCACCCACTCTAGATTATTCTGTAAAGGGCCTACATGCTTGGACCGGACCTTTTTACTATTAATATATTTTAAGAATTTTTGGGGGTTGATCCTGCTATCTTTTGCAATCTGTCGTTCGTTTTTCCTTTTTGTATATTCTGTTATATTTTTTGTAATGTTTAAATGATGACAGTGTTCCTTCATTTTTATATTTAATAAAAGCTCTTTTCTTATAATCTACAGCTTTTTTAACTTTAAGCCACATAGGTTTGATTTTTAGCCTTTTAAACTTGTTGCCCATGGGAATATATTTTGCAGTGTGTTCACATACAGTCTTTTTGAAGAACTCCTATTTCTGTGTTGTGTTCATTGATGCCAATATTCCCTTCCAGTCTAAGTCTTGGAGAGCAGCTCTCAGCCTTGGAAAATTAGCTCTCTTAAAATTGATCGTTTTTGTTTACAGCTATCAATAAATTAAATCATGTTATGGTCACTGCTACCCAGATGTTCTTATATATGGACATTCATAATAAGCTCTGCATGGCTTGAGATTACCAGGTCCAGCAGAGCATCATTCCTAGCTGGAGCCTCTATGAACTGTACCATAAAATTGTCCTGTAGTAGTTTTAAAAATCTTTGCCCTGTACTGTTCCTGCCGTACCATTACTCCAGTCAATTTTGCAGGTAGTTAAAATCCCCTATTATTATCACTGTCTCAGCCCTTGCAGCCCTTTTCGATCTGTGCATCCTTTGGTGATTTGTACGTGGTGATTCCATTTACACGAGATTGGGGAAGAGAATCATCGATTTACTCATTATTTCATCCATTCCATGGACTTTTTGTCATTTGTGTTTTTTGTATTATTTACGTATTCACTTTTTAGCGCTGCGCAGTTTTGTTATACATTTATGGAATATAGTGTATCCTATATTTGGTGCTGGCAGCTATGTCTTTTACTCATCTTTAAGAATGTTATTACATTTTTTTTCATTTGTAGAGTGGCTTTCTTATTATATATTTTCAATGAAATGAATTACACATAATATAACAGGTTACTAACATTTATAGGTAAAGTTAATCCA
Source organism: Staurois parvus (assembly GCF_062004578.1). Lineage (NCBI taxonomy): Eukaryota > Metazoa > Chordata > Amphibia > Anura > Ranidae > Staurois > Staurois parvus. Next base: position 2,593,260 of record NW_028318000.1, read on the forward strand.
GGGAATATCAGATTGCCTCTTGGGGGATTAGGAAGGAATTTCGTTCCCCTGCAGGAGCAAATTGCATCATGCTTTGCTGTTTTTTTTTACTTCCTCTGGATCAACTGTGGGTATAGGATTATAGCTGTTTTTTTTTTTTGGGTTAACTAGATGGACGTTTGTCTTTTTTCAGCTAAACTAACTATGTAACTATGTACTTAATGCCCAAGCACTTGACTTCTGGCGTTTTGCCAGAAAAATAATTGACGCTTGTAAGTGTGTCTAAAGAAACATTAATGCTAGGCATGTTTAGCTTTTGAGGGTTAGTTAATTTAATTGGCCAGAATAAATTATTGTTCAGGCCAATGGAATGAATTAATGCACAGAACAGAAAATGGCAATAAAGTGAGGCAAATATTTGTCTATGCGTATCTCTTTATAATGAATTAATGGTTGTTTTTTTGGCACCAAGATATTGACACATGAGGGTCTATTAAAACATGTCTATAAAAACATTTCTATAAAAACATTTGCTCTTGTATTGAGCCAACTATCTTCTGCTCTTTAACTAAAATAACATTTTTACCCAGGCTTCTTTACTACTTTAGAACTTTACCACTAGCAGTCCCGAAAGGTGACCTACAATGCTTACAGGCTGCGGTCCTTTACTTTATTTGGGGTAATGGAAGACCCCGGATGAACAAAATAACATTATGGGGTTTATTTACTAAAGCTGGAGAGTCCAAAATCAGACTCCCTTCTGCATAGAAACCAATCAGCTTCTAACCTCAGCTTGTTCAATGAAGCTTTGGCAATGAAACCTGGAAGCTGATTATTTTCTATGCAGAAGTGAGTCTGATTTTGCACTCTCCAGCTTTAGTAAATAAACCCCTATATGTCTCAAAACCATGAAGTGGGATTGATCTTCCTAATCTACAAGCCTATTTTCAAGCTGCACAAATTCTAATTTGGTTATGCTACTGTTTAAGGGCCTACTCCCCTTTGGGTCTCCATGGAAGTTCTCTCCTGCTGTCCCTTCACCATTGAATCTTTACTGTTGCTTCCTAGCTGCCTACACCCTCCTATACTGTGCCCACCTTTATCATATTCACTAGCTGTCTGGGATAGAGTGCGCTATCATAAGTCTCTATTTTCTCCACATACAGCATTGGCCCCTAACTTTTGCAACCCAGAGTTTCCACCGGGATTGGTAACTGCATCATTTCAGCGGTGGATTAATAAAGAGTTACTCAGGATAGGAGATTATATTCCTTACAACATTTTAAAGATAAATTACAGATGCCCACTAGGGACATTTTTAGATAAAACCAAACCGTATCTTTCCTACAATCTAAACTCAGTTTATTAGGTGGACCTCTCACTCTCTCGACTTTTGAACTTTCTTTCCAATCCCTGGGCCTTTGAGGGGACGAATATCCATGCTATATACCTCCCTCCCTCGAACTCCAAGCTTCTCTCTATGACTCTATGGGAATAAGACCTGAATCTTGCTTTTGGCTTATCTGAGTGGCAAGATATTGCTTATACTTTGTCTAAAGTGTCCATTAATAGAAGCTAACTATAAAACACTACTGCAAACTTACTTAGTCCCTTCATGGGTTGGGAAAATGCACCCTTCTGTGACGGGAGTAAATATCTGCAGATCCCCCGACACTTTCCTTATCCAAAAATTTCCTAATGAAGTTCCCATATGGTCAGTGAAATAAATTACATACGTTCTTTTGGTGGCAAGAATCACTATTGCCAAATATTGGGAGCAGTCGATGGTTCCCCTTGACTATGTCAAGAATAAACTTAACTGGATTATGGTTAATGACAGACGCACCTATGTCCTTAATAATACTACTCAGAAATTTGATAAAACATGGGATCCCTAGATCCATGATATATTGATTCCATAACAAGTCCTGGACTGACTCTCTTCTTCTTGTCACTCTTTTTTCTGGCTTTTTTTTCCTTTTCTTTTTTTCTTCTTTCTGCTGGATATTGTTATTATTATTATTATTACATCGAGTTTATATAGCGCCAAAGGGTTTGCTCAGCGCTGTACAATAGGAGGGACAATACATGGCACAGTACAACAAAAACAGACAGCGTACGAGGGGTAAGAGGGCCCTACTCTTTCAAGCTTACAATCTAGGAGGGAGGGGGTAGTGGAACAATAGGAAGTGGCTGAGGGGAATGAAGTGGCTGAGGGGGATGAAGTGGTGGGAGGAATGAGGGAGAATGGCTGTTAGGTGAGGGTGGGGTAGGCTTCCCTGAAGAGATGGGTTTTGAGGAGCGCCTGAATGTGGGGAGGGAAGGCGACAGTCGGATGGATTGGGGCAGTGAGTTCCAGAGGATAGGGGAGGACCTGGAGAAGTCCTGCAGTCGTGCATGGGAGGAGGAGACCAGGGAGCAGGATAGAAGGAGGTCCTGTGAGGAGCGAAGGGTATGGGTAGGGTGGTACTTGGGGATCAGGTTGGTGAGGTAGTCAGGGGCAGTGTTATGAACGGCTTTGTAGGTCAGGATTAGAAGTTTAAATTTGATGCGTTGGGCAATCGGGAGCCAGTGGAGGGAGAGGCAGAGGGGGGTGGCAGAGGTGGAGCGGGTGGTGAGGTGGATGAGTCTGGCCGCTGAGTTCAGGATGGTCTGGAGTGGGGAGAGCCTGCACTTGGGTAGGCCAGTGAGAAGAGAGTTGCAGTAGTCCAGGCGTGAGATGATGAGGGAGTGTACAAGAAGTTTGGTGGTGTCTGGGGTGAGGAAGGAGTGTTTAGGGATGTCTGACCCTGATTATAGCCTTAGGCAAGAGAACAATGGGGTTCTTTTATTTACTCTTTAGCTATACCTCCTACCCCGAACCTTTCCCTAACCCCCCCATACTCCCCCATGCTTCCCCATTGTGTTATTGAAACTATAATTTTTATTTTACTACTGATGTTACCTTTACTGGATGGGATTGCTCTGTTTTTGGTCCCTTGAGGATCAGGTTTATATTACCTGCCTTTAACCATGATTACTCTCTTTGATTTGTATATACCATTTGTCTGGGAATATCCTTATGCTGTGCTATGTTTCTCTGATGATGGTTTATACTGTCTTTGTTGATTTTCCAATATACTTGTGCTTTTTTCTCTATGATGACAACTATTTGAAATATGACTTGTGCTTGAATGTCATATCTGTTATCTGTATACTTTTCAATAGAAATATTAGAATATAAAAATATATGTTTTAGCATTCACATTAAAGTCACAAATAATCCCCTAAATGTTTGTAATATGTGTTAAATATCCTTTTTTATTGGTTTCCTTTCACAGCACAAATATAACATTCACTAACCTTCGTTCCTAAGAGAAAATAGCCTTAAAGTGGTTGTAAATGCAAAGGGCTGTTTACCCTAATGCACTAGGCACAAGGTAAAAAATCATCCACTGCCTGAGCCCCCCCCCCCCCCAACTATCCCTAAACACTTACCTGAGTCTGGTCATGATCCAACACTGTCCCATTTGTAGCAGAGCTAGTTCCTCTCCCTGCTGTCACAGGTCACACTGACAGCAGTGGAAGCTATTGGAGCCATTCCCACTCCTGTCACTCAAATCCTAGGAGGAGGGAGCGAGGACAGTGGCTGAGCCACACTGTGTGTGTCTATGGACACACACAGCCTGGATCAGGAACGCACCTGCATGGGTGTTTCCTCAGCACATGGCCTTCTGAGGGAGCATTCATAAGAAGAAGGAGCAGACAGCACCGACAAGGAACTCCAAAATAAACAGGCCAATATTTAAAAAAAAAAAAAACCCTAATATGTTGCATTTCTCTAGGTCACAAAATGCCTCTAATATTGTCTCATTGTAGATTAGGTTCACCCTGTTGCACTGTAGTAATGCATGTGGCTGCTTAATGCATCAAATAGCACCTACAAAATGCATTTATTATTATTATTACAGATACTTATATAGCGATGTCAATTCACGCAGCGCTTTTCATATATATTGTACATTCACATCAGTCCCTAACCCTCAAGGGGCGTACAATCTAAGGTCCCTAGCTTACATTCATACCTACACATACTTTGTCCAATTTAGACAGGATTTGGCAGATAAGGGTTGTGGACCTTGGTCTACATTATCCAATAACTACTCTACAGTGTTCTTAGTCTCTGGTTAACTGTTTTATTTACTTTTTTTGTACCATAGCTCACCACAATACATTAGTATTATACCACCCATTATGGTGCACTGCATGGCCACATGCCGGATGAAGGGGTCCTGCGAAGCTCCACAATGTTACTTCGGCAACTATGATGTAATCACTGAATAAAGCTTTAGACCCATTCTGGAGATTCTTTAGTTTCCAACTGTTTCCAGCCAGTTTACATCTACAGCCATTTTCAGGAACATGTACATTGGGAATATTGAGCTTGCACTTTTGGTGCACTGCAAAACACATGCATTGGGGTGATATTAAGAACAATTTGCACTACAGCATACCAAAACACAACATGTGTGTTTCCCTGCATTGTGCTAACACGCGCATTTCTGCAGTGCAAAATGTAAATGGATCCTAACACAAAGTTTATGGTGGTGGTGTGTGGTAAGTACCCCTTTAAATGATGGCAGAGCTGCTCAGATCAAGTCTGTGCCTTTAGTATGAAATCTGATTTCAGACATTTGTATTCCAATAATTTTTATTGAACACTATTCAAATAACAGGTAACACAAATGAACAATGTCCTGTCAAAATATGTAGATTATAATACAACGCAAATAGCAAAGTTTATTGGACATAAAACAGTTAACCAGAGACTAAGAACTCTGTAGAGTAGTTATTGGATAATATAGACCAAGGTCCACAACCCTTATCTGCCAAATATAGGGGACTGTCACAGTGGTAGGGAAGGGAAGAGGGAGGGAACTGGGTAGGGAAGCAGGAGATGGGATGGTAGGAAGTATAGTGGGAAGGAAAGGGGAAGAACCACTGTTCATGGACCTGACATTATACACAGAGTAACTGTCATTTAAGGCAGGACAAATGTTGTAGAACATATAGGGACTGGGCATGATCAACCGTAATAGACAAAAGAGAGAATGATGAAGAATAGAGAAAAGAGAATAGAAAAAGAGGAGAGGGTCAAGTTGAGGGACATTAAGGTACATAAATATACTGAATCCACGGGTGCCATGTTTTGTCAATTTTTCTAGTATTATTGTGTAATATACAGGTGAGCTTGTCATTAATCATAATCCAGTTCAATTTATTCTCAACATAGTCAAGCAGGATAAACGATTGCTTCTAATGTCCAGCTATTGTAATTCTGAATGCCAACAGCATACACAGTAGGTGATCAATGTATGGGACTTTCTGGGAACGTTACCTGGGAATTTATAAAAGAGGGATTTGTGATCTCAGATATTTAAAAGGCACACTCTAGAAATAGACATCCACCTCCCTACTGTTTTTTAACAATATGATGGTAGGTATATGGATAAAAATTACACATTTTGCTAGGACTCCACATCCTGAATAAAAATCATACATTTAAAGGCTAAGTTCACCTTTAAGAAAAACACAATTTAAATCAGCAGAGTTTTTGCAGTCTTTAATAACATAAAAAATTCACAATGGTCTTCAAATTACCTTAGTCTGGCTAAGCTTTAGATCATGAGGGGGAGCTTGACAGTAACAATTTTTAATAGGAAGAAAAAGGTGCTTTTTGGCACACAATAATGTGATTTAGTAAAGCCAACTGTTGATTTAAGTTAAGTGAGATTTTTAGTGATAAGTACCTCAGTACAAGCTTTTTACACTTGCACACCCTTTGGCAGCCCATTTCCATAAAGTGCACCTCACCACCAATTAGAGGGAGCAGGGCAAATAGCAACACAATACACTGGCTGCAGAACCATTTTTCCTGGGCTGAAGTACACTAACACCTTTACTGGTCAGTATTGGAGTGCAGTAGTATTAGTATAATGATTCATGAGGCATTTATTAGCACCGCACATATTGTCTCCTGGTAAATGTTTGGGCTTACAGTAACAGAGAAACAATGCCTTTGCTTCAGCAGTGTTACTGGAAAAAAAAATGTCCCTGCATCAGTGGTGTCAGTGGGGGGAAGCAATATCCCTGGCACTGGACTGTAATCAGACACTGGGAGGAGCTGTAAGGAGCTGTAAGGAGAGGGCACAGCCTTCACCTCTTCCTGGCTCTCTCCTCCTCCCTAGTGTCATCTCATGTCTCTGTTTATTTGACAGTAGAGATGCTGCAGTCACTACTCCTGTCAACTTATAGGTAGAGCCAGATTAAATTCTTGGTGGTTCGGACACCCAGCAGACAAACTACCACAGCTTGGGTATGGTTGCTAGAAGGCAGGTGGCCAGTACACCATTTTTTATTTTAGTGTACCCCTTAAAACCCTGGCATGTACCTTGGGGGTATTTGTGCCCCAGTATTGAAATCAGTTTTCTAAGGCATTTTCTATACACACTGGGGTTGATTTACTAAAACTGGAGAGTGCAAAATCTGGTGCAGCTGTGCATGGTAGCCAATCAGCTCCTAACGTCAGCTTGTTCAATTAAGCTTTGAAAAAAAACCTGGAAGCTGATTGGTTTTTATGCACAGCTGCACCAGATTTTGCCCTCTACAGTTTTAGTAAATCAACCCCACTTAGTCTTCCATAATAGATATCTCAAGCAGAGCATTAGGCAGATTAAAAAGCACAAATAACTTACTTGGTTTTAGTCATACCATTTGTTCTTGAGTATTTTGCTAGTGTATTTTTCACTGATAAAGTCTAAAGTAAATGCAGAAAATGTTCTTGTGTTTAGATGTATAACAGCAATTAAAGAAAAATGCCAGTTAAGTAAGCTTTAATCTGTAAAGTCTCAAGATCGCCTCTAATTATGCCTTTGTGCTTTTGTCACTGTATAATTGCACTTTCTGAAGGAATAGGTTTTACTTAAAAATCACAAATCAGTAGTACAGGGCATAGAGAGCATTACCTTTAGAGGCAGGGTACAAGTTTCTAAATTCTTAGAAAATGAATTTCTGAATATTTTAGCTTACAAATTAGGTAAGGATGTCATGCAATGGCACAGATGAAAATAAAATAATAATGAGAAAGCAGTAGCTTCTAATTCAGCATCTATGTGGGGCAGATTGTAGAGGTATTTTACTTAACAAAAAAACCAAATAAAATAAATAAAAATAATAATGAAAATAAATATATATATATATGTGTATATATATATATATATATATATATATATATATATACATACACACACACATATATATATATATATATATATATATATATATATATATATATATATACACACACATACAGTATATATATATATATAATTAAATGTATGAAGATTGCTTTGTAATAGTGTATTTCTTTTCATTTTATTGAATGTTGTTGTACAGTTAGATACATCTGTATTATGGACAATTTAATTATACTGTGTAACATATTATTTCATTTCAAATACATTTCTTTGCATTTTTGGATTGCATTCTATTATGTTGTAAGTTAACATTTTTAATTGTAGAGCTTGACACATACACTGATTCAAAATAGATACTGTGCTAGGTGAACCGTTATACAACATACATATGAACTATGAAGACCCTCACACCTCTGAAAGGCGATCAAGAATATTTTTTTTTAAAATAAATTGAAACTATGTAGGTACACTAATCATAAGTGTGCATAACAAACAGTGAAATATGGTCAAATTAACCTTGAAATATCATACACCATATATATGCCCTATGAATACCCTCATACCTCTGAAAGGTGATCAAGGTTGGAGGTGAATTGAATAATGCTGTGAAAAATGTATTCACCACAAATTCATATAAAAAACTGTGTATTAATATCAAAACAACAAAGAAATAACTAATTGTCCATATAGACATATAATAAAGTCCATACAAAAAAAACCCCTCCACAATCAGTGATGATACTGTAAATGATGCTGTAGGTGCAAATATGGATAATCTTCCTTCAAATGGTCTCCAAAGTGTATACCACCACCAAATAATTGAATGGAGGCTTACCAGAAATGGAGACCCTTTAATTATAGGGGGTCCCAACCAGTATTAGGATATAGAACACTAGCAGGCTCTCCATGTCATGCCAAGAACATGGATCTTCCAATCTCAAATATGGACTCAAAGTGTAATGTCAAATAAGATCATGAAAGAAAAAAACATGGCCCTCATAGTGCAATACGTATCAAACACTTCTTTATTTGTGCAAATGAAATCCTACTTACAAGCTGTAGAACAGTTAAAAGCATTCACATAAACCGTTTCCAAGAAGGCCGACAGCGCAATGACGTCAGTATCAGCAAAATTCATTCACACTGCTGGAAACTAGGAACATATCACATATCTTAAATATTGTATTTTCAGGATTTCTAAATGTGTTAATCTGTTTTAGCACACCATATATCTATCATAAAGATTAATTAATCCCTATGGTGACAATGATGCCACTGCTTGGTGAATAGACCTACCAATGCCAAGTCTATCTTTGCTTTTTTAATGTTTATTTTGCATTGACAATCTATTAGTTGGAGATAATTATTTCTTCAAAGCAGTAGGATTTCATAGTCACCTGCCCTCAGACTCTTTACACTAAAGCATTCATCCAGCTTCTAACTTCAGCTTGTCCAATTAAGTTTTGACAAAAAAAAACAGAAGCGGATTGCACCATATATTCCACTCTTCAATTCTAGTAAATCCACCCCAATGTGAGTTAATGTATTCAGAGTCTGATATTAGGCACTGGACTGCAGTAAAAACCCAACAGGGGCTTAAAGTCATTCCTACTCTAGCTAAAAGAAAAGAAAACAAAAAAAAAATTGGGTGGACATACATTTTAAGGGTTCATGTTGAGGGGCCTTCGTTGTCAAACATTTCATTTCCCGTTTTAACACATGCAACTGTATCTCCCTACTCCCAGTCTGGGGACCTCTCAAGTTTATTCTACTAAATATACAGTTCATTTTGTGGTCAATGGTTTAACTACACTTTCTGACATCTATATGCATCCACACTATTTATACCACCCATAAAATCGACACAGGCAATGACTGGGGTTTGTCATGTGATCTGTTTTCAAGAATCACTCAAAGTACTTGACTCGTCTTCGATTGCCCAAGCTAGCCATACATGTTGCAATCCAAAAGTGCATTCTCAATGTATCCTCCTTCACATCTACCAAAACCATAAGGTAGATGCCTTCCCTAGCGAACTATTCACTTTATATACAAAAAAAGCAGCTCCTTTACTACATAATTGTTGGTAAAGTTAAAGAAGATTGTTCAATTAGATTGTAAGCTACAAAGCCAGCAGTCCTAACTAGGCTCAAGCATTCTGACATTAGCAATGCTGAGTTTCCTAGATAGCATTAGTAGTTTGCGGAATGAATTTACTTGTTGCCTAAAGCTGTTTAATAAATTTATATTGTAATTCAGCTCTTTTTTTTTATCTTTGTAGATAAAAATCCTTCTCGGCACATTCAGTCAGGGAACATGAAATATAAAGAAGATTCATCCAAACTTCTCTCCGGAAATAAGTTTCAAGAGAGATATTTTGTTTTGAGAGAAAGGAAGCTTCTTATCTACAAAGACATAAAGGTAGAATTATTTCAACAATTTGGGTTGTGCTGGAAATATACTTTATTCATTTTTAACACCCATCTAAGCTCTCTTTAAGTACATTTGTTATGCTCTGTGGACAGGTTTTTTATACAATATATAGAGTTGCATCTGTACATGGTACTAAAGTGTTTTAGCAATTGAACTGATGTACTATGGAAACTGTATTTTTTTTTTTTCAGTGTCATAGTTGTACATATTCATTATACGGTCATGGTTTTATAGCATACTGATGTGCAGTCACTGATTATATAACACTAGAGGTAAACTGGACCCTGTAATATGATCCTATAAAAAAACACTATCTTATTTTTTTTATTTAACCACTTCCAGTCCAGACACTTTCACCCCCTTCCTGTCCAGGCCAATTTTCAGCTTTCAGTGCTATCACACTTTGAATGACAATAGGGCAGTCATGCAACACTGTACCCATATGAATCTTTTAGCATTTTTTTGAGACAGATAAAGCTTTATTTTGGTGGTATTTATTCACCACTGGGATTTTTATTTTTTTTGCTATGTAAATGAAATATCCTAAAATTTTGAAAAAAAGTGTTTTTCTTATGAAATTTTGCAAATAAATAGTATTTCATCAGAAATATTGGCCAATATTTATTCCGTTATCTTTTTAGTAAAAAATTAGTTTATAACCAAAAATTATAATTTTTAAACTTTTTTTTTACACTTTTTAAAAAAAATGTTATATTATTATTTATGGGTTTTTTTTACATACTGTCACCCTAGCAGTACAGTGTCACCATGGGGATAATGAAGATTTTTTTTTTTTTTTACACTGATTGCTTTTACACCCATAAAGGCTGTAAAAGCAATAATTCTCCTTCTCTCTAGCTGCATTCTTGTAGCCATTGAGAACTACTGCGTGAGCTGTGATTGGTCACAGCTTGTCACATGGTACAAGGTTGTTGTGAATAGCCTTATACCATGTGACCTCTGTGATCATTCACAGATTTCACACGTAGTAAGCAAGGATGTCACAAGTGACATCCTTGCTTACTATTCTGCATGTGATCAGTGATTGGCCAACGAGTGATCACATGATAGGGACCTCGCACAGAGGTCCCATCTGACAATTGGTGTTCCACTGTGTCCAGAGGACACCGCGGGCACCGGATCGCGGTGCTGCGCGCTCCCAGGGAGCATGCACAGCTAGAAAATGCGGGTGCCGTTTATTAACGGCAACCTGCCCCTGGAATGCCACCGGCCTGCCGTTTATAAACAGCAGGCGGACGGCAAGTGGTTAAACTAAATACAGATACATATCAGAGGTGCAAGTGACAATGGTTGGTACGCAAACTTACATTGTTGATGGTAGAGTATAATTTGTAGTTGGAATTAGTGATAAGCTGAACATACCTGGGTTCAGTTCAAAGAAGGTTTGGTGAACAGTAATAAAGTTCAGGTGCCAAATTCAAACTTCATTCAATGGGAGCCAAATGTTCCAAAACAGCAAATAACCATGTTTTAGGCCAATAGGTAAGAAAATACGAAAATAAAGAGCATTGGGGCACTGCCTTGAGGAGTGCCAAAGCAAAAAAACTCAATTTGGCTTAGAGCAGCAATTTTAGTGATTCTTAAAGTGAAATATTTAGAATGCAAAGTTCCTCTAAATAACATGCCGGGGGGATGCTTATACCCTGCCTGTGAAGTGGAACATTTTGTGCAGCCTGCTGAAAAAAATCTACTACAGCAAAACTGACACTTACAAAAAAAGAGTAAAATGACAACTATTAGCCTTTGTTCTGTTTGTAAACAGGGTGGGTGGGGATTCCATTCATCTATACCAAACTGTTATCCTATATGAGGGTCTACTGTAGATGTCAAAGGAGGAACCCCATGCAAACAAAAAGTCCTCAGTCTACCCTCGGTTGTATATGCATTAGTAACCCCACTTAATATCAGGAAAAAAAAGTGTGAGTTCACCCCCAAAATTCCGTACCAGACCCTTATCCAAGCATACAGCCTGGCAGGCCAAGAAAGAGTGGGGAGAGTGCATCCCCCTCACTTTTGAACCACATCAGGCCACATTCCCTCAAAATTGCCAGGTACCCCCAGCTAACACATTTTTTCCATGTTGATGTGGAAAAGGGCCTCTTCCCCCCAACCCTGGCCAGGTGGTTGTAGGGGTTTGCAGGTGGGAAGGCTTATCAGGATCTGAAAGCCTCATTGAATAATAACATTATGGATACTGATCATCTTTTATGTGAATTAGTAAAAAGTACATAGTACTAATTTAAAAAAAAAAAGCAAATATAAATACAGGCAGAGACAATTTGAATAGAACAAAAAATGTCCCTTGATATACAATACATCCACCATCAATCATGTCATCCAGAAATGCAGATCCATGTCAGTCATGATGATTGACATTCTCCGACCTGACAAAATATAGAAACTCTCCAAGCACAGATACACATCTGGCCCTGTCACTTCACTACCACAGAATGATTTTAACTATGCCCAGATCCTTTGCTTACATAGCCAGGGACATCACAGACTTAGCCTTGCCTTAAACTGCCAGCATATTTAACAACCATTGACAGTAGGAATGGTTGTTCCACCGAATGGGTAAATGTTCAGACTTTCATCTGATATAAGTATTTTCGTTATGTATTAGCTTTTTTTCTAGACTTTACCTTTAAAATGATCATATGCCTGGGTTTATGGTTGGATAACAGGCTCATTTTCCTAGTTTCAGGTATACTGAGGTGCTGCAAGCATTTTACCATATATTTTTTTGAAGAACACAAGTTATCTTAGATTCAGGGGATGCCTAAAAAAAGATGACAAACAGTGTTTCCACAAAAACCACAATCCCTGCCCAGCCTCACTGTGCCTTCCTGTATCCTAGAATTTTCTTTAGGGTACCCCCACATTCTAATAAAAAAACATGGTCATTTACTATGGTGGTGAGGTTCTCTCCACAGTGTTCAAGGGATATGATAAGCCAGTGTGTGACTCATTTCACCAGGCTCCATGTTAAACTGATCTATCACTTTTGGATGACCTGACACTTTACACTATGCATTGCAATTGTGTTAAAGAAAATAATTTTATATTCAAGATCCTTATTAAGATTCTTATTCAGACCTCAGTAGTATGAGGATCTTGATAAGTATGAAGAAACTTTAAAGAGGAATTCCAAATAAACAAATATTTAACAGCACAGCTAGGCAGGTGACATTTGTATTTTCCAAATCCAGTATTTCAGCTTTCTGTGTTACCTTTCTGCCTTCAGTCTTCTCATCGGACATTAAATGAACATCATCTCCTTTGTCCACTGAGCGAGTGAAACTGAACCATGCAGCAGTGGGAAAACTTTCTTGACTCAAAGGGTTGCTTAGATTGTCAATATGGGGAAATGTTTCCTTTCCTTTATACTGTATATGGAAGGCCCAACCCAAGGTGAAGGAAATTCAATGAAGATTTCAAATGACACCCAGTTCAGTTCTGTTGTGGAGCAGGCCAACACAAAGAGGGAATGATTAACTGATGCAGTAACATACACTCTAGTGCACGTTCACCATTAATTTCCAGTAAGTCCCAAGGGAATTTGTTTTTTCTTTTACATTCCTCTGAGCCTGATTTGGTATTTCAAGAGAATGCAAACTTATAAAACGTACTCCTGTAGTAAACTATCCTCTTAGTGAGCCATTAAATTTGGGTTTGTAATGCCATAGGAAATGTACAATGGTTTTTACAGTTTTAAAGCAGAGTTTGCATCTTCATCCCCAACTCTCCCCAGCCCCATATAATAAAAATAGCATCACTGGTCCTTTTTCATCATCTCTGGAGACAGCAGTGGCCAATCCATATTAAAGCACAGAAAGAAACTCAAGTAGAGACATGTGAGAACTGTTCCTTTGTACTGTGAGCCCAGACTGGCAAAATGATGCACCCCCAGGGAGTGTGTTCATGACAGCCTAGGCTCATAGGAACTATGTTGAATGTTGATGGGCATCATTCAACTCTAAATAATGGTGGCAGGAGGAGGATGGAGCAAACATTTTGTGGAGAGGCGGACAGCAGCAAGAAGGTGAAGATTGCAGTGAAAGCTGCTTTTTACATTCACAGGAAACAGCCTATAAAAAAGATTCTTAAAAGTTTAAAAGCTGAAATTGAGATTTAAAGAATAAATACACAATTATCACACCTAGGTCCTTTATCACACCTAGGACCTTTTAAACATTCAAGTAAAGCAAGCAAGTAGTGAATATGCCATTTCTATTATTCCTTTATTCTGCTGTTGAATCAGAGATGTGCTGCAAAACTCAGTGGCTCTTCCTGATAAACATTTTTTGTGAAGAATAGTGACTTAATATGTTTAGAAGTACAGGAATAATTAGAAAGAAGCCTTATTCTCCCAACCTCTAATGCCCTACAGAGATGAGTAACAACAAACACATCCTAAGGGTTTACAAGGATCCCCATCCTTCATAAAGCAACAGAATTACATACTGAATGACTTTCCTCTCCCTCACATCATGATTTCTTTCTGATTAGCGGTACCAACCACTGCTCTGTCTAGGGAATTGAACTGTAGAAATTACTAATTTAGGACTTAAAGTGCTGAGAACGTCAGATTTGAGAAGAGTATAACAGCTAATTTTTTTTATTTAATCGCAAGGCTGCACATAATTTTGAAGAATAATATGGGAGGTTAGCCTACAATGGATCTTGACTTAGATCTCACATACTCTCCACTTTTCCATCAGTGCAAATATGCAGTGTACAGTATGTGTATGTATATATATATATATATATATATATCCTGTCTGATATTTTGCCTCTTGGGCCGTAGAAGTGCACAATTAACTTAATGAAAAGTATGAATAGGTTTTTCCCTGTGTGCATTCATTCTGTACTTAAACAACATGCCAGAAGCAAACATATTTTAAATATTTTATGCTGGCAAACCATATGGCATTACTTTATAAAACTAAAATCAGCCTCTTTGTTTATTACTTTATGCAGCCTTAACAGCTGTTACAATAGTTAATAAAATGCAATGTTCTTAAATTAGTAGTTCTTACCAGGGGTTTCATTAGCAAAATGTGACAAAATAGCTGTTTACAGTCTCTCATTCTTCTCAATATCAATTTAGCATACAAAAGAATTATAAATGAACTAATAAACAAAAATACTGTGTCCACTTTAGAACATCATAATTCATCAAACATAAATACATTACACAATATTATAGGAGCAGCACTTTCCTTTACCAAGAAACAACTAACAAATATGAACGATACAACTCATGAATAACCTGTCCATGCAAAATCAGCAAACAGACTCTCTGGTCAAGTTTGTCCACAGAGACCCAGTTATTCTCTCATTGGCCAATACTATCTTGCCTTGCACAGCCTATGAAAGGTAAAAACAGGATGTCAATCGCAGCTTGCACATAAAAGACATGAAAGACACTTCTACTTTTCCTGTGGCAGTGTTACTGCTCACTGCATTGTCATCAGCAAGGTGACTGATTAGACACATATACTGTATACAGGCTTTTCTGTTGACATTTGACTGTCAACTTGAATATGGCCATTTAAATTAGTTTTTAATACTTAAAGTATATCCAAAAGCATAACTTTTTTTCAATTTGGATAGAATAGGGAAGTGTTAAAATCCTCAGCTTTTTTTGTCATCTGTCTGTAATTCAAAAGATTTCTCTTAACTTCCTGTCCTGTAAATACAGCAGTAAATGATAGCCAATCTCTCAAAGTGAGGTAAAGCTCCTATAAACAGTTATCACCAGGACAGATGTGTCCATTGGAAGATTTTCTTGCTGTTCCTATTTTGGTTGGAAATTAAAATTTTACATTTTTCCTATATGTAAGATGTGAGTGGCCATGGCCATTAGGAAAAAAAGAGTGACTCTCTCTAGCAAGGACACATGCTAATCAAAACTAAAAAAAACAAAAAGGTTTTGCCTATGGTTATACATTAATCTGAAGTGTAACAATCCTTCCAATCACATATTGTGGATCTAAAGTCCACCATCAGTGCACAAGGCCCTTGCCATTTTGTGTGAGTATGTACATAATATTTGTACATGATTGCAAACTTAAAGAATAAGTTCTCCTTTGGGAACATGTTACATGTTCCACCCCTTTTTAGGGTAGAACATGTTCCTGCTCCTGCAGCCGCTCCCCGATCCCTGCACTACTTGTGACAGCAGGTTGGGGATCTTCTCCTCGTACTGGCTGTCACTATTTGAAAAGAACGCATCTGTGTGGGACTCACATGCTCATGTCATTCCTTCATAGTTCTGTGAATGAATGAACTACAAGTACTGACAGCCTTTGCCAGGGGCGGACTGACCATTTGGAAACTCGGGCACTGCCCGAGGTCCCGAGGTCAGTAGGGGGCCCCATGAGATGGTACCTCTTTCATAGGATTTTTTGAGTTTGGACAAGGACACAGGGGCCCCATGATCCCCTATTGCCCGAAACCCCATGAGTTGTCGGTCCGTCCCTGGCCTTTGCAGTTAATGGCTTTTAGTTCTAAATTAACTACCAGGATGGTGTTGAGTGCTCTAGGCAGTTTATTGATGCTTCCTGTCAGTGTATAACTACCTGCCTGTATGAGGTACGAGCAGACAGCTTACACTGACAGTCTGCAAGAGCCCTTCATTGCACTTGCGATCTGCAGATAGTGGGTGCAATGCTTTACAGGCTCCTAATAAAAACAAATACACCAAATGCACATTTTTTATGTGCAAAAAGGTGAACCTGTCCTTAACTGGAACATACCTGCCAAGGCACTTTGATCCACTGATGCAACAGTTATTGACATCTTCACCCAGTCTTCTTTTGGTTTCAGTGTCTTTGGCCATCTCGATCGGTCCAATCAAGATGGCCAAATGCACAGTTCAGTGTCCATTCATAAGGAACATTCCTGGCAGGTAAGATAGATGCTTTTAAAGAAACAGACATGCAGAATATTTTTTGTAGAAAAAAAAAAAGCCTGCCAGCTGGCAATATATCAATACAAGGCTTTAAGTTCTGCTTTAATGAAACTCTTAACTTGAGCCCCAACGCTTAATCTATCCATTGCAATTAACTCCTAAATATTAACCCATTGGTGATGTTCACACTTGTTCATTTTTGGTGCTTTTACAGACATTTAAAAAATCGCTTAGTCCGCCTTTGCCAGACTTTGCAAAAAAGTAGTAATTGCAGCATCATTGATCTAGTACTTAATGTGCATTTACTCATTTTTGCTGTGAAGTCTGTAGAGCATTGCATAAATCAATGCATCAGGCTCTCGCAACATTTTCTGTAGTCTCAGACCTGTACTGTATTATGGACTTGCTGGAGGATGTTCAGCTTGAACTACTAAAGGATGGGAGGGAGAGAGAAGGGCAGTTTTAGTTTGGGTATGGTGTATGTATCCTAAATATGGGTATAACATGAAACGTGGTAAAAAAGTGGACTTAATAAGCTTTGGTTAAAAAAAAAACATGTAAATGGCTTTCAATAGGAAGGTGTAAACCTGTGAATAAAAATGTATTTGTATGCCTTAAATGTGGAAACCTGGGACAGCAAATTAAATTGCCTTTATACACAAATATTTATGACATATGACTTTAATGTGGTGGACAGGGAATGTGTTAACATTACATGTTGTTTACGTGTGGCCTAAAACTGAAGATTAGCTTTAAAAAATATAGCTTTTTTGCTCTAACTTACCTGTAATAAAGCATATACCACGTTGTGCAGAAAGCTGGAAATCTTGACGCATCTATTTTCTGCTGCTGAACTTCTGGTGCTGTGATGGTTATTAGCTCCCCATCTTCTGTGAAGCTGCAGTGAATAAACTCTTGATAGGGAAACATCCACTCCTCCATCAGGGAAAGTTGTTTCATAGGGGTTGATTTACTAAAGGAAAATAGGCTGTTAGCTTTGCAAGGTAAGTTGCACTTTTTATGGGAATTTTCCACAGAGATTAGTGAATGTGGTAAAATATCCCTTTGCAAATATGTTCAAGGAAATTAAAAACAAAATAACATTTACTAAACCCAGGAAACTTCACTTGCAAACTTTCCTTGCAAAATGAACTGTCTATTTTGAATAAAGATCACAAATAGAAATCCCCAGCCTTATTCAGAAATCCATCCCAACTCCCTTCCAACCCCCTAAAAATCACCCAGTGACCCTCCACCATGATCTCTATTGAACCAGTCAGATTATAACTATGGAAACACAATTTAAAAAAGATAACTGTGCTAATGAACTTCTAAATGTATGTTGGGGTGACAACCAGTTATTCTAGTCCCAGTGTAAATAAAATGATGGATATATGCTTGGAGTTTGTGCAATATAAAAATGGCATGCCAAAATTATGATAGATAAGAAGGATGCAATCTGAGTGCAGTATAATAACAGATTTATTATTAAAATCAGGCTCATCACATAGTAAGGAATTCCAGTGGAAAGTCTCACAACAGGGAGCCTCAGGATAGAAACACCTGCAAGACCAAAAATACACATCCAAGGAGTGCCAAAGTAAATGTACTGAAAAACACTACATTTGCAAATCACAAGGAAGGGAAGAAGAAACGGAACCTTTTGTGAGTGGTTAGCTTATGCATCTGGTATGAGGAGCCTCCTCCTAAACTTTGCAGCCTGGAAAGTCCAGGCCTGCCGTTCCCTGTTGTTGTGAGACTGTCCAACAGAAGGTCTTACTATGTGATGAGACTGATTTTAACTGTCACAATGTGAGTTGCCATTTCTCTTTTCACTATAATAAATCTGTTAATATACTACACTTAGATTGTGCCCTGCTGTTCTTCTTATCTGTTTGCCTAGAGATACTTCAGTCAATTCAGAGGTGCTGCATCTGGTACATTAAGATCAGCGGGAAGATACCCTGAATGCTTCAACTGGACTTTGCTGTTCTGCATAGACATTTATGTACACACAACACTTATTGCACCATATACCCCATTACTACAAAATTAGCGGTAAGTAAATATTAATGAGCCAGTGGATGGACTATTATCATCTCTGTCTAGCAAATGGTGGATGTACTGCACTCAATATTAATGTAAATAGCCCAAACAGAATGGGGCTGTAATTTCCAAGTCCAGTCCATCAGTAACTACAATAGCAGCCATGGACCTCCTTAGATTTAGCTTGATAGAGAGCCAATATACATTGTAAGTGGACAGAGCTGAATGGATGGCTCTTCTGTGCTCCCTTAATTACATATAACAGAAAGACTCACCAATCTTCACCCCACCCGGGGACTTACTACTAATGGTGGGCTATCTCCAGGTATGGACTCAGGTTAGATGGTATATTCATCGCCATGCAACAGGAGCAGGGAGCCAGTGCACTATGTGAGCATAGGGAGCAATATATGCTCAGCTCAACCAGCCAATGAGTAAACAAGTACCAGTATAAACTCTGTGTCTTCACTGCTACCTGTTGTTGTATAGGTAATGTGTGCAGACAAACTGTATGTGCATGTGGAGCTGGATAAGCTCATCTGGACCAGATGATGTATGAACCTGTGCCACTGCAAGCTTTTTATGTCTTTACCCCTTCCGGGGGATGTATAACCAGTGGGTTTGATGCACCACTGAGGGGTTCTATAGTTCTAAGAAATCAAAGGTAGCCTGTGTGGAACCGCTAGTCCCGACTAATTGCTAGCCATCAAACCTAAGGACCAGAAGCTTCACTTGTAATAGAGCTGGCTGTGCAGGGACAGCATGAGATGTAAGTTTACATGGCCCGAATGTCAGTGTATTTTGTCCCTCTTCTTGGGGCTTCCTCAGTTAACTATTGTAATTAGAGATGAGCGAATCGAACCAGGCGAAGTGGAATTCGTTTCGAATTTCAGGAAAAATTCGATTTGCGGCGAATCCGAATATTAGCATACTTCGGGTGCGCGAATCGGATTTTTCCCGATCAGCCGGCAAAAGTGTCCCTGCAGAGAGCTCCGCTATTTCTGACAGTTCTCTGACAGAAGGAACACATGTACAGCGGTTGAAACATTGTATCTATTAGTTTCCATTTAGGATACAGATGTTTTTATTCGGAAACAGATATAATGTTTCAACCGCTGTAAATGTGAAGGAACTGTCAGAGAACTGTCAGAAATAGCGGAGCTCTCTGCAGATTTTTGCTGTACTGGAATACTTCTTCTTTTCATTCTTCTTTTCATTCTTCTCATTCTTCTTTTCATTCTTCTTTTCATTCTTCTTCTCATTCTTCTTTTCATTCTTCTTCTTCTTTTCATTCTTCTCATTCTTCTTTTCTTCTTCATGAAAAGAAGAATGAGAAGAAGAATGAAAAGAAGAATGAAAAGAACAATGAGAAGAATGAAAAGAAGAATGAAAAGAAGAAGAAGAATGAAAAGAAGAATGAGAAGAAGAATGAAAAGAAGAATGAGAAGAATGAAAAGAAGAATGAGAAGAAGAAGAAGAAGAATGAAAAGAAGAAGAAGAATGAAAAGAAGAAGAAGAATGAAAAGAAGAATGAGAAGCAGAATGAAAAGAAGAATGAGAAGAAGAATGAGAAGAAGAATGAAAAGAAGAATGAAAAGAAGAATGAGAAGAAGAATGAAAAGAAGAATGAAAAGAAGAATGAGAAGAAGAATGAGAAGAATGAAAAGAAGAATGAGAAGAATGAAAAGAAGAATGAAAAGAAGAAGAAGAAGAATGAAAAGAAGAAGAAGAATGAAAAGAAGAATGAAAAGAAGGAGAAGAAGAATCTTTTCATTCTTCTCATTCTTCTTTTCATTCTTCTTTTCATTCTTCTTCTTCTTCTTTTCATTCTTCTTCTTCTTTTCATTCTTCTTTTCATTCTTCTTCTTCTTCTTTTCATTCTTCTTCTTCTTTTCATTCTTCTTCTTCTTCTTTTCATTCTTCATCTTCTTTTCATTCTTCTTCTTCTTCTTTTCATTCTTCTTTTCATTCTTCTTCTTCTTTTCATTCTTCTTCTTTTCATTCTACTTTTCATTCTTCTCATTCTTCTTTTCATTCTTCTCATTCTTCTTTTCATTCTTCTTTTCATTCTTCTTCTCATTCTTCTTTTCATTCTTCTTCTTCTTCTTTTCATTCTTCTCATTCTTCTTTTCTTCTTCATGAAAAGAAGAATGAGAAGAAGAATGAAAAGAAGAATGAAAAGAAGAAGAAGAATGAAAAGAAGAATGAGAAGAAGAATGAAAAGAAGAATGAAAAGAAGAATGAGAAGAATGAAAAGAAGAATGAAAAGAAGAAGAAGAATGAAAAGAAGAATGAGAAGAAGAATGAAAAGAAGAATGAGAAGAAGAATGAGAAGAATGAAAAGAAGAATGAAAAGAAGAAGAAGAATGAAAAGAAGAAGAAGAATGAAAAGAAGAATGAAAAGAAGAAGAATCTTTTCATTCTTCTCATTCTTCTTTTCATTCTTCTTTTCATTCTTCTTCTTCTTCTTCTTTTCATTCTTCTTTTCATTCTTCTTCTTCTTCTTTTCATTCTTCTTCTTCTTTTCATTCTTCTTTTCATTCTTCTTCTTCTTCTTTTCATTCTTCTCATTCTTCTTTTCATTCTTCTTCTTCTTCTTTTCATTCTTCTTCTTCTTCTTTTCACTCTTCTTCTTCTTTTCATTCTTCTTCTTTTTCTTTTCATTCTTCTTCTTCTTCTTTTCATTCTTCTTCTTCTTTTCATTCTTCTTTTCATTCTTCTTCTTCTTCTTTTCATTCTTCTTCTTCTTTTCATTCTTCTTCTTCTTCTTTTCATTCTTCTTTTCATTCTTCTTTTCATTCTTCTCATTCTTCTTTTCATTCTTCTTTTCATTCTTCTTCTCATTCTTCTTTTCATCCTTCTTCTTCTTCTTTTCATTCTTCTTTTCATTCTTCTCATTCTTCTTTTCTTCTTCATGAAAAGAAGAATGAGAAGAAGAATGAAAAGAAGAATGAGAAGAATGAAAAGAAGAATGAAAAGAAGAAGAAGAATGAAAAGAAGAATGAGAAGAAGAATGAGAAGAAGAATGAGAAGAATGAAAAGAAGAATGAGAAGAATGAAAAGAAGAATGAAAAGAAGAAGAAGAGTGAAAAGAAGAGTGAAAAGAAGAAGAATGAGAAGAAGAATGAGAAGAAGAATGAAAAGAAGAATGAGAAGAATGAAAAGAAGAATGAAAAGAAGAATGAGAAGAAGAATGAAAAGAAGAATGAGAAGAAGAATGAGAAGAATGAAAAGAAGAATGAGAAGAATGAAAAGAAGAATGAAAAGAAGAAGAAGAATGAAAAGAAGAAGAAGAATGAAAAGAAGAATGAAAAGAAGAAGAATCTTTTCATTCTTCTCATTCTTCTTTTCATTCTTCTTCTTCTTCTTTTCATTCTTCTTCTTCTTTTCATTCTTCTTTTCATTCTTCTTCTTCTTCTTTTTATTCTTCTTCTTCTTCTTCTTCTGAGGATGAGGATGAAGAAGAAGAAGAAGAAGTAGGATGAAAATAAGAAGAATTCCAAGCCGGCAAAAAGTGTATCTGCAGAGCTCCGCTAAGTGTATCTGCAGAGCTCCGCTATTTCTGACAGTTCTCTGACATTCACATTTACAGCGGTTGAAACATTGTATCTATTTGTTTCCATTTATGGAAACAAATAGATACAATGTTTCAACCGCTGTAAATGTGAATGTCAGAGAACTGTCAGAAATAGAGGAGCTCTGCAGATACACTTTTTGCCGGCTTGGAATTCTTCTTATTTTCATCCTACTTCTTCATCCTCATCCTCATCCTCTTCTTCTTCTTCTGAGGATGAGGATGAGGATGAAGAAGAAGAAGAAGAAGTAGGATGAAAATAAGAAGAATTCCAAGCCGGCAAAAAGTGTATCTGCAGAGCTCCGCTAAGTGTATCTGCAGAGCTCCGCTATTTCTGACAGTTCTCTGACATTCACATTTACAGCGGTTGAAACATTGTATCTATTTGTTTCCATTTATGGAAACAAATAGATACAATGTTTCAACCGCTGTAAATGTGAATGTCAGAGAACTGTCAGAAATAGAGGAGCTCTGCAGATACACTTTTTGCCGGCTTGGAATTCTTCTTATTTTCATCCTACTTCTTCTTCTTCTTCTTCATCCTCATCCTCATCCTCTTCTTCTTCTTCTGAGGATGAGGATGAGGATGAAGAAGAAGAAGAAGTAGGATGAAAATAAGAAGAATTCCAAGCCGGCAAAAAGTGTATCTGCAGAGCTCCGCTAAGTGTATCTGCAGAGCTCCGCTAAGAAATAGCGGAGCTCTGCAGATCCACTTTTTGCCGGCTTGGAATTCTCCTTCTTCTCATCCTTCTTCTTCTTCTCATCCTTCTTCTTCTTCTCATCCTTCTCCTTCTTCTCATCCTTCTTCTTCTTCTCATCCTTCTTCTTCTTCTCATCCTTCTCCTTCTTCTCATCCTTCTTCTTCTTCTCATCCTTCTTCTTCTTCTCATCCTTCTTCTTCTTCTCATCCTTCTCCTTCTTCTCATCCTTCTTCTTCTCATCCTTCTTCTTCTCATCCTTCTCCTTCTTCTCATCCTTCTCCTTCTTCTCATCCTTCTTCTCATCCTTCTCCTTCTTCTCATCCTTCTCCTTCTTCTCATCCTTCTCCTTCTTCTCATCCTTCTCCTTCTTCTCATCCTTCTCCTTCTTCTCATCCTTCTCCTTCTCCTTCTTCTCATCCTTCTCCTTCTCCTTCTTCTCATCCTTCTCCTTCTTCTCATCCTTCTCCTTCTCCTTCTTCTCATCCTTCTCCTTCTTCTCATCCTTCTCCTTCTTCTCATCCTTCTCCTTCTCCTTCTTCTCATCCTTCTCCTTCTCCTTCTCCTTCCTCATCTCCAAGGGCATTTAAATTAAAGGTACAGTGTTCTGCACTAATATAAAGGCTCTCTGAAGCCTAGAAACCCTTTTTATAAGTTAAATTCGCAGCGAATAAATTCGCATCGAATCGAATTTCTTCCTCAAATTCGGCGAATCAGCCGAATCGAATTTTTGAATAATTCGCTCATCTCTAATTGTAATTATTAAAATAGTTGAGTGGCAATTTAATTACGGTGATAATAAATATTAAGGAAGTAATCTGGAAAGGTGATACATGTGTGTATATGTAAGGTATAAGGTATAAAAGTTTCTGTTATAGCTTCTATTTAAAAAAAAAAAAGGAAAGGAAAGGAAAGGAAAGATTTTACTATAAATAAACAGCTTATACTTTACATCGTTTGAGTGTTATTAGATCAATTTATAATAGAATGCAGGAAGAAGAGGTAATCTATAAATTATGGTCTCCCAAGGTAGCAATTAATATTTCACCAAAATGTTTAATGAGCAGGAGAGAATCTCTATACCGCTCTGAGGAGATAAAAATATTGAAGTCACAGCTATTCAGCAATGAAAATATTTATAATGAAACAGTTGGATGGATAAGGAAAGCATTAGAAACAAGTAAAATTGATACCCAATTAAATACTCTGAAAAGGGTTATTTATAAAGAGAGAAAAAAAACACATATACTATTCAACATATATACAATTTTACTAGACACTGAAACCCATAATTTTATGTATTGATGGTTAAGATGTATGTACTAAATCTACTGATCTAGATAAAAAGGAAATCCTTGAGAAATCCCTGTGAGGGATGTTGGATCCAAAGAGACTCCCTAAAATAAGCATATATATAAAAACCCACTTCCTTCACATGTAATGCATCTTAATCCAGAGGTGATTTTTATTTTTTTTCAAATGAGGCAAAATGCCAGTTGATTATATGCATATGTGATTCTGCTGTCCTATGGATAATTATTTCTGCCATAGAATACACCTGTTCATCAAAATAATTACTGGTGAATACAGTATGGACACTATGAACAGTTTTGCTGAATTAGTATGATAATTATTCAAAATTATTTTGCAAGCACTTTGAGATACTACCAACTAAATGTAATTTCATTAAAAGACTGAGTAGAGGTATCTAATTTAAATAGCTCAATTTCATGAATAAGGGGCTATGTAAAGGGGAAAGCTGTGATTCTAAAAATGTATTGTACACTGACAAATAATCCAAGAACACAAGTCCTCCTATCTGGATATGGGAAAACAACACATTCTTTGGCTGCCACCAGTTAGCAATTTCAGGCTTGAGAAAGACCCACACTCCTGACACTAGTTAGAAAGCTCTCCAGCAGATAATAGGCTGGTATAATGCACACTGGGGTTTATTTATTAAAGCTGGAGAGTGCATAATCAGGCTCACTTCTGCATAGAAACCAATCAGCTTCCAGGTTTTATTGCCAAAGCTTAAATGAACAAGCTGAGGTTAGAAGCTGTTTGGCTTCTATGCAGACGTGAGCCTGATTTTGCACTCTCCAGCTTTAGCAAATAAAACCCACTGCTTTCTCTAGCAGATTAAATCTTAGCTGAACCAATTACATCATATATATTGCATATATACAAAAAATAAAAAAAGCTGCAAAACACTTGCATACAAGAAAAGCAGTAGTAGATATGCACACAGGTCTTCCTCCTTTTAAAAGCTCTTTAACTTTTTTCTTTACAAAAGCATAGTAGTACAAACTAGTCAAACCCCCTTTTCGCACAGCAGAACTTCAAACCATGTTTAGCACTTTGTCAAGCTATGAAGCTTGCAGTTGCCGAAGGGAGTTTCATCCTAGCACCAGGAAATGGATTAGGTGTGCGCTCTTGAAGCACAAATATGTTTCTTTTTTTTAATTAAAAGGGATACTAATTAAAGAAAGATTACCTAAGAATTTTTCTACTCCCAGGGCTATTAGAGGAAAATGTGAAGTATACCCCCAGTCAGCAAATGTACCCCATAAATATGAAAAGTTATTGAATGTTGGTCATCTGACTATATGCTGTTTCAAATGAAAGCATATATCCTGACTCCAGCCTCTATTCAATCAGATATGAGGGGTTGTTGGTTGAATTGTAAACTAATAATGCATTATATGTTGAGACTTAGAAAAAGCCTTAAATCTATATAACTGCTTAGAATTTTTGTTATAAAATATGTAGTCATGCTTAGCAACTGTAGCAGAATGTCAGGCCTGACTGCTGAGAATTATGTTTGAAAGCAAGTAGTTATGCTTAGCAATTGTAGCAGACTATTGGGACTGGTCTAAGATAGACCCAAATTAATAATAGTACTCCCATAGTCCACAGCTTTCAGGGCACAGTTAGTTGATGTGATTGATTTTTTGCATTATTTATTATAACTGTGTAATGCATACTATGGGAGTTTTGAATTACTGTGGCACTCCCTCATTTTGTGGAGAAATCGGAGCACACAATGTTGTGGTAGCCAGAATTCTCTGCAAATGGGAACAAATGTATGCAACCGTTGACAAGAATGGAGTAAGCAAAAGAAAGGCCATGTTGAATTCGAGAGTCTTTACATAGTATTTCAAATGTCGGCAGCTTAGGAACATCTGGAGGTTTACTACCTAAAGTGGTAAGAAAATATTTGTCCTGTAAGGCCTACACAAAAGGCAGCTGGGTAGAGGCCAGAGCTTGTATGTTGGTCACTGATTTCCAATGTTTCCCTATTAAAAAGTCTTTTAACCTAAATATGTTGTTTCGGATAGGGGGACGCAAGCTTGGATCTTGCATCCCTGGGTGAAAATCAGAGTTTTCAATAGTTAGTCATTAGTGGTGATATTGTTAGAGAGAAGACTTTCTTTTTCATTTTTTGGATTGTCTTTATTGTTGTACCTATTAGTGGGTGTGTTTTAAGTGTTGAATGATAAGTAGATATCCATGGAAGTGTCTGAAGGGAAAAATGTGTTAGATCCTGTTCAAGTGTCATCCAGCTCTTGCCCTTCACATGTGTACACCAGTCAAAGACCTGCACTAGATAGAATGCTTGGAAATAAAGAGCTGGGTAAGAAAAGCCCATGACACCTCTAGATTCTGGCAGACTCAAATTGTTTGATTTACTGTAACTATAGGTTTATGGTCTGCTCACAAAAACTGAGAGAATTCATGTTTCACTGATTTCAAGAAGCTAGGATGTATTGAAATCGGAAGAGTCTGGTAGAGATACAGTAATTGGGGGAGTGCATTCATTTTCAGAATGCTGTTCCTCCTGAACCATTTATGAGTGAGATGAAGACATTTGAAGATGTCTTTAAATACATCATCAAGTTCTGAAGTGAGATAAACTCCAAGGTACTTAAGTTTCCTTCTTGCCCACTTGAAAGAGGTAAAGTAAATGATTTTTATAATTAGAAATCTTTGAATACATCTCAAATTCTTGTAGGAGAATAGGAATGGTTGTCTCCAATCTGGAGATGAAAAACAATACATAATTTCCATATGTGGCAAAAGTATGTTGTGTTCCTCTCACCTCTACATCCAATATGTCTAGATTTGCCCTAGATTTTGTTACGTCTCAATAAGGGTTCAAGCGACAGTACAGAAATGAGCAGAGAGAGCAGACAGCCCCGTCTAGTACTATTTGATGGAGTAAAATGTGCTGAGATTATCTCATTAACCTTAACTGCGGCAACTGGATTTGCATATAACACAGTTATCCATTGGAGCATGTTATTACCTTAACCAATGTGAGTGAGTGTTTTTTTCAGAAAGCTCACGCTTACTCTATCCACTTTAAGGCCAGGCCTCTTCTGACACTATTTGTTTACATGTACAAATTTGTTTTTTATGCTAGAAAAAATGACTTAGAACCCCAAATAGCATATATATATATATATATATATATAAATATTTTTTTTAAGCAGAGAGCCTAGAGAGTAAAATGGTGGGTTTTGCAATGTTCTATGTCACACGGTGTTTGTGCAATGGTTCTTCTAGCGCAATTTTTTAAAATAGATATCCAACATGTCATTCTTTAAAATCACGCACGATCGTGGAATGGCGTCAAACTATGGTAGTAAAAAAACTCTATAGGTGATGCTTTAAAAAGCCCTTACAGGTTACCAGTTTAGAGTTGCACAGGAGGTCTGGTGCTAGAATTATACGCAGGGATATGGGGGGGGCTTTAGATTTTTTATTTGATTATTTATTTTATATTATGTTTACACTGTCTATTTAAATGTTTTTTTTATCACTTTTATTGCTGTTACAAGAAATGTAAACATCCCTTGTGACAACATTCAGCAGTGACAGGTACTCTATATGGAGAGATCTGGGGTGTGTTAGACTCCAGATGTCTCCTATGCCCTTAAAAGCATCTGATCACACCAAGATCAGTGTGATCAGATGCTTTTGCAATTTAAAAATTTCACTGTTTACATCAAGCAAAACTGGAAGTGAACAAATACATGTTGCTTCTGGTTTCCTATAACATAAAGATGATCAAAAATGCTAGCTCTGATGCTCCCGGGATGGGAGAGACTGGAGAGGCACTAGAAGGTGATGGGAGAAGGGTCCCCTCCGTTGTCTGTAAAAGCAACCATAGGGTAATTAGCTAATGGGATTGCTTTTATAAAAAGGGAGCATTGGCTAAAGAAAAAAAAACAATACTGGAGTAATGCCTGTCGCTGCAGGCATCATCCTGGTATACCAATTAGAACTGCCTATGTACATTAGGTGGTCTTCAAGTGGCTATCAAAAGCCATCTCTGAATCTGCCAAGAAGAGCAGTAGTGGGAGAGATTTAGTATTGGCAAGATGAATAATGTTCAATGCCCTGCATGTATTGTCCCTGGTCTCTCTCATGCTAAATAAAAGAAGAAGAAGACATATGGCTACAATTTTGGAGTAAAGCTTTAAGCTGGTATTTAAAAAAGAGATTGGTTTGTAGCTAGTACAAAGGGATGGGCCCTTGTCTTCTTTGGTTAAAACAGTTAAATGTGCACGTACTGTATCTCTAGGTAAGGGTAAGGAGAATGGAGTTGTAGTAAGAAATAGTGAGACCATCTGGCCAAGGAACTTTTTCTGTTGACATGTCTTTGATAACCCCCCAAAGTTTCATAGCCATCACTGGATTTTCCATGCTACTAAATGTATGTATTTTTTTTTACATTTTGACTTTAGTACCACATTAACCACTTGCCCTCCTGAGGATTTACCCCCCTTAATGACCAGGCCTCTTTTTGCTACTCGGCGCTGCACTAATTCAACTGATAACTGCGCGGTCACGCAATGCTGCACCCAAAAGAAATTTACATCCTTTTTTTCACACAAATAGAGCTTTCTTTCAGTGGTATTTGATCACCTGTGCGCTTTTTATTTTTCACGCTATAAACAAAAAAAGACCAAAAACTTTGAAGAAAAAAACTATATTTTTTACTTTCAGCTATAAAAAATATATAGTAAACTCAAAGTTAGTTATACATTTAGGCCAAAATGTAGTCTGCTACATGTTTTTGGTAAAAAAAAATCACAATAAGTGTATATTGATTGCTTTGTGTGAAAGTTATAGCATCTACAAACTATGGTATAGATACTGCAATTTACACCATTTTTTTGCTATGCAGCGCTGCGCTAGTTTAAGGGACAATTGTGCGGTCATGCAATACACTACATAAATGAAATTTATGTCCTTTTTTTCGCACAAATAGAGCTTTCTTTCGGTGGTATTTGATTGCCTGTGCATTTTTTATTTTTTGCGCTATAAAAAAAAAGGCTGACAATTTTGAGAAAAAAAAACAATATTTTGGACTTTTTGCTTTAAAACATGTCCAGTAAAAAAAAATTAAAAATCAAATTTCGTCATAAATTTTGGCCAAAATGTATTCTGCGACATGTGTTTGCTAAAAAAAAACCCCAATACATGTAAATTAATTGGTTTACATGACAGTTATAGCGTTTACAAATGGCGGTAAAGATACTGGGATTTTTATTTTTTTTTTATACTAATAATGGCGGCAATCAGCGACTTATGGCGGCGATCAGTGACTTATAGCGGCGATCAGTGACTTATAGCGGGACTGCAGGACTGCGGCAGACATTCTGACACTGCGGGGGAACAGACTTGGGGTCACTGACACAGTGATCAGTGCAAAAAAAAAACACTGACACTGTACTAATGGCACTGGGGAGGAAGGGGCTAACTTTATTTACTGAAAGGGTTAACTGTGTGAGGGGAGTGTTTTACTAGGGGGCGGGGGTGTGTACTGCACAGGGGGGGGACACGCTGATCGGGAGAGATAAACTCTTCTCTCCGGCTCAGCATGTCAGGAGCTGACAGGGAACTGACAGAAAGCAGATCTACTGCAGCCCTGCTCTCTGTCAGTGATTGCTGCTAATCGGCAGGACACATCCGGTAACGACTGGCTGTGACCCGGCGACTGACATCCGCGGCCATGATCGGTGGGACAGATAGGGCGGAGGCGCGCCTCGCGCGTGCCCCCTACCTGTTTTGCAAACACACGTTTTAAAACGTGGTTTTGCCCAGCCGTGCCGCCCTGCCAACGGATTTCTACAGTGGCTGGGCAGCATGTGGTTAAAGTGTGTTTTTACTGTTAGAGCAATAAAAATGTGAAACGTCCTTCCACAGGTAGTGGTATCACCCAAGATTGTAGATTGATTCAGGTAAAGTGGAACTTTACCCATAAAAACGTGATAACAATAATGTTCTTTAGCAGGAAACATAAATTCCACATTAATAATTATGCTGCCAAAATTAGTGTATGCTGTAAATTGCCTCCAGCATTGTTCCCATTTCTTCTTGTCTATGGTTGATATTTTGCTGAAGCCCAGAGTCCCTGAACAGCAGTAAATATTTAGGCTGTCAGCAGAACAACCTCTAGATTTTTGGCACAGTGCTGAAAAATAGAGAGCAACTGAGCATGTACACAGTATTACACTTATTTTTAATGTTTTACATAGCTACCTGCAAATGTGGCCAGCATGAAGTGATCTAGCATAGACTTTTAGACTAATTTTCAGACTAAAGTACCACTTTAACTTTTGATATTTTCTTCAGTGAGCATAATAAACTTTTTGATATTTTCTTTAGTGAGCATAATAGACAGGGGTATGGGAATATATGTTTGGAATCTAATGGGAATAGAATGTTTGGAAGTTTGTATAGTGACTGGCAACATTCTTTCTGCATATCAGAAGCTTGATCAACATGGTCTCCATAAATAGACACTCTCATAAGTACTCTGGAATAGGTATCCCTCTCCAATGAGAGAGATTTTATTTATACTTATAAACATTAGAACACAAAAGCAATTACAAAACTGTAACATGTAATCACCACAACATAGATGCTTACAGGTGGCAGGTATTCTTTAAACAGGAGCTATATTATTTTTAGAATTTGCAATTGTATGTAAAGCACTGTGAAGTAAATTAAATGTAGCATACAACCTCTCATTTCTTGTAGAAATCTCTGCTTCAGTGCTTGCCCTTGGTATCTAAGTATGCAATATGCTATACAACACTCAGTTTCCTAGAATGATTGATTATACACAACGGGCTGTAAATGTCTGTTTACGCAAAAATATATTGATGACAGCAATTCCAGGTTCTCTCAGAAATACCATAATTATGTAGTGTGCAAATTCCTCTTCAAGAGTTCTGAAGTGGATGAATCAAGCTCATGCTTCATTAGCACTTTGCTAAGCATTCACTGAACATATTATAGAATTCATTTTAAAAGGGTAAATGCTTTGGAATTTAAAGCTGTGAAATGAACAAAAACACATGTCCTTAGGTTGAAATACCTGGCTGTAGTGTTCTCTGTATTTCCTCCTTCTAACTGATCCAGGGCCTATCATCAATTGTATTGCTAATGTAAGTTAGAACAGGAAACGTAGAGAGGGACTGGCTGCTGTAAAGGAAATACAGATGGTTCTTCAGTTAGACACTTCATAGATTAGGTCTAATTATAAGAACTCAATGTAAAGCAGACCAAGAAAGTTGAACGCAATGAAAAGGAAAAATGCTCTGCATAAGTTTGATTACAAAATTACCTGTAATACCCTATGTCTGTCTTAATCACAGAAATTGGTTATATGCATTTAAAAACTGTGTCACTTCTTCAATGTAGCAAAAGGAAAAATCTTATTTCATACCATACTTGCGTTAAAATTATGCTAGGTTACTTATAAAAAAGGTCAACCTTATTAACCACTTGACTTCTATAAGGTTTTACCCCCTTCATGACCAGACCATTTCTTGCTATTCAGCTCTCTGCTATTGTAACTGGAAACTGTGCGATCTTGCAACACTGTAAGCAAATTAAATTTATATAATTTTTTTTCAAACAAATTCCGTTTTTTTTGGTGGTAGTTTATCACCACTGGGTTTTTAATTTTTTTTATTATATCATTGAAAAAAAGACAGAAAATTCTGAAAAAATTTATATTTTCTACTTTCTGTTATAAAACATATCGTATAAAAAATTAAAAATCGAATTTCTTCATAAATGTATTCTGCTACATGTCTTTGGTAAAAATAAAATCCCAATAAGTGTATATTATTGGTTTGTGTGAAAGTTATAGCATCTATAAACATGTTACATAGTTACATAGTTAGTCTGGCTGAAAAAAGACAAAAGTCCATCCAGTTCAACCATTACAAAAAAAAAAGTTTTAATCCTACACCCACAATTGATCCACAATTGAGGAAGGCTAAAAAAAAAACCAGCAATGCGTGATCCAATTTGCTCCTGCAGTTGAAAAAAATTCCTTCCTGATCCCCTGAGAGGCAATCGGATATTCCCTAGATCAACTTTACCTATAAATGTTAGTATCCAGTTATATTCTGTGTATCTAAGAAAGAATCCAGGCCTTTTTTTAAGCAATCCACTGAGCTGGCCAGAACCAACTCTTGAGGGAGTCTATTCCACATTTTCACAGCTCTCACTGTGAAGAAACCTTTCCATGTTTGGTGATTAAATTTCTTTTCCTCCAGACGTAAGTAGTGCCCCCTTGTCCTCTGTGATGACCTCAGGGTTAATAACTCTACACCGAGTTCACTATATGAGCCACTGATGTATTTATACATGTTGACCATATGCCCCCTTAATCTCCTCTTCTCAAGAGAGAATAAATTCAGTTCCTCTAATTTTTCCTCATAGCTGAGCTCCTCCATGCCTCTTATCAGTTTGGTTGCCCTTCTCTGTACTTTCTCCAGTTCCTCAATGTTCTTTTTGTGAATTGGTGCCCAAAACTGAACTGCATATTCCAGATGAGGTCTTACTAATGATTTGTACAGGGGTACTCTCTCTGGAGTATATACCTCTTTTAATACAAGAGAGGATTTTGTTCGCTTTAGAAACCGCAGCTTGGCATTGCATGCCATCATTAAACTTTTGATCTACCAGAACTCCCAGATCCTTCTCCACCATTGATTCCCCCAGTTGTACCCCCCCCTAGTATGTATGATGCATGCAGATTTTTAGCCCCCAAGTGCATAACCTTACATTTATCAACATTAAACCTAATTTGCCACATAGTTGCCCAATTACACAGTGCGGTCGGCTTGTGAGTGGACATGGACTTTATATGGGCATATAGAAACAAAAACTGAGTATCATAAACATTAAATGTTTATTAAATCATGTTAAAAATAGTACACTACACACTGAAAAGGACTTGGCTTAGAGGTTCACAAGATGTACAGATTCCAAAATAATTTACATGTAGACTCAACACATTTTAGGAATCCTTCTTCAGGGACTACATGCTGGAAAGATGTGGAACAATTTGGGACTTTTAGACCTATTTCTTTGATCTGACTTATGGGCTTAGATTGGGAGTCCCTGAGACCACCTGGATACACAGGCCTTGAGTTTGGTTCTGATACTCTGACTACCTGTTTTGTATGCTGTATTTTTTATGCATTTTGTTTTGGTATCATGTGGAAGATTGTGCCTGCTAGACTACCTATTTATATTTTTTTTATTTCAGGTACTTATATAGCGCCATCAATTTACAAAGTGTTTTACACATATATATTATACATTCACATCAGTCCCTAACCCTCAAGGGGTGTACAATCTAACAATCTTATCTAACTTACATTCATACATACACATATTAGGGCCAATGTAGACAGGATCCAATTAACCTGCCAGCATGTCTTTGGACTGTGGAAGGAAACCGGAGTACCTGGAGGAAACCCATGCAGGCACAGAGAGAACATGCAAACTCCAGGCAGGTGGTGCCGTGGCTGGGATTCGAACCAACAACCATAGTACTACCAGGCAGAAGTGCTAACCATTTAGCCACTGTGCTGCCCACGATCTCTACCTATTGATCTCTGGCTATATGTCAGTGCTCCTGCCTTAGACACAGTGGTGTTCAGTTGGGTACACTGGGACATACCTTCATGGAAAATATTTACATGTTGACCTTCATGGAAAATGTTTACATGTTGTGGATTCCAGTAATTGCATTCCTTTGTAAAGATCAAATGTGGGCTCCACTGATTCTTTCTCATGTGCCCTGAAGAAGGATTCCTGAAATTTGTTGAGTCTACATGTAAATTATATCAGAATCTGTAGATGTTGTGAACATCTAAGCCAAATCCTTTTCAATATGTAGAGTACTATTTTTTAGGTTTAATAAAGAGTTAATTTTTATGATACTTGGTTTGTTTCTATATGTCCACATAAAGTCCATGACTACTCACTATGTTTGTGTTACTGTATGATTTACAAGGACATAGACATAAAGCACACACAGTTCTGGTATTTTCTATTAGATGGACCCATACAAACCCTGTTTGAAAAGTAGACAGTCATGGGTGTTTACAAAAAAGTACCCCCCAATTTGTGTGGTATTTTACTGGCAAAAATGCATCATTTGTTAAAAAACTACATACATCTGTATTTATTTTCAACATATAAAAATTAAATTCCTTTACAAGTTACATGTTTCAATAGACTATCATAACATGACAGTATTACATCTCCAACATAGAATACTTAAAATATAGAGTTTATAGAACAAAAGCCAATGCGTTTTGGAGTCAGTTAACTCCTTCCTCAGGGATAGCTCTGTAGTTTAGGTGATATGATCTATAAATTGAAATATAAGTTTAATTAAAATATGCACAATATAATCAGAGCATCTACAATAAATACAGTATATATATATATATATATACACACACACTATATATATGAGTATTTAATACACACAGTCAGTAAATTGAAAAAAGCTGTACACCAGTCATAAGTTCAGTTCTGCCATTCCTTAACTCACACCACCGATGATATCGGTCAGAATGGGCTCCCACGGCTAATACTGAGGCCACCTGGACAGTATATGATAACATTTATACGTATATACATATACATATACACTGCTCAAAAAAATGAAAGGAAAATTTTTTAATGAGAATATAGCAATTAAACTCCTGGGATATTGATCTGGTCAGTTAAGTAGCAGAGGGGGTTGTTAATCTGTTTCAGCTGCTTTGGTGTTAATGAAATTAACAACAGGTGCACTAGATGGGCAACAATAAGATGACCCCTAAACATCGTTTAGCATGACCGTTTTGGTGGTGGGTCAGTGATGGTCTGGGGAGGTATATCCATGGAGGGAAGCACAAATCTCTACAAGCTAGACAATGGCACCCTAACTCCCATTAGGTATTGGGATGAAATCCTTGGATCCATTGTCAGACCCTACACTGGTGCAGTGGGTCCTGCGTTCCTCCTGTCACATGATAATGCCTAGCCTTAATGTGGTGAGAGTATGCAGGCAGTTCCTGGAGGATGAAGGAATTGATATTATTGAATGGCCCCCACACTCGCCTGACCTAATTCCAATAGATCACCTCTGGGATATCATGTTTCCGTCCATCCAAAGCTGCCAGGTTTCACCTCAGACTGTCCAGGAGCTCAGTGATGCCCTGGTCCAGATCTGGGAGGAAATAACATAGGACACCATCTGTCGTCTCATTAGGAGCATGCCCCGACATAGTCAGGCATGCATATAAGCATATGGGGTCCATACAGACTACTGAGTACCATTTTGAGTTGCTCCAATGAAACTAGCCTGCTGCATCATTATTTCACTTAGATTTTTGGGGTGTCTTTGAATGCAGTCCTCTGTAGGTTGATAATTTTCATTTCCATCAAACAATGGGACATCCTCACATTCCTAACACAGTACCCAGTCCATATCAGTATAGATATCCAGCATGATATTGTTCCCCATTGAGCTCTGATGTGTTTTCAATGTGTTCCTTTAATTTTTTGGAGCAGTGGACATATCAAATCATTCTAAAGAGATCAAAGAATCAAAAGTCATCAATAAATGCAAATGAATAAATAAATACGGGCTCCAGCAATACCCACCAAATATTTATTGATATGTGCCTTCAGAAATGTAAATCCCAGGTATGTATCAAGTTTATAGCCATAAAATCCAAATTGGGGCAAAGATGGAATCCAATGAAATTTATAAAAATAGAATCCTTGTATAAAGGAAAGTTGGAAAATAGTATTTAGCTCAATTAATTGAGATGGTTTATTAGAGAGAGCCTTTCTTAGAATAAAGCCCATATTAATCCCATACACTTATCAAAGACAGTGTCACAGAACCATTGGAAAATAATCCATGTTGGAGATATATGCTTACAGCTTACTTAGGTGACTGTGTGATCAAGGAAGACACATCTGCATACTTTCCAGCAGCCTGCGTCTTCACAAGCTGTTTCTTCTCTGCTTCAAAGCCGCTGTGCCAATATTTCTGGTTGTGTGAATACCTGCTTCTCCTAGCACATGCAGTGGTCAGTACAGGATATTCAAGCCAGAAAAAGGAACCACTGCTTGCAGCTGGGGGAACAGATATTCAACCCACCCTCCAGGATGAAATATCTGCTGCAGCCAAGGGGCAGTAAAGCAGAAATTTTTCAAGACATAGGCCACTGGAAAGGTAAGTATAGGCTGACTTTACAAGACTGGTCCCTCTGGGTCCCCCTTTAATATCCAAGACCCTAATCATGAAGAAGAATCTGGTATCAATTTTGTGGGGACACCTAGGTTGTTTTTTTTACTTATTATTTTGTCTGTGGTTCTGCTCACAAGTAGTGCACTTGTAGGGTGTGAAAGATGCACTGACATTTTGCTTCTTTTTTAACATGGGGGTCCCTTAGGACTGGTATAGATTTTGGAGGGTCTCCATGCTGTTTTAAAAAAGCAAGTCAGGAGCAAGATATCATTTACTTTAAATCCCATTTCCTTTTTTTTTTTAACAAAATGTCGATTTTGCTACAGTTAATCCTATAAGTACACCAGGCAGGTTTAGGGCATTCCCCAAGAATATTATTTAATGGCATTTTGCATTTTTAATGTTTATAATTAGCAATATTAAAGAGCTTATCCCTGTTAAACTGATTTTTACATGTTTTCTTTGCATTAGTACATGTATCCTAGGGCACTGTCCAACTTCTTAAGACCTTTCTTTGACAATCCCATGCCTGTTAGCTTTGAAAATGGCCAGAATTAATGGTAAAAAGTTTGCTGCCACTTTAATATGATTCAGATTTAGAAGAAGTACTTCTCAATCCCCAATCTCATAACTACATGGATGAACAGCCCACAAAGTTATTTTGTAAATAAATATTAGTAGCCACTTATACAGTATTTTGTGCATTTGGAAGCACATGCAAATTTTTCACATTCAGCTTGTACAGCAAATTATGCCTATGTGGACAACTTTTTATTTGCAAACCCAATCACTTAAACCTCATATAATCTTTTATATGGTTATATACCATTTTAATTTAATAATACCTACAGCTTTCATTAAAAATATCTGTTAGGTTTGCCATGATGGTAATTTGTTTAGGCACTTTCTGTGTTAGAGTGACAACACTCTATTTACCAGTAGTGCTGCTGCATTGTCACCTGTCACATGAGATTCTGATGGATACTACAAAAGGCCATTTCATCATACATTACACAGGCATGCCCTGAGACATGCCATGAAGCCATTGCTGAAGAACATTTACATAGACATAAAATGGCTGTAAAGGGGCAGCAGGAAATCTGTAACACTAAGATGCAAAGGAAGATGAAAAATAAATGTGAAAAATCATGTTATTAAAAGAATTAGAACTGTATATGATACATAGTTCTTTAGTAAACTTAAGATTTACATTTACTTTAAGAAGACTGTGGAATTTAGGAAATCATCATGATTCATTTTACTCACTGTTGCAGTAGGATAAGACATATTTTTGTCTATGTCTGCACACGGTGGATGATACCAGTTGAAACCCTTTTGAATACCTGTCACTATCAATAACGTCATTTGTAATATGGTGGTACTAAAGAAACATAAAATATGTGAAGGGGAAAAGCATTTTTTTGGAAATTCAAGACATCAAGAATCTGTTAATTTAAGATTTCTTATAAGCATTGTCAACATCCTAAGGCATGCCTTCTTATAAAATAATATCCTTGTTTTCATTATAATAGTTGTAGTTTTCATTTATTTTTGCCCTCACCTTCCTATTATTTATGTATAAAAAATGTAGTTCCATTTTCATTATGTAACAAATCTTGCATTGCCAATTATGTGGAGATGACTCTACATAATCAATATGTATGCTTTTCTTATGGCAGGAAGTCCAGAGTTCTTTATTGACTTTTTTGACGTGGAATACATTAATTATTGTGACAAACAAGATATTTATAACTCTGTAAATTGCTGAGCAGTAGATATATATTTTATAGGATGTGGGCCTTGCAGTAAGTAGGAAATCTGTATATATAGGGCTTTTTTTTATCTATTAGTCATTATCTGTCATAGGACTGAATAAAATATATGATGGCTATGTTGATAGCTCATGGGTACTTGGAGTTATACTTTACTTACAAAAATAAAAAGTAACATATTTGAGTGG
The DNA here is from genome assembly GCF_062004578.1 of Staurois parvus. NCBI lineage: Eukaryota > Metazoa > Chordata > Amphibia > Anura > Ranidae > Staurois > Staurois parvus. Next base: position 2,631,701 of record NW_028318000.1, read on the forward strand.
GATCACTGTGGCTTGCTTTCATACTGTATGCAGCCATACATCTAGAACACATAAAATGGTCAACTGATCCTCACCCCACAGACTCTTTTTCCTCAGTTTCCTCTGCTTAGGTTTACTTCCTGGATCTTGTTGATCTTCGACACTTCAGAGTTCAGACACCAACATTGTATTTCCCTCTTTGTCAAGCATATCAGTAAGTTAATGGGCATCCACATATAGAGATTGGTTGAGTTCTGTTTTTAAGAAAGTTATGTTGGAATTCTGAGGAAGCAACTGGTAACTGGACAGATAAAAGCAGAATACTAGTCAATAGGTATGTTTGTGGTTGGTTCAATCCATTGACTATATCTGAAATGGAGGCAGTGACAAAGGATTAGACAAAAACATAGTCAAGGGGAGTAGCCAGAGACCATTCCTAGGAATAACCAGAGTTGAGCATGAAATCGAGAACCTAGACTAAAGACATAGGAAACATAGCAACATTAAGGGAAAGGGGAAAAGATCAGTGCAAAAAACAGTTAATGGTGGCATCCATTATTTAACAAACTGTATGATAGGCAATTTAGATTAAAATAGGCTTTTAAAATAGAATATTGATTAGTCAGCACTGCACTGCATTGATGCAGAAGAATGAGCCAAACAGCATCAGGATGCAAACTGTGTATCAGAGGAGGGATACAAAGATTTATCTGCGGAGCAAGTGTCTTCAATATTAGGGACTGAAGTCTGAATCACAGTTGACTATTTCACTGTGCTCCAGACTGCTGACCACATTGCAGAGCACTGTTGAGTGCTTGACTGCATGTTACAGAGCAAATGAGTTCTTTCAAGCTTTATTTTATAGGCCGGGTTGCTTGTAATTTATCATAATGGTCCCTAACAGTATTTATTTATTTCAGGTACTTATATAGCGCCGTCAATTTACTCAGCACTTTACATATATATTGTACATTCACATCAGTCCATAACCCTCAAGGGGTGTACAATCTAAAGTCCCTAATTCACATTCATACATACACATACTAGGGCCAATTTAGACAGGAGCCAATTAACCTATCAGCATGTCTTTTCCTGGCATTTCAGGGCCTCCAAAACTGTGATAGGTAGTGAGGAAGTGAAATGAGGAAGTTACGCACCTTCAGGCTTTCAAAGTGGTCATTGGATTTCTGTATGTGGCTAGGCTCCCAAAAAGTCTCACACATGTGGTATCCCCATACTCAGTAGAAGTAGCAGAATGTATTTTGGGGTGTAATGCCATATATACCCATGACTTGTGTGAGAAATATATCATTTAAATCACAACTTTGTGTAAAAAAAAAAAAAAAAAGTTTTTGTCATTTTCCAGAAACTTGTGGAAAAAAATAAATCTTCCATGAACTCAATATGCCTCTCAGCAGATAGCTTAGAGTGTCTACTTTCCGAAAAGGGGTCATTTGGGGGTGTTTGCACTATTCTGGTATTTTAGCACCTCAAGAAATGTGATGAACAGTCAGAAAGGAAAAGCTGTGTAAATTCCATTATCTATACCATAGTTTGTAGATGCTATAATTTTCAAACAAAGCAATCAATATACATTGGGGATCGAAAGTTTGGGCACCCCAGCTAAGAATTTGTATTAATGTGCATAAAGAAGCCAAGGAAAGATGGAAAAATCTCCAAAAGGCATCAAATTACAGATTAGACATTCTTATAATATGTCAACAAAAGTTAGATTTTATTTCCATCATTTACACTTTCAAAATAACAGAAAACAAAAAAATGGCATCTGCAAAAGTTTGGGCACCCTGCAGAGTTAATATCTTGTACTGCCCCCTTTGGCAAGTATTACAGCTTGTAAACGCTTTTTGTAGACAGCCAAGAGTCTTTCAATTCTTGTTTGAGGTATCTTTGCCCATTCTTCCTTACCTTAATCTCAAAGAGTCTTCCAGTTCTTTGAGATTCTGGGCTGTCTGTCACGCACTGCTCTTTTAAGGTCTATCCATAGATTTTCAATTATGTTGAGGTCAGGAGATTGTGAAGGCCATGGCAAAACCTTCAGTTTACTCCTCTTGATGTAATCCCCCATGGATTTCGAGGTGTGTTTAGGATCATTATCCATTTGTAGAAGCCATCCTCTCTTTAACTTCAGCTTTTTCACAGAAGGCATCAAGTTACCATCCAAAATTTGCTGAAATTTTATTGAATCCATTTTTCCTTCTACTCGTGAGATGTTCCCTGTGCCACTGGCTGCAACACAACCCCAAAGCATGATTGATCCAACCCCATGCTTAACAGTTGGACAGAGGTCTTTTCATTAAATTCTGTGCCCCTTCTTCTCCAAACCTACCTTTGCTCATTCCGGCCAAAAAGTTCAATTTTAACCTCATCGGTCCACAGAACTTGTTTGCAAAATGCATCAGGGTTGTCTATATGTTCATTTGCAAAGTTCAAACGATGATTTTTGTGGTGAGGACATAGAAGAGGTTTTCTTCTGATGACTCTTCCATGAAGACCATATTTGTACAAGTATCTCTTTATAGTGGAATAGTGTACCACAACTCCAGTGTCTGCCAGATCTTTCTGGAGGGATCGTACAGTCAATCGTGGGTTTTGAATTTTTTTTCTCACAATCCTGCGAGCTGTTCTGTCTGATATTTTTCTTGGTCTTCCAGATCTTGCTTTAACTTCCACTGTTCCTGATGACTGCCATTTCTTAATTACATTCCGAACAGAGGATATTGACATCTGAAAACACTTTGCTATCTTCTTATAGCCTTCTCCAGCTTTGTGAGCGTCAACTATTTTCAGTTTTCTAGACAACTGCTTAGAAGAACCCATGGTGCTTGATTGTTGGGGCAAGGTCAGATGAGTCTGGGCGTTTAAAACCTTTGAGATTGACATCACCTGGTCTTCCCAGATGATGATTGAGAACAATCCATGACACTGGCAGGTCTCAGCTTGGCAAAGGGGGCAGTGCATGCTATAACTTCTGCAGGGTGCCCAAACTTTTGCAGACGCCATTTTTTTGTTTTCTGTTATTTTGAAAGTGTAAATGATGGAAATAAAATCTAACTTTTGTTGACATATTTTAAGAATGTCTAATCTGTAATTTGATGCCTTTTGGAGATTTTTCCATCTTTCCTTGGCTTCTTTATGCACATTAATACAAATTTTTAGCTGGGGTGCCCGAACTTTCGATCCCCACTGTATATACCATAGTTTGTAGACGCTATAACTTTCACACAAAGCAATCAATATACACTTATTGGGATTTTTTTTACCAAAAACATGTAGCAGAATGCATTTTGGCCTAAATTTATAACTAACAGGCCTCCGGTCTTACGCTTAACTCATCTAAAACTGTGGCTTTAAATATCTCATTACCTGATTCAGAGGTTCGCTTCTGCCGGGAAAATTTTGATATTAAGTGGGCCTCTGGTTCTCTCCCCTATTTAGGGATTCTTCTCACAAAATCTTTATCGACATTATACAAGGTCAACTATCTCCCGCTTTTCAAACGACTTAAAAATGACCTACTAGGCTGGCAGGATCTTTCACTTTCCTGGTTTGGTAGAATTAATTCTATTAAAATGACTTTCCTACCAAGATTATTGTACTATTTCAGGACGTTACCAATTATGATCCCCAAACGCGACTGGTCTTACTACAGGCAGCAGTCTCCAGATTTGTGTGGAGGGGAAAGCGCCCTAGGCTGAACAAATCTACTTTATTTTCTTTGAAGGGGCATGGTGGTTTGGGACTCCCTAATCTTTTTGCATATTTTCAGGCTGCCCAAATAGCACAGCTTTCTTGTAATACGGCCAGGGGATATGTTCCCCAATGGGTTGGGATTGAGGCTCTTTCGTGCCGTCCATATGCTATTGGTACTCTCATGTGGCTTCCCAGTAGATTGCGCCCTCCTATTTTGTGCCCTACTCTATCCTATTCATTGTCAGTGTGGGATAGATGGCGAGCTCGTAAACCTTTCTTCTCTCCGCATACCCCGTTGGCCCCGGTATTTGGCAATCCTGAGTTTGCCCCAAGTCTCTCTTTTGCGAGGTTCCAATGGTGGATTAATAAGGGGTTGTTACGTGTTGGGGATTATTTGGATGGGGTTTGCCCTCGGTCTCCTCAGTATTTTGTGACTTTTTATAAGATGCCTCGCGGGGAAATATTCCGTTATAATCAACTTCGCTCTTTTATTGATAGCAAGCTTAGACTACTCACAGAACCTTGTGCGCTTACTCCTCTTGAGGTCTCCTGTGGGGCAAGTGGGGTGATGCGAGGTCGCTTGTCCATTGTTTATGCTTTGTTGGTTGATCCCATCACTAAATTATCTTACATGACTCTCTGGGAACGGGATCTAAATAGCTCATTAGATTTAGATACCTGGCGGGCTGCGGCCCATGCCCTGTCAAAGATTTCGATTAACACTGATCTTGTTGAATCTAACTACAAAACGCTACTTCGCTGGTATTTGGTTCCTGCTCCCCTAGCCATAATGTATCCTTCCGTTTCATCTGGCTGTTTCTGACGCTGTGGTCAAGAGGGTACCATGTTCCACATCTGGTGGAAGTGTCCAGTTGTAAGTAGATTCTGGATTCGCATATTTAATTTTCTTTTCTCAGTGACAGGAATCAATATCCGTAGATCGCCGGAAGTGGCCTTGTTCAATATACTACCCTCTGATATTCCCAAAAAATCGATTAAATTAATTTTATATATAATACTGGCGGCTCGCATCACCATAGCTAGAAGTTGGAAACAATCCTTGATCCCGTTGGAAAGAGTGAAACAAAAACTAAACTGGATAATGGTTAATGATAAACTGACAAGTATTGTCACTGACGATATGTCCAGATTTGAGAGGACCTGGGAGCCTTGGATTGATTATATCACTGTCTGGCAGCTGACCCCCCCCCCCCCCTCTCTTGTTTCTTTTTTTTTTTCTCTCACTTTTCGTCTCTCTCTTCCTCTTTTCTTCTTACTCTATTCGTTGCAAAATTTCTTATTTCCTTTTTCTCTCTGTCATTTCTGGTTCATTTTGGTTTAATTATTGTTTATTGATTTATGAAACTAGGATGTCTTGATGGCTATGACACTTTTTGGGTGAATTGTAATGCTACTGTCTGCAAATTTCTTTTTTTTTCATATACCGTTAAGTGTTATGATTCTGATTCTACATCTTGTCCCACCATGCGGGTGGGCCCCCTTCTTTTTCTTTGTGTCTGCCATCTTGTTCTCTGTTATAATTTGCTGGTTTCTCAATAAAAATATTGAAATATAAATTTATAACTAACTTTGAGTTTACTATATATTTGTTATAGCCGAAAGTAAAAAATATTGTTTTTCTTCAAAATGTTTGGTCTTTTTTTGTTTATAGCGCGAAAAATAAAAAGCGCACAGGTGATCAAATACCACCAAAAGAAAGCTCTATTTGTGTGAAAAAAGGACCTAAATTTAATTTGGGTACAGCATTGCATGACCGCGCAATTATCTGTTGAATTAGTGCAGTGCCGAGTAGCAAAAAGAGGCCTGGTCATAAAGGGGGGTAAATCCTCAGGAGGGCAAGTGGTTAATATAGCTTAAGTTAACTTTCAGCGACTGCCACAAGAAAAGTGTGGGGACTACCTACTTTTGAAAGTAATAGTTGCCTGGATGTGGCTGGCTTGAAATTTTTTGAGACACAGGAATAAGCATATTGTAAATGAATTCAGAGATCGCCTGCTTATCTAAAAGATAGTGGAAATTTGATTCATATTCTGAAGGAGGTGCGTGTAGGGGGAACATGTGTTATGGCAAGTATAGATGTCAATTCTCTATACACAAACTTCTAACAGGATGATGCGTTGCAAGCCTGGTCCTTACAGAATGCTAAGATGGTCCTTACAGAATGCTACAGAGATGAGTATTAAGCAGAAGGAATTTTTATTGGAAAGTTTAGACTTAGCAATGAGTCATAACTTCTTTTTGCATAATGGGCATTATTATAGGCAAAGGACAGGAGTAGCTATGGGGCTAAGTATGCACCCACAGTAGCTAATCTCTTCATGAGTAAATGGGAGCACAAATCAATTTCTAGGAATAGAAAACCGGATTTAAAATTGTATAAAAGATTTATTGACAATATTTGTATTGTATGGGAGGGGACAAAGGAATCTCTGGCCAGTTTCATTAACCATAAGGGAATGAATAAGTACAATATAATTTTCACAGAGAAAGTTTCTCACTATTTTTAGGAAGGGTGATAGGCTATATATGCCTACATATTTTAAGGAAGTGGATAGGAATGGATACATTCCGAGGCATAGCTGTCACTATTACGGGTGGCTTAAAGTGATACCAAAGAACCAGTTTATGTGTATTAAACGCAATTGTGATTTAGATAAGGATTTTAGGGAACAAATGGATATCCTAATAAAAAGATTTGAAAAGAAGGGGTATAAAAGTAAAGAATTGACGATTTCAAGGGATAAGGTGATGGATATGGATAGAGATGATCTTTTGAAGAAAAGGATCAGATATGGAGGGAATTTTGATTTAGCATTTATTACAGGTTTTTCCAAACAGCACAAATTGGTAGAGAACATATTTAGGGACCGCTGGCCAATATTATTACGTGATGAGGTATTGGGGAAGCTTTTACCTAAGCACCCCAAATTCATTTATAGGAGACCTCTGACTATCAGAAACAAACTTGTAAGGAATGTTCCAGACCCACCTTCCAGGAAAACTACTTTTTTGGATCAGGTGGGTTTTACAAATGTGGGAGCTGTATGGCTTGTAAAGTGATGAAGGGTGACAGGGATAGGAAAATTGTGCAATTTCTATCACAGGCAAGAGGGGATATATATAATATTAAGAAATGTATTTCATGTGGTAGTCATCATGTAATTTACCTCTTAGAATGTCCCTGTCACCTTCAATATGTAGGGAAAACAACTAGAAAATTATCTGTAAGACTTGGTGAGCATATTAGAAACATTAAAAAAGGTTTCAGACATCATAGTCTGTCTTACCATTTTAGAAAGTGCCATAACAGGGATCCATCTTTGCTCAGGATCTGTGGGATCGACAAAGTTGAGCCTCATTGGTGTGGTGGTGATATGACTAGGTCGATTTCACAGAATGAGACAAGGTGGATTCTGAAATTGAATACTTTGTCCCCTAAGGGGTTGAATATTGACTATGATTGTTTCTTATCTAATTAGTAATATTTATTTTTATTTTTTTAACCACTTCCCGACCGGCCGTTGTATATAAACGGCCGGACGGTGGCACTAGAGGGTCGGGTGGCCGTCTATAAACGGCCTCCCCGCACCCTGCTTGTGCGCGCTCCCTGGGAGCGCGCAGCACCGCGATCCGGTGCCCGCTGTGTCCTCCGGACACAGTGAAACACCGATCGTCAGACGGGACCTCTGTACGAGGTCCCGATCATGTGATCACTGATTGGCCAATCAGTGATCACATGCAAAGTAGTAAGCAAGATGTCACTTCTGACATCATTGCTTACTATGTGTGAAATCTGTGAATGATCACAGAGGTCACATGGTACAAGGCTATTCACAAAAGCCTTGTACCATGTGACAAGCTGTGACCAATCACAGCTCACTCAGTTCTTCTCAATGAGTGCAAGAATGCACACAGAGAGAAAGAGAAATGATTGCTTTTACATCCTATATGGGTGTAAAAGCAATCAGTGTAAAAAAAAAAAAAAAATCTTCATCACTGTACTGCTAGGGTGACAGTATGTAAAAAAAAATAAATAAAAAAAATAATAATAATATAAAAAAATAAAATAAAAATGTAAAAAAAAATGTTTAAAAATTATAATTTTTGCTTATAAACTAATTTGGATTTTTTTTTTTTTACTAAAAAGATAATGGAATAAATTTTGGCTAAGATTTATGATGAAATATTATTTATTTGCAAAATGTTATAAAAAAAACACTTTTTTTCAAAATTTTTGGACATTTCATTTACATAGCAAAAAAAATACAAATCCCAGTGGTGAATAAATACCACCAAAATAAAGCTTTATCTATCTCAAAAAAATGGTAAAAAATTCATTTGGGTACAGTGTTGCATGACCTCGCAATTTTCATTCAAAGTGTGATAGCGCTAAAAGCTGAACATTGCCCTGGTCAGGAAGGGGGTAAAAGTGTCCGGTCTGGAAGTGGTTAATTTTTATTTGTTTAATTTTTATTTTTATATTTATTTTTATCTTTATTTTATTTTTATTTTTATTATTTTTTATTTATTTTTATATTCATTTTATTTTTATTTTTTTATTTAGATTCATCATATATTTTCTTTACACGTTTTTAATAGTGAATGCTGATTTTAATAAAGATTGTCTATTCATATTATGGTGAAGAGAGTCCTGCAGTGTTAGTTGAAAATGTGATACCATTTATGTAATAAACACATGATATTGTATCATGAATGATGCCCTTTATATTGTGATTGTGAAGTGGATTGGACGTGGGAGGTGATATAAGGTTAATATAAATAAGATTTGGCTCAATGGAGAAGTGGGAGGAGTAGTGGGGAGGTATAAATTAAGTGAGGAGCCAGAAAAAAGTGTCTTGGATACCGCCCTGGAGAAGGGGCGAAACGTGTCAACGTATTTCCGGTTCTGGTGGATGCGTAGTGACGTCACGTCTGGTGAGTGGAGCACACATTGATTTGTGGCACTCCGGAGTGACTTCCTGCTTTCAATAAGGGGAGATTGTAATTTCATACTACCTACTGCCAGTCCACTTCTGCAAAGGAGGAATTTGTATGGATTTGTTTCATAAGTATGATCCTTTCAGCTTATTATAGAAGCATGAACACAATTTATATCGTGAGTGAATTAGGAGCAGCATTTTTTAGGAATAAAGAGTTTTATACAATATTGCACTATTTGTGTTCTTTGTTTTTCAATGCCATCTTAACGTGGGAATCGTTTTTGGAGGATATCAAGTGCAGATGTATCTGGGGAGGATACACGCCATCTTTAGAGCTTGTTTGACTTTCTAGCCATGCCAGCAAAGAGTCCCCCCCAAAAAAAATAACAGCATCATATATTAATTCTGAGTTTATGTTCTCTCTCTCTCTCTCTCTCTCTCTATAATTATTTTTTTTTTCTAGAGCATTAAGCCAGATAAAGTGTTGCCTGTGGTGGTATGCAAATTTTTCATGGGAGTCAAAAAGAAGATGAAACCCCCAACAAGGTAAACAACTGAATACAAAAAATAGAAATCAATGAGTAGTGAGGCAAGGAACAAAGATAGCATAGGTAGAAACTGTTACCAAGCACAAGGCCCTAGTTTTCATTTCTAATCTGAAGTTTTATAATGTCCGTATTTACCCTTTAATTGTACTGGCTGGAAGACTCACTACCTATACATATTTAGAATTCTCTCTTTTAGCCCCATTGCAGAAATCAGTCAATTTCGCTACCTTTGCTAAGCAGTATGGATGGAGGACTCTCTCCTGCCATCTGTTGCATTCACACAGCCACAGCACTTGCTGCTGTCCGAATATCCAAACAGTAATCTGATTGGATGCAGTCACTATTAATGTAACAATTTTCTGCTCAGCTCCTTTGATTTTTCAGTTTAAGTTTGTCATGCCAGGTGTTGCTTACAGGGCAACCCATGCCTTGAATTTCTGCTGATTCAGCAGGAATCTGCTGAAATTCAAGCTGTCTATGGCTAGCTTTATTTTTTAATGTTTTTTATATTAAGGGATATGAGTGAATAGTAGTGCTGATAAAAGAGGAGTGTTGTAGGATTGTTTTTCACATTTTGCATTTAAGGTCATGGGAGATTATCTATGTCCATTTTACTAAAACTTTATTTGTCACACATCTGAGAAATGTTGAGATAAAAGGCACCATTGCTGAGCTGCACCTACAAAGATCTATGTGTGAAACACCCTGAATTGTGTGATAACCCTATATCATAAGATTAGAAAGATTTTCAAAGTAAAATCTGGGACACTCTACAGACCATGCCTACTTTACAACCCCCCTCCCCATATTACACCCCCCCCTTTTTAGCCACTTCTACAAAACCAAACCCCCATTTTAACAGGCCCTGTAACAATAGGTCACAGACAAGAGGCAGACATTCAAGGTATACAGACCAAATCGCTTGGACACAATGATGAGAGGAATAATATGGCATGTATATTGTAGGTGTGGCCAAATTTTAGTGGGAGGGGCTTAATGGGTATGGTTAAATTAAACCGTTGAGTTCATACTGCTGTAGGTCATTAGTGCAGTGGCTGGGAGTGTGTAATGCATATAGAACAGGAGTAAGGTGTGAGTAATGCACAGAATGCAAGGCAGGAATGTATACTCCACAAATTGATTCTTATTTAAAACAGCGCTCCTCAACACCCTATTAGTATGTTAAATCAACCGTTTCTGTATAATACTATAATACAAAAAATACTAAAAGTGCAAAAAAACAAAGTGCAAAACAAAGTGCTAAGTGCAAATCCAAACCCTATTGCAATATTGTGAGTATCCAACCAATATTACCATATTCAAGTGTATTTACCAATTATAGAAAGCCCTCATTTTAAATACTGAACATCAATATGCTAATTCATACAAGAAATATATATATATGTGCACCCAACCAATATATCTATATCATAGTCCATACTATCATGTGATAAAAGAAAAGAAAAAAGCCTTTCAATTCATTTATTTGTATTCAATTCATGTGCATCTTGAAACACAGCCACACCGTGCTAATCCACCACCAAAACGAATGGAATAAACTCACGAGAGCTCCAGGCTGGTCAAATTATAAACCAGCTCCTGAGCAGTGGCTCTGGAAGCAATGATCTGCAGAGATATAAATGACTCCTATACCTTCTTGGCTGGTCAATCCTCATGTGAATATATGGAAATGTATGAAGGAAAGGAAGAAGGAACTCCATAGCGTAAAACCATTAAAATGTATTTATTTATTTATTTCAGGTACTTATATAGGGCTGTCAATTTACACAGCACTTTACATATATATTGTACATTCACATCAGTCCCTAACCCTCAGGGGGTGTACAATCTAAGGTCCCTAACTCACATTCCTACATACACATACTAGGGCCAATTTGGACAGGAATCAAATTCACCTACCAGCATGTCTTTGGAGTTAATCGGAGTACCCGGAGGAAACCCATGAAAGCACAGTGAGAACATGCAAACTCCATGCAGGAGGTGCCATGGTTGGGAATTGAACCCATGACCCATTTACTGCAAGGCAGATGTGCTAACCATTAAGTCACTGTGCCGCCCAAATGCCCAAAATGCTTTATTCTATTAAAAAGTAAGAATCACACTCACAATGTGGGGTGTCATCATCGACACTAGTATAAATGTTGTGCATATCTATAAACAGGTGAACTCCAGTCAGTACAAACACCAACAGCTCACCCATACCATGTGGTGACGTCACCTCCAAAGCCTCGCTTTACATGTTTCGTCATCTGACGACCTCCAGGACCTCCAGTGCACCAACTGCACTCAATTTATATTCCAATGTATAACCATAAAAACATTGCAATGCATATACATTACAAAAATCAACAATCTAGCTATCTAAAACACTCTTTTAGAAGGCTGAAAAAGAACATCACCATGTTTTAACAATGTACATGTATATTCCCCTTATAAAGGGCCATCACTGTACATTTTCATTATCATTTGTTATAAATTAGTCATAAAACAATTCAAATCAAGTCTAACCCTTTGGGTTGTAATGTATCTAATTCATAAACACATTGGGTTTCTTTTTTTGATACTTCCTTCAACTTATCTGTGCTTCTCCAATGATGCTTCATTTTTTCTATCCCATAAAATGTTAATATACTAGGGTCTTTATTGTGTTTCAATTTAAAATGTCTAGAGACACCGTGTTTCTCAAAACCATTGTTTATGTTATTAATATGTTCCCCAATTCTTTTTTTTAATTGCCTTATGGTGCTTCCCACGTACTGGATATGACACGGGCATTCCAGTACATATACCATGTGTGAGGAATCACAGGATATAAGGGACCTAATTTTATATTCTTTATTTGTGGACATAGACATACATTTATCTATTCTTTTTTATCTTTTTTTTCATGCTACATGCTTTACATCTATTACATTTAGAAAAACCTTCTAGACCCGGGAACATTTTTACAGACTTTGGTGGGTCAACCACATTATGTATAATCATTTTCTTTAAAGAGCTATTTTTCCTGTATATAAATCTTGGATTTTCTTGAATGAGTCTTTCAAAACATCATCTTTCTGCAAAATGGGTTAATACTTTCTAAAAATCTTTTCTATATCCTTATATTGCACATTATAAACGGTAATAAACTCCACTTTATAATTATCCTTTTCTTTCTTATTTTTATTTGTCAATAAGACTTCTCTGTTTTTTGTAAAAATGTTTTCCCTTTATTTCTCTAACATCGATCTTTTATATAATTTTTCCACAAATCTGTCTATTAATACTTCAGTTTGATCCTTAAAATCTTTATCATCATCACAGTTTCTCCTAATTCTAGTAAACTGGCTATTGGGAGTATTAAATTATCCACCTCGGATGATGACAACTTGAGGTGGGTATAAAACTATTCCTAAGGAAACAAACATCTAATCTTCATGCTCCTCATGTAAAACGGTATCTGTCACTTGGTAAGGTATAGTTTTCTAGAGATGGGGGAGTCTTGATACTAACAAAAGAAAAACACAAAAGGGCGCACTCTCCTCATGCATTACCGTGATTACAAATGATTTTTTTTAAAATGTAAAAAGCGGATACTCACAAAACAAATATAAAAAATGAACATGAAGCCAAATGGGTCAATGTCACATAATTGGAGTAATTTGTACCCAGTGGGAAAAATCTAACGTGTTTCAGGATTTGAACTCCCTTTTTCAAAGCTAAGATGGTAGAGAATGCGCATGCCCCATATATAGGGAGAATTACTAATTTAAATCATCACCACACCCCCTCCATGGAAAATAGCCCCACTGCTGGGCCCTAAAGCTATTTGCTGCGTGTGTCACTTCCATGAATTAAATAAAATGAAATAAATGGCGCTTGTACAAAGATGTGTGCAAACAGTGAACTGTATGCCTGCAAGCATAAATTATATGAAAGACTTACTGTATGTGAAAATCTATTTATAAAATGTGTAAATTAAAACAGAGAAAGGGAATTTCGGAAGCACAATAACAACAATGCTGGATAACAAATACATAACTAGGTGTAAGAAAATAGGTGCATATATAAATAGTAATATCTCTAACCTATTAGATAAAAATGAAGATAAAATAAAATTGGATAAAAATGAAATAATATACTTTTAAAAGTCGCACACCTATAATGACCAAATGAGGAATACAGAGAATGCTAAGGGAAACTGATGAAATGAAAATGTATTTTATCAGACCAATTTGGGCTGGAAAAAAATGTAATGCGAATCTGCACCCAAAACAATGTCAGTGTGCGTAGACCAACTAATAAGACACCTCCCAGATGGCCAATGGGGTAGAAAACCATCTAGAGGGGAAACAGTTATTCTCCTGAGCTCATATGAAAACCATATATATACATGGTGCCCAATTATGTCATATTGTGCTCATGCAAACGATAGGGACCTGGCACCAAAGAATATGACAATGTGACAAGGTGCTACACCAGAACTCTAGTGTAAAGCCCTGCAAAAAGAACTATGAAGACCACTAGTGGTGGCTATGAATAGAGCCACCTCCAGAGGATGTACCAATCAAAGAAGAGACTGGATGTCTAATGTGTCATTGAGGCCTTTAGGAACCAGTGAACCAAGCTGATGTGTCCAAAAGGATTCCCTTCTGCACAGCTTACAGAACTTTCTACCCGTATCTGTATCACCTAATATGTCTTCTATCCCTTGGGACTTTCGTCATGTACATCACTGAAGTGGCAAGACACTGTGTGTTTGTCAAATCCATGAAGTATGTTTCTTTTATGTTCCTGAAAATCTATTCCCTAGAGAGCGTGAAGTGCAGCCCATGTACAAAAGACCACAAGGGCAGACCAGACAATAAATGACAAACTGTGTCCCACAGTTGATAAACTGTTTGGTGCAATAGGCTTTCCCATATACTCCAAGAAATTCTTTTTTTCTGTGCCACATGTATTCACATGGTCCACAGTTAGGCACCTCACATCTATAGCTTCCTTTGTGGTCAGGCAGAGCGCTCCACCTAAGTGTAGAACGCTTGGTGGGAAGAGTCACTCTGCTAGGAGATATTATAATTTTCAAATCCCTGGGATGACGAAATGTCACTTCTGGCTATGGAGGAATGTACCCGGAGAGAAGAGGGTCCTGAACCAGGATGCCCCAATATTTGTGGAGGGTTTTCTTGATATCAAAGGCTTTCTGATTGAACCTAGAGCAGAACGCTGCATGATGTTGGTTGGATGTTATGCGTGTCCTTGACTTATATTCCATGTTGGAATCTCCCTTGGTGCCTGTCCTACTAGAATATTATTTTCTGTATTTATTGTATGCCTCATCAATCTTGGTAGCTGCATAGCCCTTCTCCAAAAACGTCTTTCTCAAGATCAGACTTTGTGTGTCATAATCCTAAGCTAAGGTGCAGGTCCTCCTCAGTCTACAACATTGTCCCAGAGGAACATTGTTGATCCATCTGGGATGATGGTGGCTCACCATATGGTATGGGTGAGCTGTCGGTGTTTGTAGTTTGGAGTTCACCCGTTTATAGATATACACAGCATTTATACTAGTGTCGATGATGACACTGCACATTGTGAGTGTGATTCGTACTTTTTTAATAGAATAAAATATTTTAATGGTTTTATGCTATGGAGTTCCCTCTTCCTTTCCTTCCATATGGTTCCATATATTCACATGAGGATTGACCAGCCAAGAAGGTATAGGAGTCATTGATATCTCTGCAGATCATTGCTCCCAGAGCCACTGCACAGCAGATGGTTTATAATTTGACCAGCCCGGAGCTCTGGTGAGTTAATTCAATTAGTTTTTGTCAGCAGCCAACTGGCGGTAGCCTCTAGCAGTCCACTGGCCAGAGTCCCTCAGGGCGCAGAGTCTAAGCCTCAGTCTGCTGGTTCACCAGAGCCCCTGATGGTGGGGATGGACTTGAAGCAGCCTGAGACCAGGCCGCGACCCCCGAGAAACACCAGCTGTGGTAGAGGCGGATGCCAATGGCGTGGAGCAGGTAAGAGCCAGATGTGAAGAGGTATGCGTGGTCAGACAGGCCGGGTTGGCAACAGCGGTAGGCAAAAGAATAACAGGTCAAAAGCCGGGTTCAGAAACAGAAGGTCAGGCAATCAGGATCAGGCAGAGAGTAGTCAGGATGAGCCAAGGGTCAGAGCAGGAGAAGACAGCAGTATCAGGAACAGGCTGGGTCGGCAACAAGGTAATCAGGAACACAGGAGTAATCAGGAACAGGGAACAAGACCATAAGGCGATTTGGAGATGCACAGAGCTGGTTTAAATAGGGCGCCCTGTGCTCTCAATGGAGCGTCCACCATCGCGAATGCGCATGGGCGGCCGCCGCCGCGATCACCTAAGACTCAGTGCTCGCCGGCTAGGACGAGTCGGCGATCTGCGCATGCGCTCACCGCCGAGTGCCGGGGATCCCTGACAGTTTTGGTGGTGGATTGTGGCTGTGTTTCAAGATGCACATGAATTGAATACAAATACATGAATTGAAAGACTTTTCTTCTTTTCTTTTATCACATGATAGTATGGACTATGATATAGATATATTGGTTGGGTTCACATATTTTTAATGGTATTTAAATCATTGTTATATATATATTCTTGTATGAATTAGCATATTGATGTTCAGTATTTAAGATGGGGTGCTTTCTATAATTGGTAAATACACTTGAATATGTTAATATTGGTTGGATACTCACGATATTGCAATAGGCTTTAGATTTGCACTTAGCACTTTGTTTTTGGTATTTTTGCACTTTTAGTATTTTTTGCATTGGTATACATAGACAGTTGGTTTAACATACTAATATGGTGTTGAGGAGCGCTGTTATACATACTAATCACTTTGCATAGCTTTGAGTTTCCAGAGAATAGACAGCTGCTCCCCCTTGTGTGTTTTTTGTGTTTTGTCTTTTTATGTTTTGGAGTAACACCCTACATATGCCCAGTGGCGCTGTCCATTAGAAGCAACATTTTTTATAATCCATAAATTGTCATAAACAAGTAATGCAGGGAGTACAAAGGTCAGGAACAAGTAATACACAGATTATAGAGGTCAGATATAAATAACCTATGGGGAGTGGAGACCAGGAGCAAGTGATGTACAGATTGTAGTTGTCAAACAGTAACACATGGAGAGCAGAGGTCAGGAGTAAGTAATGCACAAAAAGTAGAGCTAAGGAGTAACACAGAGAGAGCACAGGTCAGGAGCAAATAACACACAGGTTTCAGGTTAATTTGTGCATTTGCAGTATGTTTCATATATAGTACACCTTGTCCTTTAGCTTGGTGGCTCATTGATTGTGCCTGGTTTCCCCCACCTTCTGTTTCCCATGTAGGTAGACATATTGCAGGCATTCCCGATATTGTTCCTGGACACCCCACAGTATAAAGTAAACCTAACAGTGCACAGGCACCAATTCAACAGTCACACTGCACAAGCATCATTCCAAAATATTGCAGCTAGAGATGCCTGTGCATGTGAAGCAATCCAGATTGTCCAGCAACACCATTTTCAATTGATCCTTGCATGTACAAGTGCTGAATTCATGCAAACACATTTTACGGTTAATGCTATGGTGATAGACTCCAATAGATGAAGCCAGATAAGCCTGTCTCCAAGGGACTGGACCTCACAATGGGGACTGTCCTTAGGGAACAGGGACAAATAGTAACTTTACTATATCAAACTCTGAATTATAAACCTTTACTATATGTTCTCATATTAGTGTTTATCACCATACTTTTCTAAATACTATTTCATTTTTTTTAATTTGTTTTTTTTCAGGTTTGGTTTGACTGCTTGTTTTGAAAAACATCAATGGTACGTCTAAACCCCCAACACTTTGGATTTCCTGCACACTTTTTCAAAATATTCTATACAATACATGCAAAAAATAAAATGATAAATTGTGCCTTTAGAAAGATAGTTTTCCCACTAGTATATCCAGGAGACTTATGACATGGTTGGATCATTCCAGCCACTGTATAGCAAACATACCGGCACTAAAGCCATAGCTCGTGGACTGCTAATACAAAAGCTATGTAGGTAAAGTGAACAAGACTGAATTAATTTTTTTGTTGTATGTATGCAAAGCTTCAACTTAACAAACCTCTTATTGTATGCACTGACCCTGAGCAGTGTTACTATGAGAATTATGTATTATTTACCTTCTGCTACTAATAATAAAACTGCATTAGCATACTTTTCCTTCTGTTCTCACATATAGTCTGAGTTATGGAGGAGGAAAAATACAAGAGTCACATAAAAAAACACGTCTCAGGTTGTCATAATAAGGTATCATAACACACTTACAGAAAAAAATAAGGAGGAACAGAAGGAGTATTTCACATCCATCTGCTTTGAGTCACATCTTCTGATTAACCTTGTCACATATAGTGCCTTTTGTCACGACCAGCCCACAGTTGCTGTAAGTTTTATAAATAAGTTAATATATGCACATCAATCATATATCTCTCTTTATATAACAAGAAGAGTTCACATATTTATTAACCCCTTTAGCACTAGCATTGAATGAAAAATGGCCCAGACCCATTTTTCAGTGAAAGCAATGTGCCTGTAGTTTTCACAACCATTTTCTCATTATTCATTACTGTTATAGCTATATTATTTCTTTGTATAAGTAAGGCATTCTTTTGGTGGTTTCATTTTACTAGAAAAAAAATAATATATATATATATATATTTAATTTTTTGCATATTATATTTATAATTAAATTGGAATTCCAGTCAAATTCTAATTAAGCCGAAATCTACTCCCGCCCCCTTTCTACGACTAATCTGTCTACCCTCTAAAGCAGGGGTTTCCAAACTATGGCCCTCCAGCTGTTGAAGTACAACGAGTCCCATCATGCCTCTGTCTCTGGGAGTCTTGCCTGTGGCTGTCAGAGTCTTGCAAGGTCTCATGAGACTTGACGTTCCTCAACACCTGGAGGGCTTTAGCTTGGAGACCCCTGCTCTAAAGAAAAGATGCCTATACTTACCTGTAGAGGACAGCTGCCCCAAAATAAACCTATTGATGACCTCATTGCCCATGGTTTGCAGCCATTGTAGCTGCCTGTCCTTTACACTGAAGCCAGCCCTGGAAGCCAGTCATGTGACTGGACAGGAACGGCTTCAGAATATGTAACTATAGACATTTTTTCTTTTACAGGGTAGATAAAATAGTCTTACAATAAGTGTGGGAGTATATTTAGGCTTAAGCAGTTAAAAGTTTACTGGAATGCCACTTTAAGAATTTAACCTGATATTTTTTTCCTTTTTGGCAGGTACAGTAATTCTAACTACATAATTGCCAAGGTTGAATAAAGTCATCAGTCCCTCCAGTTCAACCTGAGTGTGTGTTTGTCACTACCATTTTCCACAGCCTTGTACATTACATTCGCTAAGAAACACATCTATATTTTTTTTTAATTTATCTACACTCCTGACTGACACCACCAACTGTTGAAGGGAGTTCCACATAGTTACCACTCTAACATAAATGCAGTTCAAGATAGAACCGCTTCTTGTCCATCTTCATTGTGCGGCCATGTGCCTTCTTTAGAGACCCTAGATTAAGTAGTTTTTTTCCCAATGCTATAGTCGCCATTCAAAGATTTGTATATTGCTATCATATCCCCCCTTAAGTGCTTTTTCTCTAGGGAGAATAAGTGTAATGTTCATAGCCTTTCCTCATATCTAAGGCCCTCCAGCCCCCTTATTAGCTTTGTTGCCCTCTGTGGACTGGTGACCAGGACCGGATTGCATACCCAGGATGTGGCTGAACCAGGGTTTTCTAAAGTGATAGAATTATAGTTTTATCTCTTGCATAGCTACCCTTTTAATGCATGCTAATAGTCTGCTGTTCTTGCTTACTGCAGCTTGGCATTGTATGCTGTTTCTGAGTCTGTGAACTAAATACTTTTCTGTCCTCAATACATCCAAAGGTTTTCCCTTTGATTAACCTGCATACATGTTTTTTTGCTCCCAAGTTCATTACTTTACATTTTTTAATGGTGAACCTTGTCTGCCATAGAGCTGCCCACCCCTTTATTTTATCAAGGTATTCTTGTAAAGTTATTGCCCTTAGCTTTGTATTATCAGCAAACACTGATACTGAGCTATCGGTTTTAAACTCTATATGATTTATGAACAAGTTAAACAGAATTTCTCCCAAGACAGAGCTCTAGTGTACCTTGTTCACATTTCTAGACCATTCAAAAAATGCCATTATCCACCACCTTCTGGATGTGTCCCTATAACCAGATTTCTATCCAGCTACATACAGTATCATCAATGTCAAATGACCTATGTAAGAATTTGTAAATTAAGCATTTATGGGGTACTGCATCAAATGCCTTGACAAAATCTAGATACACTATGTCCACAGGCCTTTCTCTATCTAAATTACAACTATGCTGCTCACAGAATGTCAAAAGGTTTGTCTGGCAAGAACAGTCCTTCATAAACCTATGTTGGTTACAACTAATAATATTATTTTCATCATCAAATTCTTGAATATGACCCCTTATCATTCCTTCTAATAGTTTACATACTATATAAAATATGAAACATATAAATATTTGTTCATTTATTATTCACCACATTCACTGAGCCATGTTTTCACTTTGCTTAGGATTAGGTGTGGTTTGACCTGCTATGCAGTTAAAAAAAAGAAAAAGAAAAATGCAAGGGAAGGAGTTTGTTAATGAGGGTTTTATTAGAGGTTCAATAGGAAACAATCTTTGTTAAAATAAATCTCTCTATAGGTTTGGTGCAGCCTCAGTGCATAGGTAATAATGTAAATGCCCCCTTATCTTTGTGAAAGTTTTATAATGGTGGATTAGTAGCTCAAGGCTTCATATATCATAGACCTATTCAGAGACCTGTTTCTTAAAACATGTTCTGATGTCATGGATGAGAGATATGCAATGTTTCTTGCAACTGTTTGGTTTTCCAATCTTAGCTGGGAATATGTTTTACAGCTTTAAATCATTTCATGTCACTATAAGGAACAGATAACATGATGGCTTCCAAGGCTGCAGAAAGCAATAGCAAATGTTTTCATTATATACCAAAATGACAATAAATATTTGACACCTTGGTCAAATCTAGATTTCTAAGCTGATGTAAATAACATGGTAATTAACAGGATTTTAATATCTAATTTTTCAGGCACCTCTGTTGTGATACACAGGAGGCACAAATGGAATGGATGATTAGTATTCTCAATGCACAGGTACAGTGATGGCAGACAGATCAATGCATAAACATATTTCAGTGATTTTAAAGAAACACATTTTTCTTTCTCAAAATATTATACCAGACATAAACCTGTTATTGAAGAAACACAAATCAAACTGCTGGGCATGTTTTTATGATTTGGACATTAAAGCATCATGCATAAAATTTGGGTAGAATTCAATCATGACCAATAAATCATCTCCAGTCTGATGAATACTAATTAAATATTCATTTGAAGATACAGTAATTGAAATTCTAAGTGGGGATATTTTAACGCAGGATTAGAGTAGAAGTATTTAAAGCATTTTTTCCTATGTTTTATTTTCTGTACATTTAAAAGAAATTAATTGTATGCAGATTTATTTTAAATATTAATGTTGTATCTTAACATTGAAATGTTTATAGGTTTTCCAGGCACACATCAATTAAAATTTATTATGGGAATCACACCTGCATTTTTATGATGTACTTAATAAAAGATTTAATGGCAGCGTTTTGCTGACAATTTTATATACTTTATTTCACAATGAGTATACTGCAAGTATTTTTGCTATTGTGCAGATTTCTAATAAAATATTTTGCAGTCATTTTGGAAACATAATTCTTTGATACTGATAGTATTTTGTATCCACTTTTATTAAAATTCATCTGTACTATTGCTATCAGTCTCACATTAGTCTTTTTTATAAATAGTAAAAAATAGTAATAATGATAGTTATAGTATACCAGTAGTAATTATAGCAGCAGCAGCAACTAATAGTAAAATAATAATAATGTCATTATTATTATAGTATTCAGAATATTAGCAGCAGAATCGTATCAAAGACATCAGACTCATAAATTGTGTTTCTGACATTCAGCTACATTTCACATCAAAGGGTAGCTATCAAGAGAGCACAAACAGCAGGAGTGCATATTCTGTAGAAAGGTACATTGGTATTTTTGCCCCCACTGCCCACAGAGCCCCTAAGAGCAAAAAGCAAATGTGTCTGGCTTCAAAGGTTGGGTATATAACTTTTGTTCTTTGTTCTAACTCCCATAGGTTAAATGTGAACTCCACGCACATAAACAAATACACAAACACAGTACATACAGCTCTGTAATCATTAATACATCTTTATATGTATTTTCATGCATGCAGTATAAGTACATTCATTTCTCTTGGTATCAGTCCCTTGCAGTCCCTCTACAGCAAAACCTGGGTAGGGAGATGTTGCACATGAAGTCAATCAGGTGTGCTGCCCAACAAGGAGCATGCTGACTGTAATAGTGAAAGATGAACTCATCTGAGTGTTGCTTCTGTTCAGTCAGAGAGTGAGGATGAGGAATGTATGTAAATGTGAAACAGTAGCACAGAAAAATCTGGTCTCCTGCCCTGCCAGACAGGGCTGATAGAGAATCAGTCACAACATGAACATATGCAGTTAGCTGTTTCCTATTGTGGTACACCTGGAGGCTCAATCCAGAGCCGTTCTGCCTGTGTCTATAGACCCCAACCCCCCACTTTCTCCTCACAGGCTGTGATTGACAGCAGCAGGAGCCAATGGCTCACAACTCCGTCCACTAACTCCGCCCACCTGTGCCCAGCAGATCACCCACCTGTGCCCAGCAGTGCATCCACCTGTGCCACTCTGCAGTGTCACACACCTGTGCCCAGAAGTGCCACCTACCTGTGCCCAGCAGTGCCACCCACCTGTGCCCACCCACCTGTGTCCACCAGTGCCACCCACCTGTGCCCACCAGTGCCATCCACCTGTGCCCACCCACCAGTGCTGCCCACCAGTGCCACCCACCAGTGCAGCCCAGCAGTGCTGCCAGTCAGTGCCGTCTATCAGTACCCATCATCAGTGTCACCTATCAGTGGCGCCTATCAGTGCTGCATATTAGTGCCGCCTATCCGTGACACCTCATTAGTGCTGTCTATCAGTGCTGCCTATCCGTGCCACCTCATTAGTACTGCCTATTAGTGCCCTTTAGTGCTGCCTATCAGTGCCCATCAGTGCCGCCTATCAGTGCCCATCAGTGCTGCCTCATCAACGCACATCAGTGAAGGAGAAAAATTACCTGTTTGAAAAATTTTATAATAGAAACAAAGAAACTTTTTTTTTTTTTTCAAATTTTTTGCACCTTTTTTATTTATAGCGCAAAAAGTAAAGCGCCCAGTGGCGATTAAATACCACCAAAAGAAAGCTCTATTTGTGAGAAAAAAATGATCAAAATTTCATATGGGTACAATGTTGCATGACCACGCAATTGTCAATCAAAGTGCTGCAGCGCTGAAAGCTGAAAATTGGCCTGGTACATAAGAGGGTATAAGTGCCTGGTAGGCAAGTGGTTAAAAATAATTATGGTTGTGAACATTTTGATCATGCCATCTCTATACAATCAAACATAAAGGATTTACATGAGTTGGCCTCAGGAATTAAACAGGATGTTACTGGTAATTGGTGGGACTGGGTATTTGGATGGATACCTGGCCTAGGAAGTTTGAGGAAAATAATTGGTGGTTTGATGATAGCATGTTGTGGCCTAATTGGATTTGTGCTGTTGTATACAGTGTATTACCAATTTGTTGACAATGACACCTTCAGTAAAACAATACTGAAAGGTTTAAGGGGTGAATACAGCAGTTGTCACTTCGTGACAAAAGGGAGGTTATGAAAGAGTTAATTGTTAGCTAACTTTTGCTTTGTGCCTACTAACTGGTTTATTTTATAAACAAGATGTTCCCTTGTGATTGAAGTGCTGTTATCTATGCACACACTTCTTTTCTGAGAAATTGCAGAAGTTACTACTCTGTTGCATTTTTGTTTTGACTAGCCATAGAGTAGTTTACTGAAATCTTTTTTCTATATTCTGATTGGAGCTTTATAGAAACCATCTGAAATATGCAGTGTTATCATTTATTATTTAAAGCTTGATCAATAATAAAGAAGTTGAATTTTGCATCACACATCTAGGTATTTGTGTTGAATTGTTCCCAAAGTACTTTGAACTGTATATTTGTGTGGAGGAGAGGAGGGCCGACCTAAATTGATATTCCTAACAATACCCATACTCCAGGTCTACTTATCCATTGCACAGTGTGTTGAAGGTGGGAGATTCTTGGCAACTTTTGCCTGTCACCTCACCTAAGTGGGGCATATGGAGTGGTGGCCTTTTGAATGAGGATGCAGTAGGCCATATTCTCAGGTCAAGCATATTTCTTTGGAGGGAACAGGTCTGACTTCCGATTTGCATAGGCCTCACAGAACCCAAGATTTTTGGGGCAGTGCACAAGGATGGCATCTTCCTCATCAAACAAATCAGAACACTGGGAGCCCCTCTCCTTTGTAGCCTCATGGACCCATTCAGTTTTCTCAACTGGCTCCCAATCTCCTATCCCTTTTTTAGGGTACTGGTACTGGAAGCTGGGTGACCCTGTGTCAATTGCTTTTGGCCCCTCCTCTCCTGAAGAGTCTGAGAATGCTAGCCATTGTACCCTGTAGTACATTGCTACTTGTGTCCCCACTGACAGGCCGCTAATAGCAACTGCTACTGAAGCAAATTGCTGTAGTTCAGCCTAAGCTGGGTGGATGTATTGCACAGAGATTGTCTCCCTGGTCTGGCATATAGTAGTGCGGGTGTGTACCACTGGTCCCAGCCCCAGTGGCATCCATCTCACATCACTGTCTCCCTTGGGAGCTGAACGGGCAGCCGCAGCAGCTTCTGTGCTGTGTCCAGTTTCCCAAATCAATAGCAGTACTTTGGGCTTGCAGTCGCTATTCACCCGATCCAGCAACATGTATCCGCAATGACCACACCATCCCCGTGCATGCAGCTTCACTGTCATACACTGGCATATGCCACATACCAGTCCAAAATGATCTCCATCTTTTCCGTTGCGTAAGGCCAGACTCCCATGGGGGATCAAACTCACTCCAGTGTCGGTCAGCCATGCTGGATGTTCACCTCCTCTCTCTCGGCACCTCTGGCAAGCACACCTGCTTCCGCCATATTGGTTCTCCTCACACGTGGTTTTTCCTCAGCAAAACCAGGAAATGGCAACTTACCTCCACCCTCTCTCTCTGGATTGATTGACCTTGGGCGCCAACTCCACCCACTCAACCTGATGGGCAGACACTTCAGCGGCAGCCCCACCTGTTGGGCAGATACTTCCAGTGTGCTCTTTCCCACACTACAGGTTAACCCTTTTACTGCCACTACTTTGAAAGTGCTCTGTCACTGGCAACTGTATAGCAGACATCTTCTGTGGCATAGACACTGACAACAATCTTGTTTCCTCTCAGACAAACTTCACTGGCTCTCACACTCTTGCACCACACATTAACTCTTCTGCTGTCATCACTTGGAAATGCCTAAATGCCTTTACCCCGGCAGTGTCTATTACTGTAAAGCAGACATTTCCCAACATGACACAACAGGTCTCCAGCACAACAATTGCCTCCTCGCAATCTGACATCCTGATTGCCTCTCTGCAATCCTCACAACACCGACAATAACACTGACGGTCTCTTCCATTGCCCATAGAAACCACTGCAACTTCAAAGGGGAAAATCCCAGACCGATGCCCCCACATGTAGCGTAGCCTCAATCACCCATACAAATAGGCCTGCTGTGGATTTCTGGTCATTGCCATCTTCAATAAATCACCTATGTTCTCCAAGCATTGACGCAATGGGCGAATAGTACCGCCACCGTAGAACAATCCACAAAGACAGGTGAGGCAGTAAACTGTGCAAAATCTGTGGAGCAGTTGTGAAAATCATCAATGTCCTCGACAGAAAATGTTTTTTGACCGTATTCGATGAAGTTGCACGTTGCATTATATAAAAATTATGCTCTGCTTCTATTAATACTTGCGATACTACACTTAGAGGTGCTATTTCTACTTTTGTTTTTCACTGCATTCGGAGAAATTGCTTCTGCTGTGGAAATCAGCTCCCTAAAGTGCATTATCTTTTCTCATGCTTGTACCCTCATGGATTCAGTGTGGACTTGCTCTTTAGGCTAATGTCAGTAATAGTGCTTCTCTATTGTTTGGCGCATATCATGTATTGTTTTTACAATGTATCTTCAGTCAAATACACACACACTTCCAATTGTCTTCAATGACCAGTCTAGGGGATGTTGGTTTTTTTTCTGTTGTTTTATTGTAGAACTAGGGTAGGGATAGGGAATGTAGTAGGATACTCCAAAATTAGAACTATTCACATTGATGAAATCTAGCTGATCTCTTAATTGAGCACTGTTGGAAGTCCTGGCTGAAAGTAGATAGCAGACTTCTCTGGGGTTGTAGCAACAAGTATTCTAGGAGTGAGCAATGTCCCTTTGGCTGTATTAGTAGTATCAGGGCCGAGCTGCTCAGGTACAAGCCAGTACCTGACAGACTGTGGCAGCCCAAAAGTAACGTAGCTGAGCAAAGTACTATGCAGTAGCAACAGTTGTACAAGCTCTTCAAAACACTAGCCAGTGTTTTCTTTATCTCAGACCCACACTGACTATCAAGCACCAGAGGGGTAGCAAAGCGCACAGAGACGCCAAGATCTCAAAAGTGCTGAGCAAACTGTTGGCGATATATAAATCCTGTATAATAATAATAATAATAATAATAATCTCTCAGTGTCTGTACTCACAAGCCTAAGGACAGAATGGCAGCTTCCTTCCAATCTTCCAGTCTACTCTCTCCAGTGATACCCGACAGATCTTTGGCAGATGGCTCCCCTCGGTCAGCTTACTGTAGAATCAGGGTCACACTCTCTAACTTCAGGCCCTCTTGTCACCCACCTGAGGCATGGCAGCAGGTGCCAGGCAAGGCAAGCCTGCCTCCAGCTTGGCTTGGTGCAATCCACTCCCAGGAAAGACACTGAACCTATGTGATCACAGAACATAAATACCACTCCTAGCATGCAATGGAACCAACTTGCCCTGCAATTGGCTGGGGCAGTATCCATATTCATGTTGTTCATTTGCCTTACCTATGTTCTGGAAGGCTCTCATAGCTTCCTGAAGGCAGGCAGAACTCAGACAAACTCAAACAACACCAGAGCATCATGAGCAGACCTAACTAATCAATCACAGCATTCTGTTCCCGCAAGGCCGGGCTTCATCAGGGGGTTGTGATCTCAACCCCCTGATGAAGCCATGTGATTGGAGGCGTAACGCGTAGGGGAGGGGCTACGTCATCACTCGGAGAGGAGCTGCACAACACGATAGACGGCAGGTGTATGACTCAGAGGCCAGCAGAGGATTTCCAATGGGATATTGCGTTATTTAAACTTGTCTAATGTGAGTTTAATACTTGGATGGTGGGAATAAAAAAGTTTTAAAAGGTAAAGCACTATGTCCTCTATTTCTTCCTGCATGCGGAGTAACACAATGTGAGGATAATTAAGAGGTCTGAGATAACAAAAGGAGTGTGTAATCCCTGAGGGGATAATCAGCCACCAGAGGATACATCCATTACTCCTAAAGGAAGGATCTCCCAATTTTACCAGCAAAAGTATATGTCTAGCAGGTTCCAGGGAAAGTGAACCGAAAGCGTGTATAGCCTAATTGCAGGCATCAAAGGAGGTGAGCGCACATCTTCACTATTTGAAGGATTCACAAAAGTCACAGATTGAGGAACAACAAGCACCAAGTCACTATATACAAACAATTGTTTATTCAATGGGACTATTATTTTGATGATGTTTGGATTCATACTAATCACTACTAGTTATTTATGAGCATTTGGTTATTTTTGTTTATGGGGATCATTTAAATGCGTTTTAGTTGAGTGTTATTAGTTGGTTTATTATTTTTGTTATTTTAAATGAGGGTATTATGAATATAAATGAAATTGAGGGTATTAGTAAGTACATCGTGCCACTAATGATTTATGAGCACTTGGCAAAATATTTTTTCAGAGGAGTATTTTATGTGGAATTATTTTGATATTTATTTGGATGAGACTGATTAGTTGAAATTATCTATTTAAGTATTTTTTGGTATTTATACACTTTTATTAGTTATTTGTATCATAATTTGAATTAATTTAATGGTAATAATTTAATTATTTATTGAGAAGTATTTAGGAGCGCAACATATATTTGTAGATATTTCTAACACAGTTGTAGTTATGTGTTTCATGTTTGCGATCCTCTAGTAATTATCACACCTGTGGCTCGCAAGTCACTCTGATTCATCTATACCTGTTCATAATTTTTTTTCTACTGTCACCAGTCAGTGTCCCTGTACTGCACTGGTGACAGTATGTGAAAAAGAATGTTGAAAATTTTTTACATTTTTTTTTCATTTTCCGAAAAATTATTACAAAACAATTACAACTTCAAAAAGCTTGTGATGCCTCTTATGAAATACGCCGGACTGTCTACTTTGCAAAAAGGGGTCATTTGGGGGATATCTGTACTGTTCTGAAATTTTTGGGCCGCAAGAAATTAGATTGGCTGTCAGTACTTCAGGACTGATCAATTTTCAGACATATCCCATAGTTTGCGAACTCTATAACTTTCCTACAGACTAAATAATAAATACTGATTTGGGTTATTTTCACCAAAGAAATGTAGCAGAATACGTTTTGGCCTACATTTATGAAGAACAATTATTTATTTTCAAACTTTTATACCAGAAACAAAGAAACGTGTTTTTTTTTTCAAAATTTTCGGTCTTTTTTTGTTAATTTAGCAAAAAATAAAAACCCCAGTGGTGATTAAATACCACCAAAAGAAAGCTCTAGTTGTGTGAACAAAATGATTAAATTTTAGTTTGGGTACAGTATTGCATGACCACGCAATTGTCATTCAAAATGTGAGAGCGCTGAAACCTGAAAAATGGCCTGGGCAGGAAAGGGGTAAAAGTGCCCGGTATAGTTGTAATAAAAAAACTGTATTTATTATACATATATGTGTTCCCTTTCAATGCCAGTAAAGTCCAAAACATTTTTTTTTTCTCTGTGTATACATGAATATCATGGATGTGGCATATGAGCACTTTATATTTCTTAGAATAAATGTATGTTAACATGCACTGCTAGAAAGCACTTCACCGCAAAAGTGAATTGTGGCCCTTAGATATTTGTACATGAACCTTTTAAAAACCTGGATTTGCATCAATTTGTTTAATAGCCATTTTAATAAACCTGTAACTACCCCTTAATGAATTTCTTAGAAAACTGCTGCCACAAGGGGGTATTCAGCTTCTCTATATTTCACTGTAGAGCCAAAACTCGCTGACTGTGCCAGATTCAGATATATAAACCTTTCAAAGCAAAAAATGGGTTTCACTTATAGGTTTTATTCTTAAGACGTAGAAAGAAGAATGACAACAATCAAGGATCTTAACTTTTGTCACACTAGATTTGCTTACTCATAAAGACATTAGAAGGCCCTTAGGGAGCTCAGGGGGTCTTTATGAGTAAGTGACGCTAGCAAAAAAAACGTTAAGGTCTTTGGTTGTTGTTATTCTTCTGTCTATGTTTTCTTAAGGGCATTGTACATTTTCAAATGTTTTCATTGCTTTAACTAGTTATTATTGTAATTAGATTCCCTGTGTTTGTCTGTCTTACCATGTAATGATAGGCTTGCATGTTGTGGCTGCAGTTTGCAGCATCATGGCGGATCAGTTCCCCAAGGTTCATGCATTAATCCACTTAGCTTTTCTCCAGGGACAGACAACGTCTTGTTCCAGTTCATACAGTGTCCAGTGTATGCCCTTCCATTTCCTCTGCATTACATCACAAATGTGGGAGAGCTAATAATATGAAACCGCATAGTAATCTCCCATTTAATTGCCCTGTCTGGATTTGTCTGTTTCAGATCTAATTGCTATTTAGCTCTGAACACTAGACTGAAAGACCCAGGGATTGTGGGATATATAGTTTTTTTTCAGGAAGTGTCAGGTCTTATATCACAGACAGAGGTTATGCATTAGCCTGTGCGGTGTTATGCCACAGGCCTTGTGTTGGAACACAAACAGAAACCTCTGACACCAGAATGTGAAGATTTACTCAACAATAGGCTGTGCATACAGGACAACAAATGACGCCATGAAACTACATGATCAATGCACCATCTTATGCATCTTATATAGGTAAACATATAATGTGCAAGAAAGACGGTTTATATTGCCTTTAAGAATAACACCTACAACTGAGCATAAGTACCTGGAACTCTTTTTTTGCTTTAGAAGTTCTGAAACTATTTCTTATTCATTTCACACTCTCTTCAGATAGAGCATTCAACAAAGTTGCTATTTCTGGTTTACATTGTTTGTATATTTTCCCTTTGTGTCTCTAAACAGATCTATGGAATATAATGTTGGCATGCTACTAAAATATAATGATAAAACTAATTTTCAACTTTTGTGGAAAGCAAATAAACAAACAAGTCACTGTAATATTTTATCTCTTTTTCTCACTAGAATGGAATCGGTGATTTGTTTTCCTACCAGAAAAAAACTATGTAATTCAAACAAGTCAGAAAATGGTTGATTTGCTATATTTTTATAAATTTAATATATAAAGCTAGCAAAAGCGAATAGATATTTCTTGGAAATTCTGCTGACGAATGAGTTAGAATAATTCAGTGTAAATAATTTTGTATTTTTCTACTGCTCTATGTCAGAAAGAAGAAACATTGAGACCGTGAAAATTATTTGAATTAGTTCAGCTGCAGTATGGTGCATCAGCCATCAATTCTGAAATTAAGGTTTACTTCTATAAAATAAAATTGCATAGGTTAGGTTTCTGAGATTAATTTACATTTGATAGCAAAGGTAATCTGTCATAAGAGCACTAACACAAGGACACAGTACTGAATATTTTATGTACAAAGGTGCACTTTTCTTTTTGCACCCACTGCCTCTAGAAAGTGTTTAAAACCACTTGACCTCTGGAATATTTTCCCCCCTTCTTGACCACGCCATTTTTTGCTTTGTAGCACTGCGCTACTTTAACTGAGAATTGCTCGGTCATGCAATGCTGTACCCAAATAAAATTTATATAATTTTATCCACACAAATAGAGTTTTCTTTTGGTGGTATTTAACTGCCACTGTTTTTTAATGTTGTATTATATAAATGAAAAAAGACCAAAACATTTTAACATTTTGGTTTGCATGAAAGTATAGTATCTACAAATGACAGTATATAAAATGTAATTTTTATTTATCTATTTTTTAAATACTAGTAATGGTGGCAATCAGTGACTTATAGCAGGACTGTGATAGTGCAATGGGCAATCTTACACTAACTGACACTTTGTGGGAGCTGGATAACTGACATTGACATCACCAATTATACTATTATAGTGATCAGTGCTAATACTATACACTGTCACTGTACTAATGACACTGACTGGGAAGGGGTTAACATCTAGGGGTGATCAAGGGGTTGACTGTGTGCCTAACAAGTGTTAATGTGTTTACTGTGTGCTGTTTTTTATGAATGGATCTATTTTTTCCCCTGCTTAGCAGGGAATGAACAAATAGCAAGAGTGCCTATCATGGAACACATCTCTGTGTTGTTTAACATCACAGAGCTGTGTTCTGTGAATCACTGAGCCAATTAGCGGGTCCAGGCAGTCAATCATTTCAGCACAGTGGCTAAACTATTAGCACTTCTGCCTGGCAATACTAGGGTCGTCGGTTCAAATTCCAACCATGTCACCACCTTCCTGGAGTTTGCATGTTCTCCCTGTGCCTACGTGGGTTTCTTCTAGGTACTCTGGTTTCCTCCCACTCCAAAGACATGCTGGTAGGTTAATTGGCTCCTGTCTAAAATAATTGGCCCTAGTATGTGTAAGTATAAACTTGAGTTAGGGAGCTTAGATTGTGCTCCCCTTGAGGGTTAGGGACCGATGTGAATGTACAATATATATACAGTATATGTAAAGTGCTGCTTAAATTAACGGCGCTATGTAAGTACCTGTAATAATAATAATAATCATTGTCCGGGACACGCTAATTGGCACAGCTGGGTCAGCGGGCATTCGCACACTCCCTACTCAGATGCACTGATCACATACCAGAAACATGATCTAGTGCAGCCAGGCTGCCTTGCCAACGTACATGTAACTGAAGTGATCAGCAGGTGGTTTAACCACTTGCCTACCAGGCACTTATACCCCCTTATTTACCAGGCCAATTTTCAGCTTTCAGCGCTGCCGCACTTTGATTGACAATTGCGCGGTCATGCAACATTGTACCCATATGAAATTTTGATCATTTTTTTTCTCACAAATAGAGCTTTCTTTTGGTGGTATTTGAAAAAAAAAAAGTTTCTTTGTTTCTATTAAAAATTTTTTCAAACAGGTAATTTTTCTCCTTCACTGATGTGCGTTGATGAGGCACTACTGATGGGCACTGATAGGCGGCACTGATGGGCACTGATAGGCAGCACTGATGGGCACTGATAGGCAGCACTAAAGGGCACTGATAGACAGCACTAATGAGGTGTCACGGATAGGCGGCACTAATATGCAGCACTGATAGGCGGCACTGATAGGTGACACTGATGATGGGTACTGATAGACGGCACTGACTGGCATCACTGCTGGGCACTGACTGGTAGCACTGTCTGGCACAACCCCTGGGCACTGACTGGCGACACTGACTGGCAGCACTGCTGGGCTGCACTGGTGGGCAGCACTGGTGGGTGGGCACAGGTGGGTGGCACTGGTGGGCACAGGTGGGTGGGCACAGGTGGGTGGCACTGCTAGGCACAGGTAGATGGCATTTCTGGGCACAGGTAGGTGGCACTGCAGAGTGGCACAGGTGGGTGCACTGCTGGACACAGGTGGGTGATCTGCTGGGCACAGGTGGGCGGAGCTAGTGGGCGCACTGCTGGGCACAGGTGGGCGGAACTTGCGGGTGGCACTGCTGGGCACCGATCATCAGGGCACTGATCATCAGTGCCCTGATGATCGGTGCCGATCCCCGCTCTGACAACTGCCGGTTCTCGGCAGTACTTTCCTCACGATCTGACAGCGTGAGGAAAGTGCAGCCGAGAACCGGCACTTGCATTTCCCTCTGATCAGCGTGTCATTGGACACCGCTGATCACGTGGTAAAAGGCCGCTGTGATTGGCCTTTTACCACATCACGTGATCAGCTGTGTCCGTAGGACACAGCGATCACGGAGATCGCCGGGTGCGCGCCCCCCGGGGCGCGCAGGAGAGCACGTTCTGGGAGGACGTCATATGACGCCCACTCAGAACTGGCCGGCTGCAGTGTAGCCGTCATTCGGCTATATGCGGTCGGCAGCTAGTTAAAGGCCCTATGAATAATAAACAAATGAGGTTGACATCAAAGATTGTTTATCGGAGTGTGACATGTGCTCTGAGTCTGATTTCTTGATATTTAAAGCTCAACTCAAGGTAAAAAAAATATCCAATTGCTTCTCGGGGGATCAGGAAGGCATTTTTTCCCCTGTAGGAGCAAATTGGATTGCTGGTTTTTGCTTGCCTTCCTCTGGATCAACTCCTCCTATTTTTAATGGTTGAACTGGATGGACATTTGTCTTTTTTCAGCCAGACTAACTATTTAACTACCGTATTTTCCGGCATATAAGACGACTGGGCGTATAAGACGACCCCCTACTTTTCCTGTTAAAATATAGGGTTTGGGCTATACTCGCAAGTATAGCCCAAACCCTATATTTTAACAGGAAAAGTAGGGGGTCGTCTTATACGCCCAGTCGTCTTATATGCTGGAAAATACGGTAGTTTTTTTTTTAGAACGTGGGTCTGATACCCAGGACATTGGTAATCTACCATACACACAACTGGTAACGGGCCATCCCTTAAATTGTTCCCATCCTCATTATGCCTAGTTACATGACTTTACAAACCTAATCACAGTATCTTCCAATATCTAATCAAGGTATGGTATAGATCAATTCTCTCCAAATTGTGGCCTGGGGGCCAGACAGGGCCCTTCACTTGTCTTTATCCAGACCTTGAGGCATTATTTCTTGAACTAATATGAGACACTCTTCTGCCAACTGATCTCAACAATGGAGCGCTATTCCTGCCAGTGATGCCATAGATGGGGCATTATTCCTCCCAAAGATACTAATGATGAGGCACTATTCCTCCCAATGATACCAACAATGGAGCACTATTCCTCCCAATGATACCAACGATGTGGCACTATTCCACTCAATAATACAAATAATGGGGCACTTTTCTTCCCCAATACCAAATGTAGTGATGCTGTTACTGGTGCCAGGAAAATTTCCACTCTCGCTGGTCACAGTCAGCTCCCACTTAAAGTCTGAAGGCCCTTTGTTTAGAAATTTTGGAGACCCCTGGAATAGATGATACATACTGCACATCTGCTTCAGATTGCACTAGTTCACTTAGGGATAAGAATATTAATGGAATTTTGAGTGTTTGGTCAAAACAAAATCCACAGTGGCTCCATGGAGTTTTTTAGTGATGCGACTGTAAATCATCCAAAGATGCCAAGGTAGTTTAGACTTAGATTAGTATGGTTGCTGATAGGCTGCCATGGACTACTGTGCAGTAGACTTTTTTATTTGTCTATTTAAATCAAAGCTACATTTGGATTGCAAAATCTGTGAGAATGTATAAAATTTTCCCATAGTCCCACTTACTTTAAATAATCAGAGCTGCTGCATGTGTGAGAATTTATGTTGTGTCTTCATCATCTGCTACCTAAGCAAACAGAAGGGTTGAAGTACCCTGTCAGTACTTTTCACCCTTGGGTTTTGTAAAGGAAGGGAAATTTCTGTGTGCACTAAGCTTATAGGACCCACTGTGGGGCTTGCAGACAGTGAATTTAGAAAAGAAATGGCGTGCACATTGAGCACTTATATCACTTTTCAATACTGTAGGTCTGATATACAAAAGTGCAAAATATGTGGAAAATTGGTTGTGTTCAGTAATCGGGGACCATATTTTCTAACATGAAAAGGGATTTAATTACAATATGTGCAGATAATTAAAAAAACAAGTTAAACCACAGTTGCATTTCTGCTCGCTTACTACCTAAATCAGTTTCTAGTATGCAGGTTTTAGAATCCAAAACTGAACTTCAAGAAAACAGATAAATGGATGAAATACATATACAATATGAGAGCTGTTCTACCTACCAATGGATTTGCATTTTTGCCCATTTGAACAATAAACCTGGGCTCTACTGCAGTTAAAGTGATTGTAAAGGATCATATTTTTTTGGGTTAAATAGCAAACGTCATACTTACCTACTCTGTGCAATGGTTTTGCACAAAACAGCCCCAATCCTCCTCTGCTCAGGTCCCCCGCTGGTGCTCCTGGATCTTCCCTCCTGCTGAGTGAACCCAGAGCAAGCTGAGTGCTCTGGGGGCACACCTGCATGCTCAATCCCAAGCCGCCTCTGTGTGTCTATAACACTCCCACTTTTCCTCACTGGCTGTGATTGACAGCAGCAGGAGCCATTGTCTTAGCCAATGAGGAGAGAGAGAACTGAGAGAGTCTCTGCTCTCCTGCACATCGTTGGATTGAGATTGGGCTCAGGTAAGGGGAGTGTGGGAGCTTGCGGGGGAAGCTGCAAGCAGAAGGTATTTATATTCATGCATAGAATGCATGAAGGTAAAAAAAAACCTGCCTTTACAACCACTTTAATTCTTGTCCATTGATCTTTTCCATCTGCCAGCATGAGTCTGCACCGGGAAGGAGAAGCAGAAGGCTATCTAAGCTCATCTCTCAGTCTCTCCTGTCAGCATGCTCTTTGTTGGCCACTGAAGAACTGATTGGCTTTATATGCTGCTTCTTCCTCCCCTAATATGAGCTCTGCTATACAGGAGATTACAAGGGGTTGATGTCAGGTCAAATTTAGATACTTACACCAGTTGCTTTTATAAATATACTTAATGATTTTAAAGACACATATCTGAAAGATAGATAAATATATATGCATGTTGAAGCTGCTTTTTATGGTTTAAGTCAATGTATTGATATATATCAAAATTACATCATACAGTGTGCTGGTGAATTTATTCCAAAAAGTAAAACCGAACAAATGCTAACAGTAAAAAGCCTACAGATTAGAGGGTTGTATGAAAACAAACAAAAGGACACCACTGCAATTCAGCCTATGCCAATGGTAAGCTCGATATTGAACATCATTAAGCTTTTATTTTGCTGCCTTGTTCAAATAATTATGTACTTAGTAACAGTTATACACTACATTAAATCACATGTATTTTAGGGGGGGATAATAATATTAATTAAGTGCTTAAGACTAAACAGTGTTCTGGTTTATTCTGTATCAAGAGTAGCTCTTGTGTGAGAAAAAAATGATTAATATATTTCTGATTGTGTCTGCATCAACAACTTCAAAATCTGTAATTATTGTAGGCTTGGTCAAACAGATAGTCAAAAAATTTAGCATATATTTAGGGAGATATTTTTGAAATCTGGCATTCAGATGGGTTGTTAATCCTTGAAACTGCAGTAGAGGTTTCCAGTTCAAATCACAAGAAGCACTTGTGAATTCAAATGTAATAATATTAATTGTGGAACATGGTTGAAAGGCCACTGTGTACTTGTGAAATGATGGAGGGATAGTGGATGTAGAACATGCAAAATTAAATGAAAATGTATTTACTAGCTTTTATGGCAATATTTCAAAATATATATTTAAATACAGCGCTGATACAGTTCAATACTAGAGGGTTAGGAGGGCTCTGCTCCTTGGAGCTTACAATCTAAGAGGAAGGGGCTGGTGGTACAAAAGGTAATAACTGTGGGGGATGAACTGATAGGAGAAATAGAAGATTCGATTATTAGCTGAAGGCAGGATAGGCTTCCCTGAAGAGATAGGTTTTCAGGGATTGCCTAAAAATGGGAAGAGTAGGCGATAGTCTACTAAACTGGGGTAGAGAGTCCCAGAGGATAGGGAGGCTCTGGAGAAGCCTTGGAGACGAGCATGGGAAGAGGAGACAAGGGAGCTAGAGAGCAGGAGATTGTGGGAGGATCGGAAAGGATGGTTTGGGTAATATTTGGAGACAAGATTGGTGACGTAATTTGGGGCAGAGTTATAAATGGCTTTATATGTTATTGTTAATGTTATTGCTTATCCAATGACCAAGGGAGGAGGTGTAGATGGAGAAGAGAAGGGGTCCAAGAACAGAACCTTGAAGGACCCCTACAGAAAGTGGAAGTGGAGCAAAGGAGACAGAGTTATAGGTAACACTAAAGCAGCGCTGTGATAGGTAGGAGGAGAACCATGATAGAGCAGAGTCTCAGAGGCTAAGAGAGTGAAGTTTTTTTTGAGGAGGGGATAGTCAACCATATCAAAAGCCACAGAGAAGTCAAGTAGTAAGAGTATAGAGTAGTGGCCATTGGTTTTAGCAGTTATTAAATCATTAGTGGGTTTTAGTAGAGCAGTTTCAGTGGAGTGTAGTGAGCAAAAGCCAGACTGTAAAGGGTTATAAATGCATCCCCAAACTTGCAAAGAACCTCCACCATGCTTTACTGTTGCCTGCAGACACTCATTATTGTACTGCCCAACAGCCCTTCAGTGAACAAACTTGTTTAGAATAATATTTAAGAATTGATTTCAGGTTTAAATTGAAAATGGAAGACTGACTGTTGAGGATAAAGTTGAAATAGCTGCTAGGAAAAATACAAGTAGAGGCCATTAAAATAACTGAAACTTAAACTATAGATACAAGTGCTCTTTCATATATGCTGGTGATGTGATTACAGTGATCATTTATTTATGTGTGTTCTGTTTTATCATTCAAAAGTCTGAAAAAACAAGGAGAAAAGTGCAACCTGCAATATCCAAGGAAGGACTCACCAACACAGTGCAACAGAGAATGTCTCTGATGGCAGAGGTTTTCAACAGCAAAGAAGAATGGCTTACGAACCAGAAGAAACACTACAGTTTGGTTGACCTTGACAGTCCTAAGAATTACAGTGGTGACACAAAAGAACTAGACACAATAGATGTCAAGAGACTACACAATCCCACTGATCAGCTGAATAAAGAGCTGTCAGCCAACGCACAACTGCCACAGAATGTTATCAAGGAGCTAAACCTAGTTCTTCGCAAAAACAGAAAAGACCAGAATGAAAGCCTGTAATTCAAAAGCCATTTTGATTATAACATGGAGTATATACTATCAATTAAACGGAAAATCTAGCTTATATCATTTTCATTTCAAGCAATGCGAAATGTGAAAATTACCATTTTATACTCCACAAATTGTTGAGCAAATGAAGCAATAGGTGGATATAAAATGAATTATACACTATGGGGTTGATTTACTAAACCTGGAGAGTGCAAAATCCAGTTTTAGTAAATAAGCTGTCTTTGTTTTTTTCTTTTTCTCCAAGCCGTCCAACTTCATCTTACTGTAAAAGCAGCCTGACTGTCTCATTGCTTTGGGTAAGGGATGATTTTATATAAATTAGTTCGCTCTCCTGTTAAAGTATTTCAAAGACAGGCATCAAAGACATTACTATTCTTGAGCTGCCTGCCCACTAACTTCCAGCAAAAGTATGTATCTGGTATGGGACAGGGGAGGGGGGGGCTATGGTACTATGAGATTTAACTTAGCAGATAAACTGCATTTTGCAGTGTGCAAACTTTAGCTTTTAGTTAGGTATACACTGAGGTTGGAAATAAACACAAATCCATTATGTTTAACCAAAAGTCAAAAACAAATACATAAAACCCTTGCACCCCCAGAACCCTAAGCATGTGACCTATGTAAAGTGTTGTCCATTTTGCTCTAACAGGGAAAAAAATTGCATTTAGAACACTTCCAACTCTTTTTCAAAGTGATCTACTGATTTGTCTGGAAACAGTTCCTGAGGAGGGCCATTCCACATTTTCAATATTTCAGCTTTTACTCTAAAGAACCCTTTCCATAATTATAATTATGTCAGCCACACGTATCTCTCTGCCCAGGGCTAGAAAGTGGAAACTACTGTACAATGTTTATTGATTTTAGAAATGCACATCATAATGTCCAGCTTAGCACAAGAAAAAACACTTT
Source organism: Staurois parvus (assembly GCF_062004578.1). NCBI lineage: Eukaryota > Metazoa > Chordata > Amphibia > Anura > Ranidae > Staurois > Staurois parvus. The sequence continues at coordinate 2,670,186 of NW_028318000.1, forward strand.
TTACTTTTTTAACATTTCATGATTTTTTTTTGGTTTGTGTAACATTTCAGTTTGAACTTGTGATTATTTTTTTTATCATTTTTTATCATTTTTTGACATTTTATCATCTCTATATTTACAGTATATAAATGTCTGCTTGCATCTATAGACATATGAAGGGAATCTGTCATGAAATAGCTAACCTGTTTCAAAGGTGCATTTTCCTTGATTGATTACTGACATGGAACAAGCATGTGTATATCAAGGGTACTAATAATGTAATACCTCTAACAAATGTATATTTATGTAATATGATATATCTACCACCTGATACAACTACTTTGTAACCTGTCTTACTGCATGCCAAAAAATAGGACCCAGAAGAACCCAGAGATCAATGTAGTTCTCACCCATAATCAGTAATGCTTTCTATAAACATTATCAATAATAATACATGGACCTTAAAATTGAACTTCAGGGAAAGGAAAAATTCCTTGCAAGAGTTACATGCTCATTTACAGTGAAGGAAATAAGTATTTGATCCCCTGCTCATTTTGAATGTTTGCCCACTCAGAAAGAAATGACCAGTCTAAAAATCAAATGGTAGGTGTGTTGGAACACTGAGAGACAGAATAGCAACAGAAAATTCTAAAGAAATGCATGTCTAACAAATGATGCACTGATTTGCATGTTCATGAGGGAAATAAGTATTTGATCCTCTATCATTCAGCAGGATTTCTGGCTACCAGGTATCTTTCATATAGGTAACAAGCTGAGATTAGAAGCAGTCTCTTAAAGGGAGTGCTGCTAATCTCACTTTGTTACCTGTATAAAAGACACCTGTGCACAGGAGCAATCAAACAATTAGATTCCAAACTCTCCACCATGGGAAAGACCAAAGAGCTGTCCAAGGATGTCAGATACAACATTGTAGACCTACACAAGGCTGGACTGGGCTACCAAACTATCTCCAAGCAGCTTGGTGAGAAGGTGACAACAGTTGGAGCAATCATTCACAAATGGAAGAAACACAAAACAACTGTCAGTCTCCCTAGGTCTGGTGCACCATGCAAGATTTCACCTCATGGAGAGTCAATGATCATGAGAACAGTGAGGAATCATCCCAGAATTATACGTGAGGATCTTGTCAATGATCTGCAGGCAGCTGGCACCACAGTCACCAAGAAAACAATTGGTAACACACTACGCAGACAAGGATTGAAATTCTGCAGTGCCCGCAAGGTCCATCTGCTCAAGAAAGCACATGTCCAGGTCCATCTGAAGTTTGCCACTGAACATCTGAATGATACAGAGGAGGACTGGTTGAAAGTGTTGTGGTCAAATGAGACCAAAATCGAGCTCTTTGGCATCAACTCAACTGGCCGTGTTTGGCGGAGGAGGAATGCTGCCTATGACCCCAAGAACACCATCCCAGCTGTCAAACATGGTGGTGGAAACATTCTGCTTTGGGGGTGTTTTTCTGCTAAGGGGACAGGACAACTGCACCACATCAAAGGGACGACGGATGGGGCAATGTACCCTCATATCTTGGGTGAGAACCTTTTTTCCTCAACCAGGGCATTGAAAATGGGTCGTGTATGGGTGTTCCAGCATGACAATGACCCAAAACACATGGCCAGGGCAACAAAGGAGTGGCTCAAGAGGAAGCACATTAAGGTCCTGGAGTGGCCTAGCCAGTCTCCAGACCTTAATCAGATTGAAAATCTGTGGAGGGAGCTGAAAGTTCTAGTTGCCAAACATCAGCCACCAAACCTCAATGACTTGGAGAGGATCTGCCAAGAAGAGTGGGCCAAAATCCCTCCTGAGATGAGTGCAAACCTGGTGGCACTTATCTCAGGAGATTGAAACGTCTGACCTCTGTGATTGCCAACAAGGGATTTGCCACCAAGTACTAAGTCATGATTTGTGAAGGGGATCAAATACTTATTTACCTCATGAACATGCAAATCATTCGATTTCTAGACTGATCATTTCTTTGTGAGTGGGCAAACATTCAAAAACAGCATGGAATCAAAATACTTATTTCCTTCACTGTAGGTCTAAGGGGCCACAAAGTGCAATTTTATTTTCCTGACCCTCTTCTCCTGCATTCCCTCTCTAGACTGTAAGACTGGTCTCAGCAGCTTCTTTTTCTCTATGTTCCAGTGGCTTCAGGTTCTCTTGCGTCATCAAGTCCTGTGTAGAGCCCATAGGCCTTGTATTGGATGTGAGGATGCCAATGGACAGTCTACTACTTGAGCATAGGGGAGTAGAGGAGAGCACCAGCTGTTGGGGAAGAGGGAAACATCAAGTAAAACTGTTTTTTGCAACTACCTAACCTAAATGAATAGCCCCACTGCATGGGGGGGGGGGGGGGGTGTTACCTTTCTCTTGAATGGGCATTATAGCTGAACACTAGATAAACAGCTAAATACAAGACTGAACTAAATTTATCAGAGTTTTTTACTTGCCAAAGGATTTTTGTCTCTGTCCACCCAGTCCTGAGACATACACAGCCTTGACAGAAAGCTCAGAAAGACATTTCCCTACGCAGCTAAGTTACAGAATCACCTCCCTCCCTGCCTGTGATTGGATAGCGAAGGAGCAGCAACAGACTGATGTATTTATCTCTCTGCTTGCTTTATCTGTCAGTATGCTCTATGTCCTCATATGCTCATGTAGTTTGATTGTTCTTTAGTGGAGTCTCTACTCTCCCAGTCTCGGTGCTGATCTGTGGGATACTTCAAGAAGCTGGAATCAAGTCCAATTCAGGCACTTTTATTAGTATTTAAAAGTACATTTAATGTATTTTTTAAATAAATACCTCACTTTTTATTTGTTATAAAAAACACTGCTTTAAGTTATTGATCAAGGGGTAATGATGTGGGGTAGTTGCTAGTCACGAGGGCATGTGATGTAATGTGATGACTCTGTTGTGTGTGTTACTTTTCGTTTGAGCTATTGAGCTCAATAAACAGGCTTTTCACAATAGGAGGAAAGAAGAAAATAGAAAACGTTAGAGAGCATAAACGTTGACCTTCTGGATGAATATAAGAATACATAATATTCATATGCGCAGTTTCATATATCTAATAAAAATTACATTTCATTTTTGTAGTCTTGACCATGATGAATATAAATCTATAAAAATACTGTATGTTCCCTTTAAGACAGTAATGATACTGATATGGTTTTCAGGCTGCCTGTAGGTTGAACTGCTCCATTTTACTAGTTATTCTGTGCTGGTAATCTTTTCTTAGTGAAATTACTGCAAACAGTGGTTCTAGGAAACGTCCATTCAGGCAAATGGAGTATGTGAATAATTTATTTATAAATGGCCAGGGGTGTGCATAATAAGAAAGTGGGTTACAAGGATTTGCTGAGCGGTATACAAAACCAATGCCAGGATGAATTAAGAAGTTTTATACAGGAAGGCAATGTGATTGTGCTAAATAATTTCCTGAACTTCATATTTAATCAATACAGGTGTTGTTTATTTGATAATGTACCCTTTAAAAGTAGATGTAAGCCCAATAAATAAAGCATATACTGTAAGCTTTAACAGGTTCGCTTCAAAGGCAATTTTAATTCTGTTTTAATGCATATCCTATTAAAATAATACTGTAGCATGGAACAGGGTGTGGCATTGTTGGAAGACTGGTCAAAGCAGTGAAAACTACTACACCATATAAAAAGGAATCCTTTGATAAAGTGAAATATTGGGGGTACAGTGTTGAACAGAACTACAAAGAAAAAAGTTTTTTTTTTTTGGGGGGGGGGGGGGAAACAAGGCAGTGGGAAAAGCAAATAGAATTTTAGGATGTATCACTGGAGGGATCACCAGCAGGAGGAAGGAGATCCTAATTCCCCTACACATATCTGTAGTTAGGCCTTTTTTAGAATACTGTGTCCACTACTGTAGACCTCACTTACCAAAAAAAAAAAATATATATAAGATAAGATAAAAGAATGGTTAAAGGTCTATGGATGAAAGATATTAAGAGAGACTTCAAGACCTAAAATGTACAGTCATGAGGAGAGAAGGTAAAATGGAGACTTAAATACATTAAGGATGTGAATAAGGTTTATGAGGACAGTATTTTTAATATGAAGCTAAAATCAAGAACATGAGGACAAAACCTCAATCTAGCAGGAGGAAAGAGGAAAGGGAAGGTGAGGAGTACCTGTGAGCTACTGTCAACCAGGATGGAAGGACAGATCAGCATCAGAATAGCTGCAACATGAACATTTTAATAAGTTCACTTTTTGTATTTATTTGTATTTATGGTGTAACGTGTTCATATAAAGCACTTGTCTGTGGCTGTGTGGGTGGAGCCCAGCAGAGCTTGAATGTTTCCAAATTGTGATAGCTGCTCCGGGGCCCTGCCCACACAGTTGTGTCATTCATACACAGAGTTTCACAGTTAGTCTGGTTGAAAAAAGACACAGGTCCATCCAGTTCAACCCATAGAGAAAAACAAAAACAAACAAATAGAATAACACACACATACACAAATAGAAAACTTCCATATACACAATCCTATACCCACAGTTAATCAAGAGGAAGGCCCCCCCCCGAAGAAAAACATAATCCAATTTGCTCCAGTGGAGGAAACAAAAAGAGGCAATCAGATATTCCCTGGATTAGCTTTACCTATAAATATTAGTATCCAGTAACATTTGTGCATTTAGAAAATAATCCAGACCTTTTATTAAACAATCTACTGAGGTGGCTGTAACAATCATGCACACAGGGAGAGGAGCGGTTCTCCATTTTGCTCCAAACTTCTGCATTTTGGTATTTCTCTTAAATTCCAAATCAGTCTCCCTCCTCCGATTTTCCCCCTCCCTCAAGAATGCGTTCAGTGTACCTTGCTAGTCCCTGCCTTTATACAATCCTTTTACCAAATGAGGCAATTGGGTTCTGTTGTAAGAGACAGCCCGTTGATTTTGGGTAGAAAAAGAGGCTGTTATGTTTTGTGTGTAGAGAGAGAAGTGAGGACCTTCTGCATTTTAACATCTAGCAGGCAGTGTGTGTTACATCTTTTTTCTGTAAATATTTCTACTGTACCCTTTTGACCTTTTAGTAATAAATCTTACTTTCTAAAAGTGTTGAACTGTTTCTATATCTCTTTAATGTGACTTATGAATCCCTGCTGCTGAAGAGCGCTACTATGAGTGTTTAACCCTCTGTATAACCTGTCTGTGGAGATAGCGGCATACCGACGATTAACCAATCATCCTAGTGTCTTGCTGAGTTTCCTCTTTCTCTATACAAAAAGGAGGTGGTGGCAGTGTGAATGGTTAATTGCGTAATTAACCTGACCCAGTAACAAATCGCATTCAGGCTGCCGGTACATAGATTGTGGTCCCATTAGCTGGAAAATCGTTGTGCAGGGTGCAGCTGGGCTTGGCATTGTTACGCATGTGACATCGCGGTGTCAGATTGGCTAGTCCTTTGGTCACGAGTTTGGTGAGAAGGTCAGAGGTCTGACACGCGATCGTCACACTGGCCAGAACTAGATCTTGAGGGAGTCTATTCTGCATTTTCAAAGCTTTTACTGTGAAGAAGCCTTTCCATATTTGGAGCCCCCCTTGTCCTCTGTGATGACCTTAAAGTGAATAACAAAGTTCACTATATGGACCACTTATCTATTTATACATGTTGATCATATCCTCTGTAGCAGGGGAAATTTATCCTATCTGTGACTGCTGTAATCTGCTGACTGGCATCTCCTTTGAAAACCTGACACTTGCACTGAACACAGACAAGGCAGTGAGGGATTTCAGCCCCACTTCTCCTCTCAGACTGTAATAGAGAGAGAGCCAATCAGAAGATCCATTAAAGGAGACAATGACAGGGACTTTCCCAAGAAGGAGGTGCAGCTACAAAGCATTGTGGAATATGCAGTCTTCAACAGAAACAGCCTGATAGGCTGATAAAGAAATAGAACTACAAAAGCCATCATGCTTAGTGAGAGCAGAGTGAAAGTCTCCATCTTGTGTTTTCCTGAGGAGAGGCAGTCTGTGTGTGGCAAGGTAACAGTCTGAACCTAGCAGAGGAGTGCTTGGGGTCAGTTCACAGCATGCTGAGTCACCTGCATATGTCAGGGGAACATCCAAACTGAGATATGTGGACCTACAATACAGAAGTGCTCATCGTGAGGTGACCAGAGGAGCCTGTCATTTCCAGGATGATCGTTTGGGTCTTAGTCACAGGATCTGGTGAGAGGGATTTTGCCCACTGGCAGATGATGGGAACGCTGCACACATACAGAGACATTACACTTGCCCACACTCACCAGGCACTGGGATGTGTAGATGGCCCTGATAAACAGGCACAGTATTTGCTTTGCTATACAAATACTGCCACGGGATTACAATTATACCTTACCATAGGAGTTTAAGTGCACCAACGAAAGTGGCTAGCTGAAGATCCCAAGAGTCATTCTGTTACCAAGAGCCTGAAGTTACTGGTGCCATACGGGCACGCGCATGCGTATTCAGGCCTCTATATTGCATGGTGTGTGAGGGAATAGCTTTACCTTGGAAAGTAACTATTAAGCATCAGTTGGGCGCACTGTTTGCCTATTGGGCTTGTGGTTTCAGGGGTTAGAAGGGAGAAGTTTGACACAACAGAGAGTCACTCTCCTTCCTGCTTGGACATCATAGAGCCGTATTTATGTAGAGGAGTTAAATCCACTTTGAGGTTACCATTTAAGTGTTTGCCTCTGCTCTTGGGGTTATTCACGGTTGGAATCCCCTGAAAGCAGCCTGAGTGTAAAAGTGAGCTATATTGCTTTTGGTCACAGTATTTGCTGTTCTCTTGATTCGCCTAACGTATACCTGTTGTTAATGTTTATTACTTCCCATAGAGGTCTTACACTAAAGCTGATCTCTGTGTTTTATTATAAAGTGTGTGCTTTTCATTGGTCCTTGCACTTACACTATTGCCAGGTGTGTCATTTGGGGCTGAGACAGTTCTTGGGGTTGAGAGGCAGAGTGGTGGAGTGAACAAACTTAAGCAGCCCCTATGGGGGTATCGCTACACCTCCTTAACCACTTGCCATCCTGAGGATTTACCCCCCTTCCTGACCAGGACTCTTTTTGCTATTCGGCTCTGCACATTTCAACTGGTAATTGTGCAGTCATGCAATACTGTACCCAAAGAAAATCTACGTCCTTTTTTTCACACAAATAGAGATTTCTTTTGGTGGTATTTTATCACTTGTGCGCTTTTTATTTTTTGTGCTATAAATAAAAAAAAGACCAAAAAGTTGGAAAAAAAAACCCTATATTTTTTACTTTCGGCGAATAAAAAATATATAGTAAACTCAAAGTTAGTCATAAATTTAGGCCAAAATGTATTCTGCTACATGTTTTTGGTAAAAAAAATTCCAAGAAGTGTATATGGATTGCTTTGTGTGAAAGTTATAGCGTCTACAAACTATAGTATAGATACTGCAATTTAAGCCATTTTTGTTATACAGCGCTGCACTAGTTTAACTGACAATTGCGCTGTCATGCAATATGGTACATAAATAAAATTTGTCTTTTTTTCACACAAATAGAGCTTTTGGTGATTTTTATTTTTTGCACTGTAACAAAAAAAAAAATCGAACATTTTGAAAAAAAACAAAACAATATTTTCACATTTCTGTCATAAAAAATATCCAAAAAACTCAAATTTTGTCATAAAGTTAGGCCAAAATGTATTCTGCTACATGTTTTTGGTAAAAAGCCTAGCCATATACAGGAGCCTGAAATCCAATGACCACTTTAAAAGTCTGAAGGTGCGTAACTTCCTCATTTCACTTCCTCACTACCTATCACAGTTTTGGAGGCCAGGAAATACCAGGACAGCACCAAACCCCTCCAGATGACCCCTTTTTGGAAACTAGACACTCCAAGAAATGTAAAAAGAGGCATGGTGAGTATTTTGCAGATCTAACTTTTCTCACAAGGTTTTGAAATATAAAAAAAGAAAAGAAAAAATATGTTTTTGTTTTCTTTCTTCATATTCCAAAAACTTTTGGCAACAAACACGATTTGCAAAATACTCACCATGCTTCTTATCAAATTCCTTGGGGTGTCTACATTCCAAAAAGGAGTCATTTGGGGGGATTTGGTGCTATCCTGGCATTTCAGGGCCTCCGAAACTGTGATAGTGTCAGGTAGTGTAATGAGGAAATAAAGCCCTTTAAAAGCCAGAAGGTGGTTATTGGATTTTGGGGTCCTGTACTTGGCTAGACTGCCAAAAAGTCTCTCACATGTGGTATCCCCATACTTGGTAGAAGCAGCAGAATGTATTTTGGGGAGAAATTCCACATATACCCATGTCTTGTGTGAGCAATAAATCATTTAAGTGACAATTTTGTGTAAAAAAAAAAATTTTTTTTGTCATTTTCCAAAAACTTGTAAAAAAAAAAAAATTCTCCTATTGACTCACGTCACTCACTCTTCTAACCACCTGAAGACCAAGCCTTTTCTGACACTTTTTGTTCACATGAAAAAAATCTGTATTTTTTGCTAGGAAATTACTTTGCACCCCCAAAAATTATATATTTTTTAAAGAAGACACCCTAGTGAATAAAATGGTGGGTGCTACAATTTCTTATGTCACATAGTACTCACGTAGCAATTTTTCAAATGCAAATTTTTTTTACAAAAATACACTTTTTTTACTTTTAATGCACAAAAACACAATATATTGGCCAATTATTTGGTAACATATAAAAGATGATGGTATGCAGAGTAAATAGATACCAAATATGACACGCTTTAAAACTACACATGCCCTTGTGCTATGGCAACAAACTGCATAAGGAGCAGCTGCAGCTATCATCCTGGTATAACCACTCAAAGTCCAGTGATGTACCAGTATGTCACTGGTCCTTGTTGAGTGTATATGCTATGTTATTTTTTTTTATGTGGGCTGAATGACAAAAAGAGAAGAAATCTCTGCCAGAAGTGTGTGGTATATAAATATTTTAAAATATATATGCTGAAGCAGAGGGGCCATCCACCCTTTGGCCACCCCAGGTCCCCATGCTTCGGTATATATGCTCTTTTTTTAACTGCAGATGAAAAATCTCATCCAACAGCACTGCCCACACTGACTTATGTATATTCTGAGAGCAAGGTCCTGTTGCTGTCAGAATAAACAAGTCGGTGCTCCAGCTCAATGACATCCTCATTCCTCAAGCAGGCTTTTTCCACCTTTCTAAGATGGGTATTTACAAGCCGTTGGGGTTAGCCCCGGCGATTAGGTCACGTGGTGCCACATGCGCCAATTCTAAGATTGTACAAATGTCTAAATAGTGGCATGCTTGAATAAAAATTGTCCACCTATAAGTGGTACCCCATATGGAAAAAGGATGGCACCAAGTCCCAAACTATCTTGACACTGCTCCTCATGCCTCCCCATCCATCTTTTCCCTTGTAAATCCAAAATTTATATGTATAGCCTGTTGCCCTCTCACAAGTCTTATACATCTCGACTCCATATCTGGGACGTTTTCTAGGGAGAAATTGTTTGAATGGAAGGCAGCCAGAAAAATTAATGAGGGACTCATCAATGCAGATGTTTTGCTGGGGAGTATAGACATCTGCAAATTTTTCATTAAGGTGATTTATGAGGGGCCGAATTTTGTGGAGCCTGCCAAAATCAGGGTCACTCCAAGAACAACAGAGTGTGTTGTCAATGAAATGCATAAAACACATTATACTCTCATATCTATGCCTGGCCATGGCAGGAGAGAACAAGGGCATATGATGAATCGGGTCTGTGGATCAATACAACCGCAATTCATTTTTTTTAGTAATGTTGAAGGTTAGGACCAAAAAAAATGTAAATTCGGAAACCATAATGGGTTTCCATGTGAATGGTCTGGCAAGGTTTGAATTTGGGTTGGTGGCGGTAAATTGTTGTGCATATAAATTGCTTTGATCCACAATCAATGCATACAGATCATCTGTGAAAAACAGCTGCAAAAAAATCAAGGGCAGTATTTAAATGTGCTGTTTCCACCTGAATTCTGGGTTGGGTGGTGAATGGGGGAAGTTCGGGTGCTGCAGAATTTGTGGGCTACCAATTGGGATTTGCAAGCACATTCGGAAGGATACTAGGGGCTCTACGGGCCTATGTGCGAATTCTTGGTGGCTGCGAATTCTTGGACACTACTTGTGCTCGCCACTGTATCAGCTTGTACTGCACTTATGGGACTCGCCACGGAGTCCCATAAGTGCAATACAGGCTGGAGACTGCTTGAACCGCTACAAAAAAATTTACTGGCAAATGCTAACAGAGATCAGGCCTGATTCTGCGAACACTGCGGTTTTGTGTGCAATGTAGTAATTGACAGTGACCTACTGACACTGCACTTGCTGGGGGAGAAGGGGGGGTAAGCGTAGGGGCTAAACGCAGGTGCTGGCAGGTGTTGAGTCTGATCCCGCTAAAGCTGCATTTTTGGTGACACTATACTAATGTGAACACTGGTATAGTGCTGATCTGATCAAAGATATTGATCGGTTCAGACACTATACTAGCAATGGAGGTTCATTGTGTATATGAGCGTGTTCCTGGCAATCAAGGGGTTAAATGTGATGACTGGTGTACTAACGGGCAATCTGACGCTATCTGCAAGGGGCATGAAAACCGCGGGAGCGCAAATCATGTATATATACACGTGATTTTGCTCACCTGTGCCGCCCTGTAGCAGTTTTTCTACTATAGGGTGTCACGAAAGTGGTTAAACATGTATAGTGAAAAAAAAATTTAAAAAATCAAATTTTGTCATAAATTTAGGCCAAATGTATTCTGCGACATGTCCAATATGTGTAAATGAATTGGTTTACATTAAATTTATAGTGTTTACAAATGGTGGTATAGATATTGGAATTTTTTTTTCTTACTAATAATGGCGTCGATCAGCAACTTACAGCGGGACTGCGGTGGACAGTCTGACACTGGGGGAGGACTGACTTGGTGTCACTGACATCCCCAGTGACACCAATACAGTGATCAATGCTAAAAAAAAAGGCACTGGCACTGAGCAGGAAGGGGTTACCAATGAGGGGTGATCAAAGGGAGTGTTTTACTGGGGGGCAGGGGGGATGTGCTTCACTGTAAAGCACACTACTCTGGATGGCTCTGTTCAGCCTCCAGAGCAGTGTGTCCAAGCTGACAGGGAGGAGGACTGTTGGTAAACAAAACAGCCCTCTTCCCCATCGGTGATCCTTGGCAACCACCGGGTGCCGGAAGGTAATCACCAGACGGGACCTGTTGATTGACACCCGGGGCCGCGATCGGCGGAGCGGGTTGGTGCGCATGTGCGTCCCTTACCTTGAAATGCGAAATCACGTATACATACATGATTTTGCGTACCCGTTCAACCCTGTAGCAGTATTTCTGCTATAGGGCAGACGGTAAGTGGTTAATCTCCTCTTCTCAAATGATTGTGAATGTACTACAAGTATCAACCAATAATACCCAAGCGCAGTCACTCCTATAATTCCACTTATGAATATACTGTATGTATACTTTATGTACTGCTGAACACACTCTTGTGTTCGCACAAGTTAAATAAGTAAAAAATAAATATATCCAGTGCCGTGCAGTACTATGTAATAAACAGACTAATCTATACACTTTAATTGCTCTTTATAAAGTGCTCCATGTCATCATTCAGATTTAAGAAAAAAAATCCACATGTACCAAACAATTTGCCCGTGTGTCGCTTAAGTATAAATATCCCTTAAAGGGGCAATTATAACTTTCCTATTAATTCCTTATCAAGTATTAGGTGCCATGAACAGGTTCTGTGTAATATATCAGTGTATATACATTCTTCTCCAATAATACTAGGTATCCATATGCACAGATTAGTTATTCATATGGACTAACCAACAAAGACATATGTGATCACTCGCTTTCCACCACAGTATCTTATAAGTGGAAATTTCAGACTATAACGTCCATGTGTACATGATGATCCATATATTCACAGCGTATTCTTTTATTATGCTTATACTGTCCATTACGTGTGAAGTTTAAATGTTCGTCTTGTTTCAAACTTAAATTGTCATCACCAGTGTTTTGTGATGTATCCTTCATACACTACATGTATCGTCACTACAAAGCTTATGCTCTCACCTCAAGAGTAGACCTAACATATATTAGCTGGGTTTCTTATTTATCACAGCATCGATCACCACTCCTGTCTCCAGATGATTTATAATCCAGATCCATCCTCCATGACGCGTCAGACCAGGACAAGTTTAGAAAAAGGAAGAGTATATAGTGCTCTCTGCTTCCAATTTGATATTTTATTAAACATCTTTAAATACTTAGCTTAAAAAGTGCACTTCACATTAGCGTACTGAAGATAAGCAGCAAGCAGATATGTAAACCTCTAATAAAACAGCTTCTTCCTGTAGCAATGGCTCCACCCTACGTGTTACATCAATCAAATGACTTCCTCAGGGCAACCCTGAGTAACAATCATTTGAAAGTTCTAATGTTAAGTTTATAAACAGTCGTACAGACAGATACATGATATAGAGTAAGATACACTGTTAGACTGGGTGTATTATAGTAGATATATAAAACTGCAATTGTCTATCATATCTACTCCATTTTATCATATTAAAGCAATGGAAAAAGATGAACAAAAAAATGAAACATGAAACACTATGGTGCCAAGAGAGCAATGCACTATATGTACATAAGACGATTTGTTTTAAAACTAAAATGTGAATAAGAAGTAGAAAACATTTCTAAAAACTCAAATTGATTCAATGCCCAATTATTGTATCTGCCATGAACCTATGTGTGCAATATGACAACGAGTAAGCAATTATGAAATAAAACTAACAATCACGCTGCCTATATGTGACAGAAGGTGGTTCCCTTAGCTAGCTGGCAGCAAAGGTTGTTTACCTGGTTTCTGATTTTTAATTGACTGTCTGGCATTCTTGGTAGCAGCTGGTCTTTAATTAGTTGGAAAATTATTGTCACTTAAAAAAAAAAGAAAAAAAAACACAAAGCAATTAAACATAAGAATCCATATGGTGTTACATTGTTGTCAAGTTCAGTTTTTATTCTGCTCTTTATTATTTGTAATGTTTTTAAATGTGAACAGAGACCAGCCAGCCTCTTAATTTAACTTATTTTTCATAGAGTAAGTACAGTGTTAGTATAGTTGAATCTCTTGGGGTTAATTAGCAATTTTATCGCTATAACATTTTATACAAAATCCTACGTGTTGACTTTGCTTTATTATTTTTTAAATGCAAACCCAGGAGAATTGCTTTTTTGATGGTCCCTATCTTTGATATCTCATATCCACTAAAGAAGATGACTTCTGTAAAATTTTAATTCGGTGTAGCTCCAGAGAGTTGCAAATAAAAAACTACAAGTCCCATCAGCCACGGTAGCAAAGGTTTTCAGTGGAGAACAAGTGCAACGATGTCACTGTACTTTCAATCCATCGATACTTCCTCCATCTTTGGAGCTGAACAACGGTACCTGTGTACAGACACGAGCTCAAGGGCCGCCCTTGCCTGCTTGCTCCTGGCTGGCAATATGGAGAAGTCTGCTTGAGTCGATAGGAACAAATATCCCTAGCAGCAAACCATTCCCCACTGCCCCTTCCGCCCTCCTCCAAGTGAATAATTGACAGCAGCTAGAGTCTACACTATTCCTAGTGCACTGTACATGTGAGGTACTCAAAGCTTGTGCTCCCCTTCAAGAAAGTTTGGGAAAGCGGCGCTATGTGACCCAAGTCAGCTCCAATGTATAGCAAACTATGTAAGTATTTCACTTAATATATAGCCACAATTATGTTCCTAGGAGACAGGTTGAAAGGAATTACAGACAATTCTGAATAAATACAGATTCCATGCATTCTAAAAAATGAAAATATATAAGACATCAGTTTATATATCAAGTTAAAAATAGGAATTGATTCAAAACTGACCCGAAAACCCATGTATACGAGGAATTCAGTCTTCTTGCACATGATCTTTGGCTTTCCAAATATAAATAGTTGTAGTGGTTCAGTCAGCCTATTCATTGTTTCACATTATGTACTGCCCTCTTTAGGAAAAGTATTTCTTGCTAATTACACACCAATTGTCTCTAGAAAGTAACACAATGGCAGGTGTACTCCTCAACAAAGCCATTGTTTGACATGACATGGTGATCACACAAATCTGTCAGAAAACAAGGCTGTGTGGCTGTAATGTGCTATTGCAGCTTACCAATTCTTGGATGTGTTGGCTCTCTCTTTTCCTTTATTTTTCCCTTGGTGATCTGGCCAGTAAATCTGTTGTTTTTCAACTTTCCTTAACAGAGGGTTGGGACAAAACATTTAACACTGACTAGGGTGTAGACAATGGTTAGCTTTTTTTTATTTAAGTTGTAGAGAAACAGCATTACATTGATCTCCCCAGTAGATGGCTGTGCCAGGGGTGGGGTGTCAGCACAATTCTGATCTGTGGATGTGCTCTCATGCTTGGTATAGTCAGTTTTTTTTATAGGAAAGAAGAGGAACTGGCAGAAGCACCATGTATTTCACACAAAAGAATACAAAGGGAGAAGGATACTTTTTAATGCAAGGACATGGTAAAGTAGGCACATCAGGAATATTAAATGATGGGGTAAGATATTCTTTAATTTGTTGGTCAAATCCATCAAAATCTTCAAGTGCATCTTACGCTACCATCTCCCCAGACTGATAATTCTATCCAAAGGTGCCTCATCATAAATTTTATGCCAAAATGTATTCTGTGACATGTCTTTGCTAAAAAAAATCCCAATATGTGTAAATTAATTGGTTTACGTGAAAGGTATAGCTTTAACAAATGGCGGTATAGATACTGGGCTTTTTTTTCTACTAGTAATGGCGGTGATCAGCGACTTAGAGGACTGCGGGACTGCAGCGGACATTCTGACACTGGGGGGAAACTAACTTGGTGTCACTCCCCCTAGTAAAACACTCCCTACATATAGTTAACCCTTTGATCACCCCTCATGTTAACCCCTTCCTCCCCAGTGACACCAATACAGTGATCAGTGCTATAAAAAAAGCACTGACACTGTACTAATGACACTGGGCAGGAAGGGGTTAACATGAGGGGTGATCAAAGGGTTAACTATATGTAGGGAGTGTTTTACTAGGTGTTTTACTAGTGTTCTTCACTGTAAGCACATTGATCTTCCTCCCTGTTGGAAATACTCGGTAATCACTGGGCGCCGGCGGGTGATTGACATGGTTAAAAAAAATGGTGGTGCGGGTGGAGCGTGTGCGCCCCCTACCCGGAAATGCAGAATTACGTATATATACGTGATTTTACACACCCGTGCTGCCCTGTAGCATTATTTCTGTTTTAGGGCGATCGGGAAGTGGCTAGAAAAGAAAATGTATTTAGCCAACACACTTAAAGATTAGTAAGCTACATTATCTTATATTTTTGTTTATAGATTTTAAAAAAACACCTCAGCAATCGGCATAATAATATTTTAGGGTGATTTCAATTACACTTTGGTAAATGTTGATATTGGAAATTGATAATATTGTGAACAAAATCTATTTCAGCCAAATCTCTCCATGTATCCCTTGTTCAGAGAGGCATTGCCATTTTTCTTCTGATAGGGATATCCAACCGGTGATAAAGACCTTGGTGGAGTAAAACATTGAGATTAAAACATTTAACATGTCAGCAGCACTTGATATATTATAACAGTTTGTTAAAAGAAAAGAATATTTTTCAAATACATCCAAGCTGGTATATCCTTGCTCGGAAGTAGTCAGAAGTAGTTACATCAATCTTATATGATCACCAATGCTCCAACCATGTGTGAAAGATTACTATAAAATGCTACTACATGCTACTTGTGAAGTTAACTCCATAGGTAGCCATTTGTCCCGTAGTTTAGCAATCAGTTGCTACTTCCAGCAAAATCTCTAGTGATTTTAGTAGCATAACTGATCATTCTCTCAATAACAAGATATTATAATGCATATGAGTCTCTAACCCTATGGGTAAATCCTAAAAAGAACTGTGAAGAGGCAGAGGTGCAGGTGCAGTAAATGGAGCCACAAGATTCTCTGTAGCAAAGGCAACTTGAAACCATCTCCCTTTCTATTGTTTGGTGATGTATAAAATTAAAGTGGTATTAAACCCAAAGCCAAAATGTAATATACAGTATCACAATCAGCCAATCCTTAGATGTGGTGGCTGCATTTGTTTTCTTTTTTTTAGGATTTTCCCCTCTGTTTTCATATGGATATCCTAGCCAGTATCACACCTCCTGTATTAGAGTGACCCCCACTCTGGATAAAGGAGCACAAAGGGCAACTTTGTACAGCAGCATCATCAGCCTGGCTGGAGGGAAGTGTTAGGTTTACTAGCAGATATAAATACACTAACAGTATAATCTGTTATGGCATACAGTTTTTTTTCCTTCAAAGATAAAGATTTTACATGAAAAAATAAAAGCTCATCACTGTAAGCACTCCTGTCAGTGTTAAATTGTTTGTTTCATTCCTGTAAACTGATACATCTGGAACCCTTTGATAGCCCCAGTTGTTAACCCCTTCCTGCCCAGGGTCATTAGTATAGTATCAGTGGTTTTTATTACCACTGATCACTGTATTAGTGTCACTGGGGATGTCAGTGACAGTCATTTCCCCCCAGTGTCAGAATGCATGCCACAGTCCTGCTATAAGTCACTGGTCACCGCCATTACTAGCATAAAAGCGAAAAAAAACCCAGTAAATATACTGCCATTTATAAATACTATAACTTTCACATAAATAAATTTACACATATTAGGATTTTTTTTGTAGCAAAATACATTTTGGTGTAAATTTATAATGAAATTTGATTTTTTAAATATTTTTACTGGACATATTTAATAGAAAAAAGTCAAAAATATTGTTTTTCTCTCAAAATTGTTGGTCTTTTTTTGTTTATAGCAAAAAAAAAAAAAATACAGAGGCAATCAAATACCACTAAAATAAAGCTCTATTTGTGGGGAAAAAGAAATAAATTTAATTTGGGTGCAGCATTTCATGACCGTGAAATTGTCAGTTAAAATAATGCAGCGCCATATTGCAAAAAATAGCCTGGGCAGGAAGGGGGTAAATCCTCTGGAGGGCAAGTGGTTAAACTGCACTGTGCAATGGTTTTTCACAGAGCAGCCTTGATCCTCTTCTTCTAGGTTTCCTTCCAGGCACTCCTGACTCCTTCCTCTTGCCAAGCGCAGCTTGCTATGGGGAAACTCTTGTGGCCTTGCTTCCAAGCTGGCTCTGTGTCTCCATAGACACAAAATGCGGGGCTCAGCTTAGCCCACTGCCCCCTCCTCACTGGTTGTGATTGACAGCAGCAGCTCCCACTGCTGTCTCTGAGCCTATGAAGAAGGAGAGGGCCAAGAGAGCCACTTCTCTCGTGCACAGCTCTGGATCGAGATCAGGCTCAGGTAAGTATAAGTGGGGGCTAGGGGGGAGCTGCACTCAGTAGGTTTTCTACCTTAATGCAGAGAACGCATTAGGGTTAAAAAATACCTTCAACATTCTCAAGTTCCTGTGTATACCAGTGCTGCTGACACTTACATGCGTTTCCACACACAAAAGATATGTCATAAAATAGTGTATATATCTCTATAGCCTCATATATGAATTAAAACATCCAAACCATGTGATTATGCAACAATGTTGAATACATTGAATACAACTTAAAAGTCCATAATGTGTGCTTGATCTGTGCATTTATAATTTGTTCACAAAACAGGTGCTCTTTATTGATTATATCCCCATATATTCCTATAGGTGCTCCTCCACCAGAGACATTCATATATACTCTCACCTCCTTTTATGACCCAAATTGCATAGGTCAAATACCGCCTTTCCCTTTTAACCTGGGTAGGTATACTGTGTAGATGACTCCACTTTCCTCCTCACTCTGCTGCAAACGGTCTCATCTCCTCTTTATCCCACAAATCCTCTATACATGTAAACAGAAACGCTTGCCATAGTGTAGTATATAAACATAGCGTGATTTATTAACAAAACAAAGTGCACTCACATTTAAAAGTGTTCTGCTGGGACACCACAGTAAAAAACCTTGTTATAATGTATCTTCAATGTGTACAGGAATTTCCAAGATGGCGGCTCGTAAACTTCCTGTTTAGCGGCTTGACGACATTGCCCACCCTACGCGTTACATCGCATCACGTGACTTCCTCAGGAGTTCTTCCATTTAAAATTGTAGCTGTGTAGGCAAGGAAGAAGGTGTGTCCCCCCTATAGCATTTCTTTGCTTGTGTATTGTAAAATTTATCATGTGAAATACAAATGCCCATCGGCCTTTATCTCTGCCTAGGGTAACTTGATGTTTGAATACAGCCCTAACTAATAAGGAGACAATGACACAGACTAACTGAAAAAGATAAAATAGTTCTATTGTATATGATACATTCATGAAAAAATTGTTTTAATTCACCAGTCTTAATTTAAACTAACTTTTAGTCACCTGATACATAGTTAACTGTACTTAAAATAAAAAAAACATGCTTTTCAAAGTTTTCTAGATGCAACACAATTACCAGGATTGTAATAAAATATATCCCGCTGACTGCCGCAATTCATGCATGGCTTTAAATTAATGTACTTTGATCTCTGATATCTGTCTATGACACACATGATAATGCGTTGAACCATATATTTAATTCAATGTTTCCCTGCGGCATACAACAAAAAAAGTGTCACCTGACACCACAAGGAACATGCCAGCTGCTAGATATGTGACAAGATGCCTCGGGCACAAAAACAATAACCTTTTTCTGACAACACACACTTTCTTGAACTTCCATTATTTTTTGACTCCTATCAAAAGTTCCTTTGGTACAAAGTGTTATAGAAATTACAGATGGTGAAGGCTCTCTGGCTGCTTTATTTCTCTGTCTTTCCTGTTATATTGTGTAGTACAATAAGCTTTTATGCTTTTCAGTCTAATCTTTGTGTGTTTTCTCTAGATTTATTTTTTTGTTTTGTGTATATATACACACTCAATGGCCACTTTATTAGGTACACCTGTTCAATTGCTTGGTAACACAAATTGCTATTAGGCCAATCACATGGCAGCAACGCAATGCATTTAGGCATCTAGATGAGGTGAAGAGGACTTGCTGAAGTTCAAACTAAGCATCAGAATGGGGAAGAAAGGCGATTTAAGTGGCTTTAAACATGTCATGGTTGTTGGTGGCAGACGGGCTTGTCTGAGTGTTTAAAAAACTGCTGATCTACTGGGATTTTTACACACAGTCATCTCTAGGGTTTACAGAGAATGATCAAAAAAAGAGCAAATATCCAGTGAGCTGCAGTTTTGTGGATAAAAATGCCTTGTTGATGTCAGAGGTCAGAGGAGAATGGGCAGACTGGTTTGAGATGATAGAAAAGCAACAGTAACTCAAATAACCACTTGTTGCAACCAAGGTTTGTAGAATACCATCTCTGAA
This sequence comes from Staurois parvus, assembly GCF_062004578.1. Taxonomy (NCBI): domain Eukaryota; kingdom Metazoa; phylum Chordata; class Amphibia; order Anura; family Ranidae; genus Staurois; species Staurois parvus. The sequence continues at coordinate 2,689,686 of NW_028318000.1, forward strand.
TGCAGACCATGTCGAACCTTGAAGCAGATGGGCTACAGAAGCAAAAGACCACTCCGGGTGCCACTCCTGTCAGCTAAAAACAGGAAATGGAGGCTGCAATTCACACAGGCTTACCAAAACTGGACAATAAAAGATTAGAAAAACATTGCCTGGTCTGATGAGTCTCAATTCCTCTAGAGATGGTTCTGTGTGAAAATCCCAGTAGATCAGCAGTTTTTGAACTACACAGACCAGCCCGTCTGGTATCAACAACCATGCCACGTTCAAAGTCACTTAAATCCTGTGTAAATTGCAGCCTCCATTTCCTGTTCTTAGCTGACAGAAGTGGCACCCAGTGTGGTCTTCTGCTGCTGTTGTGCATTCAGAGATGGTATTCTGCGAACCTTGGCTGTAACAAGTGGTTATTTGAGCTACTGTTGCTTTTCGTTCATCTCAAATCAGTCTACCCATTCTCCTCTGACATCAACAAGGCATTTTTATCCACAAAACTGCAGCTCACTGGATATTTTCTCTTTTTTGGATCATTCTCTGTAAACCTGAGAGATGATTGTGCGTGAATATCCCAGTAGATCAGCAGTTTTCTAAACACTCAGACCAGCCCGTCTGCCACCAACAACCATGCTATGTTCAAAGTCACTTAAATTCCCTTTCTTCCCCATTCTGATGCTCAGTTTGAACTTCAGCAAGTCGTCTTTACCACATCTAGATGCCTAAATGCATTGAGTTGCTGCCATGTCATTGGCTGATTAGCAATTTGTGTTAAACAATTGAACAGGTGTACCTAATAAAGTGGCCAGTGAGTATACATACACATGTGATTTCAGCTCATTGAACAGATAAAACAAACAGGCAAAAAATGTATTAAATAGATATAACAAGAAGAGGCATAGCATGACACAGCAGGAAAACCTTTGTTTAAGGCAATCAAGTATATATAAATATATATGCATAAATTGTAAGACTGCCAGCTAGAAGAGGATGAAGAAGAATTTTACGAATGTATAGGCATACGTACATTTACTTGACTGTACGTGCGTAAGGTCTTTATAGAACATAGCTTTTTTGTTTTTTACTCAGAATGTTTTGCCAGCAAGATTTTGCATGTAAACATGAGTAAATTATTTTATCCATGTACAACAGGTCTAAGGCCGCAATATGCAGCTCATTGTTTTCTCTTTTTAAGTTGAATTTGTTGAGCTGTGAGGCATTTGCAGGGCTTCCCATGGCTCAAAGTTTGGTTGCTCCAGCAAGAATCATCTGAAATTAAAGCTGCTATGGGGGCCTTTATATCCAAATAGCATATCTTACTTATTGTGTAGTCAGATATGCAATCCTATCTGTGGAAATCTGATATGGATCAGGCCAATATGCTTGAGATGGATATTTAGTTTTCCAGTCCACTATTAGTGCCATGTTGCAGCAATGTGTATAATTGATGTGACAGTGGCTGGTCTCCCTATCATCCCTAGTCTCCCTTTAACTCAGGAAAAAGCTCTTACTGTCTACTGCAGTTATCCATCACAAGTTCTGAAACATAGCAGCATACATTTGAGTGTTGAGAGGCTTTTTTATAGGGATTTTTAATAGTTAAAACCTCAGCATGCAGAGACAATTGACCATTTCTTGAGTTGTGAATACCAGATACTGTGCAGAAAAATGGGAGACAGACTGCAGTAGCACTGCTGTTTAATTTCTGTTATTAAAATCAATCTCCATGTTTTAGTGAAGGTTAAATCATTTTTTTGTACCAAGCTAGTTCAATCTAAATGTTACCTTCACTGCTAGATGTGCCGACTGTGTGTGCTGTATAAATTGTTTGTTGCCTTAGCTACTGTACATACATTATACAGCACTGTGTTCTGGCAGCAGGACAAGAACCCCCCAACCCACTCCTGGAACAAATTGAGTCAGGCTGAGTGCTGTTTGATTGGTTGAGGCGGGGAAGTGGGCGGATGACATCTCAATCTCTGAATCAGCCATTTAGAGGAAGACTTGTGTACACTCCAAAAAATTCCTCTTGGAAAGGAAGTGTATGATTCCAAATCTCAAAAACAGCAACACCAACAGGAGTAAATAATTCATAGCAATGACAATTAAGTGCCATAAAAATTATAGAATTGTATTGTAACTGTCAGGGCTTGTGTCACCTGCTGGTGGCAGTGTTGTTCCCAAAGTCAAAGGGTGCAGTTCTAGTGGCCAACAGTGGGTACCTCCCAGCAGCTGGGCTATCCGAGTAATTAGGCTACACCTGACATGGGCTGCTGGGACATTTGGAATCCTGCCGTTGACTGAAGTTCAATGCTTCAGTTTTCTTCCTGTGAGCCGTGTTCCTGCTTGAACTTGATCCCTGTTTTTGTACCTGATCCTGAGACCTTGTTCCTGTGACCTGCTCCTAAACCTGTTCCCTGAATCCAGCACCTTGCTCCCTGTTCCCTTTGTTTCCTGTCTCTGCCCTGACCTTGTCCTGCTCAAGAGTGCTCCATTTGCACATAGTCCAAGTGTCCCTACATTTGTATATAGTCAGTTAGGTTGTTATTTGGATTGTCGCACTTTCTTGTTTATTTTTCACTTTATTTTGTTTATGGATTACTTGTGGTGGTGTTTAAGGTGTATTATTTGCGTTAATAAACTTAATTTAACTTCATTCAGCCTGGTTCCTGATTTCTTAAGGTACAGTTCACTGATCTGGTCAACCTTTCTGGATACCTGCATTTGATATTCCTTACAGTAACAACACAAATATTAAAAAATGATCACTTGTAACCACATAATTGCTACCGCCATACAAAGAACATTGCATTAAAACCGTAAGAGTCTGCATAAATTCAGAGTTGATGCTTGTATGTTCTCGCTGGCTTGAAACAATGCGTTTCACAGCTTGGTTGTTGCTTCTTCCAAGCTACTCTAACAGACGTACATGAACCCCACAAACTCCACTGGACATCCACCGGCAATGATGGTCCACCAAATCCCCACCACAATGGGTGGGGGATGGCATTAGAAGCACTGAATCCTACAGGGAGGAGATGGAGGCCACAACCACTCTAAGCACCACAACAGTATACTATCCGGTCCAGCACAGTCATAAAATTGCTTGGTAGAACAGCATTTTCTTGTGTTTACTCATAGAATACATAGGTCCCTGTAAATGACTGAGCAGCCTCAGTTTTGTTCCGAGAGTGGGATGAAAAGTTTGCATCCCACTTCTGGAACACAGCCCTGTATTCTGTATGAAGCTGAGGCTACATACAGTTTATATATCAAAAATAAACATCCTGTTTATTAGGGTATAGGAACCTCCTACTAAGACCAGTTGCCCACTCACCAAAACTATGTATATAGTATACCTGAAAAGATCCCGTAGAAGTAATGCCAAGAGCAAAGGGGTAAATCACTTCCCACGAGGCATAAACCGGATAAGTACTAATATAAGAAGGGGGCTTGCAAGGGTTACTAGCATATACCTCAAAATACTTTATTAACAAATGTTATTCAAAAATACAAAAGTACAAAATATATAAAATAATATGCAAATCCCCTCCCCCCACAAAAATCGAACCCTTCACCATAGACAAGGTAAAAAAGACAATGTTGTTTTGTTTGTAACAAAAAATGACAGTCCGGACTTCTCAATGAGTAAGTGCTGTATATAAGGCACATCGTCTACACATTCCCATTCTGTAAAAATTCAAATAAAGACTGCATGACATCACCCACTATTGACTAGAATTAATCTATAGCTATGCCAAGATATGAATAGTAAACATCCAACAGGCTTAAGGAAGATGCGCACAGAGGGCTGTAATGATTTATTCCCCAGCCATTGGCTTGAAGGGATTGTAGCCATATTAATGCACTTGCAACAGAAACAATTGAGTACTGTCCATGATACTTTTTTTTAATTTGCACTAGCATACAATTTTTCAAGACAAGCTTTGGGGGGCATGTCCCCTTCTTCAGGGTCCAAGCAGTACTACTAAAGAAAGTTTTAGCAAAATGTTAAACAAAGACAATCTCTGAGGAAGAAAAAAAACACACAAATGTACATGGCAATAGTAATAAGACTAGGATAGTTAGTGAGATAAGATAGAGAGTGAGCTATAGATTTGAGAGGGGATGACAGTCACAGAGCGGGGCATAAAACTGTTGAATAATGAGTAATGCCCCATGCACACATTGAGAATATTGGACATGTGATTGTCCATTTTGTTTTGCAAGCCAGTCTCATATCGAAAGTGAAGAGGTTACTAAAGTTATGAAAATTCTTGTAGGACAGAAAGAAAATTTGGAAGTGATGTATTATATTTGTATTGTATTTTTGGACGAAAACTGTACTAATTAAACGAAAATCATACAATCTGGTATCATATGAGAAAGGTTTTCATGCTTGTCCCTTCAAATACAGTAATTTCGGACGAACGCTGTGTACTAAGCATCAGATTATCATAGGATCGCTTCAAAAGCGGTATTTTTCATACAATTTTCTGATTGTGTGTACTAGACTTAAGAAATCTCAAGTCTAAATTTAGACCATTATCTTTTGTGTCAAATAGAACTATCATTCTTAGTTCTAATGTTTTTTCTTTCCTGAATAGTTTTGGAATTCCTTTTAAGAACTAAAACAAATTTTTTTCAATTTCTGCATTTGAAAAAAATTTGTGACAAAAAGTTACAACTTCAAAAAACTCACCATGCCCCTTACTAAATGTCTTAGGCTGTTTACTTTCCAAAAAGGGGACATTTGGGGGGAATTTGTACTGTCCTGGTGTTTTAGGGCCACAAGAAATGAGATGAGGCTGTCAGTCCATCAGGATATATATATATTTATAGTAAATCTCAGGGTAAGTGAGCGCTTAAAATTAGATAATAAAAATGAATGAATAAAATTGAATAAAATGAGACAATAGCAGCTGAACACCAAAAAAGGTACCGTATAAACCTCCAAAATAATCAGAATACATAAAGAGGGAGGTGCAGCGCTAACTTAATGTGCTTAGAGTATATACACACATTCATATAAAACAGTATTAAGGTGCTAATAAAGTGCAATAAAGATGGCTATGGATAATAAGTATAGTCCATAACGTGATCAAGATCCCAAGAGAGTATTCAAAGAACCCCAATGGCTGGATTCGTGGGTGAGGTGATAAATGTATAAAGATTGCGCACTCACCAGATACGCAATCCAAATGCGCATTCAAAGCAGATATTCCCAGGAGATCCTAGGGTCCTCATATGGGTCTGGTCAGATCTGGTCAGGAGCCCCTCGCCACTTGATAGTATTGCCACACATGAATGAAAAAAGGCCGCTTTGCAGATGTAAATGGCTCCCACCGGAGCCCAAAGAACAAAAGGAGGCCAAATAGTGTGATACCTTAATGGCAAAGGGGTATTTATTCCCAAAAAAACTCACAATACAGGCAGGAGCAGGAAAGATACTGACCATACATATAAGTTAGCAAATGGCCGCCGGGGCCCTCGTGGCGCCGGTCGGCGTGACGTCACATCGCTGTAGCCGCTCCCTGACGCGTTTCGTGCGAAGGCACGTAGTCATAGGGGGTTAGCTTACAGCGGTGGACGTCTGTAAAGGACCTAAATAAGGAAAGCGGCGCATGCGCCGTGGTCGCGCGCCATTTTCCAATCAACAAATGTCTCCGTATCGGGTGCCATTTTCATGTAGCCCGCTGAACAGCGCATGCGCGAGCGCCGTCAGTACGGAGTAACACAGTGAATGGCATAACGATGATCACCAGGGAAAGATGTATTGCCCAGGAACCCATATGCAGCGCAGATCAAAGGCAGACAGCTCTATTATCAGTCTGATCAGCGCCGTCAATACGGAGTTACACAATGAATGGCATAACGATGATCACCAGGGAAAGGTGTATAGCCCAGGAACCCATATGCAGCGCGGATCAAAGGCAGACAGTTCTATTATCAGTCTGGTCGGCACATGCATAAACAGTGATTCTCTGGGCCAAAAAAATCAAGTTTAGAATGCAAATTATGCCTGGTGGTCATTGTTAATACCACAACCTATAATAGACTCACAGTCAATATCTCAAATATAGGGAAATAAACATAACGTATTAAATTTAATTACAACAGTCATATAAGAAACATATAATAAAATTACAATACAATGGTTAAAAATGGAATAATCCTGTATTAAAAATAATAAAAATAGAATAAAATAATATAATCAGAAAAGTAATTGACTTATAAAATTGACTTCGCTATGACCTAAAAACAAATCAACCGCCGGTAGAAGTCGGCCGATGGTAAAAAAGAGAGACAGTAAAGCAGTGGGAGGAATAGAATGATACTAACTGTTGTCAATGAAACAGTTAATGTCCATATCTATATTAAGTCCTTTGGGACGCATACAGTCAATTTGATAAATCCATTTAGTTTCCATCTGGGAAACTGTTCTCTTTTTATTCGTTCCCCTCCAGTGGTTTTGTACTACATCAATTCCTGCAAATATCAAGGAAGATGGATCTCTGTTATGATATGTCCTATAATGCATTGACAACGAGTGCTCTTTGTAACCCTTTCTCACATTGTTAACATGTTCTCGCAGTCGGTCTCTGAGTCTTCTGGTGGTACGTCCGATATATTGTTTTTTACAAGGACATTGAAAAAGATAAACGACATATCTGCTATTGCACGATATGAAGTTGTTGATTTTATAGGTCCTCCCAGTGCTGGTGGATGTAAAGTCATCAATTCTCTTTTTCCTGTGTCCATTACATGTACATATAATACAATTATTACACGGGAAAAAACCAACCATGTTGTTAAAAAAAGTAGTTTTATTGGGCGGGTTAATGATATTAGGGGCTATTGTGTTTCTCAAAGGTTGTGCCCTCCTGAACATAATCTCAGGTTTATCCGGCAAGATCCTAGTTAAGACCGGATCTGTTTTTAGGATTTTCCAATTTTGGTTAATTATTTTAGTAATTGTTTTAAACTGAGCAGAAAATGTAGTCACAAAAGGGCAAACCTTAGATGGCTTGCATGTTGAGTTGTCAGTTAGTAGTGATTCTCTATCCATGTTTGCTACTTCTTGCATAATGTGAGTGAGATGAGATTGTTCATATCCTTTCTCAATAAATCTGTTTTTCAAAACAGAGGCCTGTACATGATAAGTATCCAATGAGGTACAATTTCTTCTAATTCTGAGAAACTGACCCTTGGGTACATTGGAAAGCCACAACGGATGATGGCAGCTACTAGTGGGAATGTAGCTGTTGCGATCCGTCTCCTTAAAAAAGGAAGAGGTCGCAACAGCTCCATTGGAATTCATTAATGTTAGATCTAAAAGACCCCCTCTTATCTTAAAGACACGAAGCAGGTCCTACAGGAAATTAGGAGTCTCCCTTTGGATAAGGATACATTTTTAGTAACGGCAGATGTTACATCATTATATACCAGTATTAATCATTCTCATGGCATGCAAGCGGCTGAATTTTATCTGAAAGAATCTGGGATGTCTGGTTTACACCAAACTTTTATTCTTACCCTTTTAGACTTCGCTATGACCAGAAACTATTTTTGGTTTGATGGTATTTTTTATCTACAGACAAGGGGTGTAGCTATGGGAGCGAAATTCGCTCCCAGCCTGGCCAACCTATTCATGGCCAGGTGGGAGGAAGATGTTATTTACGCCAGAGATTGGCCAGAGCTTGTTTTCTACAAACGATATATAGATGACATTTTGCTCTTTTGGAGGGGAGAGGAACAAGCACTAGTGAATTTCTTTGGGACTCTCAATAATAACACGCTAAATATTAGACTCACTTATGAGTATAGTAAGACCAGCATTAACTTTTTAGATCTAACATTAATGAATTCCAATGGAGCTGTTGCGACCTCTTCCTTTTTTAAGGAGACGGATCGCAACAGCTACATTCCCACTAGTAGCTGCCATCATCCGTTGTGGCTTTCCAATGTACCCAAGGGTCAGTTTCTCAGAATTAGAAGAAATTGTACCTCATTGGATACTTATCATGTACAGGCCTCTGTTTTGAAAAACAGATTTATTGAGAAAGGATATGAACAATCTCATCTCACTCACATTATGCAAGAAGTAGCAAACATGGATAGAGAATCACTACTAACTGACAACTCAACATGCAAGCCATCTAAGGTTTGCCCTTTTGTGACTACATTTTCTGCTCAGTTTAAAACAATTACTAAAATAATTAACCAAAATTGGAAAATCCTAAAAACAGATCCGGTCTTAACTAGGATCTTGCCGGATAAACCTGAGATTATGTTCAGGAGGGCACAACCTTTGAGAAACACAATAGCCCCTAATATCATTAACCCGCCCAATAAAACTACTTTTTTTAACAACATGGTTGGTTTTTTCCTGTGTAATAATTGTATTATATGTACATGTAATGGACACAGGAAAAAGAGAATTGATGACTTTACATCCACCAGCACTGGGAGGACCTATAAAATCAACAACTTCATATCGTGCAATAGCAGATATGTCGTTTATCTTTTGCAATGTCCTTGTAAAAAACAATATGTCGGACGTACCACCAGAAGACTCAGAGACCGACTGCGAGAACATGTTAACAATGTGAGAAAGGGTTACAAAGAGCACTCGTTGTCAATGCATTATAGGACATATCATAACAGAGATCCATCTTCCTTGATATTTGCAGGAATTGATGTAGTACAAAACCACTGGAGGGGAACGAATAAAAAGAGAACAGTTTCCCAGATGGAAACTAAATGGATTTATCAAATTGACTGTATGCATCCCAAAGGACTTAATATAGATATGGACATTAACTGTTTCATTGACAACAGTTAGTATCATTCTATTCCTCCCACTGCTTTACTGTCTCTCTTTTTTACCATCGGCCGACTTCTACCGGCGGTTGATTTGTTTTTAGGTCATAGCGAAGTCAATTTTATAAGTCAATTACTTTTCTGATTATATTATTTTATTCTATTTTTATTATTTTTAATACAGGATTATTCCATTTTTAACCATTGTATTGTAATTTTATTATATGTTTCTTATATGACTGTTGTAATTAAATTTAATACGTTATGTTTATTTCCCTATATTTGAGATATTGACTGTGAGTCTATTATAGGTTGTGGTATTAACAATGACCACCAGGCATAATTTGCATTCTAAACTTGATTTTTTTGGCCCAGAGAATCACTGTTTATGCATGTGCCGACCAGACTGATAATAGAACTGTCTGCCTTTGATCCGCGCTGCATATGGGTTCCTGGGCTATACACCTTTCCCTGGTGATCATCGTTATGCCATTCATTGTGTAACTCCGTATTGACGGCGCTGATCAGACTGATAATAGAGCTGTCTGCCTTTGATCTGCGCTGCATATGGGTTCCTGGGCAATACATCTTTCCCTGGTGATCATCGTTATGCCATTCACTGTGTTACTCCGTACTGACGGCGCTCGCGCATGCGCTGTTCGGCGGGCTACATGAAAATGGCGCCCGATACGGAGACATTTGTTGATTGGAAAATGGCGCGCGACCACGGCGCATGCACCGCTTTCCTTATTTAGGTCATTTACAGACGTCCACCGCTGTAAGCTAACCCCCTATGACTACGTGCCTTCACACGAAACGCGTGAGGGAGTGGCTACAGCGGTGTGACGTCACGCCGACCGGCGCCACGAGGGCCCCGGTGGCCATTTGCTAACTTATATGTATGGTCAGTATCTTTCCTGCTCCTGCCTGTATTGTGAGTTTTTTTGGGAATAAATACCCCTTTGCCATTAAGGTATCACACTATTTGGCCTCCTTTTGTTCTTTGGGCTCCGGTGGGAGCCATTTACATCTGCAGAGCGGCCTTTTTTCATTCATGTGTGGCAATACTATCAAGTGGCAAGGGGCTCCTGACCAGATCTGACCAGACCCATATGAGGACCCTAGGATCTCCTGGGAATATCTGCTTTGAATGCGCATTTGGATTGCGTATCTGGTGAGTGCGCAATCTTTATACATTTATCACCTCACCCACGAATCCAGCCATTGGGGTTCTTTGAATACTCTCTTGGGATCTTGATCACGTTATGGACTATACTTATTATCCATAGCCATCTTTATTGCACTTTATTAGCACCTTAATACTGTTTTATATGAATGTGTGTATATACTCTAAGCACATTAAGTTAGCGCTGCACCTCCCTCTTTATGTATTCTGATATATATATTTATACACACACACACTGTAGTTTGTAGACGCTATAACTTTTACACAAACCAATTAGCATACACTTATTGGGAGTACATTTTGGCCTAAATGTATGACAAAATGTGATTTTATTGAATATGTTTTATGACAGAAAATATCATTTTTTTCTCAAAAGTTTCAGTGTTATTTTGGTTTATATCACAAAAAATCTGTGGTGATCAAATACCACCAAAAGAAAGCTCTATTTATGTGAAAAAAGTGATGATAATTTAATTTGTGTACAGTGTTGCATGACCATGCAATTGCCAGTTAAAGTAGCACAGTGCTGAATAGCAAAATAATACCCTGGTCATAAAGGGGGTAAAACCTTCTGGAGCTGATGTGGATATATTCTGCATTTCTACTATAAAGGAAGTATGTGAGCCGTGAACACCTGGGAGGTTGAAGGATCAGTTGGGCTCCCCATGTATACCCAGCTTGATAGGTACAGTAATGAGAGATAGTTGGGGAATAGCTCATTAAAGTCTACTGTGTGTATCTTCTTTAAGCTGGATGTGGACTATTTATGCCCTGGCATAGCTATAGATTAATTCTAGTCATTAGTGAGTGAAGTCATGCAGTCTTCATTTGAATTTATACAGAATGGGAATGTGTAGACTGTGTACCCTATATATTGTACTTAGTCAGTGAGTCTGGACTGTCATTTTTTGTTACAAACAAGACAATGTTGTCTTTTTTATTTTGTCTATGATAAAAGATTTGATCTTGCATATTTTGTATATTTCGTACTTTTGTATTTTGGAATAGCATTTGTTAATAAAGCATTTTTGAGGTATATTTAATTAACCCTTGCAAGCCCCCTTCTTATATTCATACTTACCCAGTTCATGCCTTGTGAGGAGTGATTTATGGTTTTGCACCTGGGGGTTCTTTCTAGGAGATTTTTTTTAACTATATGTACAATTTATACAATACACAAAGTTGCTATATCTAGTAGTAAAAGGTAATAGTTTATTTGGACCAGCTTGGTTCAAACCAACTATTTATTCTTCACGAAAACATTGAGATTGATTTTAACCCATTGGTGTCATTGCCTCCCAGCCCTTTTAGGGGTTTTTAGATGTTGGGAGGAGGGACAGGGTTTGTGATCATGTGACCGCCGTGATTGACTGTCACAGTGGTCACATGATTGGAAAACTCCCAATTGCAAGTAGAGATCGGGAGCTTTTTGTTAGCTGGTGTACGCATATATGTTGCAGGTGGGAAGGAATCAAATGTGAAAGTGGAAAAACCAAATACTCCTGCGCTTAGGGATGGACTCTATGTCATAGGGATCACATGACGTATGTCTTGGAATATGCACGCCTTGCTGCCCTCAAAGAACTGGGGAGTCCAAAAGTACTAATAGAGAAAAACAAAACAGAGGGCGAACTGGCCTTGTGCATTACCTTTAAAAATATGTTTATTAAATTAAAAGAAGGTATTCTACTCACAAAAGTACATGAATATAAGCACATCATATGAGACCGCTCTGTCCAATTTGCACTGCGTTTCTGAATGGTGATGAGAATGGTGGACATCCAAAATGTCTGACGCATTTCGAGGACTAGCCTCTTCCTTAGAGCCTAACTACCTAGATGTCTGTCCCTCTCTTATATATGCTTAACAATGAATAACAACTTGTTAACCAGGGGCCATCCCACGGACTCCCAGGGGCGGGGGAGCAATAAAATGGCAGGTGCTGACATACTATATTCATACGATAACTCCAATGAAATAAGCACATCAAATCCACATATAGGAAATGCAAACATCTCTATCTGAATAGATGGATGTCACTGATTGATAGATCCATATGAAAATCTATATCCACAACATATACAAGGCATAAATAACCATAGGTGCTACAGATGTCCGTGTACTTTTATCCATTGTATAGATAGTGAAAACATCATGGCATTAGAACAAAGATGAGTGCAATATAAAAATCAAAGATAGAGATAATGTAGTAAAAGAAACAAAAAAACAAAACAAAACAAAAAAAACACAAGAAAGGTTTATGCATGTGTAAGAACATACCAAATCTTTATATAACTAAAAAATGTTGCACCCCTTATTTATAATAAACTTATAAATTAGTGACTTCAAATTATATATCCATGGAAAACAAACAATATACCATACATAAATGAATGAATATCAAGTTAAATGTGATGTGAATCAAATAAAATAAAAAAAACAGTCCCATTACTCAAATAATAGTCCAAAAAAGGGATTTGTGATGACGTGATCCAAACACACCAATTGTGACTTTTTGTGAATCCTTAAATCATTAAAGATGTGCGCTCACCTCCTTACAAGCCTAACAGATAGGCTTAATACACTTTTTGTTCGCATACATGGAACCTGCTAGAATTTGCTGCAGCATGGAATGGATGTTGGATACCTCCTATTGATTGATATTGATATGAGGAACATCTAAGAGGAGTGAGCAGGGGATCCTGAGCAGCTGAAGGAGGGAGAGATCGCTGCAGGGATATCGAGTGTATAAGGAGAGAAGCACTGTGGAGTACATAGGAGGTATCCAACAAAAGAGAGGAGGAGGAGGGCCAGGAAAACAAAATAAAAATAATGGATGATAATGCTTGGCAACTGGCTCTGATAAATCATGGTCTCAGAGCCCTCACACACAGAGATATATGTAGATATATGTAAGAATGTGGTAAAAAGGTGTATATATATATATATATGTATGAATATAAAAATGTGTGTATATGAGTATATACATGCCTATATTATGAACACATACATGTGTATATGCTTAGGTACCACAGTATGGATCTATATGAATATCATGCGTCTTGCTCATGCAATATTAAGACCTAATTGCATACAATAAAATACTATAATAAGATAGTAGTAATAAAAACTTGAAAATATATAGATGAATATATGGATGTATGAGCACCTAGGATATGTGTATTACCTAAAATTGGATCATAAATCAATGAAATATACGGGAAGGAATTAAAGTAGCAACTGAAATGTAGAATCAAAAATCAGGGCTGTTGGCAGTGGGGGCTGGTGGTGGTTTTGAGAAATAGGAGGGTCAAGCAAGAATCTTTTGCCCTGGTCCACCTATTTCTAAAAACAGCTCTGCCCAGGAGGGTGCATTGCAATATGGAATGACAGGACGCATTCCTAACTCTAACATCTCTGAGCTCAAAGAAAAGCAGCCATTTACACAGAGTTAAAATTTCATAGTGGCCAGACTAGCTCCTAAGACACTGGTTTAGTGGCTTGCAACAGATAAGGTAAGATATTTTGCCATTTTCTGTGATTTTTGACAGCAGCAACCATAAAACAAGTTCAGACCACTGTTCAATTAGAAGGCAAACAGAAAGCTGAGCAACCTCACAACACAGGCAAAAACACCTTATTATTGACAAAAGCAGGTGCAGTCACACGTCCTCTCAGTTTGTTAAGTTAAATGCGTCAGTGTGCCTAACACAACAGATGCGGCTTCTATCATGATAGCTGTCATTCTCTGATTTTCATTTAAAAAAAAACCATTAACGAATGAATCAAAATGTTAAAGTCAAAATGTTTCTTGTGTAACCCCATGAATACTGTTTTATTTAGAACAGAATGTTCCACAGTATTTTACCTGATACTCGTATTTACAGATTAGACTCTATCTTCAAATACAAGATTTTCTTTTATTTAAAAAAATAAAAGGTTATTGTTTTGAGAAAAAAAAGACTCTTCTTCCTTTAGCTGAAGCAGCAGGGAGTTGTCTGGTAGTATAAAACACAATATTTTAAAATCCAAAAACATTTTGAAGTTTTTTCACTTACAGTAATAACATTTCAGTTTCCTTGAAATGCCTTAATAGAAATTAGTTTAATGAAAGTTTATCCCAAAGGAAATGTGCTAAAGAAATAAAAAAAGCAGATTTTAGTTCTTCACACCTAATTTGGCATGTTCCTACCCAGTCTACTCCATATTCCCTTTTGTATTAATTTGACTAAAAAAATCTGTCATACAGTTGTCAGATATGTATTTAGGATTTAATAAAAGACTTGCATCTTAGTCTGAAAAGTGTTTCTTTATTAAGGCGAGTAGCAGGGGTCATTCTAATTTCAGCACGCAGAAATTAGATTAGTTCTTGAATCATCAGCATCATTCAACATCTTATGTTGTCAGGTTTAACTTTTCAGTTTCAGACATATGCAGAGTTATAGAAGTTGAATAATTCAACATTTAAATATTCTGGCATACATGGAATTATGCTCAGAATTTTCAATGCTGTTCCAATGTAAACAGTATGTGATTGGAGCTATATATTGGCAGAACCATAAGGAAGTAAGCAGTGCCCAGATTCTAAAGCTGCTACTGGCACAGGTGACATGGGGAGGCTACCTGCGACTGTCACTGCTCCAGAAAAAGGCACAACCTTTAGAAACCTATATGGAGATGGCACATTCTGCAAAGGTTCCATTGTGGCATACTGTGAGTTAAATGTTTTGTAAAGCCTCTGGGTGATCATTTATTAGAGTTTTGATAGGACCACACCTAGTTGTAGGGATAAACTCAAAGTTCAGTTCAAACTTTGGCTGTTCAGACATTCATCTGAAAGCTGGACTCTACTTATATGGCAGGAGCCGAATGTCACCTATTGTGACAATAGAAATACTGCTACTATAGATGTCAGCTTACTTGCTGTCAATGGTTGTTAAGAAAACAGTGGGTTAGCAACCAGCGACATCACCCAGCCACATTTATTTACCAGTGGGGAATCCCTGCCCATGTAAACAAAGGGGTGGAGTTAGCAGAACATATCTGACGAAATATGATCTGGTGCCAGGGGCGGACTGACATCTCATGGGGCCCCCAGGCAATAGGGGATCATGGGGCCCCTGTGTCCTCACCCACACCCAAAAAAGCCTATGAAAAAGCCAATGAAAGGTACCAGGGGCATCTAATGGGGCCCCCTACTGACCCTGGCCCTCGGGCAGTGCCCAAGTGCTCGAATGGTCAGTCCACCCCTGTCTGGTGCCACTCTTTACTATTGATGTGTCTGGTATGAATCGGAGGAAGCACATGCTCAAACACCCCCTTCCCTGGCCTGCCAGGCTGAATGCTCAGATAAGGGTCTGGTGTAGATTTTTTGGGGTCTCCATGCTTTTCTTTGCAGATTCCCCAGGGTCTGGTATAACATTTAAGGGATACTCCATGCCTTTTTTTATGTTTTCTTTTGTAAGGGGTCTCCCTTGATATCCATACCAGACTCTCATAAAGACAAGGGTTTGATACTCCTTGTGTTTTTGTATTTTTGTTGTTTGTTTACAGACAAATGTACTGTAAGTGGCTGGGAGCTGTCATTTGCTGGAAGTTTAGCCAGCATTTTTTTTGTTGTAAATGTCAATTTTGTCATTAGATTGTATACATTGTACAGATGTGCCACTTCACAGGCAGGTTAATGACATACCAGGTATGTTATTGAAAAGAATATTTCATTTTTAACCACTTGCCCTCTAAAGGATTTACCCCCTTCCTGATTAGGCCATTTTTTGCAAAACACAATTATGCGTTATTTTAGCTGACAATTGCACAGTCATGCAATGATGCACCCAAATGAAATTTATGTCCTTTTCCCCCCACAAATAGAGTTTTCTTTTGGTGGTATTTGATCGCCCCTGCATTTTTTTATTTTTTTGCGCTATAAACTAAAAAATGCCGACAATTTTGCAAAAATAACAATATTTTAGATGTCCAGAAAAAAATGAAAAAAATAAAATTTCGTCAAAAATTTAGGCCAAATGCAGAGCCATGCAAAGCAGTGTACAGAAGCTTAAAGGGGAGAGATCTATATCGTTTATACACAGGTCTCTCCTGCATCGGAGATACTCAGTTACAGCGAGTAATCACCGGCCAGGATACTGTGATTGACAGCCGAGGCCGAGAATGGCGGCGTGGGTAGGGCCCCCTACCCGGAAATGCAAAATCACATATATATAATAGGGCGGAGGGGAAGCTGTTAATGTTTCCCTTAAAGCATTATTAAAATGACTTCTCCCAGTCAAACACAACGTTTCTACTTTTTTTTTTGTTTTTTGTTTTGGTACATGTCTTCCAGGGCTGTGCCTAGTTCCCAATGTCATTATTTCAGAACCCCATGCCTAGGAGCCTAAAAAAATGGCCATTATCGTTTGACTTCAATGGGGTTCAGATTTCAGCACTAAAACTTTCCTCATGTTCTTTGAACCTGCCTTTAATCAAACCTACGGGAGCCACCAACAATCTCTGCATACTAGAGTGAAGAGGGCAAGGAACACTTTTTCACCCCCATCCAGTATCCCAACAAAGTCGGGAACCTCTCCAAACCTATGGGGTAGCGCAAGGTAAAGGAGGGACCCCGCAAATTGACAGAGTTCTTCACTCCAGCAGGAGTCTCCTCTCCTCATCACTAATTCAGGGGGATGATGAAAGACACCACTCTTCTCCCCAACAACACAGCCACATGGGATCCACAAATAGCACCCCAACAAGCAGTCCTCAGAAGTCCAGACAGTGATGCTCTCCAGACCCACTGCAAAGCAGTGAGCAGTCTAATTACTCTTTTTCTCGCAATACTACTAGAGAATTTATGGAACACCTGGAAGATGTTCTGGCTAAAGAATTACCTTTAACAGCCTCTGTCATGGAAGATATGTTAGTTACTCTAAAGGGTTCTTTACATAAGGACATGATGAGTTTTATGTCACAATTGAATACAGAGGTGGAGATGCTGGGAGAGAGGGTGGGTCTTGTGGAATCAAAAATGGGTGAATTTACTACCGCTCATAATTAGCTAGTTGATGCTCATAACAATGCAGAGGAAGAGTTGAAAACTTTAAAGATGAAACTGGCAGATCTAGAGGACCGCTCATGCAGGCACAATATCAAATATAGAGGAGTGGGAGAAAATGTCCCCGCTGCAGATCTCAGAAGATATGTTCAACAAATGATCTCCGCACTGCTACCTCACACACCAGAAAGAGAAATGATAGTAGATCGGGCGCATAGACTGCCAAAACCTTCCTTCCTCCGTGACTAAGGAGAAGTGATTAACAGTCTAGTGGGGATTAAATGGGGAATTCTACCTGCGGATGTGGAGCAAGTGCCCTCTAAATCTTCCCCAAAAAAAATACCTTCTGAATGGGGAAAAATGCACTCGATGAAGCAATCCTACTCTTAAAGTGCGCAAAATAAGTGTTTCACAATATTTTTGTAGTGGAACTGTTTTCAACTACATTGTTTGTAAGCTCACCAGAATGTACCCCAATATAGTGAATTGATTCAGTTCACTCAATTATGTTTGATAACTGTTCATAGTGTTTTTCTCAAGTTTTATTTTTGTTTCTTTATTAGTTTTTCTAACTGGGAACCAACTACTAACAACCTTCAGGTATTCTTTAAAATGTATCAGCGGTACATCTCTCCACAAGTGCTTGCCTGCCACCAGTGGACTTATCTGGAATCCGTGAGTACTCCCATTTATCCAGCAACTAATACCATGCATTCCTCCCTGAAACCATTAGATGATGACAATACACCACAAGCGTTTTATAGATCAACATGGTTTTGAAGATAGTTTCCATGAATGTGTATTGCCTCAATAGCCCTTTTAAAAGACAACTAATGTAGAAAGAAGCACAGAAATTACAAGGGGACATAATTTGCATACAGGAAACCCACTTCTCAGCCCTTAAAGAGCCAAGATGCTCACATAGACTATTCCCTCATATCTACACAGCTAACGTGAATGAAAAACAGTTTTGATAGCAATAAAGCACATAGTTTCATTTTCACTTCAATCTATCGAAGCGGATCAGAAGGGCAGGTATTTAATTATGGTGTGTGAGATAAATAATATTTCTTACACAATTGTAAATATATATGCTCCTAATGTGAAACAAATTTCATATCTAAAATCATTGAGGAAGAAGATATCTGAGATCCGAAAAGGATTCCTACTATATTGACTTTAATGCCATTATCAATAAATCCCTGGATGTCTCGGGCTCCTCTCACAGCTTGAGGCATTCCTTATCCCCTATTTTGAAAGAAGACAACTTATATGATGCATGGCGATGTCTTCATGCTTCAAAAAAAGATTTCATCTACTAGTCCGCCCCGCATAAATCCTACTCATGGATTGACTTCTTCCTCACAGACCTTCAACTATTGCAAAACATCTCCAAGGCAGAAATACATTCCATGACCTGGTCAGATCATGAGCCTTTATTCCTATCTATAGAGGAGACTCTCAAACATTCACCAATGTTTTTATGGAGCAACAACACCTCTATGTTCACTAAACCCACTTTTCGCTCTGGTCTTTACAAGGACTTAAAATAATTCTTCCACTTGAACACTTCACCGGACACTAGTGTTTTTAATGTATAGTGTGCTCATAAAGCTTTTTCTAGGGGTATTATGATTAAACTATCCTCACAAGAAAAGAAGCGAAGAAAACGGGCATTATCTGAGATTTTAGATAAAATCAGCTATTTGGAGTCTCAGCATAAGCAATCTGTTTCTCTCGCATCCTAACTGATCTGCAAAATAGTAGGCAAACCCTTAGAAAACGTTTATTAATACAACATACAAAAATACCTTAAAATATCGAAAGCCACTTACTACACCCAAGGTAACAAAGCTGGTAAACTGCTAGCCAACTACCCTAATGCTAAACAATCTAAAACTAAACTATCCTTGATGGTAGATCCCATATCTGATAAAGTAGTTTTCCACCCTAATAAAATAGCAGATGCATTTTGTTCATATTACTCCCAACTATATAATCTTAAAGATGACTCCAACACACATCAAACCACTCCTGATCTTATTAACCGCTTTCTTGATAACCTTCCTCTGCCTAAACATGACCAGCAAACTCTAGAAACATTGAATTCTCTCTCTGAGAGTGAAATAATTGCTGCTATCAAGGCTCTATCTAAGGGGAAATTGCCTGGTGCAGACAGTTTCTCTGCAGAGTACTACAAAGAATTCCTAGACATGCTACTCCCTTACTTAAAGAAAATGTTTTATGCAGCAGCAACTACTCCCTCCTTCCCCCCTGAAATGCTTAAAGCAATCAGAGTCACTTTGCCCAAACCTTTTAAAATGCCAGACCGCCTGCAAAATTTCTGACCAATCTCCTTGTTAAATACTGAACTTAAAATATACACCAAGATTATAGCAACTTGAATACTAAAGGTAACCCCTACACTTAATCAACCAGACCAGGTGGGCTTCGTCAAGGGGAGACAGGTGGCGAATGGCACCTGTAGAATACCCAATTTGATGAGAATCACCGAACTTAACAAATCTCAAACAGTCTTTCTGGCGCTAGATGCTGAAAAGGCTTTCGATAGAGACCATTGGAAATATCTTGCCTCTACTCTAAGCAAATTTGGTTTCCAGGGCTATATTAAATCTGCCATCACAGCTTTATACACAGTCCCTACAGCACAGGTGTTCACTTTGGGTGCTCTATCAGATTATTTTATAATAACCAATGGTACCAGAAAAGGGGCACCCCTTTCTCCTATTATTTTCTCATTAGTGATGGAACCATTGGCAATTTCAATTAGAACTAACTCACTGATATTAGGCATAGCGGTAGCAAATAAATCCCACAAAATTGGGCTATTTGCAGATGATGTCATATTTACTGTAACTAACCCTTTGAACTCATTAAAAGAGATTTAATCTGTATTGGATATATTCAGTAAAGTTTCATACTACAAATTGAACATAACAAAATCTTGTGCACTTCCGATTGGGCTTGAGAAAGGTCTCTTACAATGTCTTAAAGACACATATCCTTACAGCTGGACACTCAATAAACTTAGGCATAACTTAGGCATAACTGTATAAGCTCCCTCTTCCAATACATATGAAAATAACTATATTAAATTGTTCCAAATAATCTTAATGGAGTTATCAAAAATCAAAAAATTCTAACTCTCTTGGCTTGGAAGAGTTGCAGCTTTCAAAATGCTGATTTTACCCAAAATACTATATTATTTCCAAACTATCCCGATTATGGTTCCCCATAGCTTTTTCCTTAAGTTAGAAACAGCTTTTAAAAAATATATTTGGAAAGGGAAAAGATCTTGAATCCCATTCATAGCACATACTAAGCATAAGTCAAAAGGAGGCATAGGCCTATCAGTGATCTCATTATACTACTACGCTGACTTCCTTGACAAACTTCATGCATGGATCATACCCTCTGACAAACTATGGGTCCAAATAGAAAAGGCCATGGTCCCTAACCAAGATCTTCAATCTCTATTGATAGCATAAATGATATCACCTAATACAATCAAAACCTATCTTCCCTCCATCTCTGCTACCCTGGAAGCATGGTCTTTAGTATTCCTTAAGTGTAACTCGTCCATGTCCAAACTTAGCCTGGATATACTACTAACTTCCTATGAACGTATTATACCCAATATTAACACCAAACCTTTAAGCAACGCAGGTTTCCATACTTTTAAAGAGATTATTCCTTCCAGGTTGGGGAGAAAAATCTACCCTTACATTCAGATTAGTAACTATCATTTATATAACCCAAAAACATGGGTGGAGGTAGACTCTAAGCTGTGGCACTCCGTATCAAACCCTTATGGGTTGAAACAAGAAATTTCATGGTTTTACTAGTATTTACAGTATGATGATGATTTTTCTAAATTAGCTTGTGTGGTGAAGTGGGAGAGGGACCTCCAAAGACCTTTTACACAGGAAGAATGGCAATCTGCAATGAATCATAAGATAAGTCTCATGAAATGCATGAACCATTGGGATAACTCTCTTAAGAAATTATACCGTTGTTACATTACCCCATATAAATTGTCTAAAATGTACTCTGATGTGTCACCTTTTTGCTGGCAGCAATGTGGGAGTGTAGGAAATCTATTGCATTGTCTTTGGGCATGTAAATCTATACAAAGTTTCTGAAATGCCATTTTTGCTTGAATTTTTCAAGTAACAGGGATGTTCACTAGACTTACTCCTCATTTGGCATTACTAAATCTCACTATAATCTTGTTTCCTGCTCAATATAGAGCAATTATATCCCACATTTTAATTGCAGCTAGACTAATCATAGCTAATGCATGGAAATCCACTAAAACATTCAACATTTCTGATGTTATCAATAGAGTCAACTCCCATTATATTTATGAGAGGTCCTTTGCCATTTCATCACATACTGTGAAGACATTTAACACCAGATGGTTCTGCTGGGACAATATATACAAAACTTCAGATATATAAGATGTGATTTATTTAAGGAAATTCCAACATGTGACGATGGAAAATGTTAGAATTAATGTCAGCTCCAATCTTTAATTCTCTTCTTTTTCTTCTTCCTTCTCATTTCTTTGGTACTTTAATCTTAAAACTATATCTATATATATATATAAATTAATTTTTCTGCTACTATCTACATGTAGGCAGATAGTTACTGCTCATTACCAAAATGTTTTGATGGGATGAATCCTCCATTATATGCTGTACTGTATGCAATTCTAAATTTGTACTGGAACTCACAATTCTAACTATTAAATATTTTGGAAGAACTACAAATGTTTTTCTAAGTTTATAATTATTTTTCTCTAAGTGTGTAACTGCCCTTAAAGTTTCAATAAAAAAGAATTGAAAGAAAATCTCATGTAAGAACTAACATGGTAATGTATTCCAAAATTTGTTTTAATTTTCACAATATGCGATTACACAGCCACTTGAAATCTCAACCAGGGACAGGGGTGACAACACAGGAACACAGCTGATAGAAGTGCCTGAACAGGAACTTTATGGCAGGATCACCAGTTATTCTCTTAATAAAAGTTGTATGTTTATAAAGATTGAAAACAACTATGAAATGCATTAACATGTTAAAGTTTATATAAGGTTTTTGTGGTTGAGCTTAAGAGGGGCTCCAGCTGGTTTTCTGAAAATTAAAAGTCAAAAGCTACAAAAACTGTAGCTGCTGACGTTTAATAATCAGACACTGACCTGTAGCAGGATCCAGCAATGTGCACACTCAAGGGAGTGCTGGGGACCATGTTAGGTCCTCAACACCTACATCTTAACTGTAAACACCTGGCTGTGACAGCTTGTGAAACAACACTCGACGAAGGTGACTTCGAAACATGCCAGCGTTGTATCATTGGATTATCTATGCAGTTCGACATATTTGGTTGTATCATACACACTGTTTCATGATGCTGTAATCCACATGCAAAAATACTTATGTAGCCACAATCTTTTGGACTTTCATGGTCTTTTATTTACAATTTTAATCTTGTATCAATAAAATTTGGAAATTTTTATTTTATATATAAATACGTGTTGTCTATGTAGCCTTAAACGTCCAACTAGTCGATACAATGGACTTTGTTTTTTTGCTTTTCCTATTTGAACTACTTTGAAATATGTCTATTGTTTGGTTATATTAAAGATCTCTTGTATATGGTCTTACGATGAGCCAGTGGGTGAGGATTACTAGGCTGGTAAATTAAATAGTTTTTTCACTGCAGCTGTCTTAGTTGTTCTTTTTTATTGCAAACGGATTATTCATTAAGGTGGTAATTGGTGTAATTTTTAAATTCTTTCCCTTTACATGAGTGATATTGGCTCTTCATTAGAGCTGGGGGCAGGGTTTAAAGATTAGCTGAATGTTTGCATGAGCTGTGCTTTCTGCCCACAGTTCCTCATTTGGTCCATCATGCTGCAGTTAATGCCTGACACTGCTCTTGAAGGGTTATTTGTTTGTTTATTTTTCTGCTGCAGCTCCCCATCAGTTCCATCAGTTCAGTGCTCTCCTATTGATTGCTGAAGATACTCCCTCTTTTGACTGATTATTTAATTGTGTCCATCGTATTTGTTGTGTTGTGTGAAATTGGTGTTGTGTGCTCCGTGGTGATTGAGAAATGGAAATGTTTGACTCAAAACATTGCATTGGACTAGAAAAATAGCTTGTTTTTTAATACTTTTAATGCTCAACAAAGTAGCTATTTTACATTTATAAGACCCATGTGGACTCCATTCTTGTAATATGCCAGTTG
The DNA here is from genome assembly GCF_062004578.1 of Staurois parvus. NCBI lineage: Eukaryota > Metazoa > Chordata > Amphibia > Anura > Ranidae > Staurois > Staurois parvus. The sequence goes on from NW_028318000.1 coordinate 2,713,008, forward strand.
TTTACGGAGCTCAAGAGCTTAAAACAAATGTCATGTAAATATGTTTGACCCCTTAACACTTTAGGGGATGGCAGTCCTTCCACTGGGCGTATGTGTTGTGTGCTTCTTTCCATGGAAATATTACATCAGCTTGGACAGTGGGAAACAAAAGGACATAAGCCAAAGCTTCACCTGCTGTTTGGATGGAAGACTACATAATATTCATATTCAATATTTCAAATTTACCTAAAACATTTTTTTTATACTTTATATATTTGTAGCCCTGACTAAATAAATAAATAAAGTACAAAACCACAAGTAATATATAAAGCAGTCTCGCGCTCCCATATATTGATCAAAAAGTTAAAAAATTAATAAACATTAATAGAGATTAATAAAAATGATGCTGTGTATCACATATATCACTCTATACAAATATATTACTGTGCTAATTATTCTTAGTGAAAACAAAAAATCATATCAATATATCCAAGTCCATATTTGAAAATTAATATAAATCTAAGTATAAATGTGCACAAAGTCCTCTTCCAATTAGTTCAGCATCAAAAAGTGCCACTCCCCAAATCCATGTGCAATGTGTGCTTAGTATGCGCTCACCTTGTGTTTTGCCTAAGATAATAGGCAAAAAACTCTTGTTGTCCTCATAGGACTGATGTAACCATATTCCTCCTTTTGTAAAGATTCCTCCAGATATAAAATGGACCATTGTAATAATATGTTATTCCACCTGGGGTCTCTCCACTCTATCAGTATACTGTTTAGAGGAAATGGATGGATGTCTCCCTTTTCCCTCCATGGGTCTCCCTCCACCTTTAAATAGCCTCTGTTCGATGTATCTCCTCTGCCGCCAGATCCAGAATGTCTCCTTTCTACTTCCTTCCACATGAAACTTCCTGTCTGTACCTCCAAAACCACCATTTATTTCATTTGAAAGTTGGGGGGAAGATTTATAAGTCAATTGGCCTGGGGGAAAGGGAAGTATAAATTCAGCCCTGAACAGAACAGATGGCCCACATGAATAGCCTAATGTGCCTAATACATATAACTTTACATGGGATCTACCTAGACCTGCTGAAAGGCAAAGTAGAATATACTGTGGGTTATTCAATAAGGCATTGTGACACATTTCTGGTGATGTAAGTAGTCAGAAGCCTTTCACCAAATTAATGAAAACTCTGTGACCATGCTAGCACTATGTGACAAATGTAAGTATTTCATATTTGCAATACTTTTATTGTATGGTGCTATTGTTCCCAAAGATGCGTAAACAAATGTCACTATATCAATGATAAAAATGTAAATAGGACTTTTTTGCATGTTGGAGTAAATTGTCGATTGTGTTGGACATGTCATTATTGTGTCTCATTTTTAAGACAATTTTGGGCCAAAAGTCCTCCTGGAACTGATATGTTTCCATTATTTTGCCCAGATAGCTTCTCTGTTTCTATAGCCAGCCATAGATTAATTGAATCTCAGCGGGTTCATTAGGGACCGGCTGAGATTCAATCCATCTGTGGGCAGGCTGGTTGAATTAAAGTCGATCCATCGATTTGACTTCAGTACAACTATCCTATGCCATAGTCCCACATATTCAACAATTCATGAAAAACCTCATCCCTACTCTCACAGATGTAGAACTCGCTATAGACCGCACACACAGAATCCCTAAAATGGAACATCATCCCGGTGGACTCCCACCAACCAGCCCCCAACCGTCCGCAACAAATGGATGCAGAATGGTCATAACCTCAAGAATACCTATATTATCTCCACACCCAACACCCTGGGCCTCACTTCACAAAGCATAAAGCTGGCAATCGGCCCCTCTACAAACTGGAATACCTCTACCACAACTTCGACCGATCCAAGCCCACTACACCACATCTTGGATGGACCACCATCCTCGTCATGTAGAAAATCACTCCTCTCCACAATATCTGAAACACCATCGCTACTAGACCCAAACTATCAACAATCACCAAAATGATTACTATAACATCGGTAAATGTTCAAGGTCTCAACTCACCTTTCAAGAGGTCCTTAGTCTCGAGAGAAGTCCACTCCATGCAACCTGACATCCTATTCCTACAGGAAACCCACTTCGCCTCCTCCAAAATTCCTAACTCAACATCCACCACTTCAGTATAATTCATATGGCGACAAACGCTAAAAAGAAGAATGGCATCATTACAGCCATAAGAGACTCCCTCCAGTTCCAATTCATTTCAGAAACAGCAGACACTACCATATCTTGATCTGCAAAATCAACTAAACTCCATACACACTGGTGAACGTCTATGGCCCTAATACTAATCAACTTCAATTCTTTAACAAACTCAACTCAATTCTTTAACCATCGCTCAACACAGAAAAGGCAGACTACTCATTGGCGGAGACTTTAACATTATTGGCAACCCTCTTCTGGACTCTTCACTCAACAAACGATCTTCTAAACAGACCTTCAACCAATTCCTCCACTCCAACGATCTCTACGACATCTGGCGATGTCAACACAGCACAGAAAAGAACTATACCTACTACTCTCCATCTCACTTATCCTACTCCAGAATTGATTTTTTTGTCACCGATAAATGGACTTTACAACATGTCACCTCCTCAAAGATTGGCACCATTACATGGTCAGACCATGCTCCAATCACTATTTCTCTTGACCACAACCAATATTCTTCGATACCCCAAATATGGCGTCTGAACAGAACCTTAATGAAAAATCAAGACTACAAGCAACAAATGCTAGATGCGCAAAACATATTTTTTTAACTCAATGATACACCTGCTATATCTATACCCATTTTATGGTCTACTTACAAAGCATACAAGAGAGGTATTCTGATACAACTAAACGCCCACATTACCAAAAATAGAACCCACCAAATAGACAAACTCCTCGCCTCAATCAAAACAAATGAGAAAACAAACAAAAAATCCCCAGATCCCTCAATCTCTTCCTCTCTTAACTCAGATAGAAACAAACTAAGATCCCTCCTACTATAGAAATACGACCTGAATCTCCAAAAAATGAAAGCAAAATTCTACTCACTAGGTAATAAGGCCAACTCATTATTATCCAAAATGATAAAACAAAAACATCTAAAATCCAAAATAGCTTCAATTAAACACCCAATCACGAATACTCTGAATACAAACCCGCAGGATATAGCTAATGCCTTCACAAAATATTACCAAAACCTATATAATCTCAAAAATTACCCAGACACTACTCAACCAACACTTGCATTCATACAACAATTCCTACACACAGCTAACCTCCTTAACTTTCCCCAGCCCAACTCGATGCCATCTCTCTCCCAATTTCCCCCAAAGAAATAGAAACAACCATTAAAATTCTCCCACTCAACAAATCACCAGGAAATGATGGATACACAAATGAATATTATAAACAATTCTCCACAGACCTATCGCCATACCTGACCAGACTTTTAAACCATGCCACCACCACAAGTTCATTCCCTAAAGACATGTTACAATCCATCATAACGACTATACCAAAACCTGGCAAAGACCCACAATTTGTCCAAAACTACAGGCCAATCTCGTTACTTACTACTGACATAAAACTATATGCAAAAATTATCTCCCGAGGAATCCTTCCATACCTGCCTACCATAATTCACCCAGACCAAGTAGGTTTCATCCCAGGCCGCCAAGCACCCGACTCTACAAGAAGAATTTTTTTCCCTCCTTCACATTCTAGAAAGCACCAAAAGCTCTTCCTTACTTCTATTTTTGGATGCAGAGAAAGCATTCGACCAGATACACTGGCAATTTATGCAACTTACCCTTCAAAGATTTGGCATCATAGGTTGGATGCTGAAAGCCATCCTATCACTATACTCACATCCCTCTGCCAGAGTATTGACAGATGGTACACTATCTGACCCTTTTGACATCACTAACGGCACCAGACAGGGCTGTCCACTTTCCCCGATAATATTTGCACTTCTCATTGAACCCCTAGCATCCAAACTCAGAGATAATCGGACATTTACAGGAATCAAACACCTCAACGTGGAACACAAAAGCAGCCTATTTGCAGACGACATTATATTAATGGTGACCAACCCAAACTCTTCCCTTAAAACGATTCTTACACACCTCTATACCTACTCAAAAATCTCATATTACAAGCTTAATGAACCCAAATACTCCATACTAAACCTTCATACCTCACCCCAAGTCCAAACTCTACTAGCCAAGCAATTCCCATTCTCCTGGGAAACAAATAACATTCCATATTTAGGAATTAGACTCACACCGACGACGGACCAACTATACACTGCAATCACAAGACATTGCTTGAATCTATTCCCCAAGAACTTGCCACACTTCTCACCTCTGAACTCTCCAAACTGGGGCGAGTAGCAACTCTGAAAATATACATCCTACCCAAAATCTTATACCTATTCCGTACACTCCCTATACCAATTCCTAGCTCCTTCTTCTCCAGACTACAAACAATTCTCACAAAGTTCCTATGGAACTCCAAAAAACCCAGATGCACCACCAATCTTCTAATACGCCCTACATCTAAAGAAAGAGCAGGCCTTCCACACCTCAAATCTTACTACAATGCTACTCTTCTAGACCAAATATACTTTTGGTGGAATCCATCAAGAGAAAAAATTTGGTCCACATCGGAAACCCTTCCATTTCACCCGCGTAAACCCCAAAATATAGTCCTAACTCCGCCAACCAACCGAATAGAATACCAAGCAAAATACCCTTGCATTCAAGCCTCCCTACAAGCGTGGCATAACCTCCTATCCACTAAATTTAATGACACTAAACATATCCCTACCCCAATTAACTTACTACACCTCCTCATACCTTCTTTAGAACTATCCCAATTGGTAAAACAAGGTATAACTAATATAGCCGACCTCTACACCAACCGATTTATATATCCCTTCCAAATTCTCCAAACCAAATATAATCTCCCTACTACCGAACACATTTTACATACTTAAGAATTGTTCACTGTCTGCAAACAACAACCTTACCTCACACCACAAAGATCCCAATTACGGCCTACGACTTCTTCACCAAACCACACTACCCAAGTAAGGGTATCTCCACTTTCTACACATCCACAAACCTACAATTCACATTACAAACAACTTCCCTAACCAACTGGGAAAAAATCCTATCAGAACGAATTACAACACAATCTTGGGAAAAAACCTTCAACATCACCTATAACTCTACCAGATGTAGCTCCCACTGGGAGTCGCACCTAAAAATCCTCCACCAATGGTACCTGACCCCGGTCAAACTCTCTGTTTACTACCCGAAACACTCCTCTACATGCTGGCGACAATGCGGTAGGCTCAACACTACATATTCTTTGGTCATGCAAATCACTTAGATCCTTCTGGAATACTGTCTTCCAATTACTTTATAAAATAACCAAAATTTTGATAATCCCGAATCCCTCCTTGGCACGCCTACATATTGGGATTGAAAAATTCCCTCTTAACTCCTGAACAATCATTACCCACACACTTTTTGCAGCCAAAATAAATATCACCAGATTATGGAACACAACTAATGCTCTATCTCTTACTTCACTAATGACAGACCTCAACATCCAATGTCAAATGGAAAAAAAATCTTCATTCAATAACTTCTCTCAACACAAATTCAACCATCAATGGGCCCGATTGTTAAAACACCCAAAATGCTCTGCACAAACAATGATAACTTTAAAGCATAAGAAATTACTTACTAGACCCAGACTGGTATATCCTCATTCACCCAGTTATATCTACCCTTTTTCCACTACCTACCCCCCTCACCTCCCCCGTTAATACCCCCCTAACATCCCATGCTCCTCACCAAGGTTCAACATACTCCTAAGAATACCTCTGATGATATTGCCAAACAAGATAAATACCACCACCACCAACAAGTGGGGTAAAACAAACAATGTTCAATTATATTACATTGTATTGCAATATTGTATGCATGAACCGTATACCATTTCCCTGTTTGTCCCTAAAAAACTTCAATAAAAAAAATGAAACATAAATAAAAAACAACAAAAATTACATCAACAAAAAACATTTAATGCAGCAGTAAAACATTTATTATGTCTTGTAAGGGAATTATTATGAATACATGCAATACAATACACCCTACACATAATTTCAGGGAAAAAAAACCTATCCCTGAGAGCATATCTTTCAAATCCAAGCAATATCACAATACAACCCCAAATGAGTAAATAAGGGAAAAAAGGCAGATAAAAACCACTGGTTTATATAATCTCAAATCACTACACAAGTTGAGACTATACCATAACTGTGAATCAAGTGGAGAGTGATGGAGAAGGACCTGAAGAAGAATCTACTAAGGTAGATGATAACCAAGGAACACATACTTTTTGGAATTTTTTGGGACATCCCCTGTGATGGTACGGCAAACTCTCTCTCACTAAGATAGCATTAACAGCTTTTTGCTATTGTGCAAATGTAGGAGGACAAGAAGACAACCACCTTTGAGCTATAAGTTTACAGGCAAAAAAAAAGGATACGTGTCAACATTAACCTAAATATGGATGGTGTACGATCCTCAGAAACATTACTCAGAATCGCTATCTCAGGGTCTGGTAATAGTGTTATACTGCATAGATCTTGAACTGCAACAAAAATACTAGCCCAGTATCTATAAAGTTTTGGACAATGCCAAAGTGTTATAGAACTGTCAGTGCCAGAGCACCTCAAACACCAAGGTGAAGCAATTCTGCCCCGTTAATGTAATTCTGGGGGTTATAATAGACCCTATATAGTATAAACAGTTTAGTCAATTTCTGGGAGTGGAGATAGATACGGTGGGCATTGCCTCTAATACCATTGCCTGTTGATCATCATCAAATTCTCCACCTGGATTGGCACCTTAAGTGCTCCTAAAGAAACATGATATGTAGATACAACACCTCATTGAGATTAGCATTACAAGAAATCAGGATTCCTTTTCAAATGAACATTCCACTAATTACTTTTTATTTATGCACTATTGACAGAATCAAAACACATTACTGAATTCAAAAGGAGCAATGCTCTGAAATACTTTACATTTATATTGCTACAAGAAACATGCCTTCATGTAAAATGGCTACAGCAATGTAGAACAAAATGATGTGCAGCTGAAGGAAATATATTTTCCTCAAATAAATTGACTCTAGACTTCCATACCTTATGCCTTATTAAAGTCATTTTGTTTTTCACAGACTTCTTTAGGTTTCCATAGCAACAAGGAAGTTGTGGCTCGATGCATAAATGAAATTATGTATGTGAACAGAAAAGGCCAAACCTGGAGAAAAGTAATGAGAAAAGTAAAAAGATCATTGACCCAGTATTTCACTAATGGCAAAAGTAATAATTCTCTTCAGTTAGTTACTTTATTTCTTTATTTCAGTGAAAATGTTATTTTTAATGTCATTTTAAGCACTATTAGGAGTATCATTCATAGTTGGCCTGGCTGAAAGATTTTGCAGTTCACATATCGATTTAACAATTCTAGAACAACATGTTAAGTTCTAAAGCAGAGAACTAAAGTGATTAAAAAAAACTGACTTCAAAGAACGTTGCAAATCCACGGGAATGGTGAACCAATGCTTGCAAAAGTCTATTGCTAGTTCTAATTGTGTACAGAGTACTTAAATCTTGCTTATTAACTTTTCCCAACTCTACAGGTCCCCCTGCCCTGAAGACCCCCCCAGCAACTATGCATTATTTACTTAATATTTTCTTTAATAATACCTGGTGGAAGACAGTTCTAAATGCTCAAGAGAATCTATCCATTTCAGTTGTATCTGACCCTTGGCAATTGCATGGACTGTCACTTGTAAGCAACTTTTTCCATGAATTCTCTTAGCAATTATTTTACAGGGTAGGTTGCCAGGTCTTTCTCCAACCCCTACCATGCAGGAGATCTCACATGGCCAGGCATGAAACTAGGACAATTTAGACAGGAGCCAATTAACCTACCAGCATGTCTTTGGAGTCTGGGAGGAAACCGGAGTACCCGGAGGAAACCCACGCGAACACAGGGAGAACATGCAAACTCCATGCAGGAGGTGCCATGGTTGGGAATTGAACCCATGACCCAATTACTGCAAGGCAGAAGTGCTAACCCCTAAGCCACTGTGCCGCCTGCTCAAGAGAATAGTATTCCCATAATGGTGTTCCTGTATTAAACTGAGATAAGCTGCAATAGTGACTATCGTGGACTTACCTTGTGCAGCACAAAGCTACCAAGAGTAGTGGAAATAGTATTCTTGGCTTCTAATCACAGCTCAATAAGAAGCTGCCAAGGTAGACAATGCAAAGGACCGGTTTAATAAGATGTGATAAAAGCACCTGACTGGCCTTCTGTGTAATCAACCTTGCTCCCTGCTTCTTCACATCAGAGGTGGCGATAGTAGAGAGAGAAAAGGGAAATGACCTCCATGTGATGAAGAAGGGGTGGAATTATGTCTATATATATATATATATATATATATATATATATATATATACAGTTGTGTCCAAAATTATTCAACCCCCAATGCTGTAAAGGGGTTTAGGGACTATAGTGTACATTTGGAATTGTATTCAGAATCAAATCCTACAAGGACGTTGTAACTACCCAAATGCAACTAAAATGACATCAATTGTTTATGTAATACAGTAGTAAATGGTTCTTATGTGGTTTCTTCATTGCCACAATTATTCAACCCCTTAAAGACTACCACTCTGAAGAACAGAGGTTCATACAGGTGCTTTCCATCAGGTATTGAAAACACCTGTGGATGTCACCGAGCAGCAATCAAGCATAATAAGCACCAATTAGGCAGCTTTAAAATGACTGTGATACTCAGCTCCTTCTAGACATTTACTGGTGTGGTTACAAACATGGTGAAGGCAAGAGAATGGTCCAGGAAGACAAGAGAAGAGGTGATTTCTCTTCACAGGAAGGGCAATGGCTATAAGAAGATTGCAAAGATGTTAAACATACCAAGAGACACCTTAGGAAGCATCATTCGCAAATTCAAGGCAAAGGGCACTGTTGAAACGCTACCTGGTCGTGGCAGAAAGAAGATGCTGACTTCGACTGCTGTGCGCTACCTGAAGCGTAGAGTGGAGAGAAGTCCCCGTGTGACTGCTGAGGAACTGAGAAAAGATTTGTCAGATGTGGGTACAGAAGTTTCAGCCCAGACAATAAGACGCACACTGCGTAATGAAGGCCTCCGTGCCAGAACTCCCAGGCGTACCCCCTTGCTGTCTCCAAAGAATAAGAAGAGTCGACTGCAGTATGCCAAAAGCCATGTGGACAAACCACAAAAGTTGTGGGATAGTGTTCTGTGGACTGATGAAACAAAATTAGAACTGTTTGGGCCCATGGATCAACGCTATGTTTGGAGGAGGAAGAACAAGGCCTATGATGAAAAGAACACCTTGCCTATTGTGAAGCATGGTGGAGGGTCAATCATGCTTTGGGGCTGTTTTGCTTCTGCAGGTACAGGGAAGCTTCAGCGTGTGCAAGGTACCATGAATTCTCTTCAGTACCAGGAGATATTGGATGGAAACGTGATGCAGTCCGTCACACACCTGAGGCTTGGGAGACGTTGGACCTTTCAACAGGACAATGATCCCAAGCATACCTCCAAGTCCACTAGAGCATGGTTGCAGAGGAAAGGCTGGAACATTTTGGAGTGGCCATCGCAGTCACCAGACTTAAATCCGATTGAGAACCTCTGGTGGGACTTAAAGAAAGCAGTTGCAGTGCGCAAGCCTAAGAATGTGACTGAACTGGAGGCCTTTGCCCATGAAGAATGGGCGAAGATACCCGTAGATCGCTGCAAGACACTTGTGTCAAGCTATGCTTCACGTTTAAAAGCTGTTATAACTGTAAAAGGATGCTGTACTAAGTACTAAGATTGAATGTCACTTGGGGGTTGAATAAAACTGATAATGCTGTGAGCACAGAAAAGACATTTGTGGTTATTTCATTATAACTGTTATGTTATATTTGTCTGACCTACAAGTGCCTCTTTAATGTAAATGTAAGCAAGATGACTGAATGATCAAAAGCAATGTCAAACTGGCCAAAACACTCAATTTCAGTGGGGGTTGAATAATTTTGGCCACAACTGTATATATATATATACACATACATACATACATACATACATATGTATACAGGGTCACTCTCAAAAATGCCCCATGTGACCACTAATAGTGGGAGAAATTTAACACCTACAAAAATCCTAATTCTTAGGGGACCCTGAGGTCTAGTTTAGGTAAATCCCACAATAGACCCCATCGTATTCTCTTAATATGAATGTAATAAAAGATCTACTCAATGTGAGAGGGACCATTCATAATTATTTGTGTTTTTATCTATCAAGACATTCCTATGACACTTGTAACTGACTGTGTTTATGGCTATACAAATAATTTTTGTTATAAGTGACACAGAAATGTCTTGAAAAATAAAAAAACACAATTATTTATGAATGGTCTGTCTCACATAGGTCTTTGGTTAATCCTTTGGCGCGGTGAGGCAGCATGGGGTTTGTGATCATGTGACCGTCGTGATTGGCTTTTCACAGTGGTCACAAGATTGGAAAGCTTTCTGTTAGGCTCTGCTAACGGTGCTAGAAGTGTGCAGGGTGCACAGTTCTGTTATTGTTTGGGTACACATATATGCAGCCTCTCATTGTTAAGGCCCACCTGCCGAGAGGACTCGTATATGAGTGCAGCTATCGGGAAGAGGCAGGGGCGGACTGACAACTCATGGGGCCCCTGGGCAATAGGGGATCATGGGGCTCCTGTGTCCTTGCCCAAATTCAAAAAAGCCTATGAAAAAAGGTACAAGGGCATCTCATGGGGCCCCCTACTGACCCTGGGCCCTCAGGCACTGCCGGAGTTTCCAAATGGTCAGTCCGCCCCTGGGAAGAGGTTAACTTTAATTTTATGTTTTAACTCTTATATTTTCAGCCTTTATATTTCATTTTTCATTAAGGAGTATTTAAGCCAGGGATCTCACAAGATCATTTGCTTATATCTCACTTCTACTACACTTCACTGTCATTCATTGCATATTCTTTTCACTTCTCTTCTCAGTTAGAGAAGAAAAGTGCAACTGTTAAAAAATGTGCTCTCTGAGAGCTTTATACTCAGCGATGAGTCGTGATGTGTAAAGGCAGGTCAGATTACAGGTTAATAAATGTACATCAATGACAGGAATCTCTTCTCTGCAACATTTCCCTGTGAGCAGAGGACAATTTCATGATGCACCCCCAGAGGGTGGGTCCTTACATCCTAGGTTGAATGAAGCTGAACCACAGGGGAGTACAGCTGACATAGTTATGTTCATTTGTGTGGGCTTATAATCAGGGGCGGACTGAGAACTCATGGGGCCCCCGGCAAAAGGGGATCATGGGGCCCCTGTGTCCTCGCCCACACTCAAACCACACCCAAAAAATCCTATGCAACAGCCTATGAAAGGTACCAGGGGCATCTCATGGGGCCCCCTACTGACCCCGGACTCTCAGCAATGCCCGAGTGCCCGAATGGTCAGTCCGGCCCTGCTTATAATATGCATTATTAAAAGTATTTATGTGCTTGTTTGTTGTTCTGTTTTAAGTGCTACATGTGATTCTGTAGCTACAATGTTTTCTTTTTCTGATGTTATATGTTTAAAAGCTGAGCATGCCTTAATGTTCCTGATATGAATGGCAAACTTCAATTTGAGCTATTGAGTGCTTTAAATAGGATTTTTTCAGCAAATATACTACAGGTATCTAGGCAGGCCAAAAGAACCTGAATTACCAGCTGCATCATGGAAATGGAAAATGAGCAATAATCATGTGCTATATTTCATATTTACGTGAATAAAAAATAAAAAGTAATGCAAAAACTACTTATAGCTTCTGGGCACTCACTAACGTCTACCCAAATTCAACTTCTTTGGGAGGTGTTCCAAATGGAAATCTTTGCACCAAATCCCTTTAATGTTTATTCCTCCTGATTTATTCTAAATAAAAATATACAAAATATAAAAATAAAAAAATGGGGCAGACTCGATAGACCACTAAAAATAATTCATAGATTAGTACAACAGTGTAAGAATATCCTGCATCATGTGGTCTGAAGAATTATTATGCCCAATTATTACCCATTCACAGGGTTAGCAGCATAGAATTCAGGATGTTGGTTGGCAATGTTGGCTGCAACATTGACATCATCAGGTTCAAATTGAGCTTAAGGAAAAAGGTTATTTAAAGTGATACTAAAGCTTTTTTTTTATAATAATAACAAACATAACTACAGACCCATCTCCCTGCTGAATGTAGACATTAAGTTATTTGCGAAGATCTTGGCTAATAGACTTCTCCCCCTGCTTCCCTCCTTGATCAATTTAGATCAGGTTGGATTCATACCGGGAAGGGAAGCAAGGGACAATACCATTAAGGCCCTTAACCTTCACCATTGGTTGTGCAAATCTAACACTTCTGGTTTTTTCCTTTCCCTGGATGCAGAGAAGGCCTTTGATAGAATTGCATGGGACTATCTGCAAGCGTCTCTGGTGTCACTGGGTTTGGGTGAGAAGATGCTCAACTTCATCATGACCCTGTACACAGGCCCCACCGCTCGAGTCAGGGTCAATGGACATCTGTCCAACTCGTTTTACTTAGGAAACGGAACACGTCAGGGTTGCCCCCTTTCCCCACTCTTGTTTGTCCTATCCCTCGAGCCCCTATTGCGCAAAATCCGCTCGAACTCTGACATCAAAGGGATCAGGGTATTGGACAAGGAATACAAGCTCGCTGCTTACGCAGACGACATCCTTCTCTTCCTTGCTGATCCACACACCACTTTGCCTAATCTGTTAAAAGAATTTGCCCTCTTTCAATTCTTGTCAAACTTTAAAATCAACTTCTCCAAATCTTCTGCCCTTAACATATCCCTGCCTCCAGAACTCGTATCTTTCTGTGAATCTCATTTCCCGTTTCGTTGGGAAAAGGATTCCCTTCCATATCTCGGTGTCCAACTTACCCGCAACCTCGATGACCTCTATGCAAAAAACTTCCTTCCCGCTCTACGTTCTCTCCAAGAGGACCTCCACAAATGGCATCGTCCTTGTTTCTCTTGGTTTGGAAGGGCAGCTATAATCAAAATGAACATACTCCCACGCCTTCTCTATCTTTTTCAAACGCTGCCAATCCACATACCTGCTGCTTTTTTTACATCTTGTAAAAAATTCTGCACACAATTCCTGTGGAATCATAAGCGTCCACGTATTGCTTTTTCTCAACTGACTCTCCCCAAACTTAGAGGTGGAATTGGGCTTCCTGACCTTCACCGGTACTACTGGGCATGCCACCTTACACGCATAGTGGACTGGCATGTTCATTCTACCTCTAAAGACTGGGTCTGCCTCGAAAATGCCTTCTCACCTTCACCCCTGACATCGATTCCATGGTTACTGCCAAAGCATACACCTCAAGAGCTCCTCACCCACCCTTTAGTGGGGCCAAGCTTAAATATTCTCCGCCTGAACTGTAAAACGGTATCTATCTCTGAGTCACCGAATTCCTTAACCTCCATTCGTCTCAATCCTGACTTCCCCCCAGGCATGCACAAGTCATTCCTATCTGAGCATTGGCCACATGACCAGATCTTAGTTAAACACTTTATCCGCGGTGGAAAAGTAATATCGTTCCGCGAACTGCTTGATAGCCTAGATAGTCGAGATTTTCCTTTTTGGGCCTTTCTGCAGATAAGACACTTCCTGCTCTCACACAAACTGTTCCATAACTGGACTCGTCCCCTCACTCCTTTTGAATCCCTATGCTCTAGAGCTGAACCGCGCAAACATTTGATTTCGGCGATTTACCCTCTCCTTGTTGAGAGTAGGGATTATAACTCTTTACCCTCCTGCCGTGCTTGGAACAGAGACTTGGGAAACAGCTTATTGGACGCCGATTGGGACCTAATATTTATGCATACTCATAAATGCTCCCTCAATGTCTCGACTCAGGAAAATGGATATAAAATTGCTTCGAGATGGTACCGAACTCCGTCGAGAATCTCTCGTTTTAATCCTTCCGTCCCCAACAGCTGTTGGAGATGTGGAACCCCGGATGGATCCTTTCTCCACATTTGGTGGTCTTGTCCCAATATCCAACCATTTTGGCAGGAGGTCCACCGGCTTGTAGTGTCTGTGACCACCTTGTCCCTAGCTTTCTCTCCAGAGCAGTTTCTTCTCCATCACTCCTCTCTGCCCAGGGGACAATACCTCAAATCTTTAGCAATGCATATGGTCAACGCAGCCAGACTCTGTCTTCCCACTCTTTGGGGCTCCACCCGCCCTCCCTCCATACGCGATTGGCTGCTCCGTGTGGGTAAAATTGCGGAAATGGAAGAACTGATTGCGACCGCACTTGATTCCCCCACTAAATTCTCCCATGCTTGGGCCTGCTGGAATCACTTTAAAACTACTTCTACGTACCGGTCCTTTATGAACCGTCCAACCAACACGCCTGATTGATTACTAATCTCCATTGTATGTTACTCCACACTCTAGAGCATACGGTAGGCGACTTCCCCACTTTCAGGGCTCTATCCCCACCTACCGACCCCGGTTAATAGACTTTTGCTCAAATCCACCCATAAAAGACCCTTGGTGTTGACGACAATACAAACCCAGCCCCCCCCCCCTTCACCCCCCCCCCCCCCCCCGTTTTTTTCTTTTTTTTTGTAATCTTTTATCTTTTCTTGTTCTCCTTTTCTTTCTTCTTACCTTCTTGTTACTCGCCCAGTTAACCACTGGGTTCCTCTTTAGAGAACATTAGGCATGCCATTGTCATATTTACCTTGCTTACATTAGCGACCCTCACGACAATCTAAGCTTACTTACAGGTACCACCACTCCAGTAAAATACTAGCTTCATCCTCAACGGTTGTGCTGCATCTACCCTGCCTCCTTCTGCAGCGCTATAATGATAATTACATACTAAGAAGGTCCGATGCGATAACATTCCCATGCGCCCTACTAGACTGCCTGAGTATTACAGACTTACCCCGTCGTGGACTGGCACATCCATGCTCCTTAGGTGGTTCTTTGTAAGAATATTCCTACTTTCTCCCGACATGCACTGCCAAATGTTGTAAATGACCATCATTTGCTTTTCTTTTGTATTATTATGCACTTTTTCAATAAACGTTTTTTTTGGAAAAAAAAAAAAATAATAACAAACATGTAATACTTGCTCTGTGCAGTGATTTTGCACACAGCTGCCTGGATCCTCTTCTTTTTGTGTCTCCTCCCCATTGAGTAGCACCCCCAGGGAAAGCTGCTTGCCCTGGGGGCACCGCTGCATACTTCAGTGTCCATAAGACACACAGAGCCACGGCTTGGCCCCACCCTCTTGCTCTCTCCTCACTGGCACACTGGCTGTGATCGACAGCAGCGGGAGCCAATGAGCTCTTCCTTCTGTCTCAGCCAATGAGGAGGGAGAGTCCCCATATAGCTGAGGCTATTGTGAACATCGCTGGATCAGAGTGGGCTCAGGTAGGGATGGGGGGGGGGGGGCTGGAGGGGGCACTGCACACAGGTTTTTTTTACCTTCATGCATTCTTGCGACTTTAGTACCACTTTAAGCTAATTACTGCTATGATTTTTTTTTTCAAAAGAAACCTCCACACATTGGGGTCAAGGATTCTAGACCTGTGACATCACTGGTTATTAAGAACTCAGCAGTGCCTGCGCCTATTAGTGTCCTTAACAACCACTGACAGCTGGAAGAGTGTTGCATTTTTCTGCACTGCAATGCACAGCATATCACACACAAAACAATTTTGCCCCGTTCACACCCCAATTTTAGGTTCAATGCAGCATGGTGCATGGAAAACAATTGTTTTCTATGTGCCCTAGCAATGATCTCCATTTATCTGATGTGGAAAATTGCTGATCACTGAACATAAAGAGGATTTCATAAACTATCTCCTAGACACCTTTTAGAATTTTGTTGGGGTGCTGCACTGAAAGTGTCTGTGCTTGTGCCTGTCACAGACACACTTTATTTTTGATTAACAGTGCATGGCAGTAGCCAGATTCAGAGTTTCCCAGCCGAAAGCTGTGTGTGGGAATCTGTCACATACATGCCAGCTTTATACAAAACAGAGTTACACCAGCTCAGAATTTTTAAATACGCCACTTTCCTAATTTGAAAACTGGTGGTACTTCTTTAGGAATTTGTCTCTGCCATAGGTACAGGTTCTTAAACTGGCAGTAGTAAGAACTGCACGTGTTGGTAATGTTACAGACACTGACACAAATGCTTGCCTGAATTAGGTGCCATTGGTTCTTAAGGGAACTACCATGAGAAATCTGTTAGGGCTATTTTGAATTCCCTTGATATTGTGAATGAGCCATAAATATTTTACTTGTTTTATTATTTTGATGCTTTTCACTGCTCTGTATACATAAAAATATGTATTAAAATTTAGAATGTTTATATTTTTAAATCATTTTGTAGAAATTTTTGTTTAGAAAATAAATATTTTTTGCAAGGTGCATCCATGTCACTGGGCTTTCAGCAAACTTTTTGACAGTCTCTACAAATTGACTAATTAAAATAATCTTGTTTACACTAAGATACAGGGAGGGTGGTATGTTGAATTTGTTTAGCAAAACAGCTGTGGAAAAGGAGCCTTCAAAGAGTGTACACTTTGCATCAATATTGCCACTTGCAGACTGCTTTCATGTGCACTAGATTAAAAAGACTATAAAATAGTAAGTATATATTTTGTAATCCTGAACATAAATTAGAAAATATATTTAAAAAAAAAATCACAACACATTTTTATTTAAATTATTGTTAGGAATGATGGAGTCAAAAATATCTGTTTTTCTGGGAAAAGTACTGTAAAGGTAGCCTTGGGCTAAATAATTGAGTTCAAGCCCCATGAATGACTACGGGAAAATGTTAGGGGTTATCTGAATAATAGACTTATTACAAAAGCACATTAGTCCTGCTGACTTGTCTGAGAAGTTTAAAGCAGCAGATATAAACCCTTATTGAATGACATTTAGTTTGCTAAAGCAATGTGTATTACTAAGTATATTTCCTAAATAAAATACAGTACTTGTTTTTAATATTTTGAATTCTTTGTTCCATCTCATGCAGTTGATTTTTGCAGACTAGAAGGTATAGGCATGGCCATATCTGTTAAAGTGGAACTATAGTGAAAAAGTTAAATTCTGCTAGATCACTTCAGGCTGGCCCTTTTGCAGGTATAGATAGCTACTGTATGTAAAAGATTAAACATAGCTGCCTATACTGTTTAAAATCCAGTATTACACTGTCTTGAATTGCTCTGCACATGTTCAGTTGCTCTTTATCTTTTGGCACTGTGCCTAAAATCAGAGCCACTAGAGGTAGGTATAATGACAGCCTAAAGATTTACTGCTGCTCAGTGGCTCTGGGTTTCAGTAAAATAGCAGCCTCAAACAAGAAAAAAATAGGAGCAATGCTGGAAGCAATTTACAGCACACACTCATTTTTATGCCACAATTATCAATGTGGGATGTATATGTACCTCTACCCTCTTGAGGGACGCAGTGTTTATAGCTCCCCCAAGCTCCGCACAGCCAGGCAACACTTGCATCCACAGTCAGTGAACAGTTCATATGCTTATTTTTTGTTATTTTACTAAGGGAAATAACTGGGATAGGGTAATAGGGATTATGGGATGCCCAACTTGACTGAATCAATACACGGGGACAACTTCCTTCCTATTTACAAAAACAGATCCTGGACTGTTCCTTGAAAGCTGTCTATCTTTGTGGATCTTTAGCAACAGCCCCTTACAGCCTAGGGGCTCACAGCCCCTCTTAAAGATAGCATAGCTTGTTGCAAACTACATGCATATATTATTATTATTATTATTATTATACAGTATTTATATGTCTCCTCTCCCTTGTAGAACTGCTCCCAGCTCCACAGCCCCATACACTACCAGCCCTCCTGGCTGCTCTGAAGATCTTCCAGGACAAGGATAAAGGATTAAGCACAGCGCTATCTTTTGAAAGCTTGCTACAGGTGGCAGTCTCTCTCCTTGTAAATCCCTGGGTGTGCTGATGTACTCACTCTGTTTTCCTTGATCCTACTACTCCCAGGCCTTGATCCTGTTCATGTCATGATGCTGAATGGATGCTCCTGAGCAAGCTCAATCCCAGACTGAAAGCTGGAAGCTCAAAATATCTGAGCTCTGCATACTAGATTGAGTTTAGAGATTAGTGAGTAAGTGAGTAGTGAGTGAGTAATTGAAAATTTACTTTGCTAGAGGGATACTTACTATGCCCAAAGTTAAACTACTGATAATTGTGCCAAGGGATGACTTAGCAGGTAAGTAAGCTGCAGAATGGTGGCTACTCCCCCTAAAGCAGTGGCAACCCAGTGGAATCTGATGATGATCCTGTTTTTAATTGCCTGGAACACTAACCGTAATATCAGTGACCAAAAATTACAGTGGTATATTTCCTTATTGGGTACCATCCTACTACTTCCTCTTTAGAACAGAAATGTCACACAGAGGGCATCCTTTTGATCACTCTACCAGTTTACTTGGGCAAATCATGTTAATAGTGAAGCTGCTTCATTGTGAACCCAGCTCAGACCCAAACAGCTGGATTCTTCATGCTTCTGTTTTTGTGATTTTTCAAACCAATGTTCTTTTTCCCCATAACAGAGAAATAAAGCTCTTTGGTCTCACTGTAATATCATTGCCCCAGACCTAGTATGTGTCCAATGCAGCTAGGGTACTAAATCTGAATCCTGTTGAAGTCAATGAGAATTAGTTGTTAACAAAACAGAAAATAAAACCCCTGCCAACCATAGGACATGCCCAATCCCCTCCCCACAGACTTGCTCTGCAGCAGAATATAAACAAAAGGGGTGAGGTCTCCTGTGTGAGGTCACTGGAAATTATGTCAATGGAAAATACAATATCTGGTCAATGACATTGCAGGGATTTTTATTCATTGATGTAATGGCAGGAACTGATGTTGCTCACCGTGATGGCTGAACGACTGCTTCTTCAAACATTTCTGAAAAAATGGGCCACTCTCAGGAGCTCAGTGAATTTAAGCATGGTACCATGATAGGTTGATATATACTGATATATATATATATATATATATATATATATATATATATATATATATATATATATATATTATAAAGTGCTGTGTTAATTGACAGCGCTATATAAGTACCTGTAATGAATACATAAATAAATACAAATAAATAGTCGATTTCATATAAAGTGTATAAATATACCTTCCATATTACATACATTTTAAAATAAACAGAACTCTTTGATGACATTTAGCTTGCTAAAGCACTAAATATTATAAACAGTTTGTAGGCAGCTTGAAATTAGCTAGATAGGTGCTCCCTTAGATGGAAGGGTAGGGGTTAATGCCTTTCCTTCTCTTTGGGTGTTTTCATTGGGTTCGACCCACTGTGCCCGTTATATAAAAGGGGAGGTCGAGGATCATTACTTAGCCTGATTTCTTCTGTTTTAAATGGTCTTGCATGTTTTCCTGGTTTCCGGAGAAGAGCTACACCCAAGAGGAGTGCAAGGATGTCACAGTCTGCCATCAAGATGTTAAGTCGTTTGAAATCCCTGAAGACACTAGCCTGGTTAGGAGTAGGAATTAGGGACTGAGGATGTGAAAAGTTTTACCAAAGTTCTACTGGACTGCCATACCTGCTTTGGACTCTTTTGTAATGCTGCACTTTAATCTAAGTAAACATTTGCTTCTTTGCCTTTTTACCTGGTCTGAAGTTACTCAAAGGGGTGCACTGCAAATAACCAGCACTACCACACTCTTAGCCTACAGCTTGGGTCACTGCTGCATGGGGTATGAAAAGTTAACATGTTAAAAGCCACCCAGGGGGTAGGCCTCTCATGTTTCCCAGACTTTGGGCCCAACGCGCTACTTGGAAAACATGGAGGATGTGACAAACAACCACCAACCTGCTACCCCCCTTGCAAAAAGTTACCATGATTTTTAAAAAGACAGTTTTCAGATTGTTGCATTTTTTTTTGCACTTCCTGCGGCCTCTTGATGGTCACTTTCTATTTTTAGATGCATGTGGCATTGGCATGGTGGCATTGGCAAGGTATATCATGCCTGTACATTGTGCATTGGTATGATCAATTATTATAGTCTCAACTAGATGCAGAAAAGCAATTGAAAGAAAGGAAAGTGTTGTCTTCCAGAAAGTAAATGAAAAAGGAAAATTTATGGCAGGATCACCAGGTACTATTTTAATGAATGCTGCAGATTTAAAAACATTGAAATGACTTTTAAAATTGCATTATTATGTTAAAGCCTAAAAACTAAAGTCAAAGTTGTGTTAATATTGTGGGACCTCGCTTCAAGTGGTAGAGCTTCTTCAAAGCACACGGCAACTCGCTTATTTTTTAAGGGCCTGTTTGCCCACTTTTATTTAAATGTCAGTTCAATAACATAAAGGTTTCCCACGCAGGGGTATCCACCATCACACGAATTCAAATGAACAGTATTCAGCCTCCTGGCTTGTACGCAGTTTTAAGTCTGCCTCCTGCAGACTCTTCCCAAAGTATGGCACTAGCACACAGCTAGTCCGGCTTCCACCTCTCCTAGGTGTAGCCCACCTGACTCCACGGCAGAGACCTCCCGTCTGCCTGGGTGGAGTCCTCCTAACTGCCGGGGTGGAGCCCAGAATCATGGCCTGGCTTCCCCTAAAAGGCCTGCACACACCTGTGCAATCAGCACGCTGGCTGCTCCCAAAATATGGGCCCAGGATTGGAGATTTCATCCCTCCCAAATCTCTAAGAAATCTCCAGGCTACAGGTCCCAAAACAGGCTTTACCAACCAAAGAGGAAACTGATAAACCAGTTCTCTGCAATAGGAGATCTGCCTGGAGCCCCTCAACCTGTAAGGTTGAGAATCCTGGGCCTCCATCGTGCTTTCCACCGTGGCAGGATACCGCACTGCCACATATCCCCCCCCTTTGTTTTGATCCCGTAGGGGGCAGAACACACAAGCCCAAACTCTTTACTTTGGCACCTCTGTGCCAGCTTTCACCTATATGAGCCCCTTCCTGACGGACATCACTTTCAAAGGGAAACTTTCCTTCCTGTCTTACGAGGCAACTTTCCCTGTGTTCTCCTACTACACGGACTAGGGCTCTAAAAAGACACTGCGCCTTTTTACGGGTTCGCTTCCAAAAGCGTTGCCTTTCTATTTTCCTTGGGGCCACCCAAGTCACCTTCCCATTAAGGAATTTCCAAAACTTGGGACCTTTCTGAGGATGAGGTTGACGCCTGAGTTTTAGGTGTCGGATAACATTAAAGCTACGCTGCACTCTCAACTGCCGGTTTCCCTTTACCTTTGAAGGGGTCACGCTTTTAAACACAAAAAGTGTGGGCTCTTTTATTGGGGTTCCCTTAGTCCCTCTCTGCATTCTATGTACATGCATCCTCTTACTGACAAAACCTAGCTCGGTTGGTTTCCCCCCGTACACTGCATGCTTCCTTTTGTCTCTGACATTCTCAGATGACCGCAATGTCCTACTCTCCTTCTGAAGGACAGACCGATTGTCTTGCTCTTCAGATGTTTTTATGTCAGGGGACCTCTTTAAATTATCCACTTCCTTAAAGTTTTCCCTCTGGGCAGATAAGCTATTTAAAGTTTCTCTACCCAGAGTACCCTCCTGAACCTGTAGGGGGCCTAATTCAGCTGCAGCTTTTAGTTCAGCTGTGTCTAGCACATCATTACCCACCACATCACATGTTTCAGGGTTATCCGCATGCATGTCCTCATGACCTTCAGGTGCATCATTAGGCTTATGGTCACCCACAGAAACTAACTGATCTACATTTACCAGTGCCTCGCACTTTTCCAAATCATCATATTTACCATTTACCAATGCATCGCACTTTTCCTCATGGTCAGAAACATCCACACCTTTGTCAGAACTCATTTCAATGTTTGGCAGGGCAGTGTCTGGAAACCAAGTGCACAGCGGGGAGTGGTTGTCTCCCATGGCAACATCGCTATCCACCAGCTCCACTGGCACATGAACCTCTTCCAGCAACTGTCCTGACACCTGACCATCATAACATAATTCTACATTTGGTTTACTGACCCCAATCACTTGACGTGTGCCATCTGACACTTCCACCAACACGGGCTCATTTGGGATCACGCTATTCATTCCCACACCACTGGATCCTTTGTGGTTTGTGGGCACGATCTCTGCTATGTGCTCAATCTCACTTGGCCCGTCCATATCGGGAGGGAGATCATCTGCAGCAACAGCAAGTGTGCCCTTGTCTATAAGCCGCTCTGCAGTCCCTCCATTTAGCACAGCAGAAGTCGTGTCCACTCCACTGTTGGAAACAGAGGTCCCTTTCAACAAAGCCAACAGGTTTTCAGCCCATCTGTCCCAGTCTACTTTCTCTGCGCTCCAATCAGAGGTACTACGCAGTACCGCACCAACTGCCGGAGGAGACACAGGACAGAGTGGCTCAGCAGACACATCACATATATCACTTTTGTTCAACCAAAACTGTGGCACTAAATTTTTAACCTCAACAGGTTGCAATACCACACCTTCACCACCGTACTCTGATGGCGCTTCATTCACCTCAGGAACACTTCCATACATATTGTCAGTACTGACAGACTCAGTTAACCCATTATCACCATGAGCATTTTCAAAAATTTCAGTTTTAGCATTTAAATCATCATTTGTGTCAAGTACTCTCTTGTCCAGAGCAGCAACATAGTTGTCCCAGGCAACCTCTGGCTCCAACACACAGAGCTCCCAGGAAGTTTCCATGGACACCTTTGCAGCCTTGGATACTGTTGCCAAGGGCAACAACATATCTTCAATCATATTCACATCAACACTGTTATCCTTAGTGAGCTGTGCTAGCCCATCACCAACCGTAACCTTACATTTACCAACAGTAACACTTTTGTTGGCATGACCATCAGCATTCTCATTACCTATAGACATGACTGCAGCTCCATAGCTGACCTGGGAAATCCTCTGCTCCGTCACTGCGGGCTCCTGGGAGGTTTCCCTGGTCATCTCTGCAGCACCTATCACTAGGGAACACGGTGCCATGGCAGTTTTGGTCACCCCTAGGTTACCATCCCCAGCCTTCTGCTGGATTATAGCAGGCACCTGCAGAGTCCCCATGTCCTTTTCCATATTTAGTCCTGCTAATCGTTGGGCTGTTCCCTGTGCCTCCCCACTACTCAGGGTAGCACACAGCAGCCAGTCCATGTCCATCTGTATTGTGGAACTCCCTGAAGGACACACCCTCACTTCCTTGGACTCAGTCCCACAAACAGTCTTACCATTTCCTGAAGCAGGTGTCATAGCCTTCACTTGAGTGCGTAGTCTCTCCTCTGCTTGGCTTTGGCCACCCAGTTCATCCATGCAGCTATAGGATGATACCGTGGCAGGCACTTCTGACTCCTTGGCACCCCCTGCAGGCACAACAGGTACTTTTTCACTGTTGCCAGAGGTGGCTGCCAACATTTTTAAAAAGGAATCTGGGCTTGCAGATGAAGACTTTTGCTCAGTAGCACCCTCATCAGTGGTATTCCATAATCTGGGGCAGGAAAAGATACCATGCCCAAACTGACCACATTCCAGGCAGGGTATGGTTCCACCGATAACCTTCTTGGGATACGGAACAATATCTCCCTTGTAGCCCCTTCTCCTGGTTGCCAGGCTTTCTCCTGTTGCTATGGAAGATGGCACTCTCCCAGCTGAACTTTGTGGGTTCCTCCAGATGCGCTGAACTCTCATTTCTGCGTTGTCACAATCCTCTGCAGACGACACTCCTCTTACAGGGTCCGCAGGCCTGAAGTCACATGTGTTGCTATGGGCAACCACATTCTTCTCAAACTTGTGGTCAGGCTGTCGCTCCTTCCTTGCACTCAGAGCCGGCTTGCCTAACACAGATGCAGTCCTTTGCTTTGATATGCAACTTTGCAATGGAGGCTGAGACAAAGGGCATTTAGAGACAGTGTGCCCCCACTCCCTGCACCGCAAGCATCGCTCTTGCCAGCGTGTCTTGTCCAGGCTCCCCACATTGCAGCCTTTTTCCAGCTTAGGACTCTGCACATTCATAGCTGGTCTCCTTTCACCAGTGTTGCCAGCAGCAACATGCACTTCCCACTTTGGCAAACTTTGTTCATCCATGTATGGGGCTCGTTCTGGTGATAACAACCCCTCCAGCCATAGGGCTCTGTCTCTCATTTCCGCAAATCTTTCTTCTTTTCTTTGCTTTGACCGCCCCATCTTCACAGTCACTTCACAACACTTTTGCACAGTCCAGCATCAAGAAATGAAGCACTGTCTCTTTAAGGCAGGTTCTCCTCACCTGCACACACACCAAATTGTGCTGTCCATTGCACAGAAACACAGTTCATATAACTGATGAACTTACTTTTGCAGGGATCTCCAATTATGCCCACTGCATCCTCCACCATATGTGGGACCTCGCTTCAAGTGGTAGAGCTTCTTCAAAGCACACGGCAACTCGCTTATTTTTTAAGGGCCTGTTTGCCCACTTTTATTTAAATGTCAGTTCAATAACATAAAGGTTTCCCACGCAGGGGTATCCACCATCACACGAATTCAAATGAACAGTATTCAGCCTCCTGGCTTGTACGCAGTTTTAAGTCTGCCTCCTGCAGACTCTTCCCAAAGTATGGCACTAGCACACAGCTAGTCCGGCTTCCACCTCTCCTAGGTGTAGCCCACCTGACTCCACGGCAGAGACCTCCCGTCTGCCTGGGTGGAGTCCTCCTAACTGCCGGGGTGGAGCCCAGAATCATGGCCTGGCTTCCCCTAAAAGGCCTGCACACACCTGTGCAATCAGCACGCTGGCTGCTCCCAAAATATGGGCCCAGGATTGGAGATTTCATCCCTCCCAAATCTCTAAGAAATCTCCAGGCTACAGGTCCCAAAACAGGCTTTACCAACCAAAGAGGAAACTGATAAACCAGTTTTCTCTGCATTAGGAGATCTGCCTGGAGCCCCTCAACCTGTAAGGTTGAGAATCCTGGGCCTCCATCGTGCTTTCCACCGTGGCAGGATACCGCACTGCCACAATATATAAGACACTACTGTAAAACGACTGTTAGTCGTTTTACAAAACAATGTTTTTTTTAGGATTTATTGAATATGTATATTCATTTTGTGGGACACAGCTGCATACTGTACTCCTATATTGTATCAGCTGGAGCCGGTCCTATTAACCGGTATGATCAGCAACCTATTTTGGAGAAAACCTGATATGAGCCACAACTTGTTAAACTGTCAATCTTTTTAATAATGTCTCTTTATGTTAATACTTTTAGGATGTGTAACAAATAAATGGCTTGTATTTTAATCATAAATTGTTGTTCCTTGGGTACCGAGACAGTCCTTAAGATTTGGAGTGTTTGTGTTCCCCTGGTATTTCATAGTCATTTGAGGGATGATGGTACCCCCTTTATTATCTAGTAATCAATTTTGCTTGAGGCACATTTTAAGCCTCTCCATAGATTAATTTTGCATCTAAAAAGAGGGTTGAGTAATAAGTGAACACATTTTGGTTGCTAAGCAATGCTTATTGTGAATGTAAATTTAATCAAGGTTCATCAGTCATATAACTACAGGTTGATCTTTTCCAGCAATCCACACATTTTCTCAGCAATATAGGTAAAGATGTTTCCATGATAAACATAAATGGTATAAATTTGTTTTCATTGGGTGTTATTCAGGCATCTCATGGCAAGACTTTGGAACAGAAAGATCACTTCTACGTATTTGGTACATTTTGTAGTTAAGATATTGTAATAGGTTCACTCTTCCAAAAAATATTTTTATTGAAAACAACATGCAAAATGGAAAAGTTAGCGAAGGACATGTTTGAAGCAAATAAGCAGCAAAATTAGACACCAAACAGGCTGCCATCCAGCAGGCAAAGTCTTTGTAACAGTTTTTATTTGTATTCACAACCCCTGTGCTTGCTATTAGGGATAACTGAAAAAGGCTTGGTTCAGTTTGTTGGAGATTTGGTGAACCCAGTAGGAAAGCAGTAAACCCCACTGGAGTATGTGGGAACCAAATATTGCTACCTTTTTCAAGTGAATTCACACCAGGCGAGACAATGGGTCTAATTCCTGCTATGGCCATGAAACAAAGGGGAGTGGTTGAAGAATGGTACAAATGCTCGGGGTTTGAGCAAGTGTAAATAAATCCTAAATCTGCAAGTGAAGGTATGGAAAGTGTGATGAATTTTAAAAGTAACAGTGAAAAAAAATGTGTGTTGAGGGATAAGCGATTCTTCCCTACATATTGTACCTCTCGCCCAAAAAATGTGGAGGTGTGTAGAGGGGACATATAGGAACCTAAAAGCTCCCTTTAGAGGTAACTAAATATCAGCCTCTACTCAGGGAAATGAGTAAAGGGGTACATTAGTATCCTTTATTACCTATACAGTATATCAGCCTCCACTCAGGGAAATGAGCAGCGAGGTACATTAGTATCACTTATTACTTATTCCCTCCAAAAATTGGAAATATAAGTAAATACGAGGACACTGAAAAAACTGTGAGAAAATAATGATTTATTTTAACCACATCGGTGGCTCTTGTGCGGCTTACAGAACGCTCACCAAGGGTACTGACGATCAATATGTCGCTCAAACACAGCGGATCATATTACCTCTGTGTCTGGGCTATCACATGGGGTTTTACCATGTGATTACTGTGTCCAATCACAGCAATCACATAGTAAACACTAGAAACTGAAACTAAAGATCGGTTCTCTCTGCTCTCACTGTGAGCGCAGAGAAAACTGATGCAGCAGCATGTGAGTGCACAGCAGCCTGTTCTTATTACCACCATACCCCATATCAGCATTCTGATCACCACAATACCTCATACCAGCATCCTGATCACCGCTATACCCCACACCAGCAACGTGATCACACCATATGCCATAGCAGAGTCCTGATCACCATCATAGCAGTGTCCTGATCACCACCATAACTCATGCTAACGTCTTGATCACTGCCATACCTCACATCAGCATCCTGATCACTGCCATATGTCATACCAGCGTCTGGCATTTTAGGGTTTGAAATGATCAATTTTCAAATATATATCTCATAGTTTGTAGACTCTATAGCTTTTACAAAGATTAAATAATGTACAGTGGGGATCGAAAGTTTGGGCACCCCAGCTAAAAATTTGCATTAATGTGCATAAAGAAGCCAAGGAAAGATGGAAAAATCTCCAAAAGGCATCAAATTACAGATTAGACATTCTTATAATATGTCAACAAAAGTTAGATTTTATTTCCATCATTTACACTTTCAAAATAACAGAAAACAAAAAAATGGCATCTGCAAAAGTTTGGGCACCCTGCAGAGTTAATATCTTGTACTGCCCCCTTTGGCAAGTATCACAGCTTGTAAACGCTTTTTGTAGCCAGCCAAGAGTCTTTCAATTCTTGTTTGAGGTATCTTTGCCCATTCTTCCTTACAAAAGTCTTCCAGTTCTTTGAGATTTCTGGGCTGTCTGTCACGCACTGCTCTTTTAAGGTCTATCCATAGATTTTCAATTATGTTGAGGTCAGGAGATTGTGAAGGCCATGGCAAAACCTTCAGTTTACGCCTCTTGATGTAATCCCCTGTGGATTTCGAGGTGTGTTTAGGATCATTATCCATTTGTAGAAGCCGTCCTCTCTTTAACTTCAGCTTTTTCACAGATGGCATCAAGTTACCATCCAAAATTTGCTGAAATTTTATTGAATCCATTTTTCCTTCTACTCGTGAGATGTTCCCTGTGCCACTGGCTGCAACACAACCCCAAAGCATGATTGATCCAACCCCATGCTTAACAGTTGGACAGAGGTTCTTTTCATTAAATTCTGTGCCCCTTCTTCTCCAAACGTACCTTTGCTCATTCTGGCCAAAAAGTTCAATTTTAACCTCATCGGTCCACAGAACTTGTTTCCAAAATGCATCAGGCTTGTCTATATGTTCATTTGCAAAGTTCAAACGATGATTTTTGTGGTGAGGACGTAGAAGAGGTTTTCTTCTGATGACTCTTCCATGAAGACCATATTTGTACAAGTATCTCTTTATAGTGGAATAGTGTACCACAACTCCAGTGTCTGCCAGATCTTTCTGGAGGGATCGTGCAGTCAAACGTGGGTTTTGAATTGTTTTTCTCACAATCCTGCGAGCTGTTCTGTCTGATATTTTTCTTGGTCTTCCAGATCTTGCTTTAACTTCCACTGTTCCTGATGACTGCCATTTCTTAATTACATTCCCAACAGAGGATATTGACATCTGAAAATGCTTTGCTATCTTCTTATAGCCTTCTCCAGCTTTGTGAGCGTCAACTATTTTCAGTTTCAGTTTTCTAGACAACTGCTTAGAAGAACCCATGGTGCTGATTGTTGGGGCAAGGTCAGATGAGTGTGGGCATTTAAAACCTTTGAGATTGACATCACCTGGTCTTCCCAGACGATGATTGAGAACAATCCATGACACTGGCAGGTCTCAGCTTGGCAAAGGGGGCAGTGCATGCTATAAATTCTGCAGGGTGCCCAAACTTTTGCAGACGCCATTTTTTTGTTTTCTGTTATTTTGAAAGTGTAAATGATGGAAATAAAATCTAACTTTTGTTAACATATTATAAGAATGTCTAATCTGTAATTTGATGCCTTTTGGAGATTTTTCCATCTTTCCTTGGCTTCTTTATGCACATTAATACAAATTTTTAGCTGGGGTGCCCAAACTTTCGATCCCCACTGTACACTGTTATGTGTTATTTTTAGTCCAATAATGTAGCAGAATACATTTTGGCTTAAATTGCTGAAGAAACATAATATATTTGCAAAATGTGGTGGTGACCAAATACAAAGCTATATCTGTCTATAAAAACTAATGATAAAACGTTCATATGGGTACAGTGTTGCATGACTGAGTACCGTAATTATAATTCAAAGTGTGAGAGTGCTGAAAGCTGAATACTGACCTGGACTGGAAGGGGGTGAAAGTGATCAAACTTGAAGTGGTTAAAACATGTTAATGGTGCCACCAAATGTAAATAAAATCTCAGTCATGTCACCCAGCTATGTAGATCCATTCTCAAACACAACCCCCTCCACCTGACAATGTTTCCCTGCCTCCAAGGTGGCCACTGAAAAATAATACTTTCCTGCAACACTACCACCATTAAATTTGTGAGCTCTTGTCCATAATGGGCATGGTATTTACACAGCCCCATATGATCTACATTGGCTCACAGCTGATATGATCCAGAAATATTTTGACAGAATAAAGGTGAATAAAGCATCTGGACCGGATGGCATACACTCATTGGACCTTAAAGAATTGAGCTCTGTAATTTCAAAGCCATTATTTCTATTTTTTAGGGACTCTATAATGACTGGCATAGTACCACTGGATTGGTGTAAGGCCAATGTAGTGCCTATTTTTAATAAGGGGTCAACATCTTTACCAAGTAATTATAGATCTGTTAGTTTAACATCTATAGTTGGGAAGATACTGGAGAGTTTAATAAAAGACCACATAGATGAGTTCTTGCTGGAAAAAATTATTTTAAGCAAACAGACAGCATGGATTCATGAAAATCTGAAGTTTTCAAACAAATCTGATTTCTTTTTATGAGGAGGTGAGCAAAACCTTGGACAGAGGGGTGGCGGTGGACGTGGTATACTTGCATTTTGCAAAAGCGTTTGACACAGTTCTCCACACACGGCTAATGTGTAAGATAAAGTCTACAGGCTTGGAAAAATCCTTATGTATATGGATAGAAAACTGGCTAAAGGATCGTATTCAGAGAGTAGTGGTTAATGATTCATACTCTGAATGGTGTAGGGTTGTCAGTGGTGTACCCCAAGGTTCAGTGTTGGGACCCTTACTTTTTAATATTTTTATAAATTAAAAATACCATTTCAGTCTTTTCAGATGACATCAAGCTTTGCAGTGGAATTACGTCCTTACAGGATGTCTGCTCCTTACAAGCCGACTTCAATGCACTGTTTAATTGGGCAACTATGTGGCAAAAGAGATTTAATGTTGATATAAGAATATGCATGCATTATACATACTAGGGGGAGTACAACTAGGGGAATCAATGGTGGAGAAGGATCTGGGAGTTCTGGTACATCACAAGCTTAATAATGGCATGCAATGCCAAGCTGCGATTTCTAAAGCGAGCAAAATCCTCTCTTGTATTAAAAGAGGTATAGACTCCAGAAATTTTACCCATGTACAAATCATTAGTAAGACCTCATCTGGAATATGCAGTTCAGTTTTTGGCACCAATTCACAAAAAGAATATTGGGGAACTGTAGAAATTACAGAGAAAGGCAAACAAACTGATAACACTGTTCAACAGGTAAAAGGTTTTGGGCATAAAATTAGCTAATCTTACATAATTTTGGGGTGCTGAAAACGAAAATGACCCTAAAAAATGTTGATTGGCTCTAGTTTCCATGATATATTCACCCATCTAATGACGTAAGCCATTCAAAATTATGATGCAACTTCAGCTGCATATTGCGCAATTGATACTGGTGACCAATAGAAAATTGCATGTATACTGAGATGATGCAATATTAGCCTTTAATTGCATCACTTCACTGCATAAAAGCTGCAGTATCTGTAGCTGATTGTAGTTCGACAGCGTCTTTACATTTCATTTTATGCTTATATAGGCTACTCAGTAATGCCTCGAACTTGTGTGAATAAAGCAGATAATTTCTGCTATATCTGCGGTGAAATAACTTTTATCTCACAAAAAAGGAGGATAACAGGAATGATTAAGAAAGCCTACAACTTGTATTTTGGCTGCAAGATAGAAGACCAGGACAAGAGCTGGGCCCCAAATATATGCTGCAATTCTTGTGGGACAGCACTGGAGCAATGGTTGAATGGAAAAAAGGCATCTACGCCTTTCGCTGTGCCAATGATTTGGAGAGAGCCAACAGATCATGTTAGTAATTGTTACTTTTGTATGGTGCCTCCAATTGTAAAAGGGCTAAATAAGAAGAAAAAGTTATCTGTGCACTATCCAAATATTCCATCGGCAATACGTCCAGTTCCTCATGGAGAGGGGCTACCAATTCCTAAAGCACCAGAATCCTTCGTGGTTGAGTTAAGTGAGGAAGAACCTGAAGCGTGTAGTCATGTGCAGTTGTAAGAGATAGCCCTTTCCTCGAATACAAGAAAAAAGCCAAGAGAAGCAAAACCGACACAAACTGAAGACAAAACTAGTGAGAATCCTAAGTATTAAAATTATTCAACTTAGCTTATGGCTATAATTTTTCTTGGTAATTCTATGCAATATATTATGCCATTTAGGCTTTGTTATGTAGTCAATATCACTTGCTTTATATTTGTGGAAAGACATCTATCTATATAATTATTGTGCATTATGTAGTCATTACGCCTATAGTAGAAAACTTTCCGTTTACAGAAAAACTAGAGCCAATTGACAAATTTTATTGTTATATTTGAACTCAGAATGTGAAATTCATTAAGAAATGGATCCATTTGTTTCCAAAACTGTCAAAAAATAAAAATTTGTTGAACAGTGTAAGAGGCATGGAGGAGCTCAGCTATGAGGAAAGATTAGAGGAACTGAATTTATTCTCTCGTGAGAAGAGGAGATTAAGGGGGGATATGATCAACATGTATAAATACATCAGTGGTTCATATAGTGAACTCGGTGTAGAGTTATTCACCCTGAGGTCATCACAGAGGACAAGGGGGCACTCTTTACGTCTGGAGGAAGAGAGATTTAATCTCCAAATACGGAAGGTTGCTTCATAGTAAGAGCTGTGAAAATGTGGAATAGACTCCCTCAAGAGTTGGTTCTGGCCAACTCAGTGGATTGCTTTAAAAAAGGCCTGGATTATTCCTTAGATACACAGAATATAACTGGTTACTAACATTGATAGGTAAAGTTGATCCAGGGAATATCCGATTGCCTCTTGGGGGATAAGGAAGGATGTTTTTTTCCTGCAGGAGCAAATTGGATCATGCTTATCCTGTTTTTTTTTTTGCCTTCCTCTGGATCAACTGTTGGTATAGGATTGTAACTTTTTTTTTATGGTTGAACTGGATGGACTTTTGTCTTTTTTCAGCCAGACTAATTATGTAACTATGTAAATGACAGATCCCTTGCTGCTGGAATGTAAAAGAACAACTTGGTTATTGCGTATGTCATTATCCATATTTGGACAAAACCAAAGATGGTCAATAACATTATCCAGGATCCCCACTGCTGTGTTTATCTTACTGCAGCATTAGGGATCTGTAATTTAGCAAGAACAGTGTGGTGGCGAAGCATCGCTGGAGGATGGGACATCATAGTTATGGAGAAACATCTCTAGACTATGGGGGAAAATCATTGGTCAGCTGGTCGTCATACTAATGTTGGCTCTACATCACTGGACAAAGTGATTGCCGTTGAATTTACATCGAGGACATTGTTTCCTCTTCTTATATGTAATTATACTAAAGGAATGTTTACGTTGCGTGTGGGTTTCTTTGCTTTAAATTCCTTGTGGGCATGGATAAAGGGTACTAATGTACCATTATACTCATTTCCCTGAGGGGTAAATATGGCTCCAGATCCTATAAATCCATCCACAAACTCTCACATCTTTTTGGGTACCAGATGTGGGTAAGAGGTCCTTGCTCTGCACTTCCTTGGAAGGTACCCCCCCCCAATGTTGAAATGCACGTGCCATGGTATGGAACAGGAAGGGTAACTGCATGCTCATTTCCCTCCCTTTCCTGGCCACCCAGGCTGCATGCTTGAAAGAGGTCTGGTTGGAACTTTAGGGGAAACTACATTCCATTTTTTACAGTTTTATACTGTCCCTTAATGAAAAAACTTCCACCTTGAAAGCTACCTTGTCCCAATGTTGGGGAACTCTTTACCACATTCAGTCCTAGAGAGGATGTAGGTGTTTACGAGAGGGACACATTTTAATGTTGAAGCCCCCTTTAGAATAAATGGAGCCCCAAATATCCATCGCGGTGTCACAGGCTGTTTACATTAATGCTGATCTTGGGCACTTCTTAATGTGAGTGCAATATTTTATACCTTATATATTCTTTTACAAAAAAATACTACACTATGGCTTTTTTCCTTTTGGTTTGATGTTATAGTGCTCTTCTGGAGGGTTGCATCAGAAACAATGGAGGAACTAATATAGATTGGCAAATACTGATCTGGAGGATACAATTTAACCCACAGCACCTAAATAAAATAGAGGTCACTGGATTGTTGGTGAGTGTACACTTCTCACAGAGGTGGGGAATTCTGGTGGCAAAGTTGCAAGATTTGATAATAGTAACACAGAAGACTTTAATGAACAGTGTTATGTTGTACTTTATTTATAAAAGGACTTTAATTTACTAAAAAATTGGTGATTTTTTTTTTGTATTTTGTGTTAACACCTATATATTCTCTTTAGTTTTCTAATGTTTTATATGTATGCACAAATGTTTTATCTTTCATTTCTATTGTAAACTGAATGGGTTGTCTTACAAGGTGAGAGTTTAAAATTACTTTAATTTCAAACAATAGTGCCACGCTCCTAAAAAATATCATATACTTAAACTATAATTTTTCATAAATATACATTAATGATAAAAGTCCTTTGTGTTAACGTGAAACAAAATATATCCAAATAATAAGTGACCATTAAATCTACTGTTAAAAAAGTGATCAGTCCAAACGTGAAAAATTCAAATCTCCATTTCAAGTGACTTCTTATTGTGATCTCTATATGCGCTCACCTCCTTTGATGCCTACTAAAGGCAAATCTCGCTTTTGTTCACCTATTGGAACTTTGGATCATATATTGCATCATAACAATAATGGTGAGTATCTCCCAATTGCTGCTGGAATGTGATTCTCCTCTCCTATTCACACCACCAATTAGGAAAAGGGATATTTAATATAAGTGGCATCCCCAGTATAGCAGATCTCATACAGCAGGTCTCCCATGTGCTGTGGGTGTACTGCAAGGTGCTGGGTGTTCAAAGATGGCGTCTGCCGGAAGTGTGTACTTTAATGTTATGGTGATTGATGTATATGTATATACACCGCAGTGTACATTTTCCCATGGTTTGTGTCTTTAAAATCCCTGCAAGTGCAAAAAAAAAAGTTGATCCTTCCATACATCCACTGAGTATCTAGCTTCTTACAGTAACTTGACAATTTTGCCTCTGCTGCACTGACATCCCAAGTGCCCCAGCCCAGTATTATCAACCCAGACACAGTTCTAATTTTCTGGGCAACAGAACACATATCTCATGTTATGAAAATGAGTAGAGCTCAGGCAGTACTGACAAGACTGGTTAGTATTTCAGTGCAGCAGAGGCAGCATTGTCATTTCACTACAGGAAGTTGGGAGGTAACTGAATTCCTTAGGTAAGGGCAAGCAAACCATGTAGCATTTATTTCCTGGAATCCATTTGTCCTTAGCTCAGCACGCAGACAGGAGGTTGTGATTAGTTGAGAAAACCCCTCCTTCACTCCTAAAGACTCCTGGGATGTACAGTATGGCATAATTTGCCAAGGCTTGGAACCAGGAAGTAACTGAAGAAATGTAAAAAGTTTAAAACCAGTAAATATGATATAAATATGATATACTTTTCTATCAATTTACTAATGCTAGCAGCATAAGAATTAAAAATAGTCAATGTGGTTGAGAGTGTGAAGCTTCTCTTTAAAGTATATGTAGAGCTTACTTTACTTTATAAATATTGTGTCCTTTATTTACTTTTTTTACTTCATATGTCTACTTTTACCTGGTGATCCAGCAAGCAAAAGTTCTTCTTGTCATAGCAAGTTGTCGCCCATTGCCGCTGACTTACGAGAACTACAGGCTAGCAAACCAAAAACACAGCATGCCAGCATGCTCAGTTTGTGTATATCCAAGCACTAAAATCATAAATACTCATTATTATGGTAATGTAATTTCAAAAATCATTTTAATCTTCTTAGCTCTGTGACTTTTATTCTAACAACATCTTGTAGTCCTGCCATGAAATAATTTATTAATCCACTTCCTGTGATAATACTCTGCCCTCTCCATCCTATAAGCCATCAGCAGACACAAAAACACAGTAGAAAGCAAGCAATTGACCACATATGTAGCATATGGCAGTGAACATTCCATGCCAATCATAGAGAGCCGGAGCAAGGGGGTAGAGAATGAGTGCAGGATACACTTGTTCTATGGCATGCAGTAGGAACAGGGGCAGGGAGTACAGTTTCGCAACCTTGCCCTGGGCTCTGGACAAACCTGTTTGCTACTGGGAGTAAATACTTATTTTTGGAGAAGGGAAGGTTAATAATACTTGTAGCATTGGCCTACACACATTCTGGAACTACAACAATAAATTATATCTGAAGCCAAACTTTTTTTTTTGGTAAAATGGTGATGTGTTGGAACCTCTGTCAGGTTTTTATTGGTCAAGAGGTAGCAGTAGAGATGAGCTGGATATGGATTTTCACAGTTTTTACTTGAGACCAATTGGCTTGTATTGAGGCTTGTATTGAGAAGGTCACCACATAGACATGGATTCCTCATGAGGGGACATCACCCAAATTGAGAAGTCCAAGTGTAATAGGACATAGAGAGCTCCAAATGTAAAATCCTTACAAGTCCATTTTCTTTATTGTTCAGCTAGTTTCAATAAGCAGGGCAAAAGACAGCCAATGCATTTTGGAGGTCACACAGCCCCCCTTCATCGGGTCTGGTTGAAATGGCAGCAATGTAAATGGACTCCAATGGGTAGATTTACTAAAATTGGTGAACTCAGAATCTGGTGCATCTGTGCATGGTAGCCAGTCAGCTTCTAACTTCAGCTTGTTCAATTAAGCTTTGACAATAAAACCATGAAGTTGAGTGGTTTCTATGCAGAACTGTACCAGATTTTGCGCTCTGCAGTTTTAATAGATAACCCAGTATGGTACTCCTAAATAGAATGATCTGCAGGCAGAGGATGCAAGGTTGGCAAGGTTTTCAATTGATGTTTGTATCTCCATAGATTTACCCTTTGTCCTTATCAGCACTGAAGTAAAATTGAAAATAAATCCAAAATTTTAAAGTGATTCTATACATGAAGGTAAAAAAAACCTTCTGTGTGTAACAGCCTCCCAGCCCCCTAATATTTACCTGAGCCCCTCTCAGTTTAGTGATGTGTGTGATAGCAGCTGCTCTCCTTGGACTCTCCCACCTCATTGGCTGAGACAGCAGCGGGAGCCATTGGGCATCAGCCAGTGAGCCAATGAGGAGCACCTGGGGGTGGGGCCGAGCCACACTCTGTGTGTGAATGAACATGCAGAGCAGTGGCTTGGGAGCCTTGCTATGGGGGCACTCAGCAGGAGGGAGGGGCCAGGATCTCCAGCGAGAGACCCGAGAAAAGAAGGATTGGGCTTGCTCTGTGCAAAACCACTGCACAGAGCAGGTAAGTATAATGTGTTTATTATTTTTTAAAAAATACCTTTAATATCACTTTAAGTTGTCACCAGAAAAAAACCGAGGCAAAATCTTTCAATGGAGACATCTGTTCCAGTGACAACTGTACTGTATAAGAGGAAATTGTCCTCACTTTGGATAGATTTCTTCTCAATTGTGTCAACATGACAAGAAGTGAAGAGAAATCTCCCAAATAGGACACAGATGGCAAAAAAACTGGCAGGGTTTTATCCATTCCTTAATTTATTGAGAAAAAGTTTAATCTTTATATTTACTTTAAGAACTGTAGATTTACAGTAAATTATACAAGAAACATATATTGCAAGGAGATAAGCACATTTATGTTGTTTACTTGCAAAAACAATTACCTTAATGTTTTTAGGAAAGATTTCATCTTTAGTAATGTTCATATTTCCTAAATGTTTATCTCGCTGCTACAAATAATAGACAAACTGAAAGCGTTATTTGAAAGTGATCATCATTTGTCTAAATAAAGATCTCTTTTAACTTTATTATTTTGCATACACACTTTTTGTTGTGTTGTATTACCTGTTTTCTCCATATCTGCATTTGCATAAAAATACATCATAGAGTTTTACCGCTAATATGGCAATATTGCCCAATATTTCAATATACCACATTAGTGGCTGAACTAGCACACAGAGAATCATTTAATGACTTTCAACACTAGGTACATCACATGTGAATTTAATGATTCGTTTTTCACCAAAATAAACATTTTCATAATGTTACTCAATTCCGCTATTTTTAAGTCATTATGTTGAATGTACAATTGTCTTCATTAGCGTAACAGTGTGTCTCCTGGAAAAATAAAGCAAATTCGATTTTCTATGTGTGCACACACACATCAATCCGTTGCATGTGTTATCTGTATGGCTCCCAGTTCACAATAATTTAAATGCTTTATGGCTGCATCTGTGATGCTTAGTGCATCTGTGATGCTTTAGTACATTTGTACAGCATTATAAAAAATTAATTAGATGAAAATCTTTATTACACCTAGCTTCACAGGGTATGCATACAGACTCTGATATATATATTTTTAATTTGAAACTGTCAAATAAATAAGCAACTAATTTTCAAACTCTTATGCTTAATTCACTGTAAAGTACCATAATTAGTACAAGAGGACATATTGTGGAAAACTCGCACAATTATATAATAAATAATAGCATAGTATATTCTCAAGATAGGACATTTCCTGTCAATAGGTAAAGGGAGAAATGTGTCTACAACATAGTCTTGGGAAATGACCTTCAGAATGCATAATACGGCACAACTCCAGTCCACTTACTGTATGGAGCTCCTGGGAACAACCACCTCAGAGCTAGTTCTGTTTTTCACTTGGGCATCTGTTGCTTCATAGATCTTGAACAAGAGTATAATTTGACCCGTTTAGAAAACATTGGTTCATACCACCTTAGGAGGACGTTGTTGAATTGAGAAGGTTTTCTACCTTGAAAACTTCCATGTGCAGCAGCCCCCCCTAATAATTACCTGAGCCCCCACAGCCAGTGAGCTAATGAGGAGAGAGGGGGGGCAGGGCCAAACCGCGGCTTTGTGCATCAATGAACATGCAGAGCAGCAGCTCAGGAGTGAGCCTGCTAAGAGGCCCCCATAGCAAGCTGTTTGCTCTGGGGGTACTAGGCAGGAGGGAGGGGCCAGGAGCGCTGGCAAGGGACCCGAGAAGAGGAGAGCCAGGACTGCTCTGTGCGCAAACACTGCATAGAGCAGGTAAGTATGACATGTTTGTTATTTTTTTTAAACTTGCCTTTAACCTCTTGCCCTCCTGAGAATTTACCCCCCTTCCTGACCAGGCCATTTTTTGTGTTACGGCGCTGCGTTACTTTAACTGACAATTGTGCAGTCATGCACCCAAATGAAATTTACATCCTTTTTCTCCCATGAATTGAGCTTTCTTTTGGTGGTATTTGATCACCTGTGCATTTTTTTTTTGCAGTATAAAAAAAAGACAAATTTGAAAAAAACCCTATATTTTTGACTTTTTGGTATTAAACATGTCCAGTAAAAACAAATTAAAAATCAAATTTAGGCATACATTTAGGCCAAAATGTATTCTGCTGCATGTCTTTGCTAAAAAAACACCCAATATGTGTAAATGAATTGGTTTACGTAAAAGTCATAGCGTTTACAAATGGCGGAATATATACTGTATTTTTAAATTTTTTTTATTTTTACTAGTAATGGCGGTGATCAGCGACTTATAGTGGGACTGAGGCAGGCAGTCTGACACTGGGGGGAACTGACTTGGAGTCACTTATGTCCACAGTGAAACCAATACAGTGATCGGTGCTAAAAAAAGCACTGACAATGTATTAATAGCACTGGGCAGGAATGGGTTAACAGGAGGGGCGATCAAAGGGTTAACTGTGTGCTGTGTGCTGTATTACTATGTGCTGTGTGTTGGTGCTTCACTGTAATCACACTGCTTTGGATGGCTGTGCTATGCATCATTGGTGTCAGTGGGGGAGGAATAATGCCCCATCGTTGGTGTCAGTGGGGGGAGGAATAGCTTCCCATCATTGGTGTCAGTGGGGGGAGGAATAGCGCCCCATCGTTGGTGTCAGTGGGGGGGGGGAATAGTGCCCCATCGTTGGTGTCAGTGGGGGGGAATAGTACCCCATCGTTGGTGTCAGTAGGGGGGGGAATAGTGCCCCATCATTGGTGTCAGTGGGGGGGAATAGTTCCCCATCAATGGTGTCAGTGGGAGGAATACTGCCCCATCATTGGTATTAGTGACACCAATGATGGGGCACTATTCCTCCCACTGGCACCAATGATACTTACCTTGCTGACCCCTGCTCCAGCCTGGGCTCGCTCCCTCTCTCATCCACAGCCAGCATACCTGTCTGCAGCAGCATCATCTGCAAGGCGCAGACACTTACCTGTCGGCTGTCTTCCTTTTCCCTTACTCGATCTTCTTTGATCATCGCGCTGCCGCTTGACTCCTTCTCTCCAAGCTCTGCCTCCTCGCCAGTGATTGGCCGCCTGTGTGCCTTTCCTGAACTACAGTTCCGGCGGCCAATCATCGGCGAGGAGGCGGAGCTTGCAGAGGGAGGGACAAGCTGCCATAGGCTGTTGAGTGATCCCGGGGTGTGGCCAGATGACAGGTGCATGTGATCCCGCCCACACATCACGATCCAGGGAACTGAAGACGCCAAACCTGCTGACCTAACAACCTCCCTACCCCTCCTCCAGCAGTGCCTCGTGGAGCGGATCGACGTGGGACTTGGACTCGGAGTCGCGGATCTTGGTAAGGCGCAGCAGCCCGTCCCCATACTATGTGTCTCTTCCATGGGAAGGGGGGGCGGCATCACTTCCCCCTTAAAAGTGCCGCCCTAGGCAAATGCCTTGTTTGCCTCGCTGCAAATACGCCTCTGCCCAGGAAGTGGTACTAGCTGAGAGTATCAACAACTTCAAAAAACATTTACAGTAGATGTCTTCCTCGGGGAATTGTTAGAGAATAAAAGTCACACTCACATGCACACACATAGGTTAAACTGGATTAACCTATGTCTTTTTAAACTATGTACTTATTTGTGGTACTGCAGACTAAGATAAAGAGGGTAAAGGAACACAGCATAACCAAGCTGCACACAATTTTCTAATACAGGTCTAGCTTCTACATCTTCTTGGATGATACTTTGTGCATTCATGCTTTATGATTGCTCTCACAGTAGACTTCTTAGTAGTCAAAGTTCTAGTTTCTTGGATGTACTTTCCTCACGAAGGATAGCTGGGAGAGTTGATGTGTGTACTTCTTCCCCAGCCAGTCACTCACCGCTTCGTCCGAGTAAGGGAACAGCCTCAGGTGCTTCCGCAAAGCTGAAGTATCTTGCAAAATCTGTAGTCTAGTTAGAAAAACCTCCCTAGGACGACATGCCTCAACAGAAAACACCTCTGGGCAGAAGCCCTCTATAAAGTTTGATGTCACGTACCTGATGGTAGAGCCTGAGATGTAGAGGGTGGCCTCTCTTATAGCTCTGGCTCAAGGATCGCTGGTAGTGAGACAGTGGCCTCAAGAGCATGGCAAGGTTCAAGTGCCTGTAGAGTGTCCAGAAAACTGCACAAACGAGGAGCAGGTGCTTCAACAGGAATGGATCAGATGGTTAGTAAAGCAGATCACAGCAGGAGCAGCAGACCCAGAACTTGGTAGACAGCATGCTGGCAGGCAGGTGACTGATCAAAGGTGCAAGGTAGGCTTGTGGCACATGGCAGGCAGATGACCAGCAAAGACCAGGCAACATGCTAAGCTGAGCAGGCAGATAAGCAGGAAGCAGAGCAGAGTTCAGAGACAAACTGAGGTCAGGAAAGGTAGCGTTCAAGTCTAATCAGGGCAAGCCTGGTCAATCACAGGAGACAAATACAGGAACAGGCGCAGGAGCACAAGGAAAGCTGTAGATCAGACAGCACTGACCAGTTCAACTACTGCATCTAAATAGTCCATTTGGCACCAGTGTCAGCAGCCCACAGCTATGCACAGTAGAATGAGCACCTGCAGGCCTGTACCTGCACATCTGTGTGTGCCTTGAGCCTTCAATTGTACTATGGCCAGTGCTTCCTTGACAGTTGCTCCCAAACATATCCCCAAGTCATACCACTGGGACACATACCTTAGTGATTGCCTGGGCTGATAAATACAGTGTTCAAAAAAGTTAAAGGAACACTTTTTAATCAGAGTATAGGATCAAGTCAATTAAACTCCTAGGATATCGATCTGGTCAGTTAAGTAGCAGAGGGGGTTGTTAATCAGTTTCAGTTGCTTTGGTGTTAATTAAATTAACAAAAGGTGCACTAGAGGGGCAACAATGAGACAACCCCCAAAACTGGAATGGTTTTACAGGTAAAGGCAACTGACATTTTTTTCCCCTATTAATCTTTTCAGACTGTTTTTGACTAGTTTCGCATTTGGCTAGGGTCAGTGTCCCTACTGGTAGCATGAGGCAATACCTGGACCCTACAGAGGTTGCACAGGCTGTCCGACTCCTTCAGGATGGCACATCAATGCGTGCCATTGCAAGAAAGTTTGCTGTGTCTCCCAGCACAATCTCAAGAGCATGGAGGAGATTCCAGGAGAAAGGCAGTTACTCTAGGAGAGCTGCACAGGGCCGTAAAAGGTCCTTAACCCATCAGCAGGACCTGTATCTGTTCCTTTGTGCAAGAAGGAACAGGATGAGCACTGCCGGAGCCCTACAAAATGACCTCCAGCAGGCCACTGGTGCGAATGTCTCTGACCAAACAATCAGAAACAGACTTCATGAGGGTGGCCTGAGGGCCTGACATCCTCTAGTGGGCCCTGTGTTCACTGCCCGGCACCATTGAGCTCAATTGCCATTGAGCACCAGAACTGGCAGATCTGCCACTGGCACCCTGTGCTTTTCACAGATGAGAGCAGGTTCACCCTGAGCACATGTGACAGATGTGAAAGGGTCTGGAGAAGCCGTGGAGAATGTTATGCTGCCTACAACATCGTTCAGCATGACTGTTTCGGTGGTGGGTCATTGATGGTCTTGGGAGGCATATCCATGGAGGAACACACAGACCTCTATAGGATAGACAAAGGCACCCTGACCACCATTAGGTTAGGTATCGGAAAGAAATCCTTGTACTTATTGTTATACCCTACGCTGGTGCAATGGGTCCTGGGTTCCTCCTGGTGCATGACAATGCCCGGCCTCATGTGTTGAGAGTATGCAGGCAGTTCCTGGAGGATGAAGGAATTGATACCATTGAATGGCCCCCACACTTGTCTGACCTAGATCCAATAGAACACCTCTGGGATATCATGTTTGGGTCCTTCCGATGCCACCAGGTTGCACCTCAGACTGTCCAGGAGTTCAGTGATGCCCTGGTCCAGATCTGGGAGGAAGTATCCCAGGACACCATCCATCATCTCATTAGGTGCATGCCCTGATGCTTTCATGCAAGCATACAAGCACGTGATGGCCATACAAACTACTGAGTACCATTTTGAGTTGCTGCAAAGAAATTTCAGCAAAATGGACTAGCCTGTTGCATTATTTTTTCACTTTGATTTTCGGGAGTCTTTGAATTCAGTACTCTGTAGTTTGGTAAATTTTTCATTTCTGTCAAATGATTGATCTTTACGTTCCTAACACATTACCCAGTCCATATCAGTATAGATATCCAGCATGATATTTTCCCCATTGAGATCTGATGTGTTTTCAAAGTTTTCCTTTAATTTTTTTGAGCAGTGTATTTATGACTGTTCTGAAACTGACTACATAAGCATGCTGTCAGAAGCAGTTACCAATCTGAGCTTTGTCATTCTAAGCAGTAAAGATGACTGGCCACAGCCCACAGATACTGTAATGTGCTCTCCTCCAATGATCAGACTTGTCCTGACAACCCCTGCCCCCTCCCACAGCCATTTACTGGGAAGATCAGTGTGTACTGCTGTTTGTCTTTCTCCAGCTCTTTAGCAGTTGGAACATGGAGAATTTGATCAGTTATGAAAAAGGGGAAAAAAGTATTTATTTTATATATATATATATATATATATATATATATATAGTGAAGGAAATAAGTATTTGATCCCCTGCTGATTTTGAATTTTTGCCCACTCACAAAGAAATTATCAGTCTAAAAATCAAATGGTAGGTGTACTGTAACACTGAGAGACAGAATAGCAACAAGAAAATTCAAAAGAAATGCATGTCTAACAAATTATGCACTGATTTGCATGTTCATGACGGAAATAAGTATTTGATCCCCTTCACAAAACATGACTTAGTACTTGCTGGCAAATCCCTTGTTGGCAATCACAGAGGTCAAATGTTTCCTGTAGTTGGCCACCAGGTTTGCACATATCTCAGGAGGGATTTTGGCCCACTCCTCTTGGCAGATCCTCTCCAAGTCTGTAAGGTTTGGTGGCTGACATTTGGCAACTCGAACTTTCAGCTCCCTCTACAGATCTTCAATCGGATTAAGGTCTGGAGACTGGCTAGGCCACTTCAGGATCTTAATGTGCTTCTTCTTGAGCCATTCCTTTGTTGCCTTGGCCATGTGTTTTGGGTCATTGTCATGCTGGAACACCCATACACGACCCATTTTCAATGCCCTGGATGAAGGAAGAAGGTTCTCTCCCAAGATTTGATGGTACATTGCCCCGTCCATCATCCCTTTGATGCTGTGCAGTTGTCCTGTCCCCTTAGCAGAAAAACACCCCCAAAGCAGAATGTTTCCATCACCATGTTTGACAGTTGGGATGGTGTTCTTGGGGTCATAGGCAGCATTCCTCCTCCTCCAAACACGGCGAGTTGAGTTGGTGCCAAAGAGCCCGATTTTGGTCTCATCTGACCACAACACTTTCAACCAGTCCTCCTCTGCATCATTCAGATGTTCAGTGGAAACTTCAGACAGGCCTGGATATGTGCTTTTTTGAGCAGAGAGAGCACTGCAGGATTTCAATCCTTGTCGGCGTAGTGTGTTACCAGTTGTTTTCTTGGTGACTGTGGTCTCAGCTGCCTGGAGATCATTGACAAGATCCTCATGTGTAGTTCTGGAATAATTCCTCACTCTTCTCATGATCATTGACACTCCACGAGGTGCACCAGACCTAGGGCGACTGACAGTTGTTTTGTGTTTCTTCCATTTGCGAATGATTGCACCAACTGTTGTCACCTTCTCACAAAGCTGCTTGGCGCTAGTTTGGTAGCCCAGTCCAGCATTGTGTAGGTCTGAAATCTTGTCCCTGAGATCCTTGGAAAGCTCTTTGGTC
Source organism: Staurois parvus (assembly GCF_062004578.1). Lineage (NCBI taxonomy): Eukaryota > Metazoa > Chordata > Amphibia > Anura > Ranidae > Staurois > Staurois parvus. The sequence continues at coordinate 2,757,441 of NW_028318000.1, forward strand.
TTTGCCATGGTGGAGAGTTTGGAATCTGATTGATTGCTCCTCTGGATAGGTGTCTTTTATACATGTAACAAAATGAGATTAGCAGCACTCCCTTTAAGAGACTGCTTCTAATCTCAGCTTTTTACCTGTATGAAAGACACCTGGTAGCCAGAAATCCTGCTGAATGATCAAATACTTATTTCCCTCATGAACATGCAATTCAGTGCATAATTTGTTAGACATGCATTTCTTTAGAATTTTTTGTTGCTATTCTGCCTCTCAGTGTTACAATACACCCACCATTTGATTTTTAGACTGATCATTTCTTTGTGAGTGGGTAAATATTCAAAATCAGCAGGGGATCAAATCAGCAGGGGATCAAATACTTATTTCCTTCACTATATATATATACAACTGTTTTAGCTTTCATTTCTATTTTAAACTGAATGGGTTGTTGTACAAGGTGAGGGTTTACAATTACTTTAAATATGTCCATTTATGAGCTAGTTTGCTGTCCAGGGGGTCAACTCAAAGTGTAAGTACAGGTAGATTCAATGCCAAAGCTTGTTTGTATAGAACCAGAAACACATAAGAATGATCTTCACCTCACTTTTGCATGACTGTCTACAGCTGTTGCTATGGGGTATGAGATTACCTTTGTACTCAATAGAGATGAATAGAACATCTAAAATCAAATTGCCAACATTTATACCATGGAAAACAAAGAGAAAAAAATATTTGACATTGCAGATTGTGCTTTGATAGGTTCCTGTGCATAGCAGATCAAATATGTTTTTGTTTTAATAATATTGGCACTCGATTTTTCGGTGAAGATGATTTGGTTCATTCAGTTTTGGTGCAAAAGTATTTAATGTGGCATTGGAAATATGATTACTGTGATAGTAAATTTTTATTTATGATAATAGTTTTTATTTTAATAACTCTTTGGTCAATGTTAGACTGAGTGCTTTAAACTTTGGTTTATGGGTAGTTTTAGGAGTAAACCCAGGTTAAGAGTAAAGGTTAGATTTAGGAATGAGTTCATATTGAGTATTAGGTTTAGCTAAGTGTAACGTACATATGAATGATGTAACGTGCATGTGACATAAAGGTACAGATTTGAGTAGGTAAAAATGTGATCAGTAGCAATATGTAGTTGGAGAGACATTCCCTCCATTGTCATTAGGATGTGTATTCAGTCCTTGTCATTGGGGAAATGAGATACTCAGACAGTGGTCATCAATTAGCATCAATTAGTGGTCATCAATTAGCATCAATTAGGTTGAAAAGCCGGACTTCCTGGATGTGACACCTTTTGTGTGTTGATAAGGTTGGCACCTTCTGGGAAAACCGGTTTGGAGGAAATTACAGCAGACAGGGTGTCTGCCTGACATTGAAAGCTCTAAAGGGATCCATACATCAAAATGGGTATGTTTATTCTCTCATAAAAGCTAAAATATTAGTTGCAGAGAGATGAACATGCTCCCTTCTTGTATGGCATTCTGTGCGTTACATCTGCATATAGAAATCATATTTGTGGCTTGGGGAGAATGCCAGGAAAATGCAGGAAATGGTTAGGTGGTGCTGGATGGCGACAGTCGAATGGTGCTTGGTACTGTCGCGATCGGACTGATGCGCTGCTGTCGGAAGTCCAATCCCCGACTTGGTGTTCAAGCCAGTCTTGGCCCGATTGAACTTGGGCAGGTCAGCACACAGTACCTCCTGTGGGCAGGTACAGGACCACCCCCCCAGGGTCAATTGGCCGAGAACTAATGTCCCGCTTACATCCATATCCCCATAAAAGAAGTACCCGGACGCTGGGACATTTGTGATTCGTATGGAGCTGGTCGATCAACTAACGGTTTGCTGACTTTTCTGACTTGCTCCAGTCGCAGGGTAAAGTTTTATTATGTCTTTTATTCCCTTTTATTTTATAGTAATTAGTCATTTGTGTGTCTTTTTGTATTTTTTGTATTTTTGTAACTTTTTATATTTTGTACATATTTTATGCACTGCCCACTTCGGGAAATTAAATCTTAAAATAATTAGTGACTTCTGTGTATTTAAGCACGTGTTCATATCTTCAGAGAGATTGGATTGGAGAGATTAGATTGGATTAGATTAAATTGTATTGTATTTTAGTGCCTTTAAACGCTCGGTCAAGCTCATTGCAAATCTGTATGCAATTGCACTGTGTGTGGGCAGATTGCGTGCAGATTGTAAAAGTTAACAGATCGGCCAGACGGAGATCTGTGTGTGTGGGGTGTCCCAGCAGACCGTTCTGCGGATAAACTGTTGGGTGGTGGCAGGATACCTTTTGTGGTGTATCTGGTGTGGGGGGGGGGTGTGGATAGTGGAAGGGTGATTAACACCGGGGTTCAAGCTGTAGGTAGCTGGAGGGACCTTAGAAGGGTGTGTAATTACTAAGCTGGTCCTCAAGTCTAATCAGTGCACCAGATTGTATATAAGATTTGTATCTGCCAGTGTGTGGTCGACCAGCTGTATTGGAGTGGAGTCTCCATCTGGTGGTGGCCAGAGGTAATGAGGGCTGTGAAAGTGTGTCACGGCTGATCTTATATACGGTTTTATATATATTCAAAGTGTAAGTCCCCTTTATTCCCTCGTACTCCCCTGTCACGGCCGCACGTGCACGTCTCAGTTAGCTAGTCGCTGTGGGCGTGGCGTGTGGGTGGATCTGTGACACTAAGACCTTAACATTTTTTCTTTGGTGGTTCAGTTAACGTATAGGAATAGGTATAGAGGATAGTCCAAAGCTATGGGTCAAGATTATGAATAAAGTTAGGGTTGGGGGTTATCTAAATCGGTTCATCTCCTGATGATACTAAACACATCATCTTTTAACCAACATCCCAGTTCAGAAAGTAAGTACTCGTTCTGTATGATCATTGAGAACATTTTACATTAAACTTGCAAATTTTGCACATCTAGTATTCTACTTTCTAAATCCCTAAGTTTACAGTTGGGAATGAGCAAACTAATTGGAATGTGCTGTTTATCACAACCTGATTACCTTCTCTATCTCCTTGTCCTCCAACGCCTACCCCTCCAAATGACATACTACTACCAGCCGTAACCTCCGAAACCTTAACCCTGCCCCCCTCCACTCTGCAGCTGATCAACTCCATGACAGCATCCTTCCCCTGTCCTGCCATGACTTGGCTATGACTGCCTTTAACAACACGCTGTCAACAGCCCTTGACTCACTAGCGCCTTTAACCACACGCAACATCAGACCCCGACCGCTCCAGCCCTGGCAGACTGATCACACCAAAACCCTCAAACGACACAGTCATGCCCTGGAGCAACTATGGCGCAAAACAAAATCCCAACAAGCCTTCACCCGCTACAAATCTGCCTTCCATACCTACATCTCCTCCCTCCACGCAGCTAAACAAGCCTACTTCCTGACCCTCATCAAGGTCCTCTCCTCCAATCCTCGCCGACTCTTCTCCACCTTCAACTCTCTACTCTCTCCACCCCCACCTCCACCCAGCACCTCACTCACCGCCCTTGAGATTGCCAATCACTTCAAAAACAAGATTGACACAATTCGCAAGGACATCGCCGCAACTCACACTCCCTCTTAACCTGTCCCCTCTCACACAGCTACCCCCTCATCCCACCTCTCCCTCGACATAACCCGCAGGGGCTTCGTCACTGCTCAAACTTCCTCCAACCCCGTTCCCCCTCACTCAGCTACCCCCTCATCACCCCTCTCCCACGGCCCCACCACTGCTCTGACCTCCACTTCCACCCCACCCTACATTCCTCATACTGAAGCCCACTCAACACTCCGCACCTTTGACCTTACTACCATCGAGGAAGTCTCCAAGGTCCTCTCTGATGCCCGCCTCACCACCTGCCCCCTCGACCCTATCCCCTCACAACTCCTACAACCTCTTTCCCCCTCCATCCTATGCTCCCTCACCCACATCTTTAATCTCTCCCTCTCCTCCGGAACTTTCCCCTCCCCTCTGAAGCATGCACACATCACCCCCATACTTAAAAAGCCCACCCTGGACCCCAATGACCCGAACAACCTCAGACCCATCTCCCTGCTCCCATTCACATCCAAACTCCTCGAGCGCCTAGTCTACACCCGCCTAAGCTGTCACCTCAACGACAACAACCTCCTCGATCCCCTACAGTGCGGCTTCCATCCCCTACACTCCACCGAAACTGCCTTACTTAAACTCTCCAACGACCTGCTAACTGCCAAAGCTAATGGCCACTATTCAGTGCTCTTACTCCTTGACCTCTCCGCAGCCTTCGGCACAGTCGACCACCCCCTCCTCCTCAAAAAACTGCACTCCCTCGGCCTCAGAGATTCTGCTCTCTTCTGGCTCTCATCCTACCTGTCACAACGCTCTTTCAGCGTTACCTATAATGCTACCACCTCCCCCTCACTCCCCCTCTCTGTTGGGGTCCCTAAAGGCTCTGATCCCCAATCACATAGTAAAACATTATTGTATCAAACCATTTCACACACAATTTGTCTCTAGTGCTTTGTCCTGTGCCCTGCCTGCATATTTACTGTGCCTTCTGCCTGGAAACTGAGAAATGTCCATGGCGTCCAAAAAGCGTCCCTTTAGGTCAAAAGCGGTTTTAGACCACTAGAGAACAGCAATAGTAATTTAGAACTACTTGCAGAATTGAGTGATAATGATTCGTGGGGAAATTCGTCATCAGACACTGAAAACGATTTTGCGACTTTGCTCAGTGATGTGCGAACTTGGCGCTATATTTCAAATTTCAGTGTTTTTGGTTTGATTATATTATTGAATTAAATGTATTATTATTATATTATTATTTTTTATGATTATGTATTAAATTATAATGTATGATTTTGTGTTTCAAATTTTAACATACCCGGAATGTTTACTAGACTCTTGCTTGGACAGATTTCAGTGAGTTATTCCTAAAAATTACAGGCCTACAATAAAAAAACGACATATTTCCATGGAAAAAAAGTACCGCTTTGAGCACAGAAATAATGACATAATCAGACCGCTAGGGAGGCTACACTGCTACCTGGCCTCAGGGGAGCTTGAACTGGTTAAGGGAATGTGAAGTAGACAGAGGAACCTCTACAGCCAACCTGTATATAAAACAAAGGGCAAGAAAGACAAAAGACACTTTGCTTCTCCCTGTCTTGGTGCACATTCAGTGGAGGGGACCTGTAGATTAAGTTGTTCTGCACCTGAAGTGATTCGAGGTATCCTGGTTATATCTTACCCTCTCTTCTTGTGATTTGTTACAGCACATTATTTAAAAGACAAGGAAGTGACTAATGCCCATCTGTTTAAGCACTACATACAGAGGATTTGTCTTGGGATTTGGCACTGCCTGCGAGCTAAAGTAAATGAACTAGGAGTGTAGGAATGTAATTTACCAGGACCCAAGGGGTAATGGTGTTACATTTAATTACTGTGATTCTGATACACAGTTATAATAAAAAAGTGTTTTTCATTAGAGTTGTTTGGATGTTTTATCAATGTCTTTTTTTTCCTGTTATCTAGAGTTATTGATTTAAATGCATTGTAGTTGAATACAGACATATGTTCCTATAAAAATGTTTTATTTAAAACAAATAAAACTGCCTGTAAGAAAATGTTGACTATAGCCTACAGGTTTGAAATTTATAAACTGTTTCAGTAAACTTCTTACTTAAGTGCAAACCTACAATTTGTACTTCTTAGCATAGAGCAATTACTAAAGCATTTAGGTCAGTTCAGACTTAACAAGAATGCAGACATACTAAGAGGAAGTTCATTAACCCCTTCACACTGACTTAACACATATGCGACCTCACAGAACTGGACTTTTGTCCATGGGGCAGCATATTTGCGCACCTGTCTTTCTGCTGGGGGCACACCGCACAGCGCACTCCCAGAACAAAGACCAGGGTGTCACAGAGAGCCCATAGTCCCGATCATTAGATTCCTGATTCTGGGTCACATGATCACTGTGATAGCCTCTGATTGGCTATCACAGTGATAAGTCACTGTATAGCCCGCCCCCCTTGTTTTTTTTTCTCTATGAATGGAGGAGAGAGATACATTGTATCTCTCTCTCCTTGCATATAGGAAAAAAAATGTGTTAAATAAAGAAAAGATAAATAAATACATAAATATTAAAAAATAAAAGAAAAAATAAAGAAAAAATACCTAGAACAAGGTTTGATCTAGCTCAGTGCCAGGGTTAGTTTCTGGGTCAAGGTCAGGGTCAATGGTCAAGGTCAAAGGCCAGAGTCAAAGGTTAGGATTGGTATCAGTGTCAGTTAGTGTCAGTGTGTTTTAGGCACAGAACCCCCAAAAAAACAAAATACTCACTATTGTTTCTGGTCTGTACTGTGGGTACAAACAACAAATAACATACACATATATGGTATTGCTGCGATTATCAAGCCACTTTTATTTGAGCCACTTTTTCTTTGATAATGAAAAAAATAAGGAGATATCCATTACTATTTACCACCCTATGAAAGCCCAATTTTTTCTGGAAAAAACAAGGTATAATTCACCTGGATGTACAAAGTAGTTGTGATGATATGTATGAAGTTGCAAGATTGTGCTTAGACAAAAGATTTGTTTTACCCTAAGGCGTGAAGGGGTTAAACGGCTTTTCACCATTTTAAAATGAACATTTTCAGCTTTTTCTATGCCCCACATTTAACAATACTATTTTAATAAACTCTATACATCTTTACAATATTTGAGGCAATGTTGGGTTAAAGAAACATTTTAAAATCTATAGATATTGAGTCTCATTAAGAATAGCTGTGGTCAAAACAAAATATTTTCATGGTTTCTCGAAGTTTTTGCTAGGAATCTCAAAGTGCATTTAAAACCCATATTTGTTTTTGTTTTTGTTTTTTTTTTATTTTGGATGAGGTAGGGAATGGATAAAACCTTTATCAATTTTGTTTTCATTTGAATCCCATTGGGTACATTATGCAAAACTTATTTTCCTGTAGACACAAGCAACAACCGGAAGGGAAAGGAATTCCATTGTAGATAGTTGTCAATAGAACATGTGTCCCCTTTGGAAGTTTTTCCCCTCTATTTCTGTTTCTTTTCAATTCTTTTTATTATTTTTTAGAAAAAGGTTACATTTAACAGAGATAGGTCCAGACAGAAAATATACAAAACCAGTAGGCATAAACACGTCTTAGCACCACAAAGTCACTACACTCACAGGTCTATTAAAACCTTGGAATGATGGCCCATGGCCTACGATTGCATACATAATAGATTACTTCTAAATTATCAATACCTGTAATCAACAATTGAGTTGACCTATAAGGCCTATAGTTCATACATAGTGCTTATTATAGACAAAAATAGCTGGAAAAAAAGGAAAAAAGAAGGGGGAAAGACACTAGAAAAAAGAAAAGCAAAAACAGAGAGTATTAGAGCTAGAGCATAGATGCAGCAAAAACTAAATCAAATCACTGTGATATACAAAACAGAATTCTCATACAGTTACATCATAGGGTAAAAACATATTTGTCCAACACAACCATTTCAGGTAAAATTTCCCAAAATTTTAACACTGAAGAGCCACCGCTCTTTCACAAATGTAATTCGAGTTAACTCTATGGATTACTTCTAGGATATTAGGAATCTTCACTAATTTCCAAACAGCAGTAATAGACATTCTAGCAGCGATGAGTATATGACCAACAATTGTTCTATATTGGGCGGGCAATAATTGTAATGTAATGGTCGTGCCAGAAACCCACGAGATGAGTGCAAAGACTTCCTGCCAGAAATTCTTTAAGAGGGGGCATCCCCACAGAATGTGGAGTAATATTGCCCTCCTCTCCACAATTCCTTCAGCAAAGGGGCAACATATTGGGATACATTTTAGCAAGAGTATACTGAGTGAGGTAGCTACGATAAAGGATTTTTAGAGAGCAATTACAATGATTTGTGCATTTGGTAATACTTAAGTTGTTGCCCAGTGCAGCCTCCCATTTATCTCTTGTGAAAGACCTATTAAGATCGGTTTCCCAGCTACTTATGTTGCGGGGAGTAATAAGGTCAGTATAATAATGTAGGCAATTATAGAACCACAAAATCGCTTTTTTTGATCGAACAGGATTCGTCATGGTTTGCCAGAATTTGGCGCCGATTTCAACCCACGTCTTCGGATGCGCCCTATGATAACTTCTGAGCTGTAGAAGGGAGTATAGACCTCTATGAGGGGTGGTATTCCCTATTTCAGTAAGAGTAGTGTAACCCAACTCCCGTAAAGGTCTGGTGTCGAGGTTAGGGATAAAGTGTTCATATGCTGGTAGAGGAATATCTATTTGAGTCTTAGGTGAAGAGGGATTTATTTTATTTACGTCAAATAACCATTTTGCAAGCAATGCGGCAATGGATGGCGGAAAGGTATTGAGGAGTTTGGAATGGACCACTTTAGCCAATACTAAAGCCCGAAGATCTCTGTCCGGTACTACAGATTTCTCAATTTGTACTCATAGTTTGTCTGAAGGGATGAACCACTCCGGGAGTTGATCCAAAATAGAGGCATAGTAATAGTTAGAGAGCACTGGAAGGCCAACCCCCCTTTAGACTTATGTTTAGAAAGGGACAAAAAATATATTCTCGACTTCCTCCCTTGTCATATATAGTTTCTAATAGCCACCTCCAATTTAATAAAATAAGTATGGGGAATAACGATTGGAATCTTTCGAAAGTAATATAATATTTTGGGAAGAACCAACATTTTAAAAGCTGCTATTCTTCCTATCCAAGAAATCTAAAATTTAATGAGTCGCTGTAACTCTGCTAAGACAGACTGGTATAGCTTTTCAAAATTATCCTTCAAAGTATTAGAAGTTGGATATGAGATTAATATACCAAGGTAGTCTAGTGTTTTCTGGGTCCAGTTATATGGGAATTTAGCTTTAAGCTCTTTCAAAAGATTCTTTGTTATAGCTATTGGTAGAGCGGATGATTTTGCAATATTAAGTTTGTAATAAGAGATTGCACTGAAGGATTGCAAGGATGAAGACATTTCTGTAAGGGATTTCATCGGATCGGTAACCATAAGCATAACATCGTCAGCAAACAAGCCAATTTTGTGGGAAGTATCCGCAACTTGAATGCCCGAGCTCTGGGAGTTATCACGTATCGCTGTTGCTAATAGTTCCATTACTAGGGAGAAGATGATGGGAGATAATGGGCAACCCTGGCGTGTTCCATTAGCAATGCTAAAGGGTTCCAATAAAGCATTGGACGTGAAAACCTGAGCAGTGGGAACAGTATAAAGTGCCATAATAGCCGATTTTATATATCTGTTAATACCAAATTTGAGCAACGTAGCGTCTAAGTATTGCCAGTGAACCCTGTCAAAAGCTTTCTCGGCGTCCAAGGCTAAGAACACTGCCTGTAATCCACTAGAATCGATTAAGTGCATCAGATCCAGTATTGTACGAGTGCCATCTGGTGCCTGTCTACCTTTAACAAAACCTACTTGATCAGTCCGAATCAGGAGAGGAGTAATATTAAGGAGTCGGGTCGCTAAGATTTTGGTAATTTATCAGTGGTCAGTATTTAGTAATGAGATGGGCCTAAAGTTTTGTGGGTGGTCCGAAGGTTTCCCCGGTTTAGGTAGGGTAACAATTAGAGATGAGCGAATCGAACTTGGCGAAGTGTAATTCGTTTCGAATATTAGGAAAAATTTGATTCGCACCGAATCCGAATATTAGCAAACTTCGGATGCACGAATCAAATTTTTCCCGATCGGCCGATTTTCATCCCTTCTACAGCCGGCAAAAAGTGTCCCTGCAGAGAGCTCCGCTATTTCTGACAGTTCTCTGACAGTTCCTTCACATTTACAGCGGTTGAAACATTGTATCTATTTGTTTCCATTTAGGATACAGATGTTTTTATTCGGAAACAAATAGATACAATGTTTCAACCGCTGTAAATGTGAAGGAACTGTCAGAGAACTGTCAGAAATAGCGGAGCTCTCTGCAGATACACTTTTTGCTGTACTGGAATTCTTCTTCTTTTCATTCTTCTTCTTCTTTTCATTCTTCTTCTTCTTCTTTTCATTCTTCTTCTTCTTTTCATTCTTCTTCTTTTCATTCTACTTCTTCTTCTTTTCATTCTTCTTCTTCTTTTCATTCTTCTTTTCATTCTGCTTCTTCTTCTTTTCATTCTTCTTCTTCTTCTTTTCATTCTTCTTTTCATTCTTCTTCTTCTTTTCATTCTTCTTCTTCTTCTTCTTTTCATTCTTCTTCTTCTTCTTTTCATTCTTCTTTTCATTCTTCTCATTCTTCTTTTCATTCTTCTTTTCATTCTTCTTCTCATTCTTCTTTTCATTCTTCTTCTTCTTCTTTTCATTCTTCTTCTTCTTCTTTTCATTCTTCTTCTTTTCATTCTTCTTCTCATTCTTCTTTTCATTCTTCTTCTTCTTCTTTTCATTCTTCTTCTTCTTCTTTTCATTCTTCTTTTCATTCTTCTTCTTTTCATTCTTCTTCTTCTTCTTCTTTTAATTCTTCTTTTCATTCTTCTTCTTCTTCTTTTCATTCTTCTTTTCATTCTTCTTCTTCTTCTTTTCATTCTTCTTCTTCTTTTCATTCTCCTTCTTCTTCTTCTTCTTCTTTTCATTCTTCTTCTTCTTCTTTTCATTCTTCTTCTTCTTTTCATTCTTCTTTTCATTCTTCTTCTTCTTCTTCTTTTCATTCTTCTTCTTCTTCTTTTCATTCTTCTTTTCATTCTTCTTCTTTTCATTCTTCTTCTTCTTCTTTTCATTCTTCTTCTTCTTCTTTTCATTCTTCTTCTTTTCATTCTTCTTTTCATTCTTCTCATTCTTCTTTTCATTCTTCTTTTCATTCTTCTTCTCATTCTTCTTTTCATTCTTCTTCTTCTTTTCATTCTTCTTCTTTTCATTCTTCTTCTTCATCTTTTCATTCTTCTTTTCATTCTTCTTCTTTTCATTCTTCTTCTTCTTCTTTTCATTCTTCTTCTCATTCTTCTTTTCATTCTTCTTCTTCTTCTTTTCATTCTTCTTCTTCTTCTTTTCATTCTTCTTTTCATTCTTCTTCTTCTTCTTTTCATTCTTCTTCTTCTTCTTTTCATTCTTCTTTTCATTCTTCTTCTTCTTCTTTTCATTCTTCTTCTTCTTCTTTTCATTCTTCTTCTTCTTCTTTTCATTCTTCTTCTTCTTCTTCTTCGTCGTGCCCCGTGACTGCCCAAATGAGTGAAGTGTGCGGTGATTCTAAGATCGACGGCACTCATCTGCATGTCATACTGACTGACAGTATTATTTCTCTTCCCCAGCAGACTCCAAGGGCATTTAAATTAAAGGTACAGTGTTCTGCACTAATATAAAGGCTCTCTGAAGCCTAGAAACCCTTTAAATAAGTTAAATTCGCAGCGAATAAATTCGCATCGAATCAAATTTATTCCGCAAATTCGGCGAATCAGCCGAATCAAATTTTTGAATAATTCGCTCATCTCTAGTAACAATGATAGCCCTTAACATTTCCGGTGGAAATGTGGATTTAAGCATAGCTTCATCAAATGTGCGTTTAAGATGGGGAACTAATATGGTTTGAAATTCCTGATAGTATTCATTTGAAAAGCCGTCCGCACCCGGAGATATCCCTTTAGGTAATGCTTTGATGGCCTCGAAAATTTCACTTTCCAGGATGGGTCGATTGAGACTTTATAGCGTTTGACAATCTAATTTGGGCAAAGACAGCTTATTCAAGAATTGATCAATCAAATCTGGAGTGGGTTGGAGAGTGCAAGGATCATCCTTGAGGTTGTATAATTGGGAATAATAAGTGCAGAACGCGTCTGCTATTTTATTGGGATGATAAGTCCCTGTATTAGAAGTAGGATCTAAGAGAGAAGATATTTAGAATTTCGCTTGTCTAGTTGTTAAGTACCGTATTTTTCGCTCTATAAGACGCACTTTTTTCCCCCAAAAAAAGGGAAGAAAATGTCAGTGCTTCTTATGGAGCGAATATAAAGTGGCCGATATTTCTGCCGCCACCATGTCAGAATATCGGGCTGGCCACTCAGCTCTTCTCTCCTGCAGGACCTTACCTGTTCCTCGCTTCAGCACTCTACAGTCTTCCCGCGCTGGCTTCTGTGACAGGCGGGTGCCCATTGCACATGCACGAGAAGCGCTGCACTTTGTGAATGGTCCGGCGTCTTCTGGGACAGATGACAGGTCCCAGAAGGCTCCGGACCATTCACAAAGTTCAGAGCTTCTCGCGCATGCGCAGTGTGCACCCGGCTGTCACAATCCGGAGCAGGAAGAAGGAAGGACAACTCCGTGGAAGTGGGAGCAGGTACCTGTCAAATTCAGGTACCCGCTCCCCCTCCCTCCCTAAAGGTCCGCAGTCTCTGGTCATCTCCTTTACTGTCTGCAGTCTCTGGTCATCCCCTGCACTGTCTGCAGTCTCTGGCCATCTGTACTATGTCCGCAGCCTCTGGTCATCTCCTGTACTGTGTCCGCAGTCTCTGGTCATCTCCTGTATTATGTCCGCAGTCTCTGGTCATCTCCTGTACTATGTCCGCAGTCTCTGGTCATCTCCTGTACTATGTCCACAGTCTCTGGTCATCCCCTGTACTGTGTCCACAGTCTCTGGTCATCTCCTGTATTGTGTCCGCAGTCTCTGGTCATCCCCTGTACTGTGTCCGCAGTCTTTGGTCATCTCCTGTACTGTGTCCGCAGTCTCTGGTCATCTCCTGTACTATATCCGCAGTCTCTGGTCATCTCTTGTACTATGTCCGCAGTCTCTGGTCATCCCCTGTACTGTGTCCGCAGTCTCTGGTCATCTTCTATATTGTGTCCAGAGTTTCTGGTCATCTCCTGTAGTGTGTCCGCAGTCTCTGGTCATCTCCTGTACTATGTCCGCAGTCTCTGGTCATCTCCTGTACTGTGTCTGCAGTCTCTGGTCATCTCCTGTACCGTGTTCGCAGTCTCTGGTCATCTCCTGTACCGTGTCTGCAGTCTCTGGTCATCTCCTGTACCATGTCTGCAGTCTCTGGTCATCTCCTGTACTATGTCTGCAGTCTCTGGTCATCTCCTGTACTGTGTCCGCAGTCTCTGGTCATCTCCTGTACTGTGTCTGCAGTCCATTGGTTCAGAATTTTTTTTTTCTTGTTTTTCTCCTCTAAAACCTAGGCGCGTCTTATGGTCAGGTGCATCTTATGGAGCGAAAAATACGGTATTTTGCTAACATTTTACCCGCTTTATTCCCTTGTGTATAAAATGTAGCCTTAGTCTTTTTTAGGTATTGACCCTGTCGCCCTAAAAGTAGAGTCCTAAGTTTCAGTCTAGTGGTTTGAAGCTCCTGAAGAGTGCCAGGAGATAAAGTTTGTTTATGTGTGTGTTCAAGTTTAGCAATTAGCTCTATGGTGTCAGAGAGAATACGGTTCCTATCCCGTTTAGCCTGAGATTCCAGTTTCAATAGTAAACCTCTACAGTACGCTTTATGAGTGCACCATACATTAGTTGCACTAGTATCAGAAGATAAATAACAGCAAAATACTTCTCTAAAGCAGCAGTAATAACAGGGCGAGATAAATGATTACAAAATATGGAAACATCGTTACGCCATAAGAATACTGGAGTAAATGTTAAAGTCTCCTCAATGCTTAAAGAAATAGGACCGTGGTCCGACCACGTCATCGGATGGATCTCAGCTTTAGAAATATTTTGTAGCAGATGGAAATCCATAAGAAAAAAATCTATTCGAGAATATAATTTGTGAGGTGCTGAGTAATGTGTGAAGTCCCTTTCAGAAGCATGAAGGCATCTCCAGGGGTCATAAAGGTTGGCTTCCGAGATGGTCTGGGCTAGGGACTGTCTCAAATGCCGTGAAGGGTTGGAGGTATCCAATGAGTTGTTAATAATAGTGTTGAAATCTCCACAATAAATAAAAAAAACCCTTTGTATTTTTGCTACTTTTTTCGGCAAGGAGTTGAAAAAATGAACCTGAAGTGTATTAGGGGCATAAAGGTTCACAATAGTGTAGGTAATGTTGCTGCACTTCTTAGCAGGGCCATTAGATGTGAAGATGTGTGGGAACAGGCGGTTAGAGCAGTTTGGAGCTTTAGATGCCTAAAAATGGGTTTCCTGAACACAAAGCACATCGCCATGTAGTCGTTGGGCTTCTTTCCACATCATCTGGCGTTTGAAAGGACTGTTAAGGCCATGAGCATTCAATGAGACAATTTTTAATACCATGAGAAAGCTTGGGAATGTGATGCATGGTTGCCTACATGTGGTGGAAGCAAAAATAGCATGGAAGGATTTGGAAGCCATAATTGTACTCTTACGTGAACCATGGTTTTCAAACATGGGCGAAGGAGGTGCGTCCCTCGAATAGCGACATAAGATGACCTGCCGAGATCCAGTAGTATAAATGGTGTTGCTGCTCTGAGGAAAAACACACAAAAAAAGAGGAAAAACTGATGAAGAAAAACAAAACAGAAAAGTAACACGTAAGTTCGCGTGAAACAAATCACTCGACTGGATGGGGGGGAAGTACCGAGGCAAGCAGCCTATCCAAACTTGCAGCGGGTAAAACATAAGGCACCGGAGACTGTGGGTGGAACCAGTTGCATGCGTCATCCAGCTACTTGTTCCCACTCTGAGGGACTTTTTCTGGGGAGGGTTTAATAGGCATGATTTCCTCATCGGCTGGGATAAGGCCCCATTTTTTGGCAAGTTGAAAGTCATCTTCTTCCGAAGTGACCATAAGAACTCGATTGTCCTTTGTAATCAGCAATTTGGTAGAGAACCCTCACTGATATTTGATATTGTTGTTGCGCAATAATTTTGTGAAAGAAATCAATTTCTTGCGAGCTAATATGGTGTGTTGAGAAAGGTCAGCAAACAGAGAGATCCCGCTGTAAGGCGCTGGTAGTGGACTATTCTTCCACCCATACAGCATTAGTTCCTCTTTCACATGATAGGAATGGAATCTCGCAATTATATCACGAGAGACATGAGCTGGGAGAAAAGAGGGTTTCGGCAGTCTATGCACCCTATCCAGCACCACCTCCCTATTCGGAGTATGCGGCAACAGTGAAGATATCATTTGTTGAATAAACTTGCGGAGATCTGTGACAGGAGTATCTTCACCAATCCCCCTAAATTTAATGTTATTTCTGCAGGAAAGTTCCTCAAAATCCGCCATTTTCGCCTTTAGTGCTTTCAGCTCATCCTCAACTTTGTTGTGGGATCTACTAATTCGTTATGAGCAGTGGCGAAATCCCCCATTTTAGTTTCCACATGTGATACCTGCTCTCCAAGGTTTTCCACCTCTGTATTGATCTGCATCATAAAGCTCATCATATCTTTATGTAGGGATCCCTTAACCCCTTCACGCCGGCACCTCCCAGCCCTTTAAGAGTTTCAGAAGCCGGGAGGCGAGACGGACGGGGTTTAGGGATCATGTGACTGCTGTGACACGCCATCATGGCAGTCACATGATTGGGAAAGGTCCAGATCGAAAGAGGAGACCGGGACCTTTCCGTGAGTACTGGACACGTGTGCTGGGAGCGCGTAGGGCGCGCGCTCTCAGCACATATGTTTTTTTTATTAGAATGCAAATGTGCGGCTGCTCAGCGTCTTGGCCCAGGTTAAGGGTAACTAACATATCTTTCATAACTGTAGCAGTATGCGGCATAGATTTCACTGGGTAATCCTCCAGGTTTTCTATAAATTCTCTTGTGGTATTTTGAGAAAAGGAATCAGAAAAGTGCTCACCCATCTGTTCCACCTCTGGAGAGAATTTCTGTTTGTTCTTGAGGGGGCTGCAGGATGGTGTTCTCATGGTAGAGTATGTCAGCTCTGTTTGCACAGCAGGGCTGGAGGCATGCAGGAGGGAACTGTGATTGCTCCCTCCTCCTGTCCCCGTGTGTCAGCAGAGGGACAGGGACCGGCGCCATTTTGAGAGGAGGGGGACCCGCTGGAGCGAAGAACAATTTGCGGGGGCCCTTATTTTCCTCTTCCCCATTCTCCGGGGATATACCCCACACTTCCCTGGTGGCAGCGAGGATGTCAGCGGGGTTTCCCACTGTGGGTCGTCGCTGAAAGTAGCTGCTGTTCTTGGAGGTTCAGGGAGCTCCTCTACAATGCAGCCATCTCCGTCTGCGGCCGGCCATGCCCCCGGCTATTTCTGTTTCAATGACAATTAAAAATGTTACAGTAGATCTTTCCCCCATTGAAAAATGGTAAATAGGACAATGGTAAACAGGACAGATAACCGGAGGTAATGTCTCCAGTAGAGACCCAAAGGATTGTAACCCTTCACTCTAACCAAAACTACAAAAAAAGTTTAACCACTTGTCATCCATGGCAATTTTGACATTTCATACATACATGTTAAAATTAACATTATTTTTGCTAGAAAATAACTTATAACTCCCCCACACAATATAGGCCCTGGAGAATAAAATGGTACTATTGCAATTTTTATGTCACATGATATTTGCGCAGCCATTTATCAAGTGCAAATTTTCAGGAAAAAAATGCACTTAAATGAATTTTAGTGCATAGAAACACAATATAATACCTAGACATGAGCGAAGTATTCAAAAATTCGATTCGGCTGATTCGGCGAATTCGAGGAATAAATTCGATTCGATGCGAATATATTCGCTGCGAATTTAACTTATAAAAAGGGTGTTTCTAGGCTTCAGAGAGCCTTTATATTAGTGCAGAACACTGTACCTTTAATTTAAATGCCCTTGGAGTCTGCTGGGGAAGAGAAATAATACTGACAGTCAGTATGACATGCAGATGAGTGCCGTCGATCTTAGAATCACCGCACACTTCACTCATTTGGGCAGTCACGGGGCCAAAACCAGAGTGTGGAGCCACAGTGTGGCGGTGGAGGCAGCAGCAATGGGAGGCCATACAGCACCCTATGACAAAATGGAACCCATTAGCAGTGTGAGGAGACCTGAAAGTGGCACATGGCAGAGTGTGGCGATGGAGACTCTGGACCTGGCAGCAGCATGAGGAGGCGGTACGGGGGCCCATGGCAGATTACGGGCCTGGCAGCAGCAATGGGAGGCCCGTAATCTGCCAGCACCCTATGACAAAATGGAACCCACCAGCAGTGTGAGGAGACCTGAAAGTGGCACATGGCAGAGTGTGGCGATGGAGACAGCAGCAATGGGAGGCCGTACAGGGACCCATGACACACTCTGGACCTGGCAGCAGCATGAGGAGGCGGTACAGGGGCCCATGACAGATTACGGGCCTGGCAGCAGCATGAGGAGTCGGTACGGGGGCCCATGGCAGATTACGGGCCTGGCAGCAGCAATGGGAGGCCCGTAATCTGCCAGCACCCTATGACAAAATGGAACCCACCAGCAGTGTGAGGAGACCTGAAAGTGGCACATGGCAGAGTGTGGCGATGGAGACAGCAGCAATGGGAGGCCGTACAGGGACCCATGAGACACTCTGGACCTGGCAGCAGCACAAGGAGGCGGTACGGGGGCCCATGGCAGATTACGGGCCTGGCAGCAGCAATGGGAGGCCCGTAATCTGCCAGCACCCTATGACAAAATGGAAACCACCAGCAGTGTGAGGAGACCTGAAAGTGGCAAATGGCAGAGTGTGGCGATGGAGACAGCAGCAATGGGAGGCCGTACAGGGACCCATGAGACACTCTGGACCTGGCAGCAGCATGAGGAGGCGGTACGGGGGCCCATGGCAGATTACGGGCCTGGCAGCAGCAATGGGAGGCCCGTAATCTGCCAGCACCCTATGACAAAATGGAACCCACCAGCAGTGTGAGGAGACCTGAAAGTGGCACATGGCAGAGTGTGGCGATGGAGACAGCAGCAATGGGAGGCCGTACAGGGACCCATGACACACTCTGGACCTGGAAGCAGCATGAGGAGGCGGTACAAGGGCCCATGGCAGATTACGGGCCTGGCAGCAGCAATGGGAGGCCCGTAATCTGCCAGCACCCTATGACAAATTGGAACCCACCAGCAGTGTGAGGAGACCTGAAAGTGGCACATGGCAGAGTGTGGCGATGGAGACAGCAGCAATGGGAGGCCGTACAGGGACCCATGAGACACTCTGGACCTGGCAGCAGCATGAGGAGGCGGTACAGGGGCCCATGGCAGATTACGGGCCTGGCAGCAGCAATGGGAGGCCCGTAATCTGCCAGCACCCTATGACAAAATGGAACCCACCAGCAGTGTGAGGAGACCTGAAAGTGGCACATGGCAGAGTGTGGCGATGGAGACAGCAGCAATGGGAGGCCGTACAGGGACCCATGAGACACTCTGGACCTGGCAGCAGCATGAGGAGGCGGTACAGGGGCCCATGGCAGATTACGGGCCTGGCAGCAGCAATGGGAGGCCCGTAATCTGCCAGCACCCTATGACAAGATGGAACCAACCAGCAGTGTGAGGAGACCTGAAAGTGGCACATGGCAGAGTGTGGCGATGGAGACAGCAGCAATGGGAGGCCGTACAGGGACCCATGAGACACTCTGGACCTGGCAGCAGCATGAGGAGGCGGTACAGGGGCCCATGGCAGATTACGGGCCTGGCAGCAGCAATGGGAGGCCCGTAATCTGCCAGCACCCTATGACAAAATGGAACCCACCAGCAGTGTGAGGAGACCTGAAAGTGGCACATGGCAGAGTGTGGCGATGGAGACAGCAGCAATGGGAGGCCGTACAGGGAACCATGAGAGACTCTGGACCTGGCAGCAGCATGAGGAGGCGGTATGGGGGCCCATGGCAGATTACGGGCCTGGCAGCAGCAATGGGAGGCCCGTAATCTGCCAGCACCCTATGACAAAATGGAACCCACCAGCAGTGTGAGGAGACCTGAAAGTGGCACATGGCAGAGTGTGGCGATGGAGACATGGGCCCCCTGGCCACGCTTGACTTTCTGGCCACATAGTCGACATACGGCTATGTTTACTTCCTCGGGCGGCTTGACGAAAAATTGCCACACTGCCGAGTAGGAAACTTTGCCCCCGCTACTCCTCACTGGCTGACTGCTACTTCCTCCGTGCACACCGACACCACTACTGGCCGTGGTGGTAGGCTGCAGTGGATCTGGTGCTCTACTCCGTGGCTGTTTGCCTCCACTGACACTGCTGCGACCCTGCTGCCTCCTGGGCAACCCACCGACTGTTTTGCTCGCTGCCAAGCTGGCACCCTCTTCTCCTGATGATGCGGAAGCAATAGCCTGATGACAACGAGGCTGCCAAGTGTGATCAGCCTCATCATCATCAATTAGGGTCTCCGCCTCACTACTAGCCCCCTCGGCTGCGTGTGGGTCAGGAGACAGACCTGTCTCTAGACCGGCTACCGAGCCACTCTCCTCGCCAGTACTTCTTCGCCTGGCTGCTGAAGAGGCGGATGTCTCCCCCCGTTCCTGACCGCCCTCTGTTAGCTCTTCCTCACTGTACAGTGGGGCTGAGCCCACAGCATGCGATACTTCGCTTGGTGAGGGAACACCAAAGGACAGGGGCAGGTAGAGGACACGTGATTTCAGTGGGCTTGCTCCCGGGCCATGCCAACTAACGGTTGTGTCTGACGTACCCACCGACCGTTGGCTGTAGGTGTCAGAGGTGACCTGGGAAGAGGAAGACGACCGAGCCAACCAATCGATGACGGCAGGGTTGTCGGTGGAGACACGACCGCTGGATGACACCGGGAGCACTGGCCTCTGGCTGCGACTAGTGCTGCCTCGACCACTTCCTCTGCTGCCACGTCTGCTCGCTCCTGAAACATTGCCTCCTCTGCCACTCCTCTGCGTGTTGTCTGACATACTCTTTAATTCAACGATTCTGTGTCCATGAGTAACGATTCTGTGTCCCTGAGTAACAGTTCTGTGTCCCTGAGTAACAATTTTGTGTCCCTGAGTAACAATTCTGTGTCCCTGAGTAACAATTCTGTTTCCCTGAGTAACAATTCTGTGTCCCTCAGTAACAATTCTGTGTCCCTCAGTAACAATTCTGTGTCTGTCCCTGAGTAACAATTCTGTGTCCCTCAGTAACAATTCTGTGTCCCTCAGTAACAATTCTGTGTCTGTCCCTGAGTAACAATTATGTGTCCCTGAGTAACAGTTCTGTGTCCCTGAGTAACAATTCTGTGTCCCTGAGTAACAGTTCTGTGTCCCTGAGTAACAATTCTGTGTCCCTGAGTAACAATTCTGTGTCCCTCAGTAACAATTCTGTGTCCCTCAGTAACAATTCTGTGTCTGTCCCTGAGTAACAATTCTGTGTCCCTCAGTAACAATTCTGTGTTCCTCAGTAACAATTCTGTGTCTGTCCCTGAGTAACAATTCTGTGTCCCTGAGTAATAGTTCTGCGTCCCTGAGTAACAATTCTGTGTCCCTGAGTAACAGTTCTGTGTCCCTCAGTAACAATTCTGTGTCCCTGAGTAACAATTCTGTGTCCCTCAGTAACAATTTTGTGTCCCTCAGTAACAATTCTGTGTCCCTCAGTAACAATTCTGTGTCTGTCCCTGAGTAACAATTCTGTGTCCCTCAGTAACAATTCTGTGTCCCTCAGTAACAAATCTGTGTCTGTCCCTGAGTAACAATTATGTGTCCCTGAGTAACAGTTCTGTGTCCCTGAGTAACAATTCTGTGTCCCTGAGTAACAGTTCTGTGTCCCTGAGTAACAATTCTGTGTCCCTGAGTAACAATTCTGTGTCCCTCAGTAACAATTCTGTGTCCCTCAGTAACAATTCTGTGTCTGTCCCTGAGTAACAATTCTGTGTCCCTGAGTAACAGTTCTGTGTCCCTGAGTAACAATTCTGTGTCCCTGAGTAACAGTTCTGTGTCCCTGAGTAACAATTCTGTGTCCCTGAGTAACAATTCTGTGTCCCTCAGTAACAATTCTGTGTCCCTCAGTAACAATTCTGTGTTCCTCAGTAACAATTCTGTGTCTGTCCCTGAGTAACAATTCTGTGTCCCTGAGTAATAGTTCTGCGTCCCTGAGTAACAATTCTGTGTCCCTGAGTAACAGTTCTGTGTCCCTCAGTAACAATTCTGTGTCCCTGAGTAACAATTCTGTGTCCCTCAGTAACAATTTTGTGTCCCTCAGTAACAATTCTGTGTCTGTCCCTGAGTAACAATTCTGTGTCCCTGAGTAACAGTTCTGTGTCCCTCAGTAACAATTCTGTGTCCCTCAGTAACAATTCTGTGTCTGTCCCTGAGTAACAATTCTGTGTCCCTGAGTAACAGTTCTGTGTCCCCGAGTAACAATTCTGTGTCCCTGAGTAACAGTTCTGTGTCCCTGAGTAACAATTCTGTGTCCCTCAGTAAACAATTCTGTGTCCCTCAGTAACAATTCTGTGTCCCTCAGTAACAATTCTGTGTCTGTCCCTGAGTAACAGTTCTGTGTCCCTGAGTAACAGTTCTGTGTCCCTGAGTAACAGTTCTGTATCCCTCAGTAACAATTCTGTGTCCCTCAGTAACAATTCTGTGTCACTCAGTAACAATTCTGTGTCTGTCCCTGAGTAACAATTCTGTGTCCCTGAGTAACAATTCTGTGTCCCTCAGTAACAATTCTGTGTCCCTTAGTAACAATTCTGTGTCCCTCAGTAACTATTCTGTGTCTGTCCCTGAGTAACAGTTCTGTGTCCCTGAGTAACAGTTCTGTTTCCCTCAGTAACAATTCTGTGTCTGTCCCTGAGTAACAGTTCTGTGTCCCTGAGTAACAGTTCTGTGTTCCTGAGTAACAGTTCTGTGTCCCTGAGAAACAGTTCTGTGTCCCTCAGTAACAATTCTGTGTCCCTCAGTAACAATTCTGTGTCCCTCAGTAACAATTCTGTGTCTGTCCCTGAGTAACAATTCTGTGTCTGTCCCTCAGTAACAATTCTGTGTCTGTCCCTCAGTAACAATTCTGTGTCCCTCAGTAACAATTCTGTGTCCCTCAGTAACAATTCTGTGTCTGTCCCTGAGTAACAATTCTGTGTCCCTGAGTAACAGTTCTGTGTCCCTGAGTAACAATTCTGTGTCCCTGAGTAACAGTTATGTGTCCCTCACTAACAATTCTGTGTCCCTCAGTAACAATTCTGTGTCCCTCAGTAACAATTCTGTGTCCCTCAGTAACAATTCTGTGTCTGTCCCTGAGTAACAGTTCTGTGTCCCTGAGTAACAGTTCTGTGTCCCTGAGTAACAGTTCTGTGTCCCTCAGTAACAATTCTGTGTCTGTCCCTGAGTAACAATTCTGTGTCCCTCAGTAACAATTCTGTGTCCCTCAGTAACAATTCTGTGTCCCTCAGTAACAATTCTGTGTCTGTCCCTGAGTAACAGTTCTGTGTCCCTGAGTAACAGTTCTGTGTCCCTCAGTAACAATTCTGTGTCCCTCAGTAACAATTCTGTGTCTGTCCCTGAGTAACAATTCTGGGTCCCTGAGTAACAGTTCTGTGTCCCTGAGTAACAATTCTGTGTCCCTCAGTAACAATTCTGTGTCCCTCAGTAACAATTCTGTGTCTGTCCCTGAGTAACAATTCTGTGTCCCTGAGTAACAATTCTGTGTCCCTGAGTAAAACTTCTGTGTCCCTGAGTAACAATTCTGTGTCCCTCAGTAACAATTCTGTGTCCCTCAGTAACAATTCTGTGTCTGTCCCTGAGTAACAGTTCTGTGTCCCTGAGTAACAGTTCTGTGTCCCTGAGTAACAGTTCTGTGTCCCTCAGTAACAATTCTGTGTCTGTCCCTGAGTAACAATTCTGTGTCCCTCAGTAACAATTCTGTGTCCCTCAGTAACAATTCTGTGTCTGTCCCTGAGTAACAGTTCTGTGTCCCTGAGTAACAGTTCTGTGTCCCTGAGTAACAGTTCTGTGTCCCTCAGTAACAATTCTGTGTCCCTCAGTAACAATTCTGTGTCCCTCAGTAACAATTCTGTGTCTGTCCCTGAGTAACAATTCTGTGTCCCTCAGTAAAAATTCTGTGTCTGTCCCTGAGTAACAATTCTGTGTCTGTCCCTGAGTAACAATTCTGTGTCTGTCCCTGAGTAACAATTCTGTGTCTGTCCCTGAGTAACAATTCTGTGTCCCTCAGTAACAATTCTGTGTCCCTCAGTAAAAATTCTGTGTCTGTCCCTGAGTAACAATTCTGTGTCTGTCCCTGAGTAACAATTCTGTGTCTGTCCCTGAGTAACAATTCTGTGTCTGTCCCTGAGTAACAATTCTGTGTCCCTCAGTAACAATTCTGTGTCCCTCAGTAACAATTCTGTGTCCCTCAGTAACAATTCTGTGTCTGTCCCTGAGTAACAATTCTGTGTCTGTCCCTGAGTAACAATTCTGTGTCTGTCCCTGAGTAACAATTCTGTGTCCCTCAGTAACAATTTTGTGTCCCTCAGTAATAATTCTGTGTCCCTCAGTAACAATTCTGTGTCCCTCAGTAAAAATTCTGTGTCTGTCCCTCAGTAACCATTCTGTGTCCCTCAGTAAAAATTCTGTGTCTGTCCCTGAGTAACAATTCTGTGTCTGTCCCTGAGTAACAATTCTGTGTCCCTAAGTAACGATTCTGTGTCCCTAAAGTCTCTGTGGCCCTAACTCTGTCCCTAATACAGAGAGGTCTGTCTCTCTTGAATGACCGGAAGCAAATGGAGAATTGTAAGATGGCTGCAATTTATAGCTCCACCATTACACAGTGCTGGCTGGCTGCTGATTGGCTAATGCGATCACATGTCATGAATGAATGCATTATGGGTCAGCGCGCCTTGTCTGCGCGCCTTCCCAGAGATCCCCGCTCCGTCGCCGCACATGTCGCCGCCATTTTTGGAAAAATTTCGATTCGCGCATCCGAAGTCTGCTAATTTTTGGATTACCACGGACTATTTGCTTTTTGCACTTATTTCGTAGCGCTGCACTCTGTTATTATTATTCTGCTTTTTATGGGTACACTGTGATTACCTTTAGTGCTAGCTGCTTGGTTAGGAGCGCTCACTTTATACCATCCTTATCCATAAAACCACTAGGTAATGATCTGTGATGGACAGGATGGTGGGCTTCCTTCTAGGTACCGGTCATCAAGCTTTGGTTAATATGAGAATCTGCTGGGTCCAGAGGTCCCCTTAAGGATAGATGGGCGCTCAGCCTGGATACAGGGCTTCCTCCTCTGGGTGCTGGATATCATAGGAACTCTCTGTGGGTTTAAGAGATGAACAGTCACTGATAGGTGGCTAATCTGGTTTCCCACCACATTGCTCCTTCCCCTATCTACCAAGGGGGTGCAGGTGTAATCACTCAGATCCTCTCCTGTACTGCTGGTGGATTGGTGTCTGCTACCAGGTCTGTCAGCATGGCTGCTTCTTCCCTGCCATACAGGTGGTCCTCTCTCAAGGGAGTGGTGAGCTCTGAACTTTCCTCCTTTCCAGCTCCAGGTCTGCAGGTAGGCACCATCCCACTGGGCCTCCTTGCAGCCTCTTGCCTTCAGTCTCACATCTTCCTCACTATCTTCCATCCAAACTCTCCTGTAACTGAACAGGCTCCAAGGGTGTCCCAGCCCCCAGAAAACCTCCTGTTGGGGATTGGCTAGGTTCTCTAAAGTGTGCAAGCCAGCCACTTCTCAGATCCACTTACAGCCTCTAGGGCCATCCTCCAAAGCCCTAGAGCAGGGAAAATTCCAAAGGAGCTGTCCTGCAGGGCCTCTCAGCTCCTGACCATAATTTGACCTTCTGGCTATTACACCTGGGCTGCTACTCAGCCTACCTCACTGACACTTAAACACTAGCTCTGACATTATTAATCATATGAATTACCTTAGTTTTGTAGTTCTTTTATCTGTCTTATTATTTTACATGTCCATACACTTGGGGGTCTATTTGCTGTATGAATGTGCACACACTTGCATAGCCACATTGAAAAATTCCCATTATTTATCTAATATGATTATTTCCTACAATCGCAAGCATCATCTAGTGGCCATAATGTGGTATTTTTCCCCAAATACCTCATTCTGGAAAATACTGCATTATGGCTAATAGATGGTGGCGACAATCAAAGGATAAAATCATATTAGACAAAAGAAGGTTATTTTTCTGTATGAATGTTTATTACATTTTCTAAATTATAAATAGACTCATTGTCATATTTGTATTTGCATTCTTTATTATTTATCTCATATACTATGCATCATATGTAAATTATCATTTTATTAGACTCAGTATATTTTATATTAGATTTTCTAAACTGTTGTTATCAATATCACCCCCACCAATAACATTTAATTGCTACCACTGATAATTCTAGTATAATAATCCTTCTAAAATATTTACTACTGCTGACAATGCCAAATTTTACAATGCTATTATTAGGTGGTGTGTTATAAACAATAGGCAAAGCCATTAGTCCAGCGAATTGCAAGTATATTTGTTCAGTGCGAATAGGGCAAAAAAAAATGTCCTTCAGGCTATTTTCTATTCTGAATTCTCTTTTCTGAATGCTAGAAAGAATTAGCAAATAAATGTAACCAATTGTTATATTTATTTATTAATTCCCTGTAGCATTCTCTGAATTGGTACAAATTCAAAAGAGAAAATAACCTAATAATATTAGTTTTTTTGTCCAGTTCACACAGAAAGAATGTACATACACCTTAGTTGGATGAATGGCTAGGCATTTTATAAATAGACCTCTAAGAGTATAATTTTTATATATCCATATGTTTTACTCATTTTAAAATGTGCTTACTGATCTTTATTTTGATACTGATGATTATTATTATTATATGTTATGTAACCTACATCTTCATCACAACCTGGGGTGTTAAAACTTACAGCCAGCTCTATTTTTCCACCACTATCATATCACTGGATGATAATAGAAATATAAAATTTAGATATAACAAGACTCTATGATACCAGTGCCTTTAATCTATTCCTACAAAACGATACCAGACTCTAGCAGTATATCTGGATAGGGCAACAGGATTGTTCATCCTAACAAACCCTAATCCATCATCCCCAGTTCACATATATGCAAACTGCATGAGTTTTGAACTGCATCTGATTTGTATGACATGTGAACCAAAAGGCTTTTCTATGGAACTAGTTTACATACATGCGGGCTGGCCGCAGTGTGATTTTAAAAAAGGCCTGGTATGATTTTCAGCCCGGTTCAGATATGATTTCCAATGATATACTTTAACAATTCGCAACTGAATCGCACCTAAACCACTAAACTGGATGGGGCTTGAAATCTCGTTGCAAACAAACGCCACACATATGTGAACCCAGGCTCATGCATTAACATTCCAGCAGGGACCTATTTAGAACACAGTTGTATGTATCTCACAATCAGCAACAATCAGGTCCTCTTCAACAGGCAGTGACACAACCAATGTCAAACCAAAATAAAAACACTTTAGACAATCAATTTATCTTATACCAAAAACAGAAATTAGTATCTAGAGCCATAGTTCTCAACCTTTGTGAGACCAGGGCATGGTAAATTCTTAAAAAAAATCCATGCTCCAAAAGTTAAAAAAAAAAGAGTAGAATACTCGTTAAAATGCTTGCTTATGAGCTGTAAAGTGTAGGACCAAATTGGAAATGATGCACATTGAACATTATTTAAACTAAGTGGTTGCACACTTTATGGAAAGCTGTATGGATGTGACAGCAGTTGGGAGAGTGTGGGAGGACATGAAGAGTATGTAGAGGGCTCAGTGCCTAAAGGTAAACAATTTTTACAGAAGGGTAAGGAGGAAAAGAGCAAGGGATTGCTTGGAGTGCCTAATGGGGTAATATCAGAGTTTAGAGAATGGAGGAAGTAAAATCTGTATAGGACCAGCAGGTAGTAGCCAGCAGGGTATAGTGCTGAATATTGCATTGTGTGGTTGTCATGTAATAGATAGTAAGAGATTAATGGTGGGCAAAAGGTATAGAGCCAATGACAGGGATGGAGCAGTATGGGGCAGATTAAGAGGCAGGGGGAAACATGGGGATAGTTTGGGTGTGAGAAGAGACAAAGGCTTTTGTAAAATGAAATGATACATTCACTGCTGCACATTGGTGCAGCAGTGAAAGGGATGGCATAGGACATGGCATAGGTAGTGGCTTCACAGCTACTACTAGCATAGTTTTTGATATCTGTCATGCCAGTGCCCAGAAGGAAAGGACCTGTGGCCTGGCAGCAGGCCATGGTCTAGCGATTGATAAACATTGGTTTTGCTTTTGACTGAAAAAAATTGATTGAAGCCATAGATCTGATCATTTTTAAATACAAAAACTTACTAAAGCAAGTGCCCCCTTTACACCAGGCAGAGCTGGCACTTTAATGACATCCAATACAGTAGGTGGGGTTCCTGATCTTGCCACACTGTGACTGGCTGCACAGTGCTGATGTAATTGGGACCCGATTGTCAGTAGTTAGCCGAGACATTTCAGTGATGCCTCAGTCATGGTTCTGGGGGCATTGATAGAGTGTGCCACAGAACAAGACAACAACACTTTAGGCCCACTCACCTGCAACTGCATCTGTAAATCTGAAGTAAAGGTAAACATTGAAATCACAAAAGTGAAAGAAAACCTATCCACCTATGAAACTTTGGACGAAAGTTACAAAATGTGTGAAGTGGAGAGGGAGGATTACAATAAGAAACTCAAGAAATTAGAATGCAACAGATAGGATTATGCCCAAGGTAAGGCAAAATAAGAATCTTGCTGAAAACATTGGGGATGATTTACTAAACCTGGAGGATACAAAATTTGGATCAGATTCTAACTTCAGCTTGTTCAGTTAGGCTTTGGCAATAAAGCCTGGAAGCTGATTCAATGCAAGCAAGGTTTCTCTGCAGAACTGCGCCGGATTTTGCACTCTCCAGTTTTAGGAAATAACCCTCACTACATACAATCACCAATCAAATAATTTTAATTATCATAGATATCAAAAAAGCAATCAAGCAAATTCACTACCAGGACTATACCACCAACAAAATCAGTTTTACAGCCAACAATGTTCACACACATAGAGACCAATTTAAAAAAATATTAAGAATATCAACACTTCATTAAGAATGATTACAAGCAGCAAATAAGCTACAGCCAAATAAGAAAGAAAAATGCCTAGATCACCAAAAAAACCCATGACCATAACAAAGTCAAGAAACAAAAGTCAAGGAAGCTTTACAGTCTTGCCTTTAGAGAGTATATGATCTGCCATCACCCCCAACTCTAGATCTACAACACTTTCCAGTACATTAGCAACCACCAGTTCCAACAATAACCTGCCTCGCCTATGAAAATTACCAATTCTTCAGTTCATTTCTTTTATATCTACCCTTAAATTCTCTGACAGTTGACATACACTGTCCATTGAGGATCGCACAGCCAAAGATGACACTTGCCAAAATGTATTAAATGTCCTTTTCTTAAAAAAATGTTGGCAGAAAACTTTTGCTCCAGGTAATATACAGAATATGCACATTTAAAGTGAAGAAATAATGTTATAGTGTTAGTGAATACTAGAGACTGCAATAATTCTTTATGAATGTTTACTCATTTAAGTGTCTAAGCAGAAAAGTAAAATTGCATGTACCAAATGACCTTAGTCTTTGCTATGCTGGGGCAGATGTTACACCTGTCATTGCTTCCAACAGGAGGTAGAAACAACAGTTTTTAAACTCACTGCAGCTATGTAATAATAGTATATTATTTTGTACCTATTGCGCTGCAGTTTCTACACATAGATCACATGTTGCTACAAATCCCCAGTATCTCCTAGAATCCAATCCATCAGTTCTATAATCAATGTCACGAGAACAATAGCATGATACTCTTTTCTCCTAAAGGTGACCTTACTCAAAAGTATATGTGAACCCTTATGCTGTAAAGCAGCCCATTTAGTGTAAAACAAAAATGAAGGCCAAAATGTTTGTGTGTATATACAGTACATTCCAAATATCTTTTTTTTTCTTTTTATGTAAGTGATCAAATAATCTCTGTTCTTAGCTGCATAAGGTGCTTAAAGAGGTGGGGGTGAAGAAACAGCAGTCACTGATCTTCCTAGTGGATGGCTGTGCAGGAAGGGGGGTGTCAGCACAAGTCATGGCCATTGAAGGACAGGCAGGCTGTTCTCCTAGCACAGCCAGAAAACTGACCATGCTGGGATGGATGTGTTCTCATGCGTGGTCAGTTTGAAATAGGAAAGCAGGGGGACTGGTGGGATCACCAGGAATTTCACACAAAGGAAGCAATACAAAGAGAATAAGATACTTTTTAACACAAGTACATGGTACAATAGACACATATCAGGAATATGAAATGTTGGGGTAACATATTCGTTAAATGCAAGGTATGCTTATTCAACAGTTTACCACCCCTCTCTGCTTCTGCCCCCTAAGGTACAGTACGTATATATTTCTTACCTTTTTTCCAAAGGGTTATTTTTAAGGGAGAATATGGTGATTTTGCATTGGGGGAGGTGTCTACTACTGAATGAGAGGACATTGCATTTTAGTGCAAAGTCTGCTGGAAGTGTTATTGGTGTAGTCTGAGACACAATACTCTGGACTTCAGTGGTAGTTATTACATTTTATACTTTTTTTTTCTTTGGAGGGGGGGGTAGGGGTGCACTTAAAAGTCAGTCAACTCTATACGGAACACACCTAGCAGAGTTTGTACTTGAACATTTCCAAAACTATATTTACAATTTTTTTGCTTCAAAGTAGATATAAACCCAATTGCTATTACAGCACTTCAAAAGTAGTTTTTTTAAATTTTAAATCTGCAAATTTCAATAAAAAAAAAAACTGGTGATCATAACATGAAGGTCATCGCGTGGCCACATTGGGGTTCATTTACTAAAGCGGGAGAGTGCAAAATCAGGCTCACATCTGCATAGAAATGAACCAGCTTCTAGCCTCAGATTGTTCAAGTAAGCTTTGGCAGTAAAACCTGGAAGCTGGTTTGTTTCTATGCAGAAGTGAGCCTGATTTTGCACTCTCCAGCTTTAGTAAATAACCCCTATTCTGTTTTTGGTGACAGCAGTCTCCCACTTGTGTTCCTGTGCAGTCCCCCTTTCAAGGCTGATGGAAACTACAAGTGGTCATGCTGACGGACATTGCACAGGCATTATGCACCACTAGCACTATCATAAAACCAACCAGAACAATGAATTTCAGCTAATGCTGGAACACATGGATGCTAGTAGGCTAAAGAGGCACTGACAAGCAAAAAAGGTAAAAACAGTAAAGCCATGGCTATTGTTTATTGTTTTATAATGTACAGTGCTTTAGCAAGCTAAATGAATTTAGCATTTACTTTCATGTTTATACATATGCTCCACATACATACACCAATATATGCTACACACACATATACTGTATATATATATATATATATATATTGTGACAGGAAGCCAGGAAGAACTAGGGGATAGGAGGTAGATTCATGCTCTACACTGACTGTTTTTCCTTTTGTGCTGTGTAGTAAGCCTGTTTGGCTCACTGATGAGTTAATGAGCTCAACTGTAGCAGGTTAAGGGCTCTGGGCTTTGGGCTATAAAACTCCCAGGCTGCTTAGGGAGAATGCTCCAACCTGGAACCAGATTTCTGTGTAGGGCAGACTGGGGAGCAACCCAGCAATACTGTGGTGAGAATAAGTCTGTGTGACTATGGACTTTGAGATACTCTGTGTGAATGCCATGTGTCTGAGCAGCAGTAGGCTGTATCCAGACAAGCAGACAGGATCCTGTGTTTGAAGTTAGATACCCAACGTGGCAAGGCTTTATTTTCTGTTTGTGTTTTTTTGCTGTTTTGGATATCTGCACTTTGTGATTACCAATCTTGTAAATAAACCACAACTTGTTTCACCAATATCCTGCTGTCGTGCCATGCTGTGCCTCTTTCAATGTGCTCTGACTCATCCAGAGGGTCAAGCACAACCCGCTACCGAGCTAATTCCTCCCATATGGTGGAGGTTTGCAGGGCAGGTGAAGTAAGGCGAGCATGGAGGAGATACTGAGACAGCTTGCTCTGGCAAATGCAAATCAGAATCTTTTTTTTTTTTTGGTATGGGTGACAGACTCAACTGGTATTGGCATTCATAAACCATCCTATGAAAGGGACATCTAGAAACAGTCCAAGCAGTCCATAGTATAAAGCAAACAAAACATCTGCTTGTTTGAGCCTCTAACTAAACTCAGGTCAGTTGCTAATTAAGAGGGTGCCCCTAATGGGCTCTGAAAAGCAAACAGGCATCATTTGTACCTTTTTAATGTTCTGTCAGTTTTCACACAGCAGCAGGCTGTCAAAAAAAAAAAGAGAGTTAAAAATACAGAGAGCGGGGGGCGTGGCTTGGCGCCGAGCGGAATGGCCGCTTAATGCAGGAGCTCCCGCCGGCCGGATCGGACTGCCAAACAGCGTGGTCGGGAGGGGTAAGATAGACCCCTCACATCATGGGGAAACACGACCGGACGCTCTCCGGCACCCGATCACGATCCCCAAGGGGCCACAAGCCAGCTGGGAGACATATTAAGGAGCTCTTTAGCTCCCAGGCTCAGAGAGCAGGGCCGCAGCCACCTCCCTCTCTCTCTCAATCCCCCTCTCCCCCTCCCTCTGCAGCCTCAGCCTCTGACACAGACACAGGCTGCTCTTCCTGCATGGCTTTGCAGGCTGGAAGTGACACAGTGCCACAGCATGATCTTTCTCCTGCCACACAGTCCTTATCCCTAAAAGATCTACATGCTGTGGCCTCTGATATAAAGGCCTCTCTGGCTACTACCCTGACCACTGCCCTTAATGATTTAAGGGAAGACATCCGCGCAATGGGCTCAAGACTGGCTCAGGTAGAAACGGTCTCCAGTAGCAACAAGAATGCTATACTCCACTTACAGCGACAGTCAGGGGTCCACACTGCGACTATCAGAGAGTTCTACAGGCAGATTGAAGACTTGGATAACCGTGGCCGTAGACATAACGTTAGACTCCACGGTGTACCAGAATCCGTGGAAAACCCTGATATACCTAAGGCAGTGACAACCATCTTTAACGACCTTCTGGGTCGCCCGCCGGCGACCCCTATTGAGATTGAGCGTGCACACAGAGCAAGTCGGCCCAGGGGGAGCGATGCGGATCCACCCAGAGATATCATTTGCTGCATTGTTAACTTTCCGCTCAAGGAAGATATACTTCGATGCGCTAGGATCAGAAGGCATCTGTCATACGAAGGAGCGGATATACAACTGTACCAGGATTTATCCAGCATAACCCTACAACAAAGGCGAGCTTTGAGGCCACTACTAGAGTCGCTCCGTTCCCATAATATTCTATATAGATGGAGATTTCCGTT
The DNA here is from genome assembly GCF_062004578.1 of Staurois parvus. Lineage (NCBI taxonomy): Eukaryota > Metazoa > Chordata > Amphibia > Anura > Ranidae > Staurois > Staurois parvus. The sequence continues at coordinate 2,789,713 of NW_028318000.1, forward strand.
TTGCCTTTCAGCTCGGGTTGGTGACCACACATATGACTTGCGAATTCCTGAAGATCTACCATCTTTTTGCTCGTCACTGAATATCCCATTGATCGACCTGCCTGACTGGCAGGGGTCTCTGAGAGGGCTTCCGACCCTGACCCCAGATTCAGCAGATGGTGCAATGGACTGGCAGGGCCACTCCCTTAGTAGAAGACGGACTGTCCCTTCGACTCCTCCAAGACCTCCCATTGGAGGAGCGGTGGCCGCTTCTAGCCCATCGGCCTCCCCCGCGCACAGAAAGCAACGGCACGAGCCTTAAACGGCTCCCGCTCCCCTTTCATCGGGCCACTTCTGTGTAATTTTTTTCAGCTGCCTGTGGTTCATTATATTTCTTCTGTTGTTCCCATGGCCTTCCCTAAGGAACTCCGAATGCCTCCTCTCTCACAACTTGTTTTGCGCTGGACTCCCTTCCCAGTTGACACGTCATTTGTTAGCTTTTTGGGGAATCTACGCCTCTGGACTCTGACCAGCACCCACTAAGGGAAAGACGCCCTGCGGGTGTCTCCACTGTACCCCTGCTTCATTGGTTCTAGAACCTGCTGCGAGTGATAGTCGGTTGCTCCGATGTGGATTTCTTGACCCTCGGCTCGCTCTCTACTGCTGCGATTTGGGTCCCCGGATCCCCCAGCTGAACTTCTGTCCCCTCCTCACCTGGAACCCGCCCAGTGAACTGGTCGCTCAAGTATCCGCCTTAGTGGTCAGCTTCCGGATTGTCCGCCCACCTTTTGCTGCATCCTCTTCGTACCCAAGGGTCCTCATCCTGCCTCAATGTCTGACGCTCTGTTATCTTTGAAGAAGCTCCCAGCTGAACTCAGCCTCTCCCTGGCGTTCTGTGATCGGCTATGCCCAGTTGATTTCTTCAGTGCTGGCGCAAGAGGGCTGAGTATTCTATGCACTGTATTTGGGTCTGTGGAGGTGGGCGGGTGGCGGGATGGGGGGTGGGTTTGTGGTTGGGTGTGGTGGGGGGAGTTTGTGGGGTGGCTCCTGGGGTTAATGCTTCTTGCCTGTGGTTAGATGACTGAGCATCCCCTTCCCTGCTTCCTATAGGGTTGTCCCGCCTGGCCTTGCCTTCTTCTCATTGGGTTATTCCTGTTTCCTGCTCTTGCTGTCAAGCGGCTTCTAGGGATCATAGCTTGGGCGGGGTCCCCTTGAGGTTAATTTCCCCTTTGCTCTAAGGATCTTAGTGGCCGTGCGGTTGTGGGGGAGGTGATGCTCGTCCCTTTTGTGATGATGGGGGCATTGATTATATTACTTATAAACACTTGCAGTATAGGGTCAGTGTTTTGTTTAGTATCGGCTTCACTGGTGCTGACCCTGGGATGTTTAGTCTGTATTTGCTAACCACTTGGGGTTCCATTGTGTTTCTCATTGTTAATGCCTTGATTTTCGTTTGTTTTGCCTCTGCTAACCCGTTGATAACTTTGTTTTTTGTTAAGGAGATGCTTGCAATACTCGTCTTGGCCCTCCACTCTCCTACATTTGTCTTCCCTCATTTCAGGCCTTGCGACCGTCTCCACATTCTCCAACCCTTCCCTTATATGTGTGTTCTGGAGTTAACCAGACACTCGGGCTTGGACAGCGTGGGGACGGTTTTTTGACCTGATTTATACCTCTCAGAATTTATTCCTGTCCCAGCCTGCGCTTTAGTGCCCCACACATGACTTACACTTTGCCACTTTATGGAGTTGGTATGCGGCCCTTCCTACGCGCGTTTTTTCTAGAACCTCCTAAACCTTCTGTCACTACCGACCTCCTCCCGCCTCTTCACATATTTTCTCACCTGATTCCATATTTTGGCGTGACCACCGGCCGGCGGTGGCGTTTATTCTCGTTTCAACGTCCTCCTCGTTCCCCACACAGTGGGCTCTGTGAGCTCCTACTGATCGTCTATACGGCGCGTTTCACTATATAGTTTGTTTCCATTTCTTGCTTCTCTTTCTTTTCTTTCTCTTTCCACCTCCTTCTTACTTTCTTTCCTAGCTATCTTCCCTCCCCCCCTTTTTTTTTTCTTCTCATAGGGAACAGCGGGTCTCTTCCCCAAGCCGTTTATCTTTTCCACTTTTTCTTCTTATTCTCCCCCCCCCCCTTTTTTTTTTTTCTCCTTCCCTTTCCCCTCATCCCTAGTGCATTTTACTGACGGGTTACCATGTCGTCCTCCACCTCAGTCTCAGGACCATTGTCCTTGAAATGCCTTTCACTCAATGCCAAGGGCCTGAACGTGCCCGAGAAGCGTTCCATGTTGCTCTCCTACGTGCGTAAACAAAAAGCGGATGTGGTCTTCCTCCAAGAGACGCACTTTCGCCAGGATTCTATACCCAAACTTTTCAATTTCCATTTCCCTACAGTTATCCATGCTGCTAACCCTCTAGCCAAATCAAAGGGTGTTGCCATCTTACTCGCTAGACATTGTCCTTTATCGGTGTTGGACTCCCTTGTTGATCCAGAAGGCAGATATCTGTTTGTAAAGAGTTTTTGTGCTAAGCGACCTGTTACACTGGCCAATGTATATGCTCCTAACACCAAGCAGGTTTCTTTCATGCGCTCAATTACCACCGCCCTGGCTGGGTTCCAATCCGGAATGTTGATTTTAGGGGGCGACTTGAATGTCCCACTTAGCCCGCTGTTAGACTCCTCTTCAGGTAGCTCCTTTCTGCCGTTCAAGGCCCTTAAACAAATACGCACACAACTACAACATCTACAATTGCATGACTCCTGGAGAACCCTTCACCCTTCTGTGAAAGACTACACATTTTACTCTGCTCCCCATAATAAATATTCCAGGATAGATTATTTCTTCCTGTCGCAATCGGATCTCCCACTCCTCCATGCTGCTTCGATAGAACCTATGGTTCTTTCCGACCATCACCCCATCACCATTACCTTGCGGTTCCCTGATGTGTTCATTCGCTCGAAATTTTGGTGCCTGGATGCTTCCCTTCTTGCAGATCCCGCTATTTTACAGGAGATACGCTCCAATCTGACGGAATATTTTTCCCTAAATTCCTCTCCTGATATCTCCCCCCTCACGCTGTGGGAAGCCCACAAGTGTGTTATCCATGGCTTCCTCATTGCAGCGGCGACAAAGCGCAAAAGAGATAGACAAGAACATTTGAAATTCCTCACGGGCAGGATACACTCCTTGGAGAGGGCGCATAAACGGTCTCTGGCCGCGTCGACCTTATCTGAACTAACGAGTCTACGCTCACAACTTCTTACTGAACTGGGTAGGGTGGTTAAGAAACGATTCATTCTTTCACAAAAGCTGTATTATGAATTTGCTAATAAGAGTGGGAAGTTTCTCGCCAGAGCTCTCCGTGAACAAAGATCCAGCATGACGGTGCACAGAATTAGGGGTTCTGATGGCACTATGGCCACATCTAACCCTGACATTGCCACCCACTTCGAACAATTTTACACTTCCTTATATAATCTCCCTCCGGAACATCCCCCACTGCCCACTGACAATTCCAGGGCCTCCCTGATTTCCGAGTTTCTCCGCCGTCACAGCCCGGCGGCCCTCTCGGAGGACTTGGCTGCATCATTGGAAACAGACCTGACACTGAATGAGGTGCAGTGTGCTTTGCAACGGATGAAACCGGGTAAGAGTCCGGGCCCGGACGGCTTTTCGGCGGCCTATTACAAATCTTTCCTTGACATCCTGGGTACCCCTTTCCTATCGGCATTCAACACTTTCTCTCAAGACCCTCAACCTCAAAATCACCTTCTGGAAGCCCATATCACAGTTATTCCTAAAGGTGACAAGGATGCCACACAGGTTTCTAATTATAGACCCATCTCCCTGCTGAATGTGGACAGTAAAATCTTTGCGAAAATCCTTGCCAATCGACTTCTTCCTCTGCTCCCCTCCTTGATCCATTTGGACCAAATTGGATTTATCCCGGGTAGGGAGGCCAGGGATAATACCATTAAGGCCCTCAACCTCCAACATTGGCTCTGTAAATCTAACTTTCCCGGTTTCTTCCTTTCCCTGGATGCGGAGAAGGCCTTTGATAGGATCGCCTGGGACTATCTGCAGGAGTCTTTGGTGCAATTGGGTCTGGGTGAGAAGATGCTCAATTTTATAATGACCCTGTATTCAGGCCCTACTGCGCGTGTCCGGGTCAATGGCCATTTGTCAAACTCTTTTCCTTTGGGCAACGGTACGCGTCAGGGTTGCCCCCTTTCTCCACTCTTGTTCGTTCTTTCCTTGGAGCCCCTTCTACGGAAGTTGCGCTCTAACCCCGACATCAAAGGAATTGCGGTCTCGGATAAGGAATATAAGCTTGCGGCTTACGCGGACGATATTCTTCTTTTCCTTGCCGAACCGCATATTACTCTGCCAAATTTACTAAAGGACTTTGCATTTTTTCGTTATTTGTCGAACTTTAAGATTAACTTTTCCAAGTCTTTCGCTCTCAACATCACCTTGCCTTCGGAAGTAGTTTCTGATTGTGAGTCGCGTTTCCCGTTTCATTGGGAAAGGGACTCACTTTCTTATTTAGGTGTACTGCTTACCCGCAACCCCGACGATTTATATGCTAAGAATTTTTTACCCACTCTTCGATCTCTCCAAGGGGATCTGAATAAATGGCACCGTCCTTGCTTTTCGTGGTTTGGAAGAGCTGCGATAATTAAAATGAACATCCTTCCTCGCCTTCTCTACCTCTTTCAAACTCTGCCCATCCACATACCGCTTGCCTTCTTCACATCCTGTAGGAGGCTCTGTTCTCTATTCCTATGGAACCATAAACGCCCGCGCATTGCTTATTCCCAACTGATTCTCCCTAAACTTAGTGGTGGTATTAGCCTTCCTGACCTTCACCGTTACTATTTGGCGTGCCAGCTCTGCCGTGTAGTGGATTGGCATGTCCACTCTGCTTCTAAGGACTGGGTGCAACTAGAACACGCCTTCTCGTCCGCACCCCTGATTTCGATCCCTTGGCTGCCGCTGAAGCATACGCCTCAGGTCCTTCTTACTCACCCTTTGGTAGGCCCTACCCTGAAAGCCTTCCGCTATACCTGCAAATCAGCATCTATTTCTGCGTCTCCGAATTGTCTCACTTCCATCCGACTCAACCCTGACTTCCCCCCTGGAATGCACAAGAACTTTCTATCTGAACATTGGCCGCATGATCAAATTTTGGCCAAACACTTTCTCCACGAAGGCAAGATGAAATCACTCCACGAACTGCGTGACAGCTTGGGTACCCGCAATTTTCCTCTCTGGGTTTATTTGCAAATACGGCATTATCTGCTCTCGCATAAACCTTTCCGTGATTGGACCTGCCCTCTTACCCCTTTTGAGGATATTTGCTCGAAAGGAGAACCGCGTAAGCATTTGATTTCAGAAATTTACCCTCTCTTAATTGAGAATAGGGCCTATAACTCCCTGCCCTCCTGTCAGGCCTGGAATAGAGATTTGGATGATAATTTGGCGGATTCCGACTGGGCACGTGTATTCAAATATTCTCATAAATGCTCCCTTAATGTCTCGACGCAGGAAAACGGTTACAAATTGGTGTCGAGGTGGTATCGCACCCCTTCACGAATTTCTCATTTCAATCCTTCTTATCCCAATACCTGTTGGAGGTGTGGGGCTGCGGACGGATCATTTTTACACATCTGGTGGTCCTGTCCGAGCATTCAACTGTTTTGGCAAGAGGTCCATAGGATTGTAGTATCGGTGACGACCGTGCCTCTGGATCTGTCTCCGGCCCAGTTTCTCCTCCATCATTCCTCCCTTCCGGGGGGACAATATCATAGATCTTTGGCCATGCATATGGTCAACGCGGCCAGACTCTGCCTTCCCGTCCTTTGGGGCTCTTCTCGCCCCCCCTCTGTTCGTGATTGGCTTGTCCGTGTGGGTAAAATGGCAGACATGGAGGAACTAATTGCGTCGGCCCTTGACACTCCCACTAAATTTTCCCACATTTGGGCCTGCTGGATCTACTTCACAACTACTCCTACATACAGGTCTCTTATGGACCATCAGGTCTGACTTGGTCCGGCTTTCCTGCTGATGTTACTTCTTTACAGTAGTTTTTGTGATAGGCACTGAGACTCTTTTCGACAATGTATCCCTTCCCACGCGACTCTGGCGTTAGCTTAACTCCTATACCCATGCATGAGTAACCCCAGATATTGCTGTCATTTCTCACCCCATATGTTCCCCCCCCCCCCACTATTAATTTATTTTGGAATTTTTTTTTTTTTTTTTTTTTTTTCTTCACCTTCCACCCCCATCCCCCTCTTTCTGTTTCTATCACTTTTCTCTCTATTTCCCTTTCTCTCTTTTCTCCTTTCTCTTTTCTTCTCGCCTCTCGCTTTGCTATGCTACCTGGAACACTAGACATGCCATCCTTTCACTCTCCCCACTTCCATCAACGGCTCCTACCGCAACGTATGCCGGTTTTTGTAACTCTCCACCTTGCCATAAGTTTTTGTCCAATTCCTACGTTCAGATGCCATGACCACTCTTCCTATCGCTACAGCCCTGCTTGGCGAAGCACGAGCGCAGGGGATATTATATGATGCAATTGCACCCCATACTATACTATATTGGCTCCGGTTTGTTGCAAGCATAACCTTATTGTACTCGGGTTTTGTATTATTGCATTATCATTATCTGTATTTTCTTGTTTGAGTTACTGCTGTATCGCTGTAGGTTGTGCCTGCTGTTTCGCTTAGGCACCCTGTACATGTCTTTTGTACCATTATGTTCTTTCTTAATAAAGGCTTTCTTTTTGGAAAAAAAAAATACAGAGAGCAACACAGCCCTGAGCATCAGTCAGGCCCTTGGACAGCTGAGACTAACAACAAAGTCTTGCCAGATCAGATATGGATCCAGGAATGGAGGATTTATCCAACCCAAAGCTCTGCAAAACCTCTGGGATTCAGTACCCAAATCAGAACGTTTGTTTTCTTCACATCTGCCATAAACCCTGGAGCCCCTCATCATGCATATTTGAGAAATCTCAGGGACACATGTACACTGTCCACATTCCTGCCATTCAATGCCTCCCAATATATATATACATACAGTTGTGTTCAAAATAATAGCAGTGAGTTGAAAAAAGTGAATAAAGCTCAAAATCCTTCTAATAGCTGTTATTTCCATACACGCAAATGCATTGGGAACTCTACACATTCTATTCCAAATCAAAACATGAAGAAAATATATCAAATCTGTGTTGTTCCTCTAAAAAAATTGCAGAAAAGTGAATATTAGACTGTTCAAAAAAATAGCAGTGTTTGTATTCTTCTTTACAAACTCAAACATTCACTATATAAACTGAGAAATGTTTGAAGATTTTGCTTTCCTTTGAATCACTTAATTAATATTTAGTTGTATAACCACTGTTTCTGAGAACTGCTGTACATCTGTGTTGCATGGAGTCAACCAACTTCTGGCACCTGTGAACAGGTATTCCAGCCCAGAATGATAGGACTACATTCCACAGTTCTTCTCTATTTCTTGGTTTTGCCTCAGATACTGCATTTTTGATGTCACCCCACAAGTTTTCTGTTGGATTAACATCCGGGGATTGGGCTGGTCACTCCATAACGTCAGTCTTGTTTGTCTGGAACCAAGATGTTGCACGTTTACTGGTCTGTTTAGGGTGTTGTCTTGTTGGAACACCCATTTCAAGGGCATTTCCTCTTCAGCATAAGGCAGCTTGATCTCTTCAAGTATTCTGATGTATTCAAACTGATCCATGGTCCTTGGCATGCGATAAATAGGCCCAACACCGTAGTATGAGAAACATCCCCATATCATGATGCTTGCACCACCATGGTTCACTGTCTTCACAGTGTACTGTGGCTTGAATTCAGTGTTTGGGGGTCGTCTGACAAACTGTCTCCGGCCACTAGACCCAAAAAGAACAATCTTACTTTCATCAGTCCACAAAATGTTGCGCCATTTCTCTTTAGGCTAGTCAATGTGCTCTTTGACAAATTGTAACCTCTTCAGCACGTCTTTTTTTCAACAGTGGGACTTTGCGGGGGATTCTTGCAGATAGCTTGGCTTTACATAGGCGTCTTCTAATTGTAACAGTACTCACAGGTAACTTTACACCTTCTTTGATCTTCCTGGAGCTGATTGTTGGCTGAGTCCTTGCCATTTTGGCTATTCTTCTATCCATTCGAATGGTAGTTTTTCGCTTTCTTCCACGTCTTTCAGGTTTTGGTTGCCATTTTAAAGCATTTGCGATCATTTTAGCTGAGCAGCCTATCATTTTCTGCACTTCTTTATATGTCTTCCCCTCTCCAATCAACTTTTTAATCAAGGTACGCTGTTCTTCTGAACAATGTCTGGAACGACCCATTTTCCTCAGAATTTCAGAGAAATGCACTGTAACCAGCATGTACAACATTTGCTGCCTTCCTTCCTTAAATAAGGGCAATAATTGCCACCTGTTTTTCAAAGAATGAATGACCTCACTAATAGAACTCCACACTGCTATTATTTTGAACATGCCCCTTTTAATTAATGATTCAATTACACAGAATCAGCAGCATGCATGTAATGACTGTTGGGTCTGTTGGATTTCTATTACTCTACTACACCTGCTAGTAAATTATTTGCCATGTAGAAATATAATTTCTACCAAAAACAGTGATTGATCAGGTTAGTGATGTCTGACTGCTATTATTTTAAACACAACTGTATATATGTATGTGTATATATGTATATATATATATATATATATATATATATATATATATATTATATTGCCAATGTATTGGGACGCCCCTCCAAATCATTGGATTCAGGTGTTCCAATTACCTCCATGGCCACAGGTGTATAAAATCAAGCACCTAGGCATGCAGACTGCTTCTACAAACATTTGTGAAAGAATGGGTTGCTCTCAGGAGCTTGGTCAATGAAAGCATGGTACTGAGATAGGGTGCCACCTGTGCAATAAGTTCATCTGTATAATTTCCTTGGTACTAAATATTCCACAATCAACTGTTAGTGATATTATAACAAAGTGGAAGCAACTGGGAACAACAGCAATAGCCACAAAAAATGACAGAGTGGGGCCAGCATATGATGAAGAGCACAGTGCACAGAAGTCGCCAACTGTCTGCAGAGTCTAGGGGCGGACTGACCATTTGAGCACTCGGGCACTGCCCGAGGGCCCTGTGTCAGTAGGGGGCCCTATGAAATGTCCCTGGAACCTTTTTATAGGCTTTTTTGGGTGTGCTTTAAGTGTGGGCAAGGACGCAGGGGCCCCATGATCCCCTATTGCCCGGGGACCCCATGAGTTGTCAGTCCGCCCCTGGCAGAGTCAATAGCTAAAGATCTCCAAACTTCATGTGACCTTCAGATTAGCACAGCAACAGTGTATAGAGAGCTTCATGGAATGGGTTTCCATGGCCGAGCAGCTGTATCCAAGTCTTACATCACCAAGTGCAATGCAAAGAGTTGAAGGCAGTGGTATAAAGCACGACACAACTGGACTCTAGAGCAGTGGAGACATGTTCTCTGGAGGGACAATGCTTCTCTGTCTGGCAATCCAATGGACGTGTCTGGGTTTGGCAGTTTCCAGGAGAATGGCCCCTTACTTCCAGTGAAGGGAACTATTAAGACGCCAGCATACCAAGACATTTTGGAGAATTTCATGCTCTCAACTTTATGGGAACAATTTGGGGATGGTCACTTCCTGAGTCCTGAACTCAACCCGATAGAACACCTTTGAGATTAATTAAAGTGGAGACTGCGAGCCAGGCCTTCTTGTCCAATATCAGTGCCTGACCTCACAAATGTTTATAGGGTTTCTTTAATACATGTTACACCCTTCATTCCTTATCAGTTTACAACACTTATCATGTATAGCAGACCAGCCTGCACATATTATCAGTATCAATGATGCACTCATTCTTTGCACGCCCAATAGTGCAGTGGACCCTCATGTGCTCAATGTAGCTGAATACACAAAAACAACTGAATATATATGTTTTAAAATAAAAGTGCCTTCTATATATGCCTTATAATAGCCATTTCTAAAGCAATAAACTTCACTCTAAAACACATATATATATATTGACTTAGTTGAACACTCTTATTACTGTTATTTTACTATATATGTTGTTATGATGTAGGATATAGTAAGAATCACCTTTATTCCTATTCAGTGCTTTTGGAAGAATGGTCAAACATTCCCATAGACACACTCTTAAACCTTGTGGACAGCCTTCCCAGAAGAGTTGAAGCTGTTATAGCTGCAATAGGTGGTCCAACTCAATATTGAACTGTACGGACTAAGACTGAGATGCCATTAAAGTTCATGTAAAGTCAGGCATCCCAATATATTTGGAAATATAGTGTATATACAGTATATACACCACACAGTAAATATATCATAATATAATAAATACACTCACACGTCCTGTTAGGAGATAGAAGCAAGATGTGCTAGCAATTAACATTCAAAAATTAAAATACATTTTTGCATACAGTAATTTGATGCTATAGTTCTATAAATTTAAAGTTTCAATGACCTTTTGGAAATGTATGAAAGCCTAACGCAGCCTGGAGCTTACATGCAATATTAATGTGGTGGTGTTTTATTTTTGTAATATCATTTTGATTAAATATTAATTTCAAAGGAACCGAAAGGTGCCATGTAGAATAAATGATTACTTTAAAGAAGAGAAAAAACAACAACAGTGGCTAAAGAAAGCGGGGCAGCATGCCAGAAAGAATTTAATAAAATGCTGTGGTCAGGGAAATTCAGTAATTAATAATTGATGTCTCGTTTGGAGAAGTTACTGGCAGTGCCAGGGCAGCACAGAATTCATTCATTCTTCTTTCTACAAATAGCTTGAGTGTCTCTGATGGAGGAAAGAGAAAATGATTGTTTGTAGACACTGTTTGCCTTGAAGAAGCATGTTGATCTATGTCATATACTCATTGTTGCAAGGGATGTTCCTGATCTGTGCACTATAAATGTGAGCTTTAGGCTAAGGTACTAGGTAAAAGGTGGATTAACAAAAGCCCAAAGCCACATATACTAATATACATGCTTTAGGTTTTTATATATGTTGTCTGTTACCCCTTTTGTATTACATTATACCCGACCTTTGGTGTATAGTTTTGCATTCTCATCCAGTGTGAACAAGCTCTTTTCTCTTGCTTATTATTACCTCAATGTCTCTTATTCATTTACTTCACAGTCCTTTAGGGTAATTTGATTCCCCAGGATACTTTAAACACTTACCTCTGCACATGTATAATGGCTGCAGGACAATTCCATTGTAAGCTACTGTATCCATGTAAATGTAATACCAAACAATGCTATCCCTCTACACTGTATTACTGAGATGATGAAAAGGAAAAGTGATTGTGACGGAGGTGTAGGCGGGTCAGAACGCACACAGAGAATGATAAACACACAAGGGTTTTATTGAAGAATGTGAGACACTTGGTCAGGGTAATAAGGGTAGCTTCTGGGGCACACAATAGGGGGGAGTCCAGGCAAAGATGATCCAGGCACACAATAGGGCAGTTCAGGCAACAATAATCCGGGCACACAGTGGGGCAGTTCAGGCAAAGATAACTGGGCGCACAATGGGGCAGTTCAGGTAGCAATAATCCGGGCATTCAGTGGGGCAGTCCAGGCAAAGATAACTGGGCACAAAATGGGGCAGTTCAGGTAGCAATAATCCGGGCACACAGTGGGGCAGTTCAGGCAGAGATAACTGGGCACACAATGGGGCAGTTCAGGTAGCAATAATCCGGGCACACAGTGGGGCAGTTCAGGCAAAGATAACTGGGCACACAATGGGGCAGTTCAGGTAGCATTAATCCAGGCACACAGTGGGGCAGTTCAGGCAGAGATAACTGGGCACACCATGGGGCAGTTCAGGTAGTAATAATCCGGGCACACAGTGGGGCAGTTCAGGCAGAGATAACTGGGCACACAATGAGGCAGTTCAGGTAACAATAATCCAGGCACACAGTGGGGCAGTTCAGGCAAAGATAACTGGGCACACCATGGGGCAGTTCAGGCAACAATAATCTGCAACATGCATAGGGACACTCATGGCAGGTGGCTTCCAGGGACACTCAGCATCGGACAGCTTCCAGGGACACTCCCAGCGGTCAGCTTCCAGGGACACTCACCAACGAACAGCTTCCAGGGACACTCAGTAATGGACATCTTCCAGGGACACACCCAGCGGTCAGCTTCCAGGGACACTCAGCAATGGACAGGGTGCAGGGGTGCTCAGTAGACAGGCTTACAGGGTCTGGCAGGGTCTTGGCTGTGGGGTCTGGCCGCAACTCAGACCCCTCACAGCACTCTGTCCCGAGCAGGGGATGAACTCTTCACAGGTCTTCAGAGGGCTGTGTGTCTTGGTCGCAGCTGGTGCACACAATGCTGTCTGCGCTCCCTGCTGAGATCAATCCCATTTCCCACCCCCTGCGGGGCACAGGAACTCCAAATTGTAGTCAAAGCAGACAAGCTGACTGTCTGGCCACAAACAAAACAACACAAAAATAAAAGAATATTTCTGCTGTCCATCAGAGTGATGTTTAGAAAACACCACCATCAGGGGATCACCCCCCCCCCCCAATTACTGTTGTGACCAGCTAAGTAATGGTAATATTGTCTAACATTTGATGTTACTTTACCATCGAAATGCACAGATCTGCATGTATATTTCTAAGCATCTGGATAGAAGTGTGCATTACAAGAGAAGTGTATAAAAAGCAGAAGATAGAACTGACTACAACCTTTATTTTTTGCAGTGTGCTAGTGGTCCTCATCATGAAGAGGAAAGCCAAAGACGGCACAGTAAAACTTTCAATGTTCATTCTGTAAATGGTTTTCTATTCAAGTATCAGAAACATTCTTCTGTGCTGCCACTCTGAAATGTTGATCAAGCATGTTACCTGGGATTGTATATTCCTCAGCCTATAGAAATGTGTTATTGAGTTAAAAAGGTTTACCATTTGAATTGTCCTACTGCAAAAATCGATATCAATACCAACTGTCCAACATATTCTCATTAAAAAGGAGATCCTCACAGGGATGTACTTGTCCCATAATAATTTTATTATTACCCTGGAAATCTCCCAGCTACATATTACAACCCAGATTCTCATCCCAGATATTCATAGCCTGACAATTAAAAACTGTGTAGTCTTCACATACGATATACACTTTTTGAAATTACCTAGTCATCAATATAAGCTTTTTGGAAATTTGGTGACGGCTGAAATAAATGGGTGTTCAGCTGGGCTGAACCTCTCTGTGATGCCTTCCTGATCAGTCTGGTTGTTACTCATCCCCACCTGGGGATTCTTGGCTGACAAAGGGGTGGGGATTGCGTACCAAAAAAGCATAAGGTCACCCATAAAATTCAACCACACCCTTGAGGAGGATTTTAAGGGGACCCCACAAAAAACAAACCAAGAAAAAGGGTGAGGGGCTCCCCAAATCTATACCAGACCTTGATAATTCCTGTAACATCATTTATCAAATATGATCATAACATTATTTGGTCAATGATGTCAAACAGAAGGCTCCACCCCTTTGTTTACATTTAGTAGCAGGGATAGGGAACTGTCATTTGCAGTGTGTGATCAACAAGATAGAAGATTTGTTGACAACCTGGAATTTTTTTATTTCGATGGGTTAGCAGACATTTATCATGAATGACGAAAAGCTGCAGCAATAAGGATGTTATTGTTGATGGATTTACATGGTGGGGCATTTGTGGTGGTTTACTAAAACTGTGTGTTCTTATTTACTATTTACATTTTCTTTGTGAATGAGTAATTGAGTCAAATCTTTTAAAGGATACACAAAGTCCAATATATAAAACGTACAATATTCAAAATGTGCTATGAGATAACAAAACATTGAAAAACAAAATGGCATAAAGGTAATCGGTAGTTTGGTTGGTATTAGTACATATACAGTAGATACTGTACAGTAAATAAACAACATGTCATTAAGTTTAAGACATGGAATACAGAGAAAGACAAATATATTATTCTTCAAGGAAATGGGGTATAGAGTTTTGAGTGGTTTGGAAGATTTTATCCATAAGCAACAGAGAACATCCTAGCCAGAACTAGGGAAAATGGAACAGATTGGCAGCACTCATTAGAGGTTGTGGTGTATTGTACTGTAAACAGTGTGTGTAACAATTTTTTAACCTTGTAGTTTATGTCCAGTGTAGGGTCAAATAGTAGGCATGTGGACATTGGTAAAGTCCTTAGCTGACCAATCAGTTGCAATGCCAAAGAAGTGATGTCATGCCATAAGGGGCAAAGTTCCCTGCAGCTCCAGAAAACAGGCTCAAAACAACCCACAGGACAGTCTTGAAAAAAAGATCTGGAACCATGGGAAAAATTGTGTGAAGTCTTTGAGAAGTCAAATCCCACATAATATGTACTTTAATAGTGATTTCCCTTACTGTTAGGAAGCAGGTACTTCAGAGTAATCTAAGGAGCAGATTATCCTATTGATGGATAACTTTTCTTCACAGTTTGATTACCATTGAATCATCTGAGTTTTTTTTTCTGGAATATGGAGTTGAGTGGGATTTCTATACAGTGTGGAGATAATTCCCCCACCCTTAGTGGAAAAGGTGCATATCTGTTGAAGAGAGTAGATAGGGATGAGGGGAATATAGGGTTTAAAAGTGTAAAATATTTCAGTATCTCTCATGCTCAGAGACGTCCTCCACCCTATAGCAGAAGTACTGCTACAGGGTGGCAGGGCTGCACAAAATCATGTGTATATATACGTGATTTGCATTTCCAGGTAGGCGGCGCCAGTATTGGCATCTAGAGGTCCCGGCTGGCAATTCCCTTCCAGCTTTCGGCAATTGTCAGGGAAAGCTGACAGGCGAGATCCCTGTGTGTAAACAACACAGGTCAGTATAGACATTCTGTTTTGTATCTCTCTCCCTAGTAAAATGTATACAATTACTGTGGAAGTGACTTAAACTCTAGATCCAATAATGGCAATTTTCCTTCTTGAGTAAAATGTGTTCTTATTATGATTTAAATTAGGCAAAGTATGGTGCAGTGGGTAAGATGTGACATTGCCATATTATGTAATATTTAGAGACCCAATATCCACGATCAGGACAATAGGTAGAAAAGGGATTGGAACCTTAAAGTGTTACTAAGCCCACAACAGTAAAATCAGTCTGTATATACAGTAAAGCATGCTTGTTGTAATAACTGTGGAACCTGAGGGGTTAATCCTCCGCATTATGTAAAAAGGCTGCTTGATACTGTCTTCTCTGATCCTCCCCCTCTTCTACTGTCCCCAATCCATCTGCTGATAGAACAGAGCCTTAGGGGCAAGCTGCACATGCTCAGTTTGGTGCATATTGTTAGATAGTTCTTGGTTTTTTTTTTCTTTGGGAGAGTGCATGTGATCAGCACAGGGCCAAGCAACACTGTCCAGAGGGTCAGGGGTCCCACAGCCTCATAGGACAATCAGGGGAAAGTGAAAACTCTACTACAACCTTTACCCAGTACTCTGCTGGACACTGACAGAAGTCACAAGACTGCTCTAACTGCTGATGAGAAAAGGTATTTAGCAGTTTATATTTACTACAATAATTGCATTTCCATGTTCTGTGTACTGTGGTAGACCAGATATAGTGAATGCAGGGTCATGGGTTTAGTAACCCTTTAAATCCATGTGATGACTGTTAATAGTCTTGGCCCAGTCCTCACATGAATATAGGAGATATATGAGTACGAAAGTCATTTCATATAGAAATTACATTCTAAAAGAAATGTAGCTATTTCAAAAATATCATAGGTACTCCTGTACAATAGGATGATAGGTACTTCTGTACAATAGGGAAAGTGTTTCTGCAAGATAAAATACTGTCCAACAATAGACCCACAATAGGGGATACATACTAGAGGTTCCATGTAGGTCATTCAGAAAAAACAGAAAGAACTAGTTATAGACATTTTTTCAAACTCCTCTTTAGCACTCATTACATACCCTCCAACATTTCCTGTAGGGGGTCAGGTGTTCCAAATTGGAGTTGGCCAAAGGGTAGAGGGTTGTGTGGGTAAGCATTCACCCCCCAAGAGACTCCGTTTCAGAAGTATTTCTTGTCTTTCAAGTACAGTATTTGTAGAGGGCATTGTTAGTTTAAATGAAAAGGTCCCTGGTATCTAATTCTGGTAGAGGCCAAAACTGTTATTGTCTTTTATATCTCGAATATATTAAGTGTGACTGGTGAAATGTCAGGAAAAAAGTAAAATCTTAACTGTGTTACTTTCTTTAACAAGGAAGTCTTTCATACAGAGCTATGTCTCACGTTGGTTTGTTAGCAGGGGGCTTAGGGTGCAAAGTACAGTGTACTCTATCACAAATGAAAGTTGTTGGATCCATATCAGGTATCAGATATTGAAAAAGTTTTGTCTCAGCAGGCAACAAATGAGTAACAGCCTAAGGTACGTCTTGAATTCTAAGATTATTTCACCCCTTGTGACTGTATAAGTCCACTACCTGAATTTGGAAGCAAGGGTTTACTGTTCCCTGCTGTGATTGTTGTATGCTAGACTGAGCTCATTGTTCTTTATTTCAAGTTTGTCGGTACGGCACCAGTGAGGCTATATCCTAGGAAAGGGTGTTAGCAGTCTTGTGGAGCTCTGTCAAAAAAATGTTCTGCTAGTTTGTTGTATGTGGTCTCTAAGCAACTATCAAAAGTCTGGTTTAGTAAGTTGTGTAGAGGCCTATGATCCTCTATTTGTATATCAGGGGCTTGTTACTATGGTCACATCTCCAACTAAGCGCTGGGATGGGAGTCGCCATCTTGGGTCATGTGGTAATGCTTCCTTGCTCTGAGGAGGTAGTTTGTGAGGGACTGCCTTTGCTTTTCTTTCTACAGCTTGTAGGTGTGCACAGTGTGTCAGCCTCAGGGATGAGAAATGTTGGTGCTGATGACAGGGATCATTGACCCCAGGAAACATTCATTGGTCCCTAGAAGACATGAAGCTATGAATTCAGGCATCCATCTTGCATTGCATCACGCATGTGCCCAAAAGGTAAATCTTTTAGGGTACTGCTTAGGCACAGTTAACATTTCTCACTCTCATCCACTTTAAGATGAATACCTTCACAAAAAGATTATATAAGAGTCTGGGTATTCCAGTAGTCATTTATAACTCTTTCTGTATGCAATCCAAAATAAAATAGTGCAAAATCTGATCTTAGCATAGGCAGATCTTTGTGTGAAATGTCCTGGGTTGATTAAAGGAAATTTTGAAATGTCATGCAGCCATTGCTGGAGTAAATAAATTGATATAGAGAGCAAGTGGCTGCAAGAGATCGGCAGCATTGAGAATGAATGAAAGTAAAAGCAAGCTTTTTTTTGGTTTTTTGTTTAATGGAAATTGTTCTTGTACTGAATGTGCTTTAGCAAACCAAATGAAAATTATTTATGATTTACCATTACTTTATTTCTAAACACACTGGATACATTCTAAGTACAAAATGAAATCCAGGGACCCTACTAATCACAGTCAGCAGAGAGGGGCAATATGGTGACCCATACGTTCCAACACTTAAGCCAACAGCAGGATGCTGGGATTCATAGAAAGAGGGATAATGTTATCCAGGCACAGAGGGCCCTGGTTTCAGCTGGGGCCTCAACAAGATGAAGAGACGTTCAGGTAGTGATCATACAGATGGGGCAGACAGACATACACTTCCCTACTATAAGTCCCCCCCTTTCTCCAATCAGTGTCAGGTGGGCAAGCTTGAAGTTTTTCATTCTCTTTGAGAGTTTGCTGATCAAGAAAATTTTCCTGCAGGATCCCCAACCCCCCATGGGGACAAACGGGCATACAGAGATGGTAACCTTACATCAATCTTAAATCGTCCTTTCAGGGAAAGCAATAGAGCATTAATAAATAATTTATACGTTACTGCACAAGTACATGGAGCAGGAGGACTTTCCCTCTGCACATTAACCACAGCTTGGCACAGCAGCCATTATAGAATGATCTTTTTTTTAATGCACACAATGCATGGGATTGTAGACCGCACACAAAAAACACCAAAAAAGAACCCAACAATCTTAACAGAATAAATAAAACAAATGAATACACTTTAAAAATTTTATTAAAGCATGAAAATGGCCATGGCACTTTATTGGTTTACAAATTTGTAAAATGTAATAAACAAATAAAGATTTACTTTATTACTTATAGTAAATATTTCATAAATATACATAGCAGAACTTTATCTCAGTTATCATAACTTGAGAATAAATAAACAGTTTTTGAAATAAATGCCCCCCCCCCCCAGGATCCAAGGTTTTTGAAAAAACACATAAAGTGCCTGTGATGGGCAGGAGGAAGGGGAGCTCTTTTTCGAGAATAAATAACAGTTTTTTCAATAAATGTCCGCAACTTGTTCAAAAAACAAGTGCAGCCCACTCCATAACTGTGGCCTTCTCAATACAAGATTGCAATCCTAAATTAAAGATACCCAGACTCACATCAGAAAGGTGGATTCCATCTTGCATATAAAGGCCAGGAATACCACCTTCCAGATCAAGGTGGAGATAAAAAAAAAACACCCATGGAAGGCAAAAATGTCACCGTAGTATTTGGGGAAGACATTTTAAACCTATACAAGTTATTTTATTTTCAACAAAAGTTCCAAAGTCCTCATTCTACCTATATCATTGCCTCCAAGGTGGATGATCAAAATATGTAGAGGAGGCCATGTTTGAAACAATTGTGCTAAAGTAAAAAACTATTTACACCATTGTAGACCCCAAACACCTTTCTAGATTACAGAAATAGTTGATAGGTCTATTGACAAATTCTTAGAGTACCTTCTTTGAGCTGCTCTCTTCTGCACCCAATAAACATAGGAGTGCCCCACGATCCATACACAATATGTATGACCTAAAAATAAAAAAAAGTTAGGGCAGACATAAACCTGAAAACGTTTAGAATCCCACCTACCCAATTTTGTGATATCATCATCTGACAATCCCATCCTGGAAGATTCAGATGCCACCCCAATCCGGAAAGAGTGAGATGTGAATTTGAAATGCTGCAAACCAAGAGAAGTAAAACATTTAAGACAAAATTAAATTGATATAAGGGCAGATTTGTTTAAATGAATAAACAGAAGGTCCCTAAACGAAGTACGGATAGAAAGGTAGTGTCAGATCACGCTGATAGGAAAAATACTCTGCGCTTCATCTGGTAAAATCTTAATCCAATACCCCTTTCTAGTTGGTCAGTTTCTGAGCGGTATATAAATACAAGTAATACCAAAGTATCTAAAAAAACAAAAAACCAGAGCTACTATGTTTATTCTGTGGCACTAATTCAGATATTCTCAGTGCTCCAAAAATGTAGCCACAAAAGCCTTGTGAAACAATACAGACTCATAGTTGGAAGAACATACCAAGGACATTACACAGATGAACTAAAAGATCCTTAAAAATAGGATGTCTAGTGACTAAAATGACAAAATGTGTTTTCTTGCACCCTTTCAACACTTGTTTTACCATAAAAAATTCTGTACAGGCCGGGAGCCCTCACAATCAAAAGAAAAAGGAAACTCCCAACAAAGCCTTAACTAAGTGACTATATGAAATATGAAGTTGCTTAAGGGAAGCTACAAATGAAAAACCAGAAAGTTCGGTAGGTACATTCAAAACAAAACTTCCTTGTCTACAAAAAGATACCCAACGTAACCAAGACAAGGAATAAGCAACCCAGGTATGTAGAGCAACCAAATTCTTGATGACTCAAAAATCAGTATTAAGATTGGGCCCCACAAGTTAGCCAGACATACATGACCCTCTACATCAGCGCTGGGAAAAAGTCTGTGAAACCTAGACATGTGTAAGCAAGATAGTGAGTCATCATTATTAAAAACTCTTGGGGTAAACTTGGCTTTTAATCAAATATTATAATGTAAACACAAAAACCAGATGGAGAAATAATGTGATAACAAGCAAAGGTTTGGAAGAAAGACAATTAATCACAAAAAGTACACTTTTATTATCACTGTGTAGAAGAATGTGCTTGTTTGTGAACAATGAATCCCATAGCTCTACTGCTACAACCACAGGAAACAGCTCCAATAAGACAATATTCTTAGTAGCTTTCTTGTCGGCCACATTCCACAGCACCAGTGTGTGTGCCAAACAGCAGCAAATCCTGTGGAGCCCACAGCATCCGTAAAAAACTGAGAGTCATCTGCAGCAATAAATTCATCCTAAAAAAACAAACAAACATTAAAATCATCAAATTTTGACCAGACCATGAGGTCCTCTTTGAGTGAGCTAGAAAGTCTAATATGAGAAAATGGGGATTTTAAGCCTGATACGGAAAGATATAATTGCCTTGAAAAAACATGATCCACCAGCATGATACGATGCGCAAATGCCAAAAGACCCAACAGAGATTAAATTTCTTTTAACAATACTTTTTTTTGCAAAGAAAGAAAGCTATCAAGGACTGTAGCCTAGAAACTTTTGACAAGGGCAGCCTAAATTCCATTACTGATGTATCAATAAGGATTTCTAAAAATTTTAAACAGACCATAGGAAGGACCATCTTCTCATCTGCTAAAGGTATCCCAAAATATTCAGCTATATAAAAAAACAGACGCAATAAAAAATAACACATATTGGAGTCAGGGGCACCTATGAACAAAAAAATAATCCAGGCAATGAAGAATACCAGGACATCCAAACTCAAAACATACCACCCAATTAACAAATGAAGAAAAAAATGTAAACATAAGCACAGGATAAAGAACAATCCATTGGGAGACATTTGTTGAAAAAATTATATCCTAAAGAATTAAAAACAGCTGGGTCTATAACCAAAAGGTGGAAAGCAGACTTAATATCAGCTTTTGCCAATAAAGCTCCTTCACCAAAAGATCTAATCATAGAAATTGCTTCCTCAAAAGTAAAATAAGACACCGAATATAAAGTATTGTCATTATCATCATTCAAAGAATTGCCTTTTGGAAACAAAAGATGGTGTATAAGCTGGAAAGAATTTGGTTCTTTTTTTGGCACTAGATCCATAGAGGAGACCCTAAAATTTAGAAAAGGAGGATAAAAAAAGGACCCACAATACGGTGCGCAGCAATTTCTTTCAAAATTTTCTCTCAGACAACTCTGGAAAACTAGATTATCAACTAAAATACAACCCACAACCCCAAAAGAGGAAAGAGGAAAACCTGCTTCAAAACCATTAATGAGCAAGGGTGCCTTCACCTGGTCTGGGTACTGTTCCAGCCACAGGCACATTTTTTCCAGCCTCTATGTTGTGCAGGATTTCCTTCTGTGTAGAACCAGAGGAATTAATCTTCATTGTAATTCATTATATGCAAAACAAACTCCCTTATGATACGCAGAGGCCAGAGGAAATGTAGGTGATTTTATGTTAGGGATAGGCCTCTGAGGGGAAATTAAGCCACAGTCCCACATCCTTCATACCCCATTTTAAAGAAGGATGTATAGCCAATTTATGACGAAATAATTCATCATATTGAAACCAACCAAAGCCACCAAAGCTCTTATAAGCTTCTAGCACATGATCCAGATATTGAAAATGGCCCCCATATAGTTTGGGGTGCTTTTCAGCCATGACACTGGAGAAAATAAAATACTGTTGCAGCCAATTAAATATTGAACAAGGAATAGACCCACACCTATTATCATTCAATGTGTCCTCGGATAAGTAAATTCATTTGCAGAAGGAAGGAGATTTAATAAATCTACAAAATCGCCCTTACAAATTTTTTCTTTTAAAGAAGCAGATAAATTATAACCAAGAAAAGAGAGCTCACATGGCATAGACTATTTGAAACAAATTTTAGGTATATTATTACTACTAGCAGGATGATGTAGTGCATTACACCCAATATTGTCAGAAGCATGAGATATATTCTGCACCAGTTTTGATAAGGAACAAACCGGATCGTTAACATAGTAATATTAGACTCACCCTGAGGCATCCTTAACAGTGTTATAATCAGAGAATCCACAGCTGTTGATAAAGTGTCCTGTATAGTAGATACCACCACAGTTATAGGAGCTGGGGGGCCAGCGTCATCCATCATTGCCAGTGTTAAATTGTTAAAAATGACTTGTAGCTGCTTCTCTGGAGTGGCAATGCTATCCTGTTGCCCAGCAACTACTGGGAGGGTGGGCTGAGGAAGCTCCCGAGCACTGCCCACCTCTTCTCTTCACAGGTGACTTGAGTTCACCTCTGGCATGATGACATCTTGCTCAGAATCACATTGGCGAGGGTCCTCCCCCAGGCCTGGTGTTCATGATCCTTCTTCGCTGTGGGGGCCATATGTATATAGTGGTGGTTAACAGACAACACTAGAGTTATCGATGAAGGAGGCCACGGACACGGTAGGTCCACAGATTCAGCATCTCCACTTCTTCCTTCTTCATCTCACCGACGGTCCCCTCCATCCTTTATGCCTAGCGCCAAACAACAGCACAGCCAGTCTTCACCGCTGCTGCCCTCCACCTGCTCCAGTATTTCTTTCAGCAGGGTCTTCATGGTCAGCAGGGAAGAGTTCTTTAGCGAAGCTGACCAACTGTCTCGAATGTTTGTCCAGCTGTCCTTTTTATAACGGTCCCAGAGCATCCAGAAACTTCCACCAATTTTTATTGAATGATACATCTAGAGATGAGCGAAGTATTCAAAAATTCGATTCGGCTGATTCGGCGAATTCGAGGAATAAATTCGATTCGATGCGAATATATTTGCTGCGAATTTAACTTATAAAAGGGTGTTTCTAGGCTTCAGAGAGCCTTCATATTAGTGCAGAACACTGTACCTTTAATTTAAATGCCCTTGGAGTCTGCTGGGGAAGAGAAATAATACTGTCAGTCAGTATGACATGCAGATGAGTGCCGTCGATCTTAGAATCACCGCACACTTCACTCATTTGGGCAGTCACAGGGCCAAAACCAGAGTGTGGAGCCACAGTGTGGCGGTGGAGGCAGCAGCAATGGGAGGCCATACAGCACCCTGAGACACTCTGGACCTGGCAGCAGCATGAAGAGGCGGTACAGGGGCCCATGGCAGATTACGGGCCTGGCAGCAGCAATGGGAGGCCCGTAATCTGCCAGCACCCTATGACGAAAAATGGAACACACCAGCAGTGTGAGGAGACCTGAAAGTGGCACATGGCAGAGTGTGGCGATGGAGACAGCAGCAATGGGAGGCCGTACAGGGACCCATGAGAGACTGTGGACCTGGCAGCAGCATGAGGAGGCAGTACAGGAGCCCATGGCAGATTAAGGGCCTGGCAGCAGCAATGGGAGGCCCGTAATCTGCCAGCACCCTATGACAAAATGGAACACACCAGCAGTGTGAGGAGACCTGAAAGTGGCACATGGCAGAGTGTGGCGATGGAGACAGCAGCAATGGGAGGCCGTACAGGGACCCATGAGACACTGTGGACCTGGCAGCAGCATGAAGAGGCGGTACAGGGGCCCATGGCAGATTACAGGCCTGGCAGCAGCAATGGGAGGCCCGTAATCTGCCAGCACCCTATGACAATAAATGGAACACACCAGCAGTGTGAGGAGACCTGAAAGTGGCACATGGCACTGTGTGGCGATGGAGACAGCAGCAATGGGAGGCCGTACAGGGACCCATGAGACACTCTGGACCTGGCAGCAGCATGAGGAGGCGGTACAGGGGCCCATGGCAGATTACGGGCCTGGCAGCAGCAATGGGAGGCCCGTAATCTGCCAGCACCCTATGACAAAATGGAACACACCAGCAGTGTGAGGAGACCTGAAAGTGGCACATGGCAGAGTGTGACGATGGAGACAGCAGCAATGGGAGGCCGTACAGGGACCCATGAGACATTCTGGACCTGGCAGCAGCATGAAGTGGCGGTACAGGGGCCCATGCAGATTACAGGCCTGGCAGCAGCAATGGGAGGCCCGTAATCTGCCAGCACCCTATGACAAAAAATGGAACACACCAGTAGTGTGAGGAGACCTGAAAGTGGCACATGGCAGAGTGTGGCGATGGAGACAGCAGCAATGGGAGGCCGTACAGGGACCCATGAGACACTGTGGACCTGGCAGCAGCATGAAGAGGCGGTACAGGGACCCATGGCAGATTTCAGGCCTGGCAGCAGCAATGGGAGGCCCGTAATCTGCCAGCACCCTATGACAAAAAATGGAACACACCAGCAGTGTGAGGAGACCTGAAAGTGGCACATGGCAGAGTGTGGCGATGGAGACAGCAGCAATGGGAGGCCGTACAGGGACCCATGAGACACTCTGGACCTGGCAGCAGCATGAGGAGGCGGTACAGGGGCCCATGGCAGATTAAGGGCCTGGCAGCAGCAATGGGAGGCCCGTAATCTGCCAGCACCCTATGACAAAATGGAACACACCAGCAGTGTGAGGAGACCTGAAAGTGGCACATGGCAGAGTGTGACGATGGAGACAGCAGCAATGGGAGGCCGTACAGGGACCCATGAGACATTCTGGACCTGGCAGCAGCATGAAGAGGCGGTACAGGGGCCCATGCAGATTACAGGCCTGGCAGCAGCAATGGGAGGCCCGTAATCTGCCAGCACCCTATGACAAAAAATGGAACACACCAGTAGTGTGAGGAGACCTGAAAGTGGCACATGGCAGAGTGTGGCGATGGAGACAGCAGCAATGGGAGGCCGTACAGGGACCCATGAGACACTGTGGACCTGGCAGCAGCATGAAGAGGCGGTACAGGGGCCCATGGCAGATTTCAGGCCTGGCAGCAGCAATGGGAGGCCCGTAATCTGCCAGCACCCTATGACAAAAAATGGAACACACCAGCAGTGTGAGGAGACCTGAAAGTGGCACATGGCAGAGTGTGGCGATGGAGACAGCAGCAATGGGAGGCCGTACAGGGACCCATGAAACACTCTGGACCTGGCAGCAGCATGAGGAGGCGGTACGGGGGCCCATGGCAGATTACGGGCCTGGCAGCAGCAATGGGAGGCCCGTAATCTGCCAGCAACCTATGACAAAATGGAACACACCAGCAGTGTGAGGAGACCTGAAAGTGGCACATGGCAGAGTGTGGCGATGGAGACAGCAGCAATGGGAGGCCGTACAGAGACCCATGAGAGACTCTGGACCTGGCAGCAGCATGAGGAGGCGGTACTGGGGCCCATGGCAGATTACGGGCCTGGCAGCAGCAATGGGAGGCCCGTAATCTGCCAGCACCCTATGACAAAAAATGGAACACACCAGCAGTGTGAGGAGACCTGAAAGTGGCACATGGCAGAGTGTGGCGATGGAGACAGCAGCAATGGGAGGCCGTACAGGAACCCATGAGAGACTGTGGACCTGGCATCAGCATGAGGAGGCGGTACGGGGGCCCATGGCAGATTACGGGCCTGGCAGCAGCAATGGGAGGCCCGTAATCTGCCAGCACCCTATGACAAAATGGAACACACCAGCAGTGTGAGGAGACCTGAAAGTGGCACATGGCAGAGTGTGGCGATGGAGACAGCAGCAATGGGAGGCCGTACAGGGACCCCTGAGACACTCTGGACCTGGCAGCAGAATGAAGAGGCGGTACAGGGGCCCATGGCAGATTACAGGCCTGGCAGCAGCAATGGGAGGCCCGTAATCTGCCAGCACCCTATGACAAAAAATGGAACACACCAGCAGTGTGAGGAGACCTGAAAGTGGCACATGGCAGAGTGTGGCGATGGAGACAGCAGCAATGGGAGGCCGTACAGGGACCCATGAGACACTCTGGACCTGGCAGCAGCATGAAGAGGTGGTACAGGGGCCCATGGCAGATTACAGGCCTGGCAGCAGCAATGGGAGGCCCGTAATCTGCCAGCACCCTATGACAAAATGGAACACACCAGCAGTGTGAGGAGACCTGAAAGTGGCACATGGCAGAGAGTGGCGATGGAGACAGCAGCAATGGGAGGCCGTAAAGGGACCCATGAGAGACTCTGGACCTGGCAGCAGCATGAAGAGGCGGTACAGGGGCCCATGGCAGATTACAGGCCTGGCAGCAGCAATGGGAGGCCCGTAATCTGCCAGCACCCTATGACAAAAAATGGAACACACCAGCAGTGTGAGGAGACCTGAAAGTGGCACATGGCAGAGTGTGGCGATGGAGACAGCAGCAATGGGAGGCCGTACAGGGACCCATGAGACACTCTGGACCTGGCAGCAGCATGAGGAGGCGGTACGGGGGCCCATGGCAGATTACGGGCCTGACAGCAGCAATGGGAGGCCCGTAATCTGCCAGCACCCTATGACAAAAAATGGAACACACCAGCAGTGTGAGGAGACCTGAAAGTGGCACATGGCAGAGTGTGGCGATGGAGACAGCAGCAATGGGAGGCCGTACAGGGACCCATGACAGACTCTGGACTTGGCAGCAGCATGAGGAGGTGGTATATAGGGGCCCATGGCAGATTAGGGGCCTGGCAGCAGCTATGGGAGGCCCGTAATCTGCCAGCACCCTATGACAAAAAATGGAACACACCAGCAGTGTGTGAGGAGACCTGAAAGTGGCACATGTTTGAGGCATGATTCATGGCGGATTTAGTCAGTTGTGTCAGGAACTGGTGGTTTGAAATCCAGACTAATCCATGCCTGATTCATTTTCACAAACGTCAGTCTCTCCACACTTTGGGTGGACAGTCGTGTCCTCCGTGGAGTTACAATACCTCCTGCCGCACTAAACACGCGCTCCGATGCCACGCTACTGGCCGGGCATGACAGCCTTTCAAGGGCAAATTCAGCTAGTTGGGGCCAAAGGTCAAGTTTCGTTGCCCAGTAGTCAAGGGGATTGTCTACCTCGGTTGGCAGGGTGCTGTCCAAGTAGGCCCAAGCCTGTTGTTTGAGGTCCTGCTCCAGGTCCACCTGATGCTGCTGCTGCTGCGGCTGGTTAGTAGTTTCCTCACTGCGCTGGTGAAGAAAGCTACTCATCATCGACTGCAGACTGAGGCAGCCGCTGCTGGTGGAGCTGCCACTGCTCCTACCACCCCACCCCTCCCCTGCTGCCATGGCAGCGGAACGCGAGCGCACAGGGCCCACAGTGTCTGAGGATGGACATTGGCGCAGAAAGGCAGAGACCAACTGACTACATAGGTGGTTTTTATAGTACGTTATTTTGGCCTCCCTCTCAGCAGGTGTGAAAAAGGCCACCATTTTTGAACGGTAGCGAGGGTCCAACAAGGTGGACAGCCAAAAGTCATCCCTCTGTCTGATGGTTATTATTCGGCTGTCGCTACGCAAGCAAGCGAGCATGCTATGGGCCATTTGTGCCAAGGAATGCGAGGGACTCCCTGCCTCCATCTCCATAGCATACTGCCACGGTGCGTCTGGGTCCTCTGTCTCCTCCTCCTCCTCTACCAGATGCTCCTGCTCCTCCACTCCTGTCCGCTGAGTGGAAAAACCACCCATTTCACTCAATAATTCCTGAGCACCAATGTCCTCCTCTACCTCCTCCTCTTCTTCCTGTCCTGCCCCCACAGGGGTCATGTGGCGTTGAGATCTGTGCGCCACGTCTACCGCACCCTGACCAGCCATTGTTAACAGCATTTGTTCCAGGACGTGCAACAGAGGAATGACGTCGTTCATCCCATAGTCCTGCCAACTCACGAATAGCGTGGCCTCCTCAAAGGGCCTGAGCAAGCTGCAGGTGTTACACAGGGGAGTACCTTTATCCGCTTGTAACATCAGGAAATCGGTGATGGCCTTTCGCTGTTCATAAAGGCGGTCTAACATGTGTAGGGTTGAATTCCACCTTGTTGCAACGTCGCAGAACAGGCGATGCTGTGGAATTCCGTTCTGCCGCTGCAGCTCAAGGAGGGTGTGCTTTGCGGTGTAGGAATGGCTGAAATGCATGCAAATTTTACCTGACATTTTAATGATGTCTTGCAGTGGGATGGTGGATTTTAGGAACCGCTTGACAACCAGATTGAACACGTGAGCCATGCATGGCGCATGGCACAACCTTCCTTGACGCAGAGCAGACACCATGTTCTTTCCGTTGTCGGTCAACATGGTTCCGATTTTCAGTTTGCGCGGAGACAGCCATCTGTCGATTTCTCTGTTCATTACACTCAGAAGTTCCTCCCCTGTGTGACTACGTTCGCCAAGGCATACCAGGTGCAGCACAGTGTGACACCGTTGCGCCCTGCACATGTGATATGCCGGTCGGGTAATGGGACTTGGCACGGGGGTGGCGGCTGAGGACACGGCGGAAGAAGAGGTGGTAGAGGCGGACATCTTTTGTGGACCAAGGACGTGCAAACGTGGAGGCAAAAGCGGCGTGACCTGTCCAAGTTGCTGGTGCGGCTGTGCCGGCACCACGTTCACCCAGTGGGCCGTAAATGACATGTACTGTCCCTGACCCTCAGTAACAATTCTGTGTCTCTCCCTGAGTAACAATTCTGTGTCTGTCCCTGAGTAACAATTCTGTGTCTGTCCCTGAGTAACAATTCTGTGTCTGTCCCTGAGTAACAATTCTGTGTCCCTCAGTAACAATTCTGTGTCCCTCAGTAACAATTCTGTGTCCCTCAGTAACAATTCTGTGTCTGTCCCTGAGTAACAATTCTGTGTCTGTCCCTGAGTAACAATTCTGTGTCTGTCCCTCAGTAACAATTCTGTGTCCCTCAGTAACAATTCTGTGTCCCTGAGTAACAATTCTGTGTCTGTCCCTCAGTAACAATTCTGTGTCTGTCCCTCAGTAACAATTCTGTGTCTGTCCCTCAGTAACAATTCTGTGTCTGTCCCTCAGTAACAATTCTGTGTCTGTCCCTCAGTAACAGTCATTCAAGAGAGCCAGGTCTGCCTCTCTTGAATGACTGGAGGCAAATGGAGAATTCTAAAATGGCCGCAATTTATAGCTCGACCAGTACACAGTGCTGGCTGGCTGGCTGCTGATTGGCTAATGCGATCACATGTCATGAATGAATGCATTATGGGTCAGCGCGCCTTGTCTGCGCGCCTTCCCAGAGATCCCCGCTCCGTCGCCGCACATGTCGCCACCATTTTTGGAAAAATTTCGATTCGCGCATCCGAAGTCTGCTAATTTTCGGATTCGTCGCGAATCGAAATTTTCCTAATATTCGAAACGAATTCCACTTCGCCAAGTTCGATTCGCTCATCTCTAGATACATCCACCAAAAAAAGCTCTAAATCATTTAAAAAGACAGTACCTGTTAAAATATGAATTTTACTACATCCCTTAAAAAATTCTCCATCCATTCTGGATGTGTAGTAGCAGCCCCAATCCCATAAAAGTGTGCCCAAAATTCTTGTGCCCGCTTTGTACATTCTCTGATTGCATAAGGTGGAGAGGAGTGGTGGTGGTATGACAATCTCTACCTCATCCAGTCAGAGAATGCCTTGTATTCACAAAAAATATGCAAGGAATCCTATGAATGGTGGTGGTGCTGAACAAGGAACCCCCTGTGTCCTGTGAGTTACTTTCACAGAATTAGACATTACGGATGAGCTAATAGTTAATGTGAGGAATGGCATAGCTAATGGGGCAAAGGAGGAGGTGGAAGCCCTGTGGGTGGAGCTTCAAAGGAAAGATGCACATGGGAAGTTAATATTGGGCTTATGCTACAGGCCCCCTAACTTGAAGGATGAGGAGGAGTCTGAACTCCTGTCACAGTTTATAAATGTCGGCAAGGCAGGGAATGTTATTAGAGTGGGGGATTTCCACTACCCAGATAATGACTGGGCAAAAAGCATTGATTGCTCATTTAAGGCTAGTCATTTCATAAATGTCTTGCAGGACAATTTTATGAGTCAATTGGTGATGTCCCAACTAGAAAAGACGCATTGCTAGATCTACTTATTACAAATAACACAGATCTGGTCACAGAGGTGGAAGTGGGGGACAGTTTGGGTAGCACTGATCACAGGATAATCACATTCAAAGTAAAACACAGTAAAAGAGGGCATAAGGGTAGTATGAAAACACTGAATTTCAAACGAGCCAACTTTTATAAATTGCACTCAATTTTACAATACATTAAATGTGATTGAATCCTTGAAACATTGAACACAGAGTAAAAATGGGAATGCTTTAGAAACATATTAAATAAAGGTATCATCCAGTATATTCCAATGGGCAACAAATATAAAAGCGCTAAGATTAACCCTGGATGGCTAAACACTAACATAAAAAGGTTTATAAAAAAAAATAGCCTGTAAAAAATATAAGGGGTCATTGTCGCATTCCAACACTACAAGGAATGGAATAGGAGGTCTAAGAACGCAATCAGAGTGGCTAAAACAGACCACGAGAGACACATAGTGGAGGAGAATAAATGAAATCCCAAGACATTTTTTAAATACATTAACAGCAAGAAAGTGAGTTCAAAGCATATTGGCCCCATAAAGGATGATCAGGGGAAGCTGGTTACAAATGACAAAGAAAAGGCAACTGTACTTAATATATTCTTTTCCTCAGTTTGTACAAGTGAAAATGAGGGGTATAATAACCAAGGCGGTTTTATTAGTAACACATCACAGAATGTACCCTTGTGGCTAACAGAAGCCAGTATCTGTAATAGACTTGAAAAACTTAAAATAAATAAAGCACCAGGGCTGGATGTCTTACACCCAAGAGTCCTTAGAGAACTTAGCCAGGTTATTACCAGGCAGTTATTCCTAATTTTTTCAGACAGCTTAAGGACTGGAATGGTACCAGCTGACTTGAAAAAGGCAAATGTGATACCAATAGTTGAAAAAGGGCAAAGATTTAGTCCTGGAAATTACAGGCCAGTCAGTCTAACATCAATAGTATGTAAACTATTGGAGGAGATTATAGGATACTATATACCAAGTGTTTGCACATGTTGTATTCTGTTATGATTCTGTTTAATTTATTCATAAATGATATAGAGGTCAGTATAAATAGCTCATTCTCAGTGTTTGCTAATGATACAAAGCTAAGCAGGGCAATAACTTCACAGCAGGACATAGAAGCCTTACAAGCAGACCTTAATGAAATCATGGTATGGGCAACTACATGGCAAATGAGGTTTAATGTTGAAAAAATGTAAAGTAATGCATTTACTGTAGGGGCCAAAAATAATAATACTATCCACGTTTAGACCCCCTTTAGGTCCCTGAAACCTTTCTCTTTAAAGAAGTCTATCCTGCTTCTACCTAGTTAACTGCCATTTATTTCCTCTATCAACGCATCCCCCCACAGCTATTACCTTTTGTATCACTCAACCCTTCCTCCTAGATTGTAAGCTCTAACAAGCAGGGCCCTCTGTTTCCTCTTGTACCAAATTGTATTGTAACTGTAATGTCTACCTTCATTTTGTAATGCGTGGCGCAAACTGTTGGCACTATATAATCCTGTATAATAATAAATAATAATAATATGAATGCAAATTACTTGCTAGGAGGAGAGCCATTGGGGAATTCAAGGATGGAAAATGATCTGGGGGTCTTAGTAGATCACAGGCTCAGCAATGACATGCAATACCAAGCTGCTGCAGCAAGCAAAGCTAGCAGAATATTAGCATGCATAAAAAGGGGGATTTACTTCAGAGATAAAACTATAATTCGACCACTTTACAAAACTCTGGTTTGCCCACATCTGAAGTATGCAGTCCAGTTCTGGTCACCAATCCCTAGGAAGGATGTGTTGGAGCTGGAGAGAGTCCAGAGAAGGGGAACAAAGCTAATAAGGGGGCTGGAGGACCTCAGTTATGAGGAATGACTACACACATTAAACTTATTCTCCCTGTAGAAGAGACACGTGAAATGAGGTATGATAATGATATACAAATATCTCAATGGTAATCCCAACATAGGAAGAAAACTATTCAGCTTTAGGGAGCTTAAGAAGACACGTGGCCACTCCATGAACTTGAAGGAGAATTGATTTAACCTTAAACTGCACCAGGGATTCTTTACCGTTAGAGCAGTAAGCAGTGGTGTCTGCAGGAAGTATAAATAGTTTCAAAAGACTCTTAGATGAGCATCTTAGTGAATGCAATATACAAGGATATGGGAAATTATATACAGTAGATTTTAACACACAAATGTGCAGAAACACACACAGATTGAACTGGATGGATTGGTGTTTTTATCCAACCTTACCAGCTACAGTGGATATAAAAAGTCTACACACCCTGTTAAAATGTCAGGTTTCTGTGATGTAAAAAAATTAGACAAAGATAAATCATTTCAGAACATTTTGCACCTTTAATGTGTCCTATATACTGTACAACTCAGTTGAACAACAAACTGAAATCTTTTAGGTGGAGGGAAGTAAAAATAAAAAACTAAAATATGGTTGCATAAGTGTGCACACCCTTAAACTAATACTTTGTTGAAGCACCTTTTGATTTTATTCCAGCATCCAATCTTTTTGGGTATGAGTCTATCAGTATGGCAAATCTGGACTTGGCAATATTTGCCCACTCTTCCATGCAAAAAGACTCCAAATCTGTCAGATTGAGAGGGCATCTCCTGTGCACAGCCCTCTTCAATTTCCGATTGGATTCAGATTTCGGCTTTCTGGCTGGGCCATTCCAAAACTTTAATCTTCTTCTGGTGAAGCCATTCCTTTGTTGATTGAATGTATGCTTTGGGTCATTGTCATGCTGAAAGATGAAGTTCCTCTTCATGTTCAGCTTTCTAGCAGAGGTTTTGTTCCAATATTGACTGGGATTTGAAACTGTTCATAATTCCCTCTACCTTTACTAAGGCCCCAGTTCCAGCTGAAGGAAAATAGCCCCAAAGCATGATTCTGCCACCACCATGCTTCACTGTGGGTATGTTGTTCTTTTGGTGATGTGAAGTGTTGTTTTTGCACCAAACATATCTTTTGGAATTATGGCCAAAAAGTTAAACTTTGATTTCATCAGACCATAACACATTTTCCCACATGCTTTTGGGAGACTTCAGATATGTTTTACCAAATTTAGCCAGGCTTGGATTTTTTTCTTTGTAAGAAAAGCCTTCATAAGTCTTCAAGACTTGCCACTCTACCCATAGCCCAGACATATGAAGAATATGGGAGATTGTTGTCACATATACCACATAGCCAGTGCTTGCCAGATATTCCTGCAGCTCCTTTAATGTTGCTGAAGTTCTCTTGGAAGCCTCCCAGACCAGTTTTCTTCTTGTCTTTTCACCAATTTTGGAGGGACGTCCAGTTCTTGCTAATGTCACTGTTGCGCCATATTTTCTCCACTTGATGATGACTGTCTTCACTGTGTTCCATGGTATATATATGTCTTGGAAATAATTTTGTACCCTTCTTCTGATTGATACCTTTTAACAATGAGATCCCTGTGATGCTTTGGAAGCTCTCTGAGGACCATTACTTTTGCTGTAGGATGTGACTAAGAAAATGTCAGGAAAGACCTACTAGAACAGATGAACTTTATTTGGGGTTAATCAGGGGCACTTTAAATGATGACAGGTGTGTACTGACTCCTATTTAACATGATTTTGAATGTGATTGCTTAATTCTGAACACAGCTACATCCCCAGGTATAAGAGGGTGTGCACACTTATGCAAGCAAATTATTTTACCTTTTTCCTTCCTCCCCCTAAAAGATTTCAGTTTGTTTTTCAATTGAGTTATACAGTTTATAGGTCACATTAAGGGTGGAAAAAGTTCTGAAATTATTTCTTTGTCTCATTTTTTTTTACAACACAGAAATCTGACATTTTAACAGAGGTGTGTAGACTTTTTATATCTACAGTATGTAACTATGTAACTCAGAAGAACATATCTATTGCTGTAATAACACTAACTACTAATACACCCTCAGGTATGAAATATACATACTTACCAGGGGTGGACTGACAACTCATGGGGCCCCCAGGCAATAAAAGATAATGGGGCCCCCTGTGTCTCCACTTCTACTCAAGCCACACCCACACAACACCCCACTTACATATTGAAGCTCAGATTCATAGAAAGGGCATTAAACATAATTAAAAATATGGATTTTGAGGGGAACCCCCATGCCAAAATTAAAAAAAAAATGTTGTGGCCCCCCCCAAGATCCATACCAGACCCTTATCCGAGCATGCAGGCAGGAAGATCAGGAAAGAGGGGGCTCCAAGTGAGCATCCCCCCTGCTGAACCATACCAGGCCACATGGTCTCAACATGGGTGCTTTGGGGGGGTTCCCCACAACCCTGGCTTGTGGTTGTGGGGGTCTGTGGGCAGGGGGCTTATCGGAATCTGGAAGCCCCCTTTAGCAAGGGGGCCCAAATATCCTACTCCCCCCCAAGTGAATGAGTATGGGCTACATGGTACCACTACCAGACCCAAAGGGCTTGGTATGGATGGAGAAGGGACCCCATGCCGTTTTTTAATTATTTTTTTAATTCCTGGCAATTCTTTCTTTTACATTCAGCTGTCAGTGGGGAACTCCGCTGACAGCTGAAACATTAAGGCATGGTTTTCACTACTAAAATACTGCATGACTTGATAAAATAACTCATGCGGTATTTTAGTAGTGTTTTTTTATTAATTCAAACTTTTTTTTTTAATGCTATGCAGTATCCTACTGCATACTCGGATACGGTAAGATGCAACTTAGTGAATTGTGCCCAGTGAGCCTCTCACCGAGTCCTCTACTGACCCCAGGTCCTCAGACAATGCCCAAATGGTTAGTCCGCCCCGATACTTACATTATGCCAAGCTGAATTACCAATACCAATTAAATACAATTTTTAAATTACCTTTAAATTATTAGGTCCCAACACATACATCAAAAGCTCTGGGTTGCAAGAGCATCAAACACTCCTTTAACCAAGCTCTGTGTCATTTATAGTCTTTGTGATTACAAATCCTTTAAAATTAAAGCATTGTACTAATTCCTGTCCCCACTAGGCTGGCTCAATCTTATCTGAAGGTTACACAAACGATTTACACTACAAGCACTGAGATGTTATTTGAAAAGGAAAGAAAGCCTTTTAAATTGAAAGATAAAATATACCACTCTACTTTGTTGCATACAATTCACTCACAACTGTACATGGCTTCTTTGTATAGGTAGTTGCTTTGTTGGTTATATTTTAAGGTTAGTATTTGGAGTTCCAATATTTATGCACATTTGACAAACTTTACACAAATATGCTACAAAATGTAAAGCCCCATGTGTTCTGAAGAGATTAATACTGTATATACCACTAACATAATACAGGAATGAAAAAAATATTATTTGGTCCAATAAAAACACATTTGCAAAAACTTAAAAAGGTTTTCAAACTGAGTTTAAAGCAACATTTTCTGAAACACAAGAACATTTTTCTCAAAGATCCCCTACATCCAACATACTTTTGAGTGTGTCAAATGCCTGATACCTCAATGTGCGTAGTGGTTCTTTCCATCACTTTACATCACTGCTGTGTCCTGCAATAATGCAGGAGCTGGCAGAGGAAACCACAGAGCACAGAGGAGGACCAGGAATCGGGAACTCTCAGAAATACTGAATGTAGGAACTCTTTCAGCAATTCCTTCACCCCATTGAGGTTCAGAGGCATTGGCAGTAGGACAGGTAAGTTGATATCCTTATTTTATGTTTTAAAAAGCTCAATATGTGCAATTCCTTTTATCCTCTCAGCTTTTTCTATGTTCATCCTCATGCTGGTATTTCCTGAGACTTTAATTACAAGTGTAGTGTAAATCAAGTTCTGATATGCTCATTTGGATGCTACTGGCACCACTGCAATGTTTGCTGCTTATCCAGGTAAGGAGGAGTGAAGTGTCCGATGCTATTGAAGCAACCATATCCCTTTGTGTTCTAGCAACTGAGAGGGTATTGCTGTGTACACTTACCCCAACTTGATTTGCTGTACTGAATGCTCCAATAAAGACAGTAACATCTGTTCAGGTCCCATTACTGTGTTACGTTAATACTCATATAACATAACTTTATCAAACATGGTGTCAAGGACCTACCTTTCCTCAGAGATTGTGTTGCTCCATGTGCTGGCATCCATCTTAAGTTCCTGCAAAGCATGGTGGGAGCCTTTATGCTTTCAGGGCTCTGCGGCTCCTCCTCCAGAAGGGTGTGGCTGATCACATTTAAGCCTGCTGTCTGCAGTTGCTCTTTGCATTCGTGTCCTGTATGTTCCTTTGCAGCAAGCTCTTGTTCTGTTCTCGTTGCTCTCCTGGTAACCGACTCGGCTTGGACAAGACTATTCTCTGCTTTATCCCATTACCTGACCTCCCGTTGCTGAACCTGGCCCGTGATCTGAGTATTCTTGTCTACCATCTTGTACTGTTTGCTCCGTTGTTATCGACCCGGCCTGTCCGACCACGCTTTCCATCTGGCTCCCACCAGCTGTACGCCATTGGCGGCAGTCGTTACCACAGCTGGGGTTACTCGGGGGCCGCGACCTGGTCTCAGGCTGCGTCAAGTCTATCCCCACCATCAGAGGCCCTGGAGAAGGGCAGCCTGGGGCTTAGACTCCACGCCCTGAGGGACTCTGGTCTGTGAGTAGCGGCTGTTGTCAGTCGCTGCATGACCCTGCCATTAGGCCTGCCTGCCCATTCCTCCGCTCCTGCCCTGACACATGGATTAAAAAAAAAAATGCAGTAACAATAAGTATTCAAAAGACATGTAAAATCAAAGATGAAGCCGAACTCCAGGCAAATATCTAAATACACTGATGAAATACATACTGTATAAGGGAGCTGTGTTTACTGGCCATGGGAGAATATGGCTGTGTAAAACACAATTAAGTAAATGACCACATGTGTGGTCTTTATGGACTGAGCTGAGGTTGCATTTACAGTACCTGTCTATTACATGGCCAGATGAGGTGTGCGGCAGTCTCTCTCATTTTGCTTGTAGGCTCTGAGTCTGGGCGAACCCATCCCCAGCCTGCACTCTCATGTTTCAATAGTATCCATCCTACAGGACATCAACAGTCTGAGCAGGAATCACCAAGCAATAATCTAGGACCACACTTTTACATTTACAGCTGGTTGAATGGGAAGTGAATGAGTAGCAGCAGACTAATAAGGTCTTCTGTTTGCTTGTTATCCTATTAGCATGTTGCATGTCAGAACACATACAAGTGTTTTCTCTCAGTTCTGTCCCTCACTCTACCAGTCTAAATGAGGCTGCAAAAGGCATTCTAAGAGACTGACACAAAATTAAACTGGAATTTAAAGTTCAAGTTGCAAGTTATAAATAATGCATGTATGCATACTTGCAAATCTGTGTCTATTGTGGCTTTCTCAATATTTTCCTCAGCTACTGTATAGACACAGCAAGATCCTAGATTCTCTATAATTTCCTGCTTTGAGCTCTACGGAGTACACAGCCAGAAGGTCTTGGGACTCTCCACACTTCCTTTAAAGTATTTCAGTATGATTCTACTTTTTAATATGGAGCAGAGACTTTCACTGCTAGACATGTCCGATTTTGTTTCGTTTTGATTTGTTTTTTGGATGAAAAGATTCGGATGTATCCAAATATCCGAAAGGATACAAAAATGAATGGCAACAAGTCTGAAAAAAAAGTTAGAATGAAATCAATGAATGCTTTTGTTTCAATTGTTTCATTTGGATAGTGTCATATGACATGATAGTAGTTCGGGCCCATGGGAAAATTAATTAAATTTTTGTTTGATAATTTGGATAACAAATGCATTTAAATGTTGTTCCATTTGTTAATTCAGATGCACATGATATTGATATTGTCCAATCAGCTCATCCTATTTCTTGGTGGGTTGGACTAGAACACGAAAATATCATTCCGATTCAAATCCTTCTGATTCAAACCCATCCAATTCGATAATATATCCAATATATAGCAATCTTCCAGAAAAATTGCAAAATTTTTCGAATCCTTCCAGACCAATGACTATATGAAATGAATGACAGAGATATGAAACAAATTCCAGTTCAACATAACAAATATAACAAAAAAAATCCTTCAGTGAATTAATGCATACGAAATGAAGATTTCTGAAGTGCACATGTCTATTCACTGTACAGAACATTGTGTCTCCTACCAGTTCCGATCTGCATTGTCCTTTCCTATTCCATTGGCAGCATATTATCGTAAAACAAGTAGCACATTGCTGATAAAAAAGCAGTAAACAGGAAGGATTAGAGTGGGGATAGAACATGCCGTCTGCCAAAGAATGAAAGTGACTCCTACAAAAAAACTTCCTGTGTGGGAATAGTTCCATCACTTCTTTTAGATAGGAGTGCCAACATCATCACCTTCTATTAATGGCAAATATAAGTGGCAGATTGCTTATAGAAAACATGAAATATTGAGCAAACAGGGAAACATAAATATTTAACATAGATTTGCAAGTGTACAAGCATGCACTTTTTAACCTCCAAATTTAGAGTGTGTGCATTTAAAATATATACATATATACTTTAGTTCTGCTTTAAATTCAAGGACTTGCACCAGATGCATTTAGATTGGATTAAATTTAATTAGTTATTAATGAATACCAAGCTGCATTAATGTGTGTCTTTTATATCTGTCTGGAGTTCAGCATTAAAGGCAAAAACAAATTAATTGAATAGCTAAATGCATTCTACAAAGAGTTTCCTCCCAAACCACTCTTCCAGTCAGGAGACAATTTGTAATACACAGATCCCAGTTAACTAACCTGCAATAGCCCTAGTCCTACAAACAGTACACTGTCCCGTTACTATATGAGGAGGTCAAGATGACAAGGGTAGTGTATTGCACCCCTAGAAGTGGAGTCATGGATTGCTAGGGGAGTAGAAGATCACAGATGCCAAGAAATTGGACCAGCTAACTTGAGTTGGAAAGTACTGATGTCGGATGAGTAGAATCGTGGAGTCAGGGAACAAGCTAAGTTTAGTAACAGTTGGGCCGAGAGGTACCAAATCATGAACAGAGTCCAGGTCAGAAACAGGCAAGCATGCAAGCAGTGAAGTTCAAGAATTGGAAGGTAGAAATTTGATCTAAAGTCCAGACTGAGGTCAATAACATGGATGAGCAGCAGACATAAACTGGCAAGGGTAATCCAGAGAAGAGGCAGATGTAGCAGGGTCAGGAATGGAGTCAAGGAGGCTTAAGGAACACAGATAACAAGGGAATAAGCTCAAAGATCATGCAGTGGTGATGGCTTGCAGGCCTCATGTCAGGGCTCCCAGGTGTGACCAGAGGTGTGTGACTGACGCAGGGAAACGCAGACTTCAGATATGTGATAAACAATATAATTTATTAACACTAACAATACAAACATAAACGCAGTGCAATACTAAACATAATACAGTGCAAACAAACCAAACCAACCACCCACAGATAACAGTACATACAAGCAAGCGTCGTCAGGCAGGCCGGGTCGATATCAATTGGGCAGGTAGGTACAGGGGGAGCAAGCGGAGATTGGTCGGGGTCACAGGCCAGGTTCAGCAGGTAGCTAGCAGCGTAGTACAGAGGGTCAGGCAGAGGGATGGTCAGGGTCACAAGCCAGGGATCAGAACAGGTAGCAGGCAGTGTAGTACAGAGGGTCAGGCAGAGGGATGGTCAGACAAGCCAGGGATCAGAACAGGTAGCAGAGAATCAGACAGGAACAGAGAGCAGGAACAGGATACAGGGCCCAAGAGAAACACAACACCAAGGCAGAGTCTGCAAGTCTGGCCATCCCTTAAATACCCCAGCATAATCAGTTCCAGGTGTTAGCTGGCTGCAAAGTTGGGTCTCTGATTGCTGGGAGCACCCGCTGGCCAGCCCTGGTACTGCAGATCAAAAGGCAGGTGAGTCCCACCATTGCTGGCTAGTCCATTCCTGACACCTCAGGTTTAAATAATCCACTAGGTGCCAGAATCTGTGGTGAATGGGACCTTGCATGCAAGAGCAAGCTGCTGTGCACAAACATTTATGTACATGCACATGACAATGAGCACAATCTCACTGACAGCTGGCTAGAGGTTTCTCACATATACACTATATAATTAATATAACATGAAATTGGGGCTCTGCAGCTCCTATCATAATTTTTCAACCCACTACTTTATATTACCTGATTCTTTTAGAGGTGTCACAACAGTAAAAATTTCCTTGCACTTTGTCTTGATGTGCATTGAAAGAGTATCCAGAAAAAAAAATCAGTACATATTTTCAACACATGCATATTTCTCCATAATTAGTCACCTCAAAAT
The DNA here is from genome assembly GCF_062004578.1 of Staurois parvus. Taxonomy (NCBI): domain Eukaryota; kingdom Metazoa; phylum Chordata; class Amphibia; order Anura; family Ranidae; genus Staurois; species Staurois parvus. Next base: position 2,829,923 of record NW_028318000.1, read on the forward strand.
GCTGCAAGTCCAGGAAAAACTTGTTGCTCCTAACAAATTAAGTGAGCTTGCAACAACTATTTTGCACTGACAACACACTTCCTCTTATGCTCTAAAATCCTCTAAATTATGTAGATTAACCCTTTCACTACCAGGTACAGACCAGCTGATTCCAGCTGGCCAGGCCTGTATGGTGTACAGCCCTTCATTCCTCCTTTGTTATAAGCTCATAGTCAGTTCAGTGGCCATGAGCTTATACCAAAACTGTTCAGCAAACACTTCTGAACAAAATAATAGCTCTGATCAGTGGCTGACAATCCGACTATTCAACTAAAATGTGGCACCCCCTTCCTCGTCACTGCTGCCGCTGCTATTCCACTGGGATTCTTACCCCCATCACCTACAATTCTCCTATGCCCACCTCTCTAAACTTTGCACCCATTTTCTCTACCCCCCTGCCTTCCCCCACACCCCCCTGCACCGATCCTATCCATCCTCCTCCACTGATCCTGCCTACCGTCTCCTGCAGCTTCAGACCCTATCTCTCCACTGCCCTCTGGCCGGCTTTCTATGCTGCTGGGGAGCAGCAGATTTTTAAAAAAAACACAATAGTGCATGTGCAACCACCACCGTTCTGACCCCCCTTGTAGTGCCCCCCCAGCTAACCTCTGTCACCCTCCCTGTAGTGCTGTAATCTTTCCCTCCCTCCCTGCTGCCAGCTGCAGCTGTTGCTCGGTAGGGAGATGCTGTCCGGATGGAGAGTGTGGGGGGTGCTGATAAATATGTGTTTATGAATACAGACCGCAATCTGTACAGATCGCTTCTGCGATCATTGATTGCTGTCATATAGTAACCTGTGTTTACTACGTAACCATTCATGAATTAATGCAGAGATCGCTATTCATTCATGCGCATTGATGTTACAGAGAAAGGGACTGAACTCTGTCTTCAGTCCCTTTCTCTGCCTCAAAAAAGAGTCATCAGGAGTCTGTTTAGACCTCTGATATCTCACCAAAGCCCTCCCCCCCAAAAAAAAAAGAAAAACAAAATAACAAAATATTACACATACAAGTGTAAAAATAACTAAATATATTATTATTATTATTATTATTAATAATAATAATAATAATAATAATAATAATAATAATAATAAACACATAGTAAAACCCTTTTCACACCAGTAAAGCGCTGAGCAAACTGTTGGCGCTATATAAATCATGTATTATAATAATAATAATAATAATAATAATACTAGACATACTACAGTGTATGCCCCTGCATGTTTACCTGCATGGGCATGCTTAGGCATTCCATGCATCTCCATGAAGGCAGTTCTATTGATGTCAATTGGGATTCAGCTGCATGGACTCAGCCGCTGCTCTGTGACATCCATGTGGGTCCATGTGCTTGTCCCTGAGCTCAACTGTCGGGGCTGTGCACCCACACCAATGTCAGGTTGGGAGCAACAGCTGTGTCCCTGCAGCCACTGCATCCCAATTGACATCAGTGGAACTACCTGCATGGGGATGCACGGAACACCTAAGCATCCCCATGCAGGTAAACATGGCCCTCCATGGGCATACACTTTAGTACACCTAATGTGAATGAGGCCTTAGTAGGAATTTAGCAGGAATTTTGTAAATTATGTTATTTTTGTGTCCGCTGATAATGATTTTACTGTATTTGTAGTGAAAATAGCAATTTGATAAACATTTGTGCAATTATTGCGGGGCCTAAAAAATCTGAAGCACACTTTCTTTATTCTACAGGTTATGTGCTTTCAGAAAACATACAGTCTGGGGGTATTTTACAAATTCTGAAAGCTGTAAGGGAAAAATGTTAACCTTCACTTTTCACCATTTCATAAAAAGACACAATTTAAAATTTACAAATATTTGATTTTTATTAACTGAATACAGTTGTAACTTTTATATTTAGTAGAAATTTAGCAGGAATGTGGCACATTTTTCTTTTATTCTACAGATCATATGCTTTCAGAAAATATATGGTTTGGGAGGTCTTTTAAAATCCCTGAAACCTGTAAGTTAAAAATGATAACCTCCAGTTTTGTGCACCTTTAGCTTTCATCATTTCACAAAAAGAACCAATTTAAAATGTACAAATATTTGTTATTTATTAACTCAATACAGCTTAGTTTTTATATTTAGTAGGAATTTAGCAGGACATTTGCAAGTTTTGCTGTGTTTGTGTCCACAAATGATTTTTGTGCATTTTTAGCAAAAAAAATGGTTTTGATAAACATTTGCATAAAAAAATTAGTAGCACCTTCTTTTTATTCTAATGGTCATATGCTTTGAGAAATTGTATGGTTTGGGGGGTCTTTCCCAAATTCTTAAAACTGTAAGAGAAAAATAAAAAAAGCAAAGGAAAAGTCTGGCCACCTGATTTTAAAAGTGGAGCGCATAGCTTGGCAGCAAAAGGGTTAAAGGGAAAGGAGAGGGTGGGGGTAAGGTATTCTGTAGCCCTAAAAAGCATTCTGTACTTTAGTGACACCACTCTTCTATAGATGCAACACATTGAGTGAATGAGTGTTGTCACCCTAGGACAGGAAGTGTTACTGGTTTGATCACCAAGGGAAAATAAGTTTTTAACTGTATTGACACTTTTGTAGCCAGATTGGGATAACACCTACTTTATATTTGCTACACATCCCCTTTTTTGTATATAGTGTAACATAAAAATAAAAATTGCAGTTCCAATTTTAAAATGCTCTAACCTCCAGCCAAGAAAAGTCTCTTTGTTTATGAGGAGGCTAGGCAGCTGTGTTTGAAGTAATTACCACTGTCTGAACTGTGTAGGCAGATACTCATTATCAACTAGGACTAGATTCGGATGAAACTCTCCTAAGAAAGGGTTGAAGGTGTAGAGGCTGGGCTTAAATGTTAATGAGGACAGACTTGGGATAGGCTCACACTAAAAGTTAGTCAGCTGGCTGAACGAAAAAAAAAAAGAAAAACTGAACTAGTTTTCTCAGCCACACATTCAAGATGGATGCGGAAGTCCTCCCTGCTGTGTCATTGTATTCTGACAGCTGGAATCTCCTGCCATCAGAACAGGGCTGGGACAAGGGGGTAAACAGGAGGGGAGGCTGCCCTGGGCACTGTGGTATCATGTGAAGTGGGGGTGGGGGGGCACTGCAAGAAGATTGAGGCCAACACGATTTGTGCTGGGAAGGGGAATTTGGGAGAGAGGCAGGGTGTAAGACTAGTTCTAGGAAATTTGGGGGGTGTTAGGAGTAGTGATTTAGGGGGATTTGTGCTGGGAGGGGGATAGAGGAAGAGGACTTGTGCTAGGAGGGGGGATTAGGGGCAGGGAGTTGTGCTAGAAGAGGTGATATGGTAGAGAGAAGAGGGGAGTTGTGCTAGGAGGGGAAATTTGTTTTTTGCTGAGGGGTATTTTAGCAGGGATGATGGGGGTATTTGTGCTAAGAGGAGACATTTGGGAGGATTAATGCTAGGAGTGGGTATTGGGGGGATTTGTGCTGAGAAGGGGAATTCAGAGTGAGGGGCATATGTACTCAAAGAGGAAATTTGAGGGGGAGAGGATTTGTGTTAGGAGAGGTGAATTTTTTTGGGAGAAGGGAATTTGTGCCAGGAGCATTTAGGGAATTGGAGGGGGGGGGGGGGTGGTGGCAAAGATTTGTTCTGGGAGGGGGGATTTCAGCAGGGGGTAGATTTCTTCTGGGAGGAAGGTAGATTTATGATTAGGGGATAAGCATGTAGATTAGTGCTCAATTTTTTTGGGAGGTTTTTGTGACACATGAAGTTCATGCATCTTGGGGGGCAAAGTTTGGCATGTTCACCCTCTAGATGACCTTGTCCCAGCACTGCATCCGAATACAGGCTGACAGGCTGCATGTACTGTTCAAGCAAAAATATATTAACAAGCTAGTTTATGAAAAGTTGATCAATAGATCGACTTCTCATGAACAGAAACGTCCCTACATGGATTCAAATGTGTGCAGTTCCTGCTGGACTGGCCTAATTTCAATCCATGTATGGCCAGTTTTACACTGTTCAAAAAACCTTGCAGTCAGTCATGATACCTCCTCCTGGGGAACATCTAAAAGGTGAAATAAATAAATACATGAATAAATAAATAAATAAATAAAAATAGGCATACTGAGTGACAGGAAACATATACCAAACATATGGTGGGGTTTTCTCAAATTTGACTGAAAAAAGTAGAAATACACTTTAAAAACCCTGAAAAAAAAAAGAAACCAATTGCAGCCAGCACTTCTAATGACTGGTAAACTGAGATGTCTTGCATGTTTATTGGCTTGGGTTTAGATACATTTTAACCTGATTTAAACTCTCACTATGTGTAGTAATCCTTCAATGGTTTTCCACAAGTCTCTACTATGAGAGCCCAAAGTCAAGGCTTTTAAATGACAATGCTACATGCTTCTATTATTATTATTATTATTATTATTATATACAGGTACTTCTAAAGACTCTATTCAAAGCTGTCCTTATTGATTTGAGTGTAAACAGCTGTATTACCCTATACAATCTTTCATTTGACAGTAGTACTTAGACAAATGTGTTTTCATGTACAGAGAAATTCTGAAAGATCTTCTTAAATGTTCAAGGTTATACAGTATGAGCTATCAGTGTGTTATTTTCCTAATATTGCATAGAAGATATTTTCTGTTTATTTCTGCTAGAAGAACACTTCTTCAGTAACTACTAAAATCCACTATAAAAGATTTGTACAAGGCACTGATGTATTTTAGCAGCCACAGGATGTCACTGTTGAACTAAATATAATAAAATATGTGTTGCTGCCTGAAAGAGATTAGTTGAGAAGATCATTCTGTTCTGCTACTACCATTCTGCAATCATGGGCTACCAAAATGTTGATGACTTGTAGCAGTCTTTAAATTAATGGGGAATGATTGGAAAACTCTGCAAAATGTTTAAAGATAATAACAACTTCTAGGTTTTCCTACAGTAGCTACATATGCGTTTTCTTTTATGTTTCCATTGACATGTTTTCTGTGGAGTATCTTCAGGATTATTCAGAGTGGCAAAGAGCAATGTGCGAAGTGCAGTTACCTATAATAACAACCTATTAGAATGTATCTCTCAGTGACCTCACTTAAGTAAACTGGAATAAAGCTGTGCCTGCTATTACAACTGAATAAAGCACAGCTTCTTTTTATTTAATGCATTCTATTGTGCTATCAAGATAAATAAATCTGATATTTTGAAAGTCATAATAATAGAAACAGAACAAAAGCACTTTAAGGGAAATGAACAACATGGGATGTATAAAAATTAAAAGGATCAAACATGGGATTGTTGCTCAAACTAATCAGTTACAAACAGATAGGGAATTACAATGAATACCGTATTTGCCGGCGTATAAGACGACTGGGCGTATAAGACGACCCCCCTAATTTTCCTGCTAAAATGTAGTGTTTGGGCTATACTCGCCGTATAAGACTACCCCTCTTCCAATGCACACCAGTGGGAGGAATAGTGCCCCATCATTGATGTCAGTGGGAGGAATAGTGCCCCATCATTGGTGTCAGTGGGAGGAATAGTGCCCCATCATTGGTGTCAGTGGGAGGAATAGTGCCCCATCATTGATGTCAGTGGGAGGAATAGTGCCCCATCATTGGTGTCAGTGGGAGGAATAGTGCCCCATCATTGGTATCAGTGGAAGGAATAGTGCCCCATCATTGGTATCAGTGGGAGGAATAGTGCCCCATCATTGGTGTCAGTGGGAGGAATAGTGCCCCATCATTGGTGTCAGTGGAAGGAATAGTGCCCCATCATTGGTATCAGTGGGAGGAATAGTGCCCCATCATTGATGTCAGTGGGAGGAATAGTGCCCCATCATTGGTATTAGTGGCAGGAATAGTGCCCCATCATTGGTGTCAGTGGAGGAATAGTGCCCCATCATTGGTGTCAGTGGGAGGAATAGTGCCCCATCATTGGTATCAGTGGGAGGAATAGTGCCCCATCATTGGCATTAGTGGCAGGAATAGTGCCCCATCATTGGTATTAGTGGCAGGAATAGTGCCCCATCATTGGTGTCAGTGGAGGAATAGTGCCCCATCATTGGTGTCAGTGGGAGGAATAGTGCCCCATCATTGGTATCAGTGGGAGGAATAGTGCCCCATCATTGGTATCAGTGGCAGGAATAGTGCCCCATCATTGGTATCAGTGGGAGGAATAGTGCCCCATCATTGGTATCAGTGGGGGGAATAGGTGCCCCATCATTGGTATCAGTGGCAGGAATGGTGCCCCATCATTGGTATCAGTGGCAGGAATAGTGCCCCATCATTGGTGTCAGTGGGAGGAATAGTGCCCCATCATTGATGTCAGTGGGAGGAATGGTGTCCCATCATTGGTGTCAGTGAGGGGTGGAATAGTGCCCCATCATTGGTGTCAGTGGGGGGTGGAATAGTGCCCCATCGTTGGTGTCAGTGGGGGGGAGGAATAGTGCCCCATCGTTGGTGTCAGTGGGAGGAATAGTGCCCCATCATAGGTGTCAGTGGGAGGAATAGTGCCCCATCGTTGGTATCAGTGGGAGGAATAGTGCCCCATCATTGGTATCAGTGACACCAATGATGGGGCACTATTCCTCCCACTGAGACTTGCTGACCCTGTTCTCGTATGGTGCTGCTGCAGCCAGCATATGTGGTTGCAGCAGCACCTCTACACAGCACATTTACCTGCTGCTCCGGCACTCAATTTTCGCGGGGCCGCTCGGCTCCGCCCCCTCGCCGGTGATTGGCCGCCTGTGTGCCTTTCCTGAGCTACAGTTCTGGCGGCCAATCACCGGTGAGGAGGCGGAGCCAAGCAGCCGCACGAACATCCAGTGGCCGAACTGAAGGAGACGCCGCGCTTCCTGGACCGGATCGTCGTGGGACTGGATCCAGGTAAGAGACATCAGCCCCTGCAAACCCCTGTACTTAATGCCGCAGCCCCCCTAACATGTGTACCGGCGTATAAGACGACCCCCGACTTTTGAGAAGATTTTCAAGGGTCAAAAAGTCGTCTTATACGCCGGCAAATACGGTAAGTGTATATCTGGAACATGCAAATTGTTGGTCTCTTGTAAATTTAAACTGACATTAAAGGCAATTAAAAAAAAAATAATAATAATAAAAAACATGCCATACTTACCTGCTCTTTCAGGTTTTGCACAGAGCAGCCCTGATCCTCCTCTTCTCTGGTCCCCCTGCTGGGATTCCTGTCCTCTTCCTCCTGCGAGTGCTACCTGAACAAGCAGCTTGCTATGGGGGCATCCAAACAGGCTCACTCCTGAGCCTCTGTATTGTGTGTCCACTCACACACCCTGCCGCTCTCTCTTCTCATTGGCTCACTGGCTGTGATTGACAGCAGTGGGAGCCAATGGCTCCCGCTGCTGTTTCTGCCAATGAGGAGAGAGAGTCTCTGGAGAGCTAAGACTCTTATTCGCATTTCTGGATCACGTTGGGCTCAGGTAAGTATTAAGAGTGTCTGGGGGGACTGCTGCACACAGAAGGTTTTTTTAACCTTCATGCATAGAATGCGTGAAGGTAAAAAACCTTAAGCCTTTCCAACCACTTTTAAGCCCCAGTTCAGTCTAAACCCTTTCCACTGTGCTCCCCCCACACACACCTATCTAGAACAGATTACTAGATTACTATTTGAGCTACATAACTGGCAAATAGACTTTCAAGTATGAATGTGACAGGTGACAGCCTTGAACAGCATTTTATCTTGGAGAGGTAAGTATTTCAGCCATTCTTTGGTCCCTTGCACACTGTACTAATGTATAAGTATCATACATTCCTGGCAGAAAAAACACGAATGTGGGCATGTATTTACACGTATGCACACCCAAGCAAAAACATTCTTCTAGCTTTAATTTAATGAAGGAAATGTGGTATATGCATGTATTGGGACATATTTGAGCATGTTTGGGTGTACACAATCAAAAATACAGACCAGCACTTACTGAAAAAAACACAGTGCATGTTTACATGTCTGTGTGTACAGGTACATTGAAAACAATGGGCTGCATTTAAATCCATAAAACAAAAATTTCCTGTATGCCTGAAAACAGAATTTCAGGCAGCAGTGTGCAGGAGGCCTACTCGTGGGATATCCATCACAACAGTATTTAAAAAAATATTCTTATGATGATATTTGAGTAATGACATGTTTCAAGAGGTTTCAATAGGCACTAGGACCCTGATTTACTAAAGGACTAGAACTTATTCATTTGAAAAGTCATTTATCACTAATCTTATTTAATGAGATAAATAGTGGAAATTCAGCTTGCATAAAATATCCAATCAAGTGCAAAAAAAAAATATATTTTTTTATTTCATATGATCGGTTGATTGCAGTCAGCATACATTTTCCTCATACATTTAAAGATAATTTTGGCCAAAACCATAGGAGTCACAGGAGTGCATTTACTTTTGCTCTCCTGTGAACCAGAATCAGTTGATAGTGGACTGACGTCACAGGGTCACTCCAAGCACTGGAAGGATGCTGACTACATTGTTGAGATCTACCTGGATGCCTGATCTACAGCTGGCTTGACCTCTGAGAGTATGTGTAAGAGCCAGAGCAAGTTGTGTCCACCCCTCCTCAGCATGGCATTCCAGTGAGGGGGCAGAACAGAGAGTGGTAATTGACAGTCACCACTTACAGCTCAGAATGGATTGAGAATTGAGAAATTCTTGGGTTTAGAGCCCATGGGCGAGAGCTGCAGCATCAGATCAATACTGCAGCATGGAGGTGAGTATGTATATTTGTTTTCTTCTAAGCTCATATTTCTCCTTTAACATAAGTGAAATTATCTTTGTAAAGAGAAAATCCATTTAGCTGAGTGAATGAAGTTGTGTTGTGTTCAGTCATCCAATCATATGCGAATATAAACCCTGTTTTCCATTAACTGGATATTCTTTGAAAGTGAATTTTCACTTTTTTTAACTTCACTAAGATTAGCAAAAATTATTTTTGTAAAGTTAAGATTCACATTGAAGTGCACATGCTCTACTCCTTTAGTAAATCAACCCCACCATGTTTAGTAATCGGGTCAAACCAACCAAAACTAGAATTCTAGTTAATGCACACACATTGTGGTAGCTCTTTCATTATATAAGCCGTTGTGTGTTCATAATTATCTGTATACTTAAAATACACTATATTGCTAAAAGTATTGGGACACCTCTCCAATTCATTGGATTCAGGTGTTCCAATCACCTCCATGGCCACAGGTGTAACAAATCAAGCACCTAGGCATGCAGACTGCTTCTACAAACATTTGTGAAAGAATGGAACACTCTCTGGAGCTCAGTGAATTCAGGATTGGTACCATGATAGGTTGCTTCCTGTGCAATAAATCCATCTGTGACATTTCCTTGCTACTAAATATTCCACGGTCAACTGTTACTGATATTGTAATATTGTAACAAAGTGGAAGCAACTGGGAATAACAGCAACTCAGCCACAAAGTGGTAGGCCATGTAAAATGACAGAGCAGGTTCAGTGCATGCTGAAGCACAGTGCACAGAAGTCGCCAACTGTCTGCAGAGTCATTAGCTAAAAACCTCCAAACTTCATGTGGGCTTTAGATTAGCACAACAACAGTGTGTAGAGAGCTTCATTGAATGGGTTTCCATGGCCGAGCAGCAGCATCCAAGCCTTACATCACCAAGTGCAATGCAAAGCATCGGATGCAGTGGTATAAAGCACACTGCCACTGGACTCTAGCACAGTGGAGACATGTTCTCTGGAGTGATGAGTCACGCTTCTCTGTCTAGCAATCTGATGGATGTGTCTAGGTTTGGTGGTTGCCAGGAGAATGGTACCTGCCTGACTGCATTGTGCCAATTGTAAAGTTTGGTGGAGGAGGGAATATGGTGTGGGGTTATTTTTCAGGGGTTGGGCTTGGCCCCTTAGTTCCAGTGAAGGGAACTCTTAAAGCGTCACCATTCCAAGACATTTTGGACAATTTCATGCTCCCAACATTGTGGGAACAATTTGGGGATGGCCCCTTCTTGTTCCAACATGACTGCACACCAGTGCACACAGGCAAAGTCTAAGACATGGATGAGCAAGTTTGGGGTGGAGGAACTTGACTGGCCTGCACAGAGTCCTGACCTCAACTTGATAGAACACCTTTGGGATGAATTAGAGTGGATACTGTGAGCCAGGCCTTCTTGTTCGACATCAGTGCCTGACCTCACAAATGTGCTTCTGGAAGAATGGTCAAACATTCCCATAGACACCCTCCTAATCCTTGTGGACAGCCTTCCCAGAAGAGTTGAATCTGTTATAGCTGCAAAGGGTGGGCCAACACAATATTGAACCCTATGAACTAAGACTGAGATACCATTAAAGTTCATGTGCATGTAAAGGCAGGTGTCCCAATACGTTTGGCAAAATAATGTATTTATTAAAGTTACTTGTATAGCACTGTCAGTACAAATATATATTTGTACAGTCACATCAGTACCTAACCTTCAAGGGGAATACAATCTAAAGGCCCTAACTCACATTCATACATACACATACTAGGGCCAATTTAGACAGGATCAATTTAGATAGCATGTCTTTAGAGTGTGAGAGGAAACCCACGCAGGTGCAGGGAGAACATGCAAACTCCAGGCAGGTGGTGCCATGGTTGGGATTGGAACCAGTGCTAACCATTTAGCCACTATGTCTGCACCTTTTCATAGTCCCCTTAAGCCATCATAAACCCCCAACCACAGATGAACAAAGCTATACACTGACCTCCATGGACTACACAGACCTCCAAAAACCACTCACACAGACACCACCTAGAACATTTTATCCGTGTTTTAACCCTGCACCCTGCTTTATTACAACTCTTGGCTGCCATAGTGGAGCTGGACTCATGCATGCATATTTCATGTTTTACACGTTTCAGACATTTTACACATTTAACCACTTGTCTACTGGGCACTTTCACCCCCTCCCTGCTGTAACACCAGCTCCCTTACCGCCCAATTCCCCGTTGTGACATCTAATTGGAATTTCTCTTCCCGCTAGCTGTCACAATTAAAAAAAACTCACAGAGTTCTATGAATGGGAAACTAAAAGTCCTAACAGCCTTTGCAGTTGTGAGCACGTAGTTTTCAATGAACTACCACGGCACTGTTGAGCACTGCGGTGGTTCATTGATTCTTCCTGTCAGTGTGAAACTGCCTGTCCATATGGTGTACGAGCTGACAGCTCATGCTGACAGTCTGCAGGAGTCCTGCATTGCACCAGCGATCTGCTGATTGCTGGTGCGATGCTTCCTGGCAAAAAAAAAAAGTAAATGCACATTTTTACCTGCAAACAAATGTGCATTTATTTGTTTATTTTTTTAAAGTGAAGGTATCCTTTAAAGCTTGCAGCAGTCATCTTTAATTGCACAAGGATATATGATAATAAAAACAAAGGGCAAAGATAGGTTATCAGCTGGACAAGGCATTGATCATTGCATGTTAGCTAGAAAGGAACCAAGAACTTGTGTATTACAGTGATTCGTATGCATTAGGATTTCAACATTAAATATAGTTAGGACACTTCTAATGGTTCTGTTCATGAAAGTGTTTCATTCTGTTTGATTTCTGAACTGTTAGATCAGTTGCACTTTATAGCCTTTATCTTCCCAGCATGATACTTGTACAATATACCACTATGCTACTTTTCATAACTCACCTATGCTGCACATTTTAGAATCAATAGCATTTGTCTGCTTTCTAGAACAATGCAAAAGCCAAATGAAACAAGTTTGTTTGCTGAAAAATGCTTTTTATTATTGCCTGCATTATTTGTGTCTACCTTCATTCAACGTATGCGTGGGCATGCAGACATGCTTCCTTTAAAAATGAAAAAAAAAAGACAGTATAACAGATAAAATGGAACTATCTGTGAAATCATAAATCATATATATAATTCACTTGTACAGTAGCATCAACAGAGCAGTTTTTTTCTAACTGTAGATCAGTATTTTTCCACTTTCTGTAACAGTCCAAACTGTCCAAACTGTGAAAAAACATTTTTAAAAAACTATTATTTTTTTACATGCTGTCACCAGTCAGTATCCCTGATCACCACCACACCAGTCATATGATGACACTGTACTTCTCTGGTGACAGTATGTAAAACAAAAATTGTGAAGAAAAAGTGTATTTAAATGTATTAATTTTCCCAAAAATTGTGACAACAAATTACAACTTAAAAAAAACTCATCATGTCCCTTACTAAATACCTTAGACTTGTCTACTTTCCAAAAAGGAGTCTTTTGAGGGGTATTTGTACTGTCCTGGCATTTTAGGGTCTTAAGAAAAGAGGCTGTCAGTGCATCGGGATTAATCAATTTCCAAATATATATAACATAGTTTGTAGACTCTATAACTTTCACACAAACAAAATATTATACACTAATTTGGGTTATTTTTTATCCAGGAAATGCAGGAGAATACATTTTGGTCTAAATTTATGAAAAAAGGATTGCTTATTTGCAAAATTTTATATTAGAAATTGTGTATTTTTAATTTGGGCACAGTGTTGCATGACTGAGTAATTGCCGTTCGTTGTTTTTCAACACTGAAAGCTGACAATTGACCTGGGCAGGATGAGGTGAAAGTGTCCGGTACAGGGGCGGACTGACCATGTGGAAACTCGGGCACTGCCCGAGGGCCGGGGTCAGTAGGGGGCCCCATGAGATGCCCATGTTACCTTTTTCATAGGCTTTTTTGAGTTTGGGATCCCCTATTGCCCGTGGGCCCCATGAGTTGTCAGTCCACCCCTGGTCCAGTTTTGAAGTGATTAAACATTTTTCCAAAAGAAAAAGAACTAATGCTTCAACTGCTTAAGCAGTGTTACTTTGTCTTAAATTGTCTTTTACAATGTTCGTAAAGTAATTTTAAACCTACAGATCCATTTGAGACTACTCTGTCCATAGGCTGACAATGCTGGTGTGCAATTTACTGAAGAATGAACAGTGTTGTCATGCTGTAAAAAAAAAACAACATACCCACTAGCAGGATCACTTGGTGATAAAACTATGTTACAGGAGGAACATAATACATTTATATTGAATGGGCAAAAAAAAACATTCCTGTGTCAGTGGTGTCTCTAGAAGGAAAAACATCCATATGTCATTGGTGTTACTGATAGTTAAAATGTCCCAGCACTGATGGTGTCATTGGAAGAAAACATTTTCCTGCATCTGTGGTGTCACTGGAAGGAATAAAATGTTCCTGTGTTGCTAATGTCACTGGAAGTAAAAATGTCCCAGCAGTGGTGGTGTCACTGGAAGGAAAAAATGTCCCTTTATTAACCTCCCTGGCTGTAATCCTGAGTGTGGCTCGAGGATAATTTTCAGTACCAAAAGCGGTAACCCCGAGCAACACTTGAGATTACACTGTAGTGCATAGTGTAACTTACCTTGTCCCTGCGATACCCCGATGTCCTCTCCCTGTGTCCTCTGGCTGATGTCCTCCCACTGTGTCTTCCGGCCGATGCCGGCATCCGTCTTCCGTGGTTCCTTTCCCCTCGAGTGCCGCGACAAAGGGGGGCGGCACCGGCAGAAGATTAAAAAAAGTAAAAACATGATATACACACAATACATTGTAATCTCTTAGGATTACATTACTGTATCAAACCATTTCACCCAAGTGCTTTGTCCAGTGCCCTGCCTGCACTTTTACCGTTCTTTCTGCCTGGAAACTTGAGAACATCTATGGCATCCATAAAGCGTCCCTTTAGGTCAAAAGTGGTTTTAGACCAGCTAGAAAGCAGCGATAGTGAATTAGAATCACTTGCAGAATTGAGTGATAGTGATTAGTGGGGAAATTCGTCATCAGACACTGAAATTTCCATCAAAACAATGTACCGCTTTGACATTCAAAAATAATGACATAATCAGATCGCCAGGGAAGTTAATGGTGTTACTGAAAGTAAAATATTCCACTATGTTGTTGGTTTCAGTCTGAGGAGGAGTGATTGGCATCTATGTCAGTGGGATGAAGGAGGGGAGGAGAATTCTGAGGAGTGCATGGAACTAAAGGGTTCTCAGAGGCTCTGAGGAATAAATGAGGGACTGGAAGGGCTGGAAGGGATCATTCAAATGGAAAGCTATCGTTGCTGTTGTTTGACAGGAGGAAAGGGGGACATACAGTATGTCGCTACCACCAGTTTTAACCCTGAAAATACTGATCTACTATGCTGATTTACTGTTACTAATGATATTTAAAAGGCCAACCTCAGGACTTTCTGGGCAAACGCAGCCAGTTGTGCAATGACATAAGTGAAAGATTGAGCACCAAAACAGTCAAATGCGGGGTATGCCTACCATATGTGGAGAAGGGTGCCATTCAGGGTGTTGCAGCACAAACACCTCTCCAGGATAGCACCAACACCTGTACCAACGTGTGAGGAGTTTGTAGTTCCTCTCTTCGGTATGAGAGGAGCTGCTATATTTAAAAGTGAGAACAAAAGCTTTATCTCAATATGTGTCCGGTATGTCATGGCCCATTCCTCTTTCCATGTCCTGGTTGTAAAATGGACGCTGAAGGAACACCCCAGAAAGGAGGACATTGTATAGCTGAGAAACAGTATGTGGGCAGGCTGGGTCAAACAGTTTTAGAGTTCAATTGTCCCAGTCTCTAGTTGCCATTGAGAAAGTAATGTAATTGGAGGTAAGGTAACCATCTCCTCTTGCAAGGGGTATCTGGGGTCACAAGCTCCCTAAACGATTTGGTATCTAAGGCCCCATATGCCTGAATGACCGGAGATGGCCTTGAGTCTTGCAAACCTAGGAAGTGGTAGCAATTCATGCCAGTAGGGAACTCCAGGTTGCCTAGAATTGGTGTGGGTGGGCCAATGTACAAGGATAGTTTACACATTTTTATTTGGGCATCCTACACCTGTAATGCGGTGGCAATTGGGGAAGCAACTGCAGAGTTGGGCAAGCTGAAGACCGAATCCACAGCAAGGATGTTAAATGTAATGGAGATGTATATCTCTCAATGCTCACCCAGAGCTTTTGTTGTTCAAAATGGAACCAATTAGGAACCCTACATAGAACTGAAGTATGATAGTAGGGAGGGAATAAGAGATTTGTGTTGGGAGGTATAGCAGGGGGAAGGATTTGTGCTAACAAGGGAAAGAAGATTTATGCTGGGGGGGATTAAGGGAGAGGATTTGTGCTAGGGGATTTAGAGGGGGGTTGTGCTAGAAGGGTGGGATCTGCATTGGGACAGGGGATTTGTGCCAGAAGTGGAAGAGGATTTTTGCTTGGAAGGGGGGGGGGGAGGATTTTTGTTGGGGGAATTTCTGCTAGAAAGGGGGAGAGAGAATTTGTGGTGGATGGGGGTAATTTTCTCAGAAGAGGAAGATACTTTTTCTAGGGGAGGGTATTGGGGGGATGATTTGTACTAGAAGGGGGGTTTGGGAGAGAAGAGAATTTGTGCTGGGAGGGGGGATATGGGGAAGGAAGGATTTCTGCTGTGGGGAGATTTAGAGATGTAGAGGAGTTGTACTAGAAGGGGGATTTGGGATGAACGATTTGTGCTGGGGTAGGGGCAGGAAAGAGGAATTGTTCTGAAAAGAGAAGATTTGGGGGTAAAGGGGAATTTGTATTGGGGATGATTTGTACTGGGAGCGTGGGTTATTTTTGGGTGAGGCACAGATTTGTGCTGGGAGGAGCAATCTTGCAGATTTCAAACATAGAATATGCAGCGCTAGATGTTGTATGAAACCATGCTTTATAATAAAACAAGATTAATATAGTCCCAAGTACAGAGTCCTCAAAGAGTCGGGGGCGCGCACTAGCTAGGCGTGTTCCCAGCTTGAGGTGGTTGTAGCGGTAGTTGTGTGTGACTGGCCGGCCAGGAGACAGGCTGTGGTCCGTTTAGTAGAGTTTGGCTTTGCCGGGGGATCCGGCTCCAGGTGGCGGCCACTGGAAATAAAGACTGGTACCTCCTTAAGGTGGATCAACATCTAGTGTCTGAGCGACGGTGGACCCATTGGTGAGTCCTGAGGTGGAACGGGAGCGTGACCAAATATCATCTCTGGGAGTCTGCTAAGGCGTTCTGATGACATCATACCGGTGACCAGACCCTGATGTCTTCTACAGATTATATACATACAACGCGCATTTTGTATGTAGTTCTGGTAAGCACATTATAAAACCATTACTACAAGGAATTTGCTATTTGCTCACCTAACCAGTTTGGCTATTTGGTGGACTTCTTGATCACTTTATGGAGCATTTCTGACATATACTAATTTTGTCTTTGAGGACTCTGTACTTGGGACTATATTAATCTTGTTTTATTATAAAGCATGCTTTCATACAACATCTAGCGCTGCATATTCTATGTTTGAAATCTGTTACTGAGGTGCTGAGGTATACCTTTTATGCTAGCAGCTTGTCATTTTACTTTCACCTTCTTTTACCTAACTAATCCAGTTGCGCTCATTCAGTTTGTTTTATTTACATTGTATTAATCTTGCAGATTAGTGATGTATTTTTTTTTGGAGGGGAGTAAGGATTTTTTTGATGAAAGAGTAAAGTCGGAAAGAGTTTTGCTTACAGGGGAATTTTGCACTCCCTGACCCCTACACAGTGCATTACACAACCATAACTCCTGCACTCTTTTTGTTTTGTACTCCTAACCCCTACTGTACATTATGTACTCCTGAGCCCTGCACAAAAACATATGCAAAGGCAGTATTTCATTTTTTACATGATTGTTCTAATGTTTTTTTATGTGTCTGTAAGCTTGCGACATAGCAATCAAAGCATATGTTGTAGGTACAATGAGGCTTGGGGGGTAATGTGTAGTGAGTGCATTTAGTCTGGAATAATTACTAGAGATGAGCGAATCGAACTAGGCGAACCGGAATTCGAGTCGAATTTCAGGAAATATTCGATTCGTGTCGAAACCGAAATTTTGCCTACTTCGGGTGCGCGAATCGAACATTTCCCGATCAGCCGGCAAAAGTGTCCCTGCAGTGAGCTCCGCTATTTCTGACAGTTCTCTGACAGAAGGAACACATGTTTAGCGGTTGAAACATTGTATCTATTAGTTTACATTTAGGATACAGATGTTTCAACCACTGTACATGTGAAGAAGTTGTGAGAGAACTGTCAGAAATAGAGGAACTCTGCACATACACTTTTTGCC
The DNA here is from genome assembly GCF_062004578.1 of Staurois parvus. Classification (NCBI taxonomy): domain Eukaryota; kingdom Metazoa; phylum Chordata; class Amphibia; order Anura; family Ranidae; genus Staurois; species Staurois parvus. Next base: position 2,847,090 of record NW_028318000.1, read on the forward strand.
GGCTTGGAATTATTCTTCTTTTCATCCTACTTCTTCTTCTTCTTCATCCTCAGAAGAAGAGGATGAGGATGAGGATGAAGAAGAAGAAGAAGAAGAAGAAGAAGAAGAAGAAGTAGGATGAAAAGAAGAATAATTCCAAGCCGGCAAAAAGTGTATGTGCAGAGTTCCTCTATTTCTGACAGTTCTCTCACAGCTTCTTCACATGTACAGCGGTTGAAACATCTGTATCCTAAATGGAAACTAATAGATACAATTTGTATCTATTAGTTTCCATTTAGGATACAGATATTTCAACCGCTGTACATGTGAAGAAGCTGTGAGAGAACTGTCAGAAATAGAGGAACTCTGCACATACACTTTTTGCCGGCTTGGAATTATTCTTCTTTTCATTCTTCTTCTTCTTCCTCATCCTCATCCTCATCCTCATCCTCTTCTTCTGAGGATGAGGATGAAGAAGAAGAAGAAGAAGAAGTAGGATGAAAAGAAGAATAATTCCAAGCCGGCAAAAAGTGTATGTGCAGAGTTCCTCTATTCTGCAGATACACTTAGAGGAGCTCTGCAGATACACTTAGAGGAGCTCTGCACATACACTTTTTGCCGGCTTGGAATTAATCTTATTTTCATCCTACTTCTTCTTCTTCTTCTTCTTCATCCTCATCCTCAGAAGAAGAAGAGGATGAGGATGAGGATGAAGAAGAAGAAGAAGAAGTAGGATGAAAATAAGAATAATTCCAAACCGGAAAAAAGTGTATGTGCAGAGCTCCTCTAAGTGTATCTGCAGAGCTCCTCTAAGTGTATCTGCAGAATAGAGGAACTCTGCACATACACTTTTTGCCGGAAACCGCTGTATGGAGTGAATGTCCCAGAACTGTCAGAAATAGACTATTTATGACAGTTCTGGGACATTCACTGCATACAGCTGTTTTAACCGCTGTATGGAGGGAATGTCATGGAACTGTCAGAAATAGACTATTAATGACAGTTCTGGGACTGTCCTTCAATGCAGCGGTTGAAACATTGTATGTATTTGTTTCCATAAATGGATCCATTTATGGAAACAAATACATACAATGTTTCAACCGCTGCATGGAAGGACAGTCCCAGAACTGTCATTAATAGTCTATTTCTGACAGTTCCATGACATTCCCTCCATACAGCGGTTAAAACAGCTGTATGGAGTGAATGTCCCAGATCTATCAGAAATAGACTATTTATGACAGTTCTGGGACATTCACTGCATACAGCTGTTTTAACCGCTGTATGGAGGGAATGTCATGGAACTGTCAGAAATAGACTATTAATGACAGTTCTGGGACTGTCCTTCAATGCAGCGGTTGAAACATTGTATGTATTTGTTTCCATAAATGGATCCATTTATGGAAACAAATACATACAATGTTTCAACCGCTGCATGGAAGGACAGTCCCAGAACTGTCATTAATAGTCTATTTCTGACAGTTCCATGACATTCCCTCCATACAGCGGTTAAAACAGCTGTATGCAGTGAATGTCCCAGATCTATCAGAAATAGACTATTTATGACAGTTCTGGGACATTCACTGCATACAGCTGTTTTAACCGCTGTATGGAGGGAATGTCATGGAACTGTCAGAAATAGACTATTAATGACAGTTCTGGGACTGTCCTTCAATGCAGCGGTTGAAACATTGTATGTATTTGTTTCCATAAATGGATCCATTTATGGAAACAAATACATACAATGTTTCAACCGCTGCATGGAAGGACAGTCCCAGAACTGTCATTAATAGTCTATTTCTGACAGTTCCATGACATTCCCTCCATACAGCGGTTAAAACAGCTGTATGGAGTGAATGTCCCAGATCTATCAGAAATAGACTATTTATGACAGTTCTGGGACATTCACTGCATACAGCTGTTTTAACCGCTGTATGGAGGGAATGTCATGGAACTGTCAGAAATAGACTATTAATGACAGTTCTGGGACTGTCCTTCCATGCAGCGGTTGAAACATTGTATGTATTTGTTTCCATAAATGGATCCATTTATGGAAACAAATACATACAATGTTTCAACCGCTGCATGGAAGGACAGTCCCGGAACTGTCATTAATAGTCTATTTCTGACAGTTCCATGACATTCCCTCCATACAGCGGTTAAAACAGCTGTATGCAGTGAATGTCCCAGATCTATCAGAAATAGACTATTTATGACAGTTCTGGGACATTCACTGCATACAGCTGTTTTAACCGCTGTATGGAGGGAATGTCATGGAACTGTCAGAAATAGACTATTAATGACAGTTCTGGGACTGTCCTTCCATGCAGCGGTTGAAACATTGTATGTATTTGTTTCCATAAATGGATCCATTTATGGAAACAAATACATACAATGTTTCAACCGCTGCATGGAAGGACAGTCCCGGAACTGTCATTAATAGTCTATTTCTGACAGTTCCATGACATTCCCTCCATACAGCGGTTAAAACAGCTGTATGCAGTGAATGTCCCAGATCTATCAGAAATAGACTATTTATGACAGTTCTGGGACATTCACTGCATACAGCTGTTTTAACCGCTGTATGGAGGGAATGTCATGGAACTGTCAGAAATAGACTATTAATGACAGTTCTGGGACTGTCCTTCCATGCAGCGGTTGAAACATTGTATGTATTTGTTTCCATAAATGGATCCATTTATGGAAACAAATACATACAATGTTTCAACCGCTGCATGGAAGGACAGTCCCAGAACTGTCATTAATAGTCTATTTCTGACAGTTCCATGACATTCCCTCCATACAGCGGTTAAAACAGCTGTATGGAGTGAATGTCCCAGATCTATCAGAAATAGACTATTTATGACAGTTCTGGGACATTCACTGCATACAGCTGTTTTAACCGCTGTATGGAGGGAATGTCATGGAACTGTCAGAAATAGACTATTAATGACAGTTCTGGGACTGTCCTTCCATGCAGCGGTTGAAACATTGTATGTATTTGTTTCCATAAATGGATCCATTTATGGAAACAAATACATACAATGTTTCAACCGCTGCATGGAAGGACAGTCCCAGAACTGTCATTAATAGTCTATTTCTGACAGTTCCATGACATTCCCTCCATACAGCGGTTAAAACAGCTGTATGGAGTGAATGTCCCAGATCTATCAGAAATAGACTATTTATGACAGTTCTGGGACATTCACTGCATACAGCTGTTTTAACCGCTGTATGGAGGGAATGTCATGGAACTGTCAGAAATAGACTATTAATGACAGTTCTGGGACTGTCCTTCCATGCAGCGGTTGAAACATTGTATGTATTTGTTTCCATAAATGGATCCATTTATGGAAACAAATACATACAATGTTTCAACCGCTGCATGGAAGGACAGTCCCAGAACTGTCATTAATAGTCTATTTCTGACAGTTCCATGACATTCCCTCCATACAGCGGTTGAAACCGCTGTATGGAGTGAATGTCCCAGAACTGTCAGAAATAGACAGAAACTGTCACAGAACTGTCCTTCTTCTCATCCTTCTCCTTCTTCTCATCCTTCTTCTCATCCTTCTTCTCATCCTTCTCCTTCTTCTCATCCTTCTCCTTCTTCTCATCCTTCTCCTTCTGCTCATCCTTCTTCTCATCCTTCTCCTTCTTCTCATCCTTCTCCTTCTCCTTCTTCTCATCCTTCTCCTTCTCCTTCTTCTCATCCTTCTCCTTCTCATCCTTCTCCTTCTCCTTCTCATCCTTCTCCTTCTTCTCATCCTTCTCCTTCTTCTCATCCTTCTCCTTCTCCTTCTTCTCATCCTTCTCCTTCTCCTTCTCATCCTTCTCCTTCTTCTCATCCTTCTCCTTCTCCTCATCCTTTTTCTTCTCATCCTTCTCCTTCTCCTTCTTCTCATCCTTCTCCTTCTTCTCATCCTTCTCCTTCTTCTCATCCTTCTCCTTCTTCTCATCCTTCTCCTTCTTCTCCTTCTTCTCATCATTCTCCTTCTTCTCATCCTTCTCCTTCTTCTCATCCTTCTCATCCTTCTTCTCATCCTTCTTCTTCTCATCCTTCTCCTTCTTCTCATCCTTCTCCTTCTCCTTCTTCTCATCCTTCTCCTTCTTCTCATCCTTCTCCTTCTTCTCATCCTTCTCCTTCTCATCCTTCTCCTTCTCCTTCTTCTCTTCCTTCTCCTTCTTCTCATCCTTCTCCTTCTTCTCATCCTTCTTCTTCTCATCCTTCTCCTCCTTCTTCTCATCCTTCTTCTCATCCTTCTTCTTCTCATCCTTCTCCTTCTTCTCATCCTTCTCCTTCTCCTTCTTCTCATCCTTCTCCTTCTTCTCATCCTTCTCCTTCTTCTCATCCTTCTCCTTCTTCTCATCCTTCTCCTTCTTCTCATCCTTCTCCTTCTCCTTCTTCTCTTCCTTCTCCTTCTTCTCATCCTTCTCCTTCTTCTCATCCTTCTCCTTCTTCTCATCCTTCTCCTTCTTCTCCTTCTTCTCATCATTCTCCTTCTTCTCATCCTTCTCCTTCTTCTCATCCTTCTCATCCTTCTTCTCATCCTTCTTCTTCTCATCCTTCTCCTTCTTCTCATCCTTCTCCTTCTCCTTCTTCTCATCCTTCTCCTTCTTCTCATCCTTCTCCTTCTCATCCTTCTCCTTCTCCTTCTTCTCTTCCTTCTCCTTCTTCTCATCCTTCTCCTTCTTCTCATCCTTCTTCTTCTCATCCTTCTCCTCCTTCTTCTCATCCTTCTTCTCATCCTTCTTCTTCTCATCCTTCTCCTTCTTCTCATCCTTCTCCTTCTCCTTCTTCTCATCCTTCTCCTTCTTCTCATCCTTCTCCTTCTTCTCATCCTTCTCCTTCTTCTCATCCTTCTCCTTCTTCTCATCCTTCTCCTTCTCCTTCTTCTCTTCCTTGTCCTTCTTATCATCCTTCTCCTTCTTCTCATCATTCTCCTTCTTCTCATCCTTCTCCTTCTTCTCATCCTTCTTCTTCTCATCCTTTTCCTTCTTCTCATCCTTCTTCTTCTCATCCTTCTTCTTCTCATCCTTCTCCTTCTCATCCTTCTCTTTCTTCTCATCCTTCTCCTTCTCCTTCTTCTCATCCTTCTCCTTCTTCTCATCCTTCTCCTTCTCCTTCTTCTCATCCTTCTCCTTATTCTCAGCCTTCTTCTTATCATCCTTCTCCTTCTTCTCATCATTCTCCTTCTTCTCATCCTTCTCCTTCTTCTCATCCTTCTCCTTCTTCTCATCCTTCTCCTTCTCCTTCTTCTCATCCTTCTCCTTCTCCTTCTTCTCATCCTTCTCCTTCTCCTTCTTCTCATCCTTCTCCTTCTTCTCATCCTTCTCTTTCTTCTCACCCTTCTCCTTCTCCTTCTTCTCATCCTTCTCCTTCTCCTTCTTCTCATCCTTCTCCTTCTCCTTCTCCTTCCTCATCTCCAAGGGCATTTAAATTAAAGGTACAGTGTTCTGCACTAATTTAAAGGCTCTCTGAAGCCTAGAAACCCTTTAAATAAGTCATCTTCGTAGCGGAGAAATTCGCATCGAATCGAATTTCACACTGGAATTCGCCGAATCAGCCGAATCGAATTTTTCATTTCTTCGCTCATCTCTAATAATTACCATGTTTTGTTTATTTATGGTTTCTAATCAGAAAAATAAGCCACACCCAATATTTACCATCATTTAGAAACAAAGAAGAATAGTGAGGCCAGAAAAAGACAGAGTGGTCCGTCCAGTCTGCCCTTTTTATTGTTTTTGTATTTTTTAGGGGGGGGGTTGTTTTTTGTGTTTTTTTTTTGTTAACTTTTTTGTCTGAGTATAAATCTATGTTTTTCCCAAGCATGTTTAAAGCTATTTACTGTTGACTGGCTCACTACCTCTACTGGAAGTTTATTCCAAAAATCAACTACTCTTTCAGTAAAATAGTACTTTCTGAGATTAGTTTTGGACTTTGCTCCAGTTAGTTTAAGGTCATGTCCGTTGTTCTTGATTTTGATTTTGTGTTGAAAATACTTCCCTCCGGAACCTTATTCACCCCCTTAATGTATTTAAAGGTTTCAATTATGTCTCCCTTTCCCTTCTTTCCTCCAGACTGTACATGTTAAGTTCCTGAAGTTGTTCTTGATATGTTTTATCCCTCAGACCTTTCACCCTTTTTATTATATCGTCTCTGGACTCGTTCTATCTTATCAACAACTTTTTGGAAGTGAGGTCTCCAGAACTGGACACAGTATTCTAAATGAGGTCTAACTAAAGATCTATATAGGGAAATCAGGACCTCCTTCTTCCTGATGGTGACCCCTCTAGTGAGGCATCCTAAAATTATATTCACTTTCCCCACTGCCTGGCCACACTGTTTGCTTATTTTGCAATCATCTAAAATAAGTACCCCCAAATCCTTTTCCTCTGTAGTGCTGGCCAACAATGTACTCCTTATATTATACTCTCTCAAGGGATTTTTTTTTCCCTAGGTGCATTATATTACATTGGAAACATTGACCTGCAATTTCCACTTTTTTGACTAATCTTCCAGCAAAGCCAAATCATGTTCTATGTTACAGACACCTCCAAGGATATCAACCCTATTACACACATTTGTGTCATCAGCAAAAAGATGTCAGAACTATACAGTGCATCCAGAAAGTATTCACAGCGCTTTACTTTTGCCACATTTTGTTATGTTACAGCCTCATTCCAGAATGGATTAAATAAATTTTTTCCTCAACATTCTACAAACAATACCCCAAAATGACAACATGAAAGAAGTTTGTTTTGACATCTTTCCAATTTATTAAAACTGAAAAATGAAAAAAAAAACACATGTACATAGGTATTCACAGCCTTTGCCATTACACTCAAAATTGAGCTCTGGTGCATCCTGCTCCCACTGGTCATCCTTGAGATGTTTCCACAACGTGATTGGAATCCACCTGTGGGAAATTCAGTTCATTGGGCATGATTAGGAAAAGCATAAACCTGTCTATATAAAGTCCCACAGTTAATTGTGCATGTCAGAGCACAAACCAAGCCAGGAAGTCCAAGGAATTGTACGTAGACCTCCGAGACAGGATTGTATCAAGGCACAGATCTGGGGAAGGGTACAGAAAAATTTCTGCAGCATTGAAGGTCCCAATGAGCACAGTGGCCTCCATCATCCATAAGTGGAAGACGTTTGGAACCACCAGGAATCTTCCAAGAGTGCCGCCTGACCAAAATGAGCGATCGAGAGAGAAGGGCCTTAGCCAGGGAGATAACCAAGCACCCGATGCTCCAGCATTTTTCTGTGGATAGAGGAGAACCTTCCAGATTAACAATCATCTCTGCAGCACTCCACCAATCAGGCCTGTTTGGTAGAGTGGCCAGACCAGGGGCGGACTGACAACTCATGGGGCCCGGGGCAATAGTGGATCATGGGGCCCCTGTGTCCTAGCCCACACTCAAACCACACCCAAAAAATCCTATGAAAGGTACCAGGGGCATCTCATGGGGCCCCCTACTGACCCCGGGCCCTCGGGCAGTGTCCGAGTTCCCAAATGGTCAGTCCGCCCCTGGGCCAGACAGAAGTCACTCCTCAGTAAAAGGCAAATGGCAGTCCGCCTGGAGTTTGCCAAAAGGCACCTGAGGGACTCTCAGACCATGAGAAACAAAACTCTCTGGTCTGATGAAACAAAGATTGAACTATCTGGCCTGAATGCCAAGCATCATGTCTGGAGGAACCAGGCACCACTCACCACCTGGCCAATACCATCCCTACAGTGAAGCATGGTGGTGGCAGCATCATGTTGTGGGGATGTTTTTCAGTGGCAGGAACTGGGAGACTAGTCAGGATTGAAGGAAAGATGAATGCAGCAATGTACAGAGACATCCTTGATGAAAACCTGTTCCAGAGCGACATGAACCTTAGACTGGGATGACGGTTCATCTTTCAACAGGACAATAACCCTAAGCACACAGCCCACATAACAAAGGCCATGGGCTAACTCTTTGAATGTCCTGGAGTGGCCCAGCCAGAGCCCAGACTTGAACCTGATTAAACATCTCTGGAGAGATCTGAAAATGGCTGTGCACCGACGCTCCACATCCAACCTGATGGAGCTTGAGAGGTACTGCAAAGAAGAATGGGATAAATTGCCCAAGAATAGGTGTGCCAAGCTTGTAGCATTTATTTATTTATTTCAGGTACTTATATAGCACTGTCAATTTACACAGCACTTTACATATATATTGTACATTCACATCAGTCCCTAACCCTCAAGGGGTGTACAATCTAAGGTCCCTAACTCACATTCATACATACACATACTAAGGGCAATTTAGACAGGAGCCAATTAACCTACCAGCATGTCTTTGGAGTGTGGGAGGAAACCGGAGTACCCAGAGGAAACCCACGCAAGCACAGGGAGAACATGCAAACACCATGCAGGAGCCGCCATGGTTGGGAATGAAACCCATGACCCATTTACTGCAAGGCAGACGTGCTAACCACTAAGCCACTGTGCCGCCCATACTCATCATACTCAAAACGACGTGAGGCTGTAATTGGTGCAAAAAGGTGCTTCAACAAAGTGATGAACAAAGGATGTGAATACTTACTGTATGTACATGTTTTTTTTTTCATTTTTTATTTTTAATAAATTGGAAAGATTTCAAAACAAACTTCTTTCATGTTGTCATTATTGTTTGTAGAAAGTTGAGGAAAAAAATTAATTTAATCCATTTTGGAATAAGGCTGTAACATAACAAAATGTGGCAAAAGTAAAGCGCTGTGAATACTTTCTGGATGCACTATAGCTCTGAGAAAATAATCAGTATACAAATTATAAAAACAGGTGGGGATCTGGAATTAAGGATATTTCTTATTAATCTTCATAAATTAGTTGATAATCTGAGTTCTTTATTTGCACTAATTTGAAGCCGAAATAAAAGGCAATAATGTGCAAATATATATATTTATTAATAATAAAAATCAGTGCAAAATGATAATGGAATATAATAGGTGAAAATAAATAATAATGCAATATGGCAGTACAATGATCTAATCCAAAATAATTGTTAGAAATTCAAACTAACAATTATTTTCAAATACTAATGGATTGAAATCAACTTTCTAGAAATTGCAGCAGGTGACTTTCAGTAAATCAGCAATAAGTGACAACGGCAGGGGCGAAATGTCCATTTGGAAACTCGGGCACTGCCCGAGGGCCAGGGGTCAGTAGGGGGCCCCAGGAGATGCCCCTGGTACCTTTTTCATAGGATTTTTTGAGTTTGGGCAAGGACACAGGGGCCCCATGATCCCCTATGGCCCGGGGGCCCAATGAGCTGTCAGTCCGCCCCTGGACAACGGCTATGCAAATCGACCATGTTATCTCTCTACAATCAGATATTCAAAGCTCAGTGTGTACCTTGGCATGAATTGATTTGGAATACCATACACAGTCCAATACAATCAGCTTAGAATCTATCTGAGGTCATGATCAAATGTTACACTAAGTTGTCTACCTTGTCATATATAAATATATATATATATATATATATATATATATATATACTTATCATACAGGATTTATATGGCGCCAACAGTTTGATCAGCGCTTTACAATATAACGGGAGACAATACAGCAGTTCAATAAACCATTGACTAGAAGCTAAAATTAGCTTCAGGAATATTTAAACTAGAATTTCCCCCAGAGAATTGAAATTAAAATAATTTATATTGCAGTTAAAATTACTTCACATCAACTCCTGTGCTAACCATAACCGTAATCAGACTAAACAGTTGAGCTGGAGATATAAGGCTAGAACAAGTTCGGGGGCACTCTTTACGTCTGAAGGAAAAGAAATTTAATCTTCAAACACGGAAAGGTTTCTTCACTTTGAGAGCTGTGAAAATGTGGAATAGACTCCCTCAAGAGTTGGTTCTGGCCAGTTCAATGGATTGCTTTAAAAAAGTCCTGGATTCTTTCTTAGATACACAGAATATAACTGGATACTAACATTTATAGGTAAAGTTGATCCAGGGAATAACCGATTGCCTCTTGGGGGATCAGGAAGGAATTTTTTTCCCTGCAGGAGAAAATTGCATCATGCTTTGCTGGGGTTTTTTTGCCTTTCTCTAGATCAACTGTGGGTATAGGATTATAACTTTTTTTTTTTTAATGGTTGAACTGGATGGACTTTTGTCCTTTTTCAGCCAAATTATGTAACTATGTAACTAAGTTAGCTGAAACAAATGCGTTATAGTTACCAATATTGACTGTATGGTGTCAGTGATGTCAGCTTTTAGTCAGCTCACTTTAGGGTGTGTCTGTGTCCATCTGTTGTCCTTTGACTCCTCTCTTGTCTTGTGATGTCCTGTCTTTTTGGTGATGTGTCTTCCTTGTCTCTGTCCGTCTCCTAATTTTATCCCTCATAAAACCTTTGCGGGAAAATCTTATCTCACCTAAATGTGATGTCAGACTAGGTGTCATTTTCTCTACTAATTGATTTCAATTACCTGAAGGGGGCAGTATAGGATTAGGAATTATTTTGGGCTTCTCTGACATGTCTTCTGTGTCGCGTCAAAAGTTGAATCATTAACCCTAGTAAGAAAACTCTAAATATTGAGATAAGATTTCTTTTGCCAGAATTGGTCAGACATGCTGGCACTAATGTCACTTAAAATAATGTATTATTTAAGTGATTCTGAAGAAAAAAAAATCTACCTATACGTCTTACACATTTGTTGAGATATAGCACTGAGGTTTCTTATTATCTCATGTCTTCTGTGGAATGCAGACATTATAATATAATGAACTCATACTTATTCACAAAATACCAATATGTATTAATTGTTAAAACCAATTAATATTGAAAAAATATATATGTATATGGAAATTGAATATAGTAATATAAAACCTGAATTACTTAGGTAAGTATTCACTTCATGCAATACTAATAATATCACTGTACAATTGACATTTTTGGTTAAAGTATTCCTGCCAAATAATAATAATACCATATGCAATGTAAAGTTTAATATGCACTCTTTTTCCAGGGGTTCATGAAAAAAAAAATCATCTTGTGTCCTTTGTTCGGTCTAGACATGGACTCATCCATCTATCTTACCACTTGGTACCATGTCTAGGCTTTATTTTGTAGCTGTCTGGTACCACCATACCTCCCTCCAAATTTATAACCTGTGAACATAAGCTGTAATGACTTTGGAATGCTCTTAGAATCTGTGTTCAGAAACCATGAAAATAAAATATACAGAACAAAATGGCTCCCAGCATGCCCACGTAAAGATGATAAGTTCAGGCCTTCCTGTTGAATTCTGTGAGCCCAGAACAGTTCCGACAAAGACATACCTTACCCAACAAACCTTTAGCTATATCACGTACATATAGATTAAATAGAACAGGACCTAGTACAGAGCCTTGTGGTACATCACTAGGGACTGATCTGTTTTCCGAGTGAACCCCATTTACAACCACACTCTGGTATCTATCCTTTAGCCAGCCGCATATCCACTGAAGCAGCACCCAAGGGCTAACTCTTAGCTGGTACAACTTTTGTATTAGATCATTATGTGGAACTGTATCAAATGCCTTTCTGTAATTTAACCACACCCACTTTTTGTCATGCAGTACAGGTTAAGTCTTCCTTAGGTGTCCCTTGTTCTTAAGTTCAAAAGTTGGGAGATATGTTAATAGAGTCCTAACACTTTGTGAACTGCTGAAATGCAACTGCTGTACAGAATGGTAGAGATGGGTCTTGGAAGACAGGTATGTTTCCCAATGTTTGAGTTGTGGTCCCTTTAAAGTGGTATTAAACCCAAGCCCAAAAAGTTTATATATTGCATCTTACTAGTCCTTAGATGTGGTGGCTGCATTTGTTTTTTTTTTTTTTTCCCCTCTGTTCTCACCTGGTAGTTGGGCCAGTGACACACCACCTTTACTAGAGTGCCCCCACTCTGGAAAAGGAGCACAGGGGCACCTTTGGACAGCAGCATTGTCAGTCTGCGGAGGGAGTGTTAGATGTTCTAGCAGGTTTAGATATAGTAACAAATTGAAGCCAAACTTCAGTTCACACTGCAGTTATACAAGCAGTCACAGCAAAATTTTTTTTTCTTTTGAGATAAACGTTTTACATGAAAAAATAAAAACTGATCATTGTAAGCACCCCTGTCAATGGTAAAAGGTTTGTTTCAACACCCTAACTGCTACATTTTCAGGAGAACTTGTTCTGATGAACAACAGCAGACTTACTGGCTAGATTGCCAGATAGAAATAAAGGAAAGAAAGCCTAAAAAAGAAAACTAATGCAGTCATCACATATAAGATTTGGTAAGCAGCAATATAAAATGTTTGTTTTTAGGCTCAATACTGCTTTAAGGGGGACAATTTGAAAGTGGTTTTGGGAGTAATCAGGTGTTCTCACCGATACAGGGTGAAGGGTTCTGGTTATAAAGTGGTAAAATGTCTTATAGTTTTGCTAGGATTGGAAGATTCTTCCTTATATAGGATCTGGAATTTAGAGACTTTGGGTGGAAAAGAAGCTCCAACCCTATTTATAGGGACTTTAGCCCTGAAAGGGTTAACCTGTCTGCAGGAGAGGCCTGAAAAAGAACAGGAAGGGTGCCTGTGAGGTGTAGTGTGGAACAGCAACAGTTGTGAGAGGACAGTAGGCTGTTGATTGACTGAGACCCTGATAGACTCTTGCGACCTTTCCTGTAAAAGCCTGCAAAGAGACAAGCATTACTGGCAGTAAGTTATAGTTTTGTTTTTGTAAACCAGAAGCTATGGACTGTTTTATGTTACTTATGCTGTTGAAAAACTATTTCGTTTTGCCCATTTTTTTGTTTAAATAAAAACAGTTTTGCTTCTACAAAGTTGTCTGGCTGGTGATTCCAGGCTTCCCCATATTACAGTGCATAGAAAGTAGCCTGGCTACAGATTGCTTAAAGTGTTACTAAACCCACAACAGTAAAATCAGTCTGTATATGCAGTGAAGTATGCTTGTTATACTCACTGTGGAACCGAAGGGGTTAGTCCTCCGCATTGTGTAAAAAGGCTGTTTGATCCTGTCTTCTCTGCCCCTTCACTTGTTCAAATGTTCATGCTGATAAGACAGACTGAACCTGTAGTCCTTCTGCACATGTTCAGTTTAGTTTGTATTGCTATTAGGTTTTTTTTTTCTTGGAAGAATATATATGGTCAGCACAGGGCCAATCAGCACTGTCCAAACAGAGGTCAGGGGTTTTCATCCTCCTAGAGCAGAAAGAAAACTCCTCCTACAAGCTTTAACCAGTGCTCTGCTGAAGTCACAAGACTGCTCTAACTGCTGATGAGAAAAGGTATTTAGCAGGTTATATTTACTACAATAATTGCATTTCCATGTTGTGTGTACTGTGGGAGACCAGATATAGTGAATGCAGGGTCCTGGGTTTAGTAATACATTAACTGAATCTGTGTCCTCGCAGTGGCACATTTGCTAATCAATGTCATTATTGAGGAAGGATTCTGCCAGTTTTTTCTAAATACTGATTCTAATAAAGTGGGAACTTATATATGACATTACTATATTTTCTAGGTAACATTAGCAGTGCACTGATTGCTTTCTCTTGCTGTCTGGATTTCTGCATTCATATTTTACATATTGTTAGTCTGAATGTTGCTACATAAAGCATCCACAACATGGTAGCTTTTGTGATGACCTTTCACTTATCTCAATGCACAATTTTCATATCAAGCAGATTGAATGGTGTTGACTGACTTTTTCAATTTCAGTTTAGCTATCCAAATTACCAGGGCCTCTTTAAATGCATATATCATTAAAAAGTCAATGGCTAGAATGGGAAAGTTATTCAGTTGTGTTAAAATGTTAACTGGCTTCAATGAATGCAGTGTGTTTGTAAAATATCAATAAAGCAGGGTTACCAAGGTTAAAGAATGCAAGCTAACACCTCTTCTGTAAAGTTATTAGCATGGCTATTCCCTTTCATTTCAAAGTCATTACTGCTTCATCTTGCCATTGACAAACTGCTTTATTTGAACAAAGTAGAACTGTGTGATATAAATCAATACGAAACAAAAGCAGTTTTTGCTGGGTTAAAAGCTGAAAACACAGCCAGGGTTTTGAAGTTGATGCATTTTAGGCATGCATATGTAATTTGTGTTAAATTCCTATTTATCTGTCAGTGAACTTCACTCTGCAGGGATACCTTTTAAGAACAAAGATACTTACACTTCATGGAAAGGCATTTGATTATGAAGTATAGTCTTTTTCTCTGTTCTTTTTTGTTGTTTTTCTCATTGCAACAAAGAGCTGCTCCATCTAAATTTATGTTTCTTCACTGACTTGTGGGTCAGCTGTGTTGGCTTATTCATCCGTGCTCAAGGTTTATTTTGTCATCATTAAGGCATTACGGTCAGTGCTGGGTTGACCGTTTGTGACCAGTGAGGAGGAATCAGTATTCAGCAGCCTATGTAAGAGCAGCACCAATTCTTTGTTTAAAAAAAAGTGTTATGGGAGAGACTTCAGAGATAGTGATTATGGTTGGGGAAATATATTTGCTGCAGTGTAATCATGGATGGACATTGTGACTATTGTCAAAGTACTGTATTGAATTGTGTGAATTTTTGGTGATATTGACCAGTTAAAAAAAAAAAAACTCAACAAGGCCAATAAAACAGCAGAAAAATCAAAGGTAAGGGATTTATTTTTTAAATAACAAATTACAATTGTAAGCTTGTTGCAAGTTATTTATACCTTGACCAATCAGGAGTCGTAGCAACACCCTTATAATTGTATGGTTGATTCCAATATGGTGTGTGAGAGAATTATACTGTTTTGGACTAGGTCACCTACAGACCATTTACCATGATCTACCAGTGAGCCAAATTAATATAGAATTACGTGCACGTGGAAGCAAGACACTGACATTGTTGCAGTTTGCCAACTTCCTAAAATTCTGTTTTATTGAGGAACTAACAGTATCATTTATAGGGCTTATGATGCAGGCAAAGCATATACATTGATTGGGTGAAAAGTCCATCACATCAACTCCAAGGAAAGTCCAAATATGCACAAGACATAATACAAAGCAGTTATATAAAGTCTTTTGCATTTACCTCAAACATTAAAAATGTATTACTGTATCTGGAAATGTATTCAAAGTAAGCTGTTCACAGTACCCATTTTTCAAACAAGAAAACAATAACTATATAACTGCAGTTCAAGCAAGAGAGATGAAAATATTATTTATTTATTTGGTTCCTCTTGTTGATGTAATTTTCTTTCTTCTGTTCTTTTCTCGCATGTGAACTTGGAAAGTGTAAAAGCTTATCCCACGATTTATGTGACAACAGCCTTAAATACCTGGAGCATAAACTATGTTAGAGAAACAAATTGTAAAAATTGCACTCTAGAAAACGTTATGCCAAATGCAATGTGTGCTGTGATCAGGTAACAAAAGGCTTACTAGTGCTCCAACATTTAACATTTTAAGGAAAGGGAGTATCTAAAAATGATTAGATGTAATCATCATTAAAGTGTACGTTTAGGCAAAAAAAAAATCACTACAATGCACAATTTCCCATGTTTTTTCCTTAATACCTGCTACAAGCACAGACAAATACATGTTGATCTACCAAACTGCCAGTGAACATTAGACTTTTCTGAACTTCCTGAACTGAAGTCTGAACTCTAGACTTCCTTTTGACAACAGACAACACAGTATATGTGCTGCACTGAAATTGCAAACAATGTTGTCAACCATGCTCAATTTGCCCCAGTTGTACTACAAAACACCCAACTGCAAACCTTGATTAATTTCTTAACAAAACAAAGCCAATGCCTTAACTCCAAAGAGCCTGGTAACAAAGCATGTGTAGGGAAAGTACTAATGGAAGATGCAATTCTGGAGGTGTAAAAGAATAAAAAATTGTGGTGATGTTGCCAGGACCTAGATAGCTAAGACTTGGAGCAAAAAACATAAAACCATAGACCATCTGCAATTATAAAGTCATAAAAGAAAGTCCATATAATAAGAAAGATCCTCTACGGGCTAGGTGCTGCTGGAGTAAATCCAAAGGAGAATGGATGAAAGGAAAAACAAACAAATTGTTCCCAGTGCAAACACAACTGTTATATGGAACCCCTCTGTAATGGAATATAATGACACCAAAGCCGATAAATGTGGCCCTGTGGTGCAGTGTAGTACCTGAGATGGACCGTCCAAAGTCCCAAAAAGCAGTCTCAACTGTGATTAAAGTGAGGGTGGTATCATATTCAAAGCTCCATTGTCATGTCCAGATAGGGCGATGTACAAGAAAGTCCCCCAGGAATTGATATAGAATGGCCAATACTTTAAGTCCCAATAAAAGCAATCTTTTTTATAAAAAACAAACAACCATTAATATGGAAGAATGACATCCAGCTCCTCGGAAGTCTACAGTGTTGCCGAGGCTACGCTCCACCTCTTTTCACCCCTGAAAGCATTGCTAAAAAAGCTTGAGCTTAAGTTACATTTTAAAGTTGAACTCCTAACAGTCCAAACAGTTGTTTTCTCCATGCCCATTTCATATCTCAGTGCTGCCTTGAGGTGGGTTTCAGTGTGTTGCATAAAAATATAGACAGGGTGCATTTTTATACAATGCACAAAGGCTGACTGGAAGTCACCTTTGGCCACCACAACACTGCTCAGCATCAGTGTATGGAAATTAATAAAATGTCACTTTGTGATATTTCAATAAAGGTAATAAAAGGATAAACAATTCCTTGCGTATGTTTTCATACAAATACATGGTACAGCAGGAACATATCAGGAATATGAAATGTTGAGTTTAAATATTCTTTAAATGTTATAATGTGTCCTTGGTACCTTCATCCCTCAAACTAATAATACCAAACTTTATGCAAAAAACTTGATTTTTTAAATGGTACCACTGAGTCCTTACATATCCGTTAAAGTTTTTATTTATACAAATATTTAAACAGTATCACATTACATCTAAAAAGGCATGAAAGCCAAAACACCCTCTGGGCTCTAAACATCTCCTATAGAGATGAATATTACATCTTTCATGGATGTAATGTTTGATGAGGCTGAATTCTCTATTGTGCCTTTCTTTCGTGCCTCATCAGGGCCATAGATAACTTTTTGTTCTTGGTGGGGGGGTCAGCAGCTGACTGGTTTCCATGCACAGATTCTGTCTGTTCCCATTTTGATAAATTTCCCCCAGTGTCCCCAAATGAAAGGTAATACTAGCTGTATGGATACTAAATGTGCGTGTCATAATTTTATGAAATGTTTTTAAGAGGAAAAATAAAACTGTGAGCCCATTGCCTACCACAATGGAGTCATTTTTTATCTATTAAAAACATTTCATAAACTTTCTTAGGGCACAGTTTACAGGTTAAAAAAAGTGCACTGGCTGCCATAAGATGCTGCCCTTAGCACCTGCTCAGTTATAGTGTGCAAACTGAACAGATACAAGGTGAGTGTGCTGCCTACCTACCACAAGATGGTGCCCTTTGCACCTGCTCAATAAGGTTGACTATTACAGCGCAAAGGGCACCATTTTGCATTAGACAATGCACTCATTGTTTTTTTTTTAACCTTTACAGATAGAAAAAGGCACTGACTACCACAGGATGGTGCACTGTGATAGCCAACCTTAATGGGCAAAAGGGCGCCATCTTGTTTAAGGCAGCAAATTTTTTGTTAAACCGGCATACAGGACAGGAGAAGTGGTACTGTGCAGAGTCCATACATACAGCTTATGAACAGATACTGAGAATTACACCTGACATACAGGGCTTTACCCAGAACAGAAACCACTACTGTGTAGTGTTCACACATGCTTAAAAGGAGAATTACAACCCAAGCTCTTTTGGCTGTACTTCTGTGGATCACAGGAGTGCAGCTCGTTCTGTACTCCTGTGACCCGTTTTCAGCTGACAGCGGGCTGAAGCCCGCTGTCAGGTGATGTCAGTTGGCCAGTCCAGGCTGGAGAAAGATCCTGATTATAAAGTCGGGATCCACCGCAGAGTCTGGAGCGGCACCTGGCTCAACCTTTTAGCGATTGGCTGGGAGCTTGAGCCAGCAGCTCCCTCCCCCTCTACATCCCAGCACTCCAGTGAGTGCTGGGGGGGCAGAGCAGACAGAGGTGACTGACAGTCCCACTCTCTGCTCAGAGAGGCTGTGAGACCTCAGAGATGGTTTTGCTGTGATTGTTGTGTGGTTTATCGCACAGTGAACTGCACTGTGCAAAGCTTGTCGCACAAAAAGGAGCAGGAGCTTCTTCTGGGTGACAAGTTTGCATGATGCAGTTTACTGAGCAATAAATCACACAAGAATCACAGCAAAACCACACCGTGTTTTGGTGCCATTAAAAATGAATGCCACACAGACATGTGTGCTGCATTTTGACAGTATTGCGGTGCATTTTGGAATCGTGGGCAGAATTACAACAATTCTGCCACAATCCCAAAGTACCAGATGTGAATAGGGTCTAACACAACATCAATGGCAGACAGACCAGCCTCAGGGCTCAGTCATTAACTTTGCCAGTTGCCACACAGTCTCTCAGACTCTCACTTATAGTTAATACCTTGACTAACAGAAGAATGCCATTGCCAGCAGCACCACAGCAGTATTAGGTTAGTTTGGGCCAAAGACAAACAGAAAAGAGAGACACACCTTGAGAAGTGAGGAGAGCAACAGCAGCCAGAATTCATCCATGCAGGGGGCTGGTGGCTACACACCACAGCATTCGGCGCTCCAGGACCAAGGCAAAGCTCCTCCCCCCAAGCCCTCAAGGCAGGAAGCAGCACTGCAAGCCAATGGGAAATGAGTGGTGGGCGGGAGAGGTACCAGCAACTCCTGCTGTGGTCAGTGAGTTGCCTTGTGTGGTAATAGAGCTCTCTGCAGTTGAACACCCCTGATCCCCCCCTTAGCTACGTCCCTGTGCCTCATTGTTGATAATATTGTATAATCAATGACAAGAGGTACACCCATGGGTGCTCTTTGTGCCCCCCTTTTCCTCACAAAATCTTTCCTTTGGGCTTTAGTCCCTGGTTCCATAGAGATTTCTGGATCTCTTGGGCTGATGCCTTCATTTGTCACACTCTTTCTTTTAATGACTATCGCCACTCTGTCACTGAAGAAGTTGATAGTTCTACAAAATGCATAGAGAATTTAGGCTCATCAAAGACTCCATCTAATAATTTTTGTCATCTGTTTTCATGAAAGATGTAATATTCATCTTTATTGGAGATGTTTAGAGCTAGGAGGGTGGTTTGGCTTTCATGCCTTTTTTATATCCAATGTGATTTTTTTTTTCTTGTCTAAGTAAACACTTGCTTTTTTAAATAGATGTGTATAGACTCTATGGTACTATTTAAAAAAATCAGTTTTTTAAATAACGTTTAATACTGTATTACTATTTTGGTGTGTATTTGTCCAATTATAGGCTGGTGTAGGTTGTTGACCAAGTTGTATTCTTTAAAGTGCATGGAAACCCTATAATTCAGCCTCTCTTCTTTGCTTCCTTTTGCTCTTTAAATATACTATTGAAAGTGTTTTTACACCAGTTGATCTTGTCAGAAATACAGAGCTGTTCTGTGTCCTGTCCACTCTTCCTGTGTTACCCAAAAGAACCTAACCAGTCTGTCCAGTTCTAATCTTGGGACTACAGAACAATTGCTCTCAATGTTGTGAATTTAAGGAAAGGATTCAGAAGCTAAAGACACCTGGGAAAAGCTGACACCATTTTTTGTAATTTAAGCCCACAACAAGAAATCAGGAGCCGAGTGCACTTCTGGAAGAATAACAGGTATATTTCTATACCTGCAGAGCCTCTAAAGGAAAAAAACACATAGAGAAATGAGCATGTATTGCATACTCACTAACATTATAGTCCACCCTTTTCACCCACTTATTTGGTTGGTCCCGCTCAGACCTCACCTCGAAATATGCAGGGACCACTCGCTTTAAGCCCCGATTCCTGTTGATGATTAATATCTTCTTGAGTTATCATGCATGTAAAGTAAATCAAATAAGGTTGACCTTGTGATTCTGGCACATGGCCCAGGACACAGCATCATCAACAGGATTGATGGTCCAAATGTAGGGCTGGCTGAGTGGGCCAAGAGACCATGGCTGTAGCTAGGTAGAACTTATTAGGGCTTGCCCAGGAACCTGGCATGTGTTCTCTACTTGTAACTTTGTACTGGCTCCTACTACGGGTACTGCTGCACAGTTGGCTGGGGTTCTGATAAGGGGCATATACTGTATAACAGGTGAACCCAGAAATCCTGCTAAAAACTGCGTGGCTTGCTGATCCATTGTCACAGCATGGCAACAGATGTTCTTTCCTGGAAGTTGAATGCCAAGCTTCACTTTGATCCCACCAGTTTTGACACTGACCTATCCTACCAGCCTGTGTCTGGACTTGCTCACTGTAGATTTGTGGAGAGGGACATCCTTCGTATAGCATGTCCTCAGTTCCAGAGACATATCTCTAATTTCCCCCCGCGGGCTCACTACCAGACTCGTAGAACACTCTGAGGACTGCTCCAAAGAGCCCCTCAACCTTAGGCCTGATGGTCTACCATTGCCCCAGTTCCACAACCCCCATGTGCGCTGCTGATATGGGGGACAACAAGTCTGTATCATGCACCATGGGATCAGTGAAGATGCCACCACCCTCTCTGGGATCTGTAGTCAATATGAAGGAATTCTCATGATCGGCTTCCCTCATCAGATCTGTAGTTGAGCTGCTGACCACGTCACCCATGGAAAGAATGCTACCAATTTGGGAGGAAAAACCTTCACCTCCCACCTTCACCAGGTTGACACGGGATTAGTCACTAGCTACTATGCTGTAAAAATGCATTTTGGCTGTGCCTACAGGGGGCATTTCAAACAGTACCAGTCCATTCATGCTATACTTACCTGTTCTTGAGCTCTCAGACACTCCCATGCTACAACCCAGCGTCACCACACCTTGTGTGATTCCTGAGAAGGGTCAGGAGCACAGTGATACACCTGAGACAGTGTCCACCTCTCAGGAGGAATATGCACCTGTTTTGTGGGGAGACCTTGTGTTTGAGAGCAGCAAAGAATAGCTACCCTTACCATTTGTGTTTTCCCCTTTTTTCTCAGCTACCCCTGAGGGAGCCTTGGAACCATCATCAACTGGGACAAAGAAGGAGAGGTAGAAAGACTTCTTCCACCAGCCCAAAAACACTTACCTCCTGCAAGGATCAGTTCCACCACAGGCCAAATTCACATTCGCAAGGCTCCAGAGAGTCTGATGCCTATGTTGCCAATCATTACGGCACAACTTCCCCTATGTCCCAGAAGCCCTGTTCCACCAATTTAAAGAGGAAAGTCTAAGTCAAATGAGCTGGGAAAAGTTGCCAGTGCTGAAGCACCTCCGGGACTTCCAGCACTAGAATAAATACATTAAGGCAGGTAGCTACAAGGGATTGCTCTGTTTAACTAGGTAGTTGGTCTGCCAAGTCTGGGTGGAGGTTAACTGCCAGGATGTTGGTTTTCCAAGCTTTTATTTGGACCTGCCCTCCCCCCTCTGGTACTATTAATTAGGGGAAGGTTTGGTCCAGGAAAATCTGGAGAGTGAGAGGTAAGTTAAGAGTTCCGGAAGGGAGCCAGCATGGGATACTGTGCCATGTAGTCCCACAAGACACCATAGTTCTGAAGGACACTACTAGCTGTTGGAGGTTGTCAGTAATATACGCTCACCTTCAAATGTAAGCTTGGGCAGCCAGCTTCTAGTCAGTTAGGGCCTGGACTGTGTTGTATCTGTATTCCTAATGCCAAAAGAGTTTACAGTAAAGTTTGCTAAACTGATCCTGAAGCAGAGTATGATAGTGAATTAAATAACAGGGTCTGTAAAGCACACACGGTGTATGTAAGCAAGGCCACTGCAAAAGGTTAACTCGGCAAAGGAAGTGGTGTGAGTAGTTGCCATGGGTATACAAAGACTGATGGAGAGTGAACAGCAGCCTGTCATGAAACATAGTAGCTGGCATTGCCACCTGTCCACCGGTAGCAAGAGGGTCAGTGCTCTGACTCCCACCCCAGTGCCTGGTTCCCTACAAGTGTCAGGACCAAACTCACATTACAGAGACCCACAGCCTAGCTGCATGGTATGGGGCAGCAGGAGTGGTTATCTAAGTTCATGCATGAGGTGCACACCGTGTGCACAGTGGGACTCCATTCTGTCATTGGGAGTGAGGTAACAGAGGTTCACTGGACAGAGGGAGAGGGCATGGGCTCAGCAGTGTCCTTCTTAAATGCAACATACACTGAGAAATGTGTGTAGTGACATGGAACAGCATGTTTTACAGTAGGACTCTATACATTTAACATCTGCTCATGGGGTACCAACATAATGTTGACTTTTAAATGGAAGTGGCCCCCGCCTGGTCCGAGGCATTGATGAGCTCCTGCACATGATAAACGTACTCCAGTGTGAAGGGCAAATAGGCCCTGGCCACAAACTGGTTTGAAACACAATTATAAATTGTTTTGCTGGTAAAACAATAAAATGTGTATTTTGCTTCAGTTCATTAACTGCTATTTCTATCAAGAATGTGCCTGTGCTGATGCCTCCTTATTATGCACAATATACACTATTTATCTCATACCTTGCAGCCATATTTAGTGAGTTACTCACAAATTCTTCTTGGGCTGCAGCCTCTTTTAACATAATAAAATGTATGATATTCACACCATGTCCAGTGACTTGCATTTTTCTGTACTGAACAAATGCAGGTCACTGCAAAGGCACATAGAAAACAACAGTTTTCATAGTACCTCTTTTACACTGCAATACACATTAATGCATAGCAACATGCATAAAAATGCATGCAAATCCATATTACTACACATGTATTTTCAGGACATTTTTATGTGCACTGTGATATGAAAGGACCAGCAAGAGATGGTTGGATCTCTGAGTAACCGTAATCTGCGATGTAATAGCATGGCAACTTGAATCCTGGAGAAATTAGTAACTTTTTCAATTAACAAATTAGAGGCTTTTAAAGAGATTTTTATAAAACTTTAGCTATAGCTTTTACCTAAAAAAAATCCTTAAAACTCTTTGCTAAAAACAAGGCAAAAAATAAAAAACAAAAAATACCCCTTCAAAATGTATATTGTTATTATTATTATTTTTAGTAGTAGCAGTAAGAGTAGTAGTATTATAAAGATATATACTCGATCATTATAATAAACAATGTTTTATTGGAGGTTAGTATAAGAATATATAGTGAGCTTTTAAGAAAACATGCTTCAATCTAGTGTTACACTGAGATGTGATTTGATACCATTTAGTCTCATAGAATTGTTAAGTAAAAGGTATTTAACATTCTCAAATGTCAAGCAACAGACAATTAACATAAAGTAAATATGCTCTTCGTGTGATATTGATTTTCATAGCACAGCACTATTAGTATTGAGGTTTACATATTATGCCTAACAAAGCTGATAACTCTTTCTGAAATGTAAAATTGGGCTTTGCATACTATATTTTCCTCTTGGCCTCATTGGAGATACAACATCTTACTGAAATGAAAAATTGCCAATTTAAACTAGTTTATAGAATTATTGATAAATAACTGCATGACTTTTAACCACACAATGATTTCCTGTTATACACAACAGAATTTATTTAAATGTATGAACATAGCATGGCCCAGGCTATCTACAGTATCTATCTATCTATCTATCTATCTATCTATCTATCTATCTATCTATCTATCTATCTATCTATCTACCTATCTATCTGTCTGTCTGTCTATATGTCTGTCTATATGTCTGTCTGTCTTCTATCTGTCTGTCTGTCTTCTATCTGTCTATCTGTCTGTCTGTCTATCTATCACCCTGAAGTAGGTAAATAGATCAAAACGCACCTGGATTTGGTTTGAGGCAGGTTAGGTGAACATTACTTTACTTTACATTAAGTTCATTACATCTTTATCCACCTCCAGCAGTATGACACAGTTAAATATATGACATAGAACATGTTGCCAAATTATTCAGGTATTGGCAAGAAACAGCGGACATGATAAAGGTTATATCAAATATTCAAATTAGTTAAATAACTCTTCAATGCTGACTATTATTCTTCTCCTGTTTTTGGCAAGGAATTTAGTGGCTAAGAAGTGGCTCTCACCTGCCCGTCTAACAGTGGATGATTGGATTAAGGAGGTTAATGTCTCTCACTCTGGGGAAAAATTAACATATCAAAAAAGAGGATGCCTTATTAAATGTGAAAATATATGAGGCGGTATCAAGAAGTATTGAGACTAGTTTTGTAACACGCCAGCAGATGGCGGCACAAGGCTGCACACACAGTTACAGGAGCACTGACCTTCATAAGTCAGTGTGCCAAAAGACATCTTCCTGTGTTACCAAGTCTGCTATTTCATAATGGAAAGCAAGTGAACAAAGAGCAAACATGAAATTCTGCATGAAACTGGGCAATTTGCTGAATCTCTGTAATGCTATCAAAACAGTGACCTTTGAGCTGGATCTTCATCTTCGGGAAGAAGGCATTTTTGGGGTTGAGCTTGTTGAATCTCTTTCTGATCTCTTGTAGCCTTCCAGTGATGTTCTGCTGTTGAAATGAGTGTGCCATTCAACACACCTCCAACGACTCATTTCAGCATCGATGTAAACTTGCTGAATCATGACAAACATCTCTGGCAGATTTGCCCAGTTTCACACAGATTTTCATGTTTGCTCTTTGTTCTAACTTGCTGTCCATGATGAAATAATAGATGAGGTTGCACAGCTCCCAATATACACAGGATGATGTCTTTTGACATACTGATTATGAAGGCTAGTGCTCCCTGTGACTGTGCATGCAGCATTGTACTGCCATCTGTTGCCGTGTTACAAAACTAGTCTTGAAACCTTTTGATACACCTTGTTTAGTTTTCATAGTGAAAAGCACCTCAGGCAGCCCTACTGGAGGGTATCTGAGGTAGGTTATTATGTATATTCATGTATCTACTTCCTGTGTTATTTTTGAGGGAGGTTTGTTTATGCTGAAATACATATATAAGGCATATACTCCCATACAGTAGTGTAACACCCAGAATATGTTTGGATTGGTGCTTTTTCCCTTTCTTTTTTTCTGATTACTGTACATTGCAGCCCTTTTGTTTTTTTGTGTTTTTTTGCTAATGTTATGTTTGTCGACTGTATGCTCATATAAACGCACGCTGTGTAAACAACTACCAACTGTATATTGCTTCTTTATAGATACAGTGCTCAATCAATCTATAAATATTACCAATTAAATAAAAATATATTTAAATATATAAAGTGCTTAATTAAATTCATTTGAAAACTCAAAATATATACACAAAGTCCCAGGAATGTCCCAAATAAAGTGCCATGTGCAAAAAAGTGCGTTCGTGTCCAATATGTTTTACAGCCACTGTTTTTTCCACTTTAAACCTTCAATCACCATGTGCAACCTCCACCTTCTCAAACCATTCAACAGATATGTAGACCTACAGTTGTTTAGGGTCAAACCATGCTCATGATCGCAGGAGGGGTCCACCACTCTTATACCACACGTATCTGCTACCACAGCCTCAAGGGTTGCTCCACTCCTTTTTGTCTGGGTTTGTACCACTTTCCTCTCTTAGGGGGTTTCACCACTTCCACCTTCTCAAACCACTCAATAGATATGTAGACCCACAGTTCTCAAGTCACTCAACAGATATGTAGACCCACAGTTGTTTAGGGTCAAACCATGCTCATGATCGCAAGAGGGGTCCACCACTCTTCCACCATGCTTATCCGTTACCATAGCCTAAAAGGTTGCTCCACTCTTTTTTGTCTGGGTTTGTACCACTTTCCTCTCTTAGGAAGTTTCACCACTTCCACCTCATGTGTAGCTCCATCCCAGGGGCGGACTGACAACTCATGGGGCCCCCGGGCAATAGGGGATCATGGAGCCTCTGTGTCCTTGCCCAAACTCAAAAATGCCTATGAAAAAGGTACCAGGGGCATCTCATGGGGCTCCCTACTGACCCCGGACCCTCGGGCAGTGCCTGAGTTTCCAAATGGTCAGTCTGCCCCTGCTCCATCCCAACATGTTTCACCTTGTCTACCTCATCAGGTAGCATTACTGTCAACCCCGCTCTCAATACATATAGCTCATTTCCTCCTGACACCACCTTCATCTAATTGTTCTACCCTCTGCTGCCACCCATCTAGTGTCAGTTTATCCTTCTTGGCTGCATATTATCCTTCTGGTCTTTTAATCCTTTATCTACCAACTAATACTAATATCCACATGTTCTTTTAACCCTTTCTATTCCTCTGACTTATTAACCAATTGCACACCATTTTAACACTTTCTCCACTATCATCTACATTATTATCCACCCAATCTTTTAACCCTGTTTATTTTTAATTAATTCCTGCTGTTATCTCCTATTTTAACCATCTGATCTTTTAACTCCTTTTATTCCACTAAATTCCACTAAACTAAATATATTGACTATTTTCCTCCACCTGGCTACATTTCATTTATTTGATCTTTTAAAGGATAAGTTCACCTTTCGTAACATGTTACACCCATATTCAGAGTGTAACATGTACGATTTGACCAGCCCCCACTCCCCCCATAATCCTTGCTTTGACAGCCAGTCCCCCAATAGCTGTCAAAAAAAAAGGTGGTCGTGCGGAGCTCCGCCCGCCCAGCCGCGTCACTCATTCACAGTATTCTGTGAGTGAGAGACAACAAGTCCCGGCAGCGTTATCGACTGTCAGCTTGTAGTCCTCTATGAACTGCCACGGTGCTGTGGAGCTTCACCAAATCTTCCTTTCAGTATATCTGCTTAACCGTACATCCTGTACGAGCAAGCAGATATTCTGATAGATGTGCAGGGGACCTGCATGGCACCAGCGATCTGCTGATCGCTGGTGCAATGCTTTATAAGCTCCTGCAGACAAAAATAATAAATTCACATTTTTTTACTTGCAAAAAAATGTGCATTTATTATTTTTTACTAAAGAGTGAACTAATACTTACTAACTTCTACCTAATATACCCCTAGATATATGTATTCTAATATACTATGTAGTTGTTATATTTTATCAACCTTATTAAAAATACCCCAAATAAATACATCAACATTATCAGATTTAAACATAACAATATAAAAATAAACAATAAAAACATTTCAAAAATTGCAACAAAAATGTGCAGTGGTAATTCGGATGGTCTTTAACACCCAGCTGACACATAAATGCATCATTGTTCTGAGGAATGATTAATTTGCCTTTTCAGCTTAAGGGGTGTGATAAAACACAGCCCAATTATTTTTTTTACTTTTTATTGTTTTTTTTACTTATTGTTTTTTTACTGCCCACCAACCACAAGTGTAGCTTTTCTTATGAAGAAAAAAAGCACACACTGGAGCAGTCACAGGAGAGTAAGGATCTATACTCACATTTTATTGATCCTCATAAGGGGCACTACATAATAGTGAATTTTAGTCCAAACTGTTGTTTATAGGTACAGTATAAAATATATCATCAGTGAAGTCTTTTTAATAAATATAAACCATATTTTTATTCAAACATAATGAAAAGTAAATTATATCTTAAAGTCAGAATCCAAGTATACCAGATAAAGATAAAACATATTTTATTTAAACATAATAAAAGTACATTAAATCTTAAAGGATAAGTTCACCTTTGTGAACATGTTACATGTTATACCCATATTTAGGGTGTAACATGTTCAGCATCTGCATTTCCTCCCCCCTGATCCCTCCCCCCTCCTTGTGACAGTGGGCCGGAGATCTTCTCCCCACACGCATTCTCAAAATTAAAAAAGAGTGCAGCTGTTATCTCATACTATTCTCGATGAACTACATGGGTACTGTCAGGAAAGGGCTCACCGCTGGTGGTGCTGTGGCTCACCTGCTCTATGGGCTGCAGTACCGGGACTTACCAGCGAGTGCCTTTCAGCAGCCACGATCTCACCTCCTGCAATCAAGCCATCACCTGAGGCTGATTGCAGGAGGTGTACTTAAACAGCAATTAGGCCTGTAATAAGTGCCTTGGTGTTTGTTCCCATGTGCCTGTTATTCTGTTTTCCTGAACCTGCTCCCTATTACCTATTCCTGTGATCTGTTCCGTGTCCTGTCTGCCTCCCTGCGCCCCATGCTTGATCTCCTGTGTATGACCCCGGCTAGCCCTGACTACGCTTTTGTTCCGCACATGTACAGTTGTGTTCAAAATAATAGCAGTCAGACATCACTAACCTGATCAATCACTGTTTTTGGTAGAAATGATATTTCTACATGGCAAATCATTTACTAGCAGGTTTAGCAGAGTAATAGAAATCCAACAGACCCAACAGTCATGACCTGCATGCTGCTGATTCTGTGTAATTGAATCACTAATTGAAAGGGGCATGTTCAAAATAATAGCAGTGTGGAGTTCTATTAGTGAGGTCATTCATTCTTTGAAAAACAGGTGGCAATTATTGCCCTTATTTAAGGAAGGAAGGCAGCAAATGTTGTACATGCTGGTTACAGTGCATTTCTCTCTGAAATTCGGAGGAAAATGGGTCATTCCAGACAGTGTTCAGAAGAACAATGTACCTTAATTAAAAAGTTGATTGGAGAGGGGAAAACACATAAAGAAGTGCAGAAAATGATAGGCTGCTCAGCTAAATTGATCGCAAATGCTTTAAAATGGCAACCAAAACCTGAATGACATGGAAGAAAGTGAAAACCTACCATTCGAATGGATAGAAGAATAGCCAAAATGGCAAGGACTCAGCCAACAATCATCTCCAGGAAGATCAAAGAAGGTCTAAAGTTACCTGTCAGCATTTGAAGGGCTCATTATATGCTTATTTGTGTTTCCTGCGTAATTCATTTGTATGTAATTAGGGGGAGGGGTTCTGTAGCAAAGCCTTTGGATATTTGTTTGATTATGTTTTTTATAGTCACTCGGCAGGTATTGTATGTCACAATATTAGTATTTTCATACATGATGTATCTTTTAGCAGCAAATATTTACACACACAATATTGTTTGGTTAAGGAGGAGGTCTATTGTAGCACTTTCCTGATATATGGTTTTTGAATTTTTTCACTTGCGGGTATGATGATATATTGTATGCATCATTGTGTGGGCAGGGCCAGTGCTAGACTATTTTGTGCCCTAGGCAAGACCAGCTACTTGTGCCCCCCATGAAAAAAAAAATTTTTTTTAAAACAATAGAAAATATTAAATCAACAAAACATGAAACTGCTAAATCTCTCTTAAGTTGCAAAAATAAGTGCCATAAGATTTTGCCAGCACTAATATTAAAGACAAAATCAGTGTCATGGACTAACTGGATCTGTGGCTGGCAGTGGCAGGGTGACAGTTGCAGTGAGTGGAGGATGATGGATCCACAATCTGACAGACTCCAGGCTGGAATTCCCCAGGCATTGGCGGAGATAAAATGCTGTGACAGCAGGCAGCTGAACTGAGTGACCCAACACAGTGACAGATCCCACACAACACACCACCACCAACACTCCAACACTGACACAGATCAGTAGGCACAGAAGAGCAGGATGTGGGATCCTGATGATGTCATCACTCACTGACACATTGCACGTGATGGATGTTTGGCTGGGTCACACTGACACAGACATGAGACATCAGAGTCAGATGCTGACACCCATCATCTTCCTCTGTTTCTTCTTCCTCCCCTCTGCCGATCCTCCCCTCAGCTGAAGATGTGGTGGAGTCCCACACAGAGAGAGTGCCAGCCTGTGCTGTGCCCAGGTGCCCCTAGGTGGCCATGCGCCCTAGGTGGCTGCCTAGTTTGCCTAGTGGAAGCATCGGCCCTGTATACGTAGTAGTGCCACACTGTTACTGAGTCTGTGGCAGATGTTCAGCAGCCCCCAATTTTTAGTTTTGTAGGTCACATTGCACAAAGTCCTTCTTATTTTCAAACATAATAATATAGTAAGTAATATATCTCTTATAATAATTGTAATATTTATTTTCCAAACTTCTTCTGCTTTATTATCTCCCCGGTAATCCTACATATACAGTAACACAATTCCTGTCCCGGGGTGGCTATGTTCCTTCTTCACTGTATATGGGGGAGCCATGGCTGGCACCCTAGGCTGCTGCCAACAAACATGTCTGCATCTCTTTATCTTTATTTGCTAAGCTTGAAAAAAAAGTAAACTAATTTAGCCACCACATCTAAGGGCTGTAAACTGCAATATATTGAATTTTGTTTCGGGGTTTAGTTATTTCTTAAAAACATATAGAAAGCAGACTTTTTTTTCCATTTGTGCACTTATTTGATCTCTCAAACAGTTTAAAAGCTGCAGGCAGATACTTACATCAGAGGAGAGACACGTTCTTGAGATAGCTGGATCTGGAAGTGGGTTCAGCTGGCTATTAAACATGATACACAGTAGGGGATTGTTGGAAACTTTATTCCATTCTATATACACTATATTGCCAAAAGTATTGGGACACTTGCCTTTGCACACATATGAACTTTAATGGCATCCCAATCTTAGTCCGTAGGGTTCAATATTGAGTCGGCCCACCCTTTGTAGCTATAACAGCTTCAACTCTTCTGGGAAGGCTGTCCACAAGGTTTAGGTGTGTGTCTATGGAAATGCTTGACCATTCTTCCAAGAGTGCATTTGTGAGGTCAGGCACTGATATCGGATGAGAAGGCCTGGCTCACAGTCTCCGCTCTAATTCATCCCAAAGTTTTTCTGTCAGGTTGAGGTCAGGACACTGTGTAGGCCAGTCAAGTTCCTCCACCCCAAACTTGCTCATCCATGTCTTTATGGACCTTGCTTTGTGCTCTGGTGCGCAGTCATGTTGGAACAGGAAGGGGCCATGAAAGTGGGAGCATGAAATTGTTCAAAATGTCTTAGTTTGCTGATGCCTTAAGAGTTCCCTTGACTGAAACTAAGGGGCCAAGCCCAAACCCTGAAATACACCGACACCATAATCCCCCTCCACGAAACTTTACACTTGGTACAATGCAGTCAGGCAAGTACCATTCTCCTGGCAACTGCCAAACCCAGACACTTCCATCTGATTGCCAGACAGAAAAGCTTGATTTGTCACTCCAGAGAACATGTCTCCACTGCTCTGATTGATCCGATTGATCCAAAATTCTACTGAAAAACACCAGAGAATTTGTTGATATCCTCTATCCTGTATTAGCAGCCCTCTCTCAGTATGCCTAGACCCTGTCGCCTTCCTATGTCTTATTTCCCTGACATCACTTATTCTTAACCTACAATCTGTTTGGCTCCTTGTACCTGACTGTTTGATTGTCCTGACTTTGCTAGTGTTCAGTGTATAATGACCTGATTGCATCTCTGCTGCACAATGTGGTTTTGACACTCAGTTTTAGCTACCTCTGGCAATGGTGCCCTACTCTACAAAGTAGAAGGTTTGCACTTAGCAGCGTGTATGTGCACCCACCTGTCCTCTGAATAGAAAAAAGGGCTGGGGCCCCCTGCACTTTAAAATGGTCCTTTTGTTCATACACCAAGTGAGCATCAATAGTTTAAGTACAAAAACACTAATTTCTCCCTTTTTATCACTCTAATCTTTCTAATTTTGAACTCGGTTGTTTTTTTTCTGGATTTATGTCTTCTCTTCAGTAAAAAGAACTGTCTCAGACAAAGCTTCTGAATGTCTGCAATCTAAAGTGTTCACATTTTTTAGCAAAATATTATTTTAGAGAATTATTCCATAAAATGCCCATGAGATCCTGGATGTTTCCAACAGTTCACCCCACAGGGGTTAATTTGCTAATAGACTAATTCAATGAAGAGGAGGCTTTGTGGTGTTACAGAGTATAACAAAGCTTTTATTCGAGCAAGAAGTAATTTTCAAAGATGTAGAAAATCTTCGACTGCTTAAAACATAAAAGAGAATTTAGTGAAATGTAAAGGTACTTGTGTAGCATCTTTCTAGATAGGTGCTAGGTTTAGATAAAGAAAATAGATAGATAAGATTTGGTGTGTGTGTTTTGATAGGTAAATTTAGTTGTCACACTGTAGACAGTGTGGATGCAAAAAAGCATAACTTGCCATTGCATCAATGTTACTGTGTTCTACTAGTTAGGTCTGCTCTGTGTGTTCAGCTGCTGCCAGCCTGATAGCTCCTGCTGCATCCAGAGGGTTTGGGAAGCTTCTTGATGATAGGTGTAGAGCTATGCAAATGAAGCATGAATAGTGATACAGCCCTGGCCTATCCCAGAGAGAGAGGCTCTGATGGCATGCTGGGTAACTATATATATATTCAGTGAGCACACTGAGTTCTGGATCTTTCCTGTATAGGATTGTTCCAGCGTGGAGGGGGCATGCTGCCCTCCCAGGCAATGCTGCTGCTTCTACTGTTGAAGACCTCAGGTAGGCGACCTGATGTCCTGAATGCTGAGACCCGGGTTCCCCAGGTCAGGCACTGGTATGTTCACAGGAAACTGGTACATCCACAGCAGATCGCGGATGTCACGTGATCTCTGAGATCACATGATTACCATTAGAGATGAGCGAATTATTCAAAAATTCGATTCGGCTGATTCGCCGAATTTGCGGGAGAAATTCGATTCGATGCAAATTTATTCGCCGCAAATTTAACTTATTAAAAGGGTTTCTAGGCTTCAGAGAGCCTTTATATTAGTGCAGAACACTGTACCTTTAATTTAAATGCCCTTGGAGTCTGCTGGGGAAGAGAAATAATACTGTCAGTCAGTATGACATGCAGATGAGTGCTGTCGATCTTAGAATCACCGCACACTTCACTCATTTGGGCAGTCACGGGGCACGACGAAGAAGAAGAAGAAGAATGAAAAGAAGAATGAAAAGAAGAAGAATGAAAAGAAGAATGAAAAGAAGAAGAAGAAGAAGAATGAAAAGAAGAAGAAGAAGAAGAATGAAAAGAAGAAGAAGAAGAATGAAAAGAAGAAGAAGAATGAAAAGAAGAATGAGAAGAATGAAAAGAAGAATGAAAAGAAGAAGAAGAAGAATGAAAAGAAGAATGAGAAGAAGAATGAAAAGAAGAATGAAAAGAAGAATGAGAAGAATGAGAAGAATGAAAAGAAGAATGAAAAGAAGAAGAAGAAGAATGAAAAGAAGAAGAATGAAAAGAAGAATGAAAAGAAGAAGAAGAAGAATGAAAAGAAGAATGAAAAGAAGAAGAAGAAGAATGAAAAGAAGAAGAATGAAAAGAAGAAGAAGAATGAAAAGAAGAATGAAAAGAAGAAGAAGAAGAATGAAAAGAAGAAGAAGAAGAATAAAAAGAAGAATGAAAAGAAGAAGAAGAAGAATGAAAAGAAGAAGAAGAATGAAAAGAAGAAGAAGAAGAATAAAAAGAAGAAGAAGAAGAAGAATGAAAAGAAGAATGAGAAGAAGAATGAAAAGAAGAATGAAAAGAAGAATGAGAAGAATGAAAAGAAGAAGAAGAAGAATGAAAAGAAGAATGAGAAGAAGAATGAAAAGAAGAATGAGAAGAATGAAAAGAAGAATGAAAAGAAGAAGAAGAAGAATGAAAAGAAGAAGAAGAATGAAAAGAAGAATGAAAAGAAGAAGAAGAAGAATGAAAAGAAGAATAATGAAAAGAAGAATGAAAAGAAGAAGAAGAAGAATGAAAAGAAGAAGAAGAATGAAAAGAAGAAGAAGAAGAAGAATGAAAAGAAGAAGAAGAATGAAAAGAAGAATCAGAAGAAGAATGAAAAGAAGAATGAAAAGAAGAA
Organism: Staurois parvus; assembly: GCF_062004578.1. Classification (NCBI taxonomy): domain Eukaryota; kingdom Metazoa; phylum Chordata; class Amphibia; order Anura; family Ranidae; genus Staurois; species Staurois parvus. The sequence goes on from NW_028318000.1 coordinate 2,880,850, forward strand.
TGAAAAGAAGAAGAATGAAAAGAAGAAGAAGAAGAATGAAAAGAAGAATGAAAAGAAGAAGAAGAATGAAAAGAAGAATGAAAAGAAGAAGAATGAAAAGAAGAAGCAGAAGAATGAAAAGAAGAATGAAAAGAAGAGGAAGAAGAATGAAAAGAAGAAGAAGAAGAATGAAAAGAAGAATGAAAAGAAGAAGAATGAAAAGAAGAAGAAGAAGAATGAAAAGAAGAATGAAAAGAAGAAGAAGAAGAATGAAAAGAAGAAGAAGAAGAATGAAAAGAAGAAGAAGAAGAATGAAAAGAAGAATGAAAAGAAGAATGAGAAGAATGAAAAGAAGAATGAAAAGAAGAAGAAGAAGAATGAAAAGAAGAAGAAGAATGAAAAGAAGAATGAGAAGAAGAATGAAAAGAAGAATGAAAAGAAGAATGAGAAGAATGAAAAGAAGAATGAAAAGAAGAAGAAGAATGAAAAGAAGAATGAAAAGAAGAAGAAGAAGAATGAAAAGAAGAAGAAGAAGAATGAAAAGAAGAATGAAAAGAAGAAGAATAAGAATGAAAAGAAGAAGAAGAAGAATGAAAAGAAGAAGAAGAAGAAGAATGAAAAGAAGAAGAATGAAAAGAAGAATGAAAAGAAGAAGAAGAAGAATGAAAAGAAGAAGAAGAAGAATGAAAAGAAGAAGAAGAAGAAGAATGAAAAGAAGAAGAAGAAGAATGAAAAGAAGAATGAAAAGAAGAAGAAGAAGAAGAATGAAAAGAAGAATGAAAAGAAGAAGAAGAAGAATGAAAAGAAGAAGTATTCCAGTACAGCAAAAAGTGTATCTGCAGAGAGCTCCGCTATTTCTGACAGTTCTCTGACAGTTCCTTCACATTTACAGCGGTTGAAACATTGTATCTACTTATTTCCGAATAAAAACATCTGTATCCTAAATGGAAACAAATAGATACAATGTTTCAACCGCTGTAAATGAACTGTCAGAACTGTCAGAAATAGCGGAGCTCTCTGTAGTGACACTTTCGCCGGCTGATCGGGAAAAATTTGATTCGTGCACCCGAAGTTTGCTAAAATTCGGATTCGATGCGAATCAAATTTTTCCTGATATTCGAAACTAATTCCACTTTGCCAGGTTCGATTCGCTCATCTCTAATTACCATATACAGTCAGGTCCATAAATATTGGGACATCGACACAATTCTAACATTTTTGGCTCTATACACCACCACAATGGATTTGAAATGAAACGAACAAGATGTGCTTTAACTGCAGACCTGCTGAAGAAAACACCCTTCCCAACAGTTGGCCAGATCAAGAACACTCTGCAGGAGGTAGGTGTATGTGTGTCAAAGTCAACAATCAAGAGAAGACCTCACCAGAGTGAATACAGACGGTTCACCACAAGATGTAAACCATTGGTGAGCCTCAAAAACAGGAAGGCCAGATTAGAGTTTGCCAAACGACATCTAAAAAAGCCTTCACACTTCGTGAACAACATCCTATAGACAGATGTGACCAAGATCAACTTGTACCAGAGTGATGGGAAGAGAAGAGTATGGAGAAGGAAAGGAACTGCTCATGATCCTAAGCATACCACCTCATCAGTGAAGCATGGTGGTGGTAGTGCCATGGCGTGGGCATGTATGGCTGCCAATGGAGCTGGTTCTCTTGTATTTATTGATGATGTGACTGCTGACAAAAGCAGCAGGATGAATTCTGAAGTGTTTCAGGCAATATTGTCTGATCATATTCAGCCAAATGCTTCACAACTCATTGGACGCTGCTTCACAGTGCAGATGGACAATGACCCAAAGCATACTGCAAAAGCAACCAAAGAGTTTTTTAAGGGAAAGAAGTGCAATGTTATGCAATGGCCACAACAATCACCTGACCTGAATCCGATTGAGCATGCATTTCACTTGCTGAAGACAAAACTGAAGAGAAAATGCCCCAAGTACAAGCAGGAACTGAAGACAGTTGCAGTAGAGGCCTGGCAGAGCATCACCAGGGATGAAACCCAGCATCTGGTGATGTTTATGCATTCCAGACTTCAGGATGTAATTGACTGCAAAGGATTTGCAACCAAGTATTAAAAAGTGAAAGTTTGATTTATGATTATTATTCTGTCCCATTACTTTTGGTCCCTTAACAAGTGGGAGGCACATATGCAAACCGTTGTAATTCCTACACCGTTCACCTGATTTGGATGTAAATACCCTCAAATTAAAGCTGACAGTCTGCAGTTAAAGCACATCTTGTTTGTTTCATTTCATATCCATTGTGGTGGTGTATAGAGCCAAAAATGTTAGAATTGTGTCGATGTCCCAATATTTATGAACCTGACTGTAAACAACTGTTGTGAATAGGTTCATTCATAACAGCTGTGATTCCTATTGTGATGCTGTGATTGGTCCACAGCTTTCACATAGTACCTGGGCCAAGCTCAGCAAACAAATATTAATCACAAATGTTTTGAATTAACCCATTTATGACAGTTTAAAACAGTGCTGTTAATGTGACCATCACTTTAACAGCAATCAAAGTATAAAAAAATAAAAAATCCCTGATCATCCCTAAGAGTAGTACATTGGTAATATGGTGACACATAACTACTCTGATGACAGGATGTAAACAAAAAAAAAATAGTAAAAGAATAAAAAAAAAAGTTTAAAAAGACAAAAAAATGGCGGAGCTTGCCACGATCCAAGATGGCTGCCTGAGAGCCGAGCTCCAGTCCACACAGGGACATAGCAGCACACTGCAGACCCACAGGTCCATTAATTCTCACCCCATTACAGCAGTTTACTCCCCTAGTCTCCGGGCATCATGACTAGGAGGAGAAAAGAGGAGCGCCGGCCGGCAAAAATGTAGATTTGTATTTTTAAAGACATACAGTATATTTGAAATATATTTTTTAAAATATTTTTCATATATTTTATAATAAAAATGCATTTCAACATGCAGTATATATATATATATATATTTTTTTTTTTAATTGAAATATATTTTGAAATATATTGAATATGGCCAAAATTGTAGCATTTCAGATATATGGCAATATATTTGGGAAGACTATTTTTAAAATATATTTCAAATATATTTTTCTTCCATATGGGTTCTTCCACCCTGGCTCCTTGTATTCCTCAGCAACAATCAAAGCCTAGCAAATCTCAAAAAAGAAGCAGCCCATCAAAGAGCCAACATTATTTTCCATCCACCCCTTCTTCTGGGAGCCCAGAGAAATCAAGGGTGAGGAAGGATGGTTTGGATTCTTCAAATGAGGTGAGGTCTATCCAGGATTCAGGAGATGACACAATCAGCCTGTACTTGATACAACCCTTAAAGATATGCTTGTAACTTTGAGAAGCTCTCTGTATGCTGATATGATGCAATGTGTTCATAAATTTGGTACAGAGCTGCAGGCTGTTTCATCTAGGGTGGATCACATAGAAACAAAGAGGGGGAGGGGGAATTTGCCACAACAATAAATGATCTGATTGATGCTCATGATCACAAAGCAGAGGAAATGGATATCATTAAAGCTAAAATAGCAGATATTGAGGACAGAACTAGAAGGGATAATTTGAAAATTAGGGGGAATCCAGAAGCAGTCCAGCAAAATGATCTGTGAAAATATGTTGCTCAGATGTTCAGCGCTATTGTACTAGACCTATCAGATTTGGATCTCACTGTGGATAGGATCCATCGTTTTCCTAAGCCTTCTCATTTCCCTGACCATATCCCCAGAGATGTTATATTACGACTGCATTTTTTCCATGTGAAAGAACATCTAATGACCGCAGTCTATAACAGGGATCTTATTCCAAAACAATATAATAATCTACAATTTTATGCTGACTTGTCTCAATACATGCTTCAGAAGCATAAAAACCTCAGTACAATAACAAAAGCACTGAGCAATCACAAGATCAGCTATAAATGGGGATTCCATACAAAACTAACCGTCACTAAAGGTGGTACTGATTTTCTGATTGATGGCATGGCGAGGGGTTTAGCCCTTTTAAAGTCTTGGAACAAACTACCTGAAACCCATCCTCAAACACCATCTACGAATGACCCCACCTGTATTGATCACAGCTGGCAGATGATCACATCCAAAAATTCACGTACCCATAACTGACAATAAGTGGGAAATTTGATTTTACCTCCTTCTCAGTCCCTGCAATGAAGGAGCTCATAAGCTGGACTCTCCCCCTTTTACCATGAGTGGCGGAATGCTGCACCCAGGTCCCAAAGACCTGCATGTTCTTGTGGTATTTTTTTTTTTTCATTCATGTTCTGTTAATACTTTTTAATTTTGGTTTACAACTTACCTGTTTCAGTCAGAGCCTTCTATACCTTCACCATTACACCAGCTCGCTTGTTGATGATATTTTTCAGCAGTGACATCTATGCAACCAAAAGGGTGACTTACACATACTGGAAGACCCGTATGAGCATAGTAAAGGATGTTTCCGAGTTACACACCTATCAAGTTATACCTCAAACACACAATGGCGGTGAACTTTCACACTGTTAATGCAAGAGGACTGAATCACCCTGCAAAAATCAGGTCTTTATGGAAAGAGGCTACAAAGTTCAGCTGCAATGTCTTCTGTGTTCAAAAAACAAATTTCCAAAACCAAAAAGACCCTAAGTTCTCTGTTGCTAAATATCCTCACATCTTCCTGGCAAAGGCGTATACTAAGAAAAGAGGTGTATTAACAGCTATAAGAGACTCTCACTTTTGCGTTCCACAGAGCCGTTACCACATTTTGGTTTGCGACATCAACTCTACCACATACACAGTGGCTAACATTTATTCCCCGAACAGGCACCAGATCAAATTTTTGAATAAAGTCTTAAAGAAGATCCATACAATACAACAAAGCTCTCTATTAGTTTGTGGAGATTTCAATCTCACACCCAATCCAAAGATAGACTCTACCACCGCTACCCAAAGGCACCAAGCATCATTACAACCACTAAAAAACAAATATTGTTTTTGGAAATAGCACACATTTATAGCAGGATTGCATACCATAAGTGTGGACTCACATACGTTAATTAAAATTAATTTAAAATTAATTAAAAATTATGTTATAATTAATTTTAATCATATATTGTATATGTATACAATTTTTGAGTTTCTTCACAAATTTTATCTAGTGGAGCGTGGCACATTCATTTGATTTTTTGATTATATTAACACACAAGTATGAGTATGTGTATGGTGTAGGCGATCCACTCATTCGATTTTCACATATTTATTTATGCCATTCACGGTCATGGATGTCAATCACTGGGTCCCGGGCCGGTATTTACCCGCCGGCGCCCGGTGATTACTGAGCATCTCCGCAGGGAGCAAGATTGTTTTGTTTACAAACAATCTTCCTCCTTTTCAGCTCGAGCACACTGCTCAGGATGGCTATGCACAGTACAGCCATCCCAATCAGTGTGCTTACAGTGAAGAACACACCCCCAGCCCCCTAGTAAAACACTCCCAGCACACAGTTAACCCTTTGATCACCCCTCACATTAACCCCTTCCTGCCCAGTGCCATTAGTACAGTTTCAGTGCTTTTTTGTAGCACTGATCATTGTATTGGTGTCACTGGGGTGTCAGTGACACCAAGTTAGTTCCCCCCAATTTCAGAATGTCTGCTGCAGTCCTGCAGTCCTGCTAAAAGTCGCTGATTGCCGCCATTACTAGTAGAAAAGAAAATCCTCAATAAGAAAGCTCAATTCATGGGAAAAAAGGACATACATTTCATTTGGGTGCAGCATTGCATGACCACGCAATTGTCAGTTAAAGTAACGCAGAGCCGTAACGCAAAAAATGGCCTGGTCATGAAGGGGGGGTAAATCCTCAGGAGGGCAAGTGGTTAAAGCTCCAGTTGAAGCATGGCTTAATTTGTACAAAGCCCCATTTATACAACAAAAACTAATTTCTCTAAAATGTCCAATAACTGCTCTAGCGCTCCTCAAACCAGATATAAACCTTACAACATGGCAGTCGAAAAGGCATTTTAACCCTGGATGATTTATACATTGGCCCCGCTCTAAAAACCTTTTGGACACTGCAACTGGGGTACTCCCTGCCACTGAATACTTCAGGTATGCATAAATTTCCCACCTTATTCAGAATATTGGTACTCCGAATGCCGCAGTGCCCTGGAAAGTAGCCCAATACTTTCATTCAACTTCTACCAATACTACGGGCATCTCATTATTTTACTCTGTCCTTCAAGACAAAAACAAATTTGTCAAATCCCTTCTGATACTAGGGAAATGGATTTCAGAGGTGAGCACTCCATTGAGCATTGGAAGAAGGCACTTAGCTCCACATATATAGCTACTAAGAGTGTAAATCTTTGGGAAATGACACAAACAATATTGCTACATTGGTACTTGACTCCCTATAGGTTAGCTACGTTTTCCTCTGAAGTGTCTTCAACTTGCTGAAGGAGGTGTGGTTGTTCAGGAACCCTAATTCACATTATGGGGCCTGCCCGGAACTTTCCAGATTTTGGTCTGAGGTTTTCAGTCTTGTTGCCCAGATCTTGGGAGTTATTGTTCCGTTCACTCCGGGTATGGCTTTGTTAGCTTTGGGAATAGAGTCCACACCCCCCATGTTTAGAACCATAATAATACATGTTCTGATGGCAGCATGCCTTACTATCATTAGACATTGGAAAGACCCAGGGGGCCCTAGGCCTTGGAGAAGTAATTCAAATAATTAATATCCATAGCTCTTACAAATTACTCATTGCGTCTAGCATGGAGAGGTACAGTGTTGCTCTTAAAGTATGGCAGCCCTGGCTGCTAAGGTACTCACAGCTGAGGGACCCTACAATACTTACATCTTCACCATGAAATAGACACTACTTATGGGACTCAGGCTGAGGCTAAATGTTATTTGACTCTAACTATTATATTGCTGTAAAACTGATCATTGTTGATGTTGTTGTATATCTAATCCAATATGGACTTCTCATCTGGGAGCCTAAACTTCATGTTAATAGACTCTCTTTCATGTTGAATGTATATGTTATTTTTTGATTACATTCTTTATATGTTTATACATAAAATCAATAATTGAAAAGAAAAAGAAAAAAATGTTTAAAATTTGAATTAAAAATAATAATTTTCTCTAACATGATGTCACCAGTCAGTATCCCTGATAACCGTCATACAAGTCATATAATGATTCTGCACTGCCCTAGTGACAGCACGTAAAAAAAGTGTGAAGAAAAACAAATTTTAATTACTTTCTTCATTTTCCAAAACAAATTGTGACAAAAAATGACAACTTTAACCACCTCCCGCCCGCCAAATAGTAATATAACGGATGCAAGGTGGCTCTCTCGTTCTGGGAGGACATCATATGATGTCCTCCCATTCTAACCACGCATGCGCTGCTCCCGGAGCACGCAGAGCGGCGATCGGCGGTGCGCTGTGTCCCTAGGACACAGCGGATTGCCGATCCATGGAAAGAGCCGAAGATGTCGGCTCGGTCATGTGATCAGCTGTGTCCAATCACAGCTGATCACATGTAAACAGGGAAATGCCAGTTACTGGCATTTCTCTTCTCTCGAGCTGTCACGCTGACAGAGGAGAGGAGAGCCGGTACCCGGCATTCCGCGAAGGGGACATGTACACTGATCATCAGGGCACTGATGATCAGTGTGCCCTGATGATCAGTGTAGCCCCAGCAGTGTCACCTGTCAGTGTCCATCAGTGCCATCTGTCAGTGCTCATCAGTGCCAAGTGCCAGTGCCCATCAGTGCCACATCAATGCCACATATCAGTGCCTACCAGTGCACATCAATGCCACATAACAATGCCCATCTGAGCTGCCTTTCAGTGTCACCCATCAGTGCCAGTCAGTGCTACCTATCAATGCCAATCAGTGCCACCTATCAATGCTGCCAATCAATGCCACCTCTCAGTGCCAGTCAGTGCCACCTATCAGTGCGCATCAGTGCCACCTATCAGTGCCCATCAGTGCTGCCTATCATTGCCCGTCAGTGCCGCCTAACAGTGCCAGTCAGTGCCACATATCAGTGCCAGTCAGTGCTGCCTATCAGTGCGCATCAGTGCCGCCTATCAGTGCCAGTCAGTGCCACCTAACAGTGCCAGTCAGTGCCACCTAACAGTGCCAGTCAGTGCCACCTATCAGTGCCGCCTATCAGTGCTGCATTTCAGTGCCCATCAGTGATGCCTGTCAATGCCAATCAGTGCCACCTACAAGTGCCTCCTCATCAGTGTCCATCAGTGCAGCCTATCAGTGCCCATCACTGCAGCATCATTAGTGCACATCAGTGAAGGAGAAAAACTTATTTACAAAATTTTATAACAAAAACTAAGAAAAGCACACTTCCGCCTTCCACGGCCAGTGCATGCTCCGAAACGCATCGCAGTGCACCCTGGGATCTGACATCATCACTGCCACGCCGCCGCTACCTTCCAGCGTGCATTCCATCCGGATCTGAGGGAGGACGTGCACGCCGGCCGGTCTCACCGCTGTTACCCTCCAGCCACCACGCTGTTCCAGCCGAGAGCTGACCTCCCCACATCGCAGTAAGATGACGGCTCTTCACCCGGGTTACCACCCCACTGTTAACTATTGTTAACCACGGTTTTTATGCTTATGATTACTTCACATATGTGAGTGTTTCTACATTTAGACTTGAATAAAAAGACTTTTTGCACTTAGAGGCGCTTCTCTCCTTTTCTCATCTACAGAAGTTGCTACAGCTTATTTGGAAGCCTTGCCCTCAGTGCCACATGGAATCCCACGCTCTTCATTCAGTAGCCACTAATACCACGATCACCCCATACTACCATTTCCCAGGACTTTGCAGTGTTTGCGCTGTTACAACCCTTCCTCATTTTTTCTGGAAGACTGCAATAAGACCATATAAACGGCATGTATAGAGGATTTTTTTTTTTCAAAATGCAAAATACCAGGGCATACTTTGGGGGATGGGGGGAAGGAAGGTGGGGGATTAAATGTCAAGAGTTCTGCTTTAAGGTAATATAGAGCCTTTTATAAAGCATTTTATAATAATCCTGTATAGCAAGAGATTTCTCAAACTATACCTGCAGTGTTAACATATCACTTTATTTTATTAATTTTATTCCTAAAATATGCTGTTACTTCTTGAAAAATAGCATGTGCCCTCACAACGTGTTCTATCCTGGAACAATATCTTGTTTTTCTTCCCTTACTAAAGTGCCTCCAACCAAAAACTATTAAAAGAAAGGCAGTTTTGACATGCTTTTTTTTATTCAAATGCAGAATTCATGTCAAAGGAAACTTTTACATCAGTGACAAGGAAGCTTAAAACCCATCAGTTTGGAGGAAGGCTTGCTTGGTAAGACACAGTATATTTCCATTAAGTTAATCTAAAAGTCAGCCTTTTGTAATCCTAAGTATAATACATTAAAGCCTTTCAAGTGCAACTCAGCAAAATGCAGAATTTCATATCCCTACTTACTGCAGGCGCTCATTGCTAACTATTAAACATTTATATATTGTACAGGTTAAAGATGGGAAACACTCACAGTGATTAATTATGGATGATATTGGGAATATCTCGCCCTTCATCCTCTCATCCAGCCTGTAATGCAAGTTTTCCAAAAAGAAACATTTTAGAAGCATCGCTTTTTTTTTAGTCCCTATAAGGATTGTAAGCGTTTACAGCACTTTCAAGTTAAAGATGTGGATGTTCGTGCTATAAAAAAAGTGATAAATCTATTTAGGGATATATATATATATGAATTCTTCCTTTTTTTCTCTGTTTTATATAAAAGTGTCTATTTCTATTTTTGCTGATAAAAAGGGCATGAGTAGCTGGGCAAATACATTAAAATAAAATACTGTTAAGTGAGGAGCTGGTCTTTTGATGTGGCTTAAAATGCTGCATTAGAAATACACAATTCATTTAAATAACATGCTAGGGGAATGTCTTCAATCTGCACACCAGTAAGATGTACTCCAGAAAAAGTGACATTTAGGGGAAAAAGTTAAAAAAAAAACGATTGCTGCTGAATGGCATTTTCCAGCAGACAGCCTGCTATTTATAAAATATAGCATAGGGTCCCCCTCCATACAGCCCCCTTATGCACTGGATGGAGGTATTGTTTACCAGATTACTCACTCCAGAAGGCTTCAGCACTCGTTTTACTCCCTGATGCTCCAGGTTTTGGGCTGTTCCTCAGCATCATCATGTACCATACACGACCATCACTCCTGCAATGTATGTGAGGAGGTGTGTGACTGTGTATGGGAGTATCTTAGAGAGGAACTTTTGGGGGACAAATTGCACAGATGGAAGGAAAAGGCTGGAGCAAATAATAAGACTTTGTCACACTTTACTCCTCTACCCCTAGAATTAAAAAGGATTTAACCCTTGCCGTGTGTGTGTGTGTGTGTGGGGGGGGGGGAGTCACTGTAAGGGTAGTTTTTTCTTGTCCCTGGAGACTGGCTATAAATTACGTAGCTCACTTTAGTAAATGGCTATCTCTGAGGCATAAAGATTGCAAAAATGGCTGACTCTCAAAGCTAAAGCAAAGAACATTGTAAAAAAGATGGCATCTACGGATGGATAAGTTGCATTGCATTACATTTTTATTGTTGGGTTTAGATACACTTTAAATTTCAACATGATCAAAGACTTAAAATGTGTGTCTGTGTATCTTTATACATAAAGATACATACATGTCTTTGCTTCATTCTGAATGGTATTTTTTACACATGAAGATAGATTTATTTTCCGTAACAAAGAGTATATTGGGGTCACCTGGGAATATCTCAATATCGAGGACTCATTCCCTCTGTGAAGAAGATGGAACTGTGTCCTTTTATGAAAAGGGTAACCTGTCATGCTGAAGAGCACTCTGGACTAGGAGAGCAATTTCCTAGTTAGTATACCTTGACAGAACTTCAGAAGTGAATGCAATCACTAAAATTGATTCCTGTGCTACATTTATCTTCCTCACTGCAAGTACTTTGGAGGGATGTATTCCGGGATATGGCTGCTCCCAAGTACTATACATGCTGTGACCACAATTATTCACTACATTTCTTACAGTTAACATAAAAGTACTGCCTGGTGTTCTGTATTGCTGATTTTTCTGGATGTTCTTTTGTATTATTGTGTGAAGCCTGTGAACACAAAGGCAAATGTCCTGTTTCTGTCATAGACACATGCACATACTTTTCATTGTGTTCCTAATCTCAAACACAATATAGTGGCTCTAGGTACCCACAGATTTGAGGTTAGTAGATTGTATGTAGTATTTATATGGGCCTCGACTTTTTGTTATCATAGTAATAAATAGAAAGAACCCCCCAGGAACTAGTACAGCATGAGAAAAAATAGGGTTAACGTTGACTAAGGGGTGGAATGGCTTTAAAGCTTAAGGTGGCAGTAAACCCAATTTTGTATCTTCTACCTACAGGTAAGACTTTAATAATGCTTAGCCGTAGGTACTGTAAATATCTCCTAATTTATTGTAGAAGCGCCAATGATGTCACTTCCGCATGCGCTTTGTGCGCTCAGTGGATGGCATTCCATCCATTCACTCCTGTGCACATGCGTGTGAGTGACAACATTGCGGCTTGGCAAATCAGATAGCTGCAGCTCATAAAACCACAAGGAAGATCAGGTGAAGATGGAAGCCTCAGGGAGCCATGACAGCGCTCTGCTGGAGAGCTTTGTTTTCAGGTACAGTGAGTTTTTTTTAATGTGTTGGTATGCAATGCATACTAGCACATAATTCTAACTTGCAAGGAAGAGATTTTTTTGATTTTTTTCTCTGTTTACTGCCTCTTTAACGCCATGGAAAAAAAATATTTACCCTAATAGAGGGGTCCCCTCTCCACTGCAAGAGTTAATTGCTCATTTTGCTTAGGGAATGATTAATAAGGTCATGTACTTACCGTACCTCTTTCCTCTCTCCCTCAGGCTTCCTCCTCTTTGTGCGACCAGTCCCAACATTGTACTGCTGCACCTGCATTGTACAGAAGTATGCAGAGGGCCCACCCAAATTCCAAAGCATCGGACAGTGGAGGAAAGTAAAAGCTTCAGAGGGAGTAAGGGATACATTAAGTACTGTATATCTCCCAATTCATCATCCCCTAGGCAAAATGTGCAGTTAACCCATGCAGTGGGAAGGGGGAGCCACTGCATAGGTAAATCTTTTTCTCCTGACAGTTTAGCTTTAAAGTGGAAATCCGGGCTAGAACAAACCAAGCTTTAACCGAACCGTGCCACCCTCTTCTAACACCTATACTCACTGCCGTTGAGAAGGAAGGTCCTTATACTTACCTATTCTCAGGGTGCTTTGGTCTGATCAGCTTCAAGGAAGATGAGGGACTGCCAACAATGGATGCGCTATAGTAAGCCTATGGGTGACATCACTGTCCAGTTATTCCATCAGTTGTTGGCATTCTCTCCTCTCCCCTGAAGTCTACCACTAGGGAGGTCATATCACAGGACTGGAGATCTGTGAGCATAGGTAAGTATATGCAACGCTTGTTGTTAGACAGGTTAATTTGTTTTTTTTGTTGTTGGCTAACTGCCTGGCAGATTGAACTGGCTTTCTTATCCCCCTTTTTTGATAAGTGATACCTATCCATGTTCCTTGCTGATAAAAGACATTTTTAGACTGGGATTGCTGACCAATGTTGTTTGTTAGCTGGCTGGCAAGTTGAACAGGGTAGCCCTATTTATTGTTCTCATACGATGTTTGTCCATGTTCACTGCTAAAAAAGCCAGTTATAGACCTGGGGAGGTGACCAGTTTTTTTATTGTATTTTTTGAGGTTTGTGGGTGCAATGGATACCCTGGCTGCCATTGTGCTATATGCTGGGTGTTCAGTGCGCTCCTGTACCTTTAACAAGGGGTGAGCTCCCTCAGGTCCACCTGCCCTTGATCTATCCAATAAATGCATGTGCCTCTACTATGAGGACTCTCAAGATTTATAGAGTTAGGACCACAGAATATCAGGGTGCCATGATGTGGCTCTGTGGCTTACCTATTTATTTGCAAATGTGTGCTAACGAAACCCCTGTTTTTAAACGCATGTTGTTAGACAAGTTAATTTGTTTTTTTGTTGTTGGCTAACTGGCTGGCAGATTGAACTGGCTTTCTTATCCCCCTTTTTTGATAAGTGATACCTATCCATGTTCCTTGCTGATAAAAGCCATTTTCAGACTGTGGTTGCTGACCAATGTTGTTGGTTAGCTGGCTGGCAAGTTGAACAGGGTGCTTTGGTCTGATCAGCTTCAAGGAAGATGAGGGACTGCCAACAATGGATGCACTATATTTATATTTCTCAAGTATATGCATCTTCCTTTTAAAGGGTAGTTAGTAAAGAACATAGAATGGGGAGGGAGCAGTGTTAAATGTATTTATTTCATTTTTTTTATTTAGTTTATTTAGTTACTAGCACTGAATTCAACTTTAGGACAAAATTATGCATCTCCATTCCATCGTTAGATTTATCTGTTGTGCTTAAAGTGACATTATCACTTTCAATAAATAAGAAAGCTACTATCAAATATAAAGTATAGGCACCTAAAGGTACCTGCAGATATTTGCAGAAGCTCTCCTTAACATGCTGCTCAATGTATTTTAACCCTTGTTGCAATACATAGTGCCAAAAAACACAAACCATACAATTATGATTATGAGCCCTGGTTCACATCAAATGTGGCTTTAAAATCATGCTACTTCACTTGAACTAGCACAATTTCAAAGACGCAGACCTGGTGCGATTTCATATGCAGCCTGCCTGACATCTGTGCGACTTCATGCACAAATGCCAATGCAAATCACAGTTGAAATCGGCAAAAATAGTGCAGGAACTATTTTAAAAATCGATGCGATTTTGATTTGGATAGTTCCATTGTCAAGAATAGGGTGTGACTTGTCATGCAATTTGGAACTGACAAATCGCATGACAAGTCTCACCGGTGTGCTTACTATACTGTATATGCAGTGTGAGTACATTGAAGTATGCAGGTTTAATTGTGCTTTAATTATTTTATCTAAGGACAGATTTACCATAAGATCCAGTGGGTGGCAGAGCCAAAGAGGCAGCTGTGTAATTATGAGGCACACGTTTTTCCATCATCAATAGGAATAGTAAACTCATATAAGTTTATTTATGCATTATTACAAGGTTGGGCCCAAGAAAAAAAAATTTTTTTTTGTAAATGAGGTGACCCTAGCAAAGGGATATTATTAAAATCCAAATCTGAGAAAATTCTCCCTTGAAGTGTCCCTTCAGCATCTTCTTCCTTATGCTCAAGTGGTCGAAGGTCCTAACATGATCAAGACTGATGCAGGGTCCATAGTCCTGCACTAGAGGTGATGACAGCCCACCGCCAGAGCATAGGGGAGCACCATCTGCTAGGGAGCTACACACTATACAGTCTGATTGTACATTCTCTACAATCTCCTTTAGATTTACCAAAATTATATAATAGGAAGATGCACCTATCTATCCAATCACTCTGTATCCAATCAGGCAGGTCCTTGCACTACAAAATTGATAGTAGATCTAAAGGAGATTGCACAATCAAAATGTATAGTGTATGGTGAGCATTACAAACATCCAGAAACACACTTCTGTTTGCATGTGGCAATACTACTGCCTGCATGTGAGTACAGAGGTGGGTGAAAGCAATCTCCTGGAGGGGGAGGGCGGGGTGTGTGCTAATGAGGTCAGTTGTTGAATTACTTCCTGTGTCTTAACAGTTTTCATGTCCTAAATCTACATACCAGAATGTCATGAACATTTCTATGGAACAAGCCAGAGGCTGAGTCAAGGCCTTGTTCTAAAATACATAGAAAGCTTTTTTTTTGCATTAGAAGTACATTAATTGTATATTGGTACATAGGGAAGCTGGAATTTAGAAAAAAAGGTGAACATAATTTTTTACTGGTTTGGGGGTGATTTTAGTATCCAGCCTAGCATTTTTCTGTTAATGCATCTGTAGACATTTGTGGGCTGAATGAAATAAACCAAGGATCCTAAGAAATTCTTAATTCAAACTGTCAAAACATTTTTCAGGTCTCATATAATTGACTAGGATATTTAGTAGTTATTTGAAGGCTAAATTTAAATATGTTTTGTTACTTGAAGATAGTAAAAAATGACTGTATTTATTGGGGATTATCCATTTAAAAGTGTGGCGGCTTCAAAGTGAAGGACTTGTGGTAGAAAACACAACTAGCAAAAGCTTTACACAAGACCACATTTCAAAACACTGTTAAAAATGTCAGACCAAAAGTTTCACAGTCTCATTTCCACAAGAAGCGATGCATGACCCAGAAGATTAAGTTACTCAGACTTGGAAATGTATGAGACTTCCACACTTCAAAAAGCAGCCAGTGTACATGGATCAACACATACAATAAAATATATGGATCTTCCAGATTTACCCAAGGGTTAATTGACCTAATTTACACGTCTGCTCTGCAAAAGAATGGTTGGCAGATTTTTGGATTTACTAAGAAAAGAGTTTTTTTTTCTCTTTGCTGTTGAAAAATATTTTTTTCTTATAAACAAGGATTCTAAATTGTGATAGACAGAGCAAAAATTAGAAAATGAGAGCTATTGCCAGAGGTTATAGTAATCAATCAAGTTTTCATCAACTGGCAAAATTAAACATGGAATCTTATATATTTGCATCTGTATTTATATATCAATCCCAGGGTCTTTACGTTTTACAGTAACTGCAAGTCTGGGCAGATGCTAACTATTAAGGTTTGCATAGCCATCAAGATAATTAATCCAAAGGGGCTTAGAAAACCAGGAAAACTAAAGACTAAAACTAGCTGAATATGCTACAAATTACACATTTACTAGTTTAGGTTAAATTGTGTATAGATCTCAGTTTTCATGGGTTTGCATGATCCGATCAGATAAATTGAATGTGTCTACCTGATTATACATTTAGGTTTTTGATAGGTAATATTAATAATATTTTAACACATAATCACCAACATATCTTATGTTTTATTTAGTGTGTTCCTACGTTGAATGAAATTTCCTTACATGTATAAATTAAAAATTAAAAAAAAAATGGCACATATAGTCATCTTAAAGGAGAAGTAGGGCCAAAGCTCTTTTGGTCCTTCTCCTGTGGATCACAGAAGTGCACTTCTATCTGCACTCCAGTGACCCGCTGTCAGCTGACATCATTCAGCCAGTCCAGATTGTAGAGAGATCAGGGGCGGACTGACAACTCATGGGGCCCCCCGTGCAATAGAGGATCATGGGGCTCCTGTGTCCTCGCCCAAACTCAAACCACACCCAAAAAAGCCTATGAAAGGTACCAGGGGCATCTCATGGGGCCCCCTACTGACCCTGGGCCCTTGGGCAGTGCCCAAGTGCTTGAATGGTCAGTCCGCCCCTGGGAGAGATCCCAAATTTATGTCAGGATACACTAAGACGACTGAACCAGCAGCTGGTTCAGCCTCTCAGCAAGCCACTGAGAGCTGCTCCTGCCCCCTGCACAGCATGGCACTCCAATGTGCTCTGGAGGGGCAGAGCATAGATGATTGACAGTCACCAGCTTTCTGCTCAGTGACGCCCGAGAACAAAACGTGAGTGCCACTTGATACAACACTCAGTCCTGCCCAGCTCCAACCTTCCATAGACTTTTACAGGTTGCAGGCAGAGGGGTTGGACACTGTACCTGTGCCTCCCGCCAGCACTGAAACTGTTGGAGTATGTACAGCAACTAGAAGTCCCCATGTGCACGGGGCCTAAAAAGTACTAACGGTATCCTTTGTTTAAAATGAAAAAAAAAAAGAAAAGTTCTGTTTCTACAAATACTAGTTACCTTAATGTCATGCTTATGCTCTGGCTTTAATACTCATTCAGTCAACGACCAAGAAAAAGTATGCAGATAAAGATTTGTGACTTCTCTCAGACTTTCCTATTCTGCCTACTTTTTAGAAGTTCAGTGAGCCATAAAGTTTTGAGGGTCATTTTCAAAAGAAGATCAGCAATGGAAGCCCTGGGGGAGGCTTTGGAACCTTTGGCTTGGGGAACAAAAACAACCATCTGTCCCTTTTACGATCAGGATTTTTGTAGGCAAAGGAAAGTGTGCTATTCAAATTGTGCTTTGGCACTGCAGTGATTGATGGTCCTAGGGGGAGGTAAGTGATCCCAAAGGACAGATTTGCTTGTGAGACACTGTCATATCTTGTAGCTTCATGTCTCTTTGCAGCTTTTGGCATTTATTTATAAGATATGTCAGAGCCGAAAATGAAAATGGTGCTGGAAAACATTACATGCCAGGTATCCAAATAATGCCACTTATGTATAGCTGACTGAGGGCCCTGTTCTGACAAATGTCTCAATGGGTGAGTATCTCAACTTAGGACTTATATATATATTGCACCTGTCCAATCTTCAAACTTTTAGGCTCACAGACTTTGCAGAAAACCCCCTTGAAATCTACGGAGGCCAATCTAGTTATTCATTTCTGTTCAATTGTAAGACTAATAAGCATGTGATATTCAAACATAAGGTGTTGGAAACCAGACACTGCCATGGAGGACAAGTACCAATGCCAAAACTAGAAGCACAGTATCTCTCTTTATACAGAACTGTCAACTCGCCATAACAGCAGCACACACTGAAGATATGGCTGCTGTGAGCCTACCATTAAAGAGAAAAGCTGCATTATCCATTTCTTCAGATTACTGACTCTTGTGACTCACGAGGGAATGCTATGTGCAGTATTTGGGTTGTTCCTTATTTCTGACTCCATAACTGCAACATCTTTTATAAAAATTCAGGATTCACATATTTTGCAAACTCACCATGAACTTATAGAAGCCTCAAACCAGAACCCAATCTCTACTGTTATGATAGGCTTACTTTGAAGTAATTTCAGCTTTTAGACATTTTCTGATTTACGGTTTGTTTGCTGGGAGTTTTTCCTTTTATGTTTCATTTGCTTTTTCTCTCCTTTTTCATTTAAGTGAACCCCTGTAAACCTGTATTTTTTTTAATAACAAACATGTCATACTTACCTGCTCTGTGTAATTGTTTTGCACAGAACAGTCCCTATCCTACTTTTCTGGGGTCCCCAGCCAGCATTCTTTGCTCCTCCCCCTGCCAAGTACCCAACACAGCAAACAGTTGCTATGGGTGCACTTGTGCAGGGTCTCTTCTAAACCAACTCTCTCCATAGACACACAGAGCATGACTCAACCCTGCCCTGCCCCCCTTGCCTTGCTCACTGGCTGTGATTGACAGCAACGGGAGCCAACGTCTCTGAGATCAGACTCAGGTAAGTATAAGGGGAGGGCCTGCACAGAGAAAGATTTGTACTTTAACCACATCCTGACCACGCTATAGCCTAATGATGGCTACAGCGCAGTCATCCAATTCTGGGAGAGCGTCATATGAAGTACTCCATGAACAGCGCCCCCCCGCGCACCCTCCCGCAGTTGATCACATGACATGGTACAGGGCCAATCACAGTGGCCTTCTATCATGTGGTCAGCTGTGTCCAATCACAGCTGACCACCATGTAAATACATTTGCTGGTTATCGTCAGTACTTTCCTCACGCTGTCACAGTATGAGGAAAGTACTGCCAATAACTGGCAAGTCTGAAAGGAGACATCCACACTGATAATCAGGGCACTTAGTGCAGCCCTAAAAGGGCCCATCAGTACCCAGCAGGGCTGCCAATCTGTGCCTATCAGTGCTGCCAATCTGTGCCCAGCAGTGCTGAAATTCTGTGCTCAGCAGTGCTACCAATCTGTGCTTATCAGTGCTGCCAATCTGTGGCCATCAGTGCCACCAGTCAGTGTCGCCTATCAGTGTAACCTGTCAGTGCCACCAGTCAGTGCCCTTCAGTGCTGTCTATTAGTGCCCATCAGTGCCTCCCATCAATGCCCATCAGTGCTGCCTCATCAGTGCAGACCATCAGTGCCCATCAGTGCTTCCTATCAGTGCTGCCTGATCAGTGCCCATCAGTGCAGTCTATCAGTGCAGCCTGATCAACACACATCAGTGAAGGAGAAAAATTACCTGTTTGCAAAACTGTATAATAGAAACTAAGGAACTTTTTTTTTCAAAACGTTTGGTCTTTTTTTGTTTGTTTAGCAAAAAATAAAACACCAAAAGAAAGCTCTATTTGTTTGAAAACAATGATAAAAATTTCATATGGATACAGTGTTGCATGACTGCACAATTGTGCAACAGTACTGAAAGTCGTAAATTGGACCAGGCAGGAAGGGGGTAAAAGTGTCCAGTACGCAAGTGATTAATCCAGATAATGCATTAAGGGGGAAAAAAAACTTCAGCCTTTAGAACCTCTTTAACTTCATGTTTCCATGTTCTATTTGCTTTGCCAGGTTTGCCAACAGTTTTTATTTTGAAGAAGGAGATCAGTATACAAAACAGCTTGCCTGTGCTCAGAAAAAAAAGTCCACTTTTTTACTGAGTGCCTCCTCTACCACTGTCAAAACTTCAATACAGAAATATGGTTTCCCTATTGCAGGGGGTTTTGTTATCATCTTTCAGACAAGACTCATGGAATGCTTAGTAGACCACATCTCATGAGATTACACTCTACCACAGGGTAGGAGCATCTTCTTACACAATTTGAGCTGATTAGCATTCGGGATCTCACTGGAAAGGTGGTGATATCACCGTCACCTAGATTGTGAGCAGAAGCCAGAGGTAAGGTAAGTATAATGACTAACTTTTTTATTCAGGTTTTATTTTTTGGTGTATTGGCAAAGTAAATAATTAAGTGAATCTCTTATACTTTTAATTGTGAACCTGCAGTGTGTGCCCCTTTAGTTGGCTGCTGGGCTGCCTACCAGATTGATCAGATAGGCAGCCTACCAACTGAACGAGTATACATTGCATTCCCATGCTAATTGCAAGACAGTGGTGTAGCAATGTCAGCCTGAAATAGAATGTGAATTCACATTCACTTTAAAGAGAACCTGTATTTGCCTATGCAGGAAAAATCATCAGGTCACCTTGAAGGTTTTCTTAATCTGAGGGGAGTAGGCCAGAAGATTAACTATTTTCCCTAAAAATGCAGTTTAATACATCTGTTAATTTTTACCTTCCATAACTCCCCTATCAGCATTTCGAAAGTGTAAGTAATCCTGTGCATGGAAAAAACACCGGTTCGTTATAACGTTCTTCTCCTCAGCATTGGGGTTAAATATGCTGTGTTAACAATCACAAAGCACTTGATGAGATACACTTGCTGCATGAAGCCCTTAGATGAGCCACTTGGGTAACATTCTTATTAATGGATTTAAGAGCTCCTTCCCTACAACCTCTGATACTGCACAGTGTACTGGACATATCCAAGTGTATTTATGAGTCCCCACTGAAAAACAAAGATTTCCAAATACAGTAGCACTCACTCTCAAGGGAAACTATAGGCATTCCAATGAAACTTTTCCCATGCATAATCACATCCACATTATGATATTATTTCAGAATTTAAATTCTTCATTATCCTGTAAAGTTGTGGAATAATCAGCGCTTCCTATTACAATCTATCTGTTTACCGAAGCTGGATTTAGCTCTGCAGCAGCGTCTTAGTTTAAAAAATGTTGAATGTGACCCATTTCTGTACTGTCAAAATTCTCTGTATGTGGTAGGAGAAACAAGACATTGGCTGACTACTTGTCTTTTAATGAATTTGTAACGTAGGTGCTCAGTATGTTGTTTTTAAAATGTAAATCTGATATGAAGGTGTCACCTAGCTGTATAATCTTTTATGCATATGCTGGGTATATACCAATCCTTGCTTGATGTGCAGTGTGACTGAATACACTCATAAGATTAGAGTTCAAAAAGTAATGACACACCGGTTTGAGTTCCAAAGGACCAAAGCAGCTTGGCACAAAGCTTTCCTGAGGTTATTTTGTTTCTTTGAAACTTTGCAACTTATACTTTATTAAAACGCTTAGCAAAGATTCAAAAATAGTAATGTCAAGTCTTCATGGGAAACTCAATTATGAGCAGGATTTACTCCAAAAAGGGCTTCTCATTAAAGAGTTATTCCAGTCATAAAATAACATTGTGCAGTGAATCACTTATGCAAAACCAAAACCATTGCCTCTAAGTAGGTAACATAGTTATAAAATCATGCAAATCTAAGGCAATTCAACATTTTGGATTTGCTGCATATATTTTCTGGCAACTTATGGAGGAGCATGTGCACAGAGAGGTCTTTAACTAAAGTAGAACCTCTGAAGGGATAGTGATGCTGACTTGCCTCATGTGTGACAATTGTATTGCAGATATCCCTGGTGCAGGTGTACGTAATTAAAAAAAGACAACTCTTTTAGGAGGAATCTTTTCAAAGTGAACCTTGGTGCTCAACAACATATAGGTTATTAATAGGGAAAATAATAAATACAGTACTTTCCTGCATTTTCCATGCCATTTTCTTTACATTTAGGCCCCTTTAATACAGGTGGACTCTGCTAAGTGGATCTGCCTGCTTATCAGGGGATCTGTCCACTGATCCCCACTGACAGGTGGATGACAGGTCAGTGGACACAGACACAACCTGCTGTTCTCTATGTGATGGTCAGATGTAAATGAACCTCCTGTCTGTTTACATCTGACTGTCATCCAATCCGCTAGATGGATGGGATAAGGTATCCCACATCTGTCTGTTTTTAACAGATCAGATCAGATGAAGGTGGGTGTAAATGGATACGTGTCCGTTTATATTAGCCCCCCATAGAGAACAAATGATGGTCCAATCGTGTCCGCCTAAAAAAGGTCCGCCCATGTGAAAGAGGCCTAAAAGTGGTAAAGGACCTTTTACAAAGTTTTCACATATGCTGTCTAGAATTTGCTAAAGAACTATGGTGTGAAAGAGCAAGTATGAAGAACTCACAACAGCCTCTTTGCACAGGTACTGTTAGATGAAATAGCAAGAGGAACATTTATTTAAATATATTAGTCAAGTTGTAGTCCATTAGTGTAAGAACTGAAAATACATTTTCTATTTTGATTCACTGTAAAAAATATTTTTAGCCATGTATAGCCTCATATGCAACCTCATATCTAGCTTTTGATGGCAAAAAAAAAAAAATATTAAGGCAATCTGCCAGCAACACTAACTGAACTTTGGTTACCATTATTTTAACATGATTAGATACGGTAAAATAATTTTACCTCCAACACACTGTTTTCTTTGGTTCCATCCCTTACTGTATAGAACCCTAAATATGAGTACAACATAATATAGTGTTTAGCCTTGTCCAGTATATTTTAGCCCGTCGTGGACTATGACAGGCTTCAGGAAGCACTAAAATACTGAAATTGTATACACATGAGCCTAGACACTGTGTGTGCATTTAAGCTGCATTCACACTTAAGTGTTTTGTAGCTCGAAGCTCCAAAAAATGCTCAACCTTAAAAAATAAATTGTTCTGTATGACTTGATCAGGTGTGAACAGGCACCATAGAGAACAATTGATTTTTTTTTTATGTTTAAGCTTTTTTGGAGCTTCGAGCTTCAAGCTACAAAATGCTCAAGTGTGAATGCAGCCTTAGTGACCGAGATCCAGTTCCCAAGAGGTTAGAAAAGAAAGTACAAAATCATCTATAGGATGGGTGACAAAAATGTGCGCAGTTGACATAGTGGAGTGGATTTACTAAAATTGGAGAGTGCAAAATCTGATGCAGCTCTGCATAGAAACCAATCAGCTTTCGGGTTTTATTGTCGAAACGTAATTGAACAAGCTGAAGTTAGAAGCTGATTGGCTACCATGTACAGCTGCACCAGATTTTGCCCTCTCCAGTTATAGTAAATCAGCCCCAGTATGTCACAGATCCAAGTCCAAGCAGAGTTTTTCAGGTCCAAGCAGAGTTTTTCAAAGATTGTCATAGGGGCATTTTGCTTGCCCATGATTGGATGATGGAAGCCAAGAGAAAAGTCCCTTGAATATTTGCCTTAAGTAAATGGACTCCTAAGTCTCTGTCTTTTCATGGACTGTAGGAAGCAAATAAATTATGTATATACAGTATATATATATTGATACTACAACTTATCCTGGAGAAGAGCCAGAGTGGGAATACTAAATTCTGAGAAAACTGCCTTTGGAGTGATTTGGTGCTTGGAGGATCCGTGAGAGGGATCCACTACTGCTCTTTGACCCACAAGGGTCGAAGGGATGAGGTGAGAGGCTAATCCAGATGGTGGTTGGATTCTCAGATTTGTACACACTCAGAAATCTGCACGAGTTTTACCTATGGTCACTAACAGCATTATTTGGAAGCACCGTTTACTGTTTTGTCACCAATAATAATTTTTGGACTTTGAGATACATTTTCGTTTGTACCATTATTATGGTTATTTCACTTCACAACAGGCACGTGTGATTATATCATATATATGTGTAGGTTTGTTTTATGCATATATATATGGATATGTTTTTTTCATATGTTTTTTCACATGTTTGGAGCTATCTATTATATTTGTGTTGATGGTATTATTTGATGAGCACCTATTAATATTTTTAACACTGTCACATTTATTTAATTTATATGATATTTTGGGATCCCACATTCACATATTTTTATGATTTGAATGTAGCGCTGCATTCCTTATTAATTTTATCTAATATAATCACTGGTATATGATTTAATGTTAGCAGCTCCCTTTGGGATTTATACACATATTTATTTTAGTTAAAAACACTTGGGAGCGCAGGAGGTTCACACCATTATTGCTCCACCAACATAAATACAGTACAGTGAGTAAACATTTTCACTCTAAAATTGGGAGTTTCTTACTGGCAGGATGATCAGGTGAAAATAAAGAGAAAAAGAATCCTAAAAAAATAAAACTATTGCAGCTACCACATCTATGAATTGGTAAGCTGTAATATATTAGGAATTTATTCCAGGATTTAGATATGCTTTAATTTTTAAGATTGAGAGCAGTTGTTTAAAGCTTTCTTTAGGGGTTAAGCGCTGAAGGACGTTTACTTATGTCTGATTTTAGAGGCTACATTTAGTGTTAAGCTTGGAGGGTTATGTATAGTGGAGAATTAAACATTGAGGGATACTTTGGAGTAGAGGATAAAATGCTGATCAGATAGTGTATTCAATGAGGTCCTTAATGCTGAGACTTGCACCAAAACTGCTAGTGCCAGGCTTTTGAAACTGAAAACAAATGTATCAAGCTTAAAAAAGTCATAAGGTGAATGAAATAAGTGTTAAACACTACATACATTATTTATTGGTTTATGGATCAAGCATCAGCTCAATGGAACACTTCTATGATCAAAAATTACCAGAAACAATTCACTTCCATTTCCATAATACTTCTTACGCTTTGACAGGTGCCTGTGCAGTGAAAATATGAAAAATGAAATGAACCATTGATTTTATCTGCCTTGTGTTTTAATGAACCTGTAAGCATGGTGCACAGCATGGTGTTCTCATGATTTGAAGATTTCACTCTCAGGGTTATACATTATACATAACCGGCATACTTACCTATTCTTGATTGGCATGAATAACCTACATAGACACAAGTTAGGAATTTCCAAAACTATTGTGGCAATCATTTAAAAGTGTGATATAAAATGTGATATTATTCTGTGTGATACTATTTTGTGGTTACTGTAACACCGAAGCAAAATAATTTCTTTAATGTATTAATTTGTACCACAGTAACCTGGAAGTTGAGCAGGACGTCAGCCCAGCCTTGAGTGATCTCAAGCTTGAAGCGTTGCATGGGCTCTGGTTTTTTACTTCCTTAGCCACCCAGCTTGACTGTGGCAATGCCACTAGCCCTGGCAATGTCTCTCATTATTCCCCCATTTAGCCACGTATGATGTACATTCCTCGGCTGGGTTCATGTGAGTGCTATAGTTTTTAGCTCACAATTATTAAAAGTTATGTTTTATTGTGTATGATCTTTATTCTTTTTCTCTTTTTGTCTCTGTTGTTCGTTTTCAAGTATTCTCTGTGTTGTTGTCAAGAGAACTGCAGGATCCTTAGCTTAGGAACCCAAGGAAAAGCATTTTAACTCCTTATTGGATTGTGCCCAAGTTTAGCTACACAACATGGAAAAAATATGTTATACCTTTTTTTCCATTTTTAATATTATTTAGCTTGAGGTGATTGTAGCCGTATTAGTGCATTTGCGACAGAAACAATTGAGTACTGTCCGTGATACTTTTTTTATTTGCACTAACATGTACTGTTTGGACTTTGAAGAAGGGGACATACCCCGATAGCTTGCCCTCAAAATTGTATTTGAGTGCAAATAAAAAAAGTATCACGGACAGTACTCAATTGTTTCTAATATTATTTACAATGGCTTGTATATTGTATATTGTATGCTGCTCTATGGAGCAGTGTTCATATAACAGCAGAATAACCTTACACTTTATTATAGAGCTAGTAGAAATTGTAAAATAAATAATGGTAGTAATAGAAGTTTCAGGGGTAATCAGTATAATTTAGTATTTGCATCATAGTCAAAATAATAGTGACATTTGTAAGTGAAACTAGTATTAGTAGTACCAATATTAATGGTATTAGTCATGGTAACAGCATTCACAGCCCTAATAGTCATCATTGTAGAATATATAGTATACAGTGTAAGAAAGAAAAACATCACGTGTGATGTAATTCAGTTCAATTCAATTATATTTGTGTTCTTGTTAGCAATAAGTGCTCAAATGTGGGTATTATTTATATTGTAGACTTTGTAGATAAAATCATTATCAGACAGATATTGTTTGTAACAAATAAAAGAACACTTTAAGATTTTTGTTTAAAAAAACTGAAGGTCACCTCTCAGTTTTATACAATTGTCATATGCACAATCTAATATGAATCCAATTAAAGGAAAGAGATGAGATTGCTTTGCTATGCCTTAAAAGAGATTTTAATTTTAAAGAGTTTGCTGTTTTTATCAAATTTAAAAACAGGATTATTTAATTATATGTTTAAGATTCCAAAAGTGCAGTACAAAGTGATATATGAACTTGTAAGTGTATCCAACTTTGAAAAACAAATCTAATAAGATGATTAAATCTAATTTTACCTTTTAATTCCAGCGATTATGTTTTATGTAGCTGGAGGTGAATTATAGGAGTGAATTTAAAATAGCTTCAGTTAAATCTTCAAAGTGCTCACCAAATTTTTTCTTCAAGTTTTACATATTGAGATCCTGTGTTTTCCTCAGAAAAGGGTGAGGGGTAATTCCAGCCATCACTCTATGAATATATCACATGATCTGTGACCAACACCCAGTTAGCAGCCAGGGTTGAGAAGGCATAAAAAAAAATAAGGTGGATGTTTTGATCTGCAAATAATTGGAATTGTCCTTCCTCCATGGGCTATAAACATGTTGTGGGTCTTATGCAAAGTGCCTACATGGGCCTCATGGGGTGTATAGCTCTGAGAGTGATGTTTGTGGTGGAATTGTCAAGAGTTCTTCTGCGTGCAGTGAAGTCTTGTGGTGGGGTATCTCTGTGCACAAATGTGTTTAGTTGTAAAATTAGAGCGGGGGTGAGGGGGTTCTTCAGCTCCACTCAAGAGGTATATGGTTTCTCACTGCTGAGCAGCTGGAACAAATGGTCAGCTAAAAACAGTTGTAAAACCGAGACAGGAAAAAAAATTAAATAACAGCAGCAACCAATTGTCTGTTGCCCCATGTGTTATTTCAATGGAATTCATATGAATTTTGTACTAGCAGGTGGAGGAATACTTACTTTCAATTACAATGATCTTGATTTAGGCCCCTTTTACACAGACTTGACTCCACTTGAAATCCACTTGCTCAACAGCATCCCTTGCTGAGCAAGCGGATGACAGATCTATGTCCACTCCATGTATATAGAGTAGACATGGACACAACCTGCTCTACTCTTTGAGTAGTCAGATGTAAATGGACCAGATGTCCATTTACACTTGCCTCCCCTGTGATTAGATATGCACAGACATAGGGGAATGGATTCCCTTCTGTTTGTTTTTGGTGGATAGGATCACATTGGGACCAACTGGGTCTGCCTATGAGCAGTCAGATGTAATCGGACCAGATGTCCATTTACACCCGACTGCCCTCTGATCAGATATGCCCATACGAACTGATCCCTTTCTGTTAGTTTTAGACAGATAGGATCAGATTGGGACTGAATGGGTCCGCCTGAAAAATGGACAGGTGGACCCGATGCTATTGTTCATGTGAAAGGGTTCTTACTTAAGGAATTAAGTATATTAACTTTGCAAACTGAATTTTTACTTTGCAAGGGAATTTTCCATTAGATTAGTGAATGTTGGGAAGCTTTGCTGACATCAGTTATCCAATCTTTTTTAAACAAAAATCCTGTTTTTTAAATTTTCCTTGTATGCCTCTTTATTCCTCTCCTCTCTCAACACCTTTTATGAAAATCTGTCGGGAGTCACCCTGGTGTAAGGGACTCATATCTGATTTTTGTAGCTTTTGTATTGGAACTCATTTTCCCAACCTCCTTCTTACTTGAGTAGATGGGCATTGGATTGAGATACACATTTCTCTCCGGAAGATTGGAGTACGATGTTAGAGAATATGTGTGGTTGTACCAAATCATTCGCTGTACTAGAGATGGCGCTGAGACTCCTCAGTAGATGGTATTACACGCCCTCCAGATTGCAGAAAATATATCCTCAGATTTTGGATTTATGTTTTAGAGGTTGTCCCTCTAGTGGCTCATTGGTGCACATTTTCTGGTTCTGTGATAAAGCTCAACTGCTTTGGCATAAAATTTCTCAGATGACATCGACAATTGCTGGTTCCAACCTACAGCTAACTCTCCCAATGTGCCTCCTTTTTGCTCACATACCTGGGACAATGCACTGTGAGGAAAAATGTATTCACACTTTTTGTGTGGCCACTTCCTGGGCCATAGCATTGCATTAGAAATCCAAGAGGATTCCATTTTCTACCGTTATTTCTAGAATTGATTCTATTATGCTCCTGGAAAAATTTCTATATGTTTCACAAGGTAAACTACCACTATTTTCCTATAGATGGGATATATGGTATGCAAACATACAGCTGTTTCTGTCATAGCTGGTTGACTGTTATTATGTGTTTACAACACCTTTTTGTTCCTTGTTCTGATACAATATATCTCGATCTGCTAATATTGTGATTGTACTTACGATGTTTACTTTTTCTCATTGTATGTTTCTCCTATGCATGGAAATGAGTTGTTGGATATATGTCATTATGATACTGCTCTGGCTGAACCTACTTTATACTTTGAACATTTTGTATTCTTTGACTTTTTTATGGCCGTGTTATTTTTGTAATATTTTACTATTTTCAAACAATAGTTTGTAAACAAATTTTCCTTGTATGCAGTTGGTATGCAATTTCCTTACAAAATATCATTCAATTTGTGAACGTGTCAGTTCCTTTAGTAAATCAGGATCATTAGTCTGAAGTAAAAGAACATCTGATTTGCTGTTTTTTTTGTTTCTTTTTTACAAAAAATATATAATATAGTGTTTTTATTTCAATAATTTTTATTGAACATTTTTCAAAAATGTAACAGAAGACATTTGGTTCACTATAGAATGTATTCATACAATATAACTTTTGATAAGAAGTCACCCCACCTTTTGGCTGGGGTTAGAATTAGAGTTGCGGCATAAACATCAGAAGTAAACTTGGGGTTAAACTGAACCGTGGAGTGGAGTAGGAAGTAGTAAGGGGGTATTGAACAAGGGGAGGATAATAGGGAGGGGAGGGGTAATTATGGTGGGGTGGGAAGGAGTACCAGTCTGAAGTGGATGGGTAGATCGATTATATGTAAGGTATCAAATATAGTGTTTTTAGTGTCACATGTGTACATTGTATTGAATGTTTATTTATAAAATAACTTACATACATAAGTCTAGTGACATAACAGGTCCTTCTACTTGGACTGAGCAGTACTTAATGTCCATGGGCATAACAATAGGGGTTGTAGTGGCGACCCTGCTCATGCTCCAGAGGGCCTAGGCAGCAAGAGTAACAGGGACAGGAGGCGCTGCAGTGGCATTTACCCACTTCTCCTCCACTCCATTCCGCTGGCGCTGGCTTTGAGCTGCTGCAGGAAAGTACAGCTGATCAGTTATAGTAAATGCCACTGCTGCCCCTCCTGTCCGTGTTCCTCTTCCTGTCTAGCCCCCCTGTGTGCTCCCCAGTGGCGTGCAGTGCCAGCAAAAATTCCTCCATCTGCTGGTGCAATGGTTGCATTGGACTCAGCTTTTCACAGGCAATGTGCCCTTTTGCTTTTCCATCTGGATGCGTGCTTTGGGTCTCCCTTTCTTCTCCCTTCTCCTTCTCCTTCTCCCTCATGTTGTGAACAGTGCTGGATCCACATTGAGTACCTGCGGAATACAAGCTGCTGACACCAGCAAACCACTGCACTGTTCCAACCTGAGGATTCCTTCATTCACAGAAACTGGAATATATGAGATGTTGTAACTCGTCCATATGACATGTGAGTGCAATGGTTATTACTTTTCTTCATGAAATTAAGGTTTCCCCTAAGAGGTTTGGAAAGCTGTAGTCTTTTTTCAATTTTGTCTTCAATGGATCAGTCCTATACACTGACAGATAACAATTGCCTGAATCATCTGCCTTACATTTCTGCTACTCTATTACCGTGGGATTGATCCTCGTATGCATATAGTTACTCTTACTATGAACCCAGGTCCTGTGCAATTTATACATCAAGGTTTTTTGCTTTTAATTCACTGTCCAGTGCAGCTGAAGCTGTAGAGAAAGAGACTTGGCAATCTCTGGCCTCAGTCCCTTTCTCTCTATGAAATGTGAGACAGCAGGGGTCTCTGTAGATCCCTGATATTTCAACAAAGTCCCCCAACAGGGGCTAAAAAATGTAAAAAAATTATAAATAAAAGTGTAAACAATGATAAAAAATAGGTGTAATAAAAAAAACTTCTGACACCATCCACTGCCCTACTAACACTGTTCCCTGCCCTTCTGACATGTCCAGTGCTCTACCGACTAACACCATCCACTGCCTTTCTGACACAATCTTATGCCCTATTGACACCATCCTACTGGTGTGTCCATTGCCCCTGTTCACTCTTAAGGTAGGCTAAGTTTATATTTTTACAGTGACATTTGTTTTATTATAACAGTAGTGGTGTGAACCTCCTGCACTCCCAAGTGTTTAAACTAAATAAAAAAATATATATATAAATCCTAGGGGAAGCTGCTAACATTAAATCATATACCAGTGATTGTGATAAATAAATATAATAAAGAATGTAGCGCTACACCCAAAATATATATGCACATTTAAATAGAAAATAAATATATATAAAAATTGTGAAATCACAAAATCTCATAAAAAAAATATATATAAATGTGACAGTGATATCAATTTATTAGTGCCCATAAATCATACAATCAATAAAATAAATAGCTCAAAACAAGTGAAAAAAACATTTCCATATATATATGTATAAATCACGCATATATATATATAATTATAATCACACGTGCCTCTTGTGAAGTGAAATGACCATAAAAATGGTACAAACAACAGTGTTCTCAAAGTCCAATCAATATTGCTGGTGACCAAAGAGAAAACGGTGCTTCCAATAACTACTGTTAGTGACCATATGTAAAACTCGTGCAGGTCTCTGAGTGAATATAAATCTGACAATCCGACCACCATCTGGATAAGCCTCTCACCTCATCCCTTCGACCCTTGCGGATCAAAGAGTAGTTGTGGATCCCCCTCACGGATCCTCCAAGCACAAAATCACTCCAAAGGTTGTTTTCTCAGAACTGAGTATTCCCACTCTGGCTCTTCTCCAGGAAAGTATTGCAGCATCAATCTCTGAGCTGCCTTCTCCCTCCTCTGCCTCTGTCTGTGTATGTCTGGACATACACAGAGGCTCTTCCTGGAGAAGAGCCAGAGTGGGAATACTTATTTCTGAGAGAACAACCTTTGGAGTGATAGTTTTTCTTGGAAGATCCGTGAGGGGGATCCGCAAGGGTCGAAGGGATGAGGTGAGAGGCTTATCCAGATGGTGGTCGGATTGTCAGATTTATATTCACTCAGAGACCTGCACGAGTTTTACCTATGGTCACTAACAGTAGTTATTGGAAGCACTGTTTTCTCTTCGGTCACCAGCAATATTGATTGGACTTTGAGAGCACTGTTTGTACCATTTTTATGGTCATTTCACTTCACAAGAGGCACGTGTGATTATAATTATATATATATGTATGCGTGATTTATACATATATATATGGAAATGTTTTTTTCACTTGTTTTGAGCTATTTATTTTATTGATTGTATGATTTATGGGCACTAATTAATTGATATCACTGTCACATTTATATATATATTTTTTATGAGATTTTGTGATTTCACAATTTTTATATATATTTATTTTCTATTTAAATGTGCATATATATTTTGGGTGTAGCGCTACATTCTTTATTATATTTATTTGTTTTATTATGTTTCTAAGTTATTCTTACTATTTAGTCAGGACTTGCTTGCTAATTTCTTTTTAAAAAAGGGGCCCAAACCATGGTGATGTTTGATCTCTTTCATGTTGTTTAGGTTTGGGCCCCTTTTTTATACTGTGGCGCTTTCTACATCACCCTGTGTAGGTGATTCAGTAACGTCAGAGGGCCCAGGCAGCCTGGAATTGTAGAAACTGCATAATGACACCCCGCTGACGTGACTTAGATGCTCACCATCATTCATAATGTAGCTTATATCATTTTAAATACTGTATACATAAACGGTAAATAAAAAAATAATATACAGTGTATATATATATATATATATATATATATATATACATACATACACAGTGCATAACTGAGTACACCCCTTTTGAAAAAGTAAGATTTTAATCGATATCTCAATGAACACAAGTTGCAAACGTTTGACAAAACTAAGTGTTATAGAACATTTGTTTAGCTCATTACATGAAAGTAAGGTTAATGATATAACTTTGATTACAAAATCTTCAGTTTTGCTCAAATTAGTTGATGCAAAAATGAATACACCCCACAACAAAAACTACTACTAGTATTTTGTATGACCTCCATGATTTGTAAGGACAACACCAAGTCTTCTAGGCATAGAATGAACAAGTTGGCGACATATTGCAACATCTACAGTATCTTTTTCCATTCTTCAAGAACAACCTCTTTTAGAGCCTGAATGCTGGATGGAGAGTGATGCTCAACTTGTCTCTTCAGAATTCCCCATAGGTGTTCGTTTGGGTTCAAATCAGGAGACATACTTAGCCACTGAATCACTTTTACTTTGTTCTTCTTAAGAAATGCAACAGTGGCCTTAGATGTGTGTTTTGGACCATTGTCATGTTTGAAAAGTTCACAATGACTAAGGATCCTGTGATGGTAGTATCTTTTCTTTGAATATAGTGCAGTACATCTGTGAATTCATGATGCCATCAATGAAATGTAGCTCCCCAACACCAGCAGCACTCATACAGCCCCACAGAAGAACACTGCCACCACCATGTTTCACTGTAGGCACCATGCATTTCTTTGTACTCTTCAAATTTGCAACGTCATACAGTTTTGAAGCCATTAGTTCCATTTATCTTGGTCTCATAACTCCAGAGTACAGAGTCCCAGTAGTCTTCTTTTTCAGCATGGGCCCTGGAAAGTTCTAGGTGGGCTTTTTTGTGCAAGGGCTTTAGGAAAGGTTTCCTTGGTAGACAACACCCATGCATGCCATTCCTCTGCAATGTACACCATATTGTGTCATGGGAAACAATCACCCCAGTTTGGCTTTCTATTACTTTAGCTAACTGCAGTGATCTTGCATGGCGATTTTCTTCAACCCTTCTCATCAGAAGACACTCCTGTCGAGGTGTTAACTTCCGTAGATGGCCAGAACATCATTTTGAGATGGTTGCAGTTCCATCTTTGTTAAATTTTTGTATCACTTTTGCTACAGTATTCTGACTGATAAGAAAATCTTTGTTGATCTTCTTGTAGCCTTCGCC
Source organism: Staurois parvus (assembly GCF_062004578.1). NCBI lineage: Eukaryota > Metazoa > Chordata > Amphibia > Anura > Ranidae > Staurois > Staurois parvus. The sequence continues at coordinate 2,913,903 of NW_028318000.1, forward strand.
TTTCTTGTGTAAAGACATTATTTTCTTTCTCAGGCCTTGTGACATTTCTCTTCCATGTGGTGCCATTGCTGACAGCATGAAATGGGAAGGGGTTTTCTTTGTTAAGTAACACCCTTTTAGAATTTACTGTCTGCTGTACACCTGTTTATTGAATAATTAGACTCACCTGTAGTTGAATTCTTGTTAATTAGGATTTTGTAGTCTAAAATTTAGCTTTGCTCTTAAGACTTTCATTGGAGTGTGTGACGGATGCGGGATCGCTGCCACCATTATGCGACGATCCCACGATCGCTGTCACCAATATGTGACGACCGCGGCATCAGACCCCAGCCCTTCTCACCAAACTTGTGACCGAAGGACTAGCCAATCTAAAACCGCAATGTCATGTGCGTAACATTGCCACACCCAGCTGCACCCTGCTCAACGATTTTCCAGCTATTTGGACAACAATCGATGTACCGGCAGCCTGAGCGATTGTTACTGGGTCAGGTTAATTACGCAATTACCCTTCACCTTGCCACTACCTCCTTTTTGTACAGAGAAAGAGGAAACTCGGCGATATCCGCAATAACACTATAATGGTTGAGGTAATTGTCTTTATAACATGGTCACCGCAGGCCGGTTATACAGAGGGTTAAACAAATACAGTATCGTTCTCTTTAGAGGCACGATTTCGTAAATTGTAATTAAGAGCTATAGAAACAGTTCAACACTTTCAGAAGGAAAGATTTATTACTGAAACGTCAAAAAGGGAGTGCAATAAAATATTTACAGAACAAAGATGTAACCAATATATATATATAAATATACAGAGAACAACAGCACAGCAAAGAGATAATAGAAAGGAGGTTAAGGGGTTAAAGTACTTGCCAAAGTCCTGGGTTAGCAGATCAAGTTTCAGAATTCTTCAACTTCCCTCTCTTAGGCCTGACAGCCCATTTTGTTGTTCCCCAGCAGGGGGTGTCTCTGAAGTCAAGGACCAATGCCTCATTTAGGGAGGGGTGGTCTGGGCGGATACCTCAGCTATAGCCAAAATCTCTCATACTCATATTTTGGCTCATAACTTTCCATATGCATAAATGACATTCCACCCGTGGGTAGATTATTATGCAGACACGTCTGAGGATTGATTAGATATTAATTATGAAATTATACACTGAATGGTTCTCGATATCTACTTTTCTGCTTTCCTATTTATTTGAGACAAGGAGAGTGACCCATCAAATTGTTCGTCTTCTCTTAGCCAATCTGACGATATGTCTGATTTTTATGTAAGTCTCTCATATTCCAAGATATGAGACATAGGGCAAAAATGGATTTTGAAAAGTGTTTATTAGATTCATGCTTTGTTGGAATGACTTGAACTCCTGGGAAAGCTTTGTTATCTTTTTTGAGGTGCTAAATTGTACAGCTCTGGCAGACAACCAAGCATTTCGCTCAGAAATGTTTTATAGCTCTGGGGTTCCCTGCTCTGCTCTGCCTGTGACACTTTTAACACACACGCACACTGCCATATGTCACTGTGCCTCTCAGAGAGGGAGGGGGGAAAGAATGAGGGGAGAAAATGGAGAGTCTTAACAAAATGGAGCCTGCCTCTGGTGCGCACGTTCGCGACATAGTGTATTTATTTTTGCAACATGGTCTTGAAAGAATTTGTTAGTAAAAATACTTTTTTGTGTGTGCAAATTACCAAATCTTGTTTGCAATCAACGGCCCGCATTTGTGGGAATATTTTGTAGTATAGTGTCCCATAGAAAATGTTGATTCCGAAAGGAAAGTAGAGGTTTTCTTACAAATATGTTGGGGTGTACTCATTTATACTGAGCACTGTATATATAGACCCCAAACCATAACAGCTCACTCTTTAATAAAATACCCTTTAGCATGTACGTAAATCCTAAACCCTATGGACAATGGCATTGAAGGCCTCATTTAGACTGTGAATGAGGGTATTTAGTCTGCTTCAAAGGCAGCTAAATACCACCTCTGGACACAGTAGCACTTTGTGCTATAAGCATATACAAGCTGGCTGATTGGCTGTGGCCAATGTGTGCATGGCTGGATATGCTGTCCTGGATGCAAACTGTATGCATCCAGAGACTTTCACAGTCTCTTAGGGGAACATTACATGTGAACAGCAGTGGTGTCTACCACTGATTTGTACAGCATGGAGCTGTTCATCCATAGGCAAGAATCTGACAGCAGCCATGGGTGGATGCCCATATAAATGAGGAATAATTTGTTACTTTTTTGTCCTGCTAAATATACCATTGGAACAGTTTTTTTTATATATTTGGTGCATAAAATACTTGTTTATTTTGCCAAAAATCTTATGAGCTGATAACATGGGCTCTGTGTCTGTTCACAAGAATGGATTATGGAGATGAGGAAGGGGAAGAAGATGAGGACAGGTCTGTGTTCTTTGTAATCCATCAGAAATGAAGTCGGCAGTGCTGACATCACATACTTATGAATTCAGGAATGTGGTGTCATGTCAAAGAGGAAGATATGAGCTCACTATATTTTAGCATATTGTCGGTCTTTGTTTTGCACTTGCAACGTGTTTGAAGGTGTAAAACATGGGGGAATGTGCATGTATTGCATAGATGTACTACTGTTTTTGTTTCCATTTTTTTTACATACACTTTAAACTACTCCAGTTCCAACAGTCCAGGCCTTTGCAATGAAAGCTTTTGCACCCCTTCTGCTGTACTTCCTTGGATTTTTGTTTCCTTTCTGGTAAACATCTCTCGTTAATAACAGGGTTGTTTAAACCATAATCGACCTGAATGTGTTTTTGCTTAGTGAAGCACTCACAGAGGGGGGCACCTGTATATACCATGCTATTTAGAGCTCACATAAAGGTAACATAAGAACAAAAAATACACAGCTTAAGGTTTTAAATTTTAACATAAAACATAACAATAGAGTTAAAGGTGAAATTGAAGGTTTCCTCATTTGTTCTTGTCTTTCCTTACACCATTATTTAGCTTGTCTTAAAATATCTAACCTGTGAACCTGGTTTTAAATAACTAGTACGTCACCTTCCAAGGTGAAGAAATTACTCAAATGCCACACCTGCCAGCGACACCATATAATGAAATATGTTCCTTGCCGCACTTCATAAGTTATCACTTGAGCTGCAAAAGGTGTAAAACATAAAGAACACTTGTAGACTCTAATTAGTCATATTGCTAGTCTTCATAATATTTCTAGGTAAGATATGTGTGAACACAATGAACATTTTATGCTTTTGTACAAATTAAATTTAGAACTTCCAAAGCAAAGGTGACATTTCCCATTGGTTTTCTGAATATCTTTCCTGGACAATATTACTTGAATAATGAATTGTTCATAAATGTTTTATTTCCATGCTATAAAGATGTCACCCTAGGAAGGATGAAATTGCCAAATACAATGCTCGCTTTGTACATGGCAGCATAACATTAGACCACTACTTTCTAGATCTAACAACTTCACAGTTCCTGGATTTTCTGTAAGGGTTATTGTGATCTCCTGTCAAATTGTCAAGCAGGTACTGTATATGTTAACAACATTGCAGAGACCTAGAGGTGTCTGCACATACCTGTAGCCTCCAAAACCTTGCTTTCATGACTGAATATAGGCACATCTAGATTGGAATCAGTCTATCACTAAAATATGTAACTTCACTGCATAGTAGGAGTGTGCAGGAAAGGAAGGAAATGCCAAAGCTTTGCCTGTCAGAAATACTTAGGATTTGGCCATGATGATGGTAAAGGAAGCTTTTTTTCTAGGTGACTGAAGTTCATACTTGCAGAAATTTGCCTTAAGTATCCCAAGTCTCTTGGACATTAGGTTTGGCTCAAATCAAAGACATTAAGGGGAGATGTAATAAAACTAGAGCATGCAAAATGTGGGGCTGTTCTGCACAGAAACCAATCAGTTTCCAGATTTTATTGTCAAAGCTTAACTGAACAAGCTGAAGTGAAAAGCTGGTTGGCTACCGAGCACATCTGAACCAGATTCTGAATGCTCCTGTTTTTTTAAATCTCCCCACAAATTTGTTAAAGCATTGTGTATCATAAAAAAATGTTTTGTTTTTTGTTTTTTATCATTTGTTGTATTTCAGTTATGCTGATTAGCTGCAGGTTCTTTGCAGTCAAATCTTGTCTACATGTATACACTCCAGTCGTGGCTGAATGGCATTTCTCAGAGGGTTCCTTATGGTGACAACAGTGAACCATGTCTGTGCAAAGTGTGTTGAATCAGTCTCCACTGGGAACCCATGTGAGGTGGTGACAAGGACAATTACAACTAGGGGACTGGGACAGAGTGTTGTCACTCCATAACAGGAAGTGCCTGAAAAAAGAACGCTCATGGAGGATCATAAGGCAGTTAATTGAAAGCTGCAGATTTAAAAACAATCACAATGAGTTTTGAAAGGACTTCAGCCTGTTAGACTTCAAATAAGATTTGAATGATTAGGTTTACATACAGGTGAAACTCGAAAAATTAGAATATCGTGCAAAAGTTCATTTATTTCAGTAATGCAACTTAAAAGGTGAAACTAATATATGTGATAGACTCATTACATGCAAAGCAAGATAGTTCAAGCTGTGATTTGTCATAATTGTGATGATTATGGCTTACAGCTCATGAAAACCCCAAATCCACAATCTCAGAAAATTAGAATATTACATGCAATCAATAAAACAAGGATTGTACATAAAACAATACAGGACCTCTGAAAAGTATAAGCATGCATATGTACTCAGTACTTGGTTTGGGCCCCTTTTGCAGCAATTACTGCCTCTATGCGGCGTGGCATGGAATATATCAGCCTGTAGCACTGCTGAGGTGTTATGGAAGACCAGGATGCTTCAATAGCAGCCTTCAGCTCTTCTGCATTGTTCGGTCTCATGTCTCTCCTCTTTCTCTTGGCAATGCCCCATAGATTCTCTATGGGGTTCAGGTCAGGCGAGTTTGCTGGCCAATCAAGCACAGTAATCCCACGGTCATTGAACCAGGTTTTGGTGCTTTTGGCAGTGTGGGCAGGTGCCAAGTCCTGCTGGAAAATGAAGTCAGTATCCCCATAAAGCTCGTCTGTGGAAGGAAGCATGAAGTGCTCCAAAATCTCCTGGTACATGGCTGCGTTGACCCTGGACTTAATGAAGCACAGTGGACCAACACCAGCAGATGACATGGCTCCCCAAATCAACACAGACTGTGGAAACTTCACACTGGACTTCAAGCATCTTGCAGTGTGTGCCTCTCCATTCTTCCTCCTTACTCTGGGTCCTTGGTTTCCAAATGAGGTGCAAACGTTGCTCTCATCAGAAAAGAGGACTTTGGACCACTGAGCAACAGACCAGGTCTGTTTTTCTTTAGCCCAGGTAAGACGCTTCTGACGTTGCTTGTTGTTCAGGAGTGGCTTGACAAGAGGAATACAACATTTGAAGCCCATGTCCAGGATCCGTCTGTGTGTGGTGGCTCTTGATGCACTGACTCCAGCCTCAGTCCACTCCTTGTGAAAGTCCCCAACACTTTTGAATGGCCTTTTCCTGACAATCCTCTCCAGGCTGCAGTCATCCCTGCTGCTTGTGCACCATTTTCTTCCACACTTTTCCCTTCCACATAACTTTCTTTTAATGTTCTTTGATACAGCACTTTGGGAATATCCAACTTCTTTTTCAATTACCTTTAGAGGCTTTCCCTCCTTATGGAGGTTGTCAATGATGGTTTTCTGTACAACTGTCAGGTCAGCAGTCTTTCCCATGATTGTGATTCCTACTGAACCAGACTGAGAGACCATTTAAAGGCTCAGGAACCCATTGCAGGTGTAATGGCTTAATTAGCTGATTAAAGTGGGAGCCTAGAATATTGCACCTTTTCACAATATTCTAATTTTCTGAGATTGTGGCTTTGGGGTTTTCATGAGCTGTAAGCCATAATCATCACAATTATGCCAAATCACGACTTGAACTAACTTGCTTTGCATGGAATGAGTCTATCTCATATATTAGTTTCACCTTTTAAGTTGCATTACTGAAATAAATGAACTTTTGCACGATATTCTAATTTTTCGAGTTTCACCTGTATATACAAGGGCAACATGTCAGCACTTGGGGACCAAAGGCTGCTAGCAACCAAGGTCAATATAAATATGCCTTGCATGTGCAGCTCCAAAAACTTACAAAATAAAGAGTGAAAATAAGTGATATGGATCAGTGATAGAAAATACCATACATATACTGTATACTTTATAGGTTGTGCGTAGCAGTAGATAATGTCAATCTAAGTGAAATCATGTCAATGCATAACATACAGTAGGGTTGCATTTGATAATTATCTTTTGATACTGGCAAGATCCTCTTGATATAATAATCAATTGATCAGGATTCTGCAGGATAACTGATACATTTTAGAGAATATTTGAATGTATCCAACAATTTTTATTTGGTAGCACATTACAGTAAAATAATGTTTTTAGCAGAAATTTTCACTGTACCCAACTGAAAATGGTCAGTGTTTGGTTGATATCATGCACGTCAGTCTACAACAGCCTACAGTTAAATATGTTCATATGGAAACAGATTGACATCATTCTTAGATTTCCAACAAAATGATATGCAACATTCTCAGTTGGGCTTGATGGAAATGTCAAGACACTATAAAAGCTGGTGGAGAAATGAAAATTACATGAAGGTATAATAGTTTAAATATAAGAATACGTTATTTTACTATAACAAAGATACTAAAAGACAATATTTAATAGTCAAAATATCTTAAATTACATAAATGAAAGCAGTGTTTAATTTCCCACAAAGCTGTACTACCGTAATACTAACCCTAGTAAGCATTCTTATCAGGAATGGATATTAGCAATCTATACAGTATAATGTATAGCATAGTTTATATAATTATTTAATTATATTTATTATAATGTAATTATATTATATTGAAGTTTAAACTCTGCCATCTCTGCTTTTTCTAAAATCCCTGATAAAGTTCAATGAATATGAAAAGAACATGTTCCTTAACTTTTTATCCTGTCAACAGCCGAAAGCTTATCACAAAGTACTGACATTATGTAAAACCATCATTTAAATGCTGTTAATCAGCTTGTTTTTATGGCTATCTGATTCCTGCCATATTAAAAAAAAGTAATTGTAAACTGAAAAATAATGTGTCAAGTTTAATTTACTGCCTTTCAGAAGGCAAAGCAAGTGGTTCCCTTGAAAAATCTGCAAAACATTGGTCTAGAGAATTAAACAGATATCACTGCACAGACTTTGATAAATGGGCTATGAAGATTTGACAAAACAGGACCTGCAGAGACACAGAAAATAAAACAATTGTAAATTGTTCACTGAGCCTACACTGCTTTTGACAGACCCTATCAACATCTCAGAGGAACAAACAAGAAAATAAATGTCCTAAATGCAAGATGAAAGAAGCACATCTAACACATTGTTTATGGAGCTGTAAAATCATACAAAACTTTTGGAGCTATGTAGCCAATAGTATAATGAAAATAAATGGTTTGGAGACACTGTACCAAAAGGCTCTAAAAATACCTCTATGGGTCTCCTGAATCATCAATAGGAAACAAAACATTCTAAGGAAAAGTTGTAACTAAAATATAAACTTTAGGATAGAACAAACTAAGTTTGCAGAACTGTCTGGTAAGAATTAATAGGCTAGAACACTTAAAGTGTAATTCCACTTTTGCAACCAAATTTGAGAAAATACCACTGTATTTCTGTTATGGGCTCCCATTTACACAGCATACTTTCTTTAAAAGAATATTTCTTACCTTTTAAATGTTTCTGAGGAGAGGGTGTCATGGCTGACTGCGAGGATTTTTGAAGAATGCCAGAGTGAGTCTGTCCCAAGGACAGGTAGAACTCCCTCTCATAAACATACAATGCAAGCAACCTAGCTAGTAAGCCGTTAACCATTTGTTAGGGCAGACAGTGTTCAAATCTAGTTATAACTAATAATGAGAAGATCTACCTGAACAATACAGACAGGGTTAATTATGGTAAGCACAGCTGTACAGCCCCATCCTCATAAAAAAACAGAACTAGTTACAATTTTACATTGTGGACAATTTAAGTATAGAGCAACTAAAAAAAGTGTAACCTGTATTTTTTCTGTTTTATGTATAAATCTATTTCTATGTATAATGTATTTATTTATTTATTAAGATTTCCAGTTTCATCCACATGGCTACTGAGAGCAACAATCAAATTGTCTTTACATAGGTAAAAGAGTTATGCATAAGTCAACCAGATACAATATAGAACATTTAAAATAAAACTTTTGTAATTAACGTTTTATGATCTGAAATACTAATTGTAAAAAAACTAAGATCCAATCTTCTAATGGGTCTTTTACATTAACCACTTGAGCCCCAGGACAATTCTGACATTCCTCCCCTATATATAAAATTCTGAATTTGTTTTTGCTAGAAAATTACTTAGACCCCTAAAACATTATTTTTTTTGTAAGCAGAGGTCATTGAAAATAAAATGGTGAGTGTTGAAATTTTTATATGTCACGCTGTATTTGCGCAGCATTTTTTCAAATACAATTTTTTTGGAAAAAATACACTTTATGAAATTTTAGTGTACATAAACACAATTTAATACTCCATTTTTTGGTAAAACAATAAAAGATGAAGTTACACCAAGTAAATAGATACCAAACATGTCATGCACACACTCATGGAATGATTTATTAAAATATCCATAGGTGACATTTTTAAAAACATGTGAGGTGCCATTGCTGTTTACGTTTGCATGCAGGACCAACACATTCGTTCACCTTTGAGCACAAACACGGGGAGATGTGGTTGCTTTAAAATTTTATTTTATTATTTAGTGTCTTTTTTTATTTTTAAACTGTACCTTTACTTTTTTTATTCACTGTTATTGGTAACACAAAGGGATAGACAACATCCCTTATGATAGAATGGTCCATGAAAGGTCCTCTTTATGGAAAGATCTGGGGTCTATGAGACCCCAGATCTCTCCTCTGGCATCCAAAGCAGCAGAAAAAAAACTGAGATTGGTTTAATCTTCTGCTATGCAAGCTGGCAATGGCTTGTAAACAAAGGAACCAAAACCAGAAGTGATTAAATATTAGTTACTTCTGGTTTATGACATCACACAGTGGGAGGCACAAGATCAGCTCCTCTCACTGTAGTCAGGGAAGATGATGATGCTGGCGACATCCTTACAGGGCTCCCTGATCACTCAGGAGAGCCAAGTAAAGGAGGCGAGGGGGGTGGTACCCCCTTCCACTTCCTGCAAAAGTAACTCAGTGACTTCTTAGCTGCTTGGCTTACTTTTATATTTAAGAGAATAAGCAGCCTTAAAAAATTATATCTCTGTTATCACCGCAGTGATGACCGAGATATCACTCTTTCAATCCAGCAATGTACCGGTATGTCGCTGGTCGGCAAGTGTTCAAGTGCAATATCCTCTGGAATACCCATCCTCTAGAACTCCCTACCTCAAGCTACCAGGCTATCACCTACCCTGCTCACTTTTAGGCGCACTCTGAAAACTCATCTCTTCAAGGAAGCCTACCCTGACCCCGGCTAACTACTGGAATCCCCTACTCCCCCAACCACTCCATCCCCCACAGCTAATTACCTCTTGTACCACTATCCCCTCCCTCCTAGATTGTAAGCTCCAAGGAGCAGGGCCCTCTAATCCCTCTTGTATTGAACTGTATTGTTACTGTATTGTCTCCCTCCATAATGTAAAGCGCTGAGCAAACTGTCGGCGCTATAGAAATCCTGTATAATAATAATAATAATATACAGTATATCTCTCTAGAGGAAGAAAAATAATAGAAAGACCCAGAGAATAGAAAGAATGAAAGGAAGGGAAGGAGGGGAAGAAGGAGAAAAAAGGGAGAAAAAAAGATGTGGTATAAAAGTTATAAGGAAAGGGTATGACTTCTTCCCAGAGCATCCTTATCTGTTTATTAGATATAGAAAGTGCATGCCTGATGTTCCTTAAAGAAAGGTAGGAAGAATTGAAGAAGATTAAAAAAAAATATCATAGGAACTAAGTAATTGTGAAAGGTTCAGGATTAATCTCCTCTCTATGTATCAGTTGTTCAGTTAGACCCACAAAATCTTGCTATCATTGTGCATGCAGCCATTAGAGCATGTCATAAGAGATCTTTGTTAATGGATTTAAATAAGCCCTGCAGAGATAACAGCAGGATAATGTGAGGGTCTGGATTAATATCAATGTCCATGATTGAATTGTACATTTTCAGAAAGGTATGATGAGCTGGCATTTGCTCCATATGTGAATCACCGTGCCTCTCTCTTTGAGACATCTACAACAAGTGTTTGGGCATGCTGGATTTATGGCATGTAAGGCTACAGGGCACCTATTCCATCTAAATATGATCTGATAGTTTCTCCCCTGGAGTCTGACTGATAAAGAAATTTTGTGTGTTAATGTAAGTGCCTTCCCCCACTCTGTGGGAAGTTGGGATTGCATCAATTTTTTCTCCCAATTAACTATGAAATATGGATATTTGGGGGACATTTCAGATAAAAGAAATTTATAAAAAAAAGACTACATTCATTGTGCTCTGTTCCTGAACAAGGTATTGTTTAAAACTCATAAGGGCTCTAGACAAGAGTACAGTGGGTGGGTAGAGTGAACAAAGTTAGAGAGTTGAAACTTCCCAAGTTAGGTCAACTGGTTCCTACTCATAGCTGATGTAGGGCTGGTGGGAATTCAAAGAGAATAGAGGAATCATCAGTTTAGGTCTGAAGTATATTAATCCTCTTTTAACCACTTGAGCTCCAGAGGATTTACCCCCCTTAATGACCAGGCCTCTTTTTGCTACTCGGCGCTGCACTAATTCAACTGATCATTGCGTGGTCATGCAATGCTGCACCCAAACGAAATTTACGTCCTTTTTTTCACACAAATAGAGCTTTCTTTTGGTGGTATTTGATCATCTGTGCGCTTTTTATTTTTCACGCTATAAACAAAAAAGACCAAACATTTTGAAGAAAAACAATATTTTTTACTTTCAGCTATAAAAAATATATAGTAAACTCAAAGTTGGTTATAAATTTAGGCCAAAATGTATTCTGCTACATGTTTTTGGTAAAAAAAATCCCAATGAGTGTATATTGATTGCTTTGTGTGGAAGTTATAGTGTCTACAAACTATGGTATAAATACTGCAACTTACGCCATTTTTCTGCTATACAGCGCTGCGCTAGTTTAACGGACAATTGCGCGGTCATGCAATACGGTACATAAATGAAATTTACATCCTTTTTTTCCCCCACAAATTGAGATTTCTTTTGGTGGTATTTGATTGCCTGTGCGGTTTTTATTTTTTGCGCTATAAAAAAAAAGGCTGACAATTTTGAGGAAAAAAAAACTATATTTTGGACTTTTTGCTATAAAACATGTCCAGTAAAAAAAAAATGCAAAAATCAAATTTAGTCATACATTTCTGCCAAAATTCATTCTGCGACATGTCTTTGCTAAAAAAAAAAACAATACGTGTAAATTAATTGGTTTACGTGAAAGGTATAGCGTTTACAAATGGCGGGAAAGATACTGGGATTTTTAGGGGTTTTTTTACACTAATAATGGCGGCGATCAGTGAATTATGGCGGCGATCAGTGACTTATGGCAGTGACCAGCGACTTTTATGGCGGGACTGCGGGACTGCGGCGGACATTCTGACATTGGGGGTACTGACTTGGGGTCACTGACATCCCCAAAAACACTAATACAGTGATCAGTGCAAAAAGAAACACTGACACTGTACTAATGGCACTGGGGAGGAAGGGGTTAATTTTATTTTGCAGGGAAGGGTTATCTGAGTGAGGGGAGTGTTTTAATAGGGGGCGGGGGTGTGTGCTGCACAGGACACCGCTGATCGAGAGAGAGAAACTCTTCTGTCTCGATCAGCTCGTCCTCGAGCTGACAAGGAAGTGACAGACAGCACAGCTACTGCAGCTGTGCTCTCTGTCACTGTTTACTGCCGATCGCCGGGACATAGCCGCTAAGGACCAGCTGTGACCTGGCGACTGACATCCAGGACAGATAGGGCGGGACAGATAGGGCGGCGGCACGCCTCGCGCGCGCCCCCTATTTGTTTACAAAACACACGTTTTAAAACGTGGTTTTGCCTGCCAGTGCCGCCCTGCCGCCGTATTTCTACAGTGGCAGGGCGGCAAGTGGTTAAAGGATAAGTTCACCTTTCATAACATGTTACATGTTACACTCATATTCAGGGTGTAACATGTAACATGTTATAATCAGACCAACCCCAAATGGGGATCTTCTCTCTCTCCACTAGCTGTCAATTAAAAAAAAAAAGTGGCCGTGTCGCTCATTTACTGTGTTCTGTAAATGAGAAACTACAAGTCTCTACAGCCTTAGTGGCTGTCGGCTTGTAGTTCCCAATACATTACCACAGGGTATGGAGTGCCGTAGTAGTTCATTGAATCTTCCTGTCAGTATATCTACTTATTTGCTTGCCCGTACATCTCGTATGGGCAGCGTTGTGGCTGAGTGGTACATTTTATACTTCCTAACCAAGAGAAAGATGATATGTCATAAGGCGAGAAACATAAGTTAGCATTTTTTTAAAGTAGGCTTAGATTCAGCTACAGGTGTTAGCTGGTTCCAAGGTTTACCACTTCCCAACTTGTATGTACTTGAAAAAAAACACAAAACCATACATGGCAAGTCCAATAGGTTCCAATTAACTTTATTTGTCCAGCAGCAACTAAGAACACTACACCCCCATTTAAGGCACAATAAGTAGAAAGTAATTGGAATGCAGTTGTGAGTTTGTAAGGATTTCTAAAAGGTTTACAATATATAGAAAAGATTTGAAAAAGCATTATTTGTTTCCCCCAAGGTAAAATTTAAATATGTATTGGAATCCCGGAATGGTAAATATGTTGAAAACTACTGCATTTTTCACTCTTAGCAGTTAAGGTGCTTCTAGACACATAGCTGTGCCCTTCTTGTTTTATTGGAAAACAACATGAACACAGAGCTGCAGGGAATTACAGCATAAACATAATCCACTAAAGAGAACAATACGTTAGGAAAAACACCACCACCTTTTGTCAGAACTACAGGTCAGACCCCCATTCAACAACCATTTTTTTCAATCTTTTTTTTTTTATATCTTCAGACTTTGGTTTCGATTGTGGTTGCAATATATTAAAGTGTCCTTACTGCTTGTCTGTACTATCCACTTTTGGGTAGAAGATCTTTTAACTTTAGGTAAGCTGTTTTAATTTTTGTGCTTACACCTTTGTTTTTCTTCCCATGATGCTGGTTTAGGCTGTGGATAGAACAAAGCATATATGACAACAAGCACTGAAATGGAAAATGTGTGTGTGTGTGTGTGTGTGTTTGGGGGGGGGGGGGCATGAACTGCATAGCCAAACATTGCATATGCATCTATGCATGGTTTTCACTGGCCCTTTAAGGATCTGTCTGAGTGATATGGATGCCTCTGATTGGTTATAGCTGTGACACCTGGGCTAAAAGTGTGCCAAGCCTCTCTTAAAAGTGATATTAAAGGCAGATCTGTTTTTGTTTAAAAATAACACACATATCATACCTACTTGCTTTGTGCAGTGGTTTTGCACAGAGCAGCCCCTACCCTCCTCTTCTCTGGTCCCTCCGCTTGTGCTTCTGGCCTTTCCCTCTTGTTCGCTCTCTCCACATTGGCTCACTGGCTGTGATTGGCAGCAGCGAGAGTCAATGATTATGGCCGCTGTCTCGGCTAATAAGGGAGAGACCCGAGAGAGACAAGATTCTCATGCACATCGCTGGATTGCAATAGAGCTTAGGTAAGTATTAGGGGGTGCTAAAGGGCTGCTGCACACAAACCTTCAGCCTTTACAACCACTTTGAAGTGGAGCTCCACCCAGAAAGGGAAGTTTCACTTTAACCGGTTCCCAACCGTGCTATAGCTGAAGGACAGCTACAGCGCAGTTGGGTAATCCTGGGACGGCATCCATGGACGTCATTCCAGGACACGCCCCCCCGTGCGCCCCCAGCACACAGCTGATCACGGGGTATGGTAATCGGCTAATCACGTCAGGCTTTTACCACATGATCAGCTGTGTCTAATGACACAGCGATCACCGGGTAAATGCAGTTGCCAGTTATCGGCTGCATTTTCCTCACACTGTCACAGCATGAGGAAAGTACTGCCGAGAACTGGCAATTGTCAGCAAAGGGATCAACACTGATCATCAGAGCACTGATGAACAGTGCCCTGATGATCAATCCCCAGCAGTGCCGCCCACCTGTGCCCAACAGAGCCACCCACCTGTGCCCATCAGTGCCACCAGCCTGTGCCCTGCAGTGCCACCCATCAGTGCTGCCTATCAGTGCAGCATCATCAGTTCCAGTTCACCAGTGCAGCCTATCAGTACTGCCTATCCGCGCCCATCAGTGCTGCCTATCAGTGCCCATCAGTGCTTCCTATCAGTGCCCATCAGTGCTGCCTATCAGTGCAGCCTCATCAACGCACATTAGTGAAGGAGAAAAATTACCTGTTTTCAAAATGATACAAAGAAAAACTTTTTTTTTGCTCTTTTTTTAATTTATAGCGAAAAAAATAAAACACCCAGTTGCGATTAAATACCACCAAAAGAAAGCTCTATTTGTGTGAAAAAAATTATGCAAATTTCATATGGGTACAGTGTTGCATGAGTGCGCATTTGTCATTCAAAGTGCGTCAGCACTGAAAGCTGAAAATTGGCCTGGGCAGGAAGGGGGATAAGTGCCCGATAGGTGAATGGTTAAGACATCCTCCCCTCTCCTCTGCCTAACTTGGCATGTAATTTTGGATGGGGGAGCAGGTACCTAGTTTTGACAGGTATCCACTTTCACTTTCACTTGCGATTCAAGTTCTCCTTCCCCTGTCTTCAGCTCTGCACATGCATGTGCAGTGGGCAGACGGCTGCGAATCCAAAAGCCGGTTGCCCACAGTTAGGATGTCGGCCCCGGGAACCCAAAGCCTAGTGAAGAATTAGTCTGGGTGAGTACGCCGCTGGATTCTTAAACAGGTACATGTCCATTTATTAAAAGTCAGCAGGTACAGGATTTGTAGCAGCTGACTTTAATTTTTTTTTAACAGAATAAACCTCCTCTTTAAGTAAAGTAAGTAGCTGCTACAACCATCTATGACCTGCACTCCTTTTCCCATGATTCCTGGCCAGCTGTACAGCAGAATCCTCCTGACGCATGACTACTTGCACTAAAGTATATTACCAGATGACCAATCAGCAACATAACACCATCCCAAAAAAAATTATGGTGTCAGTCTGAGAGACTGTCACAATGTGAAATATTTTGCAAATGCAAAGTGTTAAAGTGGAACTTAATTTTTTCAATCAACATTGACTATTTTTAATCCTTATGCTGCTCGCATTAGTAAATAGAAAGGAAAGTATATCATAATTACTTGTTTTAAACTTTTTTTTAGATTTCTTCAGGTACTTCCTGGTTTCCCTGCTTAGATAAATGGTGTCATACATCGCAGGAGTCTTCAGGAGGAGAGGAGGGGTTTTCTCAGCTAACCACACACTCCAGCCTGCATGCCTGAGTTAAGGGCAAACAGATTCCAAGAAGTAAATGCTACATGAATCATCTGCCCTTACTCAGGATGGCCACAGCTAGAAATGCTAAGAGGTGTTTTTTTTTAAGGTGATTTTTCAGCAAAATAAAGGATGGAGACATTTACAGAGGGTGAGTTTGCTTTGATTATTAAAAATGAGTTAAATAACATTTTTGCTTTGTGCTGCTCAGATGCAATGTAGTTCCAGGTTAAGTGTTTTGTTCAAATAAAATGCTAAAATCTATTTTAATTTTACGTTGTAACATTACAAAATCTTGACAAGTCTAAAAAATATACATACATTGTAGAAATATAAATACATGGTAGTCATGTGTTTATATGTTATGTAATGCCCGCTTGTAAATGCCCTTATGTACAGATAATAGTTTCTACTTATATAGGGTGTCAGTAAATGAGTTGTGTTTCGATTCGTAGTTTTGAGTGAAAGCTTTCGAAAAAAGCAATATGAAGTAATTCTGAATCATGTAATATTCCCTTTCTTGATAGCTTTATATTTATGAAAAAGTACAGTACTTACAGCACTCATTAATCTGTACATAAGAAAGGTAAGAATAGCAGTAGACAGTTTTATGCACCAGTTTAAGGATTTTGATTTAGAATAATGCCTGTTATTTAGCAATTGCTGAGTGCCAGATGGTTGCTTTGGTTCATTTCAAAGACATGTTTAAAACATTTAATAATACCTTTTCTGCTCCTTATCAGAACTTGTTAAAAAGAACAATGCATCATATAAATTAAAATAAACTTTTTAAAGTGAACCTGTGCCCATTGTATGGTGGTAAACTTCTTGAAAAAAAGGAAAGCTCACATCTGCATAAACTTTAACCACTTGCCCTCCTGAGGATTTACCCCCCTTAACCATTAGCCTCCCGGCCAATGGCCGTTTGGCGGCTTCAGATGTGTCTCTTCACTCCGGGTGCACGCCATTTGGCGTGCTCCCGCACATGCGCCGTTTGCGCTAATGCAGAGTGGCGCAGCAGTGCGATCTGTCACCGGCCGTGCACCTCGGACACGGCCGATGACAGATCCGAGTACCGGCTCCCGTTGCTGGTACCATGTGACCTGCTGTGACCAATCACAGCAGGTCACATGACAGTTGTATACAATGGATGGCTTCATTCATGATGCCATCCATTGTATACTAGTGCCTAGCTGTGAATGGTCACAGCTAATCACATGCACATGTCATGTGATTAGCTGTGACCAAATCACAGCTAAGCACAAAAAAAAAAAAAAAAAAAAAAAAAAGCTGAATGAATCGATTTCATTCAGGTAAATGCTTGCTTATAGCAAAGTAATTCTTTGCTATAAGCAAATTGTGTAAAAAAAAAAAAAAAAATACTGATCACTTCCCCAAAGTAGTACAATGTTACTATGGTAACATTGTACTACTTTGGTCATAGTAAAATATTTAAAAAAAATCTTAAAAAAAATAAAAAAAATGTAATAAAAAATTAAATATAATAAAAAATAAAAAAAATTAAAAAAAAAATATATATATTTTTTTTCATACTGTCACCAGTCAGTGTCCCTGTTAACCGCCATGCCAGTTATATGATGACGCTGTACTGCACTGGTGACAGTATGTAAAAAAAAAATAGTGAAAATAATTTTTTTCATTTTTTCATTTTCCGAAAAATTATGACAAAAAAATACAACTTTAAAAAACTCGCCATGCCTCTCATGAAGTACATCGGACTGTCTACTCTGCAAAAAGGGGTCATTTGTGGGATATCTGTACTGTTCTGACATTCTTGGACCTCAAGAAATTAGATTGGCTGTCAGTACTTCAGGATTGATCAATTTTCAGATCTATACCATAGTTTGTGAACTCTATAACCTTCCTAAAAACTAAAAAATACATCCTAATTTGGGTTATTTTCACCAAAGACATGTAGCAGAGTACATCTCAGCCTAAATTTATGAAGAACAATTATTTATTTGTAAACTTTTATAACAGAAACAAAGAAAAATAGTTTTTTTTTTCAAAATTTTTGGTCTTTTTTTGTTAATTTAGAAAAAAATAAAAACCCCAGCGGTGATTAAATACCACCAAAAGAAAGCTCTAGTTGTGTGAATAAAATGATAAAATTTTAGTTTGGGTACAGTGTTGTATGACCGCGCAATTGTCATTCAAAGTGTGAGAGCGCTGAAACCTGAAAAATGGCCTGGCCAGGAAGGGGTAAAATTGCACGGTATTGAAACGGTTAATGACCAGGCCTCTTTTTGCTATTTGGCGCTGCACTAATTCAACTGATAATTGCGCGGTCATGCAATGCTGCACCCAAACAAAATTTACGTCCTTTTTTTCACACAAATAGAGCTTTCTTTTGGTGGTATTTGATCACCTGTGTGCTTTTTATTTTTCACGCTATATACAAAAAAATACCAACAATTCTAAAGAAAAACTGTATTTTTTAATTTCAGCTATAAAAAATATATAGTAAACTCAAAGTTGGTTATAAACTTAGGCCAAAATGTATTCTGCTACATGTGTTTGGTAAAAAAAATACCAATAAGTGTATATTGATTGCTTTGTGTGAAAGTTATAGCGTCTACAAACTATGGTATAGATACTGCAATTTACGCCTTTTTTTGCTATGCAGCGCTGCGCTAGTTTAACGGACAATTGCGTGGTCATGCAATATGGTACATAAATGAAATTTATTTCCTTTTTTCACACAAATAGAGCTTTCTTTCGGTGGTATTTGATCGCCTGTGCATTTTTTATTTTTTGCGCTATAAAAAAAAAAGCTGACAATTTTGAGAAAAAAAAACAATATTTTGGACTTTTTGCTATAAAACATGTCCAGTAAAAAAATTTAAAAATCAAATTACGTCATAAATTTCGGCCAAAATGCATTCTGTGACATGTCTTTGCTAAAAAAAAACCCCAATACATGTAAATTAATTGGTTTACGTGAAAGTTATAGCGTTTACAAATGGCGGGAAAGATACTCAGATTTTTAATTTTTTTTTATACTAATAATGGCGGCGATCAGCGACTTATGGCGGCGATCAGTGACTTATGGCGGCGATCAGCGACTTATGGCGGGACTGCGGGACTGCAGCGGACATTCTGACACTGGGGGAGAACTGATTTGGGGTCACTGACATCCCCAGTGACACCAATACAGTGATCAGTGCAAAAAAAAAAAACACTGACACTGTACTAATGGCACTGGGGAGGAAGGGGTTAACTTTTTTATTCACTGAAAGGGTTAACTGTGTGAGGGGAGTGTTTTACTAGGGGGCGGGGGTGTGTACTGCACGGGGACATGCTGATCGGGAGAGATAAACTCTTCTCTCCAGATCAGCGTGTCAGGAGCTGTCAGGGATCTTACAGAAAGCAGATCTACTGCAGCCCTGCTCTCTGTCAGTGATTGCCGCTAATCGGCGGGACACAGCCGGTAATGACCGGCCGTGACCCGGAGACTGACACCCGCGGCCGGAATCGGCGGTGCAGGTAGGGCGGCGGCATGCCTCATGCGTGCCCCCTACCTGTTTTGCAAAAGCCCATTTTAAAACGTGCTTTTGCCCAGCCGTGCCGCCCTGCCGCCGTATTTCTACAGTGGCTGGGCGGCAAGTGGTTAAGTGTCTTGAAAGCCCAAGAACTTGGCTAGTTATTTTTATCACATCAATGTGCATGTCAAGCTTTATCTAGCGAACCCCCTTCCCGCTGCCCATCAAATTGAGCTCTCAGGACCACCAAGGAACTTTGGAAGCAATATAAAGGAATGTGCAGGCACACACTAAGATCATAGTAAAATACATTATACTGCCAGCTTCAGCAAAAACCAATTATTTATTACTATGTTACTTGACTCTTCAAAGCAAACAAAGCTTTGTGTGCACTTAATCAGAAATTAATAAAATAAATCAATTAGGGTTCTGGTGTCTATTTAGCCCAGGACTCCAGCACTGTAAACCAAGAGTGCTGACTACTTAGCCAGCCCACAGCTGTGAAATGACTTTTTTTGGGACCAATGTTGTAAGATTTCCAATACTTAAATACACATTTACAGTGTTTCAGTACCTTCACCTGTAAATTGAGGATGGACTGTTGCTGGTTATCTTTCAATAGCTGGGCACAAGTCAGCAACATGTAAATCAAAGTGAAGGCACACATTTACAGGGATTAGTATACGAACTACCATTTTTTGAAAGTGGGGTCAACAATGCAAGCCATCAATAAAGGTTTCCTTAAGGTATATACCTGTAATTTATGCCTGTCATTTGTGATACGCTGTTGTAGGATGCATGGTAACACAACACATTACATTGCAGTGGCATTCATTTTGAATGGCACCCCATAGCACTAAGGCAACTCACCTCTAATGCACATGTATTGCAGTGCACTGCAGTACATGTTAACACACGACCATGCATTGTGGCCAACCTTTTATTCATTCTGGGTACACATGTTAATGTGAGACATAACACACATTAACACACGTCACACAAGGGGCCCTGAAAGCTATATTTTGACCAAATATTGCTATATTTGCTTAGGAAATCCTTTGAGGGGCCCCACATCCTAACCTGAATAGTAGCCCCAAACAGTTGTTATCTGTTCCCTGACATTATCTGGTGATCTCACTGGTTACAATTCCCTGCTTACTTAAGAAAAACAAATCTTTAGCCCTGTGCCATTGTTATGGTGGCACATGGCTCCATGCTCAACTGGCAACTAAGGTGCATTGTTTACAGGATGCTCTGGCTGTCTGCTTCACTTGCATGCAGCAATCAGGTAAATGTATGTTGGTAGCCTTTCCTGAAAACAGTGCAACTAGCATCTATTAAATGTAGTTTGTGATCGACCTGCCATGCTCCTTATTATCTGGTTGTTGACTGTTCTATAGAAGCTTGCTTTTCAATTTATGGAAACACACTACTAGACAGTTTGCCTTGGCAGTGGGACTTGACATCCTCTGGTAACATAATGCCTCTGGGATATGGAGAATCTTTAGTGGTGGCCATAGGGGTCTTCTCTACAATATTGTGTCACCTGGTTCAAATAAAATTTCACTGTGGAGCAAGTCACCCATAAATTTCACAGCACAGGTAGTAAAGTTGCGCAAGGTATTGTGTCTGCAGCTCAGCTCACCCTATTCTTCCATCTCAGAGCATCTGCCTTGTTTTTACATTAGTGATTAGAAGGCTGGAAAGCTTCCAAGTTATTGCTACATGGTTAGAGAAGAGTGAGCTGAGTAACTGAGAGAAGAACTTGAAGAATGTATGATCTTCTTCTCTGAATGTTAAGGCTTGGTTCACACTGCTGTGATTCCAAAGTTGTGTGACTTGCTTGTGATTCCTTTGCGCCTTTATTACAACTTGCTTCTGACTTTTGTGATCTAAAATTGCACTCTATAGCATTCCACTCACACCAAAGTCGCAGAAAAGTAGTGCAGGGATCTTTTAATGGTAGCTGCGACTTGTGTTGCATTGATTATGATGGCACCCATTGAAATTAATGTGTTTTAACCTGCCACGTGACTTTATGTGACATAAGTGACAGCAGTGTGAACCGGGGCTAAGGGATGAATTGCTCATCAACAGTGCCCGCAGCTAAATAGGTTACAGAATGCTTAGTTTAATAATCATTTACTGCTTGTTACGTCTATGTAGACAATTGAATGCCCATATCCTGGCCACAGGTTCCTCTAATGTTCACATTTGACTGGAATATACCATTGCATTTTAATTTGTGTTTTGATGGAAGAAATATATTGTAGGTATGGTGGTGGTGGTGGAGCACTATACTAAAATTTGGCACAGGGTGCTGTGTAACCTAAAACCAGTTTTGTTCTCACACTGCTGTTTTATTTTTGCCCAGTCAGCGATCTTCTTAACACTGCATGCATAGATTATTACTTACAATTAGACGTATCTTGTCATATAACATTATGATGATCTATTATTTGAGAAGGACAATTTACTGATTAAAGGATGGTGCAAGTAATGTTCTAATGAGTCCACAGTGACTATTTAAAGGAAACTTTAGAAAAGAACTCTTTATATGCTCCATAATAATGTGCAAATTATTCCAATTGAATAACGTGAGCAGAATTCAGCAGCATAAATCTCGCTAATTCTTATCATGGGGTACATTTTGTATGTTTTATAGCACATGCAGAACTTTAATTTACCGAATTTTGGAATGCTCACATTCCCGCTAGCAGCTCTAAACATGCTGAATGGAGCAATTAACTAGAGGAAGCAGTTAGAGATAATATTAATTGCAGGATTATCATATATCTGTGATTCTCATGTAAGCTGTTAGGTCTAAGAAAATTAAATATTAAAAAAAAAAAATAATGAAAAAAAAATGAAATAAAAAATAAATTGTAGTACTAATTGGTAACAGTAAAAAATATAAACCACTAAACCAAATACCTAGGAAATAACAAATAAAGACAGTTGCTATACTTAAAGCTGTCTTTATTTAAAATTAATATTTATATATAGCATGTAAATTCACAGAAAATCAATACATTTATTCAAGAGAATCAATCTATCAGCTCTTATACTAACTGTGAACAGTTAATAGCAGTCAAATCCACTTTACAATCTAATAAAAGCACAACTGTTTACCAAATCAATACACAACTGTTGTCCAATGCACTTTCCAGTCAGAATAGAAACAGAAACTTTGAAAGGCATAAAGGAAACACAATCTAATTGTGCTATTCATCTAGGCATATTGATTTTACCTCATGTTTGTCCTCTGGATCTCTAGCATTCATATTCAGCTTCCTGTCTAAAGGTCCCTTTACCTCTGCACTTATTCTTTTGCCCTTACTGTAGGTCTAAAGGCAATACTCCCTACTCCTTCAGCTGTTCACACTTCTGATGAAAGAATTTGTTCTGAAGAGAAATAGCAGCTAAATGATTCACTTTTATTGAAGTTGCTTTGTAAAGTGAACCTTATGTGGCCTAAAAATTTGGTAATAGTTTGAGCTACATGCAAATGCAAATATGTGTTGATCTGAAAATTCATGTTGTGTCCTTGTGAAGCCTGAGGTCTTAGGCCAACATTGGAGCTTTGAGTTCTCTTTAAGGCTAGGTTAAGCTGAACTTGCAAAACCCTATACCCAAGTCATTCAACTGCCAACAACCAGAATCTCAGTGAACATAAGAGACCTATCACTGGGGAATGCCATTCATTTTTTAACCAACTATGCTTGCCTTGAGCAGTTTTTAGACCAGATATGGCTCAAATTAATACCTTAGCACCCAACCTGCAGCCTGGGACAGCATGCAGCAATTTGGGACTAATTTTGTGACCCTTACAATTTAACATCATGTTTTAATGAATTTTAAAACAGAAGTTTGGAAATAAAAAAAACGTAAACAATTATACTCATCTAGATTACTGCAGCACCGATCCCAGCTGCATTTGTCCCCTACCAGCTGTACACTGAGAACTGAGTGATTAAAGACCACTGATTTCTCAGTTCTCTGTCTTCAATCTTCAGACTGTCAGTCTCTGGCTCTCTGCTCTGCATTTGAGTACTACTAAACACATTCTTTATTGTTTCAGCTGTCAGTGGGGTTTCCCACTGACAGCTGAATGTACAAAGAATTGCCAGCAAAAGAAATGCGTGCCCCCCCCCCCCATCCGTACCAGGTTCTTTGGGTCTGGTATGGATGTTGAGGGGAACCTTCACGCCAAAATTAAAAGATTTGAGGGGAACCTCCAAAATCCAGACCCTTATCTGAGCATGTAGCCATGAGACCAGTGAATCTGGTTATTGTTACCACAACATCCAGATGACACCAGATTTGAAGTAAACCAGAGATAGACTACTTTATTTGAACACGGATACAAGATATATACACTCAGGGGACAATCCCCCCTCCCTGCATAATGACACAGGGTGGGGCAATCTACATTTAGTAACAAGAGACACACAGGTATTCAAACTTCACACCAGCAGACAGTCCCATCAAGGAGGGAGGGCTGCTGGAGACATCCCCCCACTAAGCTAATACACATAAACACATACATCCCATAATAGTTTGCTCCCAGACAAACAATAGAACAATGGGATGAAGCCACACAACATTAAACAATCAACAACCCCCACCCCACCTATCTCCTAAACATGTCTACACAGTCTGAGACAAAGCCCACCGAATATTAGGACAGATCACCCTGTAACCCTAACAGGCACAGGGTGATTTACACATAAGAGGGATATGGGGAGCTGAGACAGGGGTCTCCCCACCTCTCCAAAGTGAGCTGGGTTCCATTGGCCCCCAACCCAAACTGACTCCCGTCACACTCCTTCCCCCAAAGCACCTTGTTCCCATGTTGATGGGGACAAGGGCCTTTTCTCCACAACTATGACTGGTGGTTCTCAGCGTTTTCAGGTGGGGGCTTATCAGAATCTGGAAGCCCCCTTTAACAAGGGGCCCTCAGATCCCAGCCCCACCCATGTAAATGCGTATGGGGTACAAGGTACCGTTACCCATTCACAAAAAAAAGTGTAGTGTAAAAATAACAGGAGACAGTCTTTGACAAGTCCTTTATTAAAAATAAAAAATTTTGAAAATGTCCCTCAAGTAGGTCTAACATTAATTACGAGGCCCGCCTGCAACGCTGACCTGAAAAAAAAATGCTCCACTCCACTTTTAATAAAATTGGACAAGAAAAACCCCTTAAAAGAAGAAAATGGAGTGGAGTGTCCTTAAAGTAGTAGTAAACCACGAATGAAAAAAAAAATGGTCCTCCCACAGAGTAAAGTCATAATGTGCAAGTATGCAGAACATACTTGCACATCATGACAGACTTACCTGAGAAACAGGTCCCTCCAGCAGCGCTCTGTCACTGCTGACAGGGAATACAACTTTACCCAGTCTTCCTTCCGGGTTCATCAGCTCTGGCTGTTTGAATGGCCCAGTCTCGATTACACCAATCCTGTAAATGCGCACGGTGAGAGCACAGTGCCCATGTGTCGGTGACATCACCAGCTGCTTCACATGTAAATATTTTCTAAACAGTGCATGTTTAGGAGATATTCAAGGTACCTACAGGTAAGCTTTATCATAGTACAAAAAATTTACTCCCACTTTAAAAGCTCTATCTCTTGAAGTTAGTTATCACAACAGAATATAACTATCAATATTTATATGTTAAAATACTGCAAATTGTTGATCCAAGCAGTATCCAACTGGTATCCAATTTTTCTTAATAAGGGTTTTTTACCTTCCACTTGTTTAATCATGGGTTTAGGGTCCTGTGGAAGCAGGTTTTTTTATTTATTGTCTATTAGTTGAATTTGTTGTATTTTTTCATTCTTACTTACTATGTAATTATCTAATTTAAACCCATTTTGTCCATTTCTAATGTATGAGGTCCTTTATTTTACATTGTATAGGAATCAAAGGGTAATATGAGCTTGGAATACGGTGTGTTAAATATTCAGGTTTACATATAGATCCAGCAAAGCTAACAACTCTTTCTAAGATGCAAAACCAAGCTACTGAGATTTCTCAAGGGTCCACTAAAGTTGCAACATTCATCTGAAATGAAAATTGCCAAATTATGCCTGTTTATTGAATTATTGATGAACAGCTACATGACTTTTTACCACCCAACAATTTCCTATACTCTAAACAATATTTATTTAAAAATGCAATTTCTTACTGCTTCACTGTGCCTGGAATTTACAGAAAAACACCAAGTAACTTTGTAGAATTAGAAAACTAAAATCTTAGTCCACTTATGTTTGCCATTAGACAAACACAATAAATATATTGCTGAAAATAATTAAAGGAACACTTTGAAAACACATCAGATCTCAATGGGGGAAAATATCATGCTGGATATCTATACTGATATGGACTGGGTAATGTGTTAGGAACGTAAAGATCCATCATTTTATAGAAATGAAAAATTTACCAAACTACAGAGGACTGAATTCAAGGACACCGGAAAAATCGAAGTGAAAAAATAATGCAGCAGGCTAGTCCATTTGGCTGAAATTGCATTGCAGCAACTCCAAATGGTACTCAATAGTCTGTATGGCCCCCACATGCTTGTATGCATGCCTGACAACATTGGAGCATGCTCCTAATGAGATGATGGATGGTGTCCTGGGGTATTTCCTCCCAGCTCTGGACCAGGGCATCACTGAGCTCCTGGACAGTCTGTGGTGCAACCTGGTGGCGTCAGATGGTCCGAAACATGAGATCACAGAGGTGTTCTACTGGATTTAGGTCAGGCGAGCATGGAGGCAATTCAATGGTATCAATTCCTTCATCCTCCATGAACTGCCTGCAAACTCTTGCCACATGAGGCCGGGCATTGCTGTGCACCAGGAGGAACCCAGGACCAGCACCAGCGTAGGATTTGACAATGGGTCCAAGGATTTCATCCCGATACCTAATGGCAGTCAAGGTGCCATTGTCTAGCCTGTAGAGGTTTGTGCATCCCTCGATGGATATGCCTCCCCAGACCATCACTGACCCATCACCACAATTGTCATACTGAACGATGTTACAGGCAGCATAATGTCCTCCATGGCTTCTCCAGACCCTTCCACGTCTGTCAAATGTGCTCAGGGTGAACCTGCTCTCATCTGTAAAAAGCAGAGGGCGCCAGTAATAGACCTGCACATTCTGGTGTTCAATGGCAAATGCCAATCAAGCTCTGTGGTTCCGGGCAGTGAGCACAGGGCCTCAGGGCACCCTCATGAAGTCTGTTTTGATTGTTTGGTCAGAGAAATTCACATCAGTGGCCAGCTGGAGGTCATTTTGCAGGGCTCTGGCAGTGCTCATCTTGTTCCTCCTTGCACAAAGGAGCAGGTACCAGTCCTGCTGATGGGTTAAGGAGCTCCTACGGCCCTATCCAGTTCTCCTGGAGTAATTTCCTGTCTCTGGGAATCTCCTCCATGCTTTTGAGACTGTACTGGGAGACACAGCAAACCTTCTGGGAATGACACATATTGATGTGCTATCCTGGAGGAGTTAAACTTCCTGTGCAACCACTGTAGGTTCCATGTATTGCCTCATGCTACCAGCAGTGAAACTGACCCTAGCCAAAAGCAAAACTAGTGAAAAATATTCAGAAAAGATGAGTAGGCAAAAAAAATGCCAGTGGCCTCCACCTGTAAAACCATTCCTGTTTTGGGAGTCATCTCATTGTTGCCCATCTAGTGCACCTGTTGTTAATTTCATTAACACCAAAGCAGCTGAAACCGATTAGCAACCCTCTCTGCTACTTAACTGACCAGATCAATATCCCAGGAGTTTAACTGACATGATGCTATACTCTGATTAAAAAGTGTTCCTTTAATTTTTTTGAGCAGCGTATACCATATGTAGTATTCACTATCTGTAGACTTTGTCTGTAAACACCTTGCAGTTTCTAATACCATTCTTTACATAAATGTAAAAAAAAAAAATCCAGAAGTAGAAATGACTGTGATAGGTTATATAATAAAGGAATATTGGAATATTTTACACAAGCTAACAGTGAGGATTATGTTTTTAACATGTGGATTCATTTAATGATAAAGATTTAAAATGTCCTTTTCATACAGTATAACCACTTTAACTTATCCATGCCATTATTAAATACAGAATGTCAAATGTAACATAAAAATAAGTAGTATATATACTGTAAGAGACCCTAATACTGTAGTACATAAGCACTAGGTGTAGCAAGCGTACACACAGAGATGGACACGGTCCAACCATTTTGCTCCAAACCTCCATCTTGTAGACCTTTCTCCCCTTCTTTGATCACCCCCCCTCCCTCTCTGTTGAGTGACATGTGGTCAGTGTGTGTTGGCAGAGGTCACAGGCAGCCAAAGCACAGCTCCAAGCTATAAAACCCCCAGGGGAGCTGGGGCCTAGCTGTCTAAGAAACTATGCAATCTGGCATATCGTAAAAGTATAAAACAAGTCCCTCACTGAACTTCAAAAGACCTTCCAAGGGGTTGTAAAGATAGACTTACTTTTAAAATCTCACTTTTTCATATAAGTTGATATCTTCACGTAGGACATAATTACCTAAACATGGAGCCCATATTCGGAAGGCTCAATTTGAGACCATTACACCCCTAAACTGGCATACATAGAAAAGCAGAAAAGTATATCTCCTGAACCATTCAAGTGTATATGATATGTTTTATCTCTAACCATTCCGCAGCTGCGGCTGAATATTAATATACTGGTGAGCAGGACAGGAAATGCCCCTAGACCAAGTTATAAATATTAATAGCAGCTACGAGAGTTCTGGTTAGAACTTAAGTCTCCACCTACACTCCCCTCCCCAAAAGGAAATGATTGGTTTACTCCCCAAAAGGAGACACCCTGCTGAGATCCTAGAAAAGGGCTGTTATGCTTAGTGGTGGGGTGTGAGAGAAAGAAGAGTCTCCCATTTAACATCAAAACTGAGTGAGAGAGAAGACGATCTCCCTGCCTTAACATCGAAACTAGCAGTGGGAGATCAAAGCATCCTTTTGGTCATGAAACTTGAAGCTGCTTAAAACCAAGGCTGATTGGCAAGTACTTTAACCCTTTAAACTCCTTTCTGTTTTCTCTTTGCTGTGCTATTGTTCTCTGTATATTTATATATATATATTGGTTACATCTTTTTCCTGTAAATATTTTTATTGCACCCTTTTGACCTTTTAGTAATACATCTTACTTTCTGAAAGTGTTGAACTGTTTCTAAAGCTCTTTAATGCAAATTCCTGCCGCTGAAGAGCGCTACTGTGTGTGTTTAACCCTCTCTATAACCTGCCTGCGGTGACAGTGGTATACAGATGATTATTTCAACCATCATAGTGTTATTGCTGATATTGCCGAGTTTCCTCTTTCTCTGTACAAAAAGGAGGTGGTGGCAGTGTGAAGGGTTAATTGCGTAATTAACCTGACCCAGTAACAATTGTTCCCAAGCTGCCGTTACACAGATTTTAGTCCATTAGCTGGAAAATCATTGTGCAGGGTGTAGCTGGACGTGGCATTGTTACGCACGTGACATAGCGGTTTTAGATTAGTTAGTCCTTCGGTCACGAGCTTGGAGAGAAGGGCTGGGGTCTGACGCCGCGATCGTCACACTAGGTTCTGATTAAAAAAAAAATCAAAATGAAAGTACCTAATAGATCCTTAGGAACCCACAGGGTAAAATCTGATGTAGAGGATGAGATCCTAGGGGTCACTAGAAAAGCATGACTATTTGAAGATTATTATAAAAATAATTTTGGTTTATTAATAGAAATACATTGTTAGAAAATGTCAAAAGAAAGTGTATATTTTGAGTTATTACCCATAAATACATTTTGAAATACTTTTAATTTCTGTATTTAGAATACAGACTTGTATATTCTCCCTCTTTTTGCTATCAGTATATCTGGAAATGTGATCAACATTCTGCTTAATAACTGCTATGATAAGCCTTCTTATTCTTATGAAGTGTCTGTTGTGTTTAGTAAGATCACATTTCACCAACAGGACCTGATTTATTAAAATGAGAAGATAAGAAAAGTGAATTGAAAGGTATTCGTGTTTACTTCACACAATCTTGACAAGGTTAAGCTACTATATATACTGTATATATTTTTTTTAATTCTCTTGCAGTTGATTAAATGGTTAAAGCAAAATCAGGTGGGGGGGGGGGGGAGCTGGTGCAGTTGTCCCGGGTACAACATTTAGAGAGGCGCTAGATGACAGAGAGTGGGCTCACACAGTGTGTGTCCGCTTTCTGTCATCTAGTGTGAGACCACTCTCAAAATTCAGTGTGATCCCACTCTTTGTCTCGGCCCCTTTCTCTCCCAGCTCTTCCTTCACTTACACCCAGGCAAATTTTATTTGATTAAATCTCTCAGTCTCTCTGCCCTGTGCCCCCCTCACCCACACCAGACTGCCCTCCACACCACTGGCTAACAGGTGAGAGTGGCCCCAGGGGCCTTAGAGCAGTGGAAAGTGCTGAAAAACAGCCACAAAGCTCCCCCCATAGTTCTCTGCTCCCCAGTTATGTGGTGAGCTCTCACCAGTATATTTATTTAAAAAGCTAAAAAGACCACATATAAATGTATGAATAATCCTAAAATGTAGCATAAAGGATTTAATATTGTACTAGTGGAAGGGATTAAGGGAGTGCTAAAGGTCCACGAGTTATGGGGCACAAATTATTTGCCTTGCTGACAACCCACACTACACCATTGCTTCTCCTAGATACATACTTTAATAAATAATTGATTTAGACCAGACTTTGGCATCACATGGTGTCAAGTCACCTTGGGGTACTTTCAGGTTTCTTCAGGGGTGCCTTGGCAAAATGCCTAAAAATTGTCCGTAAATTGTATACAAGCCAGCAGGTGGCTCAAGCCTGCCTTTTAGTTACAAAAAGCCACAGCTTTTCATTGTGCACCATTACAACTTTCTAGCTGCCAATGACATAAAAAACTATTTTGTCATTAGTTAATAAGAAGGACACCTTTACAGCATCCTTGCTTGCGCCTCCTCTGCCCTTCTCTGTTAGGGCTGGGGTCACAATAGTTGAGTGAGAGAGAAACAGAGGGAGAAAAGAAATATTGGGATACTAGTCAGTACCAGTGTGCAACGGTGTGTTTGCTTTTTTAAGAATAAGTCAACTCTGATGTTGGGTGTCCCACATGTGCAGATGTTGCTGCATTCTGTAATAAGTGCCTCAAGATTGTACAGAATTTCAAATGGTGCCTCAAGATTGTTTAGATTTTTAAAGGTTGCCTCGAAATTGTGTAGCGTTTTAAAAGGTGCCTTTGGATTGTGCAGAATTTTAATGGGTGTCTTGAGATTGTGCAGAATTTTAGGGGTCCTTTCACATGGGCAGTTGCTCAGCGATTGATCTCTCCACTGTTCCCCTTTGAGCAAGAGGATGACAGGTCTGTGTCCACTTCGCTGCTGCAGAGCAGACACAGAGCAGCTCACTCTCCTCAATGGGCAGTCAGATGAAAACAGACGGCCTGTCAGTTTCCATTTGACCTGATCCGACGGACGGACTGAAGGGAAATTGGATCCCCATCCATCCCTTCTTTGTGGGTCGGATTGAATTGGATGTTGGCGGGTTTAAACGGGCACATGTCCGTTTACACCCGCTGCTTTGTAGAAGAGAATAGAGGTTCCAATCAGGTCCGCCTGAAAACCAGGCGCCTCGAGATTGTGCAGAATTTTAAAGGGCGCCTCAAGATTGTGCAGCATTTTAACGACTTCCCGACCGGTCGTTGTATATAAACGGCAGACGGTGGCACTGCAGGGTCGGGTTGCCATTTATAAACTGCCTCCCCGCACCCTGCTTGTGCGCACTCCCCGGGAGCGCGCAGCACCGCGATCCGGTGCCCGCTGTGTCCTCCGGACACAGGGAAACACCGATCGGTGGACGGGACCTCTGTACGAGGTCCCGATCATGTGATCACTGATTGGACAATCAGTGATCACATGCAAAGTAGTAAGCAAGATGTCCCTTCTGACATCATTGCTTACTACATGTGAAATCTGTGAATGATCACAGAGGTCACATGGTACAAGGCTATTCACAACAGCCTTGTACCATGTGACAAGCTGTGACCAATCACAGCTCACTCAGTAGTTCTCAATGGCTGCAAGAATGCAGACAGAGAGAAAGAGAAATGATTGCTTTTACATCCTATATGGGTGTAAAAGCAATCAATGTAAAAAAAAAAAAATCTTCATCACCCCCCAAAAGTAGTACAGTGTCACCATGGTGACACTGTACTGCTAGGGTTACAGTATTTAAAAAAAAATAAAAATGTAAAAAAAAATGTAAAAAAATTATAATTTTCTGTTATAAACTAATTTGGCTTATTTTTGTTTTTACTAAAAACATAACGGAATAAATTTTGGCCAAGATTTATGATGAAATATAATTTATTTGCAAACTTTTATAAGAAAAACACTTTTTTTCAAAATTTTTGGACATTTTTGTTTACATAGCAAAAAAAATAATAAATTGAATAAATACCACCAAA
Source organism: Staurois parvus (assembly GCF_062004578.1). Lineage (NCBI taxonomy): Eukaryota > Metazoa > Chordata > Amphibia > Anura > Ranidae > Staurois > Staurois parvus. Next base: position 2,945,545 of record NW_028318000.1, read on the forward strand.
ATAAAGTTTTATCTGTCTCAAAAAAATGGTAAAAAATTCATATGGGTACAGTGTTACATGACCGCGCAATTGTCATTCAAAGTGTGATAGCGCTGAAAACTGAAAATTGCCATGGTCAGGAAGGGGTAAAAATGTCCGGACTGCAAGTGGTTAAAGAGTGTCTTGACTCAAAAAAGGTTGAGAAACACTGACTTAGACTTACATTAGGATAAAAGTGAATCATATTCTACCCATGTTACAGCACACCATGCATGACAAGACATGGTAGAATGCTGCCTTCTGTTGTCTTACAAAAGTGTCCTGTCTGATTTTGCTGGGTTGCATTGCTGGACCTATTAAAGCACTAGGTATTCATAGTCAGGTTTTAGGCTAGGTTCATGCCTATGCAGTTTGCGTTATCCGTTTCTGCAGTGCTTTTTGCAGTGCGTTTTTGCACATGCGTTTTTGATGCATTTTTGCTGCTTTTTGCATTTTTTTTTCAACTTGTTGCTGGGCAGAATAAAACACATCAAAATGCATAAAAAAAGCACTACATGCTTTTCTGCAGTGTCCATTTAAGTCTATAGAACCAAAATTGCAGACTTTTGCATTTAAAAAAGTCCCTGACCCTTTCCAAAAAATGCAGAGTGAAAACGCGGATATGTGAACCTGTCTCATAGGAAATCATGTTAAATGGTCTGCTGTGCATTTCTGCAAAAAAAAAAAAAACGCCTATTTTATATTTGTTACATATTCCAATTAACATAACTTTTTAAAAAAGTTGCTTATTACCTTTTTAAGTGCTTTTTACTTGCTTAACCGCTTGCCACCCTGCCTCCAACAATGTATTGCGGATAGGTGGCAGCTACAGGCAAAGCAACGTACGGGGGGGACACCACTGGACACAGCGAAATGAAGATCCTGGTGAACGGGACCTGGTGATCATGTGATCGCTATGTGAGCACATGGTCACAATGTTAGCAAAGCTGTTATGAATCAATTTGATTCATAACAGCTCTTCTTCTCTTCCTGGTGAGCTGTGATTGGCCCACAGCTCTCACATGATACATGGAAGCACCCTGTACCATGTGACCAGCTCCAGCCAATCACAGATCACTATTATTTTGAACTGTCATGAATTTTATTCATTCATGACAGTTCAAAGCATACTTTGCACTGCACAGCAATGTTTATTGCTCCTGTAAAGCATAGTGTAAAAAAAAAAATCCTTGATCTCCCACCCCCAAAAGTAGCACAATGTTACTATGTCACAAACATTGTACTACTTCTGATAAAAGTATTTAAAAAAAAATGCTAAAAAATGTACAATTAAATAAATGTACAATTAAATAAAATAAAAATTACTACATTAAAAATTAAAGAAAAAACAATTATGTTTTTTTTAACTACTTGCCAACCGCCTGCCCGCATTTTGCAGGCAAGCAGTGGCTCTGGGCAAAGCAATGTAACCTTACGCCGCTTTCTATTTTGGGGTGTAAAGCGTCTGTGCCCCCCCCCTCCCCGTTGGTCCAGGGAGAAAAGAGAGAACACTGTGAGTATAAACACTGCATTTTACACACATACATTAGATTAGCACATTTAACCCTCTGATTGCCCCTATTAACCCATTGAACACCCCATTACCCAGCCAGTGCCACTAGTACAGTGTCAGTATATAGAATTTTTCACTGATCACTGTATTCCTGCCACTAGCAACATCATATAACGTCAGGGTCTGTAAGCTCTCCTCCCAGCCAGGGTCAGCTAGCGTTAGATTGCCTGCACACTAACACACTCATGCTATAAGTTGCTGATCACCGCTATTACTAGTATAGTATAGCCCCTCCACTGTTTTTCACTGAAGATTTGTATCAATTGATTGTGGGCCAAAGCAATTTAGATGCACAACAATACACCGCCGCCAACCCAAATTCAGCTCGACAGACAATCCGCATGGAAACCTAACACGATTTCTGAATGTAAGGGCCTAACCCTCAACATGGGCATTACAAATAGGAATGAATTGCGGTCAAATTGATCCACATACTCGATTCATCATATGCCCATGTTCTCTGCTGTTACATATATGCTCAACATGGACCAGCAACATATTGGTACATTGCTGGACTTTGAGTGATTATACCAGGATGATGCCTGCAGCTACAGGCACCATCATGGTGTTGTTTTTTACAGCTGGTGGTTGGCTTTCATGTAAAAGCAATCTTAGGAGCTAATTATCTACTGGATCATTTTTACAAGCAATGGGAAGGGACAACCCCCAGCCCCCTTCCATGGTTTTCTTGGGTTCTCCTGTCCCACAGGGGAATCCGAGAATGCAACTGGCAGTTCTGCTGGCTGACTATAGAGCTGATCAGAGACCATCTCTATGATCTATGGTCTAAGAAACCAGAAGCTACATGCATTTCATCATTTCCATTTTAGCTGGATATTAACAACGTCATTTTTAAATTGGAACAGCATCTGATCACACCGATTTTGGTGTGATCAGATGCTTTAATGGCAGAGGAGAGATCTAGAGTCTAATATTATTTGTCTTGCCTATTGCTATCACAGGGGATATTTACATTCCCTGTGATAACAATAACAGTGAAGAAAAAAAAGAAAGGGACAGTGTAAAAATAAAAATAAAATGTAAAAAAAAAATTATTCTCTAGGGCCATTGTTGTAAAAAATATGTAATGTTTGGGGGTTCAAAGTAATTTTCTAGCCAAAAAAATGTTTTCACATAAACGTTCATGTCAGAAAAGGATTGTCCTTCGAGTTGTTAGAAGATTGGGTGATGTGTGGCAGAAGCTTCTAATGTTGGCCCTGAAATGTCAGGATAGTTGAAGCACCCCCCCTCCCCAAATGAATCATTTTTGTAAAGTAGACACCCCAAGGAATTTGCTGAATTGGGGGGGGGGATTGTGCTGGCCTGGCACTTTAGCACCTCAAGAAATGTGGTAGGCAGTCAGAAAGAAAAAACTGAGTAAAATCCAGTATAGATACCATAGTTTGTAGATGCTATAACTTTCACACAACCAATTAATATACATGTATTGGGATTTTTTTTTTACCAAAGACATGTAGCGTAATACATTTTGGCCTAAATGTATGACTAACTTTGAGTATATTGGATATTTTTTTATAACCAAAAGTAGAAAATATATTTTTCTTTCAAAATGTTTGGTCTTTTTTGGCCTGGTCAGTAATGGGGGTAAATCATCCGGAGGGCAAGTGGTTAAATTCTTACATGTTCTCTTTGCTTTGTAATGTTTAGGAGGGGTATGTGGAGTACCATTTAAAATAATTAATCCCACCCATACTGTGTTCCCAGTTCAACATCAGCTGTAAAGTAGATTAAAACACTGTCTGACCTGACAGGATAAAAAATGTAGAAACCACCTTCTTGCATTGCATGTTAATGAGGGATAGCTCAGTTTTGTATGGGGACAAAGACTCTGCAAAAACATCCAGACTTCCTTAAAGTCAGCCATGACACATTCTCCTTAGCAACATCTGAAAGAATATGATATCAATCAGCTTCTAACCTCAACTTGTTCAATTACGCGTTTGCAATAAAACCTGGAAGCTGGTTTCTGTGCAGAGCTGCACCAGATTTTGCACTCTTCAGCCTTAGTACATAACCCCCATAGTAGGGTTTTCTCAAACTTGACTGCAAAAGTTGAAATACACTTTAAGCTGTAGAGGGGATGAATGTTTTGGCTATTCTCCCAGGAGGGGTAACTGGCTGTTTGCTCGAGTAGGGTGTGCAAGTCCAGATTTAAATCCCAACTCCAGGAAAAGTAAAAACCCTCCCTTGTTGGGCTGCCCTGCACTGCAAGGATTAAATGCTCATTTATCTCTAGGGGATGGGAAAAGCATTCTTACAAAATACTTACCTGATCTCTGCTCCCGCCAGCAGACTGTCCTCCCCTACTCTCCGACAGTGGACTATTCATTCGTATTTTCACATTAGGGCTATGGCCCTGCATCAGCTTTGATGACGTCAAAGGGCATCTGATTGCTGTAACAGAGAAGAAGAGAGGGAAGTATGGTTTTGCAGTGCAGAGGAGCCTGGTGGAGTGGAGGTTCAGGTAAGTAAGTCTGCTTTTCAGCTTTAATTTTATTCAGACTCATATAATAAAAAGCCAATGTGTTTCACAGGTTTAAATAGTCCCCTGCTGATCAGGTCTTTGTACTGTTGAACAAAATGTGTACTTGACTTGGCTAGACCCTGAGGGGTAATATAATTATTTTTATTACCACACAGAATAGTGAATATTAACACGTATACCTTGTTACAGCACACAAATACTATACCTTAGGACTCATTCATATCCTGGTGTCCTGGTGCTTTGAATTTTGTAGCGCATTAATGTGTATTGTGTTAAAGCAGCCCATGCAAATGAATAGGTTACCAATGTAATACATAATAAAAAAAAAAATCAGATATGCACAACTTTTGGAAATGCAGTGTGCCATAACTTATGGTAGCACATTACCGTGCGGTTGCAGTGTGCTGCAACACACGTGCATTCCCTGCTGACACATGTAATGTGCATTAATTTACATTGCATTAACTTGTGCATTACCACAAGGAAACACTGTGAACGGTCCCTTAGTTATAATATTATTTGGATTAACTCCTTCCCACCTACATTCACAATATTATTTTTCGTAGCATGATACCCCATGCTGAAAGTACAGTAAAAAACATCCTCTAGCAGAATTAGCAGCCAGAACCTGTCTGTGCTGTAACTGCCTCTGGCCATACAGATACAGCATTCAGGAATCAATCAACATCGTTCATGATTCTTTATCCCTTTCTGATGAGTGTACACATACAGTTCTGCTTAAACGTTTGCATACCCTGGCAGCAATCATGACATTTTGGAAATATGACTGATCATGTCAAAAAACTGTCTTTTATTTAAGGATAGTGATCATATGAAGCCATTTAATATCACATAGTTGTTTGGTTCCTTTTTAAATCATAATAATAACAGAAATCACCCTAATGGTCCTGATAAAAGTTTACATACCCTAGACACACACAGGTTAAAATAGCAACTAAAGGTTAATTTCCCACATCTCTGGCTTTTTAATTGCAATTAGTGCCTGCATATAAATAGTCAATGAGTTTGTTAGGTCTCACATCGATGCATTGAGCAGGCTAGATGCTGAGCCACAGTGAGCAGAAAAGAACTGTCAAAAAGACTTGCATAACAAGGTAATGGAACTTTATAAAGATGTAAAAGGTTATAAACAGATATACAAAGCCTTGAATATGCCAGTCAGTATTGTTCAACCACTTATTAAAAAGTAGAAAATTTGGAATTCTCTTGATACCAAGTCAAGGTTAGGTAGACTAAGAAAGATTGCAGCCACAACTCCCAGAAGAATTGTTTGGAATACAAAGAAACACCCACAGGTAACCTCAGGAGAAATACAGGCTGCTCTGGGAATACGGTGTGCTTGTTTCAAGGAGCACAATACAACATACTTGAACAAAAATTAGCTGCATGGTCTAGTTGCCAGAAAGAATAATTTGCTGTGCCAATACCACAAAAAAGCCTCATTATAATATGCCCGACAACATCTTGGCATACCTCACAGCTTTTGGCACACTGTGATCTGGAGTGACAAGACCAAAATAGAGCTGTATGGTCACAACCATAGGCGCTATGTGTGGAGAGGGGTCAACAAGGTCTATAGTACCAAGAATACCATCCCCACTGTGAAGCATGGAGGTGGCTTACTGATGTTTTGGGGTGTGTTAGCTCAAAAGGCATGGGGAATCTTGTAAAAATTGATGTCAAGATGAATTCAACATGTTATCAGAAAACATTGGCAGAAAATTAGCATTATTCCGCTCGGAAGCTGTGCATGGGACGCTATTGGATTTTCCAGCACAACAAAGACAATAAGTACAAGGCTAAGTTGACCCTGCAGTGGTTACAGCAGAAAAATATGAAGGTTGTGGAGTGGCCATCACTGTCTCCTGACCCTAATATCATCGAGCCACTCTGGGGAGATCTCAATTGTGTAGTTCATGCAAGATGACCAAAGACTTTGCATGACGTGGAGGCATTTTGCCAAGACAAATGGGCAGCTATACCACCTACAAGAATTTGGGGCCTTATAGACAACTATTACAATAGACTGCACGCTGTCATTGATGCTAAAGGAGGCAATACACAGTATTAAGAACTAAGAGTATGCATTCCCCCAATCTCCCCATCTAACACAAATTCCCCTATAATCCCCTCCTCCAAGCATAAATCCCCCTGCTAATCCCCTCCTCCTAGTACAAATACCCCCAATCCCCCCTTCTAGCACAAATCCCCTGTTAACCCCCCTCATAGCACACATCTCCCCTTCTAGCACAAATCTCCCCACTGATCCCCCCTTCTAGCACAAATTCCCCCAAATCTCTATCCTCCAATCCCCTCCCTATGACAAATTCTCCTAAATTCCTACTTCTAGCACAATCCCCTGCCAGGGTACCCTTCCCAGCACAGATCCTCTCCCTTTACAAATCCTCTGCCCCTCTTAGCCCAAATCCCCAGCCCCCTCATAGCCCATATCCCCTGCCCCCTCTTAGCTAAAATCCTCTGTCCCTCTTAGCCCAAATCCCCCGCCCCCTCTTAACCCAAATCCCCTGCTCCCTCTTAGCCCAAATACTCCACCCCCTCTTAGTCTAAATTCTCTGCCCCTCTTAGCCCAAATCCTCTTCCCCATCTTAGCCCAAATCCTCTGCCCCCTTAGCCCAAATCTTCTGCCCCTCTTAGCCCAAATCCCCTGCCCCCTCTTAGCCCAAATCCCCGCCCCATCATAGCCCAAATCCCCCACCTCCTCTTAGCCCAAATCCCCCACCTCCTCTTAGCCCAAATCCTCTGCCCCTCTTAGCCCAAATCCCCTGCCCCTCTTAGCCCAAATCCTCCACCCCTCTTATCCCAAATCCCCCACCCCCTCATAGCCCAAATCCCCTAACCCCTCTTAGCCCAAATCCCCCACCCCCTCTTAGCACAAATAGGCACAAAAATTATCCCAAAGCCCCCTGCTGGCTCAAATCCTCCAATTCCTTCTCCTTGCAGAAATTCCCCCCCCCCCAACCCCCATTACCCTTTCCACCACAATTAGTTAATTCTCATCCCAAGCACAAATTACTGTTTCCCCGCCCCCCCTTCATTATGTACACTTTGCCTGTAATCCCCCCCCATCCTCCCAATTTACCGTCCAGAGGTTCAGGCAGTGTTCTGCCACCTCCTCCTGTCAGAACAACACTGCTCCATATAGCTGATGACACAGGATAGCTCCGACCATCGGGCTGTACACAGTTTCATTACCCACCCCCTACCCACATTTACTGCTGTGGGAGATAAGCAGTACTTGGAAGAGATAGGGGCAGGTATTGAAACTGTGTACAGCCTGATGGTGGGAGTGATCTTGTGTCATCAGCTGTATGGAGCAGCACTGTTCTGACATGGGGAGGCGCAGAGCACAGCACCGCTCCTACTTGTGCTCTCTGGTCACTTTCTGGACTTAACTACTCAAAGCTCCCTTTCCTTTGTCCCGGCTCTGAGTGTAGGGATAGGGGGGAAGGAGCTCAGCAGTCTGGGGGGACATAACTGAAATCTGGGGGTGCAACCCACCCCAGCAACCCCCTGGATCTGGCCATGCCTTCCATCATGAAGAGTGCAGGGTGTCAATGGACAGACAGAGCTAGTTCCAAAGCAAGCACATAGCAATCTGCTTGCTATGTTGGCACTCAGCAGAAGGGTAGGGGTCAGGAGCACCAGCAGGTAATTAGAAAAGAGGAGGATTGGGGCTGCTCTGTACAAAACTATTGCATAGAGCAGGTAAGTATGACATTTTTGTTACAATCATGTTAATGTCACCCAGTTAGGGTTTACATCTGCTTTAACGTAATGCCCTTTCTGTGAGCAAATGGAGGATGTGTAAGTGTACAACAGCCACTAAGTTGTGGCAGAGTTTTTTTTATTTTTAAGACAGCATTTTGTTGTATCTCCATAAGGAAAAGGGAAGCAATTTGCACAAGGGAAATTATTATCTCGATACATCTATGCAAGTCATTTGAAGTCTTTAATTTGTCTTCACATTTGCTTTATAAATGAGCATGTTCAGAAAGCACATAACACTGCGTACATTGATGGTGCCTATTTATGCTGTAAAATAAATACATTTTATTACAAATGTAACATTCATAATTGATTACATACAACTCCCAGGGTATGTCAGATTCATTCTGTTAATCACTCAAGTAACTCATTCTTTTTAAAATCTGCATTGTTAAAACATGTGTGAAATGTCTTGAAATTATAATAAAGTCTTTGCATATTTAATATGACTAACAAAATAACTTGCATTTATCACTGCAGACATAGCAGCATAGTTTTTTTTAAGGATGTATCAGTTAGATAAATTAAAATATATTATTCTAATATTTTAATGTGATAAACAAGATAATGAATAAAAATACTAACAGCTAGTACTATTTACTAAAAGATTGCACTTTAAAATTGCAAGCACACAAAATACTGTAGATTGTTTAGTTATGCTGCATGCTGAACAGTTGAAACAACCATTGCCTTATTATATGCCTCAAAGACTAAAGAACTGTTGGCTTTGATGAAGCAGATTTTTACTCCGTTTGCTGAAGAAGATGGAGGCTCACAACTTCTGCTGCATTAGTCATAGACTTTAATTATAAGGAAACATTTAGGGAGGAGAGTTAAATATTTTTATATTGACTAAGGAGGTGGGTATATTTTGGGATGTTGGTGCAGTGACCTACCTGCTAGAACCCATAAAAAAATATATGTAGCGCACCCCCTACAGAGCTGCTTGTGAATCGTGGTGCTACAACCCCCACAAGCAATCAGACACACAGTATTTCCTGCACTCTTCCACTGTCTCCAAAGAACAGTCTGGGGGTTTATTCTTGGGTTTTTATTGGGTACTATGTAATTGAATAGGGATATGGATAGGATATCCCAGTAAACTGTAGAATTGACCAATTTGAGTGCTCCTCACTTCTGGTTACACTGCATAAAATGGATGCCCTACAGGATCTTTATGCTGTTGGTGAGATGGACTCCTTCCAGAGTTAAAAGCTACACATAGTCACTATTCCTCAGCTCTGGGGGTCTTCTACTCACATAGCCACAGGATCATTGGTTGCCTTCTGCAGATTTCCACCAGGCTCCTCCTAGTGAGAGAGATGTAGACTCACACACCATAGGACAGCTGCACAAACTTCCTCCTGGCTCTCTTCAGTGAATTTCTCCAGACCCAACTTGATACCTGGGACTTGAACTTGCTAAGCCTAGTTGGGGCCTCAATATTTTCACAAAAGACTTTTCTAGCGCTCCTGTCCCAGGGGCAGAAGTCCCTGCACAGGGGTCTCCTCCAGCAGGACTGGACCCAGGAACACTGCACTTCTGCCTCAGACCTCAGACTACTTATGGACTCTCCCACCACCTACTGGGCGTACCTCCTCTGGGTTTGGCTGGGGTCCCATATATTTTCAGGCTGCATGCCCTGTTCTTCCCTCCACTATGGATCTAGAATCCTCTAGAGGACAGGGGAAGCAACAGAGCAGCAGCCTGTGAGACACTGAGCATCCCTAATTAATCAACCTCTTATTCCTTTGATTACAGTGGAGCTAACTATATTTACCTAACAGCTTACTCTACACTAGGAGGATGCTACATCTATGAAAATAGTTTTTTGGGCCTGTTGACATGTTCCTAGAAATTGAAATATCAGTTTTGGTTTAACTTAGTAGACCCATAACAAAAAGTAGCTGTTTATAATTGCCTCTTTGTTTCATTCATTTCATGATACTTCAAACATAAAATTGTTACCAGTATTGGAACTCTTGCAGTGTGTGTTACTACATCCTAAACTATGTGGGTACATAGCACCCTAGGCAAGCTTTTCAATCTTGGATGGTAGAATTTCCTGATAGAAAAGGATCCTTATTCTACTGTTGGAGCAATTGCTTGTACACCATAGACGTTTGTCAGGCATTAGGTAACAGTTACACAAATATACACTTTCTTTATTGTATCTTGTGAGTTTTATGCAAATGAGTACACATTTTAAGCTGTTTTTTTACTATATACAGTGTATACAACCTTTTGTGTTACAAATAAACATTTCATAATAAAGATAAAGAATTCTGAGAGCACTATGGATTAGCCAAATAGACATGGCAGCAAAGCTGCTTTCTTTGAGGCACATTTGCCTGAATGAAATCTTGGATTCATTCAGCACAACATAAAAGTACATAATGCTAACAACATGAACAGAGTCTATAACTCCACATGTCCACATGGCTTGTTAAAAGGGGCATTATGCATACAGTAACTCCTATATTATAATAATAATGATAAGTGTAATATTTGATTACAAAATTGATAACAGAGGACATGAACTAAATGTGGCTTCTCCAGAGACCAAGTTTAACCTCCCTGGCTGTATGATTAGTTCAGATTTTTGGTGCTGAAAGCGGTACCATTATTTTCAATGGAAATTTGGTGTTTTATATTGTAGGCCTGTAATGTTTAGGAATAACTCACTGAAAACTGTCCGAACAAGAGTCTAGTAAACATTCCGGATATGATAAAACTTGAAACATGAAATCATAAATTATAATGTAATAAATAATCATAAAAAATAATAATATAATAATATAATAATATAATAATAATAAATTTAATTCAATAATATAATCAAACCCAAAACACTGAAATTTGAAATATAGCGCCAAGTTCGCACATCACTGAGCAAAGTCGCAAAATCATTTTCAGTGTCTGATGACGAATTTCCCCACGAATCATTATCACTCAATTCTGCAAGCTGTTCTCTAGCTGGTCTAAAACCGCTTTTGACCTAAAGTGATGCTTTTTGGACGCTATGGACTTTTCTAAGTTTCCAGGCAGAAAGAACAGTAAAAATGCAGGCAGGGGACAGGACAAAGCAGTAGGGACAAAATGTATGTGAAATGGTTTGAAACAGTAATGTTTTACTATGTCATTTTTGATTATTAGAAAATGACAGTTTCTAAAATTTTCAAATTTGCCGCCGGTCCGGCCCCCATATGTCCCGGCTCTCGCTGGGACCGAAACACAGAAGCCGGATGTCGGCATCGGCCAGAGGAGATGGCCGGGGACGCTGCAGGGGACACATTGCGGGAGCAAAGGACAAGGTAAGCGCTGCAGGGAATCCCTGAGCAACACCGCATGGTAAGCCCGAGTGTAGCTCAGGGATACCGCTTGTGGTAATTAAATTTTACCCCGAGCTTCACTCGGGAATACCTCCAGGGAGGTTAAAGGACTGTGTATTGAGGCCAGCATCAAAGAGGAAGATGAATGCACAAGCTCATTATCATCTGACTAGTAGTGCCCACACTAGGCCAGTATGGCTTTTGAAGGGGGAATGATTGGATGCACATCCTGAATATCAGGACCCCTGCAGGGGTTTAGTGCCCAAATCTGGCAGAATGAAAGCATGCCTCCTGGATGGGGAGAGATCATATAGACTTCTTGTGTGGTCATCGGATCAAGAACTCAACACTAAGTCAGGGACATGAATTAACGTTTATGACCTTTGATACAAAATGTCTTCATTGACTGTGAGTACCAACCCCCAGCTGGAGTGTGGGTCTCAAGTTTGGATAAAAAGGGCCCTGGCATGAGAGATTCAGAGAGAACAGGTTTATGTGTGTTAGACTACTGAAGGCCCCCTTCTTCCCCTATCACCTCATTCCTTTTTCCTCTATTTGTGAATAAACCCAAATCTTATTTTAAGACCTAGTGATCCTTTATTAGAATTGAGACACCCCAAATGAAGCACACTTTTACAGTTTACATCATTTCAGAGTTAGCTGAAAGAAGAAAATAGTTGTAACTATAAAAAAAACAAACAAATAAACAAAGAAAGAAAATATGCCCAGACACTAAACAATCCTTTTAAAGTGGTATTAAACCCAAAAGAAAACATTTATTATGTTGAAGGCAGGAAATTTTCATTTAGCTTTGTTTTGGATGCATTAGTATATTGAAGAATTTAATTTCATTGTATTCATTATCTTGACCCAATTTGTTTTCAGAATTCATTTTGTATCTTCGGCATTTAATTTGTATATTCATTGGTCTCAAGGGATTTGAAAAATGTAGCCGTTTTTAGAAAAGATTGCTTTATATTCAATATTATCAAATCAGACAGATCTAAATATTTTTGGACGCTAGTCCAACCCACCAAGAGAAATAACGTAAGTTGATTGGACAATATCGACAAGCATCATGTGCATCCTATTCGAATTTGGATCCAGACGTTATCTGAATTATCAAACAAATTCAAAAATGTAATTCATTTCCCGTGGGTCCGAACTACTATTGCATCATGTGACATCATCCAAATTAAATGAATGAAATAGATGCATTAGATCATTTCTATATAACTTTTTTTTTTGATTCGTTGACATTCATTACTATGTCTATTCAGAGATTTGTATACATCCAAATCTCTGAAAATGAAATTTTTGTCTGAAAAATTAATCGAAACAAAACAAAGCACACATAGCTAGTTGCAGCTTACCAATTCTTAGATGTGATGACTGCATTAGTTTTCTTTATGAGGCTTTTTTTTTAAGTTTATTTTCAAACGGGGATCCATCCAGTAAGTTTGTTGTTTTTCAACAGGAAAAGCTGTCCTACAAATGTATAATTTAAGAGTAATAATACAAACCATTTACCACTGACTGGGGTGCTTACAATCACAAGTTTATATTTATGTAAAACCTTTATTCCACAAGAAAAAAAATGGTTTGCTCTAACTGCATATAAAGTGTAAGCTGGGGTTTGGCTTCAGTTTGTTAGTCTATCCAAATCTGCTAGTTCATCTAACATTACTCTTCACCCAAACTAACAATGCTGCTGTCTGCTGTGCCCCTGTGCTCCTTCATCCAGAGTAAGGGAACTCTAATGCAGGAGGTGGGTTACTGGCCAGATAATCAGGTGAAAACAGAGGGGAAAAGCCTAAGAAAGGAAAACTAATGCAGCCACTACATGTAAGGGTTAATAAGCTTCAATATATTACATTTTTGGTTTTGGGTTTAATACCCCTTTAAGCTAGTTGAAGGTGTCTTTCTCTGTAGTACACAGCAAACACAGAAAATCATTTTTGCTGATTTCAGTGTATTTAGACAATGTTTTTATATGGTCTAAGAAAATCTGGAGATTATATTATCATTTAATCTCATGGCAGTATAAATCTTGTAAATTAGATAAGAATTGAGTCAATGGACAGCATGGGATTTCAATGGAAAGCCTGCAACTTCTGTTCCAGGCATTCATGCATGCATTGTCAAGCAAGCTGATGGAAGGCAGCCAGAAAGAGACTGTAAGCAACCAAAAAAATGAAATGAATATTTCCACAAGATATGCAGACATCCCATAGTCTCCTGCAGCTTCAAGCCTGCTAGTTATAAACTTTTACAATGACTTAAAATTACTGAACTTCTAAAATGTTTGATCAGTAGTGGTTTTGCTGAAAGTCCAATTGAAATGAAATCAGTGATAATCCAAACCAGGCTCCAAAACATGTATATTACAGAGCAGCAAATTATTTAAATTTGTGCAGAATAGCTTGAGAAGCACATGGGCAGCCCTACCTAATGAGATGATAGGACAAAAACTAGCCCAGGACACGTTCTTTAAAAATTCCACCAGGTAATGCCAGAAATGGATATAGGATGAATAAACTATTGAAGCAGCTTTTGGTCAATTTCTCCCAAATGCCTTTGAAAATGCTGTGAAAAGGCACTTTGACACATCCCTGAAATTTGCTCCAAATTTGCCTGTATGTTTGCAGTATGTTGTCTGTAGCAAGAATTTTATGTTTCAGGGTGATGAGTATTGCATCTAAGTCCCAGTTTTTATATTTACATTAGGATACACATTTTACAGAGATATACGTGACTGCTACACGTCACTGCAAACAGTATTTAGGAAAAAAACAACTCATTCTAAGTAAAAAAAATTAAAAGTCACACAAAAGATCTGCTAATATTATTCACAATTAGTAACGTTATCCATGCTGGAACAGAAATTTACATATTTGATACATATAAAACATTGCAGTGCAATCTGGGTTTGCTCAGCAGCTTGAGATGGTAGATTAATGAGATTACCAATCAGAAAGTCAGCTTTGCTTTTTACCTTATTCCTCCTTAACAAACCACATTTCTGTTAAACGGTTTTGTTTTGATGATCTCCTTATACCATAATTATGCTCATATGGTCTAGAGAATGTAGGAATTTAGCTCAGTTCAGCTTTGAATGCTAGTATAATTGAATGTAAGATGTGACATTATAGTACTTTCATTGGCTGTGTGATATCTATTATGATTAGGTTAGTATAACATTGGAGTCTCCACGGTGCTCCAGCAGCCTTTCAACCTTCTTAGCTTGGGTTTTTAGGCAAGAGGGAGCAGGGTCAGCTTAGCTTGGGTTTTTAGACAAGAGAGAGCAGGGTCAGCTGAGCTGCTTAGAGATCAACTTCAGTGATTTTGCCAAAAATTTAAGGAATAATTGTCCCATAGTGCCTGCAGCTACAGAGGTCAGTGAAGGTTTGTTTTATAAACCATCAAATGAAAAAGGTATATAATGTTGCCCTTACCATGTTTGAAGTGTGGTTCCTGTTTTCAGCTTGGTGTCTCAAAATCCCCCTTCCATGATTCCTGTCTTCAGTTGTCTCTGTCCTGTCACTGGGTCCAGTGGGGTCACCTTTGCTTGTGTGCCTCCTGCTGCCACTATGGACAGGCCTCCTTACATCCATTAAAGTGAATAGCCTTGGAGGCAAGCCACTATGCCCCCACCCCTTCCCTGCAAGTGATTGATAATGGCTGGCGTCTGGGCTGGGTGTGCTTCACTAGCAGGAAGATTAGGAAACTGGTGCTGTGGTCTTTGAGTCAGCAATGATTCATTGCTTATAATGCAAGTGTATTGTGGACATATTTCAATAAAATATGTCTGGGAACTGGGGGATAAAGCAAATGTTGCTAAGAATGCATTTTTTTAAAAACATTGAGAGTTTAATACTACTTTAAAATGTGTTTATTGAGTTTATGTTTAATTAATTGAAAAGTTTACTTTAATAACCACATTCTGACTGATAACAGTAGAACTATGTCATGAAAGACACACCCTGTCTATGACTTTGGATTGTATTACTTTCTATCTCTTTAGATTGTAAGCTCCATAAGGAGGGCCCTCCTAATCATTCTGTATTGAACTGTATTTTAATGGTACTGTCTCCCTTAATATCGTAAAATACCACACAAACTGTTGGTGCTATATAAATCCTGTATAATAATAATAATAATAATACCAGTAATAATAGTTCATAGGAGGTTCAGCTAACCCAGCAAAAGTCTGCTAACCCCAAACATAACACTGACCCCTACTAAATTCCTTGGAAGCCAAATGTTTAAAAAAGAGTACAGCTGTGGAGAAAATGTATCAATGCAAAAATATGTTTTCAAAGAAGTTATTTTATTGTGGCATAAAGGGCAACATTAAAAAACACAAATCCTGCAAATACGATGTTTTGAGGATTCTTTAAGCCTTCACGGGAAGTTGAAGTAAAGTACCATATACTCCTTTAAATGGGACATTGTTTGTTTACAGAACCTCCTACAAATAACAGATCCACTGTCAGCGTCTCTTTGTAAACCAGGGGATCTGTCATTTAGAGGTGGTGAAATTACTGCCCCTAAATTACATATCACCACCAGATGTTTGTAAAAAAAAAACAGGCTGGGGATCTTGAGTGACACCATTGACCAAATATGGTCAAGCCTATATAATGGTCAATGACATCACTCAGCCTCTCTGGCCCATTTGTTCACATACACTTGGAATGGATGTAGTGGTGTGTGAACATACTGTAATTGGTGCTGGGGAGTCATTATATTAGGCAGTTATTGTGATTGATGTGGACCAACATGTCCCGGGGATGTAATTTGTATTGAGGGAATTGTTTTTTTATTTTTCCAATAAAGGAGTTTTTTTTACAATGTGGGTGCTTTTATTTACTTTTTCACTTGTTTGTGAATAATTATCAAGGCTTATTATATATCCCATTCTCATTCATATAGGGAGGAGGGACAGACATCTGGTGGTCCACTTGTTCCAAAGAAGGCTTCTAGATTTTGATAACTTCCCCCTCCTGAAGATCCTCACATCCTTTTTGGGGCATAGGATACATTGATAGCACACTATGCAAAAAGCCATTATTGGGAAAAAAACATTTCCGGGGAACAACAAAATAAGCTTTGGTACTGTAGTAAGGAGAGATTTAGTACACTATCAGTGAGTTGCACTTTTATTTTATGCACCTGAAAATATGTATGCTGATTTGGCCAGTCTGCAGAGAATCATACAATTCATAAAACACAGTTGCCTGGATTCTAAAATGATGTGATTCTCAGCAGATCGGATATACAGTATCTGAATTCAGACATTCAAACAAATAATACAATATGTTAGGCTATGTTCACACTAGCTTTGTTAGCAGGTGTTAGACAGGCGTTTAAAATGCCTATGAAAATTCTACACATGGCAACACATGGTGTTGTTCACACTGAAGCGTTAGCATCGCGTCGTGGCAAAATTGACGCCTCATGTCAAGTCAGGAGGCATTGAAGCCTCCCATTCAAGTCTATAGTGATGCTCCTCAGATGCCTGGCAGGCATTTGCGGGGCGTTTGTGAGGCGTTTGTGGAGCGTTAATACCATTAAACTTCATTATAAGCATTTGTGGTGCGTTTTAACGCTTGGCAAAAGCCTCAAAAACACGCATAGGGCGTTTGGGGAGTATTTGAGAAGCATTAAAAATGGTTCCCAAACGCCTGTCTAACGCCTGGCAAACACTATAGGGGCGTTTGGCAAGCGTTAGAAATTAGTCAAGTGTGAACAAGCCCTAAATATGTGATGGTCACAATTTACAAGTACTGGGTGAATCTGACCAGATTTGATTCTGAAAGGTTATGCCAAATTTTATCAAAATTCAGTGATCCCGACCTTAAACAAAAATACCAAAATCTTGTTGTTAAATACTGGCTATTTGCAGGGCTAATACACAAACCACTTTCAAAAACAGTATAGGAAGCTGAGCAATGCTATTGGGTAAATATACCAAAGCAAGCAAAAATAAAAAAAACATACAGCTGGGAGACTATCTTATCATGTGGCATTTTAAGGCAACATTGAAAATGCACAAATCTTTAAATAGCATGCTTGAAAGATGTCCTAAAGCTTTATGTCATGTTATGCAGTATTATCTTTATGGACAGCCTCAGTGAAAGCACACTGGCAGTGCATATTTGGCTGTGAAATGTATTTTTTTCTTTTCAATTCACTTGAATTACATATAGCAGAACCCCCCCCCCTCCCCTCCATTTGATTAATTTCAGTTTGAAAAAATAGGTTTTAGCAGTGACACATGCTTTTTCATCAAACAGTAATAAGCTCGGTTTGAATGGCAGATAGAAATTGGCCATTAGTTAACTGTGGCCGTCCTGGTGTTCCATGATGCAAAATTGTCCTATCACTGGACAGTCTTTATCAAATGCTTATTAAGAGCAGTGTACAATTACCGGCAGCAGAGCATTTAAATTATGGAGACTTGGCTGAAATGTACTAGAGAGAGTACATGCAGGTGTTTTACTGCAAACATTATGAAATTACGGATTACACAGTAGTGTACATTTGGCCAGTGGCAGGACAACAGTAAATTGTAGGGTTAGTCGCAAATGTGCTAGAGACAAAAAAAAGACACTTCAAGATATACAATATTGCAGGGGATACTGTCTGTAGCAGGAAAGTGTTAATCGGGGATATTAGGCCTAACTGGTGTATTATTAACTTTTATTTATTCCTTGTGGATAGCGGGGTACATTAAATGTGACAATATCAAGGGAAGTGGTTTAGATGCACACTGTTCTTGCACTGTTTTTTTTTTCCTTTCAAGCAATGCAGTGGTGTGCTGTGAACAAAAGAGAGCTTAAAGAATAGATGAACAGTGATAATTGTTCTGCTAGAAGCACTCTACGCTTAAAAAATGTCCTGTGAATATAACATAAAAAAACACATAAAAATTAAAAAACCCAAGAAAGAAATGAAAACCCCAAAGACTTGCGGCTAAATGAAAAAATACATAAACAGCATTTTACCTAAAATAAAGGCCATATTTCCAAATAATAAAGCTAAATATACCCACAAAATAAATGAAAATCCCAAAATACTATAACCTAAAACAGTATAATAGGGAAGTGCAGCGCTTAAAAAATTAATCAGCAGTATATAGAATATCCCACATCAAAAATGATAAGAGCAATAAATAATAATTATCATACAAAAAGTTCTATATAAATGACAGTCTGTGTGGATATAAGGTGCAAGAGAAATTTTAAAATCCAGTGGTGGTGCTCCAAAAGGTACGGCAGAATTACACACTCACCAGATGCGTAATTAGTGTATGCATTAAGTATCACATCCAGGGTCTCCTTATCAGGTAGAGGTCTGGTCAGGGTTGTAGGTAATCCTCCCTCAGGGTGATGGTTTTATGTGCCCAATGGAGATTAAATGGATCCAGGTAGCCAGAGGTCCCTTTAAGGGAGTAGGTGAGGATGCCTGTTTACAGGGGACTCCCTTCTCTGGATACAAAGGATGGATGAATGGCTGGATCACAAAAGCAGGCTCTGCAAATGAAATGCTCCTCAAGGGAGACCAGGAAGGGTGCCCACAGTGTAGTATTCAAAATTGATTTATTTGATAGTAAAAACGAGTGTTTGCAAACAATATAAGCATTAAAAGCAGTATAACAGCGTCAGGTCTGAAGAGATAGACTAACCCTCCAGAGTCAAAGATGGCCGCCAGGCCTCCACGTGGTGCTGGCGGCGTGACATCACGACATCCTCGATCCTTCTAACGTGTTTCGTGCGCACGCACTTCTTCAGAGGAAGATATCATAGTTTTTGTACCCGCTTTTGTGATCCAGCCATTCATCCATCCTTTGTATCCAGAGAAGAGAGTCCCCTGTAACAGGCATCCTCACCTACTCATCCCTTAAAGGGACCTCTGGCTACCTGGATCCATTTAATCTCCATTGGGCACATAAGACCATCACCCTGAGGGAGGATTACCTACACCCCTGACCAGACCTCTACCCGATAAGGAGACCCTGGATGTAATGCGTACAATAATTACGTATCTGGTGAGTGCGTAATTCTACCGTACCTTTTGGAGCACCACCACTGGATTTTAATATTTCTCTTGCACCTTATATCCACACAGACTGTCATTTATATAGAACTTTTTTTATTATCATTATTATTTATTGCTCTTATTGTTTTTGATGTGGGATATTCAATATACCGCTGATTAATTTTTTAAGCGCTGCACTTCCCTATTATACTGTTTATGATAAGGTTTTATTTGGTTACCTTGAGTGTTCAGCTGATGATTGGATAGCGCTCACTTTTATATTGCTACATATAACCTAAAACAAAAGAACATTTTAAAGGGAAGCACTGCAACACAGAAAGCCCCAATAATAATAAAAAAACAAAAAACAAAAAGAAGCAAAGGGGTTGTTATTTACAAAGCGCAGTTTGCTAACAGAACATAATGTCTCGCTATGTAGTTTATCACCTTTCATTTTGCTTTCCCCACAACAGCTCTATGCTTTGTCTACAACAACTTCCAATTCACTGACATCGTGACTGCTTTGTTCCCTCACCCCTTTTATAGTGAGGTAGATGGCTGATCTAGACCATTACAAGCCAAATCCAAGTTTATTGCCCATAATTCAAGGAATATACAATGTATCATTTCTCAAAACAGCAGGCCTAAAAGATAAAGCTGAACTCCAGGCATTCGTAAATGGCAAAAATTATTGCAGCTCTGTATTCATTGATGTGCTGATATTTTTTTAACAATGCAACTAGTGTAAGTACCTTAGTCGAGTGTGTAGATGGGGGAATCGTCCCTGCTGAGCTATTTTATTCTGTCACTGGGGAGACCTCCCTACAGTCAGAATACACTGATCAGCATTTGCAGCTGTAGCTGTAGCCTGCAGCTTTGATTGAGCAGGGAAAATCCAACAGGGCGGTTGTACCAAAGTCTATTGGTAAATCAACTTCTATACAACCTCCCTGCCCTTACAAAGATCAAAATTTGGCTGGTCCCTGCTGAACCAGACAAGTTTTGATCTATGTATAGCCAGCTTTAATCCATGTTACTGCTTCTCCTTTCAGTGTCCAGTTGCAGGTTGAAGGAAGGAAAAGACCCCTATGTGTTACCTAACTGCTGCAGAGAGAACTCAACTCTCCTGCCATGTCAGAAAGTGCTGTGCAATGTAGGAGAGCTCTGTATACTTCAGAACTTTATGTAAATAATTCCGTCTGTCAGGGAATAGAGCACTCATACATGCGTCGCACTTACCCCCAAAGGGAACTCTGATTTGTGTCCCATTTTCTCTTCCTAATAGTATAGCAGCAGCCAGGCAAACAGTAAAATTCAGTCATTTAGCTCAGTAAACGGTCTAGGGGCTGCCTTATTTTGAAGCTTAATGAGGTTTAGGGAAGCTGTGGGATACTCCAGAACAGGGGCGGACTGACCATTCGAGCACGCGGGCACTGCCCGAGGGCCCGGGGTCAGTAGGGGGCCCCATGAAATGCCCCTGGTACCTTTTTTATAGGCTTTTTTGAGTGTGGGCAAGTACACAGGGGCCCCATGATCCCCTATTGCCCGGGGGCCCCATGAGTTATCACTCCGCCCCTGCTCCAGAACACTAAACAAGGATGTGAGGTCACTCTTCCCTTTGCAGCCACTTCTCAGAACAGACCCTTCAGCAGTAGGACATAAAGTGGACAGGCAAGTCTTAATATTAGTGCTTAGTGCTAGGGGATAACAGCAACAACAGTCACTAGGATCTTTCCCTCAGTGGAAACTCACAGTATCCCTGGGACTTGGATGTCTCCCTTCAGACTCAGGCAGACAGTCTTCTCAGTGATTCATCGATGTCGGATCCCCAGTGAGGTCCCTTTCTAAGCATCAAAGGAATTTGAAGCAGGATAGACCCCCCCCCCAGCTATACTTGGACCTTGATGAGACAAGCAGAATCTTCAGATGAACTGCCTAGAAGAGCAGAAGCCCTTCTATCCTGGGAAAAGAATGGGGCAGCTCAGGGCTTCAGACTATTTATGATCACTCCCAGTCACCATCTGAGCACCCTCTCCCTGGGATGGGCTTAGACAACATAAATATTCAGCTGCTGATTTACTTCATCTAGCCCACTACTTTCCAGAACTATCCAGATGGCAGGGGGAAGCAGCTAAATCCACATCCTGTGAAACTCAGAGCAGACCAGAGCAATAACAAGCAGCTCCACTGTTTACAGGAGAGCTAAAGAACTAAATTTACCTAACCTAGGACCTATCTAGGAGAGCACTACACATGTATTTCATTTGTGTATATTGCCTGAAGTTCAGCTTTAAGTTACCTTCAGCAAGATTACTTACTATAGCAAAAATAATTCAAACAACAAGCCTCTCTGGCATAAAATATAAGTAGAGACAGTTAGGCGTCTGCAGCAATACAAGTCTCCATACAGTAGACTAGACCTTATTTCAGTCAGTAGATACCTTTTTTCTGCAATTAACTAACAAGTCACGAAGAGTACAGACATGAAATTTCAGTTCACATTTAGCATGTACTTCTACTTTTGATTTCAACGTTCATTGTGTCTGAGCTGCATGGCTAAGACTAATTAAAACCTCACTAATGAGAATAAGAACATTTATTTTTAAGTAATTCTACAGCTGAGTCAGTATTAAGCAGTATTTTCTCTAATATGTCGTGCTCACCAGGCACAGAGCTCCTTTATCATGTAAAATGTGCTACAGCCTTCCCCAGGAGAGCAGCCTAATTTATAGACCTTTCCGTGTCATATGATCAATACAGGAGGAGGAATTTCTTAAGAGCACATTAGATAACAATTCTCGCCACTGTTTTTAAGATTCGAAAGTTTAGCCTGCCAAGACTTGAAGAGATTAGCAGAACACATTGAAAATAAAAGAAACACTTTTGCTGTGGTTCAGTAAAAGGCAATGATAGGAAATCAAAATAGGTCCATGGTGGCACTTAATTAAAACAGTCTAATGCAGTGCTCCATTTTTGTTATAGGCAGCTTAGAACAAAAGCCAAAACTACCATTATGGCCCAGTTGGAGGTTTTAAATCCAACTTTTTAAAAGCTTACTGGAATATTTAATTTAAAATGTTCCTGTTTTAGTGCTTTTGAAAATGCTATTTGTATAACTTTATAATGTACCCCAAAAAGCTGTCTATATTTAATTTTCAGCTTTTTCTGGGTTATATTAGGCTTTTCCTAGATATTTCAGTTGCCTTTCATAGTACAAATAAATATTGTGTTGGTATATAGCCAGTTAATAATGTGACATTGGTGTGTTTGGGAACACACTGGGGACATTCAGAAAACTGTAGTATTATATTTATAAATGAATAAAAAGTATATGATGTGTTATAATGTGATGCACACTTTAAAAACAAAATGGCAAATAGTGTGGAAGTGCAAAAAAATATCTGTTCATCCACCAAGAAATCTAGCAAGCTTATAACTTCTGGTGCTGTCTGTCTGTTAGCTCAGAACAATTAGCATTGTTCTCAGCTATCTCTGTGGACTACAAAACACCTACCTAAAGTATATTGTGGAGAAGAGGGCAGGTGTTCTATAGTCTTGTTCTGGGGTGACTGCTCTGCCTCTCAACAGACACTGTATATTATGTCAGTATCGGAGAGGAAGAAGGGTTTTCTACCCTTACTACCAAGCAGCACTGTGCTGAGACTGAGATGAGTCTGGGCATCAGCTCTCTATCACCACCTACAGGCAGGAGCGAGGAAAAAGCTGAGTCCTCTCTCTAGCTGCTGTTTCTGTGTTTCTGACAGGTGTCATGCCTGTCAGTAAGGAGTGGTGGCAGTGCAGCCTTTTTACTTGGCATCGGGATGGCCGGGGGGGGGGGGGGGTGCAGTTGCTACTCTGCAGTAGATGCAATGATAAATGGGTATAGGGTGTGCATTTAAAAAATATATATGAAGAGAATATGTTAATATTTAAAATAGACCTGCAGTTCTGCTTTGTCTTTCCAGAGTAAAATCATTAACAATATAATATAAACTAAACTTGTTGGCTTTTGTCTTTTAAAATCCCATAGGCAATATTATGCTGCAGCCAAGTTCAGGTTAGGGTCTTAAGATGTATTGCTTCCTTGAAGTAGATGTAAACTCTAACTGAATAATATTTAGTTTTGTAGTATGAAGAATTGTCGCTTTTTTTTAAATCAAACACTGGGGCAGTGTGACATCATCAACTGACTGTTAATTCTGATGGACTTTACAGAGTACATAGACCATTAACATCACTCTCTGACACCAAAGAATATTACCACAGTAACAAAGACATAAAACATTATGGCCAGTTTGATTAGAAGACATGTATCTAACAGTATCTATAATCCCTTTCTTATGCCTTACCAGAGCATTTTTGTTACCCGAGACTGTAAATAGATACATTAAAATTTAAAATTGCATGGTGCTGTAAAATTGAGACAAATTAAAATACCCTCAAATTTTCCATAGGTGACACTTTAAATTGGTAGTAAACTGCAGTATTTAAAAATAAAAAAAAATCACTGCAAAGCAATGACATAATGTATTAGTATGCATTGCATGCGAGTGCACTATGAAATACTTACCTTAGAACAAAGCCCTCCAGCGGTGCGCTGTCACCACTGACAGGGCTTCCATCTCCCCTCAGTCTTCCTTTCGGGTTTGCTGACTCTGGTCCTTTGAATGGATGAGTGGTGAAGATGTCACTCCTGCGCATGTGCACGACAGTCACAGTTTATGGCACAGAGCTCTGAAGGGATGGAATGGACATGCTGTCCCTTCAGAGCACATGTGCCAGTGAAGTCACCGGCTGCATCCAGTGTGAAAATCTCCTAAACACTGCAAGTTTAGAAGATAATTACTGTACCAACAGGTAAACATTATTATAGGTTTACCTGTAGGTACAAGAACAAAAGCAGAGTTTATTACAGCTTTAAAAATCCTTTACAGCTTACCATCTTTAATTGTAGCATATTTTATTTTATAACTATCACAAGGGGGTTGGCAAGCCCTATGTGATAGTATATATGGGGTTAGAGGTCCTCTTTACAGAGGCTTAATGAGTCCCTTGAATCCCTCCATGGACATTCTCCCAGAACCACACCTCCCACACCCTTTGGGCACAGCTGATCATGTCCAAGTAAAGGGCCCATCAGAGTCGCTTTTTACCATGTGGCCAGCTGTGTCCAATAACAGCTGATCACCATATAAATAGGAAATGCCAGTTATCAGCAGCCCTCTCCTCATGCTGACAGGGTGCGAGGAGAGCCAGTAAGTGTCATTTCTCAGGGGGACATCTACACTGATCATCAGGGCACTGATGATCAGTGTAGCCTCATCAGTGGGGCCAATAGTGCCCATCTGTGCTGGCTTTCAGTGCCCATCTGTGCTGGCTATCAGTGCCCATCAGTGCTGACGATCAGTGCCTCCACAGTGATGCCTGTCAGTGCCCATCAGTGATGCCTATCAATGCCCAACAGTGCTGCCTATCAGTGCAGCCTCATCAGTGCCTTCTCATCAGTGCCCATCAGTGCAGCCTACCAGTGTACATCAGTGCAGCCTATCAGTGCCCATCAGTGCAGCTTCATCAGCGCACATCAGTGAAGAAGAAAAATTAAAAACATTTACAAAACTTTATAACAGAAACTAAGAAATTTTTTTTTAAAATTTTTGGTCTTTTTTTGTTAATTTAGCAAAAATAAATACCCCAGTGGTGATTAAGTACCACCAAAAGAAAGCTCTATTTGTCTAAAAAAAAGATAAACATTTTGTTTGGGTGCAGTGTTGCATCACTGCACAATTGTCATTCAAAGTGTGACAGCGCTGAAAGCTGAAAATTGGCCTGGGCCAGGGGGGTAAAAGTGCCCGGTAGACAAGTGGTTAATGTGAATCAAGCATGACCAAAAGCAGCATGCATATTTTTGTTACAAACTTTCTACAGAGCAATTTTTTAGTGGTTTTACATACTGATTGCCATTCAGTTTAGTTTCGAGAAATGGTCTGTTAACATCTTTGCCATTAAAAAGTTCCTCCAATTAAAAGTAGTAAAAGCAGCTAAATGCCAGCGAGTCCACTTGCTCTGTGATAAAAGATAAAGATCAAGTTTATCACTATGGCTACTAAATCATTTGTTACCGTAACAGTAGACCGTAGCAGGGGAAGGGAGGCAGGGGCCAAGAAACACTGTTTTAATCTTATTTTTTAAAATAATTAAAGTGCAAATAACCACAGATATTTAATCCCTGTTTAGACAAATTATTTTCGCAAACCATAAACATGGAAACCCAAAGTTATGGTAACTGATACAGTCAAACCAATGTTGGATTACTTTTTCTAAAACCAATCAACGATGAATATTTTAATGAATCTTTTTAAACAATCTAAGGCTGAATTCTGGTTAACATGGTCTAATAATATAATTGGATGGTATGCTTATAACGTTTATTATGAAGAAAAATAGAAATGTCCTTTTTCTTGACACTTCTTCACCTATAAAACTCCATAGGAATGACATTTGTGCTCCTGTTCTGCTCTTTTTTGGTGCTTGGAGTAGTGAATACTGGCCAAGTGATCCTTTTGGTGCATTGTGTAACTGCAGGTCCCTGCCAAAAAAACATAAAGACCTGCATGGGTTGTGTATTACTACCTGCATGTATCAAAGGCTGGCATAGGAGTGTTACATGAGGATGTAATTATGCCAACAAAACATTGTTTCATTTTTTTAAACTAGCAAAAGTGTTATTGTTCATTGAACAGGCTAAACACAGAAGGCGCATCAATGTACTGGTAGAGATAACAGTGGTGTGTGTTGGTACAGTGGTGGCAAGTACTGAGCAGGGGTGGACTGACCATTTTGGCACTCGGGCACTGACCAAGGGCCCAGGGTCACTAGAGGGCCCCATGAGAGGCTAAGTCTGTACTCTGGATATGCCGCTGCTGAAAGGAGGAAAAAAGGAAGTGTTGCAACAGGGCAGTGCCGCGGCAGGCACTTCAGATACCTCTCCTCGGAGGTCCCACATCCCTGCCACAGGACAGGTGGCCAGAGAAGAGAGCGGAGTCATCGTTGTGCTGACCTGCCCTGTATCCTGCAGCAGGTCAGTGTGTAATCCCCCGACCCCGGTGACACTGACAGCACTGCAGCTTAACCGCCTCCCGCCCGCCATATAAGGAAATGACAGGCTGGCGGCAGTTCTCTTGTTCTGGGAGGACATCATATGACGTCCTCCCACTCCAACGATCGGTGTGGCACTGTGTCCCTGGGACACAGCGGATCACTGATCAGCGGAAAGAGCCGAAGACGTAGACTCGGACATGTGATCAGCGGTGTCCAATCACAGCTGATCGCATGTAAATAAGGAAATGCCAGTTATTGGCATTCCTCTCCTCACCAGCTGTCACGCTGACAGCTGGTGAGGAGAGGAGAGCCGGTAATCGGCATTCCTCAGAGGGGGCATCTACACTGATCATCAGAGCAGTAATCAGTGCCCTGATGATCAGTGTAGCCCCATCAGTGCCACCTGTCAGTGTCCATTAATGTCACCTGTCAGTGTCCATCAATGCCACCTGTCAGTGCCAATCAATGCACATCAATGCCACATATCATTGCTAATCAATGCCACATATCAGTGTCAATCAATGCCACATATCAGTGCCTACCAGTGCACATAAATGCCACATATCAGTGCCCATCTGAGCTGCCTATCAGTGCTAGTCAGTGCCACCTATGAGTGCTGCCAATCAGCGCCGCCTATCAGTGCCACCTAACAGCGCCAATCAGTGCTGCCTATCAGTGCCATATATGAGTACTGCCTTTCAGTGCCAATCAGTGATGTCTGTCAATGCCCATCAGTGCCACCTACCAGTGCATCCTCATCAGTGCCCATCAGTGCCACCTATCAATGCCCATCAGTGACACCTTATCAGTGACTATCACTGCAGCCTCATTAGCGCACATCAGTGAAGGAGAAAAATTACTCATTTACAAACTTTTATAACAGAAACAAAAAAAAACTTTTTTTTTAAATTTTCAGTTGTTTTTTGGTTAGTTTAGCAAAAAATAAAAACCCAGAGGGGATTAAATACCACCAAAAAAAGCTCTATCTGTCCCAAAAAATGATACAAATTTCATATGGGGACAGTGTTGCATGACCGTGCAATTGTCATTCAAAGTGTGACAGTGCTGAAAGCTGAAAATTGGCCTGGGCAGGAAGGAGGCATAAGTGCCCGGTAGGCAAATGGTTACTAGTAGTCTTTTATTCTATATTCCCTATATAAAACAGTGATATCTGTATACTGAGTGGCACCCAGTGCACAGATATCAGTGTTATATATAAGGAATAGCACTCAGTGTACAGATATCAGTGATTTATACAGTGGCTTGAAAAAGTATTCCTCACGACTGAAATGTTCCCCATGTTGTCATGTTACAATGTATTCCCCACCTGAAATGTCCCCCATGTTGTCATGTTACAATGTATTCCCCTCCTGAAATGTCCCCCATGTTGTCATGTTACAATGTATTCCCCCCCTGAAATGTCCCCCATGTTGTCATGTTACAATGTATTCCCCCCCTGAAATGTCCCCCATGTTGTCATGTTACAATGTATTCCCCCCCTGAAATGTCCCCCATGTTGTCATGTTACAATGTATTCCCCCCCTGAAATGTCCCCCATGTTGTCATGTTACAATGTATTCCCCCCCTGAAATGTCCCCCATGTTGTCATGTTACAATGTATTCCCCCCCTGAAATGTCCACCATGTTGTCATGTTACAATGTATTTATTGGGATTGGATATGATAGACCAACACAAAGTGGCACATAATTGTGAAGTGGAAGGAAAATGAGAAATGGTTCCAACATTTGTGACCAATAAATCTGTGAAAAGTGTGGCGGCATTTGTATTCAGCCCCCAGGAGTCAGTATTTTGTAGGACCCCCTTTAGCTGCAATTCCATCAGCAAGTCTTTTTGGGGACGTCTCTCCCAGCTTTGTACACCTACAGAGGGACATTTCTGCCCATTCTTCTTTGCAGAATCACTCAAGCTCTGTTATTGGATGGAGAGCGTCTGTGAACAGCAATTTTCAGGTCTGGCCACAGATTCTCCATTGGTTTTTGGTCTGGACTGTGACTGGTCCATTCTAACACATGAATATGCTTTGTTTAGAAAGTTTGGAGACCCCAAATTTAGATAGAAGGGCGAGTTTACTGTCCTTCAGGTTTTTGGGGGCCGGACTGTGGTCTTTGGGATCAGTGGTCCTGGCATCAGTGGGAGTAAACCATGTATGTTTAGTATTAGGGGGAGGAATAGCATCCCACCTTTGGTGTCACTGGGAGGAATAGTGCCCCATTGTTGGTATCAGTGGGAGGAATAATGCCCCATCATTGGTATCAGTGGGATGAATGGTGCCTTATCATTCATGTCAGTGAAAGGAATAATATCCTATCATTGGTGTCAGTGGGAAGAATAGTGCCACAGCATTGGTGTCAGTGGGAGGAATAGTGCCCTATCATTGGTGTCAGTGGGAGGAATAGTGCCCTATCATTGGTGTCAGTGGAAGGAATAGGAAAAATTAATTAAAACCTTCATTTTGAAATGTTGCGCTCTGTTTAATGTAAGTTTTTTAAATCTTTATTTTGTATAAGAAACATTTATTTTGAACATACTGTAGAGAAATTCTGTGACAAACGCATGTATTGCGGGCAGTGTAATATGTAGGTGCGGCTTTGTGTGGGTGCAGCTTGAGTGGGCAGGGACACAGGGGGCCCCATGATCTCCTATTGCCCGGGGGCCCCATGAGTTGTCAGTCCGCCCCTGGTACTGAGGCAAGCATTGGTGCAGGGACAGTAGCTACAGAGGCTGAATGAAGTGAGGGTGTGTGGGAAAGTTGGTGAGAACAGGAGGAGAGGGAAGGGGTTAGGTGTAGTGGTAGTGGTGGTGGTGGTGGTGGGGCAGGGTTGGTAGCCAGGTGTGGTGTGGAAGGAGGAGGAAGATGGTAGTCAGATAGTGGTAGCGAGAACACAGAACAATGGCATAATGGTGCAGCTATGGGGAAGTTACAGGAATGGTGTTGAGAAAGGTGTGAATGCACAATGATGGTGAGATCCTGATGCAGTGATGGTGAGGGGATGGTTACAGGTGGAGTGGAAAATGATGAATTCATGCTGAGCTGTTAGCTTTAACACCAGATAAAGTCCTCCCATCCAGCAGCAGAGTTTAGGTGGGGTGTTAGTGATGTGAGCTGCTAGGGAAGAAGTTACAGTGCCTGTATGCCTAGATAAGTCACAGCAGAAGTTGAGGGGTAGTGAGGTTACACATTGCAACATAGACTCACCTGCTGCAGGGACCATATTGGCTGCATTTCCCACTGGGTATGGCTGTTGTGGATGGTGCTAGTGAACATTTAAATGTTGATTCTAACTTTATACTTCATAGTGGTAAACAATGTTATTGTCTTCCTGCCATTATTAAGCTAGTGCCAGGTATTGACACCATTTTGGCATATAACAAAGACTCTACTCAACCCCCAAAGTGGAACTGGCACTTAGCGATAGCACTGCTGATCTCCAATCTGCAGCGATTTTTGAAATCATCTCCTAGCACTGGAAATCTTGTATCACTAATAACTAATCTTTGGTTCCTACATGTCACATTATCTACTGAAGAAAGCTGCAAATAAGCTATTAGTGTTGAGGGACTTTGTAGCAGTAGCTGACTGCCAGTATGTGAAAAGGCCGCTACATATTACAGATGGACAGCATTGTCCCTAAATCCTGTGTCCTGCTTTCTACGTATGTGCAGTAGAACTCCATAGACTTCTATGGGACCAAGAAACAGTTCCGTTTCCTGGATCCATAGAAGTCTATAGATTCTACTACACAGGCAGCAGAAAGTAGAATATGCACCGACCACAAGTAAACATTGTGACTTGAATTCTAGTAGATTGTGAGTATTAACAAAGTAGGAAGAGGGTGGAGTAGGTCAGAACAGTGTGAGGGGGATAGGGTGAGCAAATGGTAAGACAGCGTTGTTTGAAAGAGTATCCTTTAAGTTAAATTAAAAGACAAATATATGTGTATATTTTGAAATAATGCATGGTGGTTATTTTGCCAAAAATGTGTACAATTAAACTCTGCTTTAACCACCTCAAAACCAGACACTTTTCCCCTTCCTGCCAAGGCCATTTTTCAGCTTATAGTGCTGTCACGCTTTGAATGACATTTACTCAGTTATACAACATTGTACTCAAATGAAATGTTTATATTGTATATTTATCTTCATATCTTCATTTCTTTAGTACAAATAACCCAAATCAGTGTATATTATTAGTCTGTGTGAAAGTTATGTCTACAAACTATAGTATTATATATATCTGAAAATTGATCAGTCCTGTGGTAATGACTGCCTATTTCATTTCTTGAGGCCCCCCCAAATGATTCCTTTTTGGAAAGTAGACAGTCTGAGGTATTTATAATAAGCATGGTTAGTTTTATGAAGTTTTAATTTTTTTTGTCACAATTTTTTGGAAAATGAAGACATTTTATATATAAAATTTTATATATATATATATATTTATATATATATAGATAGACCATCTCACAGAGACGTCCTGACCATCCAGGGAAATTAACACCTCGACAGGAGCATCTTTTGATGAGAAGGGTTGAAAAAAATAACCATGCAAGTTCACTGCAGTTAGCTAAAGAAGTAGAAAACCAAACTGGGGTGATTGTTTCCCGTGACACAATACATTGTACACTGCAGAGGAATGGCATGCATGGGTGTCGTCCAGGAAAGAAGCCTCTTCTAAAGCCCATGCACAAAAAAGCCCACCTATAATTTTCCAGGGCTCATGCTGAAAAAGAAGAAGACCACTGGGAGCCTGTACTCTGGAGTGATGAGACCAAGATAAATGTTTTTGGAACTGATGGCTTCAAAACTGTATGGTGTTGCAAAGGTGAGGAGTACAAAGAGAAATGCATATTGCCTACAGTGAAACATGGTGGTGGCAGCGTCCCACTTTGGGGCTGCATTAATGGTATCATGAATTCACAGATATACTGCTCTATTTTGAAAGAGAAGATGCTACCGTTTGTCTGTGCCATTGGTCATTGTGCACTTTTCCAACATGACTATGATCCAAAATACACATCTAAGGCCACTGTTGCATTTCTGAAGAAGAACCGGGTGAAAGTGATTCAAAGGCCAAGCATGTCTCCTGATCTGAACCCAGTCCAACACCTAAGGGGAATTCTGAGGAGACACGTTGAGCATCACTCTCCATCCAGCATCCAGTCTCTAAAAGAGGTCATTCTTGAAGAATAGAAAAAGATAGATGTTGCAATATGTCACCAACTTGTTCATTTCATGCCTAGAAGACTTGGTGCTGTCTTTACAAATCATGAAGGTCATACAAAATAATAGATGTAGTAGTTTTTGTTGGGGAGTGTATTCATTTTTGCATCAACTAATTTTAGTAAAGCTGAAGATTTTGTAATCTAAGTTATATTATCAACCTTACTTTCATGTAATGAACAAATGTTCTATAAAACTCTGTTTTGTCAAAATTTTGGAAATTGCTCTTGTGTTGAGGTATTGATTAAAATCTTACTTTTCAAATGGGGTGTACTCATTTATTCTGAGCACTGTATACAGTTGTGCTCAGGGGAGGGGGGGAAGGGAGGGGAGGTGGGAAAGGCAAGAGGGGGAGGAAGGGAAAGGGAGAAGGGGTAGTCGGATAATATTCATCCCTCCTAGTGCACAGCCTAGGCCTGTAGGATTATGTGGTAATCCTTTGCATAGAGGTTCCGCTAGAAGTGAGGAAGATGCTCAGCGGGTGTTCCAATCAGGTAAGGTGAGGAATCCTGAGACTGTCATGCCAGGCTTGTCGCCAGGAGATGATGCGTAGAAGTTGCAACCCAGGAAATTATTCAAGTGTTCGATAGAAACTTTCTCGATGCTGGTTGAGGTTGAGATCACAATGGCAAAATTGGTCTAGATGGTGATGTCGAGGTTGGCCTGGATGGGGATCCACGTGAAAGCAGGACAAATCTTAGTAATACTTCATCACCATACCGGGGGCTAGTAAAGGAGTGCGCCTTCCCTTTGTACATAAAGGATAGGTAAAAACGGGAAAGCCCAGCGGTATTTCATTTGACGGTTTGTCGGATGGGAAAGTAGAGATTTTAGGAAACGTCTCTTTTGGTTGGTTACATAGTTACATAGTCAGTCTGGCTGAAAAAAGACAAAAGTCTATCCAATTCAACCATTAAAAAAAAAGAAGTTAGAATCCTATACCCACAGTTGATCCAGAGGAAGACAAAAAAGCCAGCAAAGCATGAACTAATTTGCTCCTGCATGGGAAAAAAATCCTTCCTGATCCCCTGAGAGGTTGTTCCCTAGATCAACTTTACCTATAAATGTTAGTATCCAGTTATATTCTGTGTATCTAGGAAAGAATCCAGGTCTTTTTTAAAGCAATCCACGGAGCTGGCCAGAACCAACCCTTGAGAGAGTCTATTCCACATTTTCACACCTCGCACTGTGAAGAAACCTTTCCGTCTTTGGAGATTAAATTTATTTTCCTCCAAATGTAAAGAGCCCCTTTGTCCTCTGTGATGACCTCAGGGTGATTAGCTCTACACTATATGAACCACTGATGTATTTATACATGTTGACCATATGCCCCCTTAGTCTCCTCTTCTCAAGAGAGAATAAATTCAGTTCCTCTAATCTTCCCTCATAGCTGAGCTCCTCCATGCCTCTTATCAGTTTGGTTGCCCTTCTCTGTACTTTCTCCAGCTCCAGCTCCCTAATGTTCTTTTTGTGAATTGGTGCCCAAAACTGAACTGCATATTCCAGATGAGGTGTTACTAATGATTTGTTCTGGGAGAAATGATATCTCTCTCTCTCTCTGGAGTCTATACCTCTTTTAATACAAGAGAGGATTTTGCTTGCTTTAGAAATCGCAGCTTGGCATTGCATGCCATTATTAAGCTTGTGATCTACCAGAACTCCCAGATCCTTCTTGACCATTGATTCCCCCATTTCTACCCCCCCAGTATGTATGATGCATGCATATTCTTAGCCCCCAGGTGCATAACCTTACATTTATCAACATTAAACCTCATTTGCCACATAGTTGCCCAATTAAACAGTGCATTGAGGTCAGCTTGTAAGTTGAAGACATGTTATGAAGGATGTAATTGTAAGCTCCGAGGAGAAGGGCCCTCCTATCCCTCTTGTATTGAACTGTATTTTTGCTGTATTGTCTCCCACTATATTGTAAAGCGCTGAGCAAACTGTTGGCGCTATATAAATCCTGTATAATTATAAATCCTGTATAATAATGTTATTTCACTGCACAGCTTGGTGTCATCTGCAAAGACTGAAAGGAAGGCAGAAAATCTGGCAATGAGTACATTATCTACAGAATAGGAGCCAGGAGGTATAGGCAGGTGGTCAGTCACAGAGCTAGTTTGGCATAAGGCTATCTTGGCCAGCTCAGCCATGTTCTTGCTCATACAGGTGAAGGTACATTCCCATCTATGTCTGCCCCCGGAAAAGCAGAGGAGGGAGAGAATTGCGACATCTCACCTGGAGATGATGGTAATTGTTCCTCCTGGGATTGGGAAGAAAAAGGGTCCCACACAGCATCTTCCCCTGGATTTGTCAGCTCTGAAGGGAGCGAAGTTTGCTGTGGTGGTGGGCTGCCTCATGTCACAGGCTGCTGTACCGGCACCATCTTGGCCGCCAGGGGTTGCTGTATATGTGAGGGAGACTGGCGCACCGAACAGGGCTGCTTTGGCAGGTATGGAGGCTTCTTTTTAGCTGTTCCTGCCAAACTGCAGTTCATCTTGGTCTCCCCCAGCTGTCTGTGCCTGCAGCGGGCTTCGTCCTGCACCCCAAAATGCTAAGTATAGCAGAGAAGGTCGGGGTATACAGAGCGTGGTCAGAGCATGTCCGTTCCAGGCGCAGCGTGCATGTGCATTCAGCAGCTGAGATTTAATAAGTTGGAGGTTTCTTAATGCACATGGAAAGTGCCTGCCATTTTGAGAAGTCGCTCCTAGGGCCTCATAGTCCACACATCACATGGTCAACCTTGCATATAAAAATATTATGGCCCCTTTACACTATGGTGTTCCTTTGTTGTGCATATTTAGTAATTTAACATGTGTTGACTGGGAAGCCATCCTTAAGAATGGGCTGTTGATGCATGGCAACAAAAGAAAACCAGAAAATGCACCTTTTTGTTGTAATGGAGCTTACCACAATGCAAGGAATGTGTGTTTTAGTGCACTGCATTGTGAGTCCATTGGCTCCTATGGTACTCTTGCATTGGGTTGCTATTCTAAATTAAATGGAACTGTAATGAACCACCTTGTGTCACTGCTGTGGTAAAACAAATATAACCACCACACATAGGTCTGAAGGGGCTTAAAGGCTAACTATAGTTTTAATGACTCAATTCTAATGAGCTCTCTCCCCATGCTAACTAAACACTCTTGCATTTATCTCAGCAGGCGATATGGTCAGGGAGACAGCCTTATATGTGAGCCGCTGAAGAACCACATACCACTGGCATGCTCTACTCTGACATCTCCCAGTCACTCCTGACTCTGAACGCCCCTGCAGCCTTGACTACGAAACTCCCTGCATCCCAACACCCAAGACACTGCACTTAGACACTGCACTTTTTTGGCAGCTAGCAACTCTGTCATTGCTTATTTCACCACTGTCCCTGCTCCAACTTTTCACCTTTGCAAGGACAGGCAGAGAGGAGGAGAAGCTGACATTTTTGGGCTCTCTGCCCACTTTCTCCCTCTGGTGACATCACCTCCTCCCCAGTGCAGCTTGTAGAGGCCAGTCTGTCCTCTGGCCTCTGGGGATTCCGTTCCCCATGGGGTTGATTTACTAAAGGCAAATACTTCACTTTGCAAGAGAAATTTCAGTCTGCAGGGAGTTTTCCCTGGAGCTTGTGAATGAGGTGAAGCTCTGTTGACTTCCATCATCCAAACAAAACACCATTTTTTTTCTTTTTCTTCACATGATTGGGTATTCTTTGCAAAGTGAAACTTTGTCACATTTACTAAGCTCTGGGGAAACTCCGCTTTCAGGGCTGGTTCACACCATAGAAACGCAGTCCAGATGTGTTCTGGATGCTTTTCCGCATGCAAGTTTTTGGCGCGTTCCAGTGCATTTTGGTGTGTTTTTTATATATTTTACCACATTCCAGTACAGTTCTGTGCAGGAAAAATGCAGCCTGTTCTACTTTTTTTTCCTATAAACCAGTACACACTGGAACGGCAAGCACTGATGAGAACTATAACATTGACAACCATATAACCTACTTTCTGAGTGTTTTGGATGCAGAAAAAAAGCATACTGAAACGCATGTAGTGTGAACTGGCCCTCACAGTGCAACTTCCATTGTAAGGTGAACAACGTATTTTCCTTTAGTATATCAGCCCCATTGTGTGTGTACCTGGTGTACGGTAGTGAAGGTTCAGACTTTGAATGAGAGGAAGTCAATCACTCATATACCTACCACCTCCATTATTACTGAACTTCACTGCAGCAGCCATTTTCTATATGTCCAACATCCAAATTCTTCTAAATAAATTCTTCTAATATATTATTCTTTAGTTCTTTTATTTTCAAGATAAGTGTTTTATTTGAAATACAACACCACTATTTATCACTTCTTTTTTATAAACAATTAAACCTTCTATAGCATTATTTTGCATGTGCAATCTCTATAAAAATCTAAAATGCTAATACTTCATTTCACTTCCTGTATTCTTCTTTAACAGTAAATATAGGATGTCGTTTTATTTCTATGTATTTTGATCATAAAGACCAACTCACCTCACCTCATATCCCCTCATTTTGCAAAATCTCACCTTATTCTCCCACAACCTCTTTTAAGCTCTAGGTGATTTTTTTTTTTAAATTCAGCAAACTTTTAAAGTGCCTAGAAAAAAAAATCACACATTCACTCTGACAATCACCTCAGCTGTGGCATTGTATAAAATTTTAATATCTTATTACAATATTCTCGTCTCCAAAGAACTGTGTATATATCCAGTGGAGCTGAAAGAGTATTAAATATTTATAGAGAGACTAATGATTGACCTCTAAAACTGCTTAGTTTGGTTTCTTATCTGTGTATTGTACATTTCCAATTTACTTAAAGAAAAGGGAAAAAAAACTCTTTTTCCCTTTTTTTAAGCATTTGCATAGCTTTTGTTTACATGAATGGATTATCTGCAAAAAATCCATCTATCTTGTTTTTCTGTCATCTGTGTTTAAAATGATACAATTTTTGCCGTCTTTTACCTTTTATCCAACAAGCCATACTACATTAAAAAAAGATTGCATTCAACAATAGTGTTATTTCATTGCCACTGGAAGAAAAACTATAAACATTTTGCCCTTGTTTTGCATGAGAATGTTCCCTGCCAATTCAGCTTGCAGAAATACATGAAGGTTTAAATGTACCATTATTGCATTTTACATGTTTCAGCACATTCTGCACTCTTTATTCAATCAAAATGAACTACTGAACCAAAAGAAGGAGACTTAGTGCTCATTTCTGGGTTTGCCGATCTTCATGGGTGAGGTTACAGAGCTGTGTATTTTATTTTTATTAAAGTAGAACTCCAAATGGATATAAAAGTTATTATCATTTAGTCTGACTATATTTTCATCTATCATTAAAGGAAAAGTACCCTGTTAATGCAGTATCCTCAGCTTCCCGATCCCTTCCTTCTGAGAAATTCTGCAAAAGATAATTTTGTATGTATTTGAAATGGAGTTTCTTGGCCCCATGTTCAAAACGCTTTCTATGACCCTTTGCCGCTGATGGCTGTATGTTACCCTCTACACTCACCATAATATTCTTTAAGTGGAATTCCACTTTATACCTAACTAATCTTAACCATTAGCCGCCCGGCCAATGGCCGTTTGGCGGCTTCAAAAGTGTTGCTGCACAGTTTGCGCATGCGCAGTTTGCGCGGTTTGCAGAGCTGCGCAGCGGCGCGATCTGTCACCGGCCGTGTACCTCGGACACGGCCGATGACAGATCTGAGTATCGGCCCTGTTGCCGGTACCATGTGACCTGCTGTGACCAATCACAGCAGGTCACATGACAGTTGTATACAATGGATGGCTTCATTCATGCCATCCATTATATACTAGTGCCTAGCTGTGAATGGTCACAATGATCACATGCACATGTCATGTGATTAGCTGTGACCAAATCACAGCTAAGCACAAAAAAAAAAAAAACCTGAATGAATCGATTTCATTCAGGTAAATGCTTGCTTATAGCAAAGTAATTCTTTGCTATAAGCAAATTGTGTAAAAAAAAAAAAAAAAAAATACTGATCACTTCCCCAATGTAGTACAATGTTACTATGGTAACATTGTACTACTTTGGTCATAGTAAAATATGAAAAAAAAATCTTAAAAAAAAATAAAAAAAATGTAAAAAAAAATTAAAAATAATAAAAAAAAAAACAATATATATATATATATTTTTTTTTTTCATACTGTCACCAGTCAGTGTCCCTGTTCACCACCATGCCAGTTAACTGATGACGCTGTACTGCACTGGTGACAGTATGTAAAAAAAAAAATAGTGAAAATAATTTTTTTAATTTTTTCATTTTCCGAAAAATTATGACAAAAAAAATACAACTTCAAAAAACTCGCCATGCCTCTTATAAAGTACGTCAGACTGTCTACTCTGCAAAAAGGGGTCATTTGGGGATATCTGTACTGTCCTGACATTTGGGGGATATCTGTACTATTCTGATATTCTTGGACCTCAAGAAATTAGATTGTCTGTCAGTACTTCAGGATTGATCAATATTCAGATATACACCATAGTTTGTGAACTCTATAACTTTCCTACAAACTAAATAATACATCCTAATTTTGTTATTTTCACCAAAGACATGTAGCAGAATACATATCGGCCTAAATTTATGAAGAACAATTATTTATTTGTAAACTTTTATAACAGAAACAAAGAAAAACGTGTTTTTTTTTCAAAATTTTTGGTCTTTTTTTGTTAATTTAGCAAAAAATAAAAACCCCAGCGGTGATTAAATACCACCAAAAGAAAGCTCTAGTTGTGTGAAGAAAATTATACAATTTTAGTTTGGGTACAATGTTGTATGACCGCGCAATTGTCATTCCAAGTGTGAGAGCGCTGAAACCTGAAAAATGGCCTGGGCAGGAAGGTGTAAAATTGCACGGTATTGAAATGGTTAAAAATGTCTCCTCCCCCTCTTAACACCTATTCTGACTAAGCTATTTCAGGCTGATCTGGACTAATCAGATGATCTCCCCTGAGTCAGCCAGCAAAGCAGAGGAACAAATGTTCGACAGTGGCTTACAATGCCTGGCAGTGGCGACCTCACCCACAGGCTGACTATCAACAAAGGAAAGGAACATACTCTAGCTCATTTGCTCCATTCAGGATTCAATAGCTGAAAACCGGTGCTCTGGGTGGGATGTTTTGTCCCAATGCAATTCATCCATGATAAGAAAAAGCTGGGCACTCTGTATGCTCTCAGATGCAAAAGGCTAATGCATTTCGCTTCAACAGCCTTCTTCTTAGCATTGCTATAAGGAAGACTGCTGCATCTGAAACGCGTTACACAGTGTGTATTTAGAAATGTAGCCAATAAAGATTTGCATCAGAGAGTATACTGAGAGGCCTGCTTTCTCTTATCACACACAGGCTGACTATAGCTCATCTGTTGTCTCCACTCCCTCCCCTCCCCTGAAGCCACCACTGGCTAACAAAGAGGAGCATGATCAACTGACTGAACTGCAGTTGCATGAAAATAGGTAAGCATACATATATTTATTACACAGGTAAGTCAGAATAGGTATTGGTAGGAAGAGTGAGCTCTTTTAAACGCTTGATAACCATGCTATAGTGAAAATATGGTTACAGTGTGACTCTCCAGTTTTTAGAGGACATCCATGCACGTCCTCCCTCATGCACGCCCCCTGGGATATGCATCAGGTATGCTTCATGACCGCTGTGTGCTTTGGACAAAGCTGATCACAGCCCTTTACCATGTATTCAGTTGTATCCAATCACAGTTGTCACAGTGTAAACAGCGGTTTGCCGGTTATCGCCTCTCCTTTCCTCACACAAAAACAGCGTGTGAGGAAAGATCTGTGGGGGCACAGTGAATACAGCATTTATACTAATAATCAGTGCCCTAATCATCAGTGCCCTGATTGTCAGCGCAGCCCCATCAGTGCAACTTATCAGTGCAGATTATCAGTGCTTATCAGTGCTGCCTATCAGTGCCCATCAATGTCACTTATTAGTGCAGCCTCGTCAGTTCCTCCTCATCAGTGCCCATCAATGCTACATCATCAGTGCAGCTTCATCAGTGTCCATCATTGCAGTCTCATCAGTGCTTATCAGTGCAGCTTCATGAGTGCCCATCAGTGCAGCCTCATCAGTAGTGATGGGCTGAACACCCCCATGTTTTGATTCGTGGTTGAACATTCGAACCTAATGAATGCTCGACCGCAAACTTCAAAACTTAATGCAAGTCTAAACTTGTGAATTCAAAAATGCCCATTTTGAAGGTTCATATTCAAGTTATGGGGACTGGGGGGTATGGGGACTCAGGTACTGTTCTGAGGGACATGAATCAGTGAAAAAAAAAACAATTTAAAAAAGTAACTTTTTAAAGGAGCAGTCATTTTTAATTGTTTAAATAGAAAAAAAAAGGAAAAGAAAAATTCTTTCAAATACCATGCCTGGGGGGTCCCCTTAAACTACCTGCAAAGTTGCACATCTGTACAATGTATACAACCTGCTGCAGCAGGACTAACATTTTTTTTTTTAAATAACTTTTTTATAAAAACAAAATAAAACACAAAACAGCGTGGGGTCTCCCCCCCAATCCATTCCAGGACTTTATGTCTGGTAGAAAGATTAGGAGGGACCCCACAGGCCCTTTAGGCCTGGTAGGATTTTTAAGGGGAACTCCACCCCCCAAAAATGTGGGAAAAAAGCATGGGGTCCCTTGTAAACAGCTACCAGACCCTTGATCTGAGAACAGGCCTGGCAGGGCAGGAAAGGGGGGACAAATGAGTGCCCGCCCTTCCTGCAGCTTACAAGGCCACGTACCTCTGGCATAGGGACGGTGTCCCCATGTCGATGGGAACAAGGGCCTCTCTCCAACAACCCTGGTCTGGTGATTGTAGGGGTCTGCAGGCAGAGGATCTCATTATCAACAGGATACCCCTTTAAATAAGAGGGCACTCTGATGCTGCCCCCTGTCAAGGTCCTACCTTTTCCCAGAGGTTATGTTACTCCATGTGCTGGCATCCATCTTGGATTTCTGCTGAGCATGGTGGGAATCTTTTATGCCTTCAGGTCTCTGAGGTCCATCCCCCAGAGGGGTGTGGCTGAGTACATATAAGCCTGTGATCCGCACATGCTCTTTGCACTTGTGTCTTGTGTCTTTGTCTTGCTACAGCTCTGTGTATACGCTTGTGACTCCTTTGGTATCTGACTCGGCTTGTGACTAAGACCATTCTCTGTGTTTTCCTTCGATCTGACCTTCCGTTGCTGAACCCGGCCAGTGACCTGTGATTCTCTGTCTACTGTTCTGTACCGTTTTGTCCTGTTGTTGTCGACCTGGCCTGCCTGACTACGTTATTGTCATTCTCACCAGCTACACGCCATTGGCGGCGGCCATTACCGCAGCCGGGGTGTCTCGGGGGCCGCGACCTGGTTCCTGGCTGCGTCAAGTCCATCCCCACCATCAGGGGCCCTGGTGAAGGGACTGGGACTTAGACTCCTCGCCCTGAGGGACTTCGGTCTGTTGGTGGTGGTTGTCTTCAGCCAGTGCGTTACCCTGCCACTAGGCCTACCTGTCCGTTCCACAGCCCTACCCTGACACCCCCCTTGTGAATGAGTAAGGTGTACTTGTGCCCCTACTCATTCACTAAAGGGTTACATTTAGTAACAAATAAAGAGACCAGTCTTTTGAAAAATCCTTTATTGAACAAAAAACAAAACAAAAGTTGTTGACAAGTTCTTTATTAAAAACAACAAAGCCAGAAAAATTGTTATATTGTTGTAATCCACCGTCAATCACGATGTCCAGTGTTGTCACACCTCCACCAACTTGCCTGCTGACTCGTTTGCACCCGCTGAGAACTCGTCACAATCTGACATATGTCAGATGTATACAATTGAGTGGAGCTAGAGGTGGTGTCACTGCTAACTCCACCCAATTGTGCTGAGATTGGCCAAAGCATTGCACCTGACCTATGGTAAGGTGCATTGCTTTGGCCAATCAAAATGCACTGTGAAAGTGCAGTGCATTGTGGGGTGTGGCGGACGAACAGCCCGCTGAATGCCCTTACTGTTCGTATGTTGGCTGTACACGTAAATGGCTGATGTTTGAGTCGAACTTACATTGGACTTTAACATCCAGACCATCACTACTCATCAGCACACATTAGCGAATAATAAAATGTACTTCTTTGCTAAATTTTATAAAAGAAATTAAGAAAAACATTTTTTTAAAATAGTTTGGTCTTTTTTTGCTTTTGATTAAATACCACCAAAAGAAAGCTCTATCTGTCACAAAAAATGATAAAAATTTCCTGTGGGTACAGTGTTGCATGCCTGAGTAATTGTCATTCAAAATTTGTGACAGTGCTGAAAGCTAACAATTGGCCTAGGCAGAAAGGGATAAAATTGCTCAGTATTGAAGTGGTTAAGATTAGTTAGGTATACTTAGCCAATCTTTTTCCCCACGGCTACAATTCCAGCTCACATTGGAAACCTCTTTACCACTACTAATAAAATTGTATCACTTTGTAGCGCAGTAGGCTCTGTGACTATGAATGTAATCTTCTGTGTGGTGAACCTGAAGGGAGACAACAGACTTTGTCAGGGTATGAACCAGGGGCGGACTGACCATTTGGAAACTCGGGCACTGCCCGAGGGCCCAGGGTCAGTAGGGGGCCCCATGAGATGCCCCTGGTACCTTTTTAATAGGCTTTTTTGAGTTTGGGCAAGGACACAGGGGCCCCATGATCCCTTATTGCCCTGGGGGCCCCATGAGTTGTCAGTCCACCCCTGGTATGAACTATACAGTAGGAAAAAGGTAGGCAATATAACATACAGCAGTGTGTATTGTGAAAGCTGTGTTGAGTATTGAGTGTACAGGACAATTTATAGAATGAAGCAACGCATAGTAAAGAATGTACACTGTAGTTTAATAGCTGTACAGAAGATAATGCACCAGATCATGCACATACACCTTTTAATTAGGAAAAATAGTACAACTGCACTTATATTAAAGTGGTTTGATCAAGCCATATCACCAGGAGAACCCCCTTCATTAGTACACCAGGTCAAACCAACAGATGCTAAAGACCCTCTGGCTAGGTGCTAGCAAAAGGAGAGATTTGAGCAGAGATGGTAACACCTGAAGTAGACACTGCAGGAACCATGGGATGGAATTGTACAAAAAAGTCCCTAAATTATCGCTTGGGTAGGCAAAATACCCCCACTAACATGTTTTGGTGTCCATCAGAGTGGAAGGTAAGGTACTGAAAGAGCATAAATAAAGTCTAGAAGAAAGACTAAAAATGGAGTTTGAATTAACTGTCCAGCATCTGATGACCCTGTATGTAAACAATCAGCTCAGAAGGATTTAGTGCTGGTGGTAGTGTGCAGTACAGTATACAGCACTGTATACTGATTTGAGCAGGGTGGACTGTATAATGCATAGTATGAGGTATAGAGTAGACTGATGTGAAATATACACTGCTCAAAAAAATTAAAGGAACACTTTTTAATCAGAGTATAGCATCAAGTCAGTTAAACTCCTGGGGTATTAATATGGTCAGTTAAGTAACAGAGGGGGTTGTTAATCAGTTTCAGCTGCTTTGGTGTTAATGAAATTAACAGCTGGTGCACTAGATGGGCAACAATGAGATGACTCCCAAAACAGGAATGTTTTTACAGGTGGAGGCCACTGACATTTTTTCCATACTCATCTTTTTCTGACTGTTTTTCACTAGTTATGCATTTGGCTAGGGTCAGTGTCACTACTGGCAGCATGAGGCAATACATGAACCCTACAGAGGTTGCACAGGCAGTCCAACTCCTCCAGGATGGGACATCAATACATGCCATTTCCAGAAGGTTTGCTGTGTCTCCCAGCACAGTCTCAAAAGCATAGAGGAGATTCCAGGAGACAGGCAATTACTCTAGGAGAGCTAGACAGGGACATAGAACGTCCAAATCATTTTCCACTGCCAGTATGCTGAAAAAATCCAATTGCTTTCTGGGTAAAAACAGTGGTCACTGTACATAGGTCATATACAAATTCTGCAGAGTCAGAGATAGATCTCTCAAATCAGCTGGGAGCATGAACTTTGTTGATTGATGAGTTATAGGTTTGGCTTAGCAGGTGTATTTTACTAGTTAAACTGTAGGTCCATATAAAAGAAACAAAAAAACTGCGCTAAAATACATGATAAATTAACAAATAAGTAAATAAAATATAATATTCTATTGCTGCCTCTTCTAATATATTGGTGTAAACAAAATTTGCTCTAAGTGATTCAGTAGCGCAAAATATCATAAACATAAGTGTAAAAGTGAAAACTCATGCAAGTGAAAAAAGTCCAATAAACGTCCTTATTTATCCCAAGATAATTCAGATTCTCCAAATGAAGTCACCACATGTGCAAATAATATAGTGTCCCCCTCTTGGGTGTGCACTCACCACAAGGTCATGCCTCCCATTCTCATGGTTGGCTAAATCGCTTAAAATATGTTATCCACAAGAAGATCAACTTTCATACTCGATGACAATCAACTCCTCCAATTCACCACAATCTCCCTTGTTCCAGGGTATCCCAATGGCATAGCACTAACTGCCTTGGTCAAAAGCTGCTTAGAGCTTTTAGGTGCTTCTTGAGACATTCATGCCCCCGTAGGTCCAGTTTGGCTTTAAAGCAGAACTGAAGGCAATTTTATTCTTTTAATTTTAGAGAGAGTAAGGGAGTGTTAGAACCCCTGCCAGATTTTTTTGCCATCTGTGTCCCATTGGGGAGATTTCCTTTAACTTTCTGTAAAATAGCTACAACAGGAAGTAAGAAGAAATCTCTCCAAAGTAAGGAAATACCTGGTAGTCATCCAGGTCACCAGAACTAGTGACCCCATTGGAAGATTGGCCATCTCTTCCTGTTCTGTGAACAATCAAAATTTGGTATTCTTTTTCACTTTCACTTTG
The DNA here is from genome assembly GCF_062004578.1 of Staurois parvus. NCBI lineage: Eukaryota > Metazoa > Chordata > Amphibia > Anura > Ranidae > Staurois > Staurois parvus. The sequence continues at coordinate 2,990,114 of NW_028318000.1, forward strand.
TGTAATAATGGTAAGCAGACAAAAAAAATGATGTGAATCTCCCTAACAGGGACATGAACAGCAAAAAGATCCCAACAGGTGTTTGTATCCATCTTTACTCCATCCATCTAAAACTAAAATCCTTCAGCTATATGTTAATTAAAGATCAGTGTGTTTTATGTTGACACCTCTAGTTAGGGAAGGATATGTGGCATACACATCTTGCATATTGACTTCCAATACTTGTCAACATCATCATCATCATCATCATCATTTCTGCTATTTGGCTTTTGTATTTGTTGCAAATAATCATTTTTGTAACTGTTAAATGGAAAACAGTTAATAAGTTGTCAGTCCGACAAAACAGAAATAAAGGTCAACGTTCTAAAACCATTAATAAGTTGTTTGTGTATACTGTGTTCAGTTTCACATCATTATTACAGTTCCACACTGTAGTGTACCAGCAGAATGATTAGCAATAGGCGGTGATCAGTATCTTAATTAGAAACTGCTTTATTATGGAGCTAGCATAAAAGGTCAAACAAATTGCTTCTATTTACGACAAGCAGTAAGAGTACAAGTTGTTGGCTTGCTTGTAGAGCAAAACCTACAAAGGTTAAAGTTTTAGGTTGGTTTAGCACACATAGTATTGATCATCAGCTTGTTTTCCTATTAGGCAAAATTAATTCAAAAAGGTAAAATAATTAAGAGTTACGCTACCCAAAAGGTATTTCTTTGTTTCAGATGAAAAGGTACAACGTTTAACTCCCTAATAACTCTTTCCTTGTGTTGGTGTGGCAGCCACTGCATAATTCAAATAAAACAATACTCATTAGTTAAAATAAAGTGCTTCCAATAAATACATACATTTATGTAAGTGTAGAGCTACCCCCCACAAGAGCTGGTTCTCCGTTCTTTTGCCTTGTAAAAAATAATCCACACCTCTGACACTCCTGGTTAAGCAAATTAATAATCTTGGGAAGATATATATATCCTGCACACAACTATGTTTCGCTATCAGAAAGCAAACACCAAACTTGTTAGTGGTAAAGAAACTCAATATATTGTCATGGGTTAAAGTAAATATTTGTATATGCATAAAGACCAAATAAAGAATTAGTAGCTTAAGGTAGAGCTTTGTACCACTAGATTAGAGTAAATCTAGTAACCCATAAAATCAGCAATAAGCAGTAGCATTGGTAAACAGTAACTGCAATGGTGATAACTCCTCTGTTACCAGCAGGCTCTAACCGCTTTATAGTGCATGCTATATGAATGGCTACAATGAAATACAATACTCCCTAAAGAGGTACTTCTTACTATGGACAATGGTCAAAGTTCTTGTAAAGCAGCTATCTGGGTGAGCATTTCTCAGTGCTAGTTCTTCAGCCAGCTAGTGTTGGGGCTCAGTCTTTATGGTGGTGCACATAAGTATAGCCCCAGTCTGCATGCAATGAATAAGGCCGCTAGTTAGATGTCCATTCCCTATGTACTCAGTTCCTGCTAACAGAGACAGATCAATGGCAGCATTGCCCTCTCACCAGTCCCAGTGATACAGCAACTTTGGTTCTGCTGTTTAAAAAAGGAGAATATATGCTCATGTGCTGCCATCCTCTAACAAGTGATTGAGAGCTGCTGAAAGCACCCAGTTGTGTTCCCACAAAACCAATGAAATAATTAATTAATGCTGCAATACTCCTTTTAACTTTATGTCTAAATTAAATCCATGTGCAATAATGATGTGTGACTAAAAAATACCAAACAATTAATAAATATATATCAGTAAAACAAAAATAAGAATAAACACCAGGCTGAGCGTCCCCTCAATAATAAACTAATATATGATGTAGAAAGAGAAATGACTCAAGTAAACACCCGGCTGGTACCCCTAACAATCGTGGAAAAAAATAAACATAAATATAATACAGTGCATGTGTATAACCATACATGAATGGCAAATAATACTTGATAAACACCTCACCTGAGCACCTCACCATTAACAAATACACATATCAGATGAATAATATAAGTACAAAAAATTTGAAAAAATCAAACATGTCAAAGTTCCAAATAGTCTATTGTGCAAAAGTCTTCAGTCTTAAATAAATCCACCGTCGACCTTCAGCTTTAAAAATCATCACTACTTGTGCTCCTCTAATTTCCAGCATACACACTCACCTTAATGTTTGACCTATAGGCTATATAGGTTTCATGCGCTCTTATTAGATGAATCTCCAAACAGATCTCTTGAATATCTTCACATATATGGAATCCTTGCAGTCTCTGCCCAATCGGCCAGTACTCAAAAGATAAGCAACAGAGGACAGATTAGTTCTTTTTAATTTATAAATGCAGATAAAAAGCTACTCACATATTAAAAACTGGTCTTCAAACCCGTATAGGCATGTACAATGATACAAATAGGGCTGGGTGTATCAAGATGGTGGCTGCTGTCCACAACCAAAAGTGACGTCACCACGCATCTGTCCAAAGACCAGTCAATGCTGGTTTGGTCACAGAGACGAGTTCTCAAAATCTGTGTGTTTTCGGGGACACATGGACTTGAATCCTAAGTAAAAGGTCTCCCCCACACCTCCCAAAGAATAGAGCCACTTTAGATGCCGGGTCCATGGTCAGTAGGCAAGGGACTAGCCTGCAGTCCCCTCCAAAAGCCCCTGTTCTGGTTGGGTTTGTCACAATGCCCCTCATGATCATCCTCAGGGGCCCCTGAAAATGGACTTTACTTCAGCATTCATCTGGAGATATCTCAATTAATAACTACAGTATATGCTGTATACCTTGGTAAATGTGCACAATTCCACCTGGAATCCTATTGGGCCCTTTGCTGATAATACCTATTTGCACATTGTATATGTGTATTATGATTAATCTATACTTATATAAAGCTTGTACTATTTCTATACTGCATGAATCTACATACAGTACCTACTGTATGGTTAATTTTACATGTTGGTTGCAGTAGTTATTCTGCTCTCAATTATTTTGTTTAGATTACTGATTAGTTCATTCTATTCACAGAGGCCCTGTCCTGGGTAAAGGCCAACATTATTATCAAACCCACTCTTCCACACAGAGGGCAGGGCCATTAATATCTGTGTCCAGGGACAAATCCAAGCCTCACTGTGAAAATAAAGAAGTAAATTGTGACTCCGGACCCAGAACCTAACCTGTGGCAAAAAAGCAAAACCAAGCTACACAGTGAAAATAATAATCTTTATGCAATCACAATATCACAATTGATATGATTAAAAATACTTAGACAGAGTAAAGGTGAATAAATCACCTGGACCAGATGGCATACACCCACGGGTCCTTAAAGAATTGAGCTCTGTCATTTCAAAGCCATTGTTTCTAATTTTTAGGGACTCTTTAATGACTGGCATAGACCACTGGATTGACGTAAGGCCAATGTGGTGCCAATATTTAAAAAGGGGTCAAAATCTTTACCAAGTAATTATAGACCTGTTAGTTTATCTTCTATAGTTGGGAAGATAATAGAGAGTTCAATAAAAGACCACATAGATGAGTTCTTGCTTTAAAAAAATATTTTAAGCAACAGACAACATGGATTCATGAAAGGCAGAAGTTGTCAAACAAATCTGATTTCTTTTTATGAGGAGGTGAGCAAAACCTTGGACAGAGGGGTGGCAGTGGACGTGGTATACTTGGATTTCGCAAAAGCGTTTGACACAATTCCCCACACATGGCTAATGTGTAAGGTAAAGTCTACAGGCTTGTAAAAATCTGTATGTAAATGGAAAGAAAACTGGCTAAACGATTGTCTTCAAAGAGTAGTGGTTAATGATTCATACTCTGAATGGTCTAGGGTTGTCAGTGTAGTACCCCAAGGTTCAGTGTTGGGACCCTTACTTTTTAATATATTTATAAACGATATAGGGTCTGGGATTAAGAGTACCATTTCAGTCTTTGCAGATGACACCAAGCTGTGCAGTGGAATAACGTCATTAGAAGATGTCTCCAACTTACAAGCCAACCTCAATGCACAGTTTAATTGGGCAACTATGTGGCAAATGAGGTTTAATGTTGATAAATGTAAGGTGATGCACTTGGGGACTAAGAATATGCATGCATCATACAAACTAAGAGGGCATACAATTGGGGGAATCAATGGTGGAGAAGGATCTGGAAGTTCTGGTAGACCACAAGCCTAATAATGGCATGCAATGCTAAGCTGCAGTTTCTAAAGCGAGCAAAATCCTCTCTTGTATTAAAAGAGGTATAGACTCCACAGAGAGAGAGAGAGAAAGAGAGAGATCATTTCCCCCGGTACAAATCATTAGTAACACCTTATCTGGAATATGCAGTTCAGTTTTGGGCACCAATTCACAAAAGAACATTGGGGAACTGGAGAAAGTACAGAGAAGGGCAACCAAACTAATAAGAGGCATGGAGGAGCTCAGCTATGAGGAAGGATTAGAGGAACCAAATTTATTCTGTCTTGAGAAGAGGAGATTAAGTGGGGATATGATCAACATGTATAAATACATCAGTGGTTCATATAGTGAACTCGGTGTAGAGCTATTCACCCTGAGGTCATCACAGAGGACAAGGGGGGACAGTTTACATCTGGAGGAAAATAAATTTAATATCCAAACACGGAAAGGTTTCTTCACAGTGAGAGCTGTGAAAATGTGGAATAGACTCCCTCAAGAGTTGGTTCTAGCCAGCTCAGTGGATTGCTTTAAAAAAGACCTGGATTCTTTCTTGGATACACAGAATATAACTGGTTACTAACATTTATAGGTAAAGTTGATCTAGGCAATATCTGATTGCGTCTCGAGGGATCAGGAAGGAATTTTTTTCCCCTGAAGAAACAAATTGGATCATGCTTTGCTGGTTTTATTTTCCTTCCTCTGGATCAACTGTGGGTGTAGGATTATAACTTTTTTTTTTTTAATGGTTGAACAGGATGGACTTTTGTCTTTTTTCAGCCAGACTAACTATGTAAACCAGATTAGATCCAATGGCTACATTAAATATACATGTACATAAATATAGATACATTAATGTGTTCTGTAGTGGTGTAGGGGCTAGTCGATAAAGCCAGACTTGGAAGATGGCTTCTGACACCGAGGGAAGTGATGGATGCAGAAGCTTATCTCTTAACCATAGAGGAGTTCAGCAGCACTGGTGGCAAGACAGGTATGTGTCACCATATTTCTTTGCATAGTTTTTTTTAATAGCAACAGAATAACTTTAGGGGAAACATACTAACTTTAGAAAGAAATCCAAAAGCAAGCAGGACAGACCTGACACAGTATAAAGAACAAAGGCCAGAAACCCCAAAGTCATTATAGGGAGATTTGACAAACCCAAAACTGTGCAGGAGGATAGGTACATGGTTCAAAATACAATGCCACATATCCTCAAAATTAAAAAAAAATAGTGCAATATATTCAGATTAAAATCTCCTGTCTGCCCTGAGCAGCCACGTTAGACAGCACATTTGATAAAAACAGTTCACTTGGAAAAAATTCAGGGCATCATAGTTACATAGTTAGCCTGGATGAAAAAAGACAAAAGTCCATCTAGGTCAATCATAAAAAAAAAGTTATAATCCTATACCCACAGTTGATCCAGAGAAAGCAAAGCATGATGCAATTTGCTCCTGCAGGGGAAAAAGTTCCATCCTTATCCCATGAGAGGCAATCGGATATTCCCTTGATCAACTTTACCTATTAATGTTAGTATCCAGTTATATTATGTGTATCTAGGAAAGAATCCAAGCTTTTTTTAAAGCAATCCATGGGGCTGGCCAGAACCAACTCTTGAGGGAATCTATTCCACATTTTAACAGCTCTTACTGTGAAGAAACCTTTCTGTAAACCTTAACTAGCCCAGGGTCTTCGAAGAAATTCTGATGAGGCCTGGGCATAAATGGTCAAGTCATGAATGGTTTGGTGAGGTTTGAGAATACACATCTGCAGTGTTGCCAACCGTCAGTATGTTTACTGGCAGCCAGTAAAAGTGGGCACTTTTCTCCTGCCAGTGACGGGAAAAGGTTGCTATTTAAAAATATGACTGTGATGCTTGGCTTGGAATTGCGCATGCACAGTTCCAGTCCAGAGCAAGCCGAGACCATCCGACCATTCCTGCTACAGTGTGTTTAGGTGGCGTCAGCTGGGAGCAGGTCTGGTGGAGGAGGTGCCTGAGTGTGTCATGTGATGTCATGGTACAAGGGAGCTGAGTGGAGTGGCTGGAGCCCCGTGTGTGGGTCTGTGGGATGGGAGCAAGGCAAGCCGAGAGCAGGACTATCAATGCTGTTTGGAATAGAGTGGACTGAAGGGATCACCTGGCGTGGAGAGAGACTGTCATTGTGGCTCAGGAGGGGACATGTCATCATCATTTGTGCTGCTACACACTGCTATCAGTGTCACTGTGAGAGTCAACTTCATGTTAGTGTGTGTCTGTCCATTCTTTTTTTTCTAAACAATATTTTTTGCATTTTATACACTTGGTACAAAAATATTCTGGTATACAAATCTGTAAACCATTTTTCATAATAGTGGTAAGTACAAAAGTCAGTACAACTTCTGCAATGGAAACAAAAGGTAGTATCCAAATAGGTATCAATGACACAACAAGTCAGTACAACATAAGCCGAATTCCAAAAATGTAAGCAATTCCCTAGGAACGGAAGTTTGGTTAAGAAGGCCTGAACAATAACATCTCTATTAAAACCACAACTGAGAAAGAATGTCATATGAGCTAAAAATCATAAGAAGGAGTATGGGCTCAATTGTGTGACTGGGGAATAGAGAGCTGTGGGGTGGGGTTACAAGAGGACGATCGTAGTTTACCCAATGTATTGGTAAGTTGAGCTTTGAGATATCAAACCAAATATCGAAAAGTTTCCATATGAGTGGCTAGTTCCACAGGAGTAAAGGAGTATTCCATGAAGAGTATGAAGAGATATGGGCCATCCTCCCACATTGCCCTATAGACATGATACAGAGTGTCTGGGATGAATTCCGAAGTCAATTTATAGAATTCTGCGCTAAGACTGTCAGGTCAGTCCGGGCACTAGGGGATCATGGGGCCCCTGTGTCCTTACCCAAACTCAAAAAAGCCTAGGAAAATGGTACCAAGGGCATCTCATGGGGCCCCCTACTGACCCCGGGCCCTCGGGCAGTGCCCGAGTTTCCAAATGGTCAGTCCGCCCCTGGTCACACCATAGACAGTGCGGTTGCAATTATGGTTAGATAACTTGACCACTGTAATCAGTGCTGCTGTGTTCTGCTAGTTAGGTCTGCTCAGTATGTTCAGCTGGTGCCTAGCACCCTCTGCATCCAGAAAGTTTGAGAAGCTTCTGGATAATAGGTGTGGAGCTATGCAGATGGCAGCATAAATATTGATACAGCCCTGGCCTATCCCAGAGACAGAGGCTCTGATAGCATGCTCGGTACTGTACCTATATACAGGTACATCTTAATAAATTAGAATATCATCAAAATGTTAATTTACTTCAGTAATTCAATTCTAAAAGTGAAACCACTATATTAAATAGAGTCATTACACATAGAGTGTAAATAAATTAACTTTTTAATGATATTTTAATTTATTGAGATGCACCCTTATATTCAATGAGCACACTGAGTTTTGGGTCTTTTTCTGTATAGGATTGCTCCCACCTGGAGGGAGCATGCTTCCCTCCTAGGCAATCCTGCTGGATCTGCTGCCATAGGTCTTAGTTTGGTGACCTGAGGGCATGAATCCTGAGACCCAGGTTCTGCTAAAGCTGACTGAGGGGCCATCTACTGAAGATCTGGTCTGGTATCACGGAGGTAGGCAACCAGCTGTTCTTGCACCTTGTGGTTACAGACACCTCTAAGGGATCTTAGAGACTGTGTGCTACATAAACCCCTCTAGTGCTAGGAAGTCAGCTGTAGGTCTAGCTAAAGTGGACACCGGCTGGTGTTCTGAAGATCTTTCTCCAACTAATCTCCTACCTAAAGGATAATGCTCTAGTTTGCTACTACTACTACTGCTGCCTTAAAGCTGAAGTCTACTAATTGTTTCAAGCACAGACTTCGTCATAGATTATCTGAAAGAATACCTAAAGTCTTCAACTGTACATAGTTTTTGTTTTTGTAGTATCCTACATAATTCCCTTAACCCTATCTAAGTTCTCCAAAAATAAAAATAACGAAGACAACACCCCTAGACTGGTCATTGAAGAAATGTATGAATGAGTCTATGTGCCTGGCTTTGGAGCAAAGCTTTTGGGGAAAACCTGGACAGTATTCCTGTAGCTGCCATGGGAGTCAAGATTAGAAAAAAACAAATCTTTCCATTTTCATTCCTTCTCTTATAATTATATTTTATTATTGCCTCAATTTAGTACACAAATATAATGCTACGAGAGTAGCGCTACATGTACAAATAAAATTATAGGTCTTTACATATGTAAATATGAATACAAGTATATACAAAATATGAGTTTTATAGTCTTTCATGTTCACATTTAGATAAGAGCTATTCCTGACCTTCACATTCTGTTAAAGAATCGGGAAACAGTAAAACATGTAGAGGACAAGGATAGTGGAACTCACTTGTTGACTATCACTCTGGACACTTGCTATAAGGATTGATGTTATATATTATATATGGGGAGTTTTTCCTTCCATAATTAATGTGAAAATAGAGTATATTATTTTATTTTTTTTATGATTGTTGATAATAAAATTAGTATATTTTAAAATGGTTGTAATCCTTGAGGTTCATAGTATACTGAGCTGCTATCAATTACAGCATGCTTTCTTCCACTGACTTCATGAAAGCACAGAGACTGGCTTATCCATCACTGTAGGCTTTCACATATGAGTGATTAGAATGGTGGCAGCAGAACTACTAAGAAGAAAAATGGTAAAAAAATGAAAGATAATAAATTAGCAACATTTATGTTCATATAAATGAATACATTTTATTCACACATCATCTACGTAGTTTTATTCAGCATCTTCATAGTCACATTCCATTACTTCATATTAAACTTGTAAAGTGTTCCATTATATTTATTTGTGTATTAAATTGTGGCAATAATAAAATATAATTACATATAAGAGAAGAAATGAAAACGGAAAGATTTGTTTTGTCTAATCTTGACTCGCTGTACTTTTGCCAAAGTTAAATGTTCAAATTTTACTCACAAATCTTAAATTGAATTAATATAATTTTTTCATACAGTGATGTGCTTCAGGTTATAGGAAATGACGGCAATTAATACTCATACACTGTAGAAAAATGCTTGCAAACTTTATTATTTGTTTCTCTTATCTGCTAATTAAAAACATCTGCAGGGTAAAATGTTTAATAAATTTCCTGCTCAGAAAGACTGCATGAATTTAAACACATTTCATTCTGTGAAGTCTTGAATATGATCAATATTAGACTTGTTAACTCTTCAGGTTCTCTTCGGTGGTCTAATTTTATTCAATATGATATATGTTGTTTATTTTTTATGCATTTAGGCAAATTCATTCCAGGCTTTGCCAGACTCATTTTGCTGATAGCAAATCACAGGTGATTCTTCCAACTTGGTTCTTTAAACCAGTGGTGTATCATCCATGTGTTCAATGTATAGTGCACATAGCCCCAAGATAAAGGGGCCCACTGTGCTCTGACCCACACTGCACCTATGGAGGAGACAAGTCTGTGGAGCTGCAGCTGTGCCTATCACTGCATCCTGCCTGACCCTGCTACAGGATTCTGTGCGACTTTCAGTCACACATAGATCTTGTACTGTCCTAGAGTTTCAGGTGGCTGTCTATGGATGGGTTCTGCATCACAGAGGGGGGCAGGAGGCTGATATCATCCTAACTGATGGGAGTCCAGAATCTAGTAATTCTCCCATGCTGCTGAGATCTGTCTGAAGTATGATATATTGTAAAGTTAGGGTTCTAATTTTAATATCAGTTTATGCTCCTGTCATTATAAGGATTGTGTTCCATTGGCCTCTTCCAAAAATAATAGCTTACAGCTGAAGGTGTACCTGGTTGCAGAGGAAGTCCAACATTCCAACAAAACTAAAACTCTTCACAGCTAGCATGCTATAGAGCAGCATTTCTCAACCGGGTGCCATCAGAGGTCATCAGGGGTGACGCGGCATCTTGCTTGAGAATGGCATTCAGATCTGACTCAGCTCCCACAGATCTGTCGAAGTATAGATCGGCACAACAAGCTCTCGATCGGGGCAGGCAGAAGGGGCAGCTCCACCGGTGGGATGAGTCCTGCACCAACCAGGAAGAGGCTGAACTCCACTGGCAGCGGGAAGTCTGGGAGACATCTGGCATAGAGATGTCTGGGTAGATGGGGATGCTGGACACAATTTTAGTGTGGGGACGGAGGTCCTGGCTGCTGAAGGCAGGGGAGATGCAGAGAGTGATGTTGAAAAGGTGATCAATGATAGCACCAGTACCAACGCAGATGGCATCAGTGGTCTGCAACAGGTGAGGCTCACAATGGTGAAAGTCACAGAGAAGCCGTGTGTTTGCTTACTGACAGGGACAGATTTATACTTTTGCCCCCCTTTTTCCCCCCTTCCTAAGACAACTGTCTTGTGTCACTCTTCTAATTCCCTGCTCAGCAGGATACAGAATGTATTTATGTGAATGTACATATGTTTATATGCATATATGCACCTTACATTTAATTTTGGCCCTTAATCCTATACAATCAGAATTGCTTTTCTAGTGCACATTCAAAATGGCAGCAAGAACTGATGCTTCTCTAAAAAGCGATCCTTTATGGATCGCTTTTCAGAGGAATTTAACAGTGCACATGGTTGCAGGGAAGTTGCAGTGTGGTCCCCTTCACCCGGTGGTATACTTCTTGCCGTGGCCACAGCATGTATGCGAACATAGCTGCTAAGGGGGAGCCAATGGGGGTAGTAAAAATGTGGCTCAGCCCCGGGGTTTTACTGCCCCCCTAATATCATGTGTGAATGAGCCCTTTGTTCACATCGGTGCGAGTTCATATTGGGCAGTCTATCAATTTCAATGGGCTTCCCTCCCCACAGAAACGCAGGGGAAGAAGTCACCAACCCTTTAATAAAAATCATGCTGCACCGAAAGAAAATCACCAGGTTTGCCAGTGTATGGGGGTACCATTAAGAATTAAAAAGGTCAGAGGTAAAAAGGTTGAGAAACACTGCATAGAGAACAAACCTTGCTCATTGTGTGGAAGCAGCAGTTTCTCTGCAGAGGTTTGTCATGCCCCCCCAACATATCTATGTGCTAACAGCAAATATCATGCTCCCTGATGATTGGCGAGTTCTAGATGCTAATAAAGATACACACAGATCACTGTTTCTACACAGAGCGCAAGGAACCTTCTCTACAACATGCTGAAAGGAATGGGTTTTCTGCTCATGCTGTGGCTACTTTCTAAAGTGCTTCTCTAAGGATTTTCTTTTGAAAGTTCTTTCTCTGACTTTGCATACCTTTTGTTTTTATGCACTTGTAATGTACTAAGCTGAATTAAACAAAAAGTTCAGATGTACATTAAAATATAAATAAGTAGCAGGGGAAGTAACTTCAGGATTAGGAGTCTGCCTGAATCCATGGAGAACTTAAACGCCACAGTTACCGCCCTATTACAGAAGCTAATTCCAGGTACTCCAATTGAAAGACTGGAATTCGACTGGATCCAAAGGGCCCTTGCCCGAAAAGGCCTGAAGGTCCCACTTACTACATCATAGTCATACCTATATGACTGTCATGCAAGCAGCCTGGTCTAAGAGGGAGCTGACTTTCAATCTCACAAATACCAAATATTTTCCAATCTGGCTCTGCAAACACTCCTGAGACACAAGGAATTGAAGCTCTTTGTCCAGACGCTACAAAACCACCCCATTATACATTGCTGGAACTTTCCATTCCAGCTAATCTTCTCCTTTCAAGGCCATCCTTATGATGGCACCATGCCAGAAGAAGCTGAGGAAGTCCTCACCAAATTGCAGCTCATGCTCCCAACATCTACTGGCTCACAGTCATGTCAATCTGCCTCCCACAAATGTCCTCTCTGGGAACCTCTTCCTCAAAGACGACGTCCTGCACCTAGGCAGACTAGGTCGACTTCTAGACCTGAAGTCCAAGATGAACACTGAATTCCCACTGTCTTTCCATCTTCTTTTCTGCCCTCTTATTTTTTGGGCTAGTCGACTATTTTTGGACCTTACACATTTACCACTAAGGTACTCCAGAACAGTCCCATAGACTTGAACATACTAGTTTCTGTGCATGTTCATGACTATGGTCTTGGTCTTCCTCAATATACATGTTGTGTTTTTATTTACTTCTGGGAGCTGACTGCCACCCTTGGGGACCTCCTAGAGTTTTACAATCTGCTATTTGCTTTGCTCCATAGGAACAGTGCCGTAAGACCTCACTACTCAACCACGCTAAGACTTTAATCACTTCCCTCCCGCCATATAAGTTAATGACGGAAGGGCTGTGGTTCTCTCACTCTGGGAGGACATCATACAACGTCCTCCCACTCTGGGTGTGCATGCGCAGCGATCGGTGGAAAGAGCCGATGACTTCAGCTCTGTCATGTGATCAGCTGTGTCCAAGCACAGCTGATCACATGTATATAAGGAAAGTCCGGTTATTGCCATTCCTCTCCTCCCGAGCTGTCACGCTGACAGCTCGTGAGGAGAGGAGAACCTGTAATCGGCATTCCTCGGAGGGGACATCTACACTGACCATCAGGGCAATGATGATCAGTGCTCTGATGATCAGTGTAGCCCCATCAGTGCCACCTGTCAGTGCCCATCAATGCCACCTGTCAGTGCCCATCAATTCCACCTGTCAGTGCCCATCAGTGCACATCAATGCCACATATCAGTGCATACCAGTGCACATCAATGCCACATATCAGTGCCCATCTGAGCTGCCTTTCAGTGCCAACTATCAGTGCCAGTCAGTGCCACCTATCAGTGCCAGTCAGTGCAGCCTATCAGTGCCACCTATCAGTGCCCATCACTGCAGCCTCATTAGCGCACATCAGTGAAGGAGAAAAATCACTTATTTACAAAATTGTATAACAGAAACTAAGAAAAAAATGTTTTTTTTTTCAAAATTTCCAGTTGTTTTTGGTTTGTTTAGCAAAAAATAAAAAACCCAGAGGTGATTAAATACCACCAAAAGAAAGCTCTATCTATCTAAAAAAAATGGTAAAAATGTCACATGGGTACAGTGTTGCATGACAACTCAATTGTCATTCAAAGTGCGACAGCTCTGAAAGCTGAAAATTAGCCTGTGCAGGAGGGGGGTGAAAGTGCCTGTTGGACAAGTGGTTAATCACTAGGTTACTCTAGACCATGGGTGCTGGACCCTTTTAACTATTTTGCCTTTTGGCCCCACTTGGATGGGCAGTGAACAGGGGCAGACTGACAACTCATGGAGCCCCCGGGCACTAGGGGATCATGGGGCCCCTGTGTCCTTGCCCAAACTAAAAAAAAGCCTATGAAAAAGGGGCATCTCATGGGGCCCCCTACTGACTCTGGGCGCTCTGGCAGTGCCCGAGTTTCCAAATGGTCAGTCCTCCCCTGGCAGTGAACTCCTACTTCTTTCCACTGGTACTATATGTATCTGTTCACGAGTTAGCACATAAACATGTTTTGATATTTAAATGCTTCTCTCCCCCACCCCCCTTTTTTTCATCCCCCCCCTTTTTTCCCAAGGTCAGGCAATAGTTTTGCTACTTTCATCCAGCATGTTTTATGGTTAATTACTGCAATGTGTGCCTGGTCGGTCCTGGCGACCCCCAACTATGGCAGTGCATACCATCACCGCCGTTGATTGCTTAGGCAAGTTCTTCTTTGATATCCCTGTGGTTGAGTCTACTATTCCTTCTCTTAATGCACTCTCCCTCCCAGTCTTCCTTTTTTTCCCTGGACATCGAAATGCCCGAGTCCACCATATACGAGCCAGGCTGGGCCTTTATGTCTTTTAGCCACTTTACCTTTTATCGACCATGATAGCTACCTCAAAATGTGTCATGGTGTCCCATAATGTACAGGGTTTTAACTCTCCCCGGATATGTAAGTGTGCCTTCAATTACTATGCCTCACTTCGAGCCCATGTTATAGGACTGCAAGGAACCAGATTTTCCACTTTCTTCTTCCTCAAATATTTCCACAAAAACTACCCCCAGGTGTTCCAGGTGACCTTTGAGGAAAAACGGAGAGGCATCTTAGTGGCATTCCATAAAAGCTCTCTCTTCATATGCTCCCTTGAAATCGTAGCTCCTACAGGTTGCTATCTAATAACACAGGGGACAATCTTAGATGTTGAAGTGACCATAGGTAACTATTATACCCCCAATGCTTACCAGTTCTGATTTTTCTCTAACTTACTGCGTTTAATTTCTTTGCAAAGGAAGGGCACTCTGATCATGATGGGGGACAGCAATATGGTATTGAATAGACAGTTAGACCAATCCCCCTCAGTTGCCCCCTCCCAGGTCCCTGCTGAAGCTAACTCACAAACGAAGCAACTCTTAGACCTTTTGTTAGAACATGCTTTGGTGGATGCCTGGAGGGAGCTTAACCCTAGAGTGCAGAATTATACTTACTACTTGGTGCCCCATAATTGCCACACAAAACTATACCACTTTTCCATTCCTCAAACATTCATTAATGTCAAGATCCTGTCCACATCCTGGTCTGATCACTTCCCACTTTTACTCCCCTGTAAATCGCTGGCTTCTGCCCATCAGCACTATTCCTGGTGTCTTAACGACTCTCTACTGTCTTTTGACAAGACGATTGGAGCCATCCAGGACTCTATCTCCACTTACTTTGCTGACAATACTGAATCGGCTTCATCCCCCATGATTTTGTGGGAAGCTCACAAAGTCACACTAAGAGAGAGACTTATACAACTTCTATCTCGCAAGAAGAAAGAGAGAGGCTCTCGAATAGCAACCTTTTTCTCAAGTTTTGTACAGTTGGAAACCCAATTTAAGGAGTCCCGCTCTGTCTCTCTGTGTAGGAAGCCACCAGGGTGGAACTAAACCTTCTTCTTAACAATAAGGCAGAAAAACAGCTTAGATGGTCCTGACATAAATACTATTCCTGCGCCAACAAATCAGGCCCGATGCTGGCCAACCTTCTCAAAGTCCATACCCGGTATATCAAACCGATCAGGATATGCTTACCCAATAAAGTCATCACAGCCAACCCCTCCAAAATCGTGGATACTTTTGCTTCAGTTCTGTTTGCATTATATATATTTTTTCAACTACCTACATTCCCATTCTGACTTACATCCTTGGTCAACGGCAGCTTAAATAGTGATGATCCCAAAACCTGGGAAGGACCCTCAGGATCTTTATAACTTTCGACCCATTTCCCTATTAAAGGACAATATTAAAATCCTCAAAAATTTTCTCCAACAGAATTAACTCTTTTTTTTACACCATCTTAACCATAAAAACCAAGGGAGCTTTGTCCCCTTTCGGCAGGGTCTCTGACAAAACTCGCAAAGTCATTCACCTTATCCACTTACTGCAACAAAAAAAAACCCCTGGTATGATTTGACTCTCTCCTGGGAGTATGTGTATTATGTTTTGGATAAATGGGGATTCCCGCCCACCTTTACATCCTGGCTGAGGGCTCTACTGTATATCATGGACCCTCTGTCATGGTTTGCTATCTTTCTCAACAATCTTCCCCTTTCCCAGTCCACAGGGGAACATGCTAGGGGTGTCCTCTTTCCCCTATACTTTTCATTTTGGCCTTAGAGCCCCTGTTACAGCTCATCAGATCTAACCCAGACTTCAAAGGGCTTATGGTTGGTCAACAGTCTTTCAAAGATAGCACATTTGCGGATGACTTGCTTTTGACCCTGACTCAACCACATACTACACTACCTACCCTTTTTTCTATCCTCACCCACTTTTCCAATATCTCTGGCCAAGTAGTAAACAAGGACAAATCATCGGCCCTTAATGTCTCTCTCCCTGAGGTGGAGATCAGTTTATTACAACAAAACTATAACTTCGCCTGGCCCGCTGCCCACTTAATGTCTCGGGATTAATCTCAGCAGATCCTACCACACCCTCTATGAGGCCAATTATATCCCAATTATTAGTTCTCTTAAAACCTTACTCACATCCTGGTCTCACCAACCCCTTTCATGGATTTGCAGAATCAACGCAGTGAAGATGACTATACTTCCAAAGCTCCTATACTTATTCCGCACGCTCCACTTCCCAGTCTCTTCTTATGCCCTAAAGTAATTTCAAAATTATGCTCTACATTTAATCTGGGCTAACAAGAGACCTCAGGTCACCAAACACATCATGCCCATATACAAGAAACAAGAAGGCTTAGGGGTTCCCAACTTCTCCAAGTAGTACTTGGTAGTAGTAGCGGTAGTGGTGTATTTAGGTTTTGTGCTGCGCTAGGCAACACAAAAATTGTCTGCCCCCATGGACACCGACCAACACAACCCCCCCTTCCCCCTCCCACGGAGAGAGTCTGACATTGACCAACAACACTCCTGCCCCCCACCTGGGAGCCTTCCACAACCCCCCCACCCCCCATGGTGATAGAGAGACACTCATCTTCACACCTCCAGACATTCCCAGGAACATGAGCCAGGCTCTACTTATACCATGAAGCAGACCGCGGCCTCTCTTGGTTCCCATGGCGTGTCCCTTCTTTCATCCCTTCTTCTGGGGGCAGGTGCCTTGTTTGCCTTGTGGTAAATACACCCCTGTGTGGCGGCTCAAATCACATCCTTGACCTCCTTATATGCTGCACAGCAAGCCCCTATATGGGTCACCTTGGAAGTGCACCCTTGCTTCCCAGTCTCTCCTTGATTACTTTTATTGCTTCCCCCGAGTTCTAGTCCCACAACTATCAGCCCTCTAATGGTCCACTCATTGTGCATATTGGACTTTAGCAAATACTCCAGTGGTCTAATCTCCCCTCATCTACCACTTCTTGCCCTCTTGGACAACCCTCTGTTTCCTTTTGGCCTTGAGTCCCCCAGCGCCTTCCATTGGTGGGTCTCCCACAAACTTCAGTGTGTCCACTCGTTGCTCACTGGCAGTTCTGTTTACACCTGGGCAGAAATAAGGGACAAATACCAAGCCCCTCAGACTGAACTTTTCCAGTTCTTACAAATTAACCATTGGGTTACTTCAGTGCTCACTGACAAAAATCTGACGACCCAACTGTACCTGTTGGAACATATTTGTCATTGGATGCCCGTCTCCCCCAAACTTATCTCTATTCTTTATTCACAGTTGACTAATTTTCAAAATCCCAACAAACACACTTACATTTCCCGGTGGGAAAGTGACCTTTAAAGCACCAAAGACAAGGGCTGCTGGTCACAGATATGGACAACCCTGACCTCATGCTCTATCAATATTCTTACAATGGAATTTGCCTTTAAAACTGTTACAAGGTAGTACTTGGTCTTGTCTCGTCTAGCATACCTTCATTCATCTGCCAATTGGTACCATCCGATCAGTACCTGTTTCCGAAGCTGCAGTACCTCGGGAGATGTCCTATACATATGGTGGACATGCCTTTTGCTCTCTCGGTTCTGGTCAAAGGTCTTTAAACTCCTACATTCATTATTAGTTTGTGTTGCAGATTACCCAAGTAGTTAGAGAAAGATCACATACTATTTTCAGGGACAGCTAGAGGCTACTGCAGCTAATGATTTCATAAAATGCCTATCTATATATACAAAGTGCACGTTTCTGTCAGTAAATTGTTAATTAATCTGTGTTTAGACAGTTTTACATATATCAGATTAAAACATTTTTGAAAGATTAAGTGTGCCTGGAGATGCAGGAGGCAAAGATAAGTGGAAAAACGCAGAAAGTGTGATACTAAAAACACGTTATGGGTGGAATTAACTGGGTGTTAATTGAAGTATGTTACAAACCCCCAACCCCTCCCCCCTACATTGAAAACAGCAACATTCATTTAATTTATAAATGAAAATCCACATACTAAAAAGACAATAACAAAATAGCAAAAAAGCAAAGAATATACAGTAAATGGCAGTTTTTCATACTGTTTTGTGCAAACACATTTCACCAAGCAATAAGTTCCAAAAACTAAAAACAAAAGCTTCCAATGTCAAAGGAAAAAAACTATAAGCTAAGGCCTGACCACTAGAGATATTATATTGACTGCCTTCAATTCTCTATTAGATGAAAAAGCCCCTAAGCCCCTACAGTATGTGGAGCACTGGGATAAAGATCTTGGTGAAGATACAGATCAGGAGGATTGGAGGCAGATCTGATAAGCTACACTACGTTCCATTGCTCCATAAATTCTATAGAATCCAACTTCAAGTTACTCAGACATTGGTATATGGTCTGGCAAAGTTTTCATCCTTAGTGTCAGGGCTGTGTTTTAAAGGGGGGCAGACTCAAGGTACCCTTTTCCACATATGGTGGACTTGCTCTCATAGTTAGAGGTTTTGGATTGGAGTGGAGTGGAGTAAACCAGATAGTTTACACTCTGCTAGGCAGGGGCATCCTGAAAAAAAAACTAAACAGGTCTTGTTAAATTTGAAGTGTGGGTATTCCCAATGATAAGATGTGTAAGTTTGAATGGGTCTGGAACCCCTGAAGTGAACATTACTTACCTAATGACTATGACCACTCTCTGCTGACCATCTGATCACCTTTGCCCCTTAGCTTTATTATTCTACATGATCTCCAAGTCTACCTCCACCCCCAGTGGACCCTCCACCCTCCACCGATCTTGCCTCCTTATTATGCTTCTATCCTTTACTTTCTGGGGCCAGTAGGGAGCCCCATGAGAGGCTCCTGGCAGAAGAACAGGGCGATAGGCGCCAAGGAGCCTAGTGTAGTAAGAGGGTTCCTTAAGATAGATTTAAAAGCAATACATTTGCACTCACAGATGTGGAGCTACGCTAGACATGTCTCCACAATGGAAGGTCCAAGGCCAAGGTGGATGGATGGATGGGGAGGCTGTATGAACACAGGATTCAGGGCAGCTTGGACACTTTAACATCTGTTGTCACTGATGCTGTAGAGCCTCTGGGTCCGGGATCACTGATGACTGGAAACCGCCATCAGAAAGAGTCTTCCTCACCACAATACACCACCGTGAGGCTTGATAAACCTAGGAAAACGTTTTGAAAGAGCAATATACTTTCTTCATTGGCTTGTGGTGATTTCCAGTTATCAGTGATTCTGGTTCCAGTAGCTGGTTCCAGCGATGGCAGTGGTTACAGCTTCCAAGCAGTCTGCATCCTGTGTTCATACAGCCACCCATTCTATCCATCCACCTTGGTCCTGGACTTTCCAATATGTAGACATGCCTAGCCTAGCTCCATGTCTCTGAGTTCATATTAATTGCTTTTAAATTAATCTTTAGAAACCCAACTTACTACACTAGGTCCCTTGGCTCCTCTCTCCTGTGTTCTACTGTCTTTCAGCTGATCAGTTCCCCAAGCCAGTTTAGAAGAAGGCAGCCTAGTGTTAGCAAATTTTAACATTAACTGCAGTGCTTTTAAAATGCAGTGAGTATTTTTAAAAAATGCATAGTACATGCAATACAGCCATTCTGCATGAAGCTGGTTGTTAAGGATGCCATCAGGTGCAGTCCCTTAACAACCGGCTATTCATTGGTTGTTAAGGATACCGGTATGTAATTGTTAAGGAGCTGGAACCTACCACTGGAGGGGAGGAGGAGGAGAGACAGCTGGAGTGGGTCAGCCTGGAGCAGCAGCTATAAGGAGAGGAGGGGGGCAGCCAGACAGGAGGAGATGGGTGCAAGAATGTACAACTCCGATGCTGTCCTGGGTGGGAATAGGGAGAGTGCTTTTTTCTACCTATCTGCTGGCTCCTTAACAATCAGCTATTCACAGTATGCAAAATTTTGGCACGTGACCCCAAAAATGAACCTAAAAACACACCCTTGTGCTTCTTTGGTGCATTTTTGGTGAGGTTCCCATTGATTTCAATGAAAGGTACATCTTTGGTGTGCTTGTGTGTGTAGAATGTCATTTTCTGTTACATTTGAGTGTGGGTGGGACAGAAGGGGCCTCATGATCTTCTATTGCTCAGGGACCTTATGAGTTGCAAAACAGCCCCTGGTTCTAACTCAGTAAATTGCTTCAAAAAAGGGTTGGATTTTTTTATGCATGAAATATGAATGCCCTCTAATATTTGTAAGAAAAACAATATAGACTGTTGATCCAGCAAGCTATCTGATTGGGGAACAGGAAGACATTTTCTCTTTTGAAGTCAATTTGATCTTCCTTTATAAAGGTTTCTTGCTTTCCTCTGAATCAAATGCAGGTAAAGATTCTGAGAATTCAAATATGTTTCATTAATTTATTTATTTGATAAAGTGAATTAAAGTGTATATACTATATATACAGTAGTCATTTTTAAAAAAAAATTTGGGCAGAGTACAGATAGGTTATTTTGTTTGCTGTCTGTGGCCCTCTAGTTAGACTTCTCTTCACTGGAACAGATTTAGCTTTTCTTGCTCAGATGAATGCCATTGTTTAATACACCTTAAAAATACTACCCCTTTTTTTAGTGTTCTTTGCCACAAGAATTTGATTATATTCAATAGTATACAGTATAGAGCACAACTGCAATTACTCTGTGATCGATGAATAAATAAAATAAAACAATGTGCGCTATCAAACTTGTGAATGAGCTAATAAAATAGAGCCACTGCAATAACACTTAAAAGGTGATCCCACACTTAAAACATAAAACATATATAAATAGTGAGTACACCGAATTACCTCTTCTGTATCAGCTATTGAAATTGAATATTCTCCTGCCCAAATCCTTCTTCACCATACCCCGCTCTCCAAACACATTTACACTAAATCCCTAGCTATGCACATGGTCACAGCGGCTAAACTCTGCCTATCAGTACTTTGGAGATCCACCCACCCACATTGAAAGATTGGTTTTTGCGCATTGATAAATTGCGGAAATGGAAGAATGGATTGCCTCCTCTTTAGACAATCCTATCAAATTCTCTTACACATGGTCCTGTTGGACATATTTCCGCATGACTTCTGAATTCCGGTCTACCCTGAGTCTGGCTGACTGACTGTTCTTGAATACTTCCTAGGCCCTGCCATTCCTAGTGAACCCTGTCTGCTTTATGTTCCCTGACAAGTGCATATAGGACCCCTGATACTGCAGTCCCGCACCGCCGGGAACATCACCCATACCGATTTATGCCCACTTACACTCTCACCTATCCCCTTTTGAGGACTCCCTCTTACACTGGCTCATATTTCCCGACAGTGTTCAGTGAAGGTACCCTACTCACCCCTCTACCTCCCCCCCTCCCTTTTTTTTTCCTCTCTTCCTCTGTCTGGGGAACTGAGACCAGTTGTGCCTTCCAATATCATTCACCATTTATAATGTTCTGGTTATGCTATAATATATGCTATCTATTGCATTGACTATGTCATCTACTGTATGCATGTTTGCTTCACGTGATGCTTGTATCCGCTGTATGCTCTGAGTTATTCAATAAATATTATGGAAAAGAAAATAAATAAATAGTGTTGCGCTAACTCATATATAAATAATAGTCCATAAAAAGTTCAAATGCAATAGTTCAATCAAAATATGAAATATAAATTAGAAAATATATAAAGTGCTTGAATGGTGAAAAATCAATAAAGTGCTTGAATGGTGAAAAATCAATACGAAGTGCTCCGGATAAATGAAGCCTTTTAAAAAAACACAGTGCTCCACCTTGACTTAGTGTTCCTCCACCTAAAAATATATAGATGGCTGCTCACCTCATACCATGGACCTATAATACAGGTCAACCAAGCATGGTAATTCCAAAAAGATGCTCTAGATGGCAGCAGAGAGCTGATGACAGGCACCTCTTCAATGACCATATATATGGGACTCTTCTCAGCTTAACTCCACATACAGAAAGAACAGAGGACACCTCCCATAGTGTAATACTGTTAAATTTCACATAAAAATATTCCAGAGTATCACTTACATGATGGAAGCAGTAACAGATCGATTTAAAATTTAAAACTCCATAAAAAGCCGGCAATGACTTCACTAGGCTTCACCCCACGTGTTACACCACCATCCACATGGCTTCATCAGGGGCCATTTTTCACCATTCAAGCACTTTATTGATTTTTCACCATTCAAGAACTTTATACATTTGAACTTGTTATGGACTATTATTTATATATGAGTTAGCAGGACTCTGTGTTGTCCAAAATCTCTTTCTTCCACATCTGCAGTAAGCACTGTTTTGCTTGAAAATAGCAGGTCCAGCAGAACATTAGCCCTAGTTGGGGCTTCCACCATTTAACTCCTTTAATTGTCCTGCATGAAACTGAAGAAATTATGATCCTTTGTCGAGTGTGCAGTTCCATCTGTTCAATCCATATCAGGATAGCTGAAGTTCCTCATGATTATAACATTACCCTGCCTTCCCATTTTTAAATGTGAAAGGAGATGGATCTCCCCCCATGCTTGAGATTAGTTAGCCTATAGCATACACCCACAATTAATCTACTATTTGTTTTATCCTTTTAAATAAAATGACTCCACCTTGTCACTGGCCCCACTGGTGATGTTATCTCTCTTATTCACTATCAAATTGCTCTTGACATACAGGT
Source organism: Staurois parvus (assembly GCF_062004578.1). NCBI lineage: Eukaryota > Metazoa > Chordata > Amphibia > Anura > Ranidae > Staurois > Staurois parvus. The sequence goes on from NW_028318000.1 coordinate 3,012,778, forward strand.
AAACCCCTCCCATTTTTCTACCTTCCTTATCCCCCCAAACCCTTACATTGTCACAAGCCAGTCATTTGAGCTGTCTAACAGGTTTCTGATATTCTCACAAAGTCCAAATCCTCGAGTATCAGCGGTTCTAGTTCTTTTATTTTATTAACAAGACTTCTAGCATTTGTGTACATACCTTTTCATTTTGTATAAATGTATATTCTTGTATACTTTCTCATTCTCCTGATGACATCATATGACAAAACATGTAGAGCGGGGTTTGTTAGTGCTACACTTATTCTCTGAGAAGGAATTGCTTTTTGCTGGGATTTAAAGTGCCATACACATGTTTTTTATGTAAGTGTAATTTTAAATGTTTATTACCTAATAAATACGGTGTTACACTATGGAAGTTTCCTTATGATGTTTTTACAGTGGTGGAGGAGTACTGTGGAGGTTCTGGAGGAGTTTTGTCACAAACAATCGATCTAGAGGTGTTTCCACTATGGAGTCTGTCATCAGTATATAGAGGTGTCAACACCACACAGACGGCCAATTTCCTGCAGGAGAGCGCTGCAACATCTTATGCGATATTTGACCTACCATTCCAGTTGGTCAGTTATCTGTGGTAAGTGGGGCTCTGGAGAGGGAGCACTAATTGCAGCACTACGCACAGAGAATTGCTATGGATAAGATTTACTACTGTATCACTTAACCTCCCTGGTGGTATTCCTGAGTGTAGCTCGGGGTTAATTATCAGTGCCAAAAGTGGTAACTCTGAGCTACACTCGGTATTACCCTGCAGCGTTGCTCCGGGATCCCTGTTTCACTCACCTTGTTCTTCGCTCCCGCGATGTCCCTCCTGCAGCATCCCTCACCATCTCCTCCGGCCGATGCCGGTATCCGTCTACCGAGTTCCAATCCCTGCGAGTGTCAGGACGTACGGGACAAACGGGGGCTGGAACCGGCAGGAAATTTTAAAATGTTAAAAAGGACATTCACTAAATACACTAAAATCACATAGTAAAACATTACTGTATCAAAGCATTTCACATACATTTTGTCTCTACTGCTTTGTCCTGTGTCCTGCCTGCATTTTTACCGTTCTTTCTGCCTTGAAACTGAGAAAAGTCCATGACGCCCAAAAGAGTCCCTTTATGTCAAAAGCGGTTTTAGACCAGCTATAAAATAGTGATAGTAAATCAGAACCACTTGCAGAATTGAGTGATAATGATTCGTGGGGAAATTCGTCATCAGTCACTAAAAATGATTTTGCGACTAAGCTCAGTGATGTGCGAACTTGGCGCTATAATTCAAATTTCAGTGTTTTTGGTTTGATTATATTATTGAATTAAATTTATTATTATTAAAATAGTATTTTTTTATTATTATTTATTATAGTATCATTTATGATTTTGCGTTTCAAATTTGATCATACCTGGGATGATTACTAGACTCTTGTTCGGACAGATTTCAGTGAGTTATTCCTAAAAATTACAGGCTTACAATAAGAAAACAACATATTTCCATGCAAAAAAATGTACCACTTTGAGCACAGAAATATGGACTTAATCAGACCGCTAGGGAGGTTAGTATCCACACTGGATGCGGATGGGGGTTTCTTTGGGGCTTTCATTTTTTTTAAACTTTAAAATGTTTGCACAATTATTGGGACTTTTATATATATATATACATATATAAATATTGCTTTATACAATTTCACTGTATACACAGTTTCATCGCATTGTATATGTTCTATTTCTTAGCACTATTGTCGTTTAAGCACCTTGTATCCTTGTATTTACTTATTGGTTTATTTGGGATTTAGTCACTGGGGAGGCGGGATACAATTGTCAGCCCACGGGGCATTATAGCACATGCACATTTGTGGGGAGCCTTTATGTAGTATGGAGTTCATTAATTTGTTTAATTAATTATTTAAAGTAGTTTTTGGGAGAGGCAGTGCAGAAATGTTTATGTTTACATTTAGATTCAGCAAGTCCACTAGCATTAGTCTTGGATACTTTAGTTTCTCTACCATCTACCACCCAACAATCTCTCCATTTGATCCTCAATCTGTCAAACCTGAGCACCAAGAAAACAACATACTGTCTGGTGATCATGGTCTATGTGAAAGAATGTCCTATTTATCCTTTTAATAATCAAGTCCCCTACTGACAGTATATGTGTATCTTTCTTGTACCCCTGCCCATGTCCGTACTAGAGTAACCATTTCACTAGCAGTTAGGGGAGGTATTCTGCTCCAGCAATGCCACTCCTGAGTTGGTATCTAATGCATCTCATGATATCTCGTTACATCATGCAACTGGACATATTTTTTGGGATGCGCCAACTAACCCCTGGTAACACTTTCACCTCTACCCTGTCTTCTAGCTGTAACTCTGGGGAGTAGGGATGTAGTATGGAATGCCCTGGGACACTCAAACTTTTGTGATTTTGATGATGTTTCAGCCTTTCATTATGGATCGATGATTTCACCTGGCTGGCAGATATTGATATCTTTGGTTGAGGGGTCCCCTCTATCTATGTCTGAATCAGATGCTCGTGTCATTTCATTGGCCTTATATGAAGTCACTAATATCACCAACTGGTAAATGCTAATAATGTTTGTGTCATTTCATTTTTTTTTTAAATAAATATTTTATTAATTTTTAATATACCACATTACACCATTAAAATTTCAAAATATTCAACATTACACAATTCCTTTATACCTCTTCAGTCTAAAGAAAAAGCCCACCCACCCATTCCCACCCCCTTTTCCCCATTCTGCTCTCTTCCCTCTCAAGGCACACTTCTCTTTCTTCCTTTCTTATCTCCTCTCTATTTTTCTCTAAATTGCTCTTTGAGCTTATCCCATTTCACCCACCTTTCTCTCAATCTCTCCATTCTATCTTCTTCCTGATGGTAGAATTCCTTCATCTTGTATACATAGTCAAACCTACTTATCCAATATTTTCTTTTTGGTATTTCCTGCTTTTGCCAGAATTTAGATATCAACCCCTTTTCCGCATTTATCAGATGAAATGCCAACAAGATCTTATATTTATCTACTGTAGTCTCAGTTTTATGGAATAAGCATGTGCCTGGATCTTTCGGGACCTCAACCCCCGTTATCTCCTGAATTAGATTAATTATTTCTCCGCAATACTCCTGAATTTTGGAACACTCCCACCATATGTCAGGGACCACGGCTCCAGGGTCCGCGATCGCGGCTCCGTCCCTCGCGCATGCGCAGTGGCGGCGGATCGCGCCGGGACACGGGCACTAGGTCCCGGCGAGCCGCGGCTGACAGGACGCCGCGCATGCGCAGTAGGAGCCGCGGGCGCGCCTCAGGCGTCCAATGACAGCCGGGGGCGCGTCCTAGCCGGCCAATGACAGTGCAGGGCGCACTATTTAAAGATGCCCTGCACTGTCACAAATTGCCGCAAGGTCTTCTGTGATCCTGAGTTCCTGCACCTATCCTGTGACCCTGATTGACCCTGACTATTCTGCCTGCTCCTGCGTTTGACCCGGATTGTCCTGACTACTCTTCCTGCTCCTGCGTTTGACCCGGATTGTCCTGACTATTCTGCCTGCTCCTGCGTTTGACCCGGATTGCCCTGACCATTCTACGGATTGACTTCCCTGCTGACCCTGCGTGTGACCCGACTACTCTCGCCTACCGATTCTGTACCCCGCTTACCCTCACGGGCCCATCCGTTACTACCCTGCTGGGGCCGCCATCCTCTTCATATCTGGCTCTCCCGGTACCTGTCCCCAAGGGTCTCCTCAGCCACTGGCGGGCCTGCTCGGAGGTCGTGACCTGGCCCGGGACTGTTTCAAGTCCATCCCCACCATCAGGGGCTCTGGTGAAAGCACAGCCCGGGCTTAGACCCCACGCTCTGAGTAGGTCTGTCAGTTGGCAGCCTGAGGCACCACCTGGCGGATCATAACACCATATATGTGCCCTTGTGCCTTTCTTCCCACATCCTCTCCAACATAAAGGTGATTTATCTATTTGTTGCTTATGTGCCACACTTGGTGAATATACCACCTAGCCAAATACTTGTAATTCATTTCCACCACCCTCATGTCTACTGCTCCGTGTACTAATCTTAATATATTCTTTTTCTGTTGCTCGTCGAATGTTATTTCAAGTTCCCTTTCCCGTTTCTCCATTGACAAAGGCTGGACAACCCCCATCATTTCGGTAAGAATTTTCTAAATCCGGGAAGTACCATGTTTCCATGTTTTATTTGTATTAAAAAGTTGTAAAGTTGTTCTAAAAAATTTAAATCCGCCATTGGTCTTAAGGGCTTAGGGAGTGAAATAACAAAATGTTTTAGCTGGAGATATCTCCACTCATTTAATGAGGAAAACAACTCCTCCTTTTTTTTTAACTCCTGAAAGGAGCACATTTTCCCCCCATCCATTATGTCCTTTAACTGTGTGTTCCCTTTTCTTATCCATTTACCTGAGATGTCCTCAGTCCCTGGAGGGAAGAAATCTGTTTCTACCAATAGCAACAGCATAGAATTGAACTCCCAACCCATTTGTTTATGAATCATATCCCATACCATAATTGTATTTCGTGTATAAGTTCTTGTACTTTCTCCTAATATATGATATTGATGTGGAATCCACACCACCTTATCCAATTGTGCCCCACTGAATGTGTTTTTTATCTTCACCCAACGTTTTCTTAGTGCATTATATGTCCAATCAAAAATACATGAAAGTAACACTGAATAATAATATCTCTTAAAATCAGGCACAATTAGACCCACCCTTATCCTTGTCCCTACATAACACTTCATAGCTTATTGTTGGTTTATTATTTCCCCAAATATATCTCTATATAATTTTTTTAATTATTTTAAAATAGGCTTCCAGGAGTTGTATAGGCAACATATGGAATTCATATAGGATTTTTAGGACGATTATAATTTTTATCAAATTTATTCGTCCTATCCAAGAAGATTGTCTTACCTATAATCTTCTCAGTTCCTCTTTTATCTCGTTTATTAGTGGGATATAATTTATTTTATATAAGTTTTTTAAGGGCGAGGTCAATTTAATCCTCAGGTATTTTTATTCTCTTTCCCTCCATAAGAAGGGAAATTCTCTTTGCAATTTTTTTTCCTTTATCTGGACGTTAATATTTAATATCTTTGATTTTACCGGGTTAATTTTTCGATTTGACGTCTCTCCATAATATTTAATTAATTTCATTAAATTAGGTACTGTCAACCTAGGGTTAGCCACATAGAACAGCATATCATCCGCATACGCTGCCACTTTGTATTCTATCTCCCCTATCCAGACCCCTTTTATATCTATACTGTTTCTTACTGTTGCTAGGAGGGGTTCTACGGATAGAACAAACAACAGAGGTGAAAGCAGATACCCTTGTCTTGTCCCGTGATACATCCTGAAAAACTCTGATAGCAAACTATTGACCTTTACTGCAGCTGAAGGTTGGTTATAGAGCTTTCCTATCCACTCTCTCATCTTGGGCCCAATTCCCAGAATCTCCATGTCTAATATAAAGCCCCAATCTACCCTATCAAAAGCTTTCTCTGCATCAATTGACAAGACCAGTACAGGGGTTTTTCTCTCTTACTTTTCTGTATCAGGAGTAATGATCTTAACCCATTATCTCTTCCCTCCCTCCCAGGGACAAATCCCACTTTATCCAAATGAACCCACTCTGACATTAGTTCATTCAATATAGTTGCTAGGACCTTTGTGAATAATTTAGTATCTGTATTTAACAGCCGATAACTAGCACATTGGGTCCCATCTTTCCCCTCTTTATGTATGGGTGTGATATATGCTTGACTCCTCCCTTATCTCCATCCCTTCTCCTAATGCATTCATATATACCCTCAATATATATTCCTGGTGATCTTAGGCAGATGGTGGTCCAACTGTCTCTTCCTTTATGAGCTGTTTTTACACCAGCTGGACATGTCTTCATACGATTGTAAGTTTTTCAACAATTTGAAACATATGCATATATGGATCTGTTGTGTTTTGTACTTTTTTATAAATTTGAAATACACATTTTTGTACGTTTATAATATTGTTGTGTACATTATTGATGTGTCACCATTATGTTACAGAACTACTATACCTAATTTTTCCCCTGAGGAAGGAACATGTTGGGAGTTATGGGAAGAACACAGCACTGTCAATCAAGACATTTGTCTACATCGGTGTATTTGTAATCCATAACGGGTATATGTTTGTTAATCTAGCTGCTTTATCATACTTGTTGAACATTTACCAGTTTTTATTGGCCATGTGGCCACAAACTTTGAATAAAAATTGACAATTGGTCTTTTAATATGTTTTGTGTTATTTACCCTTCTGCCTTTAACATCCCACAGGGTTCTCCTAGATTATAGGTTTTTTTCTATTACTCTAAGAATAAATGCTTTATTCTATGTACACTAGACATGGTTTGTCATGACAACATGGGTGCAAGTGATGTAAACCAGAGCCATATCAACTAAACAAAGTGCAAATGCATTTGGAAAACAGGTATTGGATGGAATATTTTGGGCGCATAGAAAAAATAAACTTATAAAACCATCCAAAAATGTATTGACACAAATGTTAAAATTGACCAATAAGGTCAAACACAGATAGTTAAGAGATTATTGGTACAGAAAAGAACACCAACATATTCCCAACATATTTGAACTTCAGACAGGTATGTCTTCCTCAGGGGAATACTGAAATAGTCAACTAAAAGACCAATATGAAATGTTAAATGAAATGGACATGTTCACCTGTGCACATTCTTAATGTACACCAGGATCAGCACAAGGGATGCCAAAGAGGCAGCATGAAGCTATTAATGCAGAGTATGGTACTCCAATGTGTAGATGTGATATAGTAGTAATAGTATGTGGGAAGAAGAACCCCACTCACTAAATGCAATCAAAACAATTGCTCCACCAACAGCCTGGTCCAGAATATTGTGTGCAAAATAAAGGGAGCAATTGTTGTAAGTGGAGCAATTGTTTTTGATTGAGCGTTTAGTGAGTGGGGTTCCTTTTGCATGTATATTATTTCTACTATATTAAGTCTTCACATTTGGGTCCCTTACTGTGCATAACAGCTTCATGCAGCCTTTTTGGCATCCCTTGTACTGATCCAAGTGTACGCTATTAATTTGCAATGCTAAGAGTGTCCATTTCATTTAACACTATGGATATATTGGGCTTTTAGTCCATCAACTCAATAATCCCTGAGGAAGACTTACATGTATGAAGTTGAAACGCATTGGGAATATGTTAGTGGTGCTCATTTCTGTACCAATAATCCTTTAACTATCTGTGTGTGACCTTATTAGTACATTTTAACATTTCTGTCAATACAATTTTAGAGGATTTTATAAGCATATTTTTTCTTTGTTACTAAAAAATCCCATCCAATGTTTCATATGTGTTTTCCAAAAGTAATTAGGTATGTGGCACTTGTATTGGAATAGGTGTGGTTTGAAAAAATAATTTAAAGTGTAAATCCATGCAGGTCCGTAAACAATAGGACAAAAGTAAACACATAACCCAGTAGTCAGGGCAATACATTTTCAAACAACTTTTTTTTCATGTTACATGAACGTTTTTTCATGTAAAATTTACTTTTCCATTTAAACAACTTTTTCATAACTGTTCTCTTTCACAAAGGCCCTTTAAGTCAAAATACTGACATTTTATCCCATAATTTTAATTATTAAGATACTATAATTATATTCAAATTAAACATGCTTACATATGCATTGAAGTTTTTCTCAAATTTAGTTTAAGAAGCAAGATACATCTCTATTTAAAGTTCAAGGGATGATTTTGAAAAACAAAACCTGATGTAATTTTATGCTGTATAATATAATCCACTTGTTAAGACTTTGCTGTAATTAGGTTGGTGTTTAGATTTTACTTTCTTTCTTACACCGAGTACATTGTGTCACTTCACATATTTGACCTTGGAAAGGACAAGAAGAGTATTACACTAATGAAAGCTACTATTCAGCAGCATTATCAGTGGCATGGATCTAGATTAGTTTGCATCATACACTATGTTTTAATTTTGGTATGTAGAGACTCTTGCCCTGTTTTTTTCCCTTTGATGTTATGGTGTTAGATCTATCACTCCAAGGCTTGTTTCATTTAGCTGCTTAAAAATAAATAAATAAAAACAACAAAACAATCAAGATATACCCACAATGATATTGAAGCTCTTGGTTTGTGAAAAACCATTCTATTTATGTATAAGCAACACGTATGATAATGGATGATTTCATGGTTTTGTTGCATTATAAAAAATGTAAACCACACAAAGAGATGAAGGTAGGAAAGCTTCTGATGACTGGGCTACCTTGCTGAATATTGTTGTAAAGACCATACACTTCCAACAGTGTTCAATTCATAATTCCTCATTGAAAATCTACACATGAAACAGGAATTGCTTCTACTGATATCCGTCAGCTAAAGAGATCATTTTCCTGAGGCTAAAAAACTCCCCTGCATCAGACAACTAGATACAGTTTACTTTTCAATCAGCATACAGTATATTGGTAATACTGCGAGGTCTACCTTCATGCAACAATAATACCACTATGCACTATGACTTTAATAAAGCTGAACACAAGGTAATCGGCTAAATTCAAAATTGTATATACATATATGTAGAGTCTTATACATAAAATAATAATAATAATTCTATTTAGGCATTTTATATTGCAAGGACCCCTTTCAGATAGCATTGTCTTGTTAGTGATTTTTTCCCACTGTATTTGAACAATACAGATTGATCGCTGACCCTCCTGTTGCCTGCTGACTGAACAATGAAATAGCATCAGTACACTATTAAGGGCTCCATCAGCTCTTCCCTCCTAATGTTTAGCTGGCCATGCAAGGTTAGATTTTTATTTGGACATTCCTGAAATATCGCTTGTCAGAAAATATTTTCTTTCCATCAATAAGTCAAATAATTTTGTTTGCATCAAACAGTTTTCTTTACAATATGTACAATTTTTCCCTAAACAAAAAACATATTCACAGACAGAGTTTTATTCATTCAAGAAATTTTTTTTGTCTCACTTATTCGAATTTTCTCATCACTACATTTGAAACTGAACATTGATTTGACCCCAGTGACTATTAGAAAATCAGAAAAACTTTAAACAAAAATTCTAGAATGAAATTGTACTGGTGTATGGCCAGTTTTAGACTGATAGAACCGAGCATTGCAGTATAGCTCCATATAAATACTTTTTGTTGGGGAGCAGCTCATATGATAATGCTTAAAGCGATTCTAAAGGTTATTTTTTTTTGGGGGGGGATAACAAATATGCTATACTTACCTACTGTGTGCAGTGGTTTTGCACAGAGCAGCCTGGATCCTCCTCTTCTCAGGTCCCCCACAGGATCTCCTGGCCCCTCCCTCCTGTCAGGTGCCTCCACAGCGGGTAGCTTGCTATGGGGGTCCCCGCTGCTACGTATGTCCTTTCATACAAGGAGCTGTGGTTTGGCCCTGACATTTATCTCTCTGTCTCAGCAAATGAGGAGGCAGAGACCCGGGGCAGCCAAGGCATTGTCATTCACATCGCTGGATCATGATGAGGCTCAGGTAGGTATTGAGGGGGCTGGGAGCACTGCTGCACACATAAGGTTTTTTACTTTCATGCATAGAATAAACCTTGAGCCTTTACAACCATTTAAAGTGAAAACACTAAAATGTTTCTGGGATGCCCTAAACCCACCTGTGAAGTGGCTCATCTGTACAATGTACAGTATACAATGTGCTACAGCAAAGTGACATTTACAAAAAAAAAATACAAAAACATAATATTTAAAGGATAAGTTTACCATTTGTAACATGTTCAGGGTGTAACATGGAATATGTTACAGATGCACCAGTCCAACCCCCTCCCCCCCCCCCCGGTCCCTCTTTTGACAGTTGGGAGGATATTCTCCCCCTGTAGCTGACACAAACTAAAAAGTAATATTTAAAGGATAAGTTCACCATTTGTAACATGTTCAGGGCATAACATATGGAACTTGTTACAGATGCACCAGCCCTTACCTCTCCCCCCCCCCCCCCCATGTAGCTGTCACAAACTAATGTTCTGTTAATGGGAAAAACGACAAGTCCCAACAGCTTTTGCAACTGTCAGCTACCAGAGCTCTGTTGATCACTCTAGGTATTTCATTGAGCTTCCTGTCAGAGTGTAACTGCCTGCCTGTATCGGAGGTATGGGTAGACAGATACACAGACAGTGTGCAGGACCTTGGCATTACACGCATGATCTGCTGATCATGTGTGCAATGTTTTACAGGTCCCTAACAAGAAAAAAATAATAAATGCCAATTTTTTTAACTGCAAAAACCTGCATTTTTTATTTTTCTGTAAATGTGAAATTATACTTTAAATTGCGGATAAATTAAATGTCACTGCCATCTTGTTCTTCTTTGTAAAAAAACAGCATGGGTCCCCCAAAATGCATACTTTTTTGTGGGGAACCTTTGTTGCTTTTCACCAAAAAAATCCAAAATTGTTTCTTACAGAAAACACACAAGTAAATAAATATACCACACACTTTAAAAAAAGCCTCACAATGCAAATCCATCATCAGTCACATCATAGAACACTGCAAATTCTTGCCAAATACTGTGAACAAAACCAGCCAATGAAATGTAAGAGAATGTGCTGACCCACCAACATATCGACTCCCTGACTTTCAGCTGAATGGGCCAGGCTGGGATACATCAGAAGCCCGCTGGCTTCCTAGCAACAAACCGACATGTGAAGCTGTCACATTTAGCAATAGTAATAATTAGTAATAATTCTACTGCTAAATATATTACTTCATGATGCAGCAAGAGGTTTGACTTGATGGGTGGGCAAACACCCCATTTCATTCACCTGTTCACTGAGCAGGCAAAGTTTGGACTGAACTCTACTTTGGTCAGAACCTGAACCTCATCCCTAGAGTTTATATAGTTCTATGAACATTCAAAACACATTAAAAAAGTGAAAATGTATTATTCACCTATAGTGCAATAGAAAAATGAAAAAATCATATATAAAAGGTGGTAATTTTATTACTCCACCCAAAGCTAAAAATACTCATAAATGACTGAAAAATATACACATATATTGTAAATCCATCACCACAATTTATTACATATCTTCCTCTGCAATGGATCAGTGATGAGCGTGTAATGCAACCTGGACAAAAAGCTCATCCAATAATATTGACACTTTATTTTAGGATCTAAGATCTAAATTTACTCAAGGATATACCCTTAAGAAGGATGCTAATATATACACAGCTCCAATATGTTAATGGCACAGGGAAGAAATGGAAACTATCATTGTGTAATAATTATAATATTATTATTATTATAAAAAGATTTAAAACCAATACACGTGGGTAGTGCACAAAGCACTATGGTTAGCTCATTCTTACATTTTTCATCAAAAGTTCCTGACAAACTCTTCTGACAAAATGTGCTGGGAAGGACTAACACTTTTGTGGTATCATGTAGTAATGTAAATATAGAGGTCTCTTGAATACTATTTACAGCTGTTTATGTACAAAACTCTCTATATTCAGATTTAATCAAACACCTTATTTAAACTAGTCACACTCACTTTTGATATTAATGCTATGTGTACCACTACTGTATAACCCTGGTAAACATTTACCCTGGTTGATATTTCTGCCGCAGTTCAATATAGTATAAACAGGGCCCTAAATCAATAACCAATTCCCTGATAACACTTCCAAGACCTGTTATCTGAAAATTCTAAAAATGTTCGTCTATCAGCTAATACCACTCAAGTGTGTCAGGAAGAAAGTAGCGTTACTGTATGTTATTGTAGTTCTGTTTTTCTGTGTATAGATATGTAGTGTTTGGATCAGGTATTTTAAAATGCTTCATGAAGTTACTGAATTTCTAATACTTGCACACCTAAATCTAAGCCAACAAAGGGCATCACTTAAAGTGTTACTAAACCCAGGACACTGCATTCACTCTATCTGGTCTCCCACAGTACACAGAACATGGAAGTGCAATTATTTTAGAAAATATAAACTGCTAAATACCTTTTCTCATCAGCAGTTAGAGCAGTCTTGTGACTTCAGCAGAGCACTGGTTAAAGCTTGTAGAAGAAGTTTTTTTTCTGCTCTAGGAAGATGCAGAACCCCTGACCTCTTTCTTGACAGTGCTGATTGGGCCTGTGCTAATAAAAAAAAAAACTCTAGCAATATACACTAAACTGAGCATGTGCAGAATGGCTATGGTTCAGTCTGTCTTATCTGGAGATAAGACGTTGACATTTGAACAAGAGGAGGATCAGAGAAGTTATGATCAAATGGCTTTTTTACACAATGCAGAGAACTAACCCCTTAGGTTCCACAGTGAGTATAACAAGCATGCTTTACTGCATATACAGAATGATTTTACTGTTGTGGTTTTAGTAACACTTTAAGAGTTACTAAAGCTGGTTCACTCAGAATCTCGTGCAGCTGTGCATGGTAGCTAATCAGATTCTAACCTCAGCTCGTTCAATTAAGCTTTAGCAATAAAACTTGTAAGCTGATTGATTTCCATGCAGAAGTGCATGAGATTCTGAGTGAACCAGCTTTAGTAAATAAACCCCACCATTCCTTGTTCCACACTGTGTATCTCCATTAAGACAATGCAGATACACAGGGTGGAAGAAGGCAGTCTGGAGGAATGGCTTTGCATTCTCATGTCAGAGCTGCTCTCTTGATGACCGATGATATGTGAAGATTAGTAGAAGGATATTTAAGAATCAGCAAAGGTGTAGAAAGTACAGTTCCACAAAATCATGGAAGCAGTTATATCCTTGTACTGCAGGTCCTCAGGTACAGCTTCCTCTCCAGCAGTAACAGTGATCAGCACAGTAATAACATTACTAAATTGTATATTAAATCTTGTGAGACTAGCAGTCAGAGTGCCTTGGATCTCACATTAAAGATGTACAACTCACAAGGCATCCTGGAATACATTTTTGGAGGAAGGAACTTTCCTTTTATCAGCCTCAGAAGGTGACAATTATTTTAGTAAATATAAACTGCTAAACACCTTTTCTCATCAGCAGTCAGAGCAGTCTTGTGACTATGCAAAGTAGTCTAGCACCGGTCCTGTGTGTACTATTTAAATAAAGGTTTCACTGCGCTGTGCAGCTCTTTTTGCACTCTTGTTTGCCCTCCTCTGATACAGAGTGTCCATTGGATTCCCAGTCCAGCTTCAAGTGGCAGCAAGGGCACAAAGCAAGTGACTTCTATCTTATGTTTAGCACACAATTATACCTCTGGGATGATCTTAATTGATATGCTTTGATTTAAATACAGAATATATATACAATATGATGTGATACACAATCATTTTATACTTTGCTGCATTTGCAGTTTTTTAAAAAAGGTGTTTCATACACTGAAAGTTTGTTTTACAACTGGAGAAATTTTAGAAACTTACAATTTAAATTGTTAGACAAGGAGATCTACTTCTTCTAGTGTATTTAACACTACCCTTTCCCCAGATTGACAATTCTGCTGTCCAAAAAATGTTACTCCACCATAAAACAGGAAGTGTGTTAAGTGTGTTACTGACCAGATTAGCAGGTGAAAATAACCCCCCCTCCCCCCCAAAAAAAAGAAATAGAATGCAGCTACCACATTTAAAGTGGTTGTAAAGTCTTGCATTTTATTTAAATACATTTTACCTGCAGACAGAGCCCTTGAGTGCTACGCTGACTTGTCTCTAGGTACCTGATCTTGAATGGCCAGGCCAGATATGATGTCCCTTTTATGCATAAGTACACAAGTCACATCGCCACGGCACAGAAAGCGACCATTAGCCTGGGTTCACGCTGATGTGGTGCAGAATTCACAACGGTTCTGTGCGAACTCCGCGCTGCATCACAATCGCACACTGTTCACGAGGGTGTTTATGTTAACAACACCCCAAAATCAGTCTGTAAAACATGGTACGATGTGCAGAATCGGATTGCATAGGTCTGAATACCCATGCGGTCCGATTCTAGTGTGCACCAAAAAAAGGGTCCTGCACCTTTTTGGTGCGGATACGGTGCGATTTAAGCCTTACAAAATGTATGGCTCAAATTGCACAGCACAGAATTTGCATGTGATTTGCATAGGAATGTGGTGCGGTTCCTGTGCAAATCACATGCGATATGCTACAACGCACAAGTGTGAATCCTGGCTAAATGTGGTGTGAGCTGCTCATGTACGACTCAGATCATGTTACCCGCTAACAGGCAGGGAGGACATTTATGACAGAAGAGGACTCTAGGTTATCTTCTGTTATAAAAACCCTGCTTGGCAGAGGATTTTAGATTTCAAGACTTTACTACCACTTTAAGGACTGATATACTGAAAAATATAAACACTTTGTTTTGGGGTTTATTACCACTTTAAGGCACAGGGTTGCATAGGCATGGAAAAAAAACTGCTATTTGTCAGGAGGAATAAAAGAAATGATTTTCAGGATGTTGTTTTGGGTTACAGCGATTGTAAACCCTCACCTTGTAAAACAAGCCATTTAATTTAAAATAGAAATGAAAGTCAAAACATTTGTGTAAAGATTCAAAAAACATTATAAATACCATTTTCCATTGTTATATATGATCACATTCCCTCTGTTCTCAGCTGCATAAAAGCTGGGGGAGGAAAAACAACGGCACACTGATATTCCCGCTGAAAGGCTGTGCAGGGGGAGAGGGGCATGTCAGGACAAGTCTGATCATTGGTAGAGAGCAGGCTGTACCCCCAGCACAACTAGAAAACTGGTGACAGTGTGTTCTGCTTAATGTGGTCAATGATTATTAGTAGAGATGAGCGAAGAAATGAAAAATTCGATTCGACTGATTCGGCGAATTCGTGGACAATATTCGATTCGAGTCGAATAAATTCGCTGTGAATTTAACTTAAAAAAGGGTGTTTCTAGGCTTCAGAGAGACTTAATATTAGTGCAGAACACTGTACCTTTAATTTAAATGCCCTTGGAGTCTGCTGGGGAAGAGAAATAATACTGTCAGTCAGTATGACATGCAGATGAGTGCCGTCGATCTTAGAATCACCGCACACTTCACTCATTTGGGCAGTCACGGGGCCAAAACCAGAGTGTGGAGCCACAGTGTGGCGGTGAAGGCAGCAGCAATGGGAGGCCATACAGCACCCTATGACAAAAATGGAAACCACCAGCAGTGTGAGGAGACCTGAAAGTGGCACATGGCAGAGTGTGGCGATAGAGACAGCAGCAATGGGAGGCCGTACAGGGACCCATGACACACTCTGGACCTGGCAGCAGCATGAGGAGGCGGTACAGGGGCCCATGACAGATTACGGGCCTGGCAGCAGCATGAGGAGTCGGTACAGGGGCCCATGGCAGATTACGGGCCTGGCAGCAGCAATGGGAGGCCGTACAGGGACCCATGACACACTCTGGACCTGGCAGCAGCATGGGGAGGCGGTACAGGGGCCCATGACAGATTACGGGCCTGGCAGCAGCATGAGGAGTCGGTACGGGGGCCCATGACACACTCTGGACCTGGCAGCAGCATGAGGAGGCGGTACAGGGGCGCATGACAGATTACGAGCCTGGCAGCAGCAACTTGGACAGGAGGACGTTCAGCTTCTGCACCGTCGGGTGCGTGCTCGCAAACTGTTGTCTCTTGGAAACGGATTCCAAGAAAGACTGCTGACGGAATCCGTGAAGAGGAGTAGCAGGAGAAGGAGCATCTGAACGAGCGGAATATGCCAACAAGCGACAACAGTGGCCCATGACAGATTACGGGCCTGGCAGCAGCATGAGGAGTCGGTACGGGGGCCCATGGCAGATTACGGGCCTGGCAGCAGCTATGGGAGGCCCGTAATCTGCCAGCACCCTATGACAAAAAATGGAACCCACCAGCAGTGTGAGGAGACCTGAAAGTGGCACATGGCAGAGTGTGGCGATGGAGACAGCAGCAATGGGAGGCCGTACAGGGACCCATGAGAGACTCTGGACCTGGCAGCAGCATGAGGAGGCGGTATAGGGGCCCATGGCAGATTAGGGGCCTGGCAGCAGCTATGGGAGGCCCGTAATCTGCCAGCACCCTATGACAAAAAATGGAACACACCAGCAGTGTGAGGAGACCTGAAAGTGGCACATGGCAGAGTGTGGCGATGGAGGCAGCAGCAATGGGAGGCCGTACAGGGACCCATGAGAGACTCTGGACTTGGCAGCAGCATGAGGAGGCGGTATAGGGGCCCATGGCAGATTAGGGGCCTGGCAGCAGCTATGGGAGGCCCGTAATCTGCCAGCACCCTATGACAAAAAATGGAACACACCAGCAGTGTGAGGAGACCTGAAAGTGGCACATGTTTGGGGCATGATTCATGGCGGATTTAGTCAGTTGTGTCAGGAACTGGTGGTTTGAAATCCAGACTAATCCACGCCTGATTCATTTTCACAAACGTGAGTCTCTCCACACTTTGGGTGGACAGTCGTGTCCTCCGCGGAGTTGCAATACCTCCTGCCGCACTAAACACGCGCTCCGATGCCACGCTACTGGCCGGGCATGACAGCCTTTCAAGGGCAAATTCAGCTAGTTGGGGCCAAAGGTCAAGTTTCGTTGCCCAGTAGTCAAGGGGATTGTCTACCTCGGTTGGCAGGGTGCTGTCCAAGTAGGCCTAAGCCTGTTGTTTGAGGTCCTGCTCCAGGTCCACCTGATGCTGCTGCTGCTGCTGCGGCTGGTTAGTAGTTTCCTCACTGCGCTGGTGAAGAAAGCTACTCATCATCGACTGCAGACTGAGGCAGCCGCTGCTGGTGGAGCTGCCACTGCTCCTACCACCCCACCCCTCCCCTGCTGCCATGGCAGCGGAACACGAGCGCACAGGGCCCACAGTGTCTGAGGATGGACGTTGGCGCAGACAGGCAGAGACCAGCTGACTACATAGGTGTTTTTTATAGTACGTTATTTTGGCCTCCCTCTCAGCAGGTGTGAAAAAGGCCACCATTTTTGAACGGTAGCGAGGGTCCAACAAGGTGGACAGCCAAAAGTCATCCCTCTGTCTGATGGTTATTATTCGGCTGTCGCTACGCAAGCAACCGAGCATGCTATGGGCCATTTGTGCCAAGGAATGCGAGGGACTCCCTGCCTCCATCTCCACAGCATACTGCCACGGTGCGTCTAGGTCCTCTGTCTCCTCTTCCTCCTCCTCTACCAGATGCTCCTGCTCCTCCACTCCTGTCCGCTGAGTGGAAAAACCACCCATTTCACTCAATAATTCCTGAGCACCAATGTCCTCCTCTACCTCCTCCTCTTCTTCCAGTCCTGCCCCCACAGGGGCCATGTGGCGTTGAGATCTGTGCGCCACGTCTACCGCACCCTGACCAGCCATTGTTAACAGCATTTGTTCCAGGACGTGCAACAGAGGAATGACGTCGTTCATCCCATAGTCCTGCCGACTCACGAATAGCGTGGCCTCCTCAAAGGGCCTGAGCAAGCGCAGGTGTCACGCATGAGCTGCCAATGGCTGACATCTAAGTTACACAGGGAGTACCTTTATCTGCTTTTAACATCAGGAAATCTGTGATGGCCTTTTGCTGTTCGTAAAGGCGGTCTAACATATGTAGGGTTGAATTCCACCTTGTTGCAACGTCACAGCATGAGGAGTCGGTATAGGGGCCCATGGCAGATTAGGGGCCTGGCAGCAGTTATGGGAGGCCCATAATCTGCCAGCACCCTATGACAAAAAATGGAACACACCAGCAGTGTGAGGAGACCTGAAAGTGGCACATGGCAGAGTGTGGCGATGGAGACAGCAGCAATGGGAGGCCGTACAGGGACCCATGAGAGACTCTGGACCTGGCAGCAGCATGAGGAGGCGGTATATAGGGGCCTACGGCAGATTAGGGGCCTGGCAGCAGCTATAGGAGGCCCGTAATCTGCCAGCACCCTATGTCAAAAAATTCAACACACCAGCAGTGTGTGAGGAGACCTGAAAGTGGCACATGGCAGAGTGTGGCGATGGAGACAGCAGCAATGGGAGGCCGTACAGGGACCCATGACAGACTCTGGACTTGGCAGCAGCATGAGGAGGCGGTATATAGGGGCTTATGGCAGATTAGGGGCCTGGCAGCAGCTATAGGAGGCCCGTAATCTGCCAGCACCCTATGTCAAAAAATTCAACACACCAGCAGTGTGAGGAGACCTGAAAGTGGCACATGGCAGAGTGTGGCGATGGAGACAGCAGCAATGGGAGGCCGTACAGGGACCCATGACAGACTCTGAACTTGGCAGCAGCATGAGGAGGCGGTATATAGGGGCCCATGGCAGATTAGGGGCCTGGCAGCAGCTATAGGAGGCCCGTAATCTGCCAGCACCCTATGTCAAAAAATTCAACACACCAGCAGTGTGAGGAGACCTGAAAGTGGCACATGGCAGAGTGTGGCGATGGAGACAGCAGCAATGGGAGGCCGTACAGGGACCCATGACAGACTCTGGACTTGGCAGCAGCATGAGGAGGCGGTATATAGGGGCCCATGGCAGATTAGGGGCCTGGCAGCAGCTATGGGAGGCCCGTAATCTGCCAGCACCCTATGTCAAAAAATTCTACACACCAGCAGTGTGTGAGGAGACCTGAAAGTGGCACATGGCAGAGTGTGGCGATGGAGACAGCAGCAATGGGAGGCCGTACAGGGACCCATGACAGACTCTGGACTTGGCAGCAGCATGAGGAGGCGGTATATAGGGGCCCATGGCAGATTAGGGGCCTGGCAGCAGCTATGTGAGGCCCGTAATCTGCCTGCACCCTATGTCAAAAAATTTAACACACCAGCAGTGTGAAGAGACCTGAAAGTGGCACATGGCAGCAGAGTGTGGCGATGGAGACAGCAGCAATGGGAGGCCGTACAGGGACCATGACAGACTCTGGACTTGGCAGCAGCATGAGGAGGCGGTATATAGGGGCCCATGGCAGATTAGGGGCCTGGCAGCAGCTATGTGAGGCCCGTAATCTGCCTGCACCCTATGTCAAAAAATTTAACACACCAGCAGTGTGAAGAGACCTGAAAGTGGCACATGGCAGCAGAGTGTGGCGATGGAGACAGCAGCAATGGGAGGCCGTACAGGGACCATGACAGACTCTGGACTTGGCAGCAGCATGAGGAGGCGGTATATAGGGGCCCATGGCAGATTAGGGGCCTGGCAGCAGCTATGTGAGGCCCGTAATCTGCCTGCACCCTATGTCAAAAAATTTAACACACCAGCAGTGTGAAGAGACCTGAAAGTGGCACATGGCAGCAGAGTGTGGCGATGGAGACAGCAGCAATGGGAGGCCGTACAGGGACCATGACAGACTCTGGACTTGGCAGCAGCATGAGGAGGCGGTATATAGGGGCCCATGGCAGATTAGGGGCCTGGCAGCAGCTATGTGAGGCCCGTAATCTGCCTGCACCCTATGTCAAAAAATTTAACACACCAGCAGTGTGAAGAGACCTGAAAGTGGCACATGGCAGCAGAGTGTGGCGATGGAGACAGCAGCAATGGGAGGCCGTACAGGGACCATGACAGACTCTGGACTTGGCAGCAGCATGAGGAGGCGGTATATAGGGGCCCATGGCAGATTAGGGGCCTGGCAGCAGCTATGTGAGGCCCGTAATCTGCCTGCACCCTATGTCAAAAAATTTAACACACCAGCAGTGTGAAGAGACCTGAAAGTGGCACATGGCAGCAGAGTGTGGCGATGGAGACAGCAGCAATGGGAGGCCGTACAGGGACCATGACAGACTCTGGACTTGGCAGCAGCATGAGGAGGCGGTATATAGGGGCCCATGGCAGATTAGGGGCCTGGCAGCAGCTATGTGAGGCCCGTAATCTGCCTGCACCCTATGTCAAAAAATTTAACACACCAGCAGTGTGAAGAGACCTGAAAGTGGCACATGGCAGCAGAGTGTGGCGATGGAGACAGCAGCAATGGGAGGCCGTACAGGGACCATGACAGACTATGGACTTGGCAGCAGCATGAGGAGGCGGTATATAGGGGCCCATGGCAGATTAGGGGCCTGGCAGCAGCTATGTGAGGCCCGTAATCTGCCTGCACCCTATGTCAAAAAATTTAACACACCAGCAGTGTGAAGAGACCTGAAAGTGGCACATGGCAGCAGAGTGTGGCGATGGAGACAGCAGCAATGGGAGGCCGTACAGGGACCATGACAGACTCTGGACTTGGCAGCAGCATGAGGAGGCGGTATATAGGGGCCCATGGCAGATTAGGGGCCTGGCAGCAGCTATGTGAGGCCCGTAATCTGCCTGCACCCTATGTCAAAAAATTTAACACACCAGCAGTGTGAAGAGACCTGAAAGTGGCACATGGCAGCAGAGTGTGGCGATGGAGACAGCAGCAATGGGAGGCCGTACAGGGACCCATGAGAGACTCTGGACTTGGCAGCAGCATGAGGAGGCGGTATATAGGGGCCCATGGCAGATTAGGGGCCTGGCAGCAGCTATGTGAGGCCCGTTATCTTGCAGCACCCTATGTCAAAAAATTAAACACACCAGCAGTGTGAAGAGACCTGAAAGTGGCACATGGCAGCAGAGTGTGGCGATGGAGACAGCAGCAATGGGAGGCCGTACAGGGACCCATGAGAGACTCTAGACTTGGCAGCAGCATGAGGAGGCGGTATATAGGGGCCCATGGCAGATTAGGGGCCTGGCAGCAGCTATGTGAGGCCCGTAATCTGCCTGCACCCTATGTCAAAAAATTTAACACACCAGCAGTGTGAAGAGACCTGAAAGTGGCACATGGCAGCAGAGTGTGGCGATGGAGACAGCAGCAATGGGAGGCCGTACAGGGACCCATGAGAGACTCTGGACTTGGCAGCAGCATGAGGAGGCGGTATATAGGGGCCTATGGCAGATTAGGGGCCTGGCAGCAGCTATGTGAGGCCCGTAATCTGCCTGCACCCTATGTCAAAAAATTTAACACACCAGCAGTGTGAAGAGACCTGAAAGTGGCACATGGCAGCAGAGTGTGGCGATGGAGACAGCAGCAATGGGAGGCCGTACAGGGACCCATGAGAGACTCTGGACCTGGCAGCAGCAGGAGGAGGTGGTATATAGGGGCCCATGGCAGATTAGGGGCCTGGCAGCAGCTATGTGAGGCCCGTAATCTGCCTGCACCCTATGTCAAAAAATTTAACACACCAGCAGTGTGAAGAGACCTGAAAGTGGCACATGGCATGAGAGACTCTGGACCTGGCAGCAGCAGGAGGAGGCGGTATAGGGGCCCATGGCTGATTAGGGGCCTGGCAGCAGCTATGTGAGGCCCGTTATCTTGCAGCACCCTATGTCAAAAAATTTAACACACCAGCAGTGTGAAGAGACCTGAAAGTGGCACATGGCAGCAGAGTGTGGCGATGGAGACAGCAGCAATGGGAGGCCGTACAGGGACCCATGAGAGACTCTGGACCTGGCAGCAGCAGGAGGAGGTGGTATATAGGGGCCCATGGCAGATTAGGGGCCTGGCAGCAGCTATGTGAGGCCCGTAATCTGCCTGCACCCTATGTCAAAAAATTTAACACACCAGCAGTGTGAAGAGACCTGAAAGTGGCACATGGCAGCAGAGTGTGGCGATGGAGACAGCAGCAATGGGAGGCCGTACAGGGACCATGACAGACTCTGGACTTGGCAGCAGCATGAGGAGGCGGTATATAGGGGCCCATGGCAGATTAGGGGCCTGGCAGCAGCTATGTGAGGCCCGTAATCTGCCTGCACCCTATGTCAAAAAATTTAACACACCAGCAGTGTGAAGAGACCTGAAAGTGGCACATGGCAGCAGAGTGTGGCGATGGAGACAGCAGCAATGGGAGGCCGTACAGGGACCATGACAGACTATGGACTTGGCAGCAGCATGAGGAGGCGGTATATAGGGGCCCATGGCAGATTAGGGGCCTGGCAGCAGCTATGTGAGGCCCGTTATCTTGCAGCACCCTATGTCAAAAAATTAAACACACCAGCAGTGTGAAGAGACCTGAAAGTGGCACATGGCAGCAGAGTGTGGCGATGGAGACAGCAGCAATGGGAGGCCGTACAGGGACCCATGAGAGACTCTGGACTTGGCAGCAGCATGAGGAGGCGGTATATAGGGGCCCATGGCAGATTAGGGGCCTGGCAGCAGCTATGTGAGGCCCGTTATCTTGCAGCACCCTATGTCAAAAAATTAAACACACCAGCAGTGTGAAGAGACCTGAAAGTGGCACATGGCAGCAGAGTGTGGCGATGGAGACAGCAGCAATGGGAGGCCGTACAGGGACCCATGAGAGACTCTAGACTTGGCAGCAGCATGAGGAGGCGGTTTATAGGGGCCCATGGCAGATTAGGGGCCTGGCAGCAGCTATGTGAGGCCCGTAATCTGCCTGCACCCTATGTCAAAAAATTTAACACACCAGCAGTGTGAAGAGACCTGAAAGTGGCACATGGCAGCAGAGTGTGGCGATGGAGACAGCAGCAATGGGAGGCCGTACAGGGACCCATGAGAGACTCTAGACTTGGCAGCAGCATGAGGAGGCGGTATATAGGGGCCCATGGCAGATTAGGGGCCTGGCAGCAGCTATGTGAGGCCCGTAATCTGCCTGCACCCTATGTCAAAAAATTTAACACACCAGCAGTGTGAAGAGACCTGAAAGTGGCACATGGCAGCAGAGTGTGGCGATGGAGACAGCAGCAATGGGAGGCCGTACAGGGACCCATGAGAGACTCTGGACTTGGCAGCAGCATGAGGAGGCGGTATATAGGGGCCCATGGCAGATTAGGGGCCTGGCAGCAGCTATGTGAGGCCCGTTATCTTGCAGCACCCTATGTCAAAAAATTAAACACACCAGCAGTGTGAAGAGACCTGAAAGTGGCACATGGCAGCAGAGTGTGGCGATGGAGACAGCAGCAATGGGAGGCCGTACAGGGACCCATGAGAGACTCTGGACTTGGCAGCAGCATGAGGAGGCGGTATATAGGGGCCTATGGCAGATTAGGGGCCTGGCAGCAGCTATGTGAGGCCCGTAATCTGCCTGCACCCTATGTCAAAAAATTTAACACACCAGCAGTGTGAAGAGACCTGAAAGTGGCACATGGCAGCAGAGTGTGGCGATGGAGACAGCAGCAATGGGAGGCCGTACAGGGACCCATGAGAGACTCTGGACCTGGCAGCAGCAGGAGGAGGTGGTATATAGGGGCCCATGGCAGATTAGGGGCCTGGCAGCAGCTATGTGAGGCCCGTAATCTGCCTGCACCCTATGTCAAAAAATTTAACACACCAGCAGTGTGAAGAGACCTGAAAGTGGCACATGGCAGCAGAGTGTGGCGATGGAGACAGCAGCAATGGGAGGCCGTACAGGGACCCATGAGAGACTCTGGACCTGGCAGCAGCAGGAGGAGGTGGTATATAGGGGCCTATGGCAGATTAGGGGCCTGGCAGCAGCTATAGGAGGCCCGTAATCTGCCAGCACCCTATGTCAAAAAATTCAACACACCAGCAGTGTGAGGAGACCTGAAAGTGGCACATGTTTGAGGCATGATTCATGGCGGATTTAGTCAGTTGTGTCAGGAACTGGTGGTTTGAAATCCAGACTAATCCACGCCTGATTCATTTTCACAAACGTGAGTCTCTCCACACTTTGGGTGGACAGTCGTGTCCTCCGCGGAGTTACAATACCTCCTGCCGCACTAAACACGCGCTCCGATGCCACGCTACTGGCCGGGCATGACAGCCTTTCAAGGGCAAATTCAGCTAGTTGGGGCCAAAGGTCAAGTTTCGTTGCCCAGTAGTCAAGGGGATTGTCTACCTCGGTTGGCAGGGTGCTGTCCAAGTAGGCCCAAGCCTGTTGTTTGAGCTCCTGCTCCAGGTCCACCTGATGCTGCTGCTGCTGCTGCGGCTGGTTAGTAGTTTCCTCACTGCGCTGGTGAAGAAAGCTACTCATCATCGACTGCAGACTGAGGCAGCCGCTGCTGGTGGAGCTGCCGCTGCTCCTACCACCCCACCCCTCCCCTGCTGCCATGCCAGCGGAACGCGAGCGCACAGGGCCCACAGTGTCTGAGGATGGACGATGGCGCACAAAGGCAGAGACCAACTGACTACATAGGTGGTTTTTATAGTACGTAATTTTGGCCTCCCTCTCAGCAGGTGTGAAAAAGGCCACCATTTTGGACCGGTAGCGAGGGTCCAACAAGGTGGACAGCCAAAAGTCATCCCTCTGTCTGATGGTTATTATTCGGCTGTCGCTACGCAAGCAACCGAGCATGCTATGGGCCATTTGTGCCAAGGAATGCGAGGGACTCCCTGCCTCCATCTCCACAGCATACTGCCACGGTGCGTCTGGGTCCTCTGTCTCCTCCTCCTCCTCCTCTACCAGATGCTCCTGCTCCTCCACTCCTGTCCGCTGAGTGGAAAAACCACCCATTTCACTCAATAATTCCTGAGCACAAATGTCCTCCTCTACCTCCTCCTCTTCTTCCTGTCCTGCCCCCACAGGGGTCATGTGGCGTTGAGATCTGTGCGCCACGTCTACCGCACCCTGACCAGCCATTGTTAACAGCATTTGTTCCAGGACGTGCAACAGAGGAATGACGTCGTTCATCCCATAGTCCTGCCGACTCACGAATAGCGTGGCCTCCTCAAAGGGCCTGAGCAAGCGGCAGGTGTCACGCATGAGCTGCCAATGGCTGACATCTAAGTTACACAGGGGAGTACCTTTATCCGCTTGTAACATCAGGAAATCGGTGATGGCCTTTCGCTGCTCGTAAAGGCGGTCTAACATGTGTAGGGTTGAATTCCACCTTGTTGCAACGTCGCAGATCAGGCGATGCTGTGGAATTCCGTTCTGCCGCTGCAGCTCAATGAGGGTGTTCTTTGCGGTGTAGGAATGGCTGAAATGCATGCACAGTTTACGTGACATTTTAAGGATGTCTTGCAGTGGGATGGTGGATTTTAGGAACCGCTTGACAACCAGATTGAACACGTGAGCCATGCATGGCGCATGGCACAACCTTCCTTGACGCAGAGCAGACACCATGTTCTTTCCGTTGTCAGTCAACATGGTTCCGATTTTTAGTTTGCGCGGAGACAGCCATCTGTCGATTTCTCTGTTCATTACACTCAGCAGTTCCTCCCCTGTGTGACTACGTTCGCCAAGGCATACCAGGTGCAGCACAGCGTGACACCGTTGCGCCCTGCACATGTGATATGCCGGTCGGGTAATGGGACTTGGCACGGGGGTGGCGGCTGAGGACACGGCGGAAAAAGAGGTGGTAGAGGCGGACATGCTTGCTGGACCAAGGACGTGCAAACGTGGAGGCAAAAGCGTCGTGACCTGTCCAAGTTGCTGGTGCGGCTGTGCCGGCACCACGTTCACCCAGTGGGCCGTAAATGACATGTACTGTCCCTGACCGTAGTTACAGCTCCACACGTCGGCGCTGCCGTGCACTTTGGCAGAGACCGACATGCTCAAAGACTGGCCCACCATCTCTTCTACATGTGAATGCAGGGCTGGCACTGCCTTTTGGGCAAAGAAATGACGGCTTGGCACTCTCCACCGCGGCGCGGCACAAGCCATCATTTCTCGGAAAGGTGCTGAGTCCACCAGTTGGAAAGGGAGGGACTGCAGCACCAGCAACTTGGACAGGAGGACGTTCAGCTTTTGCACCGTCGGGTGCGTGCTCGCAAACTGTTGTCTCTTGGATACGGATTCCAAGAAAGACTGTTGACGGAATCCGAGAAGAGGAGTAGCAGGAGAAGGAGCATCTGAACGAGCGGAAGATGCCAACGAGCGACAACTCCCCTCAGCAGAGGTGTTGGAGCCTTGACTGGCTGATAGAGGGCGATTGACGACGTCGGGTGACGGAGCAAGTAACGGAGCGGGTGATGGAGCGGGGGCTGGGGCAGGCAGAACCGCCGTATGTTTATCACGGTTTTCCCAGGCCACCGAATGGTGACGCTGCATATGCTGACGCAACGCTGTAGTCCCAACATGGGCCCCCTGGCCACGCTTGCATTTCTGGCCACATAGTCGACATACGGCTACGTTTACTTCCTCGGGCGGCTTGAGGAAAAATTGCCACACCACCGAGTAGGAAACTTTGCCCCCGCTACTCTTCACTGGCTGACTGCTACTTCCTCCGTGCGCACCGGCACCACTACTGGCCGTGGTGGTAGGCTGCAGTGGAGCTGGTGCTCTACTCCGTGGACGTTTGGCTCCACTGACACTGATGCGACCCTGCTGCTGTCTCCTGGGCAACCCACCGACTGTTTTGCTCGCTGCCAAGCTGCCACCCTCTTCTCCTGATGATGCGGAAGAAATTGCCTGATGACGACGAGGCTGCCAAGTGCGATCAACCTCCTCATCATCAAGTAGGGTCTCCGCCTCACTACTAGCCCCCTCGGCTGCGTCTGGGTCAGGAGACAGACCTGTCTCTAGACCGGCTACCGAGCCACTCTCCTCGCCAGTACTTGTTCGCTTGGCTGCTGAAAAGGCCGATGTCTCCCCCCGTTCCTGACCGCCCTCTGTTAGCTCTTCCTCACTGTACAGTGGGGCTGAGCCCACAGCATGCGATACTTCGCTTGGTGAGGGAACAGCAAAGGACAGGGGCAGGTAGAGGACACGTGATTTCAGTGGGCTTGGTCCCGGGCCATGCCAACTAACGGTTGTGTCTGACGTACCCACCGACCGTTGGCTGTAGGTGTCAGAGGTGACCTGGGAAGAGGAAGACGACCGAGCCAACCAATCAATGACGGCAGGGTTGTCGGTGGAGACACGACCGCTGGATGACACCGGGAGCACTGGCCTCTGGCTGCGAATACTGCTGCCTCGACCCCTTCCTCTGCTGCCACGTCTGCTCGCTCCTAAAACATTGCCTCCTCTGCCACTCCTCTGCATGTTGTCTGACATACTATTTAATTCAACGATTAGGTGTCCCTGAGTAACAATTCTCTGGCACTCAGTAACAATTCTGTCTGTCCCTGAGTATGAATTCTGTGGCCCTGAGTAACAATTCTGTGTCTGTGCGAGTAACAATTCTGTGTCTGTGCGAGTAACAATTCTGTGTCTGTGCAAGTAACAATTTTGTGTCTGTGCGAGTAACAATTCTCTGGCACTCAGTAACAATTCTGTCTGTCCCTGAGTAACAATTCTCTGGCACTCAGTAACAATTCTGTCTGTCCCTGAGTAACAATTCTCTGGCACTCAGTAACAATTCTGTCTGTCCCTGAGTAACAATTCTCTGGCACTCAGTAACAATTCTGTCTGTCCCTGAGTATGAATTCTGTGGCCCTGAGTAACAATTCTGTGTCTGCGCGAGTAACAATTCTGTGTCTGTGCAAGTAACAATTTTGTGTCTGTGCAAGTAACAATTTTGTGTCTGTGCGAGTAACAATTCTCTGGCACTCAGTAACAATTCTGTCTGTCCCTGAGTAACAATTCTCTGGCACTCAGTAACAATTCTGACTGTCCCTGAGTAACAATTCTCTGGCACTCAGTAACAATTCTGTCTGTCCCTGAGTAACAATTCTCTGGCACTCAGTAACAATTGTGTGTCTGTGCAAGTAACAATTCTGTGTCTGTGCAAGTAACAATTTTGTGTCTGTGAGAGTAACAATTCTCTGGCACTCAGTAACAATTCTGTCTGTCCCTGAGTAACAATTCTCTGGCACTCAGTAACAATTCTGTCTGTCCCTGAGTATGAATTCTGTGGCCCTGAGTAACAATTCTGTCTCTGTGCGAGTAACAATTCTGTGTCTGTGCAAGTAACAATTTTGTGTCTGTGAGAGTAACAATTCCCTGGCACTCAGTAACAATTCTGTCTGTCCCTGAGTAACAATTCTCTGGCACTCAGTAACAATTCTGTCTTCCCTGAGTAACAATTCTCTGGCACTCAGTAACAATTCTGTCTGTCCCTGAGTATGAATTCTGTGGCCCTGAGTAACAATTCTGTCTCTGTGCGAGTAACAATTCTGTGTCTGTGCAAGTAACAATTTTGTGTCTGTGAGAGTAACAATTCTCTGGCACTCAGTAACAATTCTGTCTGTCCCTGAGTAACAATTCTCTGGCACTCAGTAACAATTCTGTCTGTCCCTGAGTATGAATTCTGTGGCCCTGAGTAACAATTGTGTGTCTGTGCAAGTAACAATTCTGTGTCTGTGCAAGTAACAATTTTGTGTCTGTGAGAGTAACAATTCTCTGGCACTCAGTAACAATTCTGTCTGTCCCTGAGTAACAATTCTCTGGCACTCAGTAACAATTCTGTCTGTCCCTGAGTAACAATTCTGTCTGTCCCTGAGTATGAATTCTGTGGCCCTGAGTAAGAATTCTCTGGCACTCAGTAACAATTCTGTCTGTCCCTGAGTATGAATTCTGTGGCCCTGAGTAACAATTGTGTGTCTGTGCAAGTAACAATTCTGTGTCTGTGCAAGTAACAATTTTGTGTCTGTGAGAGTAACAATTCTCTGGCACTCAGTAACAATTCTGTCTGTCCCTGAGTAACAATTCTCTGGCACTCAGTAACAATTCTGTCTGTCCCTGAGTATGAATTCTGTGGCCCTGAGTAACAATTCTGTCTCTGTGCGAGTAACAATTCTGTCTCTGTGCGAGTAACAATTCTGTGTCTGTGCAAGTAACAATTTTGTGTCTGTGAGAGTAACAATTCTCTGGCACTCAGTAACAATTCTGTCTGTCCCTGAGTAAGAATTCTCTGGCACTCAGTAACAATTCTGTCTGTCCCTGAGTAACAATTCTCTGGCACTCAGTAACAATTCTGTCTGTCCCTGAGTAACAATTCTGTCTGTCCCTGAGTATGAATTCTGTGGCCCTGAGTAAGAATTCTCTGGCACTCAGTAACAATTCTGTCTGTCCCTGAGTATGAATTCTGTGGCCCTGAGTAACAATTGTGTGTCTGTGCAAGTAACAATTCTGTGTCTGTGCAAGTAACAATTTTGTGTCTGTGAGAGTAACAATTCTCTGGCACTCAGTAACAATTCTGTCTGTCCCTGAGTAACAATTCTCTGGCACTCAGTAACAATTCTGTCTGTCCCTGAGTAACAATTCTCTGGCACTCAGTAACAATTCTGTCTGTCCCTGAGTAACAATTCTCTGGCACTCAGTAACAATTCTGTCTGTCCCTGAGTAACAATTCTGTCTGTCCCTGAGAATGAATTCTGTGGCCCTGAGTAAGAATTCTCTGGCACTCAGTAACAATTCTGTCTGTCCCTGAGTAACAATTCTCTGGCACTCAGTAACAATTCTGTCTGTCCCTGAGTATGAATTCTGTGGCCCTGAGTAACAATTGTGTGTCTGTGCAAGTAACAATTCTGTGTCTGTGCAAGTAACAATTTTGTGTCTGTGAGAGTAACAATTCTCTGGCACTCAGTAACAATTCTGTCTGTCCCTGAGTAACAATTCTCTGGCACTCAGTAACAATTCTGTCTGTCCCTGAGTAACAATTCTGTCTGTCCCTGAGTATGAATTCTGTGGCCCTGAGTAAGAATTCTCTGGCACTCAGTAACAATTCTGTCTGTCCCTGAGTATGAATTCTGTGGCCCTGAGTAACAATTGTGTGTCTGTGCAAGTAACAATTCTGTGTCTGTGCAAGTAACAATTTTGTGTCTGTGAGAGTAACAATTCTCTGGCACTCAGTAACAATTCTGTCTGTCCCTGAGTAACAATTCTCTGGCACTCAGTAACAATTCTGTCTGTCCCTGAGTATGAATTCTGTGGCCCTGAGTAACAATTCTGTCTCTGTGCGAGTAACAATTCTGTGTCTGTGCAAGTAACAATTTTGTGTCTGTGAGAGTAACAA
Organism: Staurois parvus; assembly: GCF_062004578.1. Taxonomy (NCBI): domain Eukaryota; kingdom Metazoa; phylum Chordata; class Amphibia; order Anura; family Ranidae; genus Staurois; species Staurois parvus. The sequence continues at coordinate 3,042,649 of NW_028318000.1, forward strand.
TTCTCTGGCACTCAGTAACAATTCTGTCTGTCCCTGAGTAAGAATTCTCTGGCACTCAGTAACAATTCTGTCTGTCCCTGAGTAACAATTCTCTGGCACTCAGTAACAATTCTGTCTGTCCCTGAGTAAAAATTCTGTGGCCCTAATAACGTTTCTGTGGCCCTAAGTAACAATTCTCTGGCACTGAGTAACAATTCTGTCTGTCCCTGAGTATGAATTCTGTGGCCCTAACTAGCGTTTCTTTGTCCCTAAATAACGATTCTGTGGCCCTCATTAACAAGTCTGTGTCCCTGAGTAATGGTTCTCTGTCCCTAAGTAACTTCTCTCTGTCCCCAATTCTCGTTTCTGTGGCCCTAACTCTGTCCCTGTCCCTAGTACAGAGCGGTCTGCCTCTGTTCAATGACTGCAGGCAAATGAAGATTTCCAAAATGGCCGCTATATATACCTCGACCATTACACAGTGCTGGCTGGCTGGCTGCTGATTGGCTGATGCGATCACATGTCGTTGAGGAATGCATTATGGGGCAGCGCGCCTTGTCTGCGCGCCTTCCCCGACATCCCCGCTCCGTCGCCGCACATGTCAGCCGCCATTTTCGGAAAAATTTCGATTCGCGCGTCCGAATTAGGCTGTTTTTCGGATTCGGCACGAATCGAAATTTTTCCGATATTCGACTCGAATTCCACTTCGGATACTTCGATTCGCTCATCTCTAATTATTAGGAAATCAGAGGGACTGGCAGGAACACCAGGGATTTCACACAAAGGGAGCAATACAAAAAGAACAGTATACTTTTGCATATAAAACCATGGTACAGCAGGCACATATTGGGAATATGAATTGTTGGGTTTACATATTTTTAAATTAACTTTTATAGATGTTCCCATAAGACAGCAAATCTTCACTTTTTTATTTCTCTAGACATTCTGTTTTCATCTGTGGTTAACACCATACTACACTTCACTTCTACAAATCTTCATATAATTTATGAATGTCCCCACTCATAAAATTCTTAGCATATAAAGCACCACTTCTCTTATGATTTTGCACTGAAACAAACATTACCATCTGTTCATAAAATGTCTGTTTTATTTGCTTACAGAGAATAGTTTCCCAATATATCTATATGAATACACTGAAGCATAGTAAACTAATTAAGGATATTAACAACAGACAGGGATCCTCTTCTTTCCTCTTCTCTGACATTTCTAATTGTGTAATTCCTGGGATGCCCAGGGTCTTCAAGGTATCTCTCATTAAAAGTTATTGTGTAGAGTAATCTTTTGGGATTTTATTTCCCGCATCCTTCATGCTTTAATTTATCAAAACTTTAATGCAGAACTGTTCTTGCTGTGATGAAACAGAAGCCACATCGGCATGTTGCCGGCATATAGTGGAGAAAATTAAATATATCCAAAAGGCGGTAGAAAAAGGATATTTTTTGTAGCTTAATGTTGCAACATTTGCAACAAATTGTAATCTATTTAATGTAAGGCTGTTGTCAACAAATCCTTATTAATTTTCTTTGTAGATTATCTTTTAAGAAGCACCTAAAGTTTGTATACATATTCTTATTTTCTACAACCAGATTTTTATTGACCCTCAGAACCAAGATGCACACTGAATTCGAATTATCTGATTTTTGGCATTTCCTACCTGCTCAATAAGGATGGGATTTGGGTTCAAGGTGAACCCAACCCATTCCCAGTTGCCCACTGAACTAAAGCGTTATTTCACCACCATAGAAAACAACTGATCGCAATGGATTTCCTGATCTTTGAACATAGGTCAGATGGCTTAGAAGGGCTAATAATGGGGACTTTGCTGTGTGCCAGCCCCCTCAAAAAATATTGGAGTGTTGGAGTGATTTAGGGAGAGCTGACAGTCTGTGTGTAGGAGAGTTAATTTCTGCTATACAGTATTATACTCTACTATAATATTTTGGATTGCATTGTGTCCGTCTAAATATTCAATGCGGTTGATTTACTAAAGGTAAATATACTGTGCTGCAAGTGCACCGCAAGTCGACCTGCTAGTGCATTGCTAGTGCTCTGCTGATTTCTTTTATCCAATCATGTGCAAGCAAAAATGCATTTTCTTTTAATTTTCCTTGCATGTTCCCCTCAGATCTAGAGCAACTGCACTTTCAGTGCACTTGCAATGCACAGCCTATTTGCCTTTAGTAAATCAACCCCACTATATCCACCATGTTTACTGACCTTTATCTTCAGCACCCTTCTCCTACTAGAAGTCTTTTTTTTTGTATTTGCATTTCAGGAATCCTATTCAGTTTTTGAGAAGGCAATTAAAAGAAAAACATACAGAAGGAGTATGCCAGTACATAGTCATATCCAAGAATGTTGGAAGATAGGTGCTTCCCATAGAAAAACATACAAAAGGTACATTGCAACAAAGCCAGATTAATCAACAGTGTGTATAAACAAAACGTTGTACAGTACAGAGAAGCCAATTTTCTATTTTTTTTTTTAGACAATAAAGAATCATAATGGATCTCAGTACATGTCATTACAGTAATAACGTTTAGATAACAACTATTTCCAACAAGAATGTAAAATAAAGAGTATACCAACAATACAAGCAAAAGCCTGTAATGACAGATTTCAAATTTGCAACAAGAATCAGAGGGGAAGGAGGGAGGAAAGAAAAGAAAAAAAAATAGGGGGTGTGGGATAGGGGGTAAGAGTGGGTGAAGGAAGGGGGTGATAGCAAAGGGTTAGGTAAAAGAGGGGTGAAAAAGAGCCCTGAGGGGCCTCTGTCTCCCACATATCCAGTGCACTCCTCTCCTTGTTAAATCACTTAGATTGTCTGTGAAAAGGTTGGGAATATTTGGGTGAAATCTTTCAATTCCTGAAAATGGAGCCAGCAGGCCCACATCTTGGTGAACTTGGTGTGTGTATCATGTGCAATACTGACCAGCTCTTCCATTTCTGCTACATATGAACCACTCCTGGAGAGCTAGCAGGGATGCACTGTTTAACTTGGAAGGGATGCAGCATCTAATAGAAGTCTTTTTATTGTTCCTACATAAACCCACTTAAAATCCAATAGCACAGGATGTATCCCACAGGTATAAATCTGTTTAATCAGTGACTATCCAAAGAGCATCTTTTATACTCAATTCAGTTATAAAGAATGTTTTGACACATCTCTACCCCATATTAAAAAATCATATTCCTTTTTGGAACCAGTATATATGGATCTGCCCCAGTTATTGTGAGGTATCTGGGCAATAGTCTATGTTATTGTGGATTGAGTAAAGTGGGGTCATACACATTGGAATGCTGCATATATTGTAATTTCTTATGAATATTTTATATTTTTTTAAACTTGTGTTTGTATACAATAGATAATCTAATCGGGGACACAGCTCTATTTTTTCTTTATTCATTGCTACATGAATTGGCTATAATTTTTCTAAAGCTACCGGTCCATTGAAATATAATCAGTACATCTTTTTCTGCTCTTTATTTACTGTGAACTCTTGTACTTAAGCTCGGTACATAAAGTCCGTTCATCAGGAACCGTTTGACTTTCGGCCCATGTGTACAGCTGTCTGTTCTACAGAAGTTGGCTTTACAGCAGGCTCCTGTCAAAAAAGCATGCTGGAAATCCAACATCTGACCCACATCTGATCAGCACTGGCAGCCATTGATCAGTATGTTCTGGCAGGGGGCAGTCTCCCTGTCAGAACACTAAGGCATAGCAAAGGAGACTGCAGCATGAACATCGCTTGTGTTAGTACTGTGAACTCTCAGGTTTTTCTTTCAGCCTGCTGGGTTGAACAGAAATTAAAAAATTCTAGTGTGAGCCCAGCTTTAGAAGAGCTTGTAGACCATTAATTTGTTTTGGAGTTAGCGGTGCCTCCCCTTGTCTAGTATATTGGTGACAGAACGGTCACTCTGTACTCCCTCCTCTTCGATAGCCTCATCCTTTGAATTTTCCTCTCATGAAACATACAGCATGTGCAAAATGCCAGGCACAATATTGCCTTGCTGATTTGCAACTGATATGTCTAGGTGACAGGAGTCATACTAGGCCAGAGATTCTGGAAGCTCTCCTGGGCCAGCTTGAGAGATGAAAGTATTAGGCGGAGATGGTAAAGTAGTGTTGGGGTGCAGTCAGTGCAGAAGAGGGGGAAATTGGGCAGGCTTCAAGGAGGTTTATATCTCCTAAACCCCAAGACTTGTACATGATTGGACAAGATTACATATTATAGTGTTCTCCTCTAGGATACCATGAACCCTTTAAACTTTTTATGCTCAAGCATCTGCACATAGAACCTAGAATTATTGGCATGAAACAGAGGAACCTCTGTTGGGTGGTCATCCTCCTGGATCCCCAATACAAAATAAAAATGTCCAATCTACTGACACCATCCCAGATGGAACACAAAACGCTACATAAGAATCTTTTGGCTACATTTCGTGATAGTGGTAGAATTACCTCTCATTAATTATGTGCCCCCAATTCTCTGATCTCTGCTGGTAATGGTAGGTACCTCAGTAGAAACAAAGTAGACAGCATTCGTAGGCAGCACTTGAGCTATATAATTGCCAACTATATCAGGTTGAGTGCTGATGATGTCATTCTTAGTAGTGTGGACAATATGGACTATTAAGTGTCCAGGCTGGATCACTGGATGGAGCTCGCAGAGTGTGAATTGGAGCTTCTGGTATTACCTGTAGCCAAGGTGCTATCTGAGAGGGCCATGAGAGAGGCAGGAGGTTTTGGTACTGAGAGATGAATTTACTTGTTCCCTGACATGGACACTCTCATTAAAATGAACCAGTCCTAGGTTACTAATGAGTTCAACATCCATGCTGCTGTTACAGACTCAATTTTTCAGTGTCATCATGCAGAAAAAAGTTCCTGTATCAAGACCAGTCACTGCCACTCTCTCTCCTTGTGGAGGGTGACTGGTCTTGTATCCCACCCCCATAGCTTTCTGTAGGCAGTCTGCAGTGTCTCCTTGTCAGGGGTGGACTGACCATTTGGAAACTCAGGCACTGCCTGAGGGCCCGAGGTCAGTAGGGGGCCCCATGAGATGCCCCTGGTACCTTTTTCATAGGCTTTTTTGAGTTTGGGCAAGGACACAGGGGCCCCATGATCCCCTATTGCCCGGGGGCCCCATGAGTTGTCAGTCCGCCCCTCCTCCTTATGCAGGGTGACTGGTATCATATCCTCCCATAGCTTTCTGTAGGCAATCCTCAGTGGTAGTACCTTCTTGGTCCCTCCCACAACTCTGCCTCCTGTACAGGCAATGTACAACTTGGTGATGATGATATCATCATAACTTTTCCAAGGTGATATATGAGTTTGCAAAGGTATTTGGTACATGAAAAGAAGATTTTTATTATGGTTACTTATGAGGAATATATTTAAATATAAGTTTGTTAGCCTAGAATTTAGCTTTAACATTTAGCAATTGGCTGGTGAGCTGTCATTTGAGATGGGTGTCTGATGGACGAGGATCATTGTTGCATACGTCGTTATGTCACTGGGTTGTCCAGTGTGCTTGATGATGGATCTATATCAATGGACCACATGACTGACATTGCATTTATATCATGGAATATGAAAAAAAAATACCTTTTCTAAGGTGTGGCTGTTTTAATTTGCCATTTTACTTTTTTTTGTGTGAATAGCAAAGGGAGTACAGTTATGTTCAAAATAATAGCAGTTTGTTTAAAAAGTGAATAAAGCTGAAAATCCTTCTAATAGCTTTTTTTTCATACACACAAATGCACAGTGAACACTACACATTCTATTCCAAATCAAAACATGAAGAAAAATGTATCAAATTTGTGTTGTTCCTCTAAACAAATTGAAAAAAAGTGAATATTAGACTGTTCAAAAAAATAGCAGTGTTTGTATTCTTCTTTACAAACTCAAACATTCACTATATAAACTGAAAAATGTTTGAAGATTTTGCTTTCCTTTGAATCACATAATTAATAATTAGTTGTATAAGCACTGTTTCTGAGAACTGCTGTACATCTGTGTTGCATGGAGTCAACCAACGTCTGGCACCTGTGAACAGGTTTTGCAGCCCAGGATGATAGGACTACATTCCACAGTTCTTCTCTATTTCTTGGTTTTGCCTCAGAAACTGCATTTTTGATGTCACCCCACAAGTTTTCTATTGGATTAAGATCCGAGGATTGGGCTGGCCACTCCATAACATCAATCTTGTTGGTCTGGAACCAAGATGTTGCACGTTTACTGGTGTGTTTGGGGTCGTTGTCTTGTTGGAACACCCATTTCAAGGGCATTTCCTCTTCAGCATAAGGCAGCATGACCTCTTCAAGTATTCTGATGTATTCAAACTGATCCATGATCCCTGGTATGCGATAAATAGGCCCAACACCGTAGTATGAGAAACATCCCCATATCATGATGCTTGCGCAACCATGCTTCACTAGACCCAAAAAGAACAATCTTACTTTCATCAGTCCACAAAATGTTGTGCCATTTCTCTTTAGGCCAGTCATTGTGCTCTTTGGCAAATTGTAACCTCTTCAGCACATGTCTTTTTTTCAACAGTGGGACTTTGTGGGGTCTTCTTGCAGATAGCTTGGCTTCACATAGGCGTCTTCTAATTGTAACAGTACTCACAGGTAACTTTAGACCTTCTTTGATCTTCCTGGAGCTGATTGTTGGCTGAGTCCTTGCCTTTTTGGCTATTCTTCTATCCATTCGAATGGTAGTTTTTCGCTTTCTTCCATGTCTTTCAGGTTTTGGTTGCCATTTTAAAGCATTTGCGATCATTTTAGCTGAGCAGCCTATCATTTTCTGCACTTCTTTATATGTTTTCCCCTCTCCAATCAACTTTTTAATCAAGGTACGCTGTTCTTCTGAACAATGTCTGGAACGACCCATTTTCCTCAGAATTTCAGAGAGAAATGCACTGTAACCAGCATGTACAACATTTGCTGCCTTCCTTGCTTAAATAAGGGCAATAATTGCCACCTGTTTTTCAAAGAATGAATGACCTCACTAATAGAACTCCACACTGCTATTATTTTGAACACGCCCCTTTCAATTAGTGATTCAATTACACAGAATCAGCAGCATGCATGTCATGACTGTTGGGTCTGTTGGATTTCTTTTACTCTACTACATCTGCTAGTAAATTATGTGCCCTGTAGAAATATCATTTCTACCAAAAACAGTGATTGATCAGGTTAGTGATGTCTGACTGCTATTATTTTGAACACAACTGTATGTACCCTGTAGGTATTCATATAATGCGTATTACATAATGCAAGCAATGTACATAAAAGGACATTTTGACTTTTATTTGTATGTTTTTTATTGAACAATTAATAAAAAAACTATTGAAAAGAAAATCATATTGTTCTATAATACCACATCCAGCGTATAGGCATTTCCCAAGATTGAAGTGATAAGATCTGGCATTTTTCCCAATGTTGCTATTAAAGTCACATTAAAAGGTGGACATTCTGCCAGCCATATTTTTTTTTTCGCCCAGGTACAGTACCTCATACATTTTTCCAACAATATTTTGTTTCTCAATCTTGAAAAAAAAAGCCAGAATGTGGTATCAAGATTTGCCTTCATTGACTTCATTGACTTGAGTTTGTTTTTAAAGTGTTACTAAACCCAGAACCCTGCATTCACTATATCTGGTCTTCCAAAGTACACAGAACACAGAAATGCAATTATTTTAGTAAATATAAACTGCTAAATACCTTTTCTCAGCAGCAGTTAGAGCAGTTGTGTGACTTCTATCAGTGTCCAGCAGAGAACTGGTTAAAGCTTGTAGGAGGAATTTTTATTCTCCCCTATGAGGCTGCAGAACCTCTGACCCTCTGTCTGGACTGTGCTGATTGGTTCTGTGCTGATCACATGCACTCTTCCAAAAAAAAAACCTCTCCAGCAATAAACACCAAACTGAGCATGTACAGCTTGCCTCCAAGCCTCTGTTCTATCAGAAGTATATTGGGGACAGTAGAAGAAGGGGAGGATCAGAGAAGAAAGGATCAAACAGCCTTTTTACACAATGCAGAGGATTAACCCCTTAGGTTCCACAGTGAGTATAACAAGCATGCTTTACTGCATATACAGACTAACTTTAGTGTTGTGGGTGTAGCAACACTTTACGTTTGGGTTTTTTGAACTTCATACAGGGTTTGATAAACTATCTGCAATGCAAACCCAGGCAGATTTACTCATTCCTATTCCCCAAATCATGGCTAGTCCTGCTTAGTATATAGCACTCTCTGTCTGGGATCTCCTTTTACACAAACCATTAAAGACTCTATTCACTAAAGAATCTATATACAAAGATATGAACATTTGGTTATTTGCATATTACTAAAATGCAGTAAATGAGATTTAAAACAAGCATTCACCAATCTTTGTAGTTGCAGGTACTGTGGAGCAATTCAACCTCAAAGTTCACAGCAAAAGTGCCATTGTTGGTTACATCCTTCTTTCAGGCAGCTCAGCTCACCCTTCTTCCATGTTCCACTTCTCCTATTTTTTGTTTACACTAGAGATTAGAAGGCAGTATGTATCTGTATTCATACTTGATCTTCTTTTTGTTTTCCTTTATGATTTATTTCCTATTTGTGCAATAATTCAGCATGGCTACAGCTAGAAAGGTAAAAGAGAGCTTGTGTGCACAACCCTGTCGTGGCCTAGTTCATCCACACTGTTTGGTTTTGCGTTGGACCTCATTTACCTTTGTATGATACATGCTTTGCTGTATGTCCTATGTACACTTCATCTGTACATTTTCGTGTGATCACTTGTATCTTGTTTTCAATAAACTTTGTTTTTTGGAAAAAAAAAAAAAGAGAGCTTGTGTGAAAGTGATTTATTATGCTAGTTCCACAGTTGTTTTTTTTACTCCACGGTCTGTATTTTCTGAATATATCCCAGGTTTGGTTGAAATATAGCAATATGTGGTTTAGGGATTTCCCTAGTACTGGTACCTTTTATCTAACTATATTTTTAAAGCCTAACTCCAGTCTAAATAAATATTGCTCTAATAATATGGACATGTGTATTATTACTTGAATCTTTATCTTCTTTGTGTATTTCTTCCAGATTTGTGTAGTAATCCAGCATGAAACCACTCCTGAATTGTGGTTCTGGGCTGGGGTTTCCTGTAATAAAGACACTTCACTGCTTCTTATGCTCCTAATGCAGGGTGCCAGGTCTTGTATCTGTCATACTGTTTGAATGCAACCTGTAGTGGATCATTTGCTGTACAATTCCCTGTCTGTCTTCAACTAGACCACATAGTATGTCCCCTAACTATGTAGGATGTGTAAAATGGGTAGAAGGATCTAGGAATTGCTGCTCCTCATAATCGGTCATACCTATATTCTGTGGGGTGCAGGCAAGCTGGCTCTGGCATGAAAAGACCTAAATACAAAATAAAAATATACATATAAAACCCTAGCTACATCTCCCCCCCCCCCCTCCCCCCAAAAAAAGTAATTCTACCAAATGAATGCAAAGGTTTGAATAATGAGAAATGCATTTTTTTCAGCACATACTGTACACAACACAGGGAATGTAAAGGTCCAGGAGACACCCCTCCATGGCACTGATTTTGGAACAGCCTATGTGCTGCCCAGTGATTATGTCACTGCTTCTTTTCCAACCTATGATCTGGGTTTGCAAAGGCATTTGGTTCCCACACAGTGTACTTATATCCCTTTTTAAATTTTAAGAAATATAATTAAATGTAAGAATTTGGGGGCACCTATTCAAGTTTATATATAAAATCTTACCTGACAGAAATCTTTGATTTTGGCCTTTTTTTTTTGATTGCTGCTCCATATTTTTATGCTATCTCACCTTCTCGAGGCTATTTGTATATTTAAGTACTTTCACTTCTGAGAGCAAGGTAAAGTAAAATACAATTACTTTACAGCTCTACTATTTAAAAATGTATGTAATAATCAAAGATCAGATACATATTTGTAACTTTTCAGGCAATTGCTACTTATTATTAATATTATTATACAGGATTTATATAGCGCCAATAGTTTGCTCAGCACTTACTTATGAAGGAATTTCACTACATTGTATCAGTACTTCTATCAAATAGATTCAAGTATGAGCCAGGTTCCTAAATAAAACATACATATTTAGTATTAAATTATTATAACATTTTACATCCTCTGATATAAAGTGCCATTGCAAATCCTCTTTCGTTCCTCATGCAATAATGTAAATGCCAGTTCTACAAATCTATCGCACAGTTTATTTAACAGTAAAAGTGGCATTTTTATCAGACATAAGCGCTTAACTGCTCGTCGACCACCAGCTTGGTTGTCTAGTTCTGGAAAGGTGTCCATGGATGCCCTTCCATTACCCCGCCCTCTGCGCTGTGTTCTTTGACTGCTATCTCCTTTGGACACAGCTGATCACAGATCGGGGTAATTGTCAATCACAGTGACCCTTTACCATGTGATCAGCTGTGTTCTTTCAGTGCAGCCTCATCAGTGCCCATCAGTGCAACCTCATCAGTACCCATCAGTGCAGCCTTATCAGTGCCCATCAGTGCAGCCCCATCAGTGTCCATCGGTGCAGCCTCATCAGTGCACATCAGTGCAGCTTCATAAGTGCCCATAACTGCAGCCTATCAGTGTCCATCAGTGCAGCCTCATCCGAGCACACCAGTGAAGAAAGAAACTTACTTATTTACAAAAATTTATAACTAAAAAAAACAATTTTTTTTCTCAAAATTGTTGGTCTTTTCTATTTATTTAGTGAAAAATAAAAAATTCAGTGGTGATTAAATACCACCAAAAGAAAGTTCTATTTCTATGCACACAATAATACAAATTTACTTTAGTTTCAGTGTTGCATGATCACGTAATTGTCATTCAAAGTGCAACAGCACTGAAAGCTGAAAATTGGCCTGCGCAGGAAGGGGGGTGAAAGTGGCCAGTATTGAAGTGGTTAATATTTCATTAAGCAAGAAAAGTTAGTTCACAAATGATTACACCTTCACTGCAAACTATACTTAGAGCAAAGTATTATAGTGTCATAGCTTTCAACTGACCCGTGCAGGAGTCCACCTCCCCAGGTTGAGCCTATCAGTCAGCAGTGTGTGTCTTACATAAGTACTTTGCTGAGTGTAGTGGTTCTCAGAGAGTTCACTAGTAATCCAAAAGCAGATTCTGTAAATGACCGAACAGAGAAAGGGTTCAATAGTGCAGGACCGCAATATGCAGGTATCACCAGGGGGTTCACATTAAGAGCATATCATTTTTCCAACATTTTTTTCAATAAACTCACCTTTTTATTGGGTCTGTTAACTGAGGAATAACTCTACTATTAAAGATATGCCCCTACCAAGAAATCAATTCAAGATTCTGGAATGAAGAGAAACTTCTCCCAGTAGTTTAAAAATTAAAAATCAGCAGCTACAAATACTGTAGCTAGTGACTTCTAAAAACAGATGCTTACCAGCCCAAGGATTCCATTGCTGTCTTCTCACCGTGTCAAGGAATTCCAGTATGGCGACTGACACATAGATATGCACATGCACATAGCATCACTTTTAGAAATGTGCGTAGGCACATTGCTAATAAAAGTCAGCATAGGCTCACGCATGTGCACAGGAATGCTGATGGGAGAGTGCCCACAGTTTCTGGCTCAAGATGTTCTATTGAAGGGATGCTCTTGCTGTCAGTGCTGATTGGTCTTCAGCTGTTCACTGTGTCTTATGTTCCTCCAGTGTGTGTTCCCTTGTTATTCCAGCTTGTCCCTGACCTGATCTCGGATTCTGCTCTTGACTTGTCACCAGTTCCTGACCCGACTTGTTCCTGACTTTGACTCTGCTTATGATTTGGTACCTTGCTGCCCACCTGTTGATGATCCTGGCTAATCCTGTGACCTCGTTTCTGTCTCCAATCTTGGTTTCCTGACCTGTTCGAGTGCCCGCCCGGCTGTGTGCTGTTGCAGTTCTGTACCTCGCCCAGTGTTCTGGCTGCCAGTGTGCTGAAAGCTCTGACAAGCCACATGTCCTGGGCCTGCAGCACAAGTGGAGTGCCCTTTTAATCTCAGCTGGACTACTGAGCACGGCTGCTGTTCCTGACTTGATGGTTCACCAGTCTTCTTGGGACTGAATCTCTTGCTGCAGGATCTCCTATCAACATCTGCTGGCACTCCTGTTCCTCCTGTCCCTCGGCACCCTCTGTTCCACTCTCAATGAGGCCTGGGCTGGAGATACAGGAGAGGCCAACATCATCATTTCAGTATAGGATTTAGGAGTAGGCTGTGACTTCCTTATGAATCATCCAAAACATCACACAGGGCAAGGAGACTGGTACTGCATCCTCCTGGGAATTTGTGACAGTTCCTAGTAGGCTGTGAGAAGAGGTGGGACAAAGTGAAGTCATCGTCACCTAGGCAAGAATTGAGGAGGTAGGTACTTCGATAGGTCTGCGATACTCCCCTCTTCCCCAAAAAAACTCTGCAACTAAGAGACAGGCTGGGGGGGGGGGGGGGTTGAATGAGAAGTACTTCACTTTCTGAGTAAAGTTCCACTTAAACCCTTTCAGGTACATATATACACCTTTTTTAAATATCACATTTTTCTTACATTGTACATTTTATCTATTTCTTGGTTCCTACATGAATTGATTGAATGTGGATCATTAATTAAACTTACCTTTTTCACAGCATAAATATCTTTTATTATTTTACACAGAGTCAACAACAGGTAAGCATCAATCTCTCAGATACCTATGTTCCTTAAGGAACATGATTAATGCTAGAAGCATTTTTATCTCTACAGTATATAAACGTTATAATTTTGTTTTTTATAAATCATTTAATAGTACCTGCATTGACCCAAAGAACACAGTTGATGATCGAAACTTCAGATAATAATTATATAAAACTATATTTAGTTTTATTAAATTATCTAGACTATATAAGAAGTTATGCAGTATAACCCAGGCCTTTTACTACAGTATGGTAACATTTTAAGTTGTGTTCTCTATTTTTACCTATTCCAAAGATCAACGAAAGCTTTTTTTTGTGGTTTTATGGGGGACTGAATTTAAAAACAGATATGCTAACTACATAATAACTACAGTTAGCTACGCTATTCAACAGAGGAGCTTCGATAACCACATTCTTCAATATGACATATTTTATAATTTTATTCACATTTTACCATTTTTACCTGTTCAATAACCAATAAATGTTTTTTGACGGTTTCACTGGGGATTGAGCCCAGAAGCCATTGCATATAAAGCTGATGCAGAACCACAACACTAATATACAGGGGGCCCCCCCTCAACAAATTATTTTTTAGCAGAGCATGTAGCTGGCCATGCCGATATTAGAGCAGAGGCGGACTGACCATTTGAGCACTCAGACACTGCCCGAGGGCCCAGGGTCAATAGAGGGCCCCATAAAATGCCCCTGGCACCTTTTTATAGGCTTTTTCGGGTGTGCTTTGAGTGTGGGCAAGGACACAGGGGCCCCATGATCCCCTATTGCCCAGGGGCCCCAGGAGTTGTCAGTCTGCCCCTGTATTAGAGTATTAGTCACGCGGCATGTGTTGCGCCAAAATAGGTGCAATGGCTGCAGCATGCTTAATGCACCACAACAAACTGAACTGAATTTTATTAGTGGAGCACTTAGTGTGCCACAGTGAAATATAGGGCTAATTGTGGTGGTGGCCCAAGCACTGGTGATGTTAGTTGGAGGAAAAATGCTGCAATCTCCTTGATGTCAGTGGAAAGAGCAAAGGCGGGAAGAGTAGGGGTTAGAGAGAGAGGGTTAGGGGGAAGAATAAATGTAGAGTGGGAAGGGGTGAGAGGGAAAGAAGAGGTGAGAAAGAGAGGATGGGGGAGGAAGGATAAAGATAGAGAAGGAGGGGAGAGAGGAGAAGAGAAAAAGAGATAGAAAAGAGGATGAAAGAGGGGGAAAGTGTGGAAAGAGGGGTTGGGAAAAAAGGAGAGAGATAGGAAAAGAGTGGGGAAGTGCAAGAAGGAGAAAGAAAACAAATGTCAAATATATCAGAAAAATCCCAGCAGCTTATCATTCAGGGTCCACACCCACCCATTAGCTCTTTCATCTCATTGGCTCTCACTGTTATCAAATGGAGAACAGACACTTCTTCACCAAATGTTTCCGTAGAAGAGCAGCAAGTTCAGTTCTATAGTTTGTCATCAGGACCAATGCATGCTCCTGACATAGGACTTCAACAAACTGGTGGTCATCACAAATTCCAACTTCCTGTTGCATAAATATAAATGAGATGGGTAAAAGATGGCTTTAGCTCCTGTTCTCCACCTGTAGAGAACTGCTCAGATGCATTTTGCCTTTTTTGGGCTTAATCATAGAAGCCTCATATAAGTAGATTGATGTGCACAATGCAAATGCTTTATGTTAGAGATTCTATATATAGCCCTACAGAACAGACAGTGCACAATCCACATGTGTTTATCTGCTGATTCTCTGCAAATAGGAAACAGGAGCTTTATTCAGAGAAAAGACATATAGTTTTATCATAGATACAGCTAAAAACTTATAAACACTGCCATCTACTGGTTGAAGAATATATCTCTACAGGATAATGTTACTGATGTAGTTGTTGTACAAAAATACATGAGCATTGTTTTCCAACACTTGCAAATTAGTGTCCCCACTGTTTAAGGTAAAAGGCTTCCCCAAGCTCCAACTGTGCTGTGTCTAGTTTGAAAGTAGATGCTTGATTAGAGAGGATATTTGTACTGATGATAACAGATAACAGCAAACGACTATTTTTCAACAGACAGTGCATGATTAAATGGATGGTTGGCAAACGTGGAAGCAGGATGAAATCGAGGACAGCAATCAAACTTGACAGACATAATAAATAATATCCAATACATTTTAAAATCAATGTTATGGATATACAGTTTGGGATATTATTCAACATGGAAGACTGAGGACATTTGGCTGGGGGGGGGGGGGTAGCTCCAGAATGAAGGTGAGTGTTGCAGAAAAAACAACTTTATTAGTTTTAATTGTCCTGGACATCTGTTTCTTATAATCATTTTTTAAATCTTTTTTTTTCTTTTAAATTGTCTTCTACTTTAAGTTCCAGAGGTACCATGTGGTTTGGAACTATGCAAATGTATTGTATGTTCCCTTTTGCAGATAATGCAGCCACGCTTGGTGCATGTATCAGGTCCAGATGTGGAAGATTGAACAATTTTTTTTAAATTCCAATCATACCAATTAGCTATGAATGGCATTTCAGGACAGCAGTCTACTGTATCAGAACACAAAAACAAGCTTTATACAGTAGATGTAATGAGTCTGCACATGAATTCATTGCAGAGAAAAGCCCTTTATCTTCAGATACGTTTTATATTTCATGGAAAAATATTAATTGTCTCCGCTGTAAGGTTTTGCACAATTTATGCTTTTGTCAAGAACAAATAGCCAGGATTCAATTATACCAGATCTATTCTGAGCCCAGAGACTTATTCACTTGGCTCTTCCCATATCATTTATTTTGTCCCTGTGTATGATAGGAAGTTGTAAAAATGGATATTGCTTGTAAGGCTCACAATATCATCCTTAAATTGCAATGTAGCCTAAAATGTTCCTTCTCTCTTATTTGAGAACCAAGAACACTGAAATGTCTCTCAGCCTTGTGCTCATTTGTCAGCTCTATGAGTTTATCATCCTAGCTTTGTGCTGCTCACGTACTGAATAACTCTTCTCTATTTTTCCCCTTTCGTGAAGTCTGATTCTATCCCTTCATCTTAAATACCATATTGCATGCTAAATCCATGTGGCAATTTTTCAAAAGCGTGGTCTAAATTGAAATATGTTTCTCTTTTAATTTTCACACTAAAATATCTGCTTAAATCGCATAAAACGGACCCTAACTTAGAGATCTAATTTTACTCATTTCCATTCTAGACATTCTTACCATTTATCAAATTGCACTGAGTCAGTTTAGATCAGCGACTTTCCTGTACAGTAGCTGATGGTCCGAGGAAATAATTAGGAAAGCTGCCTTTTAATGTACTGTACATATTAGAATATGCAATGGTGCTGTAAGAGTAATACATTGTCAGACAAGCTGTGCTAATAAGGAAAAGGCAGTGGTGAAAGGAAGTTGAGTCATCAGCCTGTAGAAGACTGTAAATCTTACCTACTAATTTAGGCAGAAGCATGCTATTGATGATTAGTTGTACTAGTCAGTCATGGATCTTGAACTTCTACAGCTTCTCTAGTGTCAGCAGGTTTGAACTGAGTTATAGCACTGATATCTTACAACAGAAGATATTAATTTTATGCCAAAGAATGGGTAGGAAGGTCAAGACTTTGGAACTACTGATGCTTCATTTTCACAAAGAAGAAATATTACCTTTGCTATAAGCAAGGGCATAACTAAAGCAATAGCAGTCTCTTTGGCTGCTATGGGGCCCAAGGGACAGTGGAAACAGGTCTAAAACCTTTTCCCCATTTTCCCCATATTTATGACAGTTGCAAGTCCTGTAATCCTGCCAACACCAAGGTAAGTCACCTTTAAAAAGATGTGCCATTACATTTTAGCAGAATGTTAAAAGAGATCATCTCTGAAGGGGGGGAAAAACCAGAGCAAAATACACAAAAACAAATGTACATAGCAATGGTTATAAAACTAGGATTAGACTAGAGGTAAGGCAGAGTGGAAATCAAAGACTGGGGGGGGAAGGGGGGGGGGGGGTTGGGACAACAGTCACAGAGGGAGTCCTAAAAAGGTTTAATAATGAGTGAGGAATCCCATGTCCAAATTAAGGCCATTATCTTTTGTATAACATAGAAATATCTCTTGGTTGCCTCTTAGACACTTTTCCATTGTTCTTAAAACCCACCCTCTAATTAAACCGCCTATCCTCACCTTTCACGTAGCATGCAAGCATACTGAAATATCCTCGATTCCAGGCCCTATGACCCCTCTCAGATTGAACCCCGATTTTCAGCCCGGTATGACTCTCAGATTTGAACTCATGCCACATGAACCCCTATGGGCCTACCAATTCTTTGATGCGGGAAGATTGAGGGATTAGGATCATTTTGCGGAGCTACAACCGACTCCCCCAATGGTCTTATTTTCAACTTCGGCACTTCCCTACATCCCCACCATACTCAACACATGTGTCACGTGGTCTGACACCTTTTGAAAAACTGTGCTTGAAATCCGAGCCCCAACGTCATGTCATATCCACTGTACATGCTCTCCTGGATGCTCACATACCGGCTGATGTAGGGATAGCTTGTCCAAAATGGTCCACAGACCTACAAATTAATTTTCTCCCGAGAATTGGACCCAAATATTTCATACGGCACATAAAGTTACGGTGAATGTATCGGCACAGGAAATTAACTATAAACTGCTGTATAGATGGTAGAGAACCCCACACAGGTTACACAAGATCAATCCAGGTCTACCAGACAAGTGTTGGGGATGCCTCCAGGTGGTGGGCACTATCCTGCATGTGTGGTGGGAATGCCCCATGCTCCAATCTTTCTGGTTGAATGTACACACAATAATAGGCCAAATTACCTCGGATTTGCTAGATTTCTCACCTGCCCAGTACCTATTGCACTATTCACCTGCACTTACGTTGGGGCTCATCACTGGTTCTATCACTTAAAGAATGGTTTAGACGAATAAACAGGATGGAGGAGATGGAGGAACTTATATGTACTGCCAAAGATTCACCATCTAAATTTCTTAAAACCTGGATGGGTTGGATTCATTTAAAATCCACCAAGCTCTATCGTGATACTGTAGACTAATAGCAACACCTTCTAATAGCTCTTAGAACAACAGCTCGAGTAACAACTCTTCCGATTACTATTATCGACTCTTGTACCATATTGCCAGCTTTCTTTTACTGCTCTTCTCCTGTAAAGGAGAACATTTTTGACCAACCCCACTCCCACAACACTCTATTTCCTCTGATACCTGATCCCTATATTGGGACTGATGCTTGGGAAGGGTGGGTAATAGGGATTGGGATTGACCATTTCCCAGAGGGCCAATATCGGATCTCCTTCTTTTCTCCCATACTGCTCATTTCTTACTACTTTCTATGTTTTCATGCTCCCCCTTCCCCCTTTTATCCCCATCCCCCAAAACTATAGAGGCGGATTACCGTTGGATCGGACCAATAAAACCAGGGGGCAGCATTGGCCACAGTGAAATAGGTCTAATTAAAGCCCAGAATCATATGAGCTCCCTGAGTTGCTTATATATTCACATGCTAACTGCCCAGGTTGGATGGTATATCCACCCCAATAAGCTATGAGAGCTCCCCCCAATTTTTTTTTTTTTACCTAACAGGGTTACTGGAAGTTGGATAGGAAATTATATTACTCCACATGTCGAAGCCAAATATTGTGTGGAGCTGCTATTCACCTCTACATATGACAACATACTGATAATTTGTTCTTCTTTGTGTTTTCTCTCCCTTTGCACTTATGTGTTGAATGTCTCACGACATTTGAATCACTGTAATGATTGTACTGTTTCACTTATTTGTTACTGTGCAACATTTGTATCTGAAGCTTACATTTCAATAAAAAAAATTTTTTTGAAAAAAAAAAATATAATTCTTAGTTCAGAAGTTTTTCTTTTCCTGGCTAGTTTTGAAATTTCCTTTAAGAACTAAGATATTGAGGTCTTCCATAGTGTGGTTGGGTTGTGCAAAATGGCGTCCCACAGGTGTGTAGAAGTCATCTTCTTTATGTTCCCTGGTGGTATGTCTGTGCATATGCAACTTTGTTCGCAGCTTCTGTCCTGTTTCGCCAAGGTAAGATCCTTTGCTACATTTTCTGCACTGGATAAGGTACACAGCATTACTGGAGGTACAGCTGTATGATCCGGTGGTATTGAATATCCCTTTTGAGGAAAGAAGAACTTTTGAACTAAGAATGTTATTTCTATTTGATACAAAAGATAACAGCCTTAATTTGGACATGGGATTCCTCACTCTTTATCCAACACTTTTATGACCCCCTCTGTGACTGTTGTCCCAACCTCTCCCTTCCCCCAGTCTTTGCTTTTGTTCTGTCTTATCTCTAGTCTAATCCTAGTTTTATAACCATTGCTGTGTACATTTGGTTGTATGTATTTTTTTCTGCCCCCCCCTCGCCTCAGAGATGGTATTTTTTAACATTCTGCTAAAACATTGTGAAGTAGTATTGCTTGGACCTTGAAGAAGGGGACATACCTCAAAAGCTTGTCCTGAAAAGTGTATGTTAGTGCAAATAAAAAAGTATCGTGGACAGTACTCAATTGTTTCTGAAATTGTTCACAAATTGAGCCCAGGAAAGGTTGCCCACCCCTAATCTCAGATTTTGGCCAACAAGGTGTGAGCCGGACAGAATACTGAACTAGTGATCAAGTGCTGCAGTGGTGGCAAAACTGTGCATATAGATGTGGAAAAGGCTACCTGTGGTGGAACAGGCAGTGGTGTTAAGGCAGAGGGCCAGTGCAGTGGTGCTGCACAAAATGACAGAAAACCCCAATTCTGAGTTGTTTTAAGTTAAAGCAAGTCTCATGCTCTGTCTGACAATAACTGAGCCAAAATGTGTATCTTAACTCACACCACTATTACCAATACTCATATATCTGAGAGCAATTATAAACTTCTAGCTTAATGGCACAGAGGTTCAGTGCACTGTGCAGCAGCTGAGATACCAATGCTTGTCCATTGTGCTGGAGGTTTGGTCTGGCCCTGAACACTCTTTTCCACATTTGATGGCAATGATCACTGGTTAAACCTTGTTAGGAACAAATTACTAACTTAAACTGGTATTAAACCTAAATCCAAAAATGTAATATATAGCAGCTTACCAATCGTTAGATGTAGTGGCTGTATTATTTTCTTTTTTTCCCTGTGGCGATCTGGCCAGTAACACATTTGTTGTATTATACTGACACCGCTCTAGATGAAGGAGCACAGGGGGTAGATTTGGATGGCAACATTGTCTTTCTGGTTGGAGGGGAGTGTTAGAAGTACCGGCAGATTTAAACACAGTAACAAATTGAATCTAAACTTCAGCTAATAATTTATAAGCAGTTACAACTATTAGCTTTTTTCCTTTGGGATATTTTTTTTTTAAGAAATATTTATTGGGTTTTATAAAAAATAAAGTTACAGAGATCACTTGCACATTGAAAAAAAAAAAAATATATATATAAATATATAAAACAGTCATACAGAGAATATTTATACAGATAACAGCAATCGATGAACAAACAGGCAGGGGGAAGAGGCAGCAGGAGGATAACTATGGGTCATTGGGCCCAGGGACCCCCTCTGTCTTGATTAAGGGCAGGCTAACCAGGATGAATTCAAACTTCCAGGTAATGTAGTGGTGTCGTGAAGTGGTAGAAGGACTCATCTAAAGATTACAGACTTATAAGTGGAAGGAATGAGAATGCTATTTTCTGCATGTTTCTATACCACAACGTACAAGTGTAGGATGATCAGAAAAGGAAGATCAAGGCAGGGATGGGAACTAAAGAGAAAGAGGTATATAAAGCAGAGAAAAGAAAGAAAAAGAAAGAAAGAGAGAAAGACAAAACAAAAACCAGAGATAGAGGAGGGAGAAAAAGAAGGGGAAGAAGGAAGGATTAAGAATTGGGGGGGGGGAGAAGGTAGAGAGAGAAGAAGGAAGTATGCACTGATCTCTGAAGTATAATAATGATGGTAAAAGAGTGAAGGAGTACCTGAGCCTCTAGGGGGGTAAACATAGGGCGTTCTATTGGTCAGAACTTTGCAAGGGGTGTGTTTAGACCATTGAGTAGCTAAGCGCCCCATGGGTGGTTGACAAACTATACTGACAGATACTGGTCAAGCAGAGGAGGACAATAGGCAATGAGATATGTAAACAGAATTACCAACCAATTTTGTCAAGTTATACAAATTATACCACTAGAGGAGGGGTGAGGAGAGACAGGGCCCACCATAGGATTTTCAAGAAGGCTTCTTCGTTCTGACAGAGAGAATGACCTGGAGACATATAATTGCCATTTGCGAGCAAAAGAATCCGATGTGTAGGGGCATGAAGAGAATAGGTCAAATTTGTCCTTGTGGAGGAGGCGGATGAGATCGTGTTTAATATCGGATACAGCTGGGGTGTAGCTTCTACCCATTTTTTCAGAATGGCTCTTCTCGCCATCAGCAGACAGGTTGATAGCCATGGTTTGTTTCTTTGAAGGAGTGAAGTTTGATCCATGGGAAGCAATGAAGATGTAGAGTTCAGATTACCAAATAAAAGATGTATTGGAGACTTAGAGAGCTGAACCCCGGTCACAAATTGCGTGAAAGAGAGTACTTGATCCTAGAATTTTGAGATTGGGTGGCAGGCCCAGAACCTGTGTTTGAGAGTTGGCAGGTTGCAAGAACAAAGAGGACATCGAGAGATGTTCGGAGCAGTTTTAGAGAAGGCACAAGGCATATATGTCAGGGCAGGAACGATGGAATGGGCAGGCAGGCCTATGGTACGGTCACGCCACAACTGACGACAGCCACTACCCACAGACCAGAGTCCCTCAGGGTGCGGAGTCTAAGCCCCAGGCTACCCTTCACCAGGGCCCCTGATGGTGGGGATGGACTTGACACAGCCTGAGACCAGGTCGCGGCCCCCAAGTAACCCCAGCTGCGGTAACGACTGCCGCCAATGGCGTACAGCTGGTGGGAGCTAGATGGGAACATGTGTAGGGTAGTCAGACAGGCCGGATCAATAACAGTGGAGCAGATGGTACTAGATGGTAGGCAAAGAATAATCAAGTCACGGGCCGGGTTCAGCAACGGGAGGTCAGAGAAAGGGTTAAAGCAGAGAATAGTCTTGTCCAAGCCGAGTCGATCACCAGGAGAGCAACGAGAACAGAACCAGAGCTTGAGACAAGGAAACATACAGGACACGAATGCAGAGGGCACTTGCAGACAGCAGGTTTAAATGTGCTCAACCACACCCTTCTGAGGAGGAGCTGCAAAAGCCTGAAGGCATAAAGGTTCCCACCATGCTTTGCAGAAATCCAAGATGGATGCCAGCACATGGAGATGCACAAGCTCTGAAGAAAGGTAGGACCTTGACAATATAGGCACGATGCATGATTTTCAGCTGCTGCTCCTGACAAAACTCATTCGTGGTGAAGGCACAAGTGGTATTAAATCCTGACAGGATTTGATCTATGGAGAGTGAGTTGTGGAAGTCCTTGACCCATGAGGTCGTTGCCGTGAACTCTAAAGGTTTGGTAAAGTGCAGGTTCAGTGGGCAGTAAATGTCTGAGATCTTGAAGTTACCTCTGCTCAAGAGGGTGTCAATCAATGATGTTTGAAAGCGAGAAAGCTTGTCAGGGGCTAGAGATTTCACAAAATGTAACACTTGCATGACATATATAAAATTATGGGAAGGCAAGTCCAAGCTCTGTAGGGTAGAAAGGATCGGTTTAGGTGTACTGGTAGCTATGTCAAAAAGTTGCGATACATGTGTGAGGTCTTGAGCATACCAGACTGTATAGGCTGCATGTTGTTGTGAAAGAGGGGAAGAGGGGTTACCATGTATAGGGAGGTGGTGAGATACCCACAGGGACATACCTAGTTTACGTCTGACTTCTCCCAATGCCACAAGAGTGTCACGTATTAGAGGGTTGTTTTTTAGATGGGGTGGGAGCTGATTTCCATTACAGTGCAAAATTGCGGCTAGGCTGAAAGGGTGGACCATAGCAGATTCAATCTGATAACTGGAATAGTTGGAGGATTTAGATAGCCAATCTAAGCTTATGCATAATAGACATGCAAGGTTATCTACATGGATATTGGGTAGGCCCTCACCCCCCTGGGAGATATAGTTTTTGTAGTGCTATGCAAGGACGGCGACCCCTCCAAAGAAATTTAATAGCTTTGTTTAGCTTGATTACATCTCCGTGTCGAAGCAGTAGAGGTATGGTTTGAAGAGGATAAAGTAATTTTGGAATGCTCACCATTTTAAAAAGGTGAGATCTCCCCAGGAGAGTGAGAGGCAGCCCCACCCACATGTCCAGTTCACCCAGAATTGTATCTATTATTGGTGTGAAATTAAGCGAATAAAGGGAGGAGGGAATTTTCCCTATTTTGATCCCCAGATAGGTAATATGGTGTGTGGCTAATTTCAGTATGTTGGATGATGCCCAGGGAGGGGGTCTCATGTGGTAAAGAGGCAGTATTTCACTTTTCGAGAAATTAATTCGAAGGCCAGAGCATTGTCTGATTTCATAAAAAATGTCATAGATGTGGGGTATGTCTAAGGTGGGATTAGAGGTGAATATTAAGATGTTGTCTGCAAACAGTGCCATGCGAAGGTCTTGGTGTCCTAGCTGGATGCCGTGTAGGTGTGAATTGAAAAGTAAATAACGTGCCAGGGGTTCTAATGCCAAGTTGAAGGGAAGAGGGAAGAACGGGCAGCCTTGTCTAGTGCCCTTGTGTAAGGGAATAGAATGGGTATAAGTCCTGCAGCTATGACCTGTGCTGTTGGGATAGAGTACATGGAAGTAATTAAATGGACAAAGGGACCTGAAAAACCAAATCTTTGCATGACCATCTGAAGCCAGGTAAAACTGACATTATCAAATGCTTTTTCAGCATTGAGTGATATAATTGCTAAGTCATTGAGGGGATTAAGTTGGGCATTACTAAGGACCACAAGCACCTTAGGTATATTAGAGGTAGCAGATCTCCCCTGAATAAATCCGGCTTGGGAAGGGTGGATGAGAGAGGGTAAAATGGTGGCTAACCTGTTGGCAATTATTTTAGATAGGATTTTTGCATCAAGATTTAACAGAGAGATTGGGCGATAGGAGCCTGACTCAGTCGGATCTTTACCTTTTTTTGCTATTAGTTTAATGTAAGCCTGATAGCCTGAAGGGATATAGCTACCTCCATTTTGAATACCCTGGAATACTGACATTAAAGTTGGGGTGAGTATTTTAGAGGTCATATATAAGTAGGTAATAGAGCGCTGGGAATGCATAAGTGAAGCAGCTAGCATAAAAGGTAACCTTGGGACCCAGATAGAAACATGAGAAATAAATATGCAGCGCTTAGGAAATTAAATATGAACAAACAGAAACATGAACAGCATAACTGCATGACAAATTCAGTCCATATTGCATGGTGCGATAAAGTGACAGGTGCAATTGTCCTAATAGTTCATGTTCAGAGAAATTCGTGACTCTTGTGATCTCGTGATTTGTACAAATAATGCACTAACCAGATAGCGCAATCAAAGCGCATGGAGCAATTAAGACCCGCTCCTGGTGCTCTGGACTTGTAATATTAGGAGGATGTCATCTGTAGGTTTGGCCACCAGATGTCATCAATCCAGGTATATAGGTAAGTCATCAACCAGAAAGATCATCAGCGGGGGAGGGGGTGATCATGCATCATTCCCAGATGGACGGAACCTTCAAAAGCGGGCTCCCATATCATAGATGAGACACAGAGAAGCCTCTGATAGTGTAGTATGTTTATTAAATAAAAACTTACACCAGATACAATAAAGGAAAAAACTTACATCAAAGTAAGGTCAGGCCACCAGGGTGTCAATCAGGATGGCTTTGTGGTATGTATACACAGGTCAAGGGCACCTCCCTAACGCGTTTCGTGTACAAAACACTTCCTCTGAGGAAGTGTTTTATTGTAGTGTTATAGTGTTTTATTGTATCTGGTGTAAGTTTTTATTTAATAAACATACTACACTATCAGAGGCTTCTCTGTGTCTCATCTATGATATGGGAGCCCGCTTTTGAAGGTTCCGTCCATCTGGGAATGATGCATGATCACCCCCTCCCCCGCTGATGATCTTTCTGGTTGATGACTTACCTATATACCTGGATTGATGACATCTGGTGGCCAAACCTACAGATGACATCCTCCTAATATTACAAGTCCAGAGCACCAGGAGCGGGTCTTAATTGCTCCATGCGCTTTGATTGCGCTATCTGGTTAGTGCATTATTTGTACAAATCACGAGATCACAAGAGTCACGAATTTCTCTGAACATGAACTATTAGGACAATTGCACCTGTCACTTTATCGCACCATGCAATATGGACTGAATTTGTCATGCAGTTATGCTGTTCATGTTTCTGTTTGTTCATATTTAATTTCCTAAGCGCTGCATATTTATTTCTCATATTTTAGAGGTCAGTTTACAGAATTCTGCTGTGTAACCATCGGTGCCTGGGTGTAACGGAACCGGACCCCGACTGCACTAGGGTATTTCCGTTAGACTCTCACTCCGAACACCATCCACGGACCCCACCGCTGACCATACAGGAAATAGACATCACCAGACTCTCTTAAGACAGGAAGTCAACTGCTTTATTTTAACACAAACACAAGATATATACACGGGGGGGAAATACAACCAGGAAAAGGAAACACATCAGCAGGCCATCCCATCAGGGGGAAGGGCTGCTGGTAATACCCCCCACCAAACCAAGACACACAATAGAACAAAGGGATACACCACATGGCAGCAGACAATACAGGGGCACATACATCCCATAATAGTTTGCTGGCAAGCAAGACACAATAGAACAATGGGATGCAGCACATGGCAGTGAACAATGAACAACCCCCCACCCCACCTATACATGTCTACACAATATCAGGACAGACCACCCTGTACCCCTAACAGGCACAGTGTGGGTTACATATAAGAGGAATCTGGGGAGCTGATTCAGGGGTTCCCCCACCCCCAAAAGTCACTCCCGTCATACTGGGGCTTTGCCGTTAGCCAACGTTTGAATTGCTAGAGTAATGTCTGAGGCGATGATAGGAGCATTGAGAGCAGAGAGGGCATCCGGAGCACCCTGAGGTAGATTAATTTGTTCCAAGCATGCGGTAGCATGAGGGATGTCTATTGCATCTGAGCCATATAGTTGGGCATAAATTTGTTCTAGAATAGAGATAATTTCCTTCTGAGTGGACCTCAGGGAACCCTGTCCTCTACACCCTTGCTCTTTGCTATGGTCAGACCTTCTATATCTATTGCTCAACTGAAGAGTTTGTGTTTAGCTTCCATGCTGTTTACCCTCTCTATTTGGACAAAATGTTCTTATCAGTGCACTCTCTCTCCTCCATGCCCTTGCTTATTACATGTGCCTATCCTATAGCCATATGCATCCATGGACTCAAGCTGGTGTTTTTCAACTCTGCCATTTGGTACATCCCATGTCCCATAAGCTATTCACTTTTGCTGACCTCCAAACCAAATTTCAAGTCCCTAAACAATTTTATTTTCTTACCTCCAAATTAAGCCTTTTTTGAAGTCTCCTTCTTTAACTATAGATAAACCCACTCAATTTTAAGTTGTATATGCTCATGGCCCTTACTGGTTACTTTTAATATCATCCATCTATAAAATCCTTCAGGAAGTTAGCCCACTTGCTGACACTGACCACTCTTATATGCACGAATGGGCTCATATTCTTCACTGTACCTTCAACCTCTCCCCCTCTCACAGTGGGCAAAATTCTGGGAATCCACTTCCAAGGCCTCAAGATGTGTGGCACAGAGATAGACTGCCTATATAATTCTGTTTTTTTGGTATAAAAGTCCTGAGGTTCTTTACAAATGTAGTCAATTTCAAAGCTATGTTGGAGATGCCACAGTGATATAGACACTCATTGTCACATTTTGTGGAATAGTCCCAGTATTCGGCCCTTTTGGGTCTCACTTCAGTCCTTCCTTCAAAACCTTCTTGAAACAATACTACCCTTAGATCCTGTCAATTATTTACTAGGGTTGCCTTAGCTGACGAATGAACCATACCTTTAGGCTGTTGGCTCCGGCCCTTCCAACTCACTCATAATTGTTACATACTGTAGCTGATATTCGTAGAGTGGAATACCTTACTGCAGTAGTGAGTGAATGATGCTATGCCTCAATTCACCAAGATTTGGGATGTGTGGGGCAACTTAGAATTTGACTTTAAACCTCCATCCCAGAACTTTAGCTAACTATCTTTCTTGCCACTTTCTAAAATTGAACTGCCCTTTTCTTGTATGTTCTATACATTTGGTCCATGATGTGCTTCCTTCCTCTCCCTTCTATCTTTGTACTCTTTGCAGATGAAGATTTATACTCTATATGTATGGTCTTGTTTAAAGACCTATATATATATATATATATATATAGTATGACATTCTATGCCCACTTATTAAGGCTTGCCCTTTAATTGCTCAACTGGCTATTTTGAATGGCTTAGATGAAGTTTTCTACCTTATCTGTATACAGTTCTCCTGCTTATTTCTCCATACATTTTGTTATTCTTTGTTCATCTGTGTTGATGATGTTGATATATGTATAACCTGGAAAAACGTAATAAATATACAATTATGAAAAAAAATAAAAGCTGATCATTTTCAGCACCCCTTCCAATGGTAAATGGTCTGTTTCCTCCCTGTATCTGCAAGACAGCTTTATCTGCAAGACAGCGTTGAAAAACAACAAGTTATTGGCTGGACCACCCGATGGAAATTGAAGAAAGAAAGCCTAAAAGAGGAAACTAATACAGTCATTACATCTAATTGGTAAGTTGCAATATAATAGATATTTTGAGTTTATCAGTTCACAGAACACCTCTCCCCACTTATATATAAGATGTCTTTGCAACCACATAACTTCAATGTTGCCAAGAGCCTAATTCCAATATATTAGAAATCCTCCAAACCACTTTTAATATCAGAATAGATACTGAGAGTGGATAGAAAATTACGGATATTTCAGAGGGCTAACTTTGACCAATACAATAAAATTTGAGCAAGTTGACTACAATGTAAACATTCAGCTCCCTGTAAGTCTTTTCATGAGACAGCCCTGGATCTATTACAGCTTAATGTGTTATGTCAAACACCTATCACAGTAGATGAGTGGAGGCCTGCTGAACACTAACCTTAAAGCAACAGGACACTTTTCTGAAAGCATAGGGTCTTTCTGCCCCTCCCCCCAATGCCTTTCTGGCTCTGGGATTGTATGTATACTGTTTAAAGGATGTTTTTTTATGTTGGCCTAGGCAGGTACACTTGGGCCAATATCAGCGGGTTCAACAGAAACAGTCTGCCCAACAGAAGCCGGTCTAATGACCAGCTTTTATCAAAGGGACGTGCAGGGGAGGACTGACAACTCATGGGGCCCCTGGGCAATAGGGTATCATGGGGCCCCTGTGTCCTTGTCCAAACTCAAAAAAGCCTATGAAAATAGTACCAGGGGCATCTCATGGGGCCCCCTACTGACCCTGGGCCTTCAGGCAGTGCCCGGGTTTCCAAATGGTCAGTCCACCCCTGGGGGCATGCTAGAGCAGTCGCATATGATCTGCACTCAAAGCCAATGGCTGCAAGTGCTGATCAGTCTGTTTTGGAGGGGGAGCCAGTAAGAACACAAAGGCACAGTGGGGAAAATATCTACACTAACATTGCTTGTGTTAATATGATGATCTCTCGGGTTTTTGGGTTGAACAAAAAAACTTAATTTGTATACCTAGCCTGAGGTTGCCAAACACTATGGTACTTTTGCACTACTTTGTTTGAAAAACTTTAGTACTCTCAGCTTGTTGTACACCTATACAAGTTTCACTGTAATGTGACCACTGCTTAATATTACAGTTCACACTTTGTTCTGAAATCTATGTTGTGATTTATATGGAAAACTACAGTATCTTGAGAAAAATGGGAATTTAAATCAACAAGGAAGTTTAAGGAATAATAAATACATTTTTGATTATTTAAGGATTGAGATATACACGACCTATTATTACAAAAATAAACAAAGTGAAGATAAAGGTAGAATAAATGCAAGAAATAACAGCAACTTTTGCAATGAACACTGTATATAACTATTTCTGTTCTACGATGAGCAAACTAAAGTGTTTACTTCAAATTCAACCATGTTCCCCCATTGAACCCCGTTTGAAGCACCCTAAAAAGTTCACTACTTCCAGGTATTAGGCAAACGCATACAATTCCCCCTATCAGCCTGAATTAAAACTTTCAGAAAGGTATTTGCATAGACTTGAAGTATTTGAGCAACAGTTAAAGGAATGGAAGCATAAAGTAACTAATTGAAAAAAATAAAAGAGTGACTGGAAAGGAAGCACAGTTAAAGTAACTCATTAAAAAGTATACCAACTTCAAAGTAGAAGAGAAAATGCTTTGTATGTGGGCTAAAAGGCATTTAAAAAGCTGTGCGTAAGAAGAGACTGGGGGAAATGGGACAAATAAAAATAAAAAAATAAAAAAATACCATACAGGACCAGATACTGCAGCATACATGCTGATTATTAGAATGAGATTGATAGAGCATGTATAAAGAAGAGGTGAGAAATGTTATGAAAATTTATAAAAGGAAATATATATAGATGAAACTGAGGATAATTAGATATGTCTGGGATTCAGAATCTGAAATAAGAACACAAGAGATAGACAAGAACAGGCTCAGGTCCTGTATGCACACACACATATGACATGCCCTTTTCTCGGTAAAAAAACCCCAAATTGACTTAAACAGGACAAAATTGTTCAATATTCTATACAGTTAACAAGAATTGCTTTGGTAGTAAGGACAGATGTGGCATAAGCACATATCACACTGCTTGTGAGTAGTTTTTAACAGATGCAAATAAATATCTGAATATCTGAGATTGAAAGGTAATACACTATTTGGAGCATTCTTTTTTATATGGTGACTCTGAGATATTATTAAGAGGTGGAATTGGAGTGAAGCTTTCCACTGGGGAGCCACAAAATTGTTTACAACAAGTTTCATTCCTATGGGAAAGAAAGAAAAAAAATATAAATTTTCATCTTTCCATTTGTACACTGATTGTAAATAACCCAGAGAGAGCATATTCAGCCTTCACCCTCTGGGGTCAAAAAGATCTAAGCTCATTTAAACATGTCTTCCACCCTGTACCAACCAAACCAAATCTGTACCAAGAATATAACTTAATATAATCTTCCACAACCACCACTTCCTACATGTCCTACATTTTGCTTCATACTGCGTTAGAGATCTAGGAACCTTCCTCAATAAAATTTTTTTAGACTCCATGTTGACCACAAAAATATAGCCCCATTTTCAAACTATTTGCAAAAAAACTTTGAAATACTTTAATATACCTTACTAGAACAAAGACTTTACAAATGATTACCCAGTAGACAAATGATATGAAAGAACCCCCCATGCTGCTCTGACCTCTCTAAGGAGGTAGGGCTGTGCATCACCACAGTGGGAGGTAATCCCAAGAGCTTGTGAGAGACAGGAGAGGGAGATAATCCACTGTCATATCTTTTGCTGATAAACCGATATATATTTTCTGTCAAGTGAGTGTAATGCTTTATGTGCTGCCAATTAATTTTTACATATTACACTATTGGGGCATTTGCATTTATATCTTTCATGAGCAAATATTACAGGTGGGAAGTGGAAGAGAAGATCAAGTGTTTGAGAGGAGGAATCCAGAAGTTGCAGAGATCTGTAAAGCATTCATAGACCTTACTCACATTTAGAGTTACACCTAAGGAGGTGAAGGTACACTTAAATAACACCTGATGCATGGATAGTTTGGGGGACACTGTGGGCAAGTTAAAGTGATCACAGGAAAGTGGAAAAGTTGGTGAAGATTTGGAGTATTTTATAAACTTTTACACTGGAACTTTTTCTTTGGGAATAGGTACTATATAAAAATGTTTGCATGTTGATTGTTGTTTTATATGAAATTCACTTGGAAACTATGTTTTTGAGTTATTTGGAATTATGTGCACTATTATCATGTTTGCATAAAGTATGTTAATGTTGTGGTAGTGTTAGGATCAGTAATTTTATTTGAAAAAGCCATTCACTATATTGATTTATCCAGTAGAAAAATCACTATATGGGTACAATAAAACTGAACATCTTTTCATCAACAAAACTCAGGATAAAATACTAAATATATAAAATTCTTCACAGGGCATATATTCCTTGCTTTATTCAACATGTCACTACCTCTATAACAGTACTTTTCACTACATGTCAAAAATGCAACCAACCAGGAACCACTTTTTCTCATTGTTCATAGGCATGTCCAGTTTTGGATGCTAGTTCTTAGCTATATAGCAAAAATCAATAAACATTCAAAATCCACAAGACCTCCTGCTTCTTCTATTTAGTTGTGGTTCATCTTCTGTCTCTACTGCCGCAAGCCCATGTATGGGTGCCACCAAATGAACACAATTATGTCTACGGACAATGAGAGAATGTACCATTAGAGATTAGATCTCCAAATGTCCTCCAATCAGTGGCAGCTCTAGGAACAATATACAGTGGGGGCATATAAGATACCACAGTCAAAACTGGGAGGCACTAATAATTTTCACCACCAAATCATGTCATTGAATAAACTAAATAAGTATATATAAAAAAGATTAAAAAATAGGAGAGTAATGCAGTATGCAATTATACATGTTAATTGTACTAATCTAACACTTAAAAGACAAGCTTTCTAGGGTTTTCCTTTCTTCCTTAAGGTATTGCTTCAGACCTGAGAAAGAGAGGAAAACTCTCAGATTCTGCAGACATATTACAGAAGATGGTCAGAGACTACAGACATACTACTGGAGATGGCCAGAGCCTGCAGACACACTACAGGAGATGATCAGAGAGTGCAGAAATACTACAGGAGAGGATCAGAGACTGCAGACATAGAGGAGAGGATCAGAGACTGCAGAAATACTACAGGAGATGGTCAGAACCTGTGGGCATACTACAGGAGATGATCAGAGTCTGCAGACATAGTACAAGCAGGGGCGGACTGACCATTTGGGCGCTCGGGCTCTGCCCGAGGGCCCAAGGTCAGTAGGGGCCCCATGAGATGCCCCTAGTACCTTTCATAGGCTTTTTTGGGTGTGGTTTGAGTGTGGGTGAGGACACAGGGGTCCCATGATCCCCTATTGCCCATGGGCCCCATGAGTTGTCAGTCCGCCCCTGAGTACAAGTGCTATAATATGTCATTGAAGGCCGATATGTAACTTTAAAGGTACTCATGTAGCTAAATTTCTATCCTTGCAACAGTATTGTGTGTGCAAGAACTGCATTTTCTTCTTGAAATACATTTTAGAGTGTTTGATTTCAGGTACAATAGCCAAAGCCACTTCATGTAATCAGGTAGAAATGACCTGGACTTGCCTGAGTGGAAGAATATCAGTGCAATTTTACACTGAAATAAAAAGTAAAGATTTTCTGAGACAATAGCCACAAATAACGTTCAGAAAGCAGATTGGTTGGACAGCAATACAAGAGGTAGAGAGAAAACAGTTTTTTCTTTAAATAAACATCAGGGTGTTTTATTTTAAAGACAATAGCCATGTAATCTAGTAGAAACTACCTGGCCTGGTCAGAGTGGAAGATTGCCAGCACAATTTCTTTTACACTTATTTTTACTTATGTTATTTTTTATACGTATATAAGCCGTGTACCGGGGTGGGCTCCCCAGGATACAGTGAAGTCACGAACGAGGAAAGCAACCCCAACACCAGCTTTTGCCACAACTGAATTTTACTTAGATGTGGCAAATAACCCCAACACAAATGCTGGAAACATACAATAAATTTACACACACCCAGCCCAAAGGCCGAGACCCTTGTGCTGCACAGCACGGCGCCTTCTGATGGATGAAGGTAGAAAGTGAAGTAATTTACCTACTGGCGGGCACAACTAAGCTGCCACACCTTACCTGTTATTACCCTAAAAGAGCAGGAATCAGTGTATGGGTGTATGGTATGGGCTAGCCTGCGGTGCAGCACAACAGCTTACAATCTTACAAAAATCTACAGTATTCCCTCTCCCATAACTGTTCCTGTAGCATGTGCCTGAGTATTCCTTCTGAGCAAAACGCCAGTCTGGCTTGAGTTTGTAGGATTTTATCAGCTCTCCAATGTGAAATGTCACTTTAAGTTGTGGAGTCCTTCCAATGATCAGTAACAACACTTGTGGCCTGACACAAACCGAGACCCTAACTAACTAACTATAGGCCTGGACTCAGTCTCAAGGCGCCAACACTGAAATGAGGTCTTACAACCCCAGGTCTGCTTTGCATCCGCTGGTGACTCTGAACAGAACAAATGTCTCTCCAAAAAGCATGCGGTCTCGCCGTATATGTTGCTTAGTTCCTCTGCTCTCATCAGCCTTCCTGGCAGCAATCTCATCAGCATTCCTGGCAGCAATCTCATCAGCATTCCTGGCAGCAATCTCATCAGCTTCCTGGCAGCAAACTCATCAGCTTCACTTAGCTGCAGCTCTGGCTACGGAGGGACGCTTTCACACCTGGATGTCATCAGATTCTCAGCTCACAGGGCCCCTTATTCACCATGCTCCAAAACATGGCTTCTCCCTCTCCTTCCTGTTCTCTCCAACTCTGTGTGCAAAAAAAACTCCACTTCTTCATGAATATACAAATATCTATGCAGTCTGAGGTTGTGTTAGAAAAACAGTGACATCTTGTGGCTAAACCGCAGAATGTCAGTCAAAACATTAATTTACTTCCACACAAACAGTGTTCAAACAATGAGAGCTGTTTCCCCATCTCACACGTATTTATTTTATTATAATTAGGGGACTAGGAGCATAGCTGCTAAGGAAAACCAATGGCCACAGGACACAAAACCTTACACAATGCAGGGGGTAGGGTGGGCAGCAACAAATGGATGGATGAAATTCCTCAGCCAAAGGGAAGAGCAAGCATCAGCAAAATTTAAACAGTGAATAGTACAACTGTAGGCTGCCTGTTCCTTTCCTCAAATAAGGAATGTCCAAAAAAAGAATGAAAGGCAGGCATACAGTGAGACGTAGAGGTACAGAGTTTCTTACTTTTTTTTATAAATCTGTGTATTTTCTTTTTAATTATTTCATTTTTTTTCTTTGTAAGGCCATTCCTGCCTTGGTCAAACAACAGGCAAGGAAGACAAGACTGTAACTAAATGATTACAAGAGATCATATTCAAGGAATATTGTGTGGCAAGGATGTACCATTGTCTGGTGGTGGCTTTATATTATTATTATACAGGATTTATATAGCGCCAACAGTTTGCTCAGCGCTTCACAATAGAACGGGAGACAATACAGCAACAATACAGTTCAATACAAGAGGGAAAGGAGGGCCCTGGCTTACAATCTAAGAATATACTCATAATATTACCCTGCCTGGCTGCATGTGTCCTGACAGAGAGGGCCTTAAGTGCAGCAGTGGGATTTGTGACAAACAACCTGATTTTTAAAACTTGGGGTGAGGGTGCGCTGTGTTTTGAGTGCACTGTGCTTTTACATTTTTTTTCCCAAGGATGCAGTGAGTGCTGTAAAAAAGGCACCTCTTGAACTAATTGTCTTCAGCAACTCGACAACTTGATGCATGCTAATCACCCCCAGCTAAAAGCTGGAAACTAAATAAAAAATGTCCAGCAGCTGGTCTTTTTTAATGAAACAGAATTGTCTGAAATGAACAAAGAATACAGACAGGCATTTTACTACAAGTATTAAAAGACAACACTTGACACACCAGTGACCATTTTAAATAATGAGTCTATGCCCAAATTACTAGAAACAAAAACACAGGCTGGGCTTTACTAAGAGAAATAAGGTATACCTGTTTTTAAAAAAGAAAGATACTGTAGAGGATACAACAGTATAAAAGTGGCCAGTGGCAGGTCAGTTTTAATCAGAGATAGAGGGTTTTTGAATGTGAGTCATGTAGTATGCAGTGGTTTATGTGCACACTGTTCTTATGTCTAGTTTGTTCTTCCACATGATGCCAAAAAAAGGCCCTAATTAACAGAAAAATGTAGCCATTGACAATAGAAGAGCTAAATATCAATCAGTTGTTGGTCCTTAAAAGGAATTTTACAGTTTTACAGTACATACAGATTTTGTACAGATCTATGCATTCAGGCAGGGCACCTAAGAAATGTACCCAAGCACTGCAATTCAAAGAACTCAACTCTAGTTTGTTACTTAGTTTGTTGAGTACATGTAAACCAAACCACGTAAACCTCATATAAGCACATGATAACCGCTTCTCGTCCACCTTATAGCAGTACTACTGCTACAAGGCGGCATGGGTGCGCAAAATCACGTATATATACATGATTTTGCAATTCCAAGTAGGGGGCTCGCTCGAAACGCGTGTTCCCAGTATATATACTGCCATATGTAAATGCTATATCTTTCACATAAACCAATTATTTTACATGTATTGGGATTTTTTTTTCAGCAAAGACATGTAGCAGAATACATTTTGGCCTAAATTTATGCCGAAATTAGATTTTTTAAATTTTTTTACTCGACATGTTTAATATCAAAAAGTCTTAAATAGTGTTTTTTTTCTCAAATTGTCTTTTTTCTTTATAGCACAAAAAATAAAAAATGCACAGGCGATCAAATACCACCGAAAGAAAGCTCTATTCATGGGAAAAAAGGACGTAAATTTAATTTGGGTATAGCATTGCATGGCTTTGCAATTGTCATGGGAGAGAACTGTATTGTTTACATACAGTTCTCTCCCCTGTCAGTAATACTCTGTGATCACAGGGTGCCGGTGAGTAATCACTGGCTGGGACCTGGTGATTGACAGCAGAGGCTGCGAATGGCGGCACGGGTATATATTATGATTTTGCACACCCGTGCCACCCTGTAGCAATATTTCTGCTATAGGGCGGATGGGAAGCTGTTAAAGGTAGCTTTGGTAAATTGACTATTGCAGGTATGGATCAAAACACCAGGAAATGCATCAAAAAGTTTCCTTGCACCTCATCCTCATAGTGGGTCATTTTGGGCTCACTATGGGATGATAGCAGCACATTCAACCAATTTGCTGCCTACTTGTCTTTTTAAGGTACTGCTCCCACTGAACTGAAGCTTTTACCACAGCTAATAAGCCGTAGGTAGAGGCTGCAGACCACAATTGTGCTGCTTGCAGCAGATGTGTTAAATAAGGGATTTTTCTGTTTACCACCTATTTAAGTGTTAGCTTATTGTCATGATGCTAGGGGATTTCTATCAAACACATGCCTGAAATCTATATTTTGAATTTTTGAGAGAGTAATTGGAGATTGGAGGAGGATGGAAGGGGGTTCAGAGAAAGTGGGGCTGTGGTTTTGAATTGATTCTGTGCTCTCTAGTTTGACAATTAGACTAAAGAGTAAATATCCTATTCTTGAGAAACAAAAATTAATCCCCTCTGGGTCGATATATTTTTTAGGGATTTTAGCAAACTTGCAGAGGTCTACATTTTTCTGCTTTAAGGGCTCGTTTAAACTAGAATGCGGTGCGGGGGAGCCGCGGTCCCGTGCAGCTTCCCACACCTTATTCCTATCACAATGCCCTTGCGATCTGCCGCGGGGGCCCGTTAAAAGTTAACGACACGTCAAACGCAGGTCACAAACGCATTGTGTTTGCCTGCACTGGCCTGCACCAAAACACATGGTAGAAAGTACCACGCGACTTGGTTGCTGTTTGTTTCAAAAAGTAGTATATTAAATTTCATTCCATTCAAATGAATGGGCTTGAAACCGCACCACACAGAGCTGCAGATTAATCACACAGGAACGCACAGCACATTCCTGTGCGATTCAGCTCAGGGAATAATGTGAGCCAGCCCTAAACAACAAATTGTTTGTGGTCTCTAGAGGGAAACCTGAGTGGGAGTGACTTTTTCAAAATATAATCAGCTGATGCACTTGCAGTGTTCTAATGAGGAAAACGAGGGTCTGCATCAGTTTAGAAGTCATTAGCTCTTTGGAAGTATCTCACTAAAATTAAATTCATGTTGTAGAGGATACCTAAAATCTGACTTGTATCTTAATGCAGACTTCTGGAAAAATCAGTGAGCCAATCATATGTTACTTTTTTGGGGGGGTCCATAAACTAATAGTGTATAGAATGGCTCCAAGTTGCCACATTGCACAGACTTTTACATAAAATTACAATGCTGCAGTATGTTAGGGCCACAAAAGAAGAAGTGGCCCCATGGAATTTTTACCCCTCTCACCCATTTGATTTTTAAACAAAATGTACTCTTAATAATGGCTATGATGATTATTAGGTCTCTCTGGGCTGCTGTGCTGGTTCTGTTTGGTATTAAAGGATGACTTCACCTTTGGTAACATGTTACTTGTTCCACCCATTTTTAGGGAAGAACATGAAACATGTTCCCAATGCTGCAGTCACTGTCTGCTGCCCCCCCCCCCCCTCCCTGTGACAGAAGTACAGGGAGAAGTTCCCCGTACTAGTTGTCACTTTTTAAAAACAGCATGGCTGTGCGGGGCTCTACCCATACAGCCACATCATTCATCATTCACTCACAGAGATCTGTGAATGAATGAACTACAAGTCTTAATGAACTAACATTGAATCTTCCGGTCAGTATATCTGCTTTCCCAAACATCCTGTATGGGCAAGCAGATAAACTGACAGGTCTACAGGAGACCTGCAAGGCACCACCGATCTGCTGATTGCTGGTGCAATGCTTTACAGGATCCTGCAACCAAAAATAATAAATGCACATTTTTTTACCAGCAAACAAATGTGCATTTATTATTTTTAGTCAAAAGGTGAACTTATCGTTTAAAGGTTACATTTTATTTCATAATTAAAAATCCAATATATACAAAGCTCTTTTGAGCTGCTATGGTACAAATACTATATCCTGTGAATCGCTCACACTATGCACATTCTCATATAATTATGCCCTAATAATAACCATAAAGTACCACGCTTCACGGTGTTATAACCAAATATGCAATACATTCAATCAAATAATCTTTAGCACAGTCCCAATAATGTATTATTATATGCACTATCCACAGTGTAATAAAATCACAGTCCACAGTGTTAATATTGTATGACTTTCTTCTCCAATCTCTTTATATCATTCCACTACTTTGTGCTAATGTAACTTTATTGCGACATGAATGCCCTCCACCAAATGTGCTCTCACCTGGGATATATGACTGTACAATTAAGTAAGGTCACTCAGCACTTGCGTCCCTCATAATAAACCTATTGGAACATTCCCACATAGAGAAATTCCCACATAGATTTCCCTGATGAAGCCACATGACCTTTTGGGATAACACATAGGGGAGGGGCTAAATGACATCACAACACTCGGAACTCGAGGCAGTGTGGTAACCATACACTGTGAAAACACTGTGAACAACTGATCGGTATTGCCGTTGGATATAATATACTGTATGTGCTGTAATAGTTTGATGAGTTCTGGCACCTGCAACATGTGAGTGCATGTCTGAAAGCTTGTTAAGTAGTAAAAAAATGGTTTAAAAGGATAAGCACTATGTTTGGTGGTTTCTCTCCTTATATGTGCAACTGCGGTGAATCACTGAGTGAAGCTTATACCTATTAGGGAATTCATAGAGTCAATAATTAGCATCGTTTGGAGTTTATGGAGTTTTGGAGGTAATGTTCCAATAAGTCCATTATGAGGGACATTAGCGCTAAGTGACCATACTTAATTGTACGGTCATAAATCCAAGGTGAGAGCATATCTTGTGAAGGGCATTCATGTCGCAATAAAGTTACACTGGTACAAAATGGTGGAATGATATATACAGAGATTGGAGAAGAAAGCCATACAATAATAATACCGTGGACTATGATCTTAGTGCACTGTGGATAGTGCATATAATAATACATGATTGGGACTTTACTGAAAATTATATGATTGAATGTGTTATCATTTCATAATTAAATTTCATTTAAACCCAATAAAGGGGTTTTGGCCTAAACCTTTCCATAATCTTTGTCATATGTTTACGTTATTATTTAGGTATGTTGTTATGGTATGATGGATGGTATTGGGGTGTACAATCCCATGAAAAAGAAAGCTAATTTTTAAATAACGTTAATTAAGTTACCATATGGTTTGTGTATTCAAGAAAGAGTTACCCCCTTGGGACTTTAAATCAGCTAACAGAATATCACACATATGTTTACATAAAAAGAGTTACTGTATATGCTTTATTTTAAAAAAAATTCAAAAAAATGTATGACATCCTAAAATCACACTGGTAGCTCTGATACACTTTTTGTGCACTAAGTTGTTGATCTGAGAATTGTGCATATGCATGCATGTTATTGGTATTATGTAATACTAGAAATATGTTGTCTCATAATTTGTTTTTATACGTGTTTGCTTTAGATGGACTTCATGATGGCATTGGTGCCCCATTGGATGAGTGAATTCCCTGCTAGTCACCTGGCACGGGAGATGGTGGTACACTTGTGGTTTCCACCTTAGACCCTCTGTGGTGCAGACTGAGTAGTTGCACTATTTTGTGGTGCTGGCATGGGGTGATCTACCATGCTGGTGGCATCCTAGGACTGTCTCCCGGATGATCTGGCTACCACACATGCTGGTGATGGCCTAATCATAATATCCCTAATTGGCAATACAGGTTGATTTGCAATCATCTAATTTAATGAGGCAAGCAGGTTATATTGAGGTGTGTGTGTGTGTATATATATTGGAGGTCTGCCTGTTGATTTGCTGGCTTGTCTTGATGGGGGTGGAAATCCCTGAGATACTGGAAATCTTGATAAGCATGTATGATAAGATGTTAAGAGGTTTCTTTTCCCATATTGTTGATTATTGTGGTTGTTGAACGATTGGAATTAGTGAGATTGAGTGAGTTATCCTCTTTTTCCTCCCTCTTTGCATTTTTTATAATGTTAGGTGGATTTGAAAGGAGCACTTATGGAAATCTGCCAAGGGACCTTGGTTTGTCATTTCCCATTCCCCTGAGATTATGGCATGTATCTATTGAAACAGCGTATTGTCAAGTGCATATACACATATTTATATACACAATCAAACTTATAATGTTTCCGTTTCGGTTTCCATTACAGATGGAGTGATGTGGGGTATGTTTAAATTATTAGATTTTATATCGCCCCCTTCTTACCAATATGTAAGAGGAATACTGGGGTTCTTTTGCTCTACTTGCTACAGTATATGGTCAGTATACTCGTTTTAGACAAACAGGTTCAGCAGTCCTCGTTTAAATGTCCTCTTGACTTATTGTATGAAATCAATTAATTCTCTATGTTTCATATACAGTGGCTCCATGGAATAATGGTGTCACCATTGTTAGGGTTGGCTGACTTCTTCCTCTGCTCCCAATATATTGAAATGATAATGTGACCACTCGCATACTATCAGATTACTCATGCCATCATTTATCGAGGCATGACATTCTGTGGTGAATACCATTGTTTTTAGCATTGCTATGAAACATGCTAGCTGTTCAGTTGATATCTTGTAAGTATGAAAATGGAGATCATATAACTACCATTGATGGTATTACAATGGATTGTTATTCATTTTAAATATGTTTGTTTAGAGATCCCCCTTGTTTCATACCCTCCAAAGAAGAACTTAAATTAGAGTGATTGAAACACATTGGGCTATTATAAAGGACCGCCTGGAGGTACCACTAGCACTCCACTAATTAGGCGTCCCAGAGCACGGAATCTAAGCCCCAGAGTACTTGTTCACCAGAGCCCCTGATGGTGGGGATGGACTTGGAGTACCCTGAGACCAGGTCGTGGCTCCTGAGTATACCTGTCAGTGGTAGGGGTATTCGCCAGGGGCTCCCACGGGGAAGAGCCTGATATGAGGAGGTTGGGAGACCCCGGTGGGATGGATGGATGGACGGATGAGCAGATGCAAGGTCAGACAAGCCGGGTCGGTAACAGTGGGGTCGGTGCGGTACAAAGCAGCGGGCAGAGAATAGTCGGGTCACACGCCAGGTCAGCAACAGATCTAATAAGGGGCATCCAGGAGAGAGGTCAGGCAAGCCAGGGGTCAGGGTAGGAGAATACAGCAAGGTCAGGTCCAATCCAGGTCAGCAACGTACAGAAAACAGGATCACAGGTACAGGTATGCAGAAGAGACCAGAAGGCACTGAATGACAGCTCAGGGCCGTTTAAATATCGCACCCTGGGCTGTCATTGGTGCCCGGCGCACAACCGCGATTCCCACTGCGCATGCTCGAACCTGAATGCCGCAGTCGGCCAGGACCTAGTGCACAGAGCGGCGCACTGCGCCTGCGCCGGGACCCCTGACAGCTATTGAGGAATATTATGTATACTATATTGTTGCCTTAACCTATAGAAGGGACTAGGTTGAAAAAAGCGTATCAGAGTTACCAGTTGGATTTTAGGATGTAATGGATTTTTTAGAAATATTTGTAACATAAAGTATATAACTCTTTTTATATAAACATATGTGTTGTATTCTGTTAGCTGCATTAAAGTCCCAAGGGGGTAACTCTTTCTTGAATTCATTATATTGGAGACAAGCAGCTCTACTCTACCTCTCTTTATAATATGGCTTGTGTAGCGTTTGTATTCTATTATTTTTTTAAATTTACTATATTTCCAACAAAAGTGGAATTAACGTTTAACCAGAAGGAAAATATTTGTATGTTAGGAATGTGACCAGAATTTTTATATCTTATTGGACTTAGCAATAAATAACTAAAACCCTAAAATAAATAACTAAAACCCTAAAACTAAAATCCCACAGCTATACCAAATAGTTTTATTTGAGCGATCATTTGAGAAATGTACATACATAAACTAAATCAAATGCCCATGGGACTTTAAATGAGGCATAACATTGAGTAGATTATAATATATATTTTTATATACTGTATATATATATATATATATATATATATATTTATATATATATATATATTCAATTAATTGAGTGTTACATGAAGATCTCACAGATTAAAACAACAAGCTGGTTAGTTATATCCAACATATAACAGCATAGTGTATACATTAAATTGATAGAATTAATCCATACATACATTGCCACATAGATAAATTTGAAAAAAAAGGAAGGCATCATAAAATCTAGACATGTTTCGTGAATCTTCTCTTCTTAGTAGATGCAACCCATATAAAATCTGTAAGAAACAGGCTGGATATCAATATCATTGTTGTGGCACTTCCAAATGGTGACCACCACATAGTGTCTAGCCTGGGAGTTGTGGGAAGGGTATGGTAGATCACACTAGGATAAGCAAATAGCGGCACAGGGAAGTATAAATATGGAATATGAAAACCCACCTGTTGCCAATCTTATGGGATCAATCTGGCCACATGGCCACAGAAACTTCCAAGATCGAATGAGAATTTGAGAAATGTGTAAGAATGTACAGACTGGACAACTCAAAACTTTGGAAGAGTAAGGCTTACATTCTAAAAAATCCTAAATGTTCCAAGTCCAATAGATACTGTAGGTTATAAATTTGTACATATGCTCACTAAGTCAATCTCAAGCAAAATTGTGATCAGCATACTCCTTTTTCCAGCTATTGGCTTTAGGCAGACACTGACCACCAGCCTTGAACACTCTTTATGATATTTCATATGCATTGAATTAAAAATAACCCCAAGTCAAGGAGATAGCGAACTGATTTATAACCTGCAGCTGATTTATAACCTACCGCTGAAACCCATGAGAAAAAAAAATATGAACTGCAGAAGAAATACAATTAAAGTAGTTCTAAAATCTGAACATTTTTTACCTTTATGCATTTTATGCAGTAAGGTAAACAACCTTCAGTGTGTAGCTCATTGATTCAACAATGTGCATGACAGCAGCAGCTCTCTCGGGTCTCCTTCTCCTCATTGGCTCAGAAACAGCAGTAGTCAATCACAGCCAGTAAGGAAGGAGCCAGTGAGGGGCGCATCCGAGCCACGCTCCATGTGTCTAATAGACACACAAAGGCGGCTCAGGAGCAACCACTCAATAGTGCCCCCAGAGCAATCAGCTTGCTCTGGGGACACTCAGCAGGAGGGCAGGAGTCAGGAACACCAGCAGGAGACCGGAGAAGAGGAGGATTAGGTTTTCTCTGTCCAAAACCATTGCACAGAGCAGGTATGTATGACATGTCTGTTATTTAAGAAAAAAAAACCCATTGGAACCTTTAGTATCACTTTAAGTAAATATACATGTATTCATAAATGTTCTTCTTTACTCTTAAAGTGCTCATGCTAAACCATGATTGACAATGACAGAAGCAATTGTTTCGCAGTCTGAAGTTTTCTAGTTTTATATTTTTTCCATTTTTTTCACTGAAGGAAAGAAAAAAAAAATCACCATTTCAGTCTTATTTGAGTTTAGTTGTCTTATCTAGCACACAGTTCATGGGGCACACTGGGAAAACATGTTACTATGGCGACACATTGATGTTAAGATAGACTTTTCAAAACTAGAAAAAAAGAAACCTGCCTTTATAAGTGCTTATATATAACCTTTTTGTTTAGAATTTTTCATTTTACCCTTCAACTGAAGAACATTATTCAGTAATGTCAAGTTTCTTATGATCTTCATTTGTTAAGCCAGTGTTTTGTGTTAGCTGAAAAACAGCACATTTATTTTAATTTGTAACTGACCTAAACTTTTGGGTATCATAGTGTTTTTCACTAAAGTCTATCTATCTATCTATCTATCTATCTATCTATCTATCTATCTATCTATTTATCTATCTATCTATCTCTCTATCTATCTCCATTTAAATGCAAATGAGTTCATTTGTTATTTAAGGAAACAATTTTATTGACTACATTGAGTCCCTGCACTTTGCACATCATGATTGCACCTGCAATTCATATGGATTAGTATGGTTTGAACTGTCTACAGAATAGCTTCTCTGTCAGCCAGAAAACAATAGTGTGTATTAACAAATGATTGCAAAACAGTCTATGACAGGTCGTATTTATACTTTTTCATTTTACCACTAGACAAGCTAAGGTATTACTGATATGTAAACCTGACTGGAGAGACACCATCAGAACTTTACAAGCACAAACAAAAGTTTGAAAAGTAAACCTTATGGCTCTGCTCCAAGTTATGGATGGAAGGAAAAAGATCACTCCACCGGCAAGTGAGAAGAGGGGGAGCATGAGTCTGAGTGATTACAGTATCAGCCAATGCAAGTGAAAGCATGGACGCTGCTCAACCGACCCAGGAGTCCAATGTTGAGGAATGGCCTTAGCCACCATTCTGGCCATGTCATGGCCACACCAGAAGTGTGTTTTGATCCACTACGATTTAGTAATGTGTTAGGTAATGCTGAAAAGATCAGGCAAATTTAAGTCCTTTCCACTCTTTACACAGAGGTTTCAGCTTTAGAGAACCACTTTTAAGGCCAGATGGATGATTTATTCGTAGCAATCCTCTTTTTTAAGCAGTTTTGCAGTAAGGAATTCATGAGTATTTTCAATGGAATCACTAACTCACAAATACTACAACAATTTGTAGTGCAGTCGAACAGTGGTTGGTGTCATGAGATTTTGTAGCATGTAATGTCCCACTGAAATTCATGTACGTAATTCCTGCTACAGATCGCTATTGCCAATTATTAAAATGAAACTTCTCCCTCTCATTGAAAATGTCTTTCTTTTCTCCTTTATCTTTGCTTCTGGTCTTGTAGATTATTCATATTATTACAAGTCCAGCGGGTTCAACTTTGTCCTCTTCTCTCACACCACTCACCTACTACAGGTCCCATCCCACTCCACCATCTTCCTTTCTACATTATGCAGAGCCAGCTATCTGTTCTTGGTTCTTGTGGTCAGATCACAAACTATGTGGTACCAGATGTTTCAACGTGTTGTTCTATAAATGGCAGAAAATAATATCTCCTGGATAATGGATGTTGAAAATCCCAGAAAGCATTACTTTCCATTATTCAGAACAACACATACACAGATACAATACCA
This sequence comes from Staurois parvus, assembly GCF_062004578.1. Taxonomy (NCBI): domain Eukaryota; kingdom Metazoa; phylum Chordata; class Amphibia; order Anura; family Ranidae; genus Staurois; species Staurois parvus. The sequence continues at coordinate 3,087,505 of NW_028318000.1, forward strand.
GATACCTGCCCGTGTGCAAGAAATGGCACTGTGTTTGTTTACATGTAACTCTATGAATGGTGGACAGTAATGTCTCCTGGAATATGTGACAATGGTATCCTGAAAGGCTGCAGGAGAGGACTGAAAGGTCTAGGTGAGATTGGAGGCAGGGCGTGGGTCAATAGAATTTTTTTTTTTTAAATGGGTTTTTTTTTACAGTGGAGAGGGAGTTTTAGAATGTGGCAGTTTTATTCAGAGTGAGCAAAGTTAGGGCATGGCCAGGATAGTTCTTCAAAATTGGAATTTGTGAGACTAATCGTGTTCAAGGCAGTGCAACTTCAAAAAGTTCAAATGCCAGGACCATTGCCACCACCAAGCCCTGATGTATTGGTTGCAAACTAATGCAAATGGTAATTCATATGGATGTGTGCAAAGTGCAAAGTGCTGATGACTGTGTGTGAGTCAAAAATGGTGAATTTAAAGTAAGGCAGAATTGCAAATGGCAAGTGCAAACTACAGTGTTGTGAGTGCAAAATGGTGAATTTTAATACAAAATTGCAAATGACCAATAGTGACCAAACCACCTCTGCCCACAATTCCCATTGCCCACCACCAGTTTCTGGACACTATCACGTTTATTCTTTCTCCTTCACCCTCCCTTTCTCTTTGTGCTGTTAGGTTGGATATCCCAATCCTGCCTATGCCACAATGCCACCACTGCTGCCAACACTCTTCCCTGCTGCCTGCTGTATTCCTTGGATCAAGTGAATTGCACCAAACACAAGGTCAGCTGTCAGCCTACAAGCAGAAATACCGCTGGCCTGCCTGCTGCAAGTCCTTCTGAGAAGTATTCCCTTGGTATCATAGCATGGTAAACAAGCACACAGTTTGCTGTAGTGTGCTTTTTCAAAAATGATCTGCTCTACTGAGTCTCATGGTGTTCTCCTTCTCTCCCTCTTTGTGCTTTAGATTGTTCTCTTCTCCCTGGACCCCCAGGTGACCAACCTCAGCCTGTTCCACCACTATTGCCACCAACACCTTGCCTTGCTTGCTGCCCTCAGCCCTCCCTCCATCAAGTCAATTGCAACAAACACAAGGTGTGCTGTCTGCCTACTACAAGTATCATCTGTCTGCCTGCCTGCTCCTCATTCTGCCCAGAAGCATTCCCTTTGGCTGCATACAGTAAGCAAATAGAGAATTTATTGTGGTTTGCTTTCTTAAAACATTATTTGATAAAGTCTCACGTTTTCTTTTCTCCTTCTCCCTCTTTGTGCTGTTAGGTTCTGCTGGACTGATGCCACTGCTATTGACCAGCCACTAGCACTGCCTCCAGTCTGTCCAGATCCATTTTATTGGAGCTATATCCTCTGGTAAGTATGTCTTTTTTTGGAAGCCAATGTTTTTTGTATGTCTATCTTTCACACCAATACACCAAACACATTCTGTCCTTGCAGCCTACTGTATAAGGCAACTGGGCAACACAGACAAACTACATGATTTTTTGTTTCCTTTTTTTAGACACCTTCCAAGACTCCCAACCAATCTGCACACGTGATGGATCTGTAGTTGCAACTACTACTGTATGTTTTTTTTAAATGTTTTCACAAACTTCCAAAAGATCAGTCTTCATTAACAACTATAGCTTTCCAGACTTAAGCTTTACATACAGGCAACTGCAGCATACAAGGCAGTAGTAGGTTAGGTTATACAGTCAGTGTCAGTTACTGAAATTTAAAAGGGCTCATTCAGGGCTGGTTTGGCAATAGTTTTCCAAGAAAATTGTGACAAGATTTTAAAGGGCTATTTGATTTCAGTTTAAAGTTTGACACATTTAACAGCTGCTGTTGGTAACAGAACAGTTTAGGGTGTGTGTTTTAGGTTACAGTCTGTGCAGTTGCATTTTACAAATGGAAAAGGCAATGCCTGGACATCCTGTCAAGAAACCAATGAATCTAAGCCATTGCTCCTTCTCAGGCTCATGGCTAACATATCTGCAGTTCAAATACTGGTAATTAGCAGATGATTTAAAACAAAATGCAAAGTGTCTTGTGGAGTAAACAAATGTTCTGCATAGCACATGGTGGTGTTTGTGATGTCCATAGTCATGCTGCAAGTTACAAACATAAGTCTGTTGCAGCAGCCAGGCAAGCCAACTCTGGAACTACACTGCTCAAAAAAATTAAAGGAACACCTTTTTAATCAGAGTATAGCATCAAGTAAATTACCATAGGTTTACACCTAAGCATTTTCTACAGTGTTTTGCATTTTGCAGAATCACACTACAGTCCATTTAACATGATTTCCCATGGGACACGTTCACATCTCCGCATTTTCATCCGGTGTGTTTTTTGGAAAGGGACTTTCTAAATGCAAAGAGTTGCATTTTTGGTTCTAAAGACGTGAATGGAAACACTGCAAAAAAGCATGTAGAGTATTTTTGCTTCTTTTTTATACATTTTTGCCATGTTTTTGATGCGTTTTAAATCTGCATATCAAAAACGCAGAAAAAACACATCTAAAACACATGTGTACAAACAGAGCTTTCTTTTAGTGGTATTTACCATATTTTTCTCTCCATAAGATGTACTTTTCCCCCCCACAAAATGAGGGAAAATGTCTGTGCGAATATGATGCGACCGGTCCGGTATTCCCGCAGATGCCATGTCAGAATACCTGGCCGACCGCTCAGCTCTTCTCTGCAGCAGAGCCTTACCTGTTCCTCGGTCCAGTGCTGCACGATCTTCTCTCCCAGCGCTAGCATCATTAGTCTGGGCACCCGGCTGTGACAGTTGGGTGCCCACTGCGCATGCGTGAGAAGCGCTGCACTTTGTGAAGGGTCCGGCAGTCTTCTGGGACCTGTCACGTGTGCCAGAAGATGGAGAGGGAGGATAACTCCGCAGAAACGGGAGAGGGTGCCTGTTAAATTTAGGTACCCACTCCCCGTCCCTCCTGTAGTCTCTGGTCATCTCCTGTACTGTGTCCACAGTCTCTGGTCATCTCCTGTACTGTGTCCGCAGTCTCTGGTCATCTCTTGTACTATGTCTGCAGTCTCCGGTCATCTCCTGTACTATGTCTGCAGTCTCCGGTCATCTCCTGTACTGTGTCTGCAGTCTCTGGTCATTTCCTGTACTGTGTCCGCAGTCTCTGGTCATCTCCTGTCCTGTGCCCACAGTCTCTGGTCATCTCCTGTACCATGTCTGCAGTCTCTAGTCATCTCCTGTACTGTGTCCGCAGTCTCTAGTCATCTCCTGTACTGTGTCCACAGTCTCTGGTCATCTCCTGTACTATGTCTGCAGTCTCCGGTCATCTCCTGTACTGTGTCCGCAGTCTTTGGTCATCTCCTGTACTGTGTCCGCGGTCTCTGGTCATCTCCTGTACTGTGTCTGCAGTCTCTGGTCATCTCCTGTACTGTGTCTGCAGTCTCTGGTCATCTCCTGTACTGTGTCCGCAGTCTTTGGTCATCTCCTGTACTATGTCCGTAGTCTCCGGTCATCTCCTGTACTGTGTCCGCGGTCTCTGGTCATCTCCTGTACTGTGTCCGCAGTCTCTGGTCATCTCCTGTACTGTGTCTGCGGTCTCTGGTCATCTCCTGTACTGTGTCCACAGTCTCTGGTCATCTCCTGTACTGTGTCTGCACTCTCTGGTCATTTCCTGTACTGTGTCCGCAGTCTCTGGTCATTTCCTGTACTATGTCTGCCGTCCATTGGTTCAGAATATTTTTTTTCTTGTTTTCCTACTCTAAAATCTAGGTGCGTCTTATGGTCAGGTGCGTCTTATGGAGCGAAAAATACAGTAATCACCACTGGGTTTTTTTTTTTTACAATATAAACAAAAAAAGGCCAACCATTTTGAAAAAAAAAACAATATTTTTTACTTTCTGCTACAAAACCAATCAAAAAAATGTAAAATCAAATTTCTTCATAAATATTGGCCAAAATGTATTCTGCTGTATGTCTTTGATAGAAAAAATTCCCAATAAGTGTATATTGTTTTGTTTACGTGAACGTTGTAGCATCTACAAACACTGGTGTATAAATATACTGGAATTTTTTTTTTAATACTACTAATGGCAGTGATCAGTAACTTAGAATGGGACTGCGATAGTGCAGCGGGCACTCTGACACAAACTGATGCTGAGGGGAACTGACTAATTGCCACTGACATCACCAGTGATATTATTACAGTTATCAATGATAATACTATACAATGTTACTGTACTAATTACACTAGCTGGGAAGGGGTTAACATCTAGGGAGATCAAGGTATTAAATGTGTGCATAACTATGTTCACTATGTCTAAATGTTGCTGCTGTTTACCAATAGATCTTTGTAGGGATGAGAAACAGAGATCATTCCCTCTGTACAGAGCTCTGTGTTGATTATCAACACAGAGCTCTGGGCTGTGATTGTAGCCTGGACTTGCTGACAGGTTCTCGCTACATACAATCACAGTGGGTGCCAGCTGGAGGCATGCATGTTCGCCCTCAAACCCAGAAACAGGCAGTGATGTACGATTACATCCCTGCCTGTGCAGGCCGCTCATCTGGTGTACATTGTAGGTGGGTTGTCCACAAGTGGTTATAATACAAATGTTACATTGTGTCTACTGTTTAAACCATAAAGGAAGAATGTGACCAGTGACCACTACAAAAACAATCTGACCTATTAGGGCTTGTTTACACCATGGTACAGAGACGTCAGTTTTTCTGCACGTGTTCTGCAAGGGCACAATGACATCAGTTCTCTATGTGTCCTGTTCACACCACAACACTAGTATCACATACAGATTTTTTTCTGAAGCATGTATAAAACTCCTTGACGCATGCATGAAAACTGATGTAAACTGATATCTCTGCAAATGAAATCTGCTTTTCAGTTTCCAACAGTTTTTCTGCACATATGGTGTCAACGAGGCCTTATGAAAAAGGATCTCATACAGTGATCAGGAGCCACAGGTCCCATCTTTACCATACCAACCAGGGGTGGACTGACAACTCATGGGGCCCCCGGGCAATAGGGGATCGTGGGGCCCCTGTGTCCTTGCCCAAACTCAAAAAAGCCTATGAAAAAGGTACCAGGGGCATCTCACGGGGCCCCCTACTGACCCCAGGCCCTCAGGCAGTGCCCGAGTTTCCAAATGTTCAGTCCGCCCCTGATACCAACAGATATAAATAGAATTATGGTAAAGAAAAAAAAACAACCCACCATAAGGGGAACTGATACCACTCATCTACAGTCCATCTATATCACAGTTTAGGCTTAAAACACAGAGACTATTAAAAGATAAAACCTTTGAGCCTTATTGTGCTTTGATTTTAGTATGGTAAATTTATAAGGAAACATTATAGCAACTAGGGATGAGTTCAGGGTTTGGTCCAAACACAGGTTCGTTCAAACTCAGAATTTTTTTGCTTATTCAAAGGAAGTCGAATGTCATATACAATATAGTAGTGATATTTCTTCTGCTACTATATATATTTGACAAACAGCGTCCTTCCTGTCAATGGTTGCTAATAAAGTGTTCTTAGCAATAAGTGGTGCCATTCAGCTTTATTTATTCAACCTCTTTCACTGTTTTTTGCTGTAGTAGGTTGTATGCATTGCACTTATGAGCCACTTCACAGACATGTTATTTAAAGGAATTTTGTAATTTTTATTTATTTAATTAATTAATTAATTAATTAATTAATTAATGTACTTATTTATATTTAATGTTTACCTTTAAGCATAATTAAAATTGTTGCCCGCAGCTTTGTGCTCTCTTTTAGAGATCCTGAGAGACAAAGGTATTACATATCACTTAAGGTACTTATACAGCGTCATCAATTTACGCAGCACTTTACATTTATTGTACATTCACATCAGTCCCTAACCCTCAAGGGGCATACAATCTAAGGTGCCTAACTTACATTCATACATACACATACTAGGGACAATTTAGACAGTATCCATTTAACCTGCCAGCATGTCTTTGGAGTGTAGGAGGAAACCATAGTACCCTCAGGAAACCCAAGCAGGAGAACATGCAAACTGCAGGAAGGTAATGCCATGGTTGGGATTTAAACCAATGACCCTAGTACTGCCAGGCAGAAGTGCTAACCATTTAGCCACCTAGATTGCACTTCACTCTATGTGCAATCTTTAAAGGGAAACAGCATTATTTATGCACACCAGTGGACCTGCCTACATTCTGTGATACCCTGCAATTGCCCTGTAGGGATTTACCTGAATGGTATTAGGAATAATGAGTCGCAACTCTTGATGTCATCTCCTGGCACTGCTGCTCCTTTCCAAGCATACGCATTGGCCCCTATGTGCTCCGCTATTCGATGCTTGGTTGCTGGAGCGATGCTGGGGTGACTTGGCTAGCGTGCCACCAGAGAGGGCTCTGCATGCTCGCTGTGCTAAAGGTTCGCCACCACTGACCTAGAAAGTCCTATTGATATGGAGGAGCTCTGGTTGGCGATCAAATCTTTAACATCTGAAACAAGTGGGATTCAGGCCTGGAAGAGAGGCAAGGGACAACGTAATCAAAGCTCTTAACTTAATTCACAAGACTGCCCAAGGCTCATTTGAGGGCCTTCTCCTCTGTTAGAATATGCCACAGACAAAATAGCAGAGCTGTTTCACCATTTATATTCCAACTTGTACAATCTCCCATCACAGCATAAACCTGCCTCACTTCAGAGTAAAAGGGTGACTATTATTGATATGGCGATCAAATCTTTAAAATCTGGGAAACATCCAGGCCCCGATGGGTTTATGGCCCATTACAACAAATCCTTCACTGCTTTGCTGTTTCTACATTGTTTACAAGCCCTAAACTCATTAAATGAAAAGGGTCATCTTTTTTTATTGGCTCATATTACTGTTCTGCCTAAGCCCCATAAGGACCACTCTTACTGCGCACATTATAGACATATCATTGCTTCATATTGATATGAAATTGGCCAAAATTTTAGCAAATTCCTTAAGTCCTTTCCTTCCTCGTCTATTAGGCCTGGAACAAGTGGGATTCATGCCTGGAAGGGAGGCAAGGGACAACATAATTAAAGCTCTTAACTTAATTCACAAGACTGCTCAAGGCTCATTTGAGGGCCTTCTCCTCTGTACTGAAGTGGAAAAGGCCTTCGATAGAGTAGCCTGGGACTACAGTTTGCAAGCATATTGGTCTACAACCTAAAATGATGGCGTGGATTTCCTCCCTTTATACTAATCTCACAGCTCAAATCAAAGTTAATGGTACCCTCTCTGACCCACTTCACTTTCATAATGGTACCAGACAAGGGTGTCCCTTGTCATCCTTACTATTCATCTTGAAATTAGTACTGTTTATACGGACAGTTACCCACAATAATTCAGTGAAAGGCTTCACAATTTGTGACAAGAAATACAAATTAGCCGCTTATGTGATCTGTTCTTTTGTGGTATGTGGTATGATCTACTGTTTTTTGACAGAACTAATTACTACTATCCCAAACTTGCTGACTGACTTTTCCCAATTTGGCTATTTGTCCAACTTGAAAATAAATTACAGTAATTCAGAAGCACTGAATCTTACTATGAACCCAAATAAGTTACATCATCTTAAAGAGATTTGCCCTTTTAAATGGAGATCTGACACGCTGAAATATCTTGGCATATGGCTCACTCAAGACTCAAATAAACTATTCGCTAGTAATTTTTTGCCCCTATTGAGAATCATGGAAAATGACCTCCATAATTGGAATGTTAGGAAGTTTTCTGGTTCGGTAGGGCAGCCATTATTAAAATGACAGTTTTCCCCAGATATTATATTTTATGTATGCTCTTCCTATCAGACTTCTGACATCTTTTTTCAAGCGCATACAATCCTTACAAATTAATTTTGTTTGGGCAAGCAAGAAATCTAGACTTAAATTTTATCTTTTAACTAGTGCAAAAGTTATAGGAGGCATAGGACTTGGATCATAGACTGGAATTGTCATTGATTGGGTGGCGCTAGAGCATAATTTTACTCCTATACCATTGAAATATTCACCCTGGATACCTACAGTAATGCTAGATCTTCAGCGGAAATTAAGAAAACATCCAACAACTGGAGCAACTTTGGAAGCTTTTCACGGAATAGCATTACCCTACCTTTCTTCTTCACCTAGTCCCCTCTTGCCTTGAAACCAGAATTCAACCTGGGATTTCCTTAAGACGTATATTGTGTAAGGATGACAAATCACCTTTGATAGTAAAAAATTGTTTTCACTCTGGTATTTTGAAATCCTAAACTGAAATACAATAAGTCCTTAGAGAAGTGAGGGTACCCTTTTAACTGTTCCTTCAGATACGGAAGTACCCAGTGAATACCGGCCATAAGAAATCATTCTCCTACTTGCTTACACCATTTGAGAGCTTTTGCTGGAGAGGGAAGGAACTCAAAAGGGTCACCTCCATGGTGTATTCCTGTCACAAACTAAGACATTTTCAGGGGATGGAAAAGATAAGATCACAATGGGAATGCCATCTACACATGGAAATTTCTAATGAAACATGGCAAAAGGCAAGTGTTTTTGCACATAAAAGTTCACCCAAGAACCTTCATATACAGTAAGCTTCCTATAAGATGGTATGCAACCCCAGCTAAGATTCATAGTTGGTATTCACATGCGTCTGAGCTTTGTTGGAGATGTGGACATGGGAGAGGGACCCTGATGCACAAGAGACTACTTTACCTCTTACACCACCATGTTGTCTTCTTCACATGTTCACATACTCCTTCAAGAAGTATAAAAAGTCACTTACCAAACACTTACTCAACGCTGCCAAATTACTGATTCCCCCAAGTTGGAAAGCTACACACATACCTTCTGTTAGAGAATGGTTTCTTAAAGTGGAGCCAGTATACGACATGAAGGAGACTATAGGAATTGCTAATGAATTCTCAGATCATTTTCACAAAATATAGACCCCCTGGTTTCTTTTCACAGTTTCACTGGAGTGCACCAACTATGATATGTAATGATCCTACAGCTTTGTTGGGGAGCATCTCAGTGTCAATGTTATCTTTATCTCAACTTCTTCTTTTTCCTTCCCTCTGTCACTCAAGGATCACAAACGTCTTTAATTCTCTTTTTTCTTCTTATCTATATTGTTATTTCTCTCTATGCCAAAAGACTGCTCACCTTTTTTGCTTTATTGAAAATTATTTTTGTTTTTTCTTTTTATTAAAACACTAATTGTTTGATATACAGTATGAGAAAGGCGGATTACAACATTTTCGCCTAGTTTAAGCTGATGATTGGGTACTTTGGGGCAGACTGTATCTTTGGGGTTGATTTCCTTTCTCTGGGGAGGACCCCCAGAGACTATATGAAGGGTTAACTGATGAAGTCACGACGCACGTGACGCAATGCGTCGGTACGCCATATCCGGTTTCAAGTAACATCACTTCCGGTCACGTGGTGACACATGTCCAGACGCAGCGGCCATATTGATCTCCCCAGGTTTCATGCAATACACCCATGGGATGGGGAAAATGCTGATGTGACTACAACTATATGTGAGTGTAATCTTTGCCTTCCTTGCTGGCTTTATTAAACCTATTACACTATGGAAGGATCTCTCTTGTGTCTTGTATATTACTGAGTGGAGGTGGAGTGGAACAGAGGAGTCTCCAATTCCCTTGTGACATCTGGATGAGCTATCCATATACAAGGACCTGATACAGAGGAAGTAATAGCTTTTTGGCCCTGTGTGGGTCAGTGCGGGGAGGTGAGCAGGCACTGCTGCCATTTGAGCATTTGTGCACTAGAAGTGAAGATCACTTTCTCACGAAGTTTTTCACTTGCATGGACTTTGCTTTATTTTTATTTTTGGATTATTCACAGATGGTGGTTTTATATTTATGTGATGCACAGGTATAGGATGGAATTTTGTGATTGAATTTGTTATATATACATGGTATTTCTTATCATTTTTCATCCTTCTTTGGTTTAAAATTCACATTGATGTGTATTTTTATTTCACTATAAGATTGTTTAATTAGCCCTGAAGTATATCATATATATTACATATATGAGCTTCTTTTCACAGAGCACTAATTGATAGGCATAATAGGCACTGTAGTATTTAATTTTGATAATAGTAGCGCTTCACTAATTTTTGTTAAATATTGATCACTTATTGGTTTAATCGAGTGACAGCAGCTACCGTATAGGGATAGTATAGGGAAATCCTTTTATATAAAGCGCAGGAGGATACTTCCATTTAGTTTAACCTCATGCCATCCAAAAAATGTAGTAAAATGGGTTAAAGTTCCCTCTTGAGCACTGCAAGATATTTTAAAATGTCATTTTTTTATAGTGCTCATGTATGCTCCTTAGTGCATGCACATGCACTGTACTCTGAAATACTGTTCATTGGACAGTACAGTTAACAAAACACAGGCACACAGCCAATAAAATCGACATGATCACTGTGACCAATGTGGCCGCTCACATGTCCCCTTCCTTTCCTGGCTTGCCTGGCTGACTTGGATAAGGGTCTGGTACAGATTGTGGGGTGGAGTTCCCCTTAAAATTCATACCAGACCTGAAGGGCCTGGTATGGATCAGCAGGGGACCCCACATTGTTGTGGTTTTTTTTTTTACATTCTGGTGTTATGATTAGCCATAGTTGCAAGCAAGTCACATAAAAGTCCCAAGCAAGTTGCATGGACGTTGCAAGCAAGACGCATCAAAGTCACAAGCAAGTCACATCAAAGTTGCAAGCAAGTCATTGAAATAACATAACAACATAATGAATGAATAATCCAAAAATAACTTCTGAAAAAAAAAACACATGAATTTGAATATACAAAACGAATTCTGAAAACAAAATCATTTTTACATAATGATTATGATTAAACTAAATGATTTACTTTACAAATGAATCCAAAAAATTTTTTATCATTATGCACATCTCTAGTGGAAATCACTATGAGAAATTATAAAAGTGATTTCAAACTTTCACAGTGATCCTACAGGTATGGAAAGTGCATACTTACATACAACCAGTGTCCCGAGTACCAGTACAGTGTACAGGTACTTTTAAACCCATAACTAGTGCCCTGATTACTAGCAGCATCAGTACAAATGGCATCAGGTACCAGTTAAATTCACAACTAGTGTCCTGATTCCAGCAGTATTAGTGAAAGTGTGTTCAGATACCATTTGCAGCCACATCCAGTGTCCTAATCACCGGCCATACCAGAACAGTGTCATCTAGTGCCAGTTTTAGCTACAACCAGTGTCCTCATCGCAAGCCACACCAGTACAATTATCGCTTAGTACCAGTTTCAACCAACACCTGTGTCATGGTTTGCAACCAGCACTAGCACCACTAACTCATCCTTTGTCTTAATATTAACAATATCTCTATCTGCCATCTAAACCAACCTTGGCTTGTTTATTGATCATGTTTCAGCTTGGACTAATCCTTTGCCTTCATACTGAACACATCTCTGCTATAACCTTAACCATCCCTGACCTGTTTATTGACTCTGTTTCTGCCTGCCACCTGGAAAATCATTTGCCTGTTTGCTGATCATATCTCTGCCTGCTTCCTGTACTAGCCTATCTGCAAATTCCACTGATTATTTTCCAGCTGAGACACCAGTCCCAGCCATCCTCTGCACACAGCTGCACTCCTATAACCACATGTATTTTTTGTTCACTCATTATTTAGCCTCCTGTATTTCCTGCTCAGAGAACATAGCACTGAGTTTAATTACAGGTATTGGTAGGCCAGCCAGCCTTAGCGGAAGGGGGCTACAATAGATGAACTACACAAGGCTCAATTCCCTAATCATTTATCTGTATAAATGATTAGGGAGCATTACGGTAAACTATTTTTGATACAACATTGTTGGATTTTTATGATACACAAGATGCAATGTCAAACACATACTTTGAAAAAGTCGCATACATGTGGCATCCTCATGCTAAGTAGAGGAATGTGTATTGGAACATAATTCTAAGTCCATGCTGTGTGTGAGAGATGTCTTGCTAATTTCCTTTTTTATTATATTTAACTTTGTTTAAAAAAAAGTTAATTTTTCAAGAGCTTGTGGCAAAAAATTAAATCTTAAAAAGACTCACCACGCCTATTAAAAAATATTTTAGGGTGTTTTCTTTCCAAAATGTGGTCATTTTGTGGGTTTATTTTACTGTTCTGATAGTCCAGGGCCTCTGAAAAAAATTGCTATAGCTAAGCATAAAATTAGAAATGTTATTTATGCATCTTGAAAGTCTCAAGGTGCTCTTTGGATTTTTGGCCCCTCTATGTGTCTAGGCAGTGAAAAAGTCTCATATGTGGTATTTCCATACTTCCATACTTGTAAGGAGTAGCACTTTATATTTTGGTGCATAATTAGTACACCGTGTACAGCAAGTACATCCATGCTGTGTGTTAAAAACATCTTAATATTTAGCAAATTTGTTACCAAATTCTTTGGGTTGTTTTCCTCCAAAAATATTGTCATTTTGTGAGTGTTGCTTTTGTATTGGCACCTCAGGGCCTCCAACAATACAATAGGTAGTCAGGAAATGCATATATTAGAAAATATACTATACTACTTGAAAGCCTCAATGTGCTCCCTGGATGTTAGACCCCTTATGCAGCTAGGCTGCTACAAAGTCCAAAAATGTTTTCCAAAATTTATGGCAAAAAAATTAAATATTCAAAAGAATCCCCATTCCACTTAAAAAATATCTTATAGTGTCTGATATCCAATATGTGATTGTTGTGTGGGTGTTTCTACTGTCCTGGCACTCAGGGCACAAGTGTCCCAAGTATCCACCAGTGCACAAGTGTCCCAAACTCAACTTCAACAGCAGCCAGACAAGCTAATAATGACCCCTGGCAGATATCAGTATAGTTAGGTTCAGATCATCCAGTGCTATGTGCGCACAGAAGTAACTCCTCTTTAATCAGTCTTTCAAATCATTCAACAGATCTATATTTCCTTGATATTTTCAATGTCCCAGACTCTTACCAGATTCACTGACCTACACCAAAATAAATGAGTCCAATAAAGCTACCTCTGTGTCTTCTTTATTAGTTGATGTGAAGTTTGTGTTTTGGTAAGAATAAAGACAAAATGGGAGTAAGGAAATCACAGGCCACTGTGGGTTTTGGAGATATTGTGGCATGTACATATGTGAGCACAATATTAGAGAAAATATTTTATGAGTAAGATGGTATTGCACTATATGAGTTTTTTTTCTTTTTGGACACACATGAGGATATACTGTATGAAGGCAAGGAATAAAGAAGACATGCAGAGGGTGTGGTGATCAAGCTTCACTGGACACATTTATTTTGGTATGGATCAGTGAATCTGTTAAAAGTCTGGGACATTGAAAATATCAAGGAAATATATACATCCAGAAACATGATAGATAATTAGGAAAATACAGTAGATGTGTAATTTTTGCCACTTAAAAAATTCAAGGTGCTCCTTGGATGTTGAACCCCTCTATGCAGTTAGGCTGCAAAAAAGACTCACACATTTTGTATCCCCATACGTAGAATATTTTTTTTTTTTGGGTGGGGGGATACTAAGTATGCCCATGTTGTATTAGAAATATCTTGACAACTTTTTGAAAAAAATACATTTTCATTTTATTTCTTCATTTTTACAAAAACTTGTGGCAAAAAAAATATATCTTCAAATAACTTACTATGACTCTTTATAAATCTCTGACAGAATGTTTAATGGAAGTGGATCAAGCTGTTTTGTAGATCAACATTTCATTAGGTGAGGCTGCCAGGATTTTCCTAAATCATTTTTAAAATGTTTTCATAATGTTATGCTCTGTAATACAAACTTTTTGACACATGGTTCAAATTTCGATAGACTCCAAGGAACTGCTGGCTCATATATTTTTTGGCTAAATCACAATTGAAAGTATCACAAAATGGGTGATACTTAAGATGCCAAAGGTTGTAATTAAAATCTGGTCCTGCTATTTAAAACCTAAAAACTGAGGGCTTCATTGTAATAAGTGTTTGAAGAAAGGGCTGTTTATGTTGGTTATAGAAATAGAAGCAGGGGCGGACTGACCATTTAGGCACTCGGGCACTGCCTGAGGGCCTGGGGTCACTAGGGGGCCCCACGAGATGCCCCTGGTACCTTTCATAGGCTTTTTTGGGTGTGGTTTGAGTGTGGGCGATTATACAGGGGCCCCATTATTTCCTATTGCCCGAGGGCCCCATGAGTTGTTAGTCCGCCCCTGAATAGAAGTATGCCTTTCATCTTCAGTATGGCATGCTGATGGCTCATTCTGATTGCTATGGGTATAATTTGACATGATACAAAGTCTTTTTTATTCTAATAATATTAGTGATGCAGTTTATGTTATTCAGTATCATGAGATTGCTACAAAATATGGCAAGTTGTTGTGGATTATGCACCAAAGCTTGAACTAGGTTCCAAGGTCAGGTATCATATGGCCAGGTATTATAGGGTTAGTCCTAATCCACCAGAAGAGCAGCCCACATATGAAAACATTTATATACGGTATAAAATTATACGGTACCTGTATAATTTTTTATTACCAGAATTTATAGAAAATGCTATCCTCTTAAAGGATAAGTTCACCTCTTCAGGCAGAATTTCACTTTTTATAATAAATAGAAGTGTTTTCCTATGCTATTTCTGGCCCAGTCATCCCAATGTGCTTTTTCTCACTTACTTCATCCACAGGACATTTAATTTTTTATCAATTTATGTGAGATTTTAAATGGATTTTCAGATTGCATAATTTTCTGTAGATGGTATCTCAGCATTCTCTTCCTGTAGGCCACTTTTCAGAAGCTTCACTTTCTTGTTGCATCACAGAAGAGGGTGTCATAGGGTGTACTCAGCACTCTGGACCACACCTCTATCATTATATTACTACCTCACTCCTAAAAGCTATGCAGTACAAGGCCTATCTGATTTGATACCAATTGAATAGATTGTTCAGGTGTGTCCTCCTATTCCATAGTTCTGGTAAATCTAAAGGAAATTGTACAGAGATTGTACTATCAGATTGCAGAGTGTATGGCTTTATACAAGGACATAGGAGGGAGTGAATGAAGACACCCCCGTTCACATCTCCACATAGTGAAGACTCACATTCTTGCATGCGTTTGGGTGTATTGGAGCATTTTCACTTGTCACATATAGGGCAGCCCATTCACTTGAATGGTCTGCCCTACACACAACAATTGCCCCAGAAAAGCTTCAGAAATTTTTTTGCAGCGGAGCATGGTGTGTTACCGCTGTTTTTGGTGTGTTTGCCACTATCACGTACCTGGTGTTAGAGGCCAATGGAGAGAGGGCTTCCCTTGCGGCTAAGTTCCAGACTCCTCTGGATATGGGACAGAAGGAGTCAGGCTCAAAGTAGCACGGCTGTAGAAGTGCTTGTCAGAGGTACACCCAGGAGCAAAGCTGATGCACTGGAACGGTGTCTGCAGACAGGTGGTGCCCGCGAGAGGTATGCAGGCCTTCAGGATAGCAGAGGACCACAGAGTAGTCGGTTCAAAGCCAAGGTCAGATGCCAGGTGGAGATCACAGCAGACGAAGTTAATAGAATAGCCAAGGTCATACACAGGAGAGTGAGTGAAGATATCTATTAGCCAAGCCAAGGTCAAATTAGGAGAGCAGGTTAGAATATCTATTAGCCAAGCCGAGGTCAGATCAGGTGTCAGGCAGAGAAGACAGGTCCAAGAACAAGCCAAATCAGTAACAGGAGATCACAGTAGCAAGGGAACATAGACAAAGGCATTGGGGAGCCAGAGATCAGCCAGCAATTTGAAGGAGTGATGGGCTTCCTTATAAAGGCCATCTGGCGCCAAACTGAGCTAGTGCGTGCGTAACTATGCGCCAGTGCTCATGCGTGTTTCGGCTCACGCCAATGCGCATAGATTTTTGCCAGCATGCATTTCTGTGGCCACGCAAGGTACTGGCAGGAATGCCAGGTCTCTGAGTACCTCTGCTGTGGACAGAGCCCTGGCAGCCGCACTTGGGGTGCCTTTAACATGTAATGACAACACAAATACAATACACCCAATGCACATTTGCAGTATGTTTCTGAAACTCACGACAAAGCACACATTTTCTGTGCAGTCTGTCATGCATTTGGAAACAGCCAGAAGTGAATGGAACCCCTTAACAACCAGTTGTTAGGGAGAGAGCTGCCATCATGCTCTTAACCACCGATAAAAATGACATTTTAAAATGTTCCCCCCCAAAATCCTTACCAGACCCTTATCCGAGCATGCAGCCCAGCAGGTCAGGAAAGGGGGGGACGAGTGAGATCCTCCCTCCTGAAACATTACCAGGCCACATGTCCCCATAATGGGGGGGTTCTTTTGGGCAGGGAGGGCTCCCCCAAAAGCACCTTGTTCTCATATTGATGAGGACAAGGGTCTCTTCCCCATGGGGTATACATTACCCCTCCTTATTCACCCAAAAAATGTAAAAAGTTAATAATATCTCAACAACAGTTTTTTTACAAGTCCTTTTTTAAAAAGGTTAAAAAAAAGTTGTCCCCAAAGTAGATCCAATGTCAAGCACAATAAGCGCCACTGCCCAGTTGACCCAAAGAAAAAAAAATCTCCACTCCCGACAAAGGCACTTGCCGTCTGACAGCTCTTAAATAAGCTGAGGGGAAGAGACACCCAGTGACGTCACCATGTGATACCGCCTGCTCATGACATCATTGAACTAGCATGCCCCGGCAGCAGCGTTCATCTTGATTGACATTGGATCTTCTTCGGGGGCTATTTTATTTTTTTGTTTTTTAAAAAAGGACTGTCGTTGAGTTTTTATTCACTTTTTACACTTATTTTATGAATGAGCAGGGGTACTATGTACCCCATACTAATTCACATAAGGGGGCTGGGATCTGGGGGCCTCTTTGTTAAAAGTCACCCTCTGGGGGGCGCATGCGCGGCCGGCTCGACGATGGACGCGGGATAGCTCCCGCTCCGTCCACCCGCCAGCACTGAAGCGGCTCACTCAGACCCCAGGGAATTCTGACAGCACACGGAAGTGATCGGAGTGTGCCCGTAGCCCACTAGACATGCCCCGGAGGAAAAAGAGTCCGGGGCAGCCAGGGAAGCTGACAAACTTTTTCCCGGCCGTCATGCCGGGAATCCAAGATGGCGGCCGCCATTCAAACATGCGGGGAGGCAACAATGAGCAGGAGGAGGACTACAGGTCCCAGAGTGTGGATCCCAGGCTTCAACACCAGCTTTACCCAGGGGACCCTGGTGAGTTGTCACCCCCACTGTCACCCACGACATGTAGCCCAGCAAAATCACGGCCGCGGCTAGAGAGTGACTCTGATGACACCCACAGGGCCCTAAATTTTCCACCTCAGCCACCACATACCTCCCTGCCTGATATAGATGCATTTCCAGCGTCTGACCAACCACTGACCGAAATCTGCATGAAAAACATGCTAACCTCACTGCGCCAGACCTTGCATAATGATATATCTGCGCCATTGACCCAAATTACTGCTTTGGTACAAAGACAGGAACGCAGAATCCACCACATTGAGACCAATATAGCAGACATCATAGAGGCGCATAATGACCTGATTGATGCTCATACAGATCACCTATCGGACATAGAACAAATCAACTTAAAATTAGCTGACATGGAGGACAGATCACGCCGCAATAATATCAAATTCAGAGGGATTCCAGAAACCGTGCCTAATGACGCGTTATTGCCGTATCTGCAACACTTCCTCAAGCTTTTAATCCCAACACTCTCTGAAGTTGAGGCCACGATTGACCGCGCACATCGACTTCCTAAACCTCCATTCCTGTCAGCATCCATCCCTAGGGATGTGCTTGTCCGCTTACATTTCTACCATATTAAAGAGAGAATTATGATGGCCACTAGAAATCCACCTCCACTTCCACCCTCTCATGCGAATTTGCGTCTCTATGCTGATCTATCCAAGGCTACACTTTCTAATAGAAAGAAACTCATATCAATTACCAAAGCACTCAGAAACCACAATATCGCCTACCAATGGGCCTTTCCAACAAAACTAATAGTACGACACCAAGGAAAGGTATATAGCATTGGATTTTCTTAAGACCTGGGGCATATTGCCTGCAGATTCACAGAAGAATAACCCTGGCTCAGTTCAAAACATGGAAGCGACCTGATGGGCCTAGCGACATAAGCCGCAATATACATGTATACATTTTTTCCCTGGAAGCTTCTATTGAACACTCCTTTTTCTGGCGATCGGCCTGTATCCAATGAATCTCATCTTCACAAGTTTCTATAGGTTTGACCCTTCTGGAGGTCAAAACCTCTCTGACTCCCCCTTTTTTGCAGTAGCGTTCCTAGCTACTTTGGTTCCTTGCATTATACGCAAGAGTTTTTTTACTGTTGTCCCTTCCCTTCCCAACTACCCCTCCCCATGGCACCATCAGCTATACCTCTGGGATACTAGATCTAGATATCCTGACCCTGAATACGGCCAAAGAACACTCCAACTGTATATATACTTCGTGAATCCATATATTAATGATTACTATTACATCTCTTAACGTACGAGGCCTCAACTCCCCATTTAAAAGGTCGATGCTATCAAGAGAAATCCGGAGATCTCAAGCAGACATACTTTTTATACAGGAATCCCACTTCGCCACGGACAAGACCCCTAAACTATATCTTCCCCGCTTCTCTCAACAATTTATGGCAAATAATATCAAAAAGAAGAATGGAGTTATTATTGCTGTTAATGACGCTCTCTCTTTCCAATCTACCTCCACCATAATAGACCCGCAGGGGCGATACCTCATTTTGATATGCGAAATTAACAAAATCTATTACACCTTGGTGAACATTTATGGACCAAATAACAAACAAATAAGATTTCATCGCAAGATCTTCAACCTCATTTCCCGAAATAAACGAGGTAGACTTATTATCGGCGGAGACTTTAATGCTCTTAGTAATCCACTTCTAGACTCTTCTTCTACCAAGAAACCCACCAACCTTGACCTCAATCACCTACTACATGACCATGACCTATATGACATCTGGAGATGCCAACATGGCTCGGAGAGAGACTACACCTATTTCTCACCCCCACATCTCTCATATTCAAGAATCGACATGTTTGCCACTGATAAATGGACCTTACAACACGTATCATCATCCAACATTGGTACTATAACATGGTCCGACCATGCTCCGATCAGCATATCCTTAGACGATACCCAACGGTCAGCGATCCCACCTATTTGGAGACTGAATCCTACCCTTTTGAAACTCCCGGAAAACCAAAAATTTGTACTGGATGCTCATCACCTCTTCTTTGAAACTAACAGCACCCCAGATATCTCTATCGCCACGCTTTGGTTAACATATAAAGCTTATATGAGAGGTATTCTCATCCAACTAAATTCTCGCATCAAAAAACAACGCTCACAACAAATTGACCAACTCCTCATTTCTATACACAAAAACGAAGACATTAACAAACAAAATCCGAACCCCACTACGACCGCAGCCTTAAACCAAGATAGGAATGCACTACGCACTATCCTACTTCACACTTATGACATGAACCTACAAAAAAACAAATCCCAATTTTACGCGCTAGGCAATAAATCAAACTCTCTTCTTTCCAAAGTCATCAAACAAAAACGGCTCAAAAACAAAATTCACACGATTCAGCATCCAACCTCACATACCCCACTGACCAACCCACAAGACATAGCTAATGCGTTCGCGTGTTACTATCAAGCCCTATACAACATAAAAGACGATCCAAACACGACCCAACCAACAACCCAGACGATTGAAAATTTTCTACAACATACCAATCTTCCTTCTCTCACGCCTTCCCAATTAGCTTCCCTATCTGTCCCGATTTCGCCTACTGAGATTGAGAAAACCATAAACAAGCTCCCCTTGAATAAATCACCAGGTAATGATGGCTTTACGAATGAATACTATAAGACGTTTGCACCCCACCTAAAACCACACCTCTCGGCTCTTTATAATTTTGTTGCCTCTGAAGGAGAATTTCCTTCAGATATGCTACAATCAATAATTACTACGATCCCGAAACCAGGTAAAGATTCACAATTAGTTCAAAACTATAGACCAATTTCTCTGCTTAACACAGATCTAAAAATATATGCCAAGATAATAGCTCAACGACTGCTTCCATACCTTCCCACCCTAATCCATCCTGACCAAGTAGGATTCATACCAGGCAGACAGGCCCCTGACGCGACTCGACGAATCATATCACTATTACACCACCTTGAAACTGATAATCAACCCTCTCTCCTCCTATCACTTGACGCAGAAAAATCATTTGACCGCATTCATTGGCAATTCATGACGCTTACCCTCCAAAAATTTGGAATTACGGATTGGATGTTGTCTGCAATTTTATCCCTATATTCCAAACCCTCCACTAGAGTTCTTACCAACGGCACGCTCTCGCAACCGTTCCAAATCTCCAATGGTACTAGGCAGGGATGCCCTCTTTCCCCCATAATTTTTGCTTTACTCATTGAACCACTGGCATCCAATCTCAGGAATGACCCCGGTTTCTCAGGAATCAAATTTCTTAAACATGAACACAAAATCAGTCTATTTGCGGACGACATTATTCTAATGATCACAAACCCCTATAAATCACTTACCTCGATACGCACCCACTTACAAAAATACGCAGACGTTTCATACTACAAACTCAACGAACCCAAGTCGTCTATCTTAAACCTGTACACCCCTGCTCCACTCCAAAACCTGCTTACCAAACGATTCTCTTTTAAATGGGAAAAACATACTATCCCCTACCTGGGGATTAAACTGTCTGCCAACACTAACCAACTCTACGCGGCTAATTTTAAACCGCTACTAGATACAGTTCCACAGGAGCTTAGAAACCTATGTACGGCTTCTCTATCTATGCTAGGCAGAATAGCAACTGTCAAAATGTGCATATTACCTAAAATATTATATATATTTCGTGTGCTGCCCATTCCTATACCATCCTCCTTCTTTTCATCACTTCAGAAAATTCTGAATAACTTTATATGGCTTTCCAAACGCCCGAGGTGTACTACAAATCTCCTGATCCGCCCGCCCTCCAGAGGGGGAGCCGGTCTTCCGCATCTAAAATCCTATTACCAAGCGGTCTTACTAGACCAGCTCTTCTACTGGTGGCACCCTACTCCAGACAAAACCTGGACGATCATGGAAACCTCCCTACACTCGCCAGGCACATTAAGAGACCTACTTTTCACACCTCATGTAGATCGAACTAGACCCCTACACACACATCCGTGTATCCAGGCCTCTATGATGGCTTGGCGTGACTTTTTGACCTACACGCACTCCTGCAAAACTAACTTACGAATCCCTACCCCATTGTCATCCCTACATTTTTTCTCTCCCCAATTGAACTTGGCATCTTGGCAAGCGTGCGGCATATATCATATCCAAGATCTCTACAATCTTCAAAAACCAATCTCCTTTCAGACTCTCCAAGAGCGATTCCATCTACCTGATAAAGAGCGATTCACCTTTATGCGAATAACACACTTGCTACATAAAACAAACATACCACTTGAAATAGACTTTCCCGCCACTGCCCACCATTTTCTACATAGAACTATCTATCCAAAGAAGGGGATATCCATGTTCTATACTTTGCTAATTGAAGCGCAATTCATAACCCAAACGTCCTCCCTGACTAACTGGGAGAGCAACTTACCTCTCCCAATATCCTCACAATCCTGGAAAGCAGCGTTTGCTATCACTTACAAAGCCTCTAAGTGTAGCTCACATTGGGAATCATACCTGAAAATTCTCCACCAATGCTACTTGACCCCTGCTAAATTATCTGTATACTACCCACAACAATCACAAGCCTGTTGGAGACAGTGTGGCAAAACTGGCTCACTTTTCCACTTACTATGGTCATGCAAATCCATTAAATCGTATTGGAATAAAGTATTCCAAATAATTGCTTCAATTATAGATTCACCAATGACCCCAAATCCTAATCTAGCCCTTCTTCACTTGTCGATAGAAACATTCCCCACACGCTCACGCACTATTATAGTACATATTCTGGCAGCAGCAAAGATAAATATTACTAAATTATGGCGGTCTACGTCACCCCCCCTATTGTCCCGTCTTCTTGTAGATCTCAACCTACAATGTGAGATGGAACGAAGATCGGCTCTCCGAAATTCCACTTATCACAAATTCATAATGCAATGGTCCCGATGGTTAAAACATCCCAATTGCTCACTCACCTGATTACTAATCTCAACTAATATTGGATCTTATATCTATAGCTTTTTGGTGCCCCTTCCCTCCCCCCTATATTCTTCCTAACCCCTTTCTTTCCACCCCTACCCAGTTCTAACTATGTTAAGTACTTCCACAAGGTTCAGGGAATGCGAGCATACCTCTCATGTAAGCATGATTATGACCAACAGGTCCCCGGCCACATGGTGAGGACCTACCACCTCCTCATTCAACTCGTAGATTGCACACTTGTTATTGTGAACCTTGTATTACAATGTTTATACATGTTGTTTCCTTGTTTATGACTCTGAAATTATCAATAAAAATCAGTTGAAATAAAAAAAAAAAAAAAAAAAGTCACCCTCTGCAGACCGCCACAAATATAGCCCAGGGTTGTGGGGAAGAGGCCCTTGTTCTCATCAACATGAGAAAAATGTGCTTTGCAGATGTGAGCCCCACCTGCGTTGAGGGCATGTGGCCTGGTATGATTCAGGAAGGGGTGGCCACTCACTTGTCCCCCCCTTTCCTGAACCTGCTGGGCTGCATGCTCGGATGAAGGTCTGATATGGATTTTGTGGGGCCACTCCATTTTTGTTTTTAAATTTTGGCATGGGGTTCCCATTAAAATCTATATCAGACCCGAAGGGCCTGGAAAAGCTTGGGGGGAACCCACACTGTTTTTTCCAGATTTTTTTATATTTTAAATTGCCAGCAATAGGTTTGTTTATATTCACCTGTGAATAGGGAACCCCACTGACAGCTGATGACTTATCGGTTGTAAGGTTGTTGTTTACTGGTTGTTAAGGATGCCCACAGCCGCCTGCTCCTTGACAACCATGTTGTTTATTGGTTGATATGAATGCCGGCAGCCGTCCACTCCTTAACGACCAGCTAAAGTCACACATAAAAAATGCAAATAAATGCATCAAAAATGGGTGTGAGAAAAATGCAAAATGCACCCGGAAAATGCATCAACCACAATCTTCAAAGATGTGAACCTATCCTAAACCAATGTAATGAAAAAAAAAAGCTTGTGTGCTAGTGGCAAAAAGTTATCTAAAGTGAGAGGAAGAATGAATGATTACTAGGAGCATTAATACTGTGTATGGCTAATACGGGTTTAATATGAATCTTATAAAAAAGAACAAAAGGTTTTGCTGTAGATGCTGTTAGAGTTAGATCATAGCACAAGCCTGTGATCTGATCTGCAACACTTTAACTTCGTAACATTTTTCTGAATTCATACTGAATGATCTCTGCTGCTCTGGTTAGTTTGTGCATACAGACCAGGACTTTAACTGTCATTCTGATGCCCAGTCTCAGCAGGGTTATATATACGTGTTGGCATATGCAGTAAAGGGAAGAAAGAAGTTCATTTATAATTATGAGGTTGAAAACACACATTTCTGATTTAGTGCATTTTCTATTGAAATCAATTCATGGGCATCTACAGGCATGTTCTCTTTTACATGTATTGCCATGTGTTGTTGTGCATTTTAACATGATTTACAACATGTGTTGACGTGTATTAAAGCATTTCTATTTTTGCAATGGTAATTGCATCAGGCAAAACCATAAATGTGTTAAAATATATAAAATAAAGTGAGCGCTCTTTAAATGAGAGTAAATGTCAATGAGAGAATAAGCAGCTAATGGCACTAGAGGGGATCACAACCTCCTCGTGACTGAATAGATAAATAAAGTGCAGCGCTAAAACATATCAAAAAGTTTGTTCTTAAAAATTCGTTGTCAAAAGTTTGTGAGATATTTCAATCAATATAATGATAATCAAATGGTATACACAGCTAGAAGGATCCAGTAGAAATGACAGAAATGCGCACTCACCGACCGCGCATAGGAAATGTGCATTTGCAGGAAGTAGCAGCAGAGATCTGACTCCTGGGCTCAGTCTGTGAGGTCCTGTGAGCCCAGCAGATCACCGCCTGATGACACCCCTTCCTGAGGGAGTACGATACCTGTGATTTTAATATACAAATGCGCATTTCCTATGCTCGGTCGGTGAGTGCGCATTTCTGTCATTTCTACTGGATCCTTCTAGCTGTGTATACCATTTGATTATCATTATATTGATTGAAATATCTCACAAACTTTTGACAACAAATTTTTAAGAACAAACGTTTTGATATGTTTTAGCGCTGCACTCTATTTATCCATAAATGTGTGTTGCAAGCCATGTAAAATCCTCCAAAACATTTCTATAACATATATAAACCTTGGGTGCTTAAAATGGCAGTGCAGTATAGTACACACAGCAGATGAAAGCTGAATTCTGATTTTCACAGTTTACAGTACACTCAGCTATGACATTAAATTGAACCACTTATTTATGTTGTCAACACTGAACTGGTAAATATAAGAATAGCACACACTGCCTGTTGAGATCCTTTGATGCTTGAAATCATTCAATACCTTCTCTACAGATAATTCTTTATGTATTGACTATGTTGCTGTTAAACCATGGACTACAGTAATCTAAACTGGTGCAAGATTCAAGAGCCCACTTTATGCTAAATCTATCCCATGCTGAGAGGATAAGTTAACATCTATCAAATAAAATGAACCAGCAAAATGACCCAGTGTGAAAACATGTAAATCTCTGCATTTTATTTATTTATTTAACAGCTCAGTTTACTGTGTGAAAGTGATATAATCATAACCAAACTCATTAGGGTGTTCTTAAGGACTGTTTTACCAGTTATTTCAGAATTTGTGTTTTGCCAGAAAAACTTATATAATCTATTTTAAGAGGGGTACTGTACATGAAGAGCTCAAAAATATATGTTACAGTTTCTTCTATGAGCAACTCCCAAGCACACACACTTTTTTTATTTATTGTACTGTATTTCTTTTTTTATTTATGTCATGCAGTTTTAGGTCTAACAAGTGACTGCATTGATTTTTTTTTAGTGTAATAATATCAGTTATGCACACTAAGCTCAGTAGTGACCTAAAAGTGTGATTTTCAAGAATAATATATTTATCTTGATTGAATATATTTCTGAGATCTATCAGAGAGAATATTACAATAAATGCTCAAGAAACTCCAGAAGTTCCCCATACACTGGTCTATAATTGCAACAATGTAGAACATCATTTGTGCATCATTTGTGATGTTATTCCCTGGATATTATATCCAATTTGACGTATTCTAAGTTCACATTCAACTCATTTAAATTCATAGATTTCACGTTTGAATTTTTTCAATGTCAAATGTTGTGTTTGAAGACTTTAAATCATTTCAGTGGAATCTGTTTTAATTGCAGACATGATATTTGTGATAGAGACATCAGACAGGCAATTTTAAATTAAGCTATTTAATATAAAGGAGCTTTATATAAAAGCACTATACATTGTACTTAAAATCTGGTGCATGGTAAACTAGAAAGTCTGTTAGAAATTATAGACTTTCTC
This sequence comes from Staurois parvus, assembly GCF_062004578.1. Taxonomy (NCBI): domain Eukaryota; kingdom Metazoa; phylum Chordata; class Amphibia; order Anura; family Ranidae; genus Staurois; species Staurois parvus. The sequence continues at coordinate 3,113,231 of NW_028318000.1, forward strand.
AAACATTCTTAAAAGAGGAGTATGGGTTTTCTTTTTTTTTAGCTTTGTCCTATTCCTTGTGAGCTGCTAATACATAAAAACATTTCCAGTCCCCTGAGAAGTGCACCCTTTCTGTTAAAATCAAGGTAAATGACTGTGGGAGGGGCTTCAGTCTTCTCAGGATTCGTATGCCGACAATCTTGTCTGGATCCACCTCCTTTCCTTTTCCTGTGTTTGATTGATGACAGCTCTGGGATGTCCCCTTCCTTCCCCCTCCCTCCTCCTCTCACACAACACACAGCTCAGATTGATTCTCTTACAGACACATTCTACTGTATCTGCACACTGGGTAGCAGCCTGCTATTCTTCAGATCTTACATGTAAAGTTCCCAGATAAAAATGGCTGTGAGCTGTGTGTTGTGTGAGAAAGGGAGTAGGAAGAGAGGGAACACTAGATGGATCCTGAATGAATCTGGTAAGGACAGTTCATATGATATGTCATTGAGCCTCCTTTCTACTGGCAATGGTCCAACGAATGTAAGTGCAAGCTTCTTCAAGGGAGATGCCATCCTAAAATATGCTGTAGACAGCCATACTTGATCTCCTAGTTGGATAATCAGTTTCCCTCTTCTCTTCTTGTCAAAAGCCTTCTTGTTAGCTGCCTGTGCCTTGGTTATTCTTTCCTGCAGCAACTTACTATTGTAGTTGAAAAAATCGACAGTGCTCTGGACAGGTGGAACTGTGGGCTCAGGAAAAAAGTCAGGTAAAAAGGATGGATGAAAGCCATATCTGGCAAAGAAAGAGTCTGGCCCGAGCATTATTATAGGCAAATTTTGCCAATGGCAGTAACAATACCCAATCATCCTGGATGAATGCAGTGGAGCATCGGATGTATTGCTGGAGCATCTGTTTGGTCCTCTCCATTTGCCCATTGGTTTGATAATGATAAGCAGAAGACAAGGACAGCTTGATCTTCAGAACCTCGCATAGAGCCTTCCCTAGCTGTGAAGTAAATTGGACCCCCTGATCAGAAACAATATTTGTGGAGACCCAATGAAGTCTCATGATCTCTTTGATGAACACTAGAGCAGTCTCCATAGCAGAAGTTGTAAGAAATGGGCCATCTTAGACAGGCGGTCTACTACTACAAAGATAGCCGTATGCCCTTCTGATGGAGGGAGTTCCACTATGAAGTCCATAGATACAGTCATGGCCGAAATTGTTGGCACCCTTGATATTTCTCCAGGAAATCATGTATTTCTCACGAAACGTATTGCATTAACACATGTTTTGCTATACACATGTTTATTCCCTTTGTGTGTATTGGGACAAAACAAAAAAAGGGAGGAAAGAAAGCAAATTCGACATAATGTCACACAAACCTCCAAAAATGGGCTGGACAAAAGTATTGGCACCCTTTCACAACTGCGGATAAATAAGAATGTTACAAGCATGTGATGCTCCTGTAAACTCACCTGGGGCAAGTAACAGGTGTGGGCAATATAGAAATCACACCTGAAAGCAGATAAAAAGGAGAGACGTTCACTTAACCTTTGCATTGTGTGTCTGTCTGTGCCACACTAAGCATGGACAACAGAAAGAGGAGACGAGAACTGTCTGAGGACCTGAGAACCAAAATTGTGGCAAAATATCAACAATCTCAAGGTTACAAGTCCATCTCCAGAGAACTAGATTTGCCTTTGTCCACAGTGCGCAACATTATCAAGAAGTTTGCAACCCATGGCACTGTAGCTAATCTCCCTGGTCGTGGACGGATGAGGAAAATTGATGAAAGATTGCAACGCAGAATAGTCCGGATGGTGGATAAGCAGCCCCAAACATGTTCCAAAGACATTCAAGCTGTCCTGCAGGCTCAGGGAGCATCAGTGTCAGCGCGAACTATCCGTCGACATTTAAATGAAATGAAACGCTATGGCAGGAGACCCAGGAGGACCCCACTGCTGACACAGAGACATAAAAAAGCAAGACTACAGTTTGCCAAAATGTACTTGAGTAAGCCAAAAGCCTTCTGGGAAAACGTCTTGTGGACAGATGAGACCAAGATAGAGCTTTTCGGTAAAGCACATCATTCTACTGTTTACCGAAAACGGAATGAGGCCTACAAAGAACAAAACACAGTACCTACGGTAAAATATGGTGGAGGTTCAATGATGTTTTGGGGTTGTTTTGCTGCCTCTGGCACTGGGTGCCTTGACTGTGTGCAAGGCATCATGAAATCTGAGGATTACCAAAGGATTTTGGGTCGCACTGTAGGGCCCAGTGTCAGAAAGCTGGGTTTGCGTCCAAGATCCTGGGTCTTCCAGCAGGACAATGACCCCAAACATACGTCAAAAAGCACTCAGAAATGGATGGCAAAGAAGCGCTGGAGAGTTCTGAAGTGGCCAGCAATGAGCCCAGATCTAAATCCCATTGAACACCTGTGGAGAGATCTTAAAATTGCTGTTGGGAAAAGGTGTCCTTCCAATAAGAGAGACCTGGAGCTGTTTGCAAAGGAAGAGTGGTCCAAAATTCCGGGTGAGAGGTGTCAGAAGCTTATTGATGGTTATAGGAAGCGACTGATTTCAGTTATGTTTTCCAAAGGGTGTGCAACCAAATATTAAGTTAAGGGTGCCAATACTTTTGTCCAGCCCATTTTTGGGGTTTTGTGTGACATTATGTCATATTTGCTTTTCTGCCTCTGTTTTATATTTGTTCCAATACATACAAAGGGAATAAACATGTGTATAGCAAAACATGTGTTAATGCAATACCTTTTTTGTGTGAAATACTTGATTTTCAGGAAAAATATCAAGGGTGCCAACAATTTCGGCCATGACTGTATCATCCATCACAGCCTCTCCAGAACTGGTAATGGTCTGAGTAGATCCCAGGCTCTGCTTTTAGCATTATTTCTCTGGGCACAAATGGCATATGAACTCACATATTTCCTACAATTCTTTTCTACGTCCATCCGCCAGAACGTGTGTTGCCGCAGATCAAGTGTCTTATGGATTCCAAAGTGTCCTGCCAAGGGATGATCATGACAAAGCTCAAAATGGTCATTCGGTTACTTTATGGTGCAAACACTTTATCTTCCATCCACAGCAAACTCTCCCTGGGTACCAATGTGACCCCAGTGGAACAAGGAACACATACAGAAGCCTGCTTCATCCAGGAGAGAAGGTATGTTTGTAAAAGTTGCTGCCTCATCATCCGGGACCTCTGTGGCTGAGTTGTTCAGGACAAGCTGTCCTGTGGATGCAGCAGTTAAAGGGTTGAGATGATCAGCTTTCTCTATTGAAGTATATGGGAGGTGTCTGGAGAAGATGAGATATATTGTCTGGAGGCAATCCCATCCGTACTATGGATCCTATGCTGGCTTTATCTATCATAGGGTAATTATGCACTTTTACTATATTGTGTGCAGTGGGCTTATTCATTAAATTGTTGGAGTTTGAACATCTCACGATTGCTGTGGCACTTTAGTCTTTTGCATGTGACATGTGTGGCACTATTATTAAAAACCTAGGATAATACACTATGTTTAGATTTTTTATTTTCGAGGAATATGAAGATTTTCTGGAGTTCATGATCATATTTGCCTTGGGATCTGGATTGTTGTGAAATCACTTGCAAGTGTGTTTTTTGGACTTTATTTTGGACTTTATTTGGACATTGGGTTGTATTGATAATATTGATCTGTTTATTTATTTATATCAAGTCTTCTGTATTATTTATATTTATTTTTATGTACTTCTGGGGAAGGATTGCTTAGTGACTTGATTTGTTTTTTTTGGGGTGTGGTGGGTGTGTGCTATCCTTTGTTATATTAACCCCTTCACGCCTAAGGGTAAAACAAATCTAAAGGCCTAAGCACAATTCTGCACCGTTGACATGTGATAGCAAAACCGTACATATCATCACAACTACTTTGCACATCCAGGTGGATTATACCTTGATTTTTTCAGGACAAATTGGGCTTTCATTTGGTGGTAAATGGTAATGGATATCTCCTGATTTTTTTTTTTATTATCAAAGGAAAACTGGCCCAAAATAGTAAAAAAAATCCTTTTTTTTTATTTAGCTATGTGTTTCTTGTTATGACCATAACCTACCACCAAAGAGCAACCCAAAATAAATTCTCCAGCTCTTGACGATCGCAGCGATACCATATATGTGTATGTTATTTGTTGTTTGTACCCGTAGTACAGCCCAGAAACCATAGTGCGTATTTTGTTTTTGTCTTTTTTTTTTTTTTTACCTAAAACACACTAACACTAACTGACACTGACATTAACACTAACTGACACTGATACCAATTTTTTTTTAATCTTGACCTTTGACCTTGACCGTTGACCTTGACCCTGACCTAAACACTAACCCTGGCACTGAACTAGATCAAACCTTGATCTAGGTATTTTTTTTTTCTTTTTTCTTTTATTTTTTTAATATTTATTTATTTATCTTTTTTTTTTTACAAACTTTTTTTTTTCTTCTCTCTGACAGGAGTTCGAGAGATACAATGTATCTCTCTTCTCCATTCATAGAGAGAGAGAGAAAAAAAACAAGGGGGCCGGGCTGCACAGTGACTGATCACTGTGATAGCCAATCAGAGGCTATCACAGCGATCATGTGACCCGGGACCGGGAGTCCCGGGTCCCGATCGTTAGAACGGGACCCGGTGCTCTCAGTGACACCGCGGTCTTGGTGCTGGGAGCGCGCTGAGGGGCGCGCTCCCAACACAAAGACAGGTACGCAAATATGCGGGCCCACGGAAAAAAGCCCAGGTCCGTGAGGCCGCATATTTGTGTTACGTCAGCGTCAAGGGGTTAATATATGAGATGGACTCATTACATGCAGAGCAAGATAGTTCAAGCCATGATTTGTCATAATTGTGATGATTATGGCTTACAGCTCATGAAAACCCCAAATCCACAATCTCAGAAAATTAGAATATTACATGCAATCAATAAAACAAGGATTGTACATAGAACAATATTGGACCTCTGAAAAGTATAAGCATGCATATGCACTCAGTACGTGGTTTAGGCCCCTTTTGCAGCAATTACTGCCTCAATGCGGCATGGCATGGAAGCTATCAGCCTGTGGCACTGCTGAGGTGTTATGGAAGACCAGAATGCTTCAATAGCGGCCTTCAGCTCTTCTGCATTGTTCGGTCTCATGTCTCTCATCTTTCTCTTGGCAATGCCCCATAGATTTTCTATGGGGTTCAGGTCAGGCGAGTTTGCTGGCCAATCAAGCACAGTAATTCCATGGTCATTGAACCAGGTTTTGGTTCTTTTGGCAGTGTGGGCAGGTGCCAAGTCCTGCTGGAAAATTAAGTCAGCATCCCCATAAAGCTTGTCTGCGGAAGGAAGCATGAAGTGCTCCAAAATCTCCTGGTAGATGGCTGCGTTGACCCTGGACTTAATGAAGCACAGTGGACCAACACCAGCAGATGACATGGCTCTCCAAATCAACACACACTGTGGAAACTTCATACTGGACTTCAAGCATCTTGCAGTGTGTGCGTCTCCATTCTTCCTTCTTACTCTGGGTCCTTGGTTTCCAAATGAGATGCAAAAGTTGCTCTCATCAGAAAAGAAGACTTTGGACCACTGAGCAACAGACAAGGTCTGTTTTTCTTTAGCCCAGGTAAGACGTTTCTGACATTGTTTGTTGTTCAGGAGCGTCTTGACAAGAGGAATACAACATTTGAAGCCCATGTCCAGGATCCGTCTGTGTGTGTTGGCTCTTGATGCACTGACTCCAGTCTCAGTCCACTCCTTGTGAAAGTCCCCAACACTTTTGAATGGCCTTTTCCTGACAATCCTCTCCAGGCTGCAGTCATCCCTGCTGCTTGTGCACCTTTTTCTTCCACACTTTTCCCTTACACATAACTTTCTATTAATGTGCTTTGATACGGCACTTTAGGAACATCCAACATCTTTTGCAATTACCTTTTGAGGCTTTCCCTCCTTATGGAGGGTGTCAATGATGGTTTTCTGCACAACTGTCAGGTCAGCAGTCTTTCCCATGATTGTGATTCCTACTGAACCAGATTGAAAGACAATTTAAAGGCTCAGGAACCCTTTGCAGGTGTTATGGCTTAAATAGCTGATTAGAGTGGGACACTTTGAGCTGAGAATATTGCACCTTTTCACAATATTCTAATTTTCTGAGATTGTGGATTTGGGGTTTTCATGAGCTGTAAGCCATAATCATCACAATTCTGACAAATCACGGCTTGAACTATCTTGCTTTGCATGTAATGAGCCTATCTCATATATTAGCTTCACCTTTTAAGTTGCATTACTGAAATAAATGAACTTTTGCACAATATTCTAATTTTTTGAGTTTCACCTGTATAGGACAGTGTCCCCAGTTCTTGATTACATCTCCAGCATAATACAGATACTTTCTGATAGAATTTATTTAAATGCACAGGGATATATTACCACCTGGGCAACAATCTGTGGTTCCTCACCCTGGTAGAAGCAGCGCTATCTCAGTCAGTGTAGTCACTCCTGCTAAGTTCACTTACATAGACTACAGAACATCCCCCAATGTTATGGATATGAGGAGAAGAGAATGTATTCTCCAATCCAAACACACTTTCTGTCCTAATGAGTCAATGCTGCTCCTGTATAGATACAGTAGTGTTATCATTCTAGAACAGGAAGTGTATTACTGGTAAGATTACTGGAGAAAAGTGAAAGGAAAAACATTAAGAAATAAAACTAATATAGCCACCACATCTAAGAACGGGTACTCTGTAACATATTATACTACTGTTCTTGTGGTCAAATTTACTTTAAACTGCTATCAGGTGTGGCATACCAATGATGACATCTTATAACCCATTTAATGCATTTAACCATTATGATGCCTCCATTCCTCCTCCTGAAATACATCCATGTAGGGTACAGCTCTGCCTTTCCTTCCATGCTGTCAAAAGAAGATGGCTGTAGGGAAGAAGGGGTGGTAGTACTTTAGGCAATATGAACATATCCTAGTCATTCTTTCATACATCCTCAACATGCCTTTCCTTTCAGCTTGACTAGAAGGCACCCCTTTGCCCTCAGAAGTATGTCCTGTGTTCTTTACTACCCCAACTACATCTCCACAAAGGAGGAATAGCAATGTTGTTAGAGGCATGTAATAACTGTGCTATGCTGCCACAATGCCACCTTAGACACACTTGCACTGATATCCCCATCATCCTTTCCCATTTCATTTGAGTGGAGAGTGTTACTGTCTGATCTACTTTTCTAAATTGTTTTTTTTAACATTTAGCAATTGTAACTTTGGTATAAGCATAACACTTGAAAAGATAATGCCATTCATCATGTGGACAAGGTAGGATTACTGTATGAGAGTATATTAATCTATATACGGCAGAAAAAAACAGCAAGAAAATCCCTAGATTTAGATACTTAGTGATGCTTTTCCCTTAGGCAAAAGTAAACCTCAGGAGTCCATCATTCTATATATACACACAGCATATATTTTTTAAAATAGAAAACCTGTCACAATATCACTGTGCTGACGGAGTTCAGCTACATTTCAACCACTGAAAAGAATGCATCATCTACATAATACTGTGATTAGCACTGGCTTAAGCAGCAAATAAGGTCAATAATTATAAATATTTTCTTTTTGTTTTTATAATAAAAACATCTTAAACAATTTTATAAATTAAAAAGGAAATGTATACTATATTATATCAAACCACACAGTAGTATGGAAACTCACACTGTATATTAAATGGTAATAAAGTATATCTAAATCCAATCTCTAATATCCCTTATAAGCTGTAACATGGGATAATGTGGTAAAGCATGCAATTTATAAAGTAATTTTCAATCTTTTTTAAATATGCAGCTTTCATTAAAATATTACCTGGGGATCCTGCCATGATGGTGCTTGTTTAGTCACTTCCTGTTTTAGAGTGACAATGCCCTGTCCCTGTACTACCCTATCATCAAACTGTTATAACAGCACCCCAGAATTACAAGTTAAGGTCTCAACACATTACCATATTACATCAAAATGGTCCTCTGTTGTCACCATCAGATAACCCACCTGAAAAAATACCATGCAGCAGTTGCTGGAGTACAAGTAGGAAGAGGCTGTAAAGAGGCTTCAAGAGGTCAGCAGCACTGAGTTACAACAAAGGAAAAAAAAAAACAAGTATATATATACTATATATATATATATATACAGTATATATACGATATATTGCCAAAAGTATTGGGACGACTGCCTGTATTCATACATTAACTTCAATGGTATCCCAGTCTTAGTCTGAAGGGTGCAGTATTGAACTGGCCCACCCTTTGCAGCTATAACAGCTTCAACTCTTCTGGGAGGGCTGTCCATAAGGTTTAGGAGTGTGTCTATGGGAATGTTTGACCATTCTTCCAGAAGCACGTTTGTCAGGTCAAGACCTGATGTCGGACAAGAACGCCTGGCTCACAGTCGCCATTCTAATTCATCTCAAAGGTGTTATATCAGGTTGAGGTCAGGACTCTGTGCAGGCCAGTCAAGTTCCTTCACCCCAAACTCGCTCATCCATGTCTTTATGGACTTTGCTTTGTGCACTGGTGCGCAGTCATGTTGGAACAGGAAGGTGCCATCCCCAAACCTTTCCCAAAATTGTCCAAAATATCTTGGTATGTTGATGCCTTAAGAGTTCCCTTCACTGCAACTAAGGGACTAAGCCAAGCCCCTGAAAAACAACCCCACACCATAGTACCCCCTCCACCAAACTTTACACTTGGCACAATGCACTCAGGCAAGAACTGTTCTCCTGGCAACCACCAAACCCAGACACATCCATCACATTGCTGGACAGAGAAGCATGATTCATTGCTCCAGAGAACACATCTCCACTGCTCTAGAGTCCAGTGGCAGCGTGCTTTACACCACTGCATCCAACACTTTGAATTGCACTTGGTGATGTAAGATTTGGATGCAGCTGCTCGGCCATGGAAACTATTCCATGAAGCCCTCTATGGACTGTTGTTGTGCTAATCTGAGGGCCACACGAATTTTGGAGGTTTTTAGCTATTGACTCTGTAGACAGTTGGCTACTTCTGCACATTGTGCACTTCACCATGCGCTGACCCCGCTCTGTCATTTTGTGTGGCCTACCACTTTGTGGCTGAGTTGCTGTTCCCAGTTGCTTCCACTTTGTTATAAAACAACTAACAGTAGACTGTGGAAAATTTAGTAGCATGGATATATTGCACAGGTGGCAACCTATCATGGTACCACGCTTAAATTCTGAGAGTGACCCATTCTTCTGCAAATGTTTGTAGAAGACGTCTGCATGCCTAGGTGCTTGATTTTATACACATGTGGCCATGGAGGTGATTGGAACACTTGAATCCTATGATTTGGAGGAGTGTCCCAATACTTTTGTCAATATAGTGTATATATATATATATATATATATATATATATATATATATATATATATATATAGTATTTCCCAGAAGTAAGTACACCTCTCACATTTTTGTAAATATTTGATTATTTCTTTTCATGTGACAACACTAAAGTAATTACACTTTGCTACAATGTAAAGTAGTGAGTGTACACCTTGTATAACAGTGTAAATTTGCTGTCCCCTCAAAATAACTCAACACACAGCCTTTAATGTCTAAACCACTGGCAACAAAAGTGAGTACACCCCTAAGTGACAATGTCCAAATTGAGCCCAAAGTGTCAATATTTTGTGTGGCCACCATTATTTTCCAACACTGCCTTAACCCTCTGGGGCATGGAGTTCACCAGAGCTTCACAGGATGCCACTGGAGTCCTCTTCCACTCCTCCATGACAACATCACGGAGCTGGTGGATGTTAGAGACCTTGCGCTCCTCCATATTCCATTTGAGGTTGCCCCACAAATGCTCAATCAGGTTTTGGTCTGGAGACATGCTTGGCCAGTCCATCACCTTTACCCTCAGCTTCTTTAGCAAGGCAGTGTTGTCACATGAAAAGATAGAATAAAATATTTACAAAAATGTGAGGGGTGTACTCACTTCTGTGAGATAATGTATACTGTATATACTATATATATATATATATATATACTGTATATATATATATATATTTTAATGGCAATTTTTTATGATGCTGAATGTTTTTGTATAACATGTCTTTCATAATATGTTTCACCCATATTCAGGGTGTAATATTTAACATGTTACTGTAGCACCGGCCCCCGCTCCCCCCCACACTACCAAGGTGCTTTTGAGTGCTGTTGAGCGCTGTGGTAAGTCAATGATTCTTTCTGTCAGTGTGAAACTGCTTGCCTGTACGATATATGGGCTGACAGCTCACACTGACAGTCTGATCGCTGGTGCAATGCTGTCCAGGATGCTAAAAAAAAAAATTGTAAATGCAAATGTTTTAAATATGTGTAAAATGGTTTTTTGGATTTGTATGGTTTTAATAAAGATTTGTAATGAATGCTACTGATTTTTAATTGTTTATGTTTGGTTTATTGATGTAGCACCTTAAAAATCCTATTCTTAATGCTATAACTAAGTAAATTAAGAAAACAATAATGAGAGTATCCAGAACAGTAAAACAATAAAGCATAATTGCCAAAATTATACACACTATAAAATTCTGAATTCCAAATTTCTTCACTATGTTTAAAGATCTGAGTAAATGTATTTGTAACCTTACATTGAAGAGATACTGTAACATTTAAGCTACTAAAGTTAAAAATTCAGAGCAGGACTCCCCTACTGACACTCATTCACTGATGGAGGAGTCTATGAAAGATCTCGCGATCAGTGATCTGTGGAATATTAGTGAGGAAGATGATCCCATTTTCTGGTCACAATACCCAGCCTCGTCCCCTCCGGTTAAACATACCCAAATTAGACGTAAATTGGTGTTTCATCCTACCCATGCCAAAGGGCCCTATCTAGACACTTTTTTACTAGGTGGTCTACAGTGAACTGATTGAAATGTGCAAAAAGGAAGCTGCTAAACCTCACCACTCCCTGTCCAATGTTGCCATTCAGGAACAGTTAGTAACAATACCAACATTATTACCAAACCAGCTGACAAGGGCGAGGTTTTACAAAATAGATCAGGCAACCTCGCAGAAACTCACCGGTTGTTCTCAGATTCCCAGACTTATTTCAAATTAAAATCTGAATCCATTACCCCGGTTTATAGGTGAGTCTAAACAAATCATAGCTGCTGTTCAAGTTGATGGGTAGTGATGGTCTGGATGTTTGAGTCGAACAGTAAGGGCAATCTGCGGGCTGTTCACTCTCATGGTGCATTGGCATTGGCCAAAGCAAGGCACCTGACCACAGGTCAAGTGCATTGCTTTGGCTGATCACAGTACAATTTCTTAGAGCTAGCGGTGAAGTCACCACTAGCTCCACCCAATTGTTTACATATGACCGGCAAATGTAAAATTGCAGCGGGGGCTTAGCAGGGGCTGTCGGGTTGGCAGATGTTGGGTTTTTTTAAATATTGGCAAGTCGGCATCATCGTGACAACCAGCCCACCAATAGGGGGGTACCCCCAGTCCTCCAGTAGGGGGCCCATGACATAGTGGGGCCCAGGCAGAAAGTATTATTCATGCAAGGAGGCGGGGATAATAACAGGAAGGATGTCCTGTGCAGTTCTCTGCAGCAGCTGAAAGTCGGTTTGGGTGCAGAGGTTAGTAGAGGATAATTTGGAGTGCAAAGGTAGTAAAGGAGGGGTTTGGGGGACAGAGGTCAGCGGAGGTTGGATTTTGGGTGCAGAGGTTAGTAGAGGAGGAGTTTGGAATGCAAAGGTTAGTAAAGCAGGGGTCTGGGGGGAAGAGGTTAGTGGAGGTGGGAATATTTGGCTACAGAGGTTAGTAGAGGAGGAGTTTGGGGTGCAAAGGTTAGTAAAGCAGGGGTTTAGGGGGCAGACATTAGCGGAGGTGGGATTTGGGATGCAGAGGTTAGTAGAGTAGGAGTTTAGGGTGCAAAGGTTAGTAAAGGAGGGTTTGGGGGGCAGAGGTCAGTAGAGGTGGAATTTTGGGTGCAGAGGTTTGTAGAGGAGGAGTTTGGGGTGCAACAGTTAGTAATGTAGGGGTTTCAGAGGCAGAGGTTAGTGGAGAAGGGATTTTGGGTGCAGAGGTTAGTAGAGGAGGGGATGGGGGGAGGTTAGCAGAGGTGGGATTTGGGGTGCAGAGGTTAGCAGAGGAGGAGTTTGGGAGCAGAGTTGAACAGAAAGGGGTTTGGAGTGTAGAGGTTAGCAGAGAGCAGGGGGGATTGGGGTGCAGAGGTTAGTAGAGTTTAGAGCTAGGGTGCAGAATGTAGCAGGGGGATTTGAGATGCAGAAGGGTACTGAGAGGGAGATGAGAATGCAGAGATGAGCAGAGAGATGGGGGAGGTCATTGTAAATACACCTGTTACATCGCTGGTCAGTGTAAAAGTCTCAATTACGTTGGTGTAAATACTCCTGTTGTGTTGAGGTCAGTGTAAATGTCCCAGTTACATTAGGGGTCAGCCCTAATGGGTTACCCCCATCTACACAAAATAGATGAGGGAATCTCCTTTGGTGGCTATTATATTTGGAGTGTGAATACCCAGACAGTGAGTGCAGCTGATTCTACGATACATCTAATTGGATGCAGTCACTGTCTGACTGATAATTTTCCACCCAGTTCCTTCAATTTTGAAGCCAGATTTGTTGAGCTGTTTGACTGATTTGGCAGGAAATTTGTTAGTTATGTTATGTTTCTGTCCGCTAATGACGATTCTACTGTTTTTTTTAGTGAAAATATAATTTCAATATTTTTAGGGGGCGGGGCCCTCTCAGATAGGCTGTATGGGGCCCCGTGATTTCTAACAGCAGCCCTGGTGACAAAGCTGGGCCCCATGATAGACAATGGATTACAATGATGGAACCATTTTTTGGCTTTTTTTAAAATAAAGGACTTGTCAAAAACTTTTGTTTTGTTTTTGTTCAATAAAGGGACACCCCAGGCATGATATCTGAAGGATTTTTTTTAACTTTAAGCAATGAAAAATGACTGCCCCTTTAAAAATGGTACTTTCTGAATTTTTTTTCACTGGTTTCACTGGTTCATGTCCCTCAGGGCAGTACCCGAGTCCCCATACCCCTTTTTTGGCTAATAACTTGCATATAAGCCTTCAAAATGGCATTTTTGAATTTACACGTTCGAGTCCCATAAACTTGCATTAAGTTCACAGTTTGCAGTTGAACATTCATTAGGTTCGAATGTTCGACTGCGAACCGAACACAGCCCATGACTACTGGTGGGGTTCTTATAAAAATGGAGACAGCTTTCTTTAAATATTTCTTTAAGGTACCTTACTTTTACTACCTGCCTAAGGTGCATAAATGTCTTTCAAACCCACCAGGTGCCCAATTGTTGCCTCAGTGGACAGTATTACAACCAGTTACTCCCTTTGTAGTGATAATTTCCTTCAACCGTTAGCACAAGCCTTGCCATCATATATTTGTGATGGAACCTACCTCTTGAAATTGTTTCCAAAAGTTAGTTCCATTATATGAGACACAATTGTACCAGACTGGAAGACTATTAATAACAAAGTATTTACTTAAGAACAAGTTCCTAGACAAGTGGTACTTTTGGTATATGCCTTCAATTAGATTTGTCACCCAATATCATTCCATACACTGTGGAGTGGAAAATGTGTTTAACTACTTGCCCTCCTGAGGATTTACCCCCCTTCCTGACCAGGCCTCTTTTTGCTACTCGGCGTGGTCATGCAATTCTGCACCCAAACAAAATTTACATCCTTTTTTTCACACACATAAAGCTTTCTTTTGGTGGTATTTGATCACCTGTGCGCTTTTTATTTTTCATGCTATAAACAAAAAAAAAAACTTTTTGAAGAAAAACAATATTTTTTACTTTCAGCTATAAAAAATATATAGTAAACTCAAAGTTAGTTATAAATTTAGGCCAAAATGTATTCTGCTACATGTTTTTGGCAAAAAAAATCCCAATAACTGTATATTGATTGCTTTGTGTGAAAGTTATAGCGTCTACAAACTATGGTATAGATACTGCAATTTACGCCATTTTTTGCTATACAGTGCTGTGCAAGTTTAACGGACAATTGCGCTATCATGCAATATGGCACATAAATCACATTTATGTCCTTTTTTTCAAACAAATAGAGCTTTCTTTTGGTGGTATTTGATCACCTGTGAGCTTTTTATTTTTGGCGCTATAACCAGAAAAAGTTTTTTAAAAAAAAAACATTTTTGAAAAAAAAAATTTCTTATTTCGGTCATAAAAAATATCTAAAAAAACTAAACTTTCGTCATAAATTTAGACCAAAATGTATTCTGCTACATGTTTTTGGTTAAAAAAATCCCAGTAAGTGTATATTTATTGCTTTGTGTGAAAGTTATAGCGTCTACAAACTATGGTATAGATACTGCAATTTACGCCATTTTTTGCTATACAGTGCTGTGCAAGTTTAACGGACAATTGCGCTATCATGCAATATGGCACATAAATCACATTTATGTCCTTTTTTTCAAACAAATAGAGCTTTCTTTTGGTGGTATTTGATCACCTGTGAGCTTTTTATTTTTGGCGCTATAACCAGAAAAAGTTTTTTAAAAAAAAAACATTTTTGAAAAAAAAAATTTCTTATTTCGGTCATAAAAAATATCTAAAAAAACTAAACTTTCGTCATAAATTTAGACCAAAATGTATTCTGCTACATGTTTTTGGTTAAAAAAATCCCAGTAAGTGTATATTTATTGCTTTGTGTGAAAGTTATAGCGTCTACAAACTATGGTATAGATAATGAAATTTACACAGCTTTTACTTTCTTACTGTCCATCACATTTCTTGATGTGCTAAAATACTAGGATAGTACAAACACCCTCAAATGACCCCTTTTTGGAAAGTAGACACCATAAGCTATCTTCTGAGAGGCATATTGAGTCCATGGAAGATTTTTTTTTTTTCCACAAGTTTCTGGAAAATGACAAAAACATATTTTTTTTACACAAAGTTGTCATTTAAATGATTTATTTCTCACACAAGCCATGGGTAAATGTGGAATTACACCCCAAAATACATTCTGCTACTTCTATCAAGTATGGGAATACCACATGTGTGAGACTTTTTGGGAGCCTAACCACATACAGGAGCCTGAAATCCAATGACCACTTTGAAAGCCTGATGGTGCGTAACTTCCTCATTACACTTCCTCACTACCTATCACAGTTTCGAAGGCCCTGACATGCCAGGATAGCACCCCCCCCCCAAATGACCCCTTTCTGGAAGGAAGACACCCCAAAGAATTTAAAAAGAGGCATGGTGGGTATTTTTCAGATCTCATTTTTTCTCACAAGGTTTTGAAATATAAAAAAAGAATAGAAAAATATGTTTTTGTTTTTTTTCTTCATTTTCCAAAAACATGTGGCAACAAATGAGATCTGCAAAATACTTACCATGCTTCTTATCAAATTCATTGGGGTGTCTACTTTCCATAAAGGGGTCATTTGGGGGGGGGGGGGGTTAATTGCTATCCTGGCATTTCAGGGCCTCTGAAACTATGATAGGTAGTCTGGAAGTGTAATGAGGAAATAAAGCCCATTAAAAGCCTGAAGGTGCTTATTGGATTTTGGGGTCCTGTAATTGGCTAGACTGCCAAAACGTCTCTCACATGTGGTACCCCCATACTCGGGAGAAGTAGCAGAATGTATTTTGGGGAGTAATTCCACATATACCCATGGCATGTGTGAGCAGTAAATCATTTCAGTGACAATTTTGTGTAAAAAAAAAAAACTTGTGGTAAAAAAATTAATTCTTCTATTGATTCAACATGCTTCTCAGCAAAAAGTTTGGGGTGTCTACTTTCCAAAAAGGGGTCATTTTAAGGGGTGGGGGTGTTTTATGCACAGCATTAGAAGTTTATGCCACACATCACTCACTCTTCTAACCATCTGAAGATCAAGCCTTCTCTGACACAATCAGTATTTTTTGCTAGGAAATTAATTTAAACCCCCAAACATTATATATTTTTTTAAAGTAGACACCCTAGTGAATAAAATGGTGGGTACTACAATTTTTTATGGCACACAGTACTCGCGCAGCGATTTTTCAAACGCAAATTTAAAAAAAATACACTTTTTTTACTTTTAATGCATAAAAACACAATATATTGGCCAATTATTTGGTAAACTATAAAAGATAATGGTATGCCAAGTAAATAGATATCAAACATTACATGCTTTAAAACTGCGCATGTCCCGTGCAATGGCGACAAACTGCATACATTTTTAATATCCATAGGCAATGCTTTAAAAGCATTTAAAAGCTACCATTTTAGATGGTAGAGGTCTAGTGTTAGAATTACTGCCCTTGATCTTATGTTCACGGCAATACCTCACATGCATAATGCAATTGCTGTTTCCATACTGGCACAGGGTCAAGGCTCACGTACGCGCATGCAGCGGGGGGGGGGGGGGCTGAGGGTATTTTTTTCTTTTTTTTTTACGTTATTTTGACTTTTTAAATTATTTTTACACTGTCTCTTTTTTTTTTTTTTTGATCACTTTTAATGCTATCACAGAGAATGCAATTATCCCCTATAACTTCAATGGGCATTGTCATATATTCTTTTTTCAGAAATCCGGGTTCTATCAGACTCTAGATATCTCCTCTGCCCTTACATTATCTAATTAAACCAAGATCGGTGTGATCAGATGCTTTCCCAATTTACAAATGGCGCTGTTTATATTCTGCGAAACTGAAGTAATGAAATGCTCGTAGCTTCTGATTTCTTAGGCTATAGAGGTGATTGGCACCATTCTGAACTCCAATCAGCTCTATGGTCAGCTGGCAGAAATACCGGCTGCATTCTCAGGTTCCCACAATGGCACGGGACTGCCTGAGAAGGCCTTGGAAGGCAGCAGGGGATGGGGGGGGGGGCATTGTCTCCCACTGCTTGTAAAAGCAATCCTGCAGCTAATTAGCCACTAGGATTGCTTTTACATGAAAGCCAATCGCCAGCTAAAAACAATTATACTAGGATGATGCCTGCAGCTGTAGGTATCATCTTGTTATAACCATTCAAAGTCCAGTGATGTACCAGTACGTCGCTGGTCCTTGTTGGGTATATATGTTCTTTTTTTTTGTATGCAGCCTGTGGACTGAATGAAAAAAAGAGAAGAAATCTCTGCCAAAAAAAAAAGTGTGTGGTATGCCTACCATTAAAATATACCACCCTGCATCCACCCACTTCTAATGGTGGGCACACATTAGGTCACACTTTACCACATGCGCCAGTTCCAAGATTGTACAAATATCTAAATAGTGGCATGCTTGAATAAAAATTGTCCACGTATAAGTGGTACCCCATATGGAAAAGGATGACACCAAGTCCCAAACTATCTTGCCACTACTCTCCATGTAGTCTGGGCATCCGGGGGGCTCCATGTGACTATCTATTCCCTCGTAAATCCGAAACTTATAAGTATAGCCTGTTGTCCTCTCACAGGTCTTCTACATCTTGACCCCACATCTGGCACGCTTGCTGGGGAGAAATTGTTTGAATGCAAGGCGGCCAGAAAAATTAATGAGGGACTCATCAATGCAGATTTTTTGCTGGGGAGTATAGACATCTGTAAATTTTTAGTTAAAGTGATTTACAAGGGGCTGAATTTTGTGTAGCCACTCAAATTCAGGGTCACCTCAAGGAAGACAGAATGTATTGTCGTTGAAATGCATAAAACACATTATACTCTCATATCTATGCCTGGTCATGACAGCAGAGAACACAGCATATGATGAATTGGGTCTGTGCACCAATACAACCGCAATTCATTTTTTATAGCAATGCCCATGTTGAGGGTTAGGCCCCCAAAAAATATAAATTCGAAAACCGTACTGGGTTTCCATACGAATGGTCTGGCAAGGTTTGAAAAATCAAGGGGAGTAGTTAAATTTGCCGTTTCCACCTGAATTCCGGGTTGGGCAGTGAATGGAGGAAGTAAGGGTGCTGCAGAATTTGTGGGTTGCCAATCGGAAGGATACTAGGAGCTCTATGGACCTTTGCAAATTCTTGGTGGTTGCGGGACAATAGTTGTGCTCGCCACCGCACCAGCTTGTACTGCACTTATGGCACTCGCCACATCGCCAAGTCATACTGCAGTGCTGGTATTATTATTATTATTATAATACAGGATTTATATAGCGCCAACAGTTTGCTCAGCGGTTTACAATATAACGAGAGACAATACAGCAACAATACAGCTCAATACAAGAGGGTTAGGAGGGCCCTGATCCTGGGAGCTTACAATTTAAGAGATATGTGAAAGACCAAGATGTACTAGACCGCTGGTGCTCACCAATTCACCAAAAGGTAGAGCGGCACTAGTACTGGCACTCTGCTGCATATGAGTCATCAAAATTTACCGGCAAGTGCTAACAGAGATCAGGCCTGATTCTGCCAACACTGCAGTTTTGTGTACAATGTATCAAGTGACAGTGACCTACTGACACTGCACTTGCTGGGGGAGAAGGGGGGGTAAGCGTAGGGGCTAAACGCAGGTGCTGACAGGTGCCGGTGCTGTTCCCACTAACGCTGTGTTTTTGGGGACGCTATACTAATGTGAAAGCTGGTATAGTGCTGATCTTATCAAAGATATTGATTCGTTCAGACACTATAATCGCAATGGAGGTTTATTGTGTATGAGCGTCTTCCTGGCAATCGAGGGGTTAAATGTGATTACTGGTGTACTGACAGGCAATCTGACGTCATCTGGGAGGGGCGCGAAAATCACAGGAGCACGAATCATGTATATATATTTCTGTATATATATTTCATGTATACAGTATTTCTGCTATAGGGCAGTCAGAAAGCGGTTACATAAGCGGTTTGTCTTACGGCAAGGTGTTACTTTAACTGACATGCAACGCTGCACCAAAATGAAATTAACATTTTTTTTTTCCCCTCAAATTGGTCTTTCTTTTGGTGGTATTTGATCGCCTGTGCGGTTTTTATTTTTTGTGCTATAAAAAAAAAGCCCGACAATTTTGAGAAAAAAAACAATATTTTGGACTTTTTGCTATTAAAGATATCCAGTAAAAAAATTTAAAAATCAGTGCAAATTTTGTCGGCCAAAATGTATTCTGCAACATGTCTCTGCTACAAAAAAAATCCCAATATGTGTAAATTAATTTGTTTACGTGAAAGTTAAAGCGTTTACAAATGGCGGTATAGATACTGATTTTTTTTTATACTAATAATAATGGTGATCAGCGACTTATGGTGGCAATCAGCGACTTATGGAGGTGCTCAGCGGCTTATGGCGGGACTGCGGCGGACATTCTGACACTGGGGGGAACTGACTTGGGGTCACTGACATCCCCAGTGACACCAATACAGTGATCAGTGCAAAAAAAAACACTGACACTGTACTAATGGCACTGGGGAGCAGTGGGTAGGGTGGTCGCACGCCTAGTGCTCACCCCCTAACCTGGAATGCAGGATCACATTTATATACGTGATCCTGCGCACAGGGGCTACCTTGTAGCAGTATATTTACTGCGAGCGGTCCAATAGTGGTAAAATAAAGTGTATATGAAGTATAAATATCAGTGTAAATAAATTCCCATATACTGTAAATAAATTAATTCAGTAAATTTATCAGCAAAAAATCAACCTAAAAAACATTTTTTTTTAAAATCAGAAACCACTATAAAGTGAATAAAACCATTAGTGATAAAGACAAGGTGCTCAGTCCAAAAAAAGAAAGTTCAAGAATAAAAAATAAACTCTTCATATATAACAATTCATCTGTGCAGACGGTCAAACAGTGAAACCTCCTTGAGTGAATCCATCACCACTATGTACTCACTAGAAGACAATAAGTAATAGTGCCCAATGTGTGTTACAGCCTCCGCAGATTGTGCATCTTTCAAGGTACTACCACAGACGGACAACGATCCTAAGAAAAGTAGCTCACCACACGGAGCCCAGAATTCATTTGATAGTGTAGTATATTTATTAAGGACCAGATACAATAAAACAAATGCTCCACGTGGTGAAAACATAAAACTGCCAGCAGTCAGACTTACTAAGATGGCCACCATTCCAAAACATGGATACAGCGGCATGACGTCAGCTCGTAAGGCCCCTACCTATGGTGTTTCATGCACCAGCATGTCCTCAGGGGATATGCCTACCTGTAGCAATAAATAATACCTTATTAATATTATATAATATATATATATATATATATATATATTATTTTTTTTTTAGCAGAGTATGAAAAGGTTTTTATAGCTATTTGTACCTCTGTTGCAGTAAAAAGAGGTAAGTTTCTAACTAACTGATGTATGGCAGTAAAAACCTTCTAATCCTTATTTGATGCATCAAAAACTTTGGCTTTATTGTTTTGGCTTTATTGTATCTTTGCAAGATTGATATTGTTTAATTTTTATTTAAACAGAAAAAAGATTATCTTTTAAATGATTATAAAATACATCAGAAAAACTGTAAATAATAATAGCAACAATGATAATAATACTACTAGTAACAATAATAATACAAATAATGATAATATAAATACAGAGTTGTTTTAGGTGGCTATATGCGTGATGATGACATTACAGCTTTGACAAACTTGTCAACTCTAACAAAATCAGAATATATCCATTCTGTAATCTCTTATAGGTTTAAATTGTTTTTTCTTAGAAGAAAATCGAAAGTACTTCTGGATTTCTAGGTAAAATCTCTAGGTAAGCATTGACTTTTAGACGACTTGTAAAAGGTAATTGGTTGTTTAATTTTTTACTTCATAAAGCCCATATAACAGGTAGTGAATTTAGCTCTATCAGCACTGTTGTACATTTCTAAACACTAGCCAGACAAAACTGTACGCAATCATTTATGCACCTTGGGACACATCCAGCATCTCTGATTTTCCACATAGATTCTAATGGGCTGAAGCAGATGTGTCTTAAAAATAAGAACTCATCAAGCCATGAGTGTTATCATTCTGACTGCTTCTTCTTGAATCATCCCTGTAGTGCACACCTGTGGTCAAACATACATCATGTATCTTTTGCAGCAGAAAGTAGACAATCATGGAAAATCCGTTTTTTGCTTGAGCACAGAATCAGCTATTTAATGTTAGTGTGTATTACTCTGATTAAACCTGAGTGTTTGATTTACAGTGAGTTAGAGGATAGTTACAAATATATTATCAGCCAGTCTTTTTAATAATTGTCTGTGTCATTCACTAAAGGTTTGTAACATATCTAAAAATAAATTTGGCATTGATTATAAACTTCTTTCCCACACAACTGAAAATGAGTGTTCAGGAAAAAAAAGAGATCAAAGGGGAGATTCACTAAAACGGGTGCAAGCTCGGCAGAAAAACCAATCACCTTCCATTTTTTTCACACCTTTATTGAACAAGCTCAAGTCAGAAGCTGATTGGTTACTATGCAGAGCTGCACTAGATTTTGTGGTCTCCAGTTTTAGTAAATAAACTCCAATGCATCTACTTCCTCAACCAAACCCCTCACTCTTCTCTCCAGAAATAAACTGTTAATTTTAAGCCTATGCACTCAATAGAGACAAGTGGTACTGTACTCAATCATTATTATTATTATTATTATTATTATTATACAGTGTTTATATAGCGCCAAAGGGTTTGCTCAGCACTGTACATTTTCGAGGGGGACAGAACATGAGACAATACAGTACAATACAATACACGAGGGGTTCGAGGGCCCTGCTCTTTCGAGCTTACAATCTAGGAGGGAGGGGATAGTGGTACAGGAGGAAGTGGCTGTGGGGGATGGAGTGGTAGGAGGAGTGGAGGAGATCGGTTGTTAGGTGAGGGTGGGGTAGGCTTCCCTGAAGAGATGGGTTTTCAGGGTGCGCCTGAAGGTGAGAAGGGTAGGTGACAGTCTTATGGATTGGGGTAGGGAGTTCCAGAGGATGAGGGAAGTCCTGGAGAAGTCCTGTAGTCGGGCGTGGGAGGAGGAGACCAGGGAGCTAGAGAGTAGGAGGTCTTCTGAGGAGCGAAGGGCACGGGTAGGGCGGTATTTGGGTATCAGGTCAGGGAGGTAGTGAGGTAGTTTGGAGCAGCGTTGTGAATGGCTTTGTATGTCAGAGTTAGTAATTTGAATTTAATGCGTTGGGAAATCGGGAGCCAGTGAAGGGATTGGCAGAGGGGGGTGCAGATATGGAGCGGTTGGTGAGGTGGATGAGTCTAGTTGCTGAGTTCAGGATAGACTGGAGTGGGGATAGCATTTGTTTGGGTAGGCCAGTGAGAAGGGAGTTGCAGTAGTCCAGGCGTGAGATAATGAGGGAGAGTTGTTTAGTAGTGTCTGGG
Source organism: Staurois parvus (assembly GCF_062004578.1). NCBI lineage: Eukaryota > Metazoa > Chordata > Amphibia > Anura > Ranidae > Staurois > Staurois parvus. Next base: position 3,135,591 of record NW_028318000.1, read on the forward strand.
GTGAGGAACATACGTATCTTGGAGATGTTGCGGAGGTGGAGCCTGCATGACTTTGATAGTGATTGGACATGAGGTTGGAAGGAAAGGTTTGAGTCCAGGGTGACACCCAGGACTTTGACATGTGGGGTGGGATTGATGGTGGCGTTGCTAGTCGTGATGGAGAGGATGGGGGGTCTTGGGCTGGGGGGAAAAATAGGAGCTCGGTTTTGGACAGGTTTAACTTGAGGAAATGGAGCGACATCAAGTCTGATATGTCATTCAGGAGGTGGGTAATGCGGGCGGAGAGAGAGGGAGTGAGGTGAGGGGTGGAGAGGTAAAATTGTGTGTCGTCAGCATAGAGGTGATAGTTGAAGCCATGGGAGTGTATCAGTTTGCCAAGGGAGGAGGTGTAGATGGAGAAGAGGAGGGGTCCGAGGACAGAGCTTTGGGGGACTCCAACAGAGAGGGGGAGAGAGGGGGAGGTGGCAGCGTTATAGGTAACGCTGAAGGAGCGTTGGGATAGGTAGGAGGAGAGCCAGGAGAGAGCAGCATCCCTGATGCCAAAGGAGTGCAGTTTAGTAAGGAGAAGGGGGTGCTTGACGGTGTCGAAGGCCGCAGAGAGGTCAAGGAGCAGGAGGACTGAGTAGTGGCCATTAGCTTTGGCGGTTAGCAGGTCATTAGTGATTTTAAGTAGGGCAGTTTCGGTGGAGTGCAGGGGATGGAAGCCAGACTGTAGTGGATCAAGGAGGTTATTATCAGTGAGGTGGGAGCTTAGGCGATTGTAGGCTAAGTGCTCAAGGAGCTTGGAAGTGAATGGCAGCATGGGTCTAAGGTTGTTTAGGTCAGTGGGGTCAAGGGAGGGTTTTTTGAGTATGGGGGTGATATGTGCATGCTTTAGGGGGAAGGGGAATGCACCAGTAGAGAGGGAGAGATTGAAGATGTGGGTGAGGGAGCGAATGATGGAGGAGGGGGGTGACTGGAGGAGTTGTGAGGGGATAGGGTGCAGGGGGCAAGTGGTGAGGCGGGCTTCAGTGAAGACCTTAGTGACCTCCTCAGTGGTAGCAGGGCTGAAGGAGCGGAGTGTTGGGGAGGTTATAGTGTGCGGGTCGTTAGGTATGGTGGGGGGCAATGCGGTTGCAAGGTCAGAGGAGGGGAGAGTTGAGGGGGTGATGGAGGGAGGGAGGGTAGGTGGAGAGGTAGATTGCGAATTGACAATGTCCTTACAGATTGTGTCAATCTTGTTTTGGAAATGGTTGGCAATCTCGTGGGCGGTTAGTGAGTGGAGGTGAGGGGGGAGAGAGCAGGGATTTGAAAGTGGAGAAAGCCGGCGAGGACAGGTGGAGAGAGTGTTGATGAGGGTTACGAAATATGCTTGCTTGGCGGCGTGGAGGGAGGTGGTGTAGGTGATGAAGGCGGATTTGTAGAGGGAGAACGCTCGAGGGGATCTGGTTTTGCGCCATAATTGCTCCAGCGTGCGACTGCGTCGTTTTGTATGGTCGTTCTGCCAGGGTTGAAGCGGTCGGGGTCTGATGTTTCACATGGTTAGCGGTGCCAGGGAGTCTAGGGCAGCTGACAGTGAGTCGTTGTACGCAGTAGTGGCCAGGTCAGGGCATGTCAGTGGAAGGATACTGTCATACAGACGGTCAGCTGCCGAGCGGAGATGGGCCGGGTTCAGGTTGCGGAGGTTATGGCTGGTGATGGTTTGACGCTTTGGTGGGGGGGAGTTAGGGGAGGGGGAGATGGAAAACATGAGAAGGTGGTGGTCAGAGAGGGGGAAGGGTGTGTTAGTGAAGTTGTGGAGGGTGCAGAGGTGGGAGAAAACGAGGTCCAGGGTGTTCTCATCGGTGTGGGTGGAGGACTGTGTGCACTGTGTGAGCGCGAAAGAGGAGGTTAGGAGGAGGAGTTGGGAAGTAGCCGGGTTGTTGACGTTGATGGGGATATTGAAATCCCCGAGGATGATGGTCGGTAGCTCAGAGGAGAGGAAGAATGGAAGCCAGCCATAGTCATCCAGGAAGAGGGATACGGATCCAGGAGGCCGATAGATCACCGCAATCTTCAGGGGGGTGGGAGAGAAGAGCAGGATGCAGTGGGCCTCGAAGGAGGAGAAGGATAGGGACCCCCTCAGCGGTGACAGGAGCATGCCGACCCCACCGCCTCTGCGACCACTCGGTCATAAGAGATTAGTAGCAAATGCCCTGCCAATTGACACATTTAAAAGTACAAAGTGTTACTGGATATACAGTACATGTAAAATGAGCATGTACCCAGGAATTCAGATATGCAATAGATAGCCTAAGGTCTACATTCATTATCATATCTGGCTTGAATCAAGACAGTGGTCTCAAACACTATTACAACGGCTTGGCTTACATGGCTTTTTTTTCTTCCTACAACATACTGAACATATACTCATTAATGGAAAAGAGTGGATTTAGAACCAGATTCTCTGATCTGTAATTACATTGGAAAGATTTACCTTCACTTTGAGTCTTGGTGACACACTTGCAAAACTAGGACCAGGAAATATGAGGGGTTGACAGAGACAGGAAGGCACAGAAAGCCATACAGAGATTCTAACCTTTTTTCTCTCTGCAAGATTATACATCATTGAATATTCTGCTGAATCCCTGCAATTGAGATGGGGAGTGAAGACATTTCACTAGAGGTAAAGACAGCAATAAAAACCAAGGAGAGGTTCTAACCCTTTCTTAAGTGATCTAAAATGAAAAAATGAAAAATTGTGGTTGGAGCTGTGCTTTAAGTGAATGTCTTATGCTCTCCAGTATACACAGCAAGTGTACTGTTGAAGAAGAATTCCAGGTGTGGATATTTTATAGATAGTTACTTTGGTCTAGCTTTGACCAATGTAACTCTGCATGTACCATACCTGGCTGATGCCACTAGAACTAGGAAATCCGTTAAGCAGACACTGTTATTCCAGGGATCTCCACTAGCTTCCGGGTCTCATGTCGAGCAGATGTCCTGCTACATTCTGAACACAGGAGGATGGCTGAATGGCAGCTGTCCCATTCAGAGAATGCTTTGCCTTTGCAAATACACAAATAAGCTGCAGCGCCTCTTCGCAGTACCTCCACAGATTATACTGGGATGCTGTGAAGAGGCTTTGCAGCTTACATATGTATTTGCAAATGTGTGTAAACTAAACCCTTGTTTTTAACCATTAGCCGCCCGGCCAATGGCCATTTGGCGGCTTCAGATGTGCTTCTCCACTCCGGGTGCACGCCATTTGGCGTGCTCCCGCACATGCGCCGTTTGCGCTAATGCAGAGCAGCGCAGCAGTGCGATATGTCACCGGCCGTGCACCTGGGACACGGCCGATGACAGATCCGAGTACCGGCTCCCGTTGCTGGTACCATGTGACCTGCTGTGACCAATCACAGCAGGTCACATGACAGTTGTATACAATGGATGGCTTCATTCATGATGCCATCCATTGTATACTAGTGCCTAGCTGTGAATGGTCACAGCTAATCACATGCACATGTCATGTGATTAGCTGTGACCAAATCACAGCTAAGCACAAAAAAAAAAAAAAAGAAAAAAAGCTGAATGAATCGATTTCATTCAGGCAAATGCTTGCTTATAGCAAAGTCATTCTTTGCTATAAGCAAATTGTGTAAAAAAAAAAAAAAAATACTGATCACTTCCCCAAAGTAGTACAATGTTACTATGGTAACATTGTACTACTTTGGTCATAGTAAAATATGAAAAAAAAATCTTAAAAAAAAAAAAAAAAATGTAATAAAAAATTAAATATAATAAAAAAATTTAAAAAAATTAAAAATATATATATATTTTTTTTTTTTTTTCATACTGTCACCAGTCAGTGTCCCTGTTCACCGCCATGCCAGTTATATGATGACACTGTACTGCACTGGTGACAGTATGTAAAAAAAAAATAGTGAAAATAATTTTTTTAATTTTTTCATTTTCCGAAAAATTATGACAAAAAAATACAACTTCAAAAAACTCGCCATGCCTCTTATGAAGTACATCGGACTGTCTACTCTGCAAAAAGGGGTCATTTGGGGGATATCTGTACTGTTCTGACATTCTTGGACCTCAAGAAATTAGATTGGCCGTCAGTACTTCAGGATTGATCAATATTCAGATCTATACCATAGTTTGTGAACTCTATAACTTTCCTACAAACTAAAAAATACATCCTAATTTGAGTTATTTTCACCAAAGACATGTAGCAGAATACATCTCGGCCTAAATTTATGAAGAACAATTATTTATTTGTAAACTTTTATAACAGAAACAAAGAAAAATGTGGTTTTTTTTCAAACTTTTTGGTCTTTTTTTGTTAATTTAGCAAAAAATAAAAACCCCAGCGGTGATTAAATACCACCAAAAGAAAGCTCTAGTTGTGTGAAGAAAATGATAAAATTTTAGTTTGGGTACAATGTTGTATGACCGCGCAATTGTCATTCAAAGTGTGAGAGCGCTGAAACCTGAAAAATGGCCTGGGCAGGAAGGTGTAAAATTGCACGGTATTGAAACGGTTAAAATTAACTGTTAGACAGGATAATTAAGTTGGTTGCAGGCTGGTAGGTAAGCTCAGCTAGGAATTTTTCTTTGTTGTTGTTTGACATGCATCGCCCTTCCATGTGCTCCTTGCTGCAAAGGCCAGTTATAGATTGGGGCAGTTGCCATTTGTTTACACTGTTGGTATAATGGTGAGGGGTGCACTGGACACCTTAGATGTCATTGCGCTATATGCTGGGTGTCCAGCGTGCCCCTGTACCTTTAAGGAATGCTAAGTTCCCTCAAGAATTACCTGCTCTCAGTCTATCCATTATTATGCATCTGCTTGTACTATGGAGGCTTTCAAAATGTATAGAGTAAGGACTGCAGCTAATACTGGGGTGCCGTGAAGAGGCTCTACAGCTTACGCATGCATTTGAAAATGTGTGTAAACTAAACCCCTGTTTTTTACATGAACTGTTAGATAGGACAATACGGTTGGTTGCAGGCTTGTAGGTAAGTTGAGCTGGGAATTTGTCTTTGTTCTTATTCACAGAAAGACACTGACACTCAGTGGCTGACATCCTGTGTTCACAATTTAGAAAGGGAGCACAGAACCCAGAAGCAAGTGGAGACCATTGGTGTCTACTTCAGTGATTTCCATCTTCTAGGGACACTGGCAAAGTATGGTATTTGAATAGTTACATTGGTCCAAGATAGACCAATAGTATTATGTATAAGATATCTTTACCTGAAATTCTTCTTTACTGAATCTACTTAATATGAATTCTGTTTGATTTCCTGCAACAGAATAAATAAAGGATGGGGGGAAAGAAAGTAAGAGGCGTGTACTTCCTGGAGACTTTGCTGTGTAGCTTCCTCTTGCCCTAACTCTTGGATCATCAGTCACACCCAAACTTCAGGAAGAAAGATTTAAATTTGATTGGAGGCTGTGAGAGATTTTCTTAGCACTATTTTTTTTACACTACTGTGTAAAATCACCAGTAACATGACAATTAAACATAGATTACATAAACGTATGCTCAATATAAATCAAAATAATAAAATAATGCAAACAAGAGTCTACTCCCAAAGAAAGTGTTCAGGGGTCCACCAAGGGGCCAATATAGAATCTTCAGTGAAAATTCAGTACCAGAGTTCTACGTGTGATAGTCCCAGACCACCTTGACCATAAAAATGTAATTCCTTTACCAGATAACCATGATTTCCAAATAATAAGAGATCAATAGCACAGGATACACCCAAAATGGATCACACCAAGGTATGGTAACAACCTCCACACCCAAGGGGTCCACCACTTTCCAAACACACAACAAATATCGATTTGATTTATATTTTTCTTCTGTTCACTCACTTAGCATTTTGTAAATTTATAAAAATAAACAATTAAAATATATATTTTTGAAAGCATTCTTACTTTACAGCATTTATTCACACTTACCTAAAACCTTTGCAGAGTACTGTAAATTCGGATTTTCATATTTGACAGACAGCAAGAAAGGTGTTTCAAGTTCATCAACTGGTGTGTTCCAGGTTCAAGGCAAAAGTTTACAAACAAAATTGATTAAGGTGGAGTACAAATATGTCTGAATGAGAATTGAAATGTAAACTGTCCACATCTAAATTACATTTGATATGTGGAAAATGATGCAAAACTAGAAAATAGTTTTCTTTATATCACTGGGGAATAGATAGAAATTCAAATTAAAAAATATAAGTTATTTAAACATAAATACTGTATAACCAGCTCAGACACTTTTTCATGTCATTTTAGTGCTCCCTGATTTGAACGTTCAATTTACAGCAAGTAAAATGTCTTTGTTACTCTAACATATTTGTACATTTGTGTCTTGAATTTTATATATATATATATATATATATATATATATATATATATATATATACTGTATATAAAAATATATTTTAAAGCTGGACTAAAATTAAAATGAAACTCTACAGAATTTAGCCAGTGAACGTAGAGGTAGTTGAATATTTGGTGAACGTAGATCTTGCCACAAAAATAATAAGTGATGTGTTCTTGCCTGAACCTGGAACACACCAGTTGATGAACCTGTAACACCCTTCTTGCTGTCTGTCACATATGAAAATCCAAATGTACAGTAATCTGCAAAAGTTTTAGGCAGGTGTGTAGAAATGCTGCAAAGAATGCTTTCAAAAATATATATAGTTAATTGTTTATTTTTAACAATTTACAAAATGGAAAGTAAGTGAACAGAAGAAAAATGTAAATAAAATCAATAGTTGGTGTAACTACCTGTCAGGGCTCGAGGGTGTGACCAGAGGTATGTGACTGACGTAGGGAAACGCAGGCTTCAGATAAGTTATAAACAATATAATTTATTAAAAACTAACAATACAAACATAAACGCAGTGCAATACTAAAACATAACACAGTGCAAACGAACCAAACCACCCACAGATAACAGTACATATAATGCAAGCGTCGTCAGGCAGGCCGGGTCAATAACAATCGGGCAGGTAGGTACAGGGGGTCAGGCAGAGAATGGTCGGGGTCACAAGCCAGGGATAAAACAGGAGAAGTCAGCAGAGGTCCGGATCAGGCAGGGTCAGCAACGAATCAGACAGAGACAGAGACAGGAACAGGAACAGGAATGCAGGAACAAGATACAGGGCCCAGGAAAAACACACACCAAGGCAGAGACTGCAGGTCTGGCCATCCCTTAAATACACCTGCATGATCAACTTCAGGTGTTTGGCTGGCTGCAGGGTTGAGTCTCTGATTGCTGGGAGCACCCGCTGGCCAGCCCTGGTACTGCAGCCCACAAGGCAGTTGGGTCCCACCATTACTGGCAAGTCCATTCCTGACAGTACCCCCCCTCAAGGAGCGGCCTCAGGACGCTCCAAACAGTCCTAGCTGGGCAAAATGTTCCACCGCCCGGGTCTGGTAACTGGCGGGATATCAAAGACTGGCACATCGGGCTGGACTCCGGGCAGCGGCACACCGGGCTGGACTCCGGGCAGCGGCACACCGGGCTGGACTCCGGGCAGCGGCACACCGGGCAGAGGCACATCGAGCTGGACTCCGGGCAGAGGCACATGGAGCAGGACTCCGGGCAGCGGCACATCGAGCAGGACTCCGGGCAGCGGCACATCGAGCAGGACTCTGGGCAGCGGCACATCAGGCAGGACTCCAGGCAGCGGCACATCGGGCAGGACTCCGGGCAGCGGCATATCAGGCAGGACTCCGGGCAGTGGCACATCGGGCAGGACTCCGGGCAGCGGCACATCGGGCAGGACTCCGGGCAGCGGCACATCGGGCAGGACTCCGGGCAGGACTCCGGGCAGAGGCACATGGAGCTGGACACCGGATCACCAGGCGGAGCAGCAGGCACCGGGCCACCAGGGGGAGCAGCGGACGCCGGGCCCCCAGGCGGAGCGACAGGCATCGGGCCCCCAGGAGGGGAGACGGGCACCGTGCCCCCAGGCGGGGCGACAGGCATCGGGCCCCCAGGTGGGGTGACAGGCATCGGGCCCCCAGGCAGGGCGACAGGCATCGGGCCCCCAGGCAGGGCGCCGGGCCCCCAGGCGGAGCGGCGGGCGCCGGGCCCTCAGGCAGGGCGGCACGCACCGGGCCCCCAGGAGGGGCTGCAGACACCGGGCCCCCAGGCGGAGCGGCGGGCACCGGGTCATCAGGCACGACAACGGGCATCGGGTCACCAGGCATCAGGTCATTTGGCTCGCCAGTGGGCACCGAGTCACCAGGCACGACAGTGGGCTCCAAGTCAACTGGCATGACCGCGGGCACTGGGTCAGACATTGGATCGTCTGGCTGGACAGCGGGCACCGCGTCACCAGGCATCAGGTCATTTGGCTCGACAGCGGGCACCGCGTCATCTGGCAAGGCAGTGGGCACCGAGTCACCAGGCACGACAGTGGGCTCTGAGTCAATTGGTACGACAGCGGGCACCGGGTCATCAGGTACCGGATCGTCTGGCTCGACAGCAGGCACCGGGTCATCTGGCGCTGGATCGTCTGGCTCGACAGCGGGCATGGGGTCACCAGGCATGACCGCGGGCACTGGGTCATCAGGCATTGGATCGTCTGGCTCGACAGCGGGCATCGGGTCACCAGGCATGACAGCGGGCACTGGGTCATCAGGCATTGGATTGTCTGGCTCGACAGCGGGCATCGGGTTACCAGGTATGACCGCGGGCACTAGGTCAGACATTGGATCGTCTGGCTCGACAGCGGGCATCGGGTCACCAGGCATCAGGTCATTTGGCTCGACAACGGGCACCGCGTCATCTGGCAAGGCAGTGGGCACCGAGTCACCAGGCACAACAGTGGACTCTGAGTCAATTGGCACGACAGCGGGCACTGGGTCATCAGGTACCGGATCGTCTGGCTCAACAGCGGGCACTGGGTCATCAGGCGTGATAGGATCATCAGGCTGGATCAGTTCATCAGGCTGGGTACAGACATCAGGCTGGGTACAGACATCCGGCTGAAGTGCGGGTGCCGAGGCACCAGGCTGAACCACGGAAGGCAGGTTCTCAGACGGCAGGCTCACCGGTTTGGATACTGGCAGGATGGTACTGGTTGAAAAGAATTTCCACTTTTTTCTGGTTTTAACTACTGGGGCACTGCAAGTAAACGCAGGTCTGCAAATGAATGGAGCAGCTGAGGACAGAGAAGAGCTGGAAGATGGAACAGAGGAGGGAGCAGTTGCTACAGAGGACTTCTTTACAGGGTTAAAGAAAGGATAGGTGCAGCGAGTGGGAGCAGAGGACTGGTATGTGGTAGTTAGAGTATACTGGGCAGTCACTGGGGGTGCTGTCGGGGATGCAGGAAGAGTGCCTTGAGCGGAGGAATGATGTTGTAAGCTGACTGAGGCTGGGTGCAACAAGTCTGACCATGTCTGCAGTATGGGTTGAACAAAGCTCAGTTTACACAAAGCCTGTCTGGTCAATGACTGCACTGCGTTTATACAATCTCTTACTATCTGTGGTGAACATGCAGAATAACGCTCCAGAAAGTAATCCACATCATCCTCTAATAACCATACCAGGGACTCTACCTGGTCGGCACTAAATGGCGGCAAAAATTCATCCCTGCATTCGGGGGTACCAGATGAAACCAACTCAGCACAAACCTGAATCAATGGCTGCACCTTAGAGAACTCTGTGCCCTGATCTACTAGAACATGAGCGATCCGTATACATTCTAGCAGTTCATCCCTGGGATACTCCTTCAGAGTTTGATAAGCATACTCTCTGTCATCAAACACTAGCAGAGATAAATACACAACCTCATCAAGATCCATCCTTCCCAGCAACAAGCCAAGATGGCTTCCCTGTGCAGCCACTTCTGGTCAGGATTGGCCTTGGTGTAATGTCAGGGCTCCGGGGTGTGACCAGAGGTATGTGACTGATGCAGGGAAACGCAGGCTTCAGATAAGTTATAAACAATATAATTTATTAAAGACTAACAATACAAACATAAACGCAGTGCAATACTAAAACATAACACAGTGCAAACGAACCAAACCAAACCACCCACAGATAACAGTACATATAATGCAAGCGTCGTCAGGCAGGCCGGGTCAATAACAATCGGGCAGGTAGGTACAGGGGGTCAGGCAGAGAATGGTCGGGGTCACAAGCCAGGGATAAAACAGGAGAAGTCAGCAGAGGTCCGGATCAGGCAGGGTCAGCAACGAATCAGACAGAGACAGAGACAGGAACAGGAACAGGAACAGGAATGCAGGAACAAGATACAGGGCCCAGGAAAAACACACACCAAGGCAGAGACTGCAGGTCTGGCCATCCCTTAAATACACCTGCATGATCAACTTCAGGTGTTTGGCTGGCTGCAGGGTTGAGTCTCTGATTGCCGGGAGCACCCGCTGGCCAGCCCTGGTACTGCAGCCCACAAGGCAGTTGGGTCCCACCATTACTGGCAAGTCCATTCCTGACACTACCCTTTGGCTTTAAACCAGCATCAATTCTTCCATTTGCACACTTTATCCACTAGCACAAAATCATGGATTTTGTAGGATTAGAGTCAGATGTATGATGAACCAATTAAACCAAGCAGATGATAATAATCATTAATTTCATATGTAGGTTGAAAGTCAGTCATTAACTGAACAAAATCAGCTGTATAAGAGGCTTAAAAGTAGGTGAGGAACAGTCAAACTCTGCTACTAAGGTGAGGTTGTGGAAGACAGTTTCAAGTCACAGGTCACAGGTGGCAAGATTTTGATCAGAGTTAATGGAAACAGAAATCACAGAATTTCATTGTACAGAATATATTTTATCTATGTCTATCCATGTTAATCAATAAAGTAGGGCTATAGGATTCACAAAACAATAGGTCTTTACTAAGCTGTGGAATTAATATTATCCAGACCTCTCTCATAGATGGAGGAAGAAGGATAATTGCAAATATATTTTTTTTTATTGTTTTATACAGGTATAGCAAAGATGGTACAGGTTTTTACATATGTGTTAGATAACATAAATGTATACTGCTATACTTTATTTTCTAATAAAATATTAAAAAAAAAAAAAAAACATCAAGACCACAAGCCTTGTGTTTAGAAAATGTGGACAGGATGTTTTTTATTTCCTTAATGGTAATTGGGGCATCTAAGAACTTTCTTTTAACCAAAGAGCAGGTAGACCAAATGACTCAAGATAGTATGGAAGGTCTAGGGGGTCATAGTGTGCTTGTGTGTGTGGAAATGCAAAGATGATCACTGGACATGTTTATGACATGATCATACACTCTAGGTATAGCAAAACTTCAGGTTTGGCCAAAAAGTCACGAAGATGGGTAATTTTGTAACCACACTTAAACACATGTTGTAACTGATAAAGAAGTTTCTTCTGGATATTTTTTGCCAAAGCTACAATGTACAATGTCCTAAAATTGTAGAGGGTGGTATCACTAATGTAAGCCGTTTCTGATTCTAGTACTGCTTAGCTCAACAAGGTCAAATGTTTCTCCACAACTTTTTTTTACGTTCACACAAAACAGTCATATTGCTCTCTGACCTTAAAGTCCTCCCAATTACTACATTTAATAGTTTTCTCACCAACCATTCTGGCTATTTTTTCACTAAAAGTTGTCTATGTCATCTTGACATTTATACAGGATCATGGGGTCATTCACTTAGTAACCATTTTCTAGGGCTAAAGGCTTGTAGGAAGTGTATTAAATGGTTAGTTAATCTTTACCAAGAACTGTCTATGCAGATAAGGGGTGTCTGTAGATAAAAACAAACTGTGCAGCTTTAACTAAAATTGAATAATGCACTTGCTATAGGTGTAGGCCTTAAATGTACCTCATGAAGTCTGACCTAAAAACTTCCAGGACAGGGAGGTCATTGCTAAGTAAGACCTGGCCATTGCTGGTAACTTTCACCATCACAGGTGTGAACTCTCAAACTCTGAGTTCAGAGTTACTGTATTAGGGAAGAGAAAGCACATATTTCAAGTTTCATAATAAGGAGAGATCAAGAAGCGTGGCCGGTGAGCGTGGAAGATGGCCACCTTACAGCTCTGCACACCAGCAGCCTAGCGGAGCACACAGCGCTGTCTCCAGGCACCGTACAATGGCAAAATTGTCAGCAGGAGGGTCTGGCTCCCATATAGAAGATGTCTCGCAAAAGAAGGGAGCGGGGACGGCCAGGGAAAATTTCAAATTTCTTTCCCCTTCCACGCCATCACAGCTGCCAAGATGGTGCAGATGGCACTCCGGGATCCCACTCCAGACACTCATCACATGAGGGTGACATGTTGGGTAAAGGCAATTGCAAACCCACTAACAGACATTGCTCCAGGAAGCAAGCCTCTTCTGCCACAGCGAGTCCAGCCAAAGTTAAATAAAAGCCTATAATGACAAGTCTCTCTACCAAGGAGGTGAGTCACTAGATGACACCAGAGAACTACAGGACTCTATTGCAGCTTTTCCCACCTGTAATCAGCCCTTGTCCTTGATACAACTCTGAAAGACATGCTGGTTTTACTCAGAAACAATATACATGCAGATATGATGACTATGGTGCAGCAACTTAAGAGGTATCTGAGATGGGTGAGAGAGTTACACATATAGTGCATAAAATGGGGGAATTCGCCACCACTTTCAACGATTTAGTTGACACTCATAATGACCGGGAAGATGACATAGGATGGCTGAAAGCTAAAGTGTCTGACCTTGAAGACTGTAACAATGTCATATTAACCTCTTGCCGCCCAGCCACTGCATTAAAACGGTGGCAGGGAGGCTCGGCTGCACAAAAGCACGTGTTTTAAACATGCTCCGTGCTCCCGAGGTTTTCGCGGGTGGGGGGGGAACGCGTGCTCCCCCGCCGACCTGTGGCTGTCACCATTTGATCCCCGAGGGATCAATCATTCGGTTTCAGCCAGTGATGTCCGGCTGAAATCGGGTGATCGGTCCCTGTCCTATCCTGTCCTGTGTTGACAGTTACACAGGACAGGATATGATGTCATTCTTCTCTGCCTGGGCACATCCGTCCCAGAGAGAGAAGAAGACACAGTAAAAGTGAGTAAAACAATACACATTTACAGTTAGAACACACCTAGGTCACATTTAACCTCCTGCTTGCCCCCCCCCAGTTAACTCCTTTCATGGCCCTGTCACCAGTGTCATTGATCACAGTGAACAGATTTTTACTGATCACTGTATCAGTGTCGCTGGCGACTTCCAAGAGTGTTAGCGTCAGTTAGCACCCCGCCCAGATAGCGCCAGTTTGCCCGCTAGTACACCAGTAATCCCATTTAACCACTTGATCACCCCCCCAAGTCAACCCCTTCACTGCCCTGTCACCAGTGTCATTGATTACAGTGAACAGATTTTTACTGATCATTGTATTAGTGTCACTGGTGACTTCCGATAGTGTTAGCGTCAGTTAGCGCCCCTCCCAGATAGCGTCAGATTGCCACTAGTACACAAGTAATCACATTTGACCCCTTGATTGCCAGGAACACGCTCATTTGCACGCTAAACCTCCATTGCTGGTATAGTGTCTGATTGGATCAATATCTTTGATCAGATCAGCGCTATACCAGCGTTCACATTACTATAGTATCCCCAAAAATGCAGCGTTAGCGGGATCAGCCCCGACATCTGCCAGCACCTGCGTTTAGCCCCTACGCCCCCCCCCCCCTTCTCCCCCAGCAAGTGCAGTGTCAGTAGATAACTGTCACTTGATACATTACACACAAAACCGCAGTGTTCACAGAATGAGGCCTGATATCTGTTAGCACTTGTCGGTAATTTTTTTGTAGCGGTTCAAGCAGTCCCTGACAGCCAGGTGCTCTTTTTCCCGTGAGTCACACTAGGTACCTATAAATTTAGTGGCCAAAATGGCTGTATAGCAAAAAATGGCATAAATTACAGTATCTATACCATAGTTTGTAGACACTATAACTTTCGCACAAAGCAATCAATATACACTTATTGGGATTTTTTTACCAAAAACATGTAGCAGAATACATTTTGGCTTAAATTTATGACTAACTTTGAGTTTACGATATATTTTTTATAGCTGAAAGTAGAAATTATAGTTTTTTTTTTATTTTTAATTTAGTGTTTTTTTTGTTTATAGCGCAAAAAATAAAAAGCGCACATGTGATCAAATACCACCAAAAGAAAACTCTATTTGTGTGAAAAAAGGGACGTAAATGTAATTTATGTACAGCATTGCATGACTGTGGAATTCTCAGTTAAACTAGTGTAGTGCTGTATAGCAAAAAAAGGCATAAATTACAGTATCTATACCATAGTTTGTAGACGCTATAACTTTCACACAAAGCAATCAATATACACTTATTGGGATTTTTTTTTTACCAAAAACATGTAGCAGAATACATTTTGGCTTAAATGTATGACTAACTTTGAGTTTACAATATATTTTTTATAGCTGAAAGTAGAAAATATTGTTTTTTTTCAAAATTTTCGTATTTTTTTTGTTTATAGCGCAAAAAATAAAAAGTGCACAAGTGATAAAATACCAACAAAAGAAAGCTCTATTTGTGTGAAAAAAGGACATACATTTTGTTTGGGTACAGCATTGCATGACCACGCAATTATCAGTTGAATTAGTGTTACGCCAAACAGCAAAAAAAGGCCTGGTCATCAAGGGGGGTAAATCCTCAGGAGTGCAAGTGGTTAAGGGGAATCCTAGAATCAATTAAACCTATGGAATTGAAGGTATATTTTGTTATTATACTTAAAGAAACCCTGCCTGACCTATCTCTGGAGGAATTGCTCATCGATAGGATTCACAGGCTGCCAAAACCCAAGCATCTCCTTGATAATATACCAAGGGATACGATTGCACACATACACTATTATCATGTCAAAGAGAAGTTCCTTAGGGCCACCAGAAACCTTGAGACTATGACAGAAGCCATGCATGGCCTTTCCTATGCAAACCTATTGGCATACTTTATGCAGCAGAGGAGAAACTTGGCTACAGTAACTAAATCACTTTGCAACCATCGTATACCTTATAGATGGGGGTACCCAGCAAAACTGACCATTACTAGAGATGGCAAAGACTTTACATTACAAGTGCTGTGGCTGGCATCCAACTGTTAAAGGAATGGCGTCTATTGGAAGGTGAGCCTTGTAGAGGGAGCTGCTGACATGTGATCCTTTCCACCCTCTGCAGAGTGGCATAATGACACACCTGGATAAATGCCCTTAATACTTATTTTCTATAAAGCAAAAGTAGTGCTCCGGCGGTAGTAAGTTAACAAACCAAAAAGTAAGTTAACAAGCTGTTTAATAATTATGATGTGTTGCATAAATTCATTTGAACTTTTATTTGTATATTATCAGTTGTATAAAATAGGCTAGAATATTATAGATAAAGTATATCAGGTAAAACTGTACAATAAGACTGTATTATATAAAGCATTGAATCTCAAACTTTTTAATAAAAGTTCATCTGATAACCTTTCTGAAGCATAATCTGTTAAAAATGACTTAAATGTCTTTGTTCTACATATGTAGTAATATTTTAGATTGTATAGAACAGTTGAGGATTAAAAGACATTGATAACAAATGGAGGATCTCAGCTATGAGGAAATATTAGGGGAACTGAATTTATTTTCTCTTGAGAAGAGGAGATTAAGGGGGGATATCAACATGTATAAATACATCAGTGGTTCATATAGTGAACTCGGTGTAGAGTTATTCACCTTGAGGTCATGACAGAGGACAAGGGGGCTCTCTTTACGTCTGGAGGAAAAGAAATGTAATCTTCAAACACAGAAAGGTTTCTTCGCAGTAAGAGCTGTGGAAATGTGGAAATGTGGAATAGACTCCCTCCAGAGTTGGTTCTGGCCATATCAGTGGATTGCTTTAAAAAAGGCCTGGATTCTTTCTTGGATACACAGAATATAACTGGTTACTAACATTTATAGTTAAAGTTGATCCAGGGAATATCTGTTTGCCTCTCTGGGATCAGTTAGGAATTTTTTCCCCTTCAGGGGCAAATTGGATCATGCTTTGCTGGGTTTTTTGACTTCCTCTGGATCAACTGTGGGTGTAGTATTATAACTTTTTTTTTTATATGGTTAAACTGGATGGACTTTGTTTTTTTTTCAGCCAGACTAACTATGTAACTATGTGACTTTGTGCATCACCAAAATTGATCTATATACACCACCAAAAATAGTGGTAAAATGTGTTTGCACAAATTCCCTCTGGAAATCACCCATTTTTAGATCCTATACGAGTTTCTTAACTCTTACCCCTGCTTGTAGCAATTCAAGTCAAGGAATATTGGTTTTCCTGTTTTTCTCATTTTATGTCTTATTTGTACTGTTCTTCTCATTCACATGTTAATCTGTGTTCAACTACGGATCTTGAAGTTCTTAAATGACTATCCAAAGTACGGTCCATCTATGGGAGTGTAGCAGTGTCTCTTCTCATCCATCAAGCCTGCGAATAGTAACAGACCCTACAGTAACTCCATGTTAAGGTAACAGACACCATACACTGGTAAAGGAAGAATTTGTATATCAAACTTTTTTTCTTCTGTTTTTTTTCTCATTCACTTCTAAAGATTTCATAATTTTTTTCGATTTCACTTCAAGATTTCATCTTTTAATGTAAAAGGGCTTAACAGTCCAGAAAAAAGACATATGATATGGAAAGGGTCACCAAAACCTAACTGTGACATATTATATCTACAGGAGAACCACTTCAGCTCTGGCAATCCACCCCTCTTCTCTCACCAGCAATTTCCTCACATGTTCTTTGCTAATGCTCCGATGAGGAAAAGAGGGGTAGCCATTGCCATTTGAAATACTGTAGCCTTTAAAGCCTTGTCTTCCATTTCTGATGAAATGGGAAGATACATAATTCTAATTTGTGAAATCAATCATTCTGTCCACACATTGGTCAACGTATACGTACCAAATGTGAAACAAATATCTTCACAAAATATGTTGGAAGGTTAAGTCGGAAAGCCAAGGCCACATCATCCTCTGTGGTGACTGTGGTAATGCAGTCCCTGATACCCAGATGGACATTTCCAATCAAGAATGCAAGACCTCTATAGAGCTACTCTATCACATTTCATCAAAACTTCCAACCTTTATGATGCTGCCAACACACCACGGAAAGGGACTATACTTTTTTGTCACATGCCCATCTTACTTATTCTAGACTGGACTTATTCCTTGTTGACAAATTTTTATTGCAAAAAGTGAGAAGCTCAAAGGTACACCAAATAACCTGAGAAAAAGGAGAGAAGCGCCTCTAAGTGCAATAAGTCTTTTAATTCAAGTCTAAATGTAGAAACACTCACATGTGTGAAGTAATCATAAGCATAAAAACCGTGGTTAACAATAGTTAACGGTGGGGTGGTAACCCGGGTGAAGAGCCGTCATCTCTCTGCGATGTGGGGAGGTCAGCTCTTGGCTGGAACAGCGTGGTGGCTGGAGGGGGAACAGTGGTGAGGCCAGCCTTCATGCACGTCCTCCCTCAAAGCCGGATGGAACGCACGCTGGAACGTAGCGGCGGCGTGGCCGTGATGACGTCAGATCCCAGGGTGCACTGCGATGCGTTTCGGAGCATGCACTGGCCGTGGAAGGCAGAAGTGCACTCATGTGTGAAGTAATCATAAGCATAAAAACCGTGGTTAACAATAGTTAACGGTGGGGTGGTAACCCGGGTGAAGAGCCGTCATCTCTCTGCGATGTGGGGAGGTCAGCTCTTGGCTGGAACAGCGTGGTGGCTGGAGGGGGAACAGTGGTGAGGCCAGCCTTCATGCACGTCCTCCCTCAAAGCCGGATGGAACGCACGCTGGAACGTAGCGGCGGCGTGGCCGTGATGACGTCAGATCCCAGGGTGCACTGCGACGCGTTTCGGAGCATGCACTGGCCGTGGAAGGCAGAAGTGCACTCCTTTTTCAGTGCTTGAAGGGAGGACGTGCATGAAGGCTGGCCTCACCACTGTTCCCCCTCCAGCCACCACGCTGTTCCAGCCAAGAGCTGACCTCCCCACATCGCAGAGAGATGACGGCTCTTCACCCGGGTTACCACCCCACCGTTAACTATTGTTAACCACGGTTTTTATGCTTATGATTACTTCACACATGAGTGCACTTCTGCCTTCCACGGCCAGTGCATGCTCCGAAACGCGTCGCAGTGCACCCTGGGATCTGACGTCATCACGGCCACGCCGCCGCTACGTTCCAGCGTGCGTTCCATCCGGCTTTGAGGGAGGACGTGCATGAAGGCTGGCCTCACCACTGTTCCCCCTCCAGCCACCACGCTGTTCCAGCCAAGAGCTGACCTCCCCACATCGCAGAGAGATGACGGCTCTTCACCCGGGTTACCACCCCACCGTTAACTATTGTTAACCACGGTTTTTATGCTTATGATTACTTCACACATGTGAGTGTTTCTACATTTAGACTTGAATTAAAAGACTTATTGCACTTAGAGGCGCTTCTCTCCTTTTTCTCATCTACAGAAGTTGCTACAGCTTATTTGGAAGCCTTGCCCTCAGTGCCACACGGAATCCTACGCTCTTCATACAGTAGCCACTAATACCACCATCACCCCATACTACCATTTCCCGGGACTTTGCAGTGTTTGCGCTGTTACAACCCTTCCTCATTTTTTCTACACCAAATAACCTGGTCTGGCCATGCCCCAGTGTCAATGACACTAGATAGTGGCAAGATAGAGACTAGAGCTAACATATGGCATAATGATGTAACACTATTGTCTTTACTGGAATCCATGACTGAGATTTCAAAATTCATTTGTGAATTCTTTATGATCAATACTAGTTCTGAAGCAAGTCCCTTTGTCTTGTGGATCTCTCACAAAGCAACTATCAGGGATATGTTAATAAAATTGTCTGCCATAAATAAGAAGCAAAGGACACAGCAGCTGGACAATTTATTGACTGAGATAAGTTCTCTGGAAGAATTTAAGAAAAAAAAAACACCCTATCTAATAACTCTAAATTATCTCAGCTCAGACATCGACTTTGCTCTTTCTTAACATCACAACAAGCCTGCCACCTAAGACATATTAAATCCAATTCTTACCATTATGGTAACAAGGTAGGTAAACTGCTAGTTACTCAAATTCAAGAAAAAAAGATATCTCACCGAACACACCTAAATTGGACACTAAATTGGTCAACCCCAAGGAAATAGCAGCCACTTTTAGATTGTGCTATGAATTTATATACAGTCTGAAAGAGGACCTTACAGTACCACAAGCATCACCTGCTCTTATTGCAGACTTTCTAAACTTCATCTCGTTACCTAAATTATCTGCAGACTTGGAGTTTTTAAATTCTCCCTTTACTGAAAAAGAAATTCTGGACATAATAAACTCCATGCCACATAATAAATCTCAAGGCCCAGACGAGTTATCAGCAGAGTACTATAAACTTTTTGAATCACAACTCATTCCACACTTAAAGGAGGTCTTCAATACTGTTGTGTCCCAGGCTTCTTTCCCAATAGAAACGCTGGAAGCTACTATAACTACCTTGCCCAAGCCAGGGAAAGAGCCAGTTTTAATGCAAATTTTAGACCAATTTCATTACTAAATGTAGATGTCAGGAAACTAGTGCAGCTAATGCTAATTCTTCTTCAGCTCATGTTAATTCTTCTTCAGCTAATGCTAATTCCCGTGCAGTTCATTCTAATTCCCATGCAGCTAATGCTCGTTCATGTATAGCAGCACACAGACAAGCCCAGGCTAATATCCAGCATGCACTGACATGTAGGCGATCCCGCATTGGCGCCAAGCTGCCTTTTTAAAGGAGACTCTGCTGTGTGCTAATCGCTGGATGTTCTTCAGCTTCCTGTGACCTGTGTTCCTTCTTGTACTGACTGATCTTCCTTTGCTGACCCGGCTTGCTCCTGACCTTGCTCTGTGGAGTCCAGATTCTGATCTCGGTTTGCCTTAGACTACTCTCTGCCTGATCTCCTGGTGCTGACCTTGGCTTACCTCTGACTATTCCCTGCCTGATCTCCTGGTGCTGACCTCGGCTTGCTACAGGACCTCGCTGTGCTTGCTAACCTGGTACTGACCCTGGCCTGCCTCCTGACCATGCTGCTGTCTCACGGTGTATAACCCTGGCTCATCTTGACTATATCCTTGACTGTGGCAAACACCTGCTATCAAATTATTGGCACATGTGTTTCTTTAAACCTTGTACCTCTGTCATCACATTCAGGGGTGCTCGGACCAGAGCCGCAAGGGAAGCTCTATTGTCACCTCAGCCTTCAACCAAGGTACATGGCAGTAGATCTGAAAATTTTGCTAAACTTTTGGCCACCAGAATAGCCCGCTTTCTCCCTACACTAATCAAACATGACCAGGTGGGATTTATTCCCGGTAGACAAGCCCCTGATGCAACAAAGTGCATTCTTAATCATATGCTTTATGCAGAAAAAGCTAATTTATCATCCATATTACTATCACTTGATGCATAAAGAGCCATTGAGTGCATTCATTGGGGATACTTGGGGGGTGTACTTCCACCGTGTGTCTGAAGGCGGCAGCAAAAGCACAAGGCGCCCGTCAGTGTTCGCTGCGAATAAAGTTATACAAAGTGGGCAGAGCTCACAGCTGCATGAAGTCATTTCTCATTGGCCCTTGCTCTCTAACGTGACATCCGGGGAGCTGGATTCAGTGGGCGGTGCCGGCTGTCTCCACGGAAACCCCTCTGGCTGGTGGGCTGAGGCCTGGAGGGGCCACTGAGACTGGAGGCTCTCTCTGAGAGCACCACCTTCCACAGTGCATGGATGAACCAAGGGGATTTTTGACGCCTGTACTGAACCCTGGGATTTATTGAACACGGTGAGACGGAGGAGAATATAGAGTGCGATCTGACCAGAACCCTATTGACCAAGATGTTTTGAAGTACATATATCTCTCTACATGCGTATTTTATACGCACTTCTGGTGAGTGCGCAATCTATCTGTTTTAAGGACCCCTACCTCTGAATTGCAACATATCCCTCACAGCAATTGATATGGGAATTTGGACACTGAATAGTGGACTGTATTCTACTTTGCATTTTCTGTTTTCCTTTTTGCATTTGCCTATACCTTTAGGGCATTTATATTGAGCACTTAGTTTACGGTACCTTTAATCCTAGCGCTGCACCGATTTCTCTCCTCTTTATTATTCATTGAAAGGTTTGTTGGTTACCTTTTTTTGGTGTTCTAGCGGCTCATATAGACCTATTGGGGTAGCGCTCGCTTTACATTTTTTACTTTTTGATACTTAACACAAGTCTCGGAGAAATTTGGTTTCCATGGTCACATCAATTCTGCGATTCTAGCTCTCTATACCATCCCTTCAGCTCATGTTTTCACAGATGGAATGTTCTCCAAAAAATTCTTAATTACCAACGGCACACGGCAAGGATGCCCATTGTCCCCATTAGTTTTCGCTCTTCTTATGGAACCGCTTGCCGAAAGAATAAGAAGCCACCCTGATATTACGGGAATTAGTCTTAAGGAGAACAGCACACAATCTCGTTATTTGTGGATGATGTTATTCAATTTTTATCTAAATCGGCTATTTCTCTACCTGAGGTGCATGATGTACTACAAATTTTTTATAAAATATCTTACTATAAGATTAATGAATTGAACTCCAGCATTCTAGGTATAAAAATACCAAAAGAACAACAACATAGCTGACAATCTACCTTACCACATCCTTGGGCTACAAATAAATGACAATACTTGGGCATTAAACTGATAACACCTCTTTCAGATTTATATAGTACAAAATATATACCATTAATTAACTCAATTCAGAAAGAACTAGATCGCTTAAAAATGTTTTACCTTTCTTGGGCAGGTGCATGATGTACTACAAATTTTTTATAAAATATCTTACTATAAGATTAATGAATTGAACTCCAGCATTCTAGGTATAAAAATACCAAAAGAACAACAACATAGCTGACAATCTACCTTACCACACCCTTGGGCTACAAATAAATGACAATACTTGGGCATTAAACTGACAACACCTCTTTCAGATTTATATAAGACAAAATATATTCCATTAATTAACCCAATTCAGAAAGAACTAGATCGCTTAAAAATGTTTTACCTTTCTTGGGCAGGCAGACTGGCAGCATGCAAAATGCTAATTCTCCCGCACTTACTTTACTACCTTCGCACTCTGCCTATACCTCTCTTTTCAGATTTCTGCACACATCAGTTGAAACAATCAATGTTGTTTGCAACAAAGCTATTTGTAAAAATTAAGCAATCCATATGAAATCAATTTGGTTTGCTAAAGCAGGATAACTATTTATAGCATCCATTTGTTTGAGAGTGGGTTCTTCAATGCCCTGCTCCTCTCCTTGATTACTGCCTGAGGTGGCCTGTCCAGCTGGGGAGGGATCAACTGTACTGTTATTGCCACATATATGGCTATCAGACTCATGCGGACTGTATGTAGCAGGGAGTGAGTATCTGATAGGGTGGTGAAGTCCCTGTCACACTTACCCTTAATGCAGGTGGTCAGACAATATAGCTGGCATCTGTGTTAGTCACCTAATGCAGCCCCCTTTACAATAAGGCAAGTAAGCCTACTGGTACTCCGTTGCTTCCAGGACTCATGCGCAATGCTATATTGCCTGGCTACCATGCCAGGTCAGGTGTAAACTGAGCAGAGCAAACAGGTACTTGCTGTTGGCAGACAGGCAGAATGGTTCAATGACAGTCCAGGTACAAGGCAGGCAAGGTTCAGAATAGTCAGGGTCAAAAGACAGGCAGAGCTCGAAGAGTAGTCAGTATTCTTTGCAAGGTCATGAACGAGTGAATCCAAACTAGTAGGCAGGGCAGAAAAACAGGAATCTTGGAGCATGTGTTATAAACACAATATCGCAAGCATGAGACTGCAGGCTTAGCTGTTTTAAATCAGGTATGTTCTCCACCCAGAGGCTGGCCACATCAATCGCCTTGTAGGTGGACAGACAGACAGTGAGAATGTATCAGAACCAAAACCAGGATGCTGGAATGATCCTAGCAGCTGTGATGGAGCAGGAGCACTACATACTCCTGACAGTCCCTTTTAATAAAGCATTGATCCTCATTGTCAGAGGGCAATTGTACTTCAGGAACAATCTTGAAGTGTTTGTAGAAGAGTGAGTATATATGTAGATCATTGTTTACAATCCCCTTTTATGGCTCCACCTTCTTTTATTAAAGAGACCACTCACCTTTAAACCATCCTTAATAATACATCTGTCCTTCCTGGTAGGTTACTTGTATTATGATATACTGAAGCCTTATATTCCTCTAGTACACATAATTAGGGCTTAAATTCTTTTTGCTTCTTACTTTATAAAAAAAAAATCCTGCTGTCTCTGTATGTAGGGATCATCAATGGGCACTACTTTTGCTCCACCATATCCCAACCTATACATGCTGGGATGAGAACAACTGCTCCTCTAGGGTGGTTCCTTGTCTATCTTCATGTGCTAGGTCATTTCCAAAATCCAATAGCTTGTTATGTTAAATAAATGTTATCCTAACCTATACCTGTGGGGGCGGGAGCAACAGCTCTTCCCAGATGGCATCTACTTTTTTTGTTTTTGTTTGTGTATTATATTTATATATGTTTTTATTATTAGGCATCCTTTCTAGCAAGCAATGTTAAAATGATGTAGACTCTGTCCAAGGCTGCTGCAATTTGCAGATTGAGGAAAGTGAGGATAAAGAAACTTAATGGGGAAAAAAACTTTGGATGAGTCTCTTTATAATGCAGATGATTAAAGCTCTGAAAATAATATCAGAAAATCTGAAAATAAAATGGAGCTGATTTTAAAATTTCATTATAGTACAAGTTAGGATATGAAAACTAAACAGTATGCTACAGTACTAATTTCTACTCTTCCGGTCTTCATAAATCAGTTTCTGTATTAAAAAAAGAATTTCTCAGCTTTTATGTAATAAATGTGCCTTTCAATAAATACTTTGTTATCCTTAATTACATTCACAGAAAAAGATTTTTTCTTTAATGAAAATTGTGTACATATTTTGTTCACTAAGTATTTGAAATATCTTTTTTTCTGTAGCTTTGATTTGTGATACCTTAAGGGAATGGAAAATATACTTGCATAGCCAACAACAGCAACAGCAGCACTCTTTCCAGAGAAAGATGGCTTTATTGAATTACTAACTCGACTGAACCAATGCTAGTATAGCAATTTATATAGGTAATTTAAATTACCATGGCCATTAAAACTTTTAGTACTTTGTTTGCTGCTCATTAAACCTTCATTTACAATGTGCAGCTTTACCTAATTTAAAATTCATCTGGTAATTATTCACTCATTTATTTAAAATTGATTTCTCTTCCAAAAAGTGATTAATATTCTTAACCTGGAAACTATTGATTAAATTAAAGTTAAGATAGAAGTCACATTCAGCAAGTAGTATTGCCTTGCAAAAATTTAAAATAATAAGATAGCAAACCATGGATATTAAAAAAGTAACACTTTTAACGTTATTTTTCTCTGTCAACCACTTAAAAATTTTAGGATAACTTCTTTCGTAAAAGTTTTCATTAGTATGTGGTATAAAATGTAATTACATAACAGTCACTTGGGATGGGGACAATTTGTTAAATTGAATGTTATGACTGAATCTAATTTATTTGCTGCTACAGTTAGCATGGTGGCTATTTTTTGTTGTGAATGTTCCAGGACATTTGTTTATGGGGATTTCAAAGGAAAACACTTTCATGCTCATTGTATTTACTGTTTAACTTTATTAACTCCAACATTTGATTAAAACAAATATTTAAACATTTTAGCAGATGGGTCAAATGTATGAACCACCTCCCTTCTAGCAAATGCATATATTTGGAGCATAGGAGCAGCACCAATGCCAGTAGACATAACTATATGTCCTCCTGCCTTGGCTGCTCATGGGCACTCTCTAGAGCACACCGCTGTGCAATCTGTGACCACTGTGTTCCCAAACACAGCAGATCACACATTGCATACAGGGCCACTGGGATTGTCCCTTGTACCATGTGATCACTGTGACCAATAACAATGATCACATTACCAGTAGTAAACGACAGGTGTCATTCATGACTCCAGTGTTTATTACTGTGATATATGTGATTGGTAACAATGATCACTTGGTTCAGGGCCAAGCACCACAGCCCTGTATTATGTGATAGCTGTGACCAATCACAGCTATCATAGTAGTATTGAATGGCTGCACGCATGCTTATAATGATTGCTTATACAGCCATGATAGCTGCATAAGCAATCTCAGTGTAAAAAGAATTCCAATCACCCTCTCAGATTAGCACAGTGTCATTATATGGCACTGCACTACTCCTGTGACAGTAAGTAAATTAAAAAATTGCAAAAAAAGGGTGTGGTTTGGTAGCTCAGTGGTATGGCTGCATAGTGAAAGAGCTTCAGAGGGACACAGCTTTCAAAGCAACTTTGCAGTGACTCCAGCCCCAGCAGACAACTGTCAGCAGTGGCTGCAATCAGGAAAATGACTAAGGACTCTGCCAACCTTCAGTGCTACTCAGCCAAAGCGGCTGACTGACTTCCCTGGGACTGGCAGGACTAAGGGGCAAGATGACATGGAGGACAGCAGGGACTTCTCTCCCCATCCCAGCCACATACAGATGCTTTCTTGAGTGGACAGGAGGGGAGGAGAAAGGACAAAACATCCTTCAAGAGACCAGTTATTTCTCTTACTGCCTCCCTGTTGTCAAAGGGTCCCGTATGTTAGAAACAGCATGTTGTTCCTGATGATAGCCTTACCGTGCCTATCACACAAAATACATTAGTTCCATTTCCTACCTTTGATCAGCATACACTGTAGGAGATGCTGTTGACACTCAAATCTAATATACAGCATGATCAGAGCAAGTGTATCTCTTTGCATTTCCTATTGGGAGCATTAGGGTTCTGCTGATCAATTCACTGTATGAATGTCCAATTAGAGTCATTCCATGTCAGTACATTTGAATTTTCATGACAGTTGGTTTACTTCTAAGGTCTTACTTAATTTAGTTGGCCTTTCTCATTTTTAGGCATGGTCTGGATGTTTGAGTCAAACATAAGTGACGGTCTGTTTTCCTGCTTCCTGCAGTCACCAGGCTGCACTAGTCAAAATGTACCTAATCACTGCCGCACCAGTCAAAGTGTCCCTGATCAGTGCCACACTATCAACAGTGTCTATGATCATTGCCACAACAGTCGCATTGTCCCTTTTCACTGCCACACCAGTCACAGTGTCCCTGATTACTACCACACCAGTTATAGTATCACCATAAGGATTCATTCACATGTGTGATGCTGTCTAAAGAGTGGTCCATGTTCAGATATCTCCACAGAGAGCATATGACAGGTGGTGTGGAGGTGTTGTATCACCTCCTTACTATTATCATTATAGTACAGGATTTATATTGCACCAACAGTTTGCTAAGCACTTTACAATATAAAGGGAGACAATACAGCAATGATACCGTTCAATACAAGAGGATTAGGAGGAGCTTGCTCCTTGGAGCTTACAATCTAAGAGGGAGAGGTTGGTGGTACAAAAGGTAATAACTGTGGGGGATAAACTGATAGGAGAAACAGAAGATTTGGTTATTAGTTGAAGGCAAGATAGGCTTCCCTGAAGAGATAGGTTTTCAGAGATCACCTAAAAGTTGGTAGAGTAGGTGATAGTCAGATAGATTAAGGTAGAGAGTTCCAGAGGATGGGGAGGATCTGCAGAAGCCTTGCAGATGAGCATAGGAGGAGACAAGGGAGCTAGAGAGCAGGAGGTTGTAGGAGGAGTGGAGAGGACAATTTGGGTGATATTTGGAGACAAGATTGGTGATGTAATTTGGGGCAGAGTTATAAATGGCTTTATATCTTTATATATTCTTGTTAATGTTTTGAATTGTATTCATTGGGAAAAGGGAAGGCAGGGGAGGGATTGGCAGAGAGGGATGGCAGATATGGAACTGTTGGTAAGATGGATGAGTCTGGCAGCAGCATTCATTATAGACTGAAGGGGGGATAGCCTGTGATCAAGTAGGCCAATGAGGAGGGAGTTACAATATTAGAGTTATAGATAACACTGAAGGAGCACTGCAATAGGTAGGAGGAGAACCAGCAGAGAGCAGAGTCTTGGAGGCCAAGAGAGTGGAGTGGGGATGGTCAACAGTATCAGAAGCTGCAGAGAGGTTAAGTAGTAAGAGTATGGAGTAGTGGCCATTGGTTTTAGCAGGTAGTAAATCATTAGTGAGTTTTAGCAGGGCAGTTTCAGTGGAGTGGAGTGAGCAAAAGCCAGACTGGGATTTGGTTTTACGCCACAATAGCTCCAGTGCATGACTATGTCTCTTAAGATTTCTGGTGTCATCAGTCTGCCAAGGTTGTAATGATTGGGACCTGATACTTTGTGTAGTTAAAGGATCAAGTGAGTCTAGTGTGGATGAAAGTGAACTGTTATAGACAGAAGTGGCCAGGTTAGGGCAGGAAAGAGGAGAGATTCTGTCATAGAAGTGGTCAGTTGCAGAGTAGAAAAGAGAAGGATTAAAGATGTGAAGGTTTCTGCAGGTAATTGTTTGCTGCTTGGAGGGATAGGTGTTTGAAGATGAGGACACTGTGAAGGTGATGAGATTGTGATCAGAGAGGGGAAAGGGGGTGTCTGTGAGGTTGTAGGGAGTGCAAAGGTGGGAGAAAACAAGGTCTAAGGTATTCCCAGCAGAACGAGTGGAGGACTGTATCCATTGTGGTAAGGCAAAAGATGAGATTAGGTTGAAGAGTTGGGAGTAGCTGGGTTGTTCATATTAATGGGGATGTTAAAATTACCAAGAATGATAATGGGTATTTCAGAGGAGAGAAAGTAGGGTAGCCAGGCAGAGAAGTCATTGAGAAAGCGTGGCACCGGTCCAGGAGTCTGGTAGATCACTGCAATCCTCAGAGAAATGGGAGAAAACAGCAGAATGCAATGAGTCTTGAAAGAAGAGAAGGCTAGAGAGGGAGGGGTAGTGAGGACTTGAAAGGTGCTCAGTGAGGATAGAAGCAAACCAACTTCACCTCTTTTCCAATCACTGGTTCTGGGTGAGAGGGTCCAGTGGATGCCTCCATGGGAAAGTACTGTGGGAGAATCAGAATCTGATGCTTGAAGCTAGGTTTATCTAATTGCTAGTCGATTAAGGGCGTGGGAGACAAAAAGGTCATGGACAGAGGTGAGCTTTAAACTCTTGGACCCTGCACAAGCACCCTTATTCACTTGAATTGGTAATGATCAGTGGGCATACAGGGGATATAATTCCTGCTACAGCTGCAAAGCAAATCATTGCACCCACATCAAATGTACCCCCCTGGCCACCGCCTCTGCTGCTAAAGAGGGTGGCAGTTGAGGGGCAGTTAAACCGCAGATCAATCATGAGGTTTTACTGCCGCCAAACCCCACTTCTTAATCAGCCCTAATAGTGCAGTCGGCAACAGTGTCTCTGATCACTACCACACCATTCACAGTGCTGCTAGACCAGTGTAGTGAGAATCATTGTTCCTGACTGCCACCACACCAGACCAGCGCAGGTAGAAACAGTTTTCCTGATCACTGCCGCACCAGTCCCAGTGTCACCATACCAGTGTATGTCAGCATTTCCAGTGTCCCTGTTTGTCGCCACACTAGTCTCCAGTGTCATAAAAGCTGTGTAAGCTAGCAGCAGTGTTCCTTATCATCACTACATAAGTCCTAGTGTGACCAGACCAGTGCAGTGTTGCCTCTGCCTGTACTGACCCTGGCCTGTTTATTGTCCACATTTCTGCTGCTACCTGAACTGACCTATCTGCACACCCAACTGGCAACATTTCTGTGAGAAACAAGTCCCAGCCATTCCCTGTGGAAAACTGCACACTATTTTTTTCCTTTCTTCAGCCTCCTGTACTTTCTGGCCAGTGAACATGACATTTCTGTAGGCAGCCACATACCAGTAGGCTAGGCTTTTTTAGTTTATAGGAACAGGGACTGCTATAGGTGACACTACAACAAGCTATATACCACTCATACAGAAGTGACTAGAGATGAGCGAATCGAACTTGGCGAAGTGGAATTCGTTTGGAATATTAGGAAAAATTCGATTCGCACCGAATCCGAATTTTAGCAAACTTCGGATGCACGAATCGAATTTTCCCCGATCAGCCGGCAAAAAGTGTCACTGCAGAGAGCTCCGCTATTTCTGACAGTTCTCTGACAGTTCCTTCACATTTACAGCGGTTGAAACATTGTATCTATTTGTTTCCATTTAGGATACAGATGTTTTTATTCGGAAACAAATAGATACAATGTTTCAACCGCTGTAAATGTGAAGGAACTGTCAGAGAACTGTCAGAAATAGCGGAGCTCTCTGCAGATACACTTTTTGCTGTACTGGAATTCTTCTTCTTTTCATTCTTCTTCTTCTTTTCATTCTTCTTCTTCTTTTCATTCTTCTTCTTCTTCTTTTCATTCTTCTTCTTTTCATTCTTCTTTTCATTCTTCTTCTTTTCATTCTTCTTCTTCTTCTTTTCATTCTTCTTTTCATTCTTCTTCTTCTTCTTTTCATTCTTCTTCTTTTCATTCTTCTTTTCATTCTTCTCATTCTTCTTTTCATTCTTCTTTTCATTCTTCTTCTCATTCTTCTTTTCATTCTTCTTCTTCTTCTTTTCATTCTTCTTCTTCTTCTTTTCATTCTTCTTTTTCTTCTTTTCATTCTTCTTCTTCTTCTTTTCATTCTTCTTTTCATTCTTCTTCTTCTTCTTTTCATTCTTCTTCTTCTTCTTTTCATTTTTCTTTTCATTCTTCTTCTTCTTCTTTTCATTCTTCTTCTCATTCTTCTTTTCATTCTTCTTCTCATTCTTCTTTTCATTCTTCTTCTTTTCATTCTTCTTCTTCTTCTTTTCATTCTTCTTTTCCTTCTTCTTCTTCTTTTCATTCTTCTTCTTCTTCTTCTTTTCATTCTTCTTTTCATTCTTCTTCTTTTCATTCTTCTTCTTCTTCTTTTCATTCTTCTTTTCATTCTTCTTCTTCTTCTTTTCATTCTTCTTCTTCTTCTTCTTTTCATTCTTCTTCTTCTTCTTCTTTTCATTATTCTTCTTTTCATTCTTCTTTTCATTCTTCTTCTTCTTCTTTTCATTCTTCTTCTTCCTCTTTTCATTCTTCTTTTCATTCTTCTTCTTCTTCTTTTCATTCTTCTTTTCATTCTTCTTTTCATTCTTCTCAATCTTCTTTTCATTCTTCTTCTTCTTTTCATTCTTCTTCTGCTTCTTTTCATTCTTCTTCTTCTTTTCATTCTTCTTTTCATTCTTCTTCTTCTTCTTTTCATTCTTCTTCTCTTCTTTTCATTCTTCTTTTCATTCTTCTCATTCTTCTTTTCATTCTTCTTTTCATTCTTCTTCTCATTCTTCTTTTCATTCTTCTTCTTCTTCTTTTCATTCTTCTTTTCATTCTTCTCATTCTTCTTTTCATTCTTCTTCTCATTCTTCTTTTCATTCTTCTTCTTCTTCTTTTCATTCTTCTTCTTATTCTTTTCATTCTTCTTCTTCTTCTTTTCATTCTTCTTCTTCTTCTTCTTCTTCTTCGTCGTGCCCCGTGACTGCCCAAATGAGTGAAGTGTGCGGTGATTCTAAGATCGACGGCACTCATCTGCATGTCATACTGACTGACAGTATTATTTCTCTTCCCCAGCAGACTCCAAGGGCATTTAAATTAAAGGTACAGTGTTCTGCACTAATATAAAGGCTCTCTGAAGCCTAGAAACCCTTTTAATAAGTTAAATTCGCAGCGAATAAATTTGCATCAAATCGAATTTCTCCCGCAAATTCGGCGAATCAGCCGAATCGAATTTTTGAATAATTCGCTCATCTCTAGAAGTGACCATTACAGTACATTTATTTTTATACAACTGGGTGATCTTTTTGTGATACACAAATACAATGTCCAGTACATAATCAGTCCAAACAGTGAAGAAGTCTCACACATGTGGTATTGCCATACTTGGAAGTATGTGTTTGAGTTGTAACTTTAAGTATGCCCATGCTGTGTGAGAAAAATATCTTGTAAAACTGACTTGTGTGAAAAAATTATTTTCTGCATTTTTCAAACACTTGTGCAAAAAATTAAGTTTTAAAAAGACTCATTGTGTCTTTTAAAATACCTCGGGTGCTTACTCTCAAACATGTGGTCATTTTATGGGTGTTCTTACTGTCTTTGTACTGTAGGGACTTCAAAAGTGTGATAGGTTCTAAAATAATTAGATGCGTAATTTATGCCTCTAGAACACCTACAGATTTTGGATGTTGCACCTCTGTATGTGGCCAGGCTGAGAAAAATTCTCACACATACTCGAGAGGAGTAGCAGAATATATTTTTATATTTTGAGGTGTAATTGCAAGTATGCCTATGTCATGTGACAGAAATAACTTTGTTATTTTACAAAGAATTGTGGGAAAAATTTACAACTTCAAAAAACTCACCATGCCTTACTAAATACCTTGGACTGTCTACTTTCCAAAAAGGGGTAATTTATGGGATATTTGTACTGTCTTGACATGTTAGGACCTCAATAAATGAGATAGGCAGTCAGTACATCAGGTGTCATGAGGCTTAAGGTATTCTTTGAATTTTGGGCCTCTCTATGTGGTCAGGCTGTGACAAATTCTCACACATGTGGTATGTGTTCTCACACATCAGAATGTGTTTTAGGGTGTAATTCTAATTATGCCTATACTACATTTTAGAAATATCTTATCAACTAACAACTTTGTGTAAAAAATAAATTTTCATTTTCATTCTGCAATTTTCAAAAACTTATAGTGAAAAATGAAGTCTTCAAAAAACTCACTATGCTTCTTAAAATACCTTGGAGTGTTTACTCTCCAAAATATGATCAATTTGTAGGTGTTTCCACTGTCCTGATGCTCCAGGACCTCTAAAAGTGTAATAGGTATTTTAAAATTAGATGCATAATTTATACCACTAGAAAGTCTGAAGATGATGCTTGGAGTGTGGGTCTCTATGTGGCAAGGCTGTGAAAAAGTCTCATACATGTGGTATCACCATACTCAAGAGGAGCAATAGAATGTGCTTTGAGCTGTAATTCTAAGTATGCCTATTGATTGACAACTTTGTATAAAAAATACATTTTCATTTTCTTTACTGCATTTTCTGCATTTTCTAAAAATACGACATTTTCTAAAGACTCACTATGCCAGAAAATACCTTGAGATGTTTGCTTTCCAAAATATGGTAATTTTTTAGGTGTGTTCTACCTTGGCACCTAATGGACCCAAGAAATATGATGAGAGGTAAAGAAATTAGACACATTACTGTACTATATGCTCCTTGAAAGCCAATAGGTGCTCCTTGGATTCTGGGCCCCTCTGTGTCTCTAGGCTGTGAAAAAGTCTCACACATTTGGTATCTTCATACTCAGGAGGCACAGAAGAATGCATGGGGTTTAATTGTAAATATGATTATGCTGTGTAAGAGAAATAACTTGTTAAAATCACAAATTATTAAAAAAAAGAATATTTTTTTTTATTTTACAAAAAACGTGACACAAATTTACAAGTGAGATAGGCAGTAACTTTTCAAAGAAATGTAGCAAAATACATTTTGGCCCAAATATATAGTATGAACAAAGACTATTCATTTGCAAAAGTTTATAACAAAAACAACAACAAAAGAAAAAAACAGTGACAATAAAATGCCAACAAAACTAAGCTATATGAATATCTTTCTGGCTCAAAATGATGTGATTTATTTTATCTACAACTACCCATTCTAACATCCCCTTTACTCTTTCCCCCCCCCCCCTTTTTTTATACTATACCCCCCCCCCACTACCTCACTCTACATCTCCTCCTCTAACTATTCTCCTTTCTATCTTCTTTTTATCTCAGACCTTTTATACGCTTCCATTATTAATATATCCCCACTAAAATATAGCATTTAATTTCTAATACAGGTGTGACTAATTTCATGTGGCTCACGTGCTCCTGAATTGAACACACAAATCATAACATACACATCATTATGTGCTATCCTTACCCAACACCTCACATTCCCTTAACATAAGGGCTCACAAGTAATTAGATCAGTAATCAATATACCAATATCGACTTATCTATACTCTTATATCTGCTGGTTCGCTTTATACATTTGACGTAATGGTATATTTCACCTCGATTTGTACTGCAGTTTGGATTTTTAATACCAGCTTTTTTTTCCAGCGTTTTAAAAAATTCTAGTGTGTATGAAACCTTACACTTAAAACAACTCTCCCTTTAACACCTTTGCTGTCAGAGCTATTTTTTTCATATTTTTTGCACACATGATAAATACAGATTGTAGGCCTGAAGAAAAAGAAAACCACCAAGTTGCATATATTTTCTGAAGCAAAGAACATAGAAAATAAAATGGCAGTAGTCCCAATTTTTTATGACACACAATATTAGAGCAACAGTTTATCAGTTTTAAAATAGATTGTGCCCATGAAATGGCAACAAACTTTGGTACCCAAACTTTTTCAAATGCGACCTCTAACAGGTCATTAGTTTAGCCTTAACTGTGAATAATAACACACTCTGGCATGCGTTGCAATATGTAGCATGTGTAGTATAATGTTTTTGTACATAGACAACCCTATTGTGGAGGTGTAAAACACCTTGAGCCTTTACAACCACTTTAATTCTACTGTTAATTCTGCTAGCAATGATATAATCTGGTTATACAATGTACCTTCATATTAATTCATGATAAACAACATTATCAGCTTCTGCTGGAATTTTAGCCAATTTCATAAGCAGAATGCTCACCCTCTTCTCTGAAAGCTATATAAAGGTAGCAATCTCTATTTAGAAAACTAATTGAGGGGTGAATGCAATTAGGTGTCGGAATAGTACACTGGAAAATAAGATGTGATTATGCTATCATGAAATCAAAGCTAGTAAAACCTTAAACCTTACATTTCTTTTAAGATCTGAGAAAATGGTGATGGTTCTTCCTTCTCACAGGAAAAATATTCAAAATGGTGAAAAGAGCACAAAAAATAATTATTAAGCAAACATGTCTGCTGTCATAGCAAAAGACAAGATGGAGAAGACAGCAATCTGCTTCAAAGAATTTCAGAAATCCACAGCAAATGTATAGGTGAACTCAAAAGAAAGAAACCTGATGGCTCGGCATCATTAACTCAGAGGGGGCACTTTATTTATGAGTTATGTTTTAGATTGACATGTCACAAATGATACTACAGTTAATGAGAAAATCAAAGTTTTTTTTTCTCCTTTGCTATATAAGACTCATCACAAGATACTACAATAGCTACAAGGGAGAATTATGCTTGGTAAGCAATTTCTCTTTAATTAAAAAAGTAGAAGCTTCAAAGCCTACAGAGAAAGGAATTTAATTACAGACACTTGATTAATTTAAAACATAGTGTTTGGTGATCTGGATTGAACCCATCTGCCAACAAAATTACTTAAAATAAAACATGTATCTAGATAGATGGATAAGCAGATAGAAAAAGAAAGAGCTATGAAAAAAAAAATATTTTTCATGTTAAAATTGCAGTGTCAGTATATAATGTAATCACACAGGGATTAGGGCTAAAGCAAAACGTCAATACTCTTTTCCATGACATATTGTAATTATAGCATGTATATATACATATATATATATATATACATGATAGGTTGCAACCTGTGCAATAAGTCCATCCATGAAATTTCTTTGCTACTAAATATTGCATGGTAAATTGTTAGTGGTATTATAAAAAAGTGGAAGCAACTGGGAACAACAGCAACTCAGCCATGAAGTAATAGGCCACGTAAAATGACAGAGCGGGGTCAGCGCATGCTGAAGTGCACAGTGCGCAGAAGTCAACAAATGTCTGCAGAGTCAAAAGCTAAAGACCTCCAAGCGTCATGTGGCCTTCAAATTAGCACAACAACAGTGCATCGAGAACTTCATTGAATGGGTTTCCATGGCCAAGCAGCTGCATCCAAGCCTTACATCACCAAGAGCAATGCAAAGCATCGGATGCAGTGGTGTAAAGCACGCTGCCACTGGACTCTAGAGCAGTGGAGACGTGTTCTCTGGAGTAAGGAATCATGCTTCTCTGTCCGGCAATCCAATGGACATGTCTTAGTTTTGTGGTTGCAAGGAGAATGATACTTGCCTTACTACATTGTGTAAAGTTTTGGTGGAGGAGTTGGGCTTGGCTTCTTAGTTCCAGTGAAGGGAACTCTTAAAGCATCAGCATACCAAGACATTTTGGACAATTTCATGCTCCCAACTTTGTGGGAACAGTTCGGGGATGGCCTCTTCCTGTTCCAACTTGACTGCGCACCATTGCACAGAGCAAGGTCCATAAAGACATGGCTGAGTGAGTTTGGGGTGGAGGAACTTGACTGGCCTGCACTGGTCTTGACCTCAACTCAACAGAACACCTTTGGGATGAATTAGAGCGTAGATTGCAAGCCAGGCCTTATAGTCCGACATCAGTGCCTGACCTCACAAATACGCTTCTGGAAGAATGGTCCAGCATTCCCATAGACACACTCCTAAACCTTGTGGACAGCCTTCCCAGAAGAGTTAAAGCTGTTATAGCTGCAATGGGTGGGTCAACTCAATATACGCACTAAGACTGGGAATGCCATTAAAGTTCAAGTGCGTGTAAAGGCAGGCGTCCCAAAATGTTTGGCAATATAGTGTATGTATATGTATATATATATATATTACATGAATAAGAATAACAGGAACATAGGATACTTTGTTTTCCCATATACTGTAGCTTAGCAGTGTAATCTGCTAGATTTAAGATCTGACCTAAATTGGTCAGTGGTGGGCCCAGAGAAAATGTCTCATATGCTGACCCCCAACCAGCAAAATTTGTTTCAGTAAATAGTTACATATCTTTATCATTCCATACTTTTTAGCAGAAGAGTACCATTAATATACTGTATCGTATGTCATGGAAATGGTGCTCTCTTCCTTTGTCTCTTTATTCTTGAAAGCTGCCTACATCTCTAAAATGTAGTTTAAAAAAAGAAAAGATGCACCTTCACTTAACACTACTTGAGTGTGAACTCATAGAATATTTAGTAAAATTGATATCTGTGATGATTTACTATTTGCTATAGAAATTTGTATTCTACTGTTTAATTCAGAGCCTTAATGGATAAGTTCATTCTTGTAAAAAAAATAATAAATGCACATCTTTTTGCAGGTAAAAAAACGTGCATTTTTTTTTTATATTTCAGCCCGTAAGGCATTGTACCTGCGATCTTCAGATTGCAAGTACAATTCCTGAATCCGGCAGATCCCCTCAGTTAACTGTACAGGCAGGCAGTTACTAAATGACAGGGAGGATCAAGTAACTACCTAGAGCACTTCATAAGCTCCCTGGTAGTTCATTGAGAACTACAAGCCGTAAGGCGCAAATACTGACAGTAGTTGTAGTTCTGCCAGTCACAGAACTCTGGGGGATCCCTGCGCAGTTGAAGTTTTTTTTAAATATTGATATTGAGTGCGGGGAGAAGATCCCCAGCATACTGTCACAGGAAGGCAGCGGATCAGGGAGAGGCTGCAGTAGTGGGAGCATGTTACATATTCCACCCTAAAAAACATATGGAACATGTAACATGTTCCCAAAGGTGAACTTATCCTTTAACTAAATATGTGGAGCCAGAGGAAATTGAAGTTTTTGCATAAAATATTAGTTAGCTATATGGCGTTTGATAGAGAGGAAAACAGATTTTTTTTTACTTTTTTTTTGGCTGTGTCTTGCTGTTCCAGTGACAACTGCACCCACATTTCTTGTATTGGTGTCAAAGGGATAGGGAATAAGGGAAAACCCCTGTGTGGTCACTGCTCTAACCAAAACTATCCAAAAAAGTGCAGTTAGTCTTGAAGAATAGGAAAATTTTAATTATTTTTCATTCAGATAAGAGAGCATACAGATTTATTAAATGCACAATGCATATATTCAGATGGTGTTTGGACCATTCATGTTTTATAGTTTAGGGTATTATGGCAAAGTAAAGATAATTTTTTCAAATGCCATCATGTTGTTTGTCAAAACATGTAAAGGGGTGATCTTATTCCAGAGACAAAATTCTGTAGCATCGAATTTGAGAATGCCAAAGTGCACCCCCTACACTTTGTGCAGTTCCCAGCACATTGTTCCCTAGGAATTCCTGGACTGAAACCAGTTTCCCTAGCATGGTCACAGTGTATAAGTCACCCCAGGTTTGTACTTTCCTGTGCACTTAATGGAACAAACTCTGAAGCTGGCAGAGTAATACCTTTCTTAGCAAAGAAGGCAGCAGGTAGAGAGGAGGCAAGCATACCTTTTATACCCCACAAAGCTCATCTTCCAAAAAAACAGGTATCCAGATTGTGGCCTCAGCAAAAGCTCATATGCATTTAGGCTGGTCTCCTAGACTTATTCTATGTATTCTAGGAGATATGAGAAAATATGATACGTTTTTCAGGACAACAAGCAAGGCTGATCTTTCTGTCTTTAATACATAAGAGTGAAGTGTCAGCATTACCACTCGGGACCCATTGTCATCCTTGAGTGAGAACTGCAGGGATCACAGTACACTTGTGAGTCTTGTAGATGCCTTCCTGCTAATTGCCCTGATGAGATTTCTTCATATCTATGATGAGCCTTGAACACAATCAGCCAACTAAACGTTAGGTCCTCTTAGGAGTCTAGGTGTTGGCTGCTGGTAACAAAGGCACCTAATAGGATCTGAAGCTTAGTTCAGTATATGTAATTTCTGTGTTGAAACTACTGCATAATATGCCATTAACTTCTGCCAAAGCAAAAAGTAAGCAGAACAGGGCATGCAATGCTGGCTACAAATGTATTACAAACATGTTAAAGTAGCCTGCAAAGATGAAGCTCCAGCTGCAGGGATGTCTCTAAATTGATATCGAACATTGTGCAGACATCTGGGAAAACCTAAGAGACAAACACATGAGCAGGAGAATAGGAAGATCTGCATGTAATTTTTCATTGATGGGCATCTAGAACTTATTAATTGTCTTTTTTGCAGATAATGGATAGTTAAACCACCTGTCTATACATGTATGTGTTTTGTCAGTACACTTGAGTTTCTGGGCTTGCACACCATCTGTACTTTTTGGGAGGGACTGCTGCTCTGCTTTTTTTTTCACAATGCAAATTGCTGAAAGTTAAAAAGTAGGTGGAAAGACCCCAAAATCCTACTTGACAGGAAAATCTTATGGTCTTGTGTGATCAGGATTCACACAAGATGATGCAAAAAAAATAGCAAAAATAATAATAAAGAACAAAAATGGTAAAACAAAAATCTACAGTTTGTTCAATATTTTCCATTCAGTTTGTTTGCTCTATTTGTATTTTGTTGTTGGTTTGCGTTTTTTTTTAAGCTAAAATTTAAAGAGATGTTTGTGTATTTTATTTTTATATGTTAAAGGAGAAGTACAGCCAAAGCTCTTTTAGCTGTACTTCTCCTGTGGATCACAGGAGTGCAGTTTGTTCTGCACTCTGAAGCCTGCTGTCGACTGATGTCACTCAGCCGGTCCAGGCTGAGGAAAGATCCTGACTTCAAACTCAGGAACCATCCCAGAGTCTGGAGCAGCACCTGGCTCAGCATCTCATTGAGCCGCTGAGAGCCTGAGCCAGCCACTCCCACTTCCTCCCCCTCTACAGCCCAGCACTCCAGTGAGCACTGGGGGGGGGGGTGCAGAGCAGACAGTAGTACCTGACAGACACCGCTCTCTGCTCAGAGCAGCTGTGAGAACTCAGCAATCAGCGGTCATGAGATCGTTGAGTTCTCAATCTTTAAGCTGGCGGGGGGACAGATGCAGCATCGGACCAATGCTGCATTCACCTAGGTAAGTATGATGGAGGAAAAATATAAAAAGCCCTACCTCTCTTTTAAAAAAAGAATAACTAACAATATAAAACGAAAATTTATTATTTTATTTTTAAACTGTTTTAGTCATTTGTTTTTCTCTTGTGTAAGAAATCTCATATATAGCAAAAATACAAATCTGTTGTTTTAGAAAAACAGCAATGGCAGATTCCAATGGCAGAGGTGCCCATTGGAATATGTGAGGTGTCTAGATATGGATTCATCATATTTGACAAATTCAAATTATTTTGTTTTACCAAACATGAAAACTATATACAAAAAGCTTCCTAGTGCCACATCCTAGAAAAGTATAAGAAGAAATATTGCCAGACAAACCTTTTTACGGCCAAACTAGCATGTCACAATGTGACAACAAGCATATTATCATCCTGATAAAATTTTGAGGGCCCAAGATCGGGACCCCCTAGGCATTGAGAGTGACCAACTCTATCCAGTGTGAAGACAGGAGCATGCTGCACTTGCACTCTCAGAAGGTTGTGCATCTATCTAAACTACTATTGTTGAAATTAATAGTCATATATTTTTACTAAACTATAAGACCATAAGAGCTCTCACCCCCCCCCCCCTCCTATTTTTCTGGTGAACAACTTGGCTTGTTCCTTCAGTCCTTACCCTACTACCTTGTTTGACCCCTGAAGATGAATACTAAAAATACATATTTAAACCTTTCACTGCTGGAGACATTTTTTGCCCATACAGTCAGGTCCATAAATATTGGGACATGGACACAATTCTAACATTTTTGGCTCTATACACCACCACAATGGATTTGAAATGAAACGAACAAGATGTGCTTTAACTGCAGACTGTCAGCTTTAATTTGAGGGTATTTACATCCAAATCAGGTGAACGGTGTAGGAAGTACAACAGTTTGCATAGGTGCCTATCACTTGTTAAGGGACCAAAAGTAATGGGACAGAATAATAATCATAAATCAAACTTTCACTTTTTAATTCTTGGTTGCAAATCCTTTGCAGTCAATTACAGCCTGAAGTCTGGAACGCATAGACATCAGCAGACGCTGGGTTTCATCCCTGGTGATGCTCTGCCAGGCCTCTACTGCAACTGTCTTCAGTTCCTGCTTGTTCTTGGGGCATTTTCCCTTCAGTTTTGTCTTCAGCAAGTGAAATGCTCAATCGGATTCAGGTCAGGTGATTGACTTGGCCATTGCATAACATTCCACTTCTTTCCCTTAAAAAACTCTTTGGTTGCTTTTGCAGTATGCTTTGGGTCATTGTCCATCTGCACTGTGAAGCGTCCAATGAGTTGTGAAGCATTTGGCTGAATATGAGCAGATAATATTCCCGAAACACTTCACAATTCATCCGGCTGCTTTT
This sequence comes from Staurois parvus, assembly GCF_062004578.1. NCBI lineage: Eukaryota > Metazoa > Chordata > Amphibia > Anura > Ranidae > Staurois > Staurois parvus. The sequence continues at coordinate 3,175,900 of NW_028318000.1, forward strand.
GTCAGCAGTCACATCATCAATAAATACAAGAGATGCAGTTCCATTGGCAGCCATACATGCCCACGCCATGACACTACCACCACCATGCTTCACTGATGAGGTGGTATGCTTAGGATCATGAGCAGTTCCTTTCCTTCTCCATACTCTTCTCTTCCCATCACTCTGGTACAAGTTGATCTCGGTCTCATCTGTCCATAGGATGTTGTTCCAGAACTGTGAAGGCTATTTTAGATGTCGTTTGGCAAACTCTAATCTGGCCTTCCTGTTTTTGAGGCTCACCAATGGTTTCCATCTTGTGGTGAACCCTCTGTATTCACTCTGGTGAAGTCTTCTCTTGATTGTTGACTTTGACACACATACACCTACCTCCTGGAGAGTGTTCTTGATCTGGCCAACTGTTGTGAAGGGTGTTTTCTTCACCAGGGAAAGAATTCTTCGGTCATCCACCACAGTTGTTTTCCGTGGTCTTCCGGGTCTTTTGGTGTTGCTGAGCTCACCGGTGCGTTCCTTCTTTTAAAGAATGTTCCAAACAGCCACGCCTAATGTTTTTGCTATCTCTCTGATGGGTTTGTTTTGTTTTTTCAGCCTAATGATGGCTTGCTCCACTGATAGTGACAGCTCTTTGGATCTCATCTTGAGAATTGACAGCAACAGATTCTAAATGCAAATAGCACACTTGAAATGAACTCTGGACCTTTTATCTGCTCATTGTAATTGGGATAATGAGGGAATAACACACACCTGGCCATGGAACAGCTGAGAAGCCAATTGTTCCATTACTTTTGGTCCCTTAACAAGTGGGAGACACATATGCAAACTGTTGTAATTCCTACACCGTTCACCTGATTTGGATGTAAATACCCTCAAATTAAAGCTGACAGTCTGCAGTTAAAGCACATCTTGTTCGTTTCATTTCAAATCCATTGTGGTGGTGTATAGAGCCAAAAATGTTAGAATTGTGTCCATGTCCCAATATTTATGGACCTGACTGTATATTGAATGCACATTTGAGGCCAAAACATTACTCAAAACCCACAAAACATTAAGTCATTTCTGAAAGCAGGGACCCTGTAGATGTAGAAGATGATTGTATTTTGCAATTCTATACTTTCATTAAAATTAACCTTTTAATTAATTTTAGGCCATACATATAGATTATAATACCCAGTTTTAAGTAAATATTTCGTAAATAGATAACAAATATGTCAAACCTCAAAATTGTGTGTCAATGAAATGGCCAAAACTACTGTAACAGAAATTTTCCACTGACAAAGCTTTCAAAGTCTTTAAACCTTATTAATTTAAAATTGACAGTGAATTACGGTACCAAATTTCTGCTGTTATTATAGAAGCAATTTAGTACTGTCCGTGATACTTTTTTTATTTGCACTAACATACAATTTTTAGGACAAGCTTTCGGGGAGTGTACCCTTCTTCAAGGTCCAAGCAGTACTGTTACAAAGTTTTAGCAGAATGCTGTTATTCTGAAATGCATAGCAATCTCTATTGGACCCAAAGTGTGCATTTTCATTTGTATAAATGTGTACGTGGGGAAAGGGGTATTTTCAAAATGTTTGGGATTTTTTTAATTAAAACATGTTTCTTTTTTTTTAACTGATAAAAAAGTGATAGCATAGTGCAGGTAACCGTACTTCTTTAAGGAGACATCGGAGGACTATTAGACCCCCTAATATCACCCTTGCACTCTTTTGAAGCTTATATAGCAGAGAGAGACCAGAGATTTATAACCCGGAATCTGGAAGTGATAAAGGTTGAGAGCTCTGAGTTCAATCTTCACAGAGAAGATCAGCAAATTAATGTTTACTGATCTCCCACCTTTCTGCATCCTGACACAACCAACAGCAAACGGAATAAAGCCTATTGCTGCATTAAAACCACATTGATTATAACCACTCACTCATTAAATGTGTAAATTAGAAAAAAAGACTTATTTAACTACAAAGTACTTGAAGATCGACTTGTTAAACCCCTTTCCTGTCCAGGCCATTCTTTAGTTTTTAGCACTGTGATTTTTTTTTTTTTTTTTCTTTTACTATATACATATGAAAAAAGACAAAAAAAAAGAAAGAAAAAACGGTTTCCTTTGCTTTCTATTATAAAACTTTGCAAATAAATAATCTTTTTTCATCAGTTTAGGGCATATTGTATTTTATATCTTGCTACATTTCTTTGATTAAAAAAATAAATAAGTCAAACTCCTTTCCAATCTAGCTGGCTGACCACACACAGGCAGATAGAAGTCTTACATGCAATCTGGTGCACTATAAGGCTGGCCATACATTGTATAATTTTCTTACAAAATTTCTGCCCAATGCCTTTAGATTTATCTTCAACTATGTAGTGCAAGGGCCTGCCTAATTGGATACAACTGAAAGTGTTGTTTAGGTTTGACCTCATATTATATGCTTTTTGGTAAATCTAAAGCAAAATTCTCAAGAAAATTGTATGTTTGGCCAGCCTAAGGGTTGGGGAGCAGTCTGGCAATTAGCACACACTTCTAGGATCCCTCAAGCTATCCTACAAGCTGGAACTAAGACAGTTCTGTGTCCCGAAGAGACTAGAGTTAAGTGGGCTACGAATGATTCTGATGGCTGGGTTGGGGATAGGATTTCCAACACCAGAGTGTCAGTCTGATCACAAAAAATAACCATCCCCAGGCTCCACATAACCATTTTGGGAATTTCGCTTGGATTCTATATGCAATACAAATACAGTTTTACATTGTATATGTACCCTAAAATGTGTATAAGCCTTTCTGGGCTTGTAAATGATTTGGCTCATTCTTCCCTTTGAGGTTCAGGGAAGTGATAATTCTATATCTACAAGGATAGATGCATTTACTGGCATCTACTGTAGGTGTCAATTCTGGTCTAGAGGCATGCTCTGTCCTTTTCAAATTCTTATTGAGGGACATCTATCTATGATTAATGACTGATTAAGGGATCAGGGATCCTCCACTCCTCCTACTACTTTTATATTTATGTTACATTTCCGCTACTGGTAAAATTATCCCACTTTTGAATTTATGTTACATAGATACATTAAGGTATTTAGGAAGAGGCATGGCCAGTTTTTGAAGTTGTAATAGTTTCCTACAATTTTTTGGAAAATAAAGAAAGAAAAGAAAATTTAGTTTTTTCATCAAGTTGTCATTTTAAGTTATTTCTCATGCACAGTATATGCATACTTAGAATGACAATCAAAAGCACAATCTTATACTCCTCCTGAGTATGGGGAGACATTTCACTGCCTAACTAGAATCAACATTAAAAATGGGGTTTCATGTGCCACACCTCCTGGATAGCAATGTTCAATAACTTGTTAAGTCCAGGTGGTGTGTAAAGCAGAGAAATGTCATTATTTGACCCTGCAGACTTCCTCCCCAACATATGACCAGTCCCACAAAGCCAATCCTTTTGAACACTCATGGCTTTCTGGTCCTGTGTTGTATGTAAGGACATCAAGGCTTGGCCACATACCAGGAGCAGATCAGAAAACAGCATTGGCTGCAAGAGGAGAGAGGGATAAGCTAAGTAAACCTCTACTTTACACACCCTCTAGACTAAACAAGCTATTACACATTACTAGCTGGGTGTGAGGGTGGAGCAGATGATACTAACGTTTTAATGCTGACTGGTGTTCAGCTTTAATCCTATATTTATAATCTTTATATCTTATAAAAGGTACAAATGAACGCCACTATGTATTATAATTATATTCTAAAATGTAGCCAGTGTAGATATATGAATTTGACTTGATCCCATCCTCTCACAATCCCTTGTACAGCATAACTCTGGCAGAGGGAAGGACAGGACAAGAATTTGCTGGTTCCCCATTAAACAGGAGTGTGATTGTCCTAGTAGGATAGTACTATACTTTCTTATTAGTATAAAACCTAATAAGAAAGCAGACAATCATATCACAGGAAGTGGGGAATTTATCCCCAAAAGCATTTTTGCTCCTAAAACCGAGATCCACTTTGGACTATGTCTGGTTTTTGTGGTATAGGAGGAGGACTGTCCCTATGCTTCATAGTAAACTAGTAAATAGTGCTTTGGACAATTATTTATCAGTTAACTATTATGCCAGGTAAAACAAATACCTATCTGAGGCAGCGAATGATGGGGTCCGCTTTGCATGTTACCAGCAGAGGAGGTTCTCCATGATTCACTCAGCTCTACAGATCACTAAATATGAACAAAGAAACATAATGTTTTTGTATTTACATTGCATTATAGTTTGGTAAATTATACATCTGTGAAAGTTTCATTTGAACTCAATATATTTTGCTTTTTAATTGTCTTATTTATTTATTTATTTACCAAGTTTGTTTACTGATGCATTATACTGATGCTTTAAAAAAGGGGTCTGACTCATGTATTATATATCTCTGGCAATCTAGTTTTCTAAATGACAGTATCATCTTTAAGCAGAGACATCCCGAGTTAAAGTTACGTTTCTTCCCTGCTTGAAATTTCTTCAAAATAAATTAATTACTACTAAAAATCCATTACTGACATCATTAATCATCCTCATGAGTAACAAAATACATCAAAGAATTGCAGAAGATAAAATGCAAACTACAGGAATTCTATGCAGACCCAAGTTCTTGTCAAAGCGTGGTTCATCATCTGTTTCTTTCCAACTTCTTATATATCTAGCAAAATTCTATACAAGGGAATAAATTGTAACAGAGAAATAAATGTGTGTAGAAAGGGCAAACCAGTAAATGACAAGCAATGTTGCAGAAATTGCCTGCATATTTTTTAGATGAAAAAAGCAACTTTATTGACAAAAAGAATCAAACATAGTACAGTTGCATGTCATAGTACACAGCAAAAGATACACAGATAGAATCCAAAATATACTAGTTGAGCACCAATAGGTCAAACATTTGGCAGTAGATACATTACACTGGAGATACACTTATAAATGTACCAGCTTCCACAGGCAAGGAGTCATGTAACTGTTAAGGGGTCAAAGGCAGAGAAAGGGGCAGTACACTCCTCTACATAAAAGCAACCTGGTAAGGCGGGGTGACATGAAACTTACTGTGAGATGGATATATTATTATTATTATTATTATGCATTATTTATATAGCGCTAAAAGGTTTGCTCAGCACTGTACATTATAGTGGGGGACAGAACATGAGACAATACAGTAACAAAACAAAACACAAGGGATTCAAGGGCCCTGCTCTTTCGAGCTTACAATCTAGGAGGGAGGGGATAGTGGTACAGGAGGAAGTGGCTATGGGGGATGGAGTGGTAGGAGGAGTGGAGGAGATCAGCTGTTAGGTGAGGGCGGGGTAGGCTTCCCTGAAGAGATGGGTTTTCAGGGTGAGGAGGGTAGGTGACAGTCTGATGGATTGGGGTAGTGAGTTCCAGAGGATGGGGGAAGTCCTGGAGAAGTCCTGCAGTCGGGCGTGGGAGGTGGAGACTAGGGAGCTAGAAAGTAGGAGGTCTTGTGAGGAGCGAAGATTACGGGTAGGGTGGTATTTGGGTATCAGGTCAGTGAGGTAGTTTGGGGCAGCATTATGAATGGCTTTGTATGTCTGTGTTAGTAGTTTAAATTCAATGCGTTGGGCAATCGGGAGCCAGTGGAGGGAATGACAGAGAAGCGGAGCGGTTGGTAAGGTGGATGAGTCTGGCCGCTGAGTTCAGGATAGACTGAAGCGGGGATAGTCTGCTATGAGGTAGGCCGGTGAGAAGGGAGTTGCAGTAGTCCAGACGTGAGATAATAAGGGAGTGAACAAGTTGTTTAGTAATGTCTGGGATTAGGAACGAACGTATTTTGGAGATGTTGTGGAGGTGGAGGGTGCATGAGTTTGCCAACAATTGGACATGGGGTTGGAAGGATAGGTTTGAGTCTAGAGTGACACCTAGGACTTTGGCTTGCGGGGTGGGACTGATGGTGGCATTGTGGGTCGTGATGGAGAGGGTGGGGGGGGGCACGGGCTGGGGGGAAAATCAGGAGCTTGGTTATATGCAGGTAAAGGGGAGGTCTTGGGCCTAATTGCAATTCCCCTGACTCAGTTTAGGTCACACAAGTTTCTGGTAGTGCGAGCCACCTGTCCCATATTTCATTATATTTCATAGGGCAGCCCCAATGTAGGTAAACCATTGTTTTTGTAAGGGACTGTCGAGTTGACTTCTGTCAACCAAGCTTGAAGTGTAGGGATGCAGCCTACATCCAGTTACGCGCAACAAGTTTCCGAGCACTAAATGGGGTTTCTTGCAAGAAAGTGGTAAGAAACTTGTCTGCTTCCAATTCTGAAAGGAGGCCCAGCAGGTATGGTTTGGGGTCTATTTGAAAGGGAGAGCACATACGATCTTGCAAAAATGTTATAATTTTCTCCCAGTAGGCCTCTATGACAGGGCAAGTCCATAATAAATGGAAAAAAGTACCCGTAGCCTCTGAACATTGAGGGCACAATGAGCTCTACTCTGGGAGATATCTAGAAACTTGGAACAAAATAAGATAAGCTTGGTGTACTATATAAAGCTAGGTGATTCTATAAGATAGCCTAGGTGAAACTAGCTTAGTGCCTTCCTGTATCTTAACCCATTCTCCTGCCTCCATAGACCAAACATCCGACTCCCAGTGAGTCTTAGCTCTATCTGCTATATGGGCCACTATGGGGGTGTGCAATGCATTATACAGTGATGATATCAACTTAGTGGGTTCTGTGCCTGTAATTATATCAATCAGAGACAGACTGAAGAAAAGTAATCTGATTTGGAAATTGAGCTCATAGGGCATGCTGGAGCTGCAAATATATAAATAACATGTAGTTTGGGAGGTCAAAGTCTTCTTTTAGGGTTTCAAATAAAGCATATATGTTGTGCTCCCAATATAAAGCAAATGTTAAATAAATCATGCAGGGATAAAACAATTCCTACAATGAAATTCTTAAATATCCATTAAAAAAACAAAATTAATAGGTGCCACCTAATAAATATTAACTAAGTTGCATACTTATTATATGTGAATAATGAAACTCACGACATATATGCTTTATTTGATTTTTTTACACACATAGTATGAGGATGTGATTTATGTCAGCGATCCAGTTAATCTCCTATTAGTGGCTCGCAAGTTACCAACAAACATTCTTTTAGGGTTTGACATATTTTGAGCCCTGAGGTTGTGAGTACCTGATAGAGGTACAGTGGGGCAAAAAAGTATTTAGTCAGCCACCAATTGTGCAAGTTCTCCCACTTAAAAAGATGAGAGAGGCCTGTAATTGGCATCATAGGTAGACCTCAACTATGAGAGACAAAATGAGAAAAAAAAATCCAGACAATCACATTGGCTGATTTGGAAAGAATTTATTTGCAAATTATGGTGGAAAATAAGTATTTGGTCACCTAGAACAAGCAAGAAACAAGCAAGAATGGCGTTCCCAGTTTAGAGATACATCACTTCTGGCCACGTGGGGACGCATGTCCGGACGCAGCGGCCGTATTGGTTTCCCTTCCTGCATGTGAATACACCCATGGAATGAGGTGGAAAGCGTTTTTGTAACAGGAAACAAATGTGAGTGGAAACAATATGTTGTACTAAGTGTCCAATTATACAGTATTACACTATGGGAAATGCTGTTTGTGTCCTATATGACGTTTGAGTGGAGGTGGAGTGGAAGTCCTGTGATCCCTTGCTGAGCTGCCTGGATTAAAGGATTGCCTTTGAGGAGAGCTATAGCCTTGTGGCCCTGTGTGGGTCAAGGTGGGGAGGTGAGCAGGCATTGCTGCCATTGGGGGATTCCTTTTGAGCACTAGAAGTGAAGATCACTGAGTGTTTTTTCACATTATTGCATGGACTTTTTTTGCTTATTTTAGGCACAGTGTCGTTTTTTTATGTACAGTTGTGACCAAAATTATTCAACCCCCACTGAAATTGAGTGTTTTGGCCAGTTTGACATTGCTTTTGATCATTCAGTCATCTTGCTTACATTTACATTAAAGAGGCACTTGTAGGTCAGACAAATATAACATAACAGTTATAATGAAATAACCACAAATGTCTTTTCTGTGCTCACAGCATTATCAGTTTTATTCAACCCCCAAGTGACATTCAATCTTAGTACTTAGTACAGCATCCTTTTACAGTTATAACAGCTTTTAAACGTGAAGCATAGCTTGACACAAGTGTCTTGCAGCGATCTACGGGTATCTTCGCCCATTCTTCATGGGCAAAGGCCTCCAGTTCAGTCACATTCTTAGGCTTGCGCACTGCAACTGCTTTCTTTAAGTCCCACCAGAGGTTCTCAATCGGATTTAAGTCTGGTGACTGCGATGGCCACTCCAAAATGTTCCAGCCTTTCCTCTGCAACCATGCTCTAGTGGACTTGGAGGTATGCTTGGGATCATTGTCCTGTTGAAAGGTCCAACGTCTCCCAAGCCTCAGGTGTGTGACGGACTGCATCACGTTTCCATCCAATATCTCCTGGTACTGAAGAGAATTCATGGTACCTTGCACACGCTGAAGCTTCCCTGTACCTGCAGAAGCAAAACAGCCCCAAAGCATGATTGACCCTCCACCATGCTTCACAGTAGGCAAGGTGTTCTTTTCATCATAGGCCTTGTTCTTCCTCCTCCAAACATAGCGTTGATCCATGGGCCCAAACAGTTCTAATTTTGTTTCATCAGTCCACAGAACACTATCCCACAACTTTTGTGGTTTGTCCACATGGCTTTTGGCATACTGCAGTCGACTCTTCTTATTCTTTGGAGACAGCAAGGGGGTACGCCTGGGAGTTCTGGCACGGAGGCCTTCATTACGCAGTGTGCGTCTTATTGTCTGGGCTGAAACTTCTGTACCCACATCTGACAAATCTTTTCTCAGTTCCTCAGCAGTCACACGGGGACTTCTCTCCACTCTACGCTTCAGGTAGCGCACAGCAGTCGAAGTCAGCATCTTCTTTCTGCCACGACCAGGTAGCGTTTCAACAGTGCCCTTTGCCTTGAATTTGCGAATGATGCTTCCTAAGGTGTCTCTTGGTATGTTTAACATCTTTGCAATCTTCTTATAGCCATTGCCCTTCCTGTGAAGAGAAATCACCTCTTCTCTTGTCTTCCTGGACCATTCTCTTGCCTTCACCATGTTTGTAACCACACCAGTAAATGTCTAGAAGGAGCTGAGTATCACAGTCATTTTAAAGCTGCCTAATTGGTGCTTATTATGCTTGATTGCTGCTCGGTGACATCCACAGGTGTTTTCAATACCTGATGGAAAGCACCTGTATGAACCTCTGTTCTTCAGAGTGGTAGTCTTTAAGGGGTTGAATAATTGTGGCAATGAAGAAACCACATAAGAACCATTTACTACTGTATTACATAAACAATTGATGTCATTTTAGTTGCATTTGGGTAGTTACAACGTCCTTGTAGGATTTGATTCTGAATACAATTCCAAATGTACACTATAGTCCCTAAACCCCTTTACAGCATTGGGGGTTGAATAATTTTGGTCACAACTGTATATATCACAAGAAGCAGTGGATTTAATATATAATATTTTTTTTTTTTTTTTATGGAATATTTTGATATATGTTTTGTCACAGAAATTAATAATCACTTATTTTGATTAATATTGATTAATAATCACCGTTTTTAATAATTATAATTATATAGGTTTGTCACTATTTATCACGGATATATACAGTTGTGACCAAAATTATTCAACCCCCAATGCTGTAAAGGGGTTTAGGGACTATAGTGTACATTTGGAATTGTATTCAGAATCAAATCCTACAAGGACGTTGTAACTACCCAAATGCAACTAAAATGACATCAATTGTTTATGTAATACAGTAGTAAATGGTTCTTATGTGGTTTCTTCATTGCCACAATTATTCAACCCCTTAAAGACTACCACTCTGAAGAACAGAGGTTCATACAGGTGCTTTCCATCAGGTATTGAAAACACCTGTGGATGTCACCGAGCAGCAATCAAGCATAATAAGCACCAATTAGGCAGCTTTAAAATGACTGTGATACTCAGCTCCTTCTAGACATTTACTGGTGTGGTTACAAACATGGTGAAGGCAAGAGAATGGTCCAGGAAGACAAGAGAAGAGGTGATTTCTCTTCACAGGAAGGGCAATGGCTATAAGAAGATTGCAAAGATGTTAAACATACCAAGAGACACCTTAGGAAGCATCATTCGCAAATTCAAGGCAAAGGGCACTGTTGAAACGCTACCTGGTCGTGGCAGAAAGAAGATGCTGACTTCGACTGCTGTGCGCTACCTGAAGCGTAGAGTGGAGAGAAGTCCCCGTGTGACTGCTGAGGAACTGAGAAAAGATTTGTCAGATGTGGGTACAGAAGTTTCAGCCCAGACAATAAGACGCACACTGCGTAATGAAGGCCTCCGTGCCAGAACTCCCAGGCGTACCCCCTTGCTGTCTCCAAAGAATAAGAAGAGTCGACTGCAGTATGCCAAAAGCCATGTGGACAAACCACAAAAGTTGTGGGATAGTGTTCTGTGGACTGATGAAACAAAATTAGAACTGTTTGGGCCCATGGATCAACGCTATGTTTGGAGGAGGAAGAACAAGGCCTATGATGAAAAGAACACCTTGCCTACTGTGAAGCATGGTGGAGGGTCAATCATGCTTTGGGGCTGTTTTGCTTCTGCAGGTACAGGGAAGCTTCAGCGTGTGCAAGGTACCATGAATTCTCTTCAGTACCAGGAGATATTGGATGGAAACGTGATGCAGTCCGTCACACACCTGAGGCTTGGGAGACGTTGGACCTTTCAACAGGACAATGATCCCAAGCATACCTCCAAGTCCACTAGAGCATGGTTGCAGAGGAAAGGCTGGAACATTTTGGAGTGGCCATCGCAGTCACCAGACTTAAATCCGATTGAGAACCTCTGGTGGGACTTAAAGAAAGCAGTTGCAGTGCGCAAGCCTAAGAATGTGACTGAACTGGAGGCCTTTGCCCATGAAGAATGGGCGAAGATACCCGTAGATCGCTGCAAGACACTTGTGTCAAGCTATGCTTCACGTTTAAAAGCTGTTATAACTGTAAAAGGATGCTGTACTAAGTACTAAGATTGAATGTCACTTGGGGGTTGAATAAAACTGATAATGCTGTGAGCACAGAAAAGACATTTGTGGTTATTTCATTATAACTGTTATGTTATATTTGTCTGACCTACAAGTGCCTCTTTAATGTAAATGTAAGCAAGATGACTGAATGATCAAAAGCAATGTCAAACTGGCCAAAACACTCAATTTCAGTGGGGGTTGAATAATTTTGGTCACAACTGTATATATATATTTTGTATTACTGAATATCATAATCACTGATTTTGATTTAATATCACTGATTAATCTGAAGGATGAAATAATTCAGGGAATATAAATTTTGTCACATATTAATTTTCGATCACGGATTTATATTATTATGAGTTATATATGTCACTTTTTCATTATTTATGATATTTCACTGATAGACTAAAGCTTTTTTGTTTTTTTAGATGGTATTTTAATATTATGGTTTTGATGGTACCTCAATATGTGTACATAGGGTATTAATTTCAGCGCTTCACTATTTTAAAGTGTGGTACTATATGACTTAATGGTTAAGGCAGAGTGACAGCAGCTGTTAGTATAGGGATCTAATTCATATTAAGCGCAGGAGGATATTCCCATTTTTTTACCAATTAAATCATAGTTCTCTTGATGCACCAAAGCTTCCAACTCACCTATTTTGCTTGGCAGACTTTAAGCATTGGTGAACCAACACTTTAATTAATTGACATTGACACCTTGTTCACACGTATTTTGCATATTTTTTATTTTCATACAAATGGTACCAATTCCACTGGTTGTTTGTAAAATGGGAAACTTCTTATCTGCCATAGCCTTCCCCACATCTTTCCCAATTCCACCCACCAATAAGTACTGACCCCTGTCTGATCTGTCTACCCCGTTATAATCTAATTCTCCCTCCCCCCTCGATCCTAGTTTAAATACTCCTCCAGCCTTCCCATAAACCTCTCCCCCAGCACAGCAAACCCCCTTCCATTTAGGTGCAAACCACCTCTAACATATAGGTTGCACCCCAATGAAAAGTAAGCCCAGTGCTCTAGAAACCCAAATCCTTCCCTCTTACACCAGGTCTTTAGCCATGCATTGAGTTCTCTAATCTCTGCCTGTCTTTCCTGAGTTGTGCATGGCACAGGTAATCTTTCAAAGAATATCACCTTGGAGGTCCTTCCCTTCAACTTGCAGCCTAGTTCTTTAAATTGATTCTTAAAGCGGAGCTCCAGCCAAAAGGGGAAGTTCCACTTTAAGGACTGCTCCCCATTAAGGATTGGCACCTTTGAGGAGCGGGTACCTGAATTTGACAGGTACCCGCTCCCACTTCCTGTCCGATTGCCTAGGCAACCCATTTACATCTGTTGCAACGGTATCTATCCTGGAGCTGTTGCTCCATTGCTGCATACATGTGGCACACTGTGCACTGCACAAAACCTTCCACCCTGCTAGCACACATTATCCCAGTTACAATATTAATAGGAAATATCAGTTGTCACAGTACACTCCTGTTGTAATGTACTGTTTTCAACTCTGATTTTTTAACTCCATTTGGAGTCCACTTGGTCAAAGGTCCAGCAAGCAAACTACAAGCAAGCTCAAAGAAAGCAGTACAGCAAGTTATATAGTACCTGTATCACCTGTGACCAATTACCCCTCCTCTAATTAGCAGACTGAAGGAAGGCCAGGACAGGAAGAAAAAAATGCTATTTAAAAAGTGTCAGAAAAAGTTATTTAAAAAAGTAAAAGCTTTTAGCAAGACCCAAAGAAAAAATAAAACAACTACAAGCACCAGAAATCACCAGCAGTCAAAAGTAAAACTTTTTCACTCTCCACTCAAATTTCCCACTCTTTTTAGCTATCAGCCAGCACAAAATGCCATTATTCCTAATATTCAGTTAATTTTAGATAAAGTTTGAAGAGATTACCATAGTACAACCATCACAAAACACATTTTCTGTATCTTTATACAAGGTTTGAATATAAACGTAAAAAATGTAAATGTATGTACAGGTAATTCACTTAATGGTATACTACATATTTTATCTGCACATGTACCTGCTATTATGAGCTGTAAAATAGAAACATAGAAAAGTAATGGTAGAAGAAGACCGAGTGGTCCACTGAGTCCGCCTGCTTTTTGTTTTGTGTGTGTGTGTGTTGTGTTGTCTTTGTTTTTTTTTGATAACTTTTTTGTTTGTGTATAGATCTATGAACTATTTACTGTTGACTAGCTCACTACCTCTGCTGGAAGTTTATTCCAAGCATCAACTACTCTTTCAGTGAAATAGTACTTTCTAAGATTAGTTTTGAACCTTGATGTAAAGGTTTCAATCATGTCTCCCCTTTACCTTCAGATTGTACATGTTAAGTTCCTGAAGTCGCTCTTGATAGGTTTTATTCCCCAGACCGTTCACCATTTTTGTTGCTCAGGACTTGTTCCACAATATCAATTGTAGGGGAATCAGGACCTCTTTCCTCCTGCTGGTGACCCCTCCAGAGATGCATCCTAGAATTCTATTTACTTTCACCACTGCCTGGGCACACTGTTTGCTCATTTTGCAATCATCTGAAATAAGTACCCCCAAGTCCTTTTCCTCTGAAGTGCTGGCCAACACTGCATCCCCAATGTTGTACTCTCTCAAGGGATTATTTTTCCCTAGGTGCATTATTTTACATTTAGAAACATTAAACTGCAGTTTCCATTTTTTTGACCAGTCTTCCAGCAATGCTAAATCATGTTCTATGTTACAGACATCTCCAGGGATATCAACCCTATTACACACCTTTGTGTCATCAGCAAAAAGACATACCTTACCCAACAAACCTTTAGTTATATCATTTACATATAGCTTAAATAGAACAGGACCTAGGACAGAGCCTTGTGGTACACCACTAGTGACTGGTCTCTGTTCTGAGTGAACCCCATGTACAACCACACTCTGGGATCTATCCTTTAGTCATCAGGGCCCATTGCTTTATTAATCTTTAGCTGAGCCAGTTAATCTGCTACCTCTGTCTCCGAAAATCCTAAAAATTAACTATCATTACTAGAACCAATATGATTTCCTAACTCATTATTGTTAGTATAATTTATTTCTGAAAAGACTGAACAAAACTAATTGTTTAAGGGGTTTGCTACATTCAGGTCTCCCTCAACATAAGTGTTGTTCCCAGTGTTCATTGTAGTGATCCCATCGTATTTTTTCTTTCTATCACTAATGTACTTAAAAAAAGGTTTTATCTCCTTTCTTAATAGATTTAGCAATTTCCTCCTCTTCTTGTGCTTTGGCAGCACTGATAATGTGTTTGGCCTCCTTTTGTGTATTCTTATACTCTTCTCCGTCAGCTATGCCTCCTGTCTCCTTGAATCTCCTACTTAGTTATCTCTTTAGTGAACCATATTGTTTTTTTCTTCCGTTTATTCTTATTAACTCGCCTGACATATAATCTAGTTGCCTCCAGGATGGTAGACTTTAACAGTGCCCACTGATTACTTACAATGTGCAAAGTTATAGTCCAACTTCTAATTACAAAAAAAATTGCCAGATGTTAAATACATAACAAGAATATACAGTAGATAATAAAAGATATCAAATGCAGAATAAGTAGAGTCACTCAAAAAATACTAGAACAGCAAGCTCTTAGTTTAGCAGTTGGAAATTCATACACTATCGGGGTCTATTTATCAAAAATTCACTTGTCGAATATCACAAGCATTCACCCAGCCATCATGAATTTAGTCTGTATTTTGCTTAATCACTTGACCTCCAGAAGATTTACTCCCCTTCATGACTAGGCTATTTTTTGCTAAACGACGCTGCGCTAATTTAACTGACAATTGCGTGGTCATGCAACACTGTACAAAAATTTAATTTATATCATTTTTTTTCACACAAATAGAGCTCTCTTTTGGTGGTATTTGATCATCACTGTTTGTTTTTATTTTTTACTCTATGAATAAAAAAATACCACAAATTAAAAAAAAAAATATTTTAAAAATTTTACTATAAATAATAATAAAAAAAAATTCTTAATAAACTTAGGCCAGCTACTTATAATGGGACTGTGATAGTGTGGCCGGCATTATGACACTAACTGACACTGGGTGGGACCTGGGTGGGAACTGACTAACTACCACTGACATCTCCAGTGACACTAATACCATGATCAGTGCTAATACAAAGCAATGGCACTGTACTAATGACACTGAAGGGGTTAGCACCTGGGGTGATCAAAGGGTTAATTGTGTACTGTGTTGTGTTTTACTAGAGGACATGCTGGCTTTTAATTCCCTGTTTGCAGAGATATAAAAACCAGCAACAACAACTGACAATAGAGAGATTTGTGTTGTTTACACTCACAGATCTCTCTCTTGTCAACTGCTCTGCCGATCACCGAGTTCCAGCCATGGCTGAATCGCTGGCCAGGACACGGTGATTGACACTTATGGGAGCCAATGACAGCACATTTTTCTGCAAAATCACGTATTTATATCTGATTTTGTGCATAACGACTGCCCTATAGCAGTAAAACCCCTGTACGGTGGCTGGGAAGTGGTTAATACAATGTTTTTCTATGATTGTATATTCCTGATGGAGGAATTTCAAAAAACATACCACATTATGGCCTCAAGGTGGAGATGACCTTTCTGGATTTCTCAGGCTTGCTCAGGGGATCTGACATCAAACAATCTGCTTCCTTTTTATTTTTAAAAAACTCTCTTCTCTCCCTTCTCTTTCCCTTAAACCTATTCCATTTTAACAAATTCCATATTAACTTCTAAAAACTAAAAACAACCTAAATAAAACCTTTCATATGGAATACAGAGTAGATACATATTACAGATGTTGTTCTAGACAAATTAATTATATAAATATGTTATATTAACCCATTATATTGACTTCTCAACTTCTGCTTCTGGCTTTCTTTAAGACTTTAATTTAAAACTAAATTAAAACAGTAAATGTTACACAAAAATTGTAATGATGTCAAAATCTCTTATAATCTTTTTTTATTATATACTGAGAGTTCCATTAGGTTACTTTCTGTGCTATCACTAGGACAGAATGTGACAGTGAATCTTCCCAATTATGACACAGTAATTAAAAAGAAATTTAAAAAATCTAATAGTTTATCATTTTTTTCAATGTGCCTAATTTTCTCTGTATTTGATATGAGCAGTCAGCTAGCTTAATGATTACCTAGTGTTTGGCTGAAAGTTAGGAGCTTTGATGTTTTAGAATAAGTACTCAACCAGTCTACTTTGTCTGGATTTTTCATTTGGTCACAAATGGCTACATTTGTTCTATGAGTGGCTTGAAGCAACTTTTACCATCAAATATGGAGTGAGATTTATTCCATTGGAATGGATTGTTTAGGTAGATCCTTACACTACATAGGGTACATTGTCCCGACCTTACAAATCTGAAGCATAATCTCTGTACCATCAACCTGAAGTAGCACATGCACATGAGCTACCTTTGCTACTAGCAAGCTTTTTAAACATTTGTATTTAACTAGAGCAGGTCTAACAAATGCCCATGGTTGTAAAATTTAGTTTGCAGATAAACCACAGAATCTTATTGATAAATAGGTGGGGTGTAGCGCTCAAAACAAATAAAAACAATATGTCCACATATATAAATGCATGTGAATGCGTATACGGATATAGAGTCTGTATCAAGAAGAAATATAGCAGATGAACTTGTGACTGCAACCAAAAGTGAAAAATGCGCACTCACCGGAAGCGCATAGATAATGCGCATACATATATAAATTTCCAGAGTAGATTGGCCAATCCGGTGAACTTTATCCTATGGTGCAGTCATCAAGCCCTTGGAGAACGATGTTGAATCCCTTGACCAGGAGTTCCTTCTTTAGGCTAAATGAGGTAATCAGCCTGAATACGGGGCTCCTGTTCCTCCAGATATGTTGGATACTGACAGGTACCTGTGGGCTTAATAGCTCCAAATAGGAGCCATAAAAAAGGTGCCCATAGTGTAGTATGTTGATGAACCTTTATTTGCAGTACCACATATCACAGACAGGGTATAGTGATATACAATAAAAAGCACTATACCTTCTTTTAAAATAGCCGCCTGGGCTTCAATCCAGCACCAGGCGGCAGAAGTGTGCTGTACTGTCTAGTTCCTCCACAGAATTTTATTGCCTTTATAGGAATCTTTAAAGAATAAGTTCACTTTTGGAACATGTTACATGTTCCACTCGTTTTTAGCCGCGCCCAACGCTCCCCTTCCCCAAAGATAGTATGAGGAGAGGTTTTCCCTTACTATTTGTCAGATTTGAAAACAGCATGGCCATGCGGGGTACCACACGCATGGCCACATTACTCATTCACAGAGTTCTGTGAATGAGTGCCTACAAATCCTGATAGCCTTAGCGACTGTTGGCTTGTAGTTTTGAAATTAACTACCACGGCGCTGTGGAGCGCCATGGTAGTTCATTGAAGCTTCCTGTCAGTATATCTGCTTGACTGTACATCCCGTACAGCAAGGAGATATTCTGACAGGTCTGCAGGAGATCTGCATGGCATCAGCAATCTACTGCTCGCTGGTGCAATGCTTTCCAGGCTCCTTTGGACAAAAATAATAAATTCACATTTTTTTTTAACCCATTTATTTTTGTCCAAAAGGTGAACTTATTCTTTAATATTTATCTACTTTATATTTTTATAATTATTTATTGAATTTTTATTTTGCAAAAAAAACCAAAAAACATATCAATTGTATATAAGATGCTGTGATTGCAAAGATGCAAAGAAGTCCATTCTACCAGACTGTGTAAAACAACTATTTGAGACATTGTTTCTGCTATATATATATATATATATATATATATATATATATATATATATATTTTTTTTTTATTCTGTTTATTTTACACACTCCAGATTTGAGTTGACTACAAAATGAAAACATACAGTATATATGTAGGCAAATTTATGATGGTTGCCTTTTCACATGCTGGCTTTCATCAAGTGCTGACATGTCTATTGTCAGTGGATTCAACCTTTAAAACTAGCATATGACACTGAAGTTTGTAAAGTATGATATATTGCTGCAGTTTCCCTGATGTGCAATAAAATAATGCTTCATGCCTCCTATCTACTTTGGTAAGAATGAAAGCAAAATCTCAGTTACTGTTTAAACAACAATTAAAGTGGGGTTTCTAAAAAAGAAGACAGTCTGCATAATTATTAGAATTAATTTCACAAAAAGATCTTTTTTTCCCTAAAAAAAAGGAATGTATCATCTTTCCCTTAAAGAATATCATTTTATTTCCATGTTTTTATAAAGACTGCTAGTAGATCTGCAAATGTGATTTAAAATTCTAAAATAGTTCATTGGTAGGCTGAATGCTTTTCTAACAAATCAAGGCATTTTTGCCTTTACACACTCTTGGTTAATAGAGCACCTGGCCTATAAAATGTAAGGTAGAGCCCTCCCCTGTGTACTTTGCAAGAAGAAAACAGAATAAAAAATGAAAGAGATATTCAGTCTCAATGGAGCTTACACAGCTTTATTTTTCTCTTTCACCATCTGTTTGCCTGAAATAAAATAACTATGGGCACCAGAGTGTATAACAAGTGATAGTGTTTGTCCAACTAAAGTTTTCAGTCAGCAACCTCATTTCTATTTCTGCATTGTAGACAAAGGTTAGTAAGCTGGCGTTAAGCAAATACATTTCCCATCACTTGTACCATTTGTTTTTATGCCAATACAAAAAGAAACCAAGTGCATCATTATAATTCATACCACATTAAATGCAACACAGAATTCAATGATCCGCTGCATTGGCTTCAAGGAACACAGGCAGGGCTATACAGTAAGCTGTATTTAAAGTGAACAGTTGCAATAAATCATTTGATTTATATTTTTTGAACAATAAATTATTTCACGCTATAAACCTAAAGCCTAATTCCATACAGGAAGAACCTTCCCATTCGTCAGTGGATAAATTATTAAGTGCTTGTTATGTCAGGGGAATGGAATAACACAGGGTAATAATTACCTTAATCCACATTCCTCCACTGGGGATGAGCAAAGTTCAGTTCACTAAATGCTCGATGAACCCGATGGGAAGTTCGTGAATTCCAAACATTGCACCAAAACCCACTGCCTATGAAAGCCAAATCTTGTTATTTATTGCTGGCCTTTCTTCAAGATAATTCACAAAGTTTACAAAAATGACAGTGGTAACTGGACACTGCCATGAGAAACATACCAATGCAAAAAACATAAAAAAAAAAAAAACTGAAAAAAATATGATCTTTAATATTTCTTAAAGGTTAACATTAAAAATATGCAGCGCTAAAAAAACTATACCTAAATAAAATGCATAACCAGAATGTATATATAGGTATTTAAATGATCCAAAACCACCTGGGGATAAGCAGAAAACAGTGGCCCTTAATAGGCTGATAATAGTGGTTAAGTGCACATGAACAAGGACACAATTCCTCCAGACCAGTAGGTAAACGGAAAACCCTCTCCTCCGATGTTACAACCGCTCATAGGCTCATAAATGAGGAGATAAACACAGTCCTCATAGTGTATTACCACTTTATTTGTAAATAGGCAGCAAATATCCAAACAAGGAAAAAGGTAATCCACTTACACGAGTTACGTGATGCAACGCGTCGACGGCAATAGCGTGGTGACGCACTTCCGGCGTGACGCCATCTTGGTGCACCTTTTTGATCCTGCTGTACACCCAGCATTGTATTGCCATCTCCATACAAGCTGTTTGCCATGTAAGTGGATTACCTTTTTCCTTGTTTGGATATTTGCTGCCTATTTACAAATAAAGCGGTAATACACTATGAGGACTGTGTTTATCTCCTCATTTATGAGCCTATGAGCGGTTGTAACATCGGAGGAGAGGGTTTTCCGTTTACCTACTGGTCTGGAGGAATTGTGTCCTTGTTCATGTGATACCAACCTATCAAAAGAGTCCCTGAATTGGAGGATTCCGAGGTGATCTACAGTACGCTTTGTGGCCCTGTAGGGTCATAGAGTGGAGGTGAGAGGCCATTGCAGCAAGACTGCCTGGGATCACGTTTTTGAAGTGTGCTGTGATTCACCTGCACCCCTGTAGATATATGAACTTTGGACACTTTACCCTGCACTTAACCACTATTATCAGCCTATTAAGGGCCACTGTTTTCTGCTTATCCCCAGGTGGTTTTGGATCATTTAAATACCTATATATACATTCTGGTTATGCATTTTATTTAGGTATAGTTTTTTTAGCGCTGCATCAACTTTTATATTTTATTCATATTGCCTTTGTTTGGTATGGGACAGATGCTGGCTGCTTCCTAGCTTAATTTACTGCTTACCATAAGAGCGCAGGAGGATATTTATGTGATTAAAAATATGCAAATCTATTAAACAACATGCATTAAAGCTGCTTGTGAAGTTAAAGTGGTTGTAAAGGCTCAAAGTTTTTTACCTTCATGAATTCTATGCATGAAGGTAAAAAACCTTCTGCGTGCAGCAGTGCCCCCAGCCCCCTCAATACTTACCTGAGTCCCATCGCAATCCAGCAATGTGTACGACAGCCTCGGCTGTCCCTGGTCTTTGCCTCCTCATTGGCTGAGACAGCAATGGCTCCTGCTGCTGTCAATCACAACCAGTCAGTCAATGAGGATAGATGGTGGGCTGAATGAGCATTGGCTTGAGAACGCATTTGCTTGGGTGCCCCCATAGCAAGATGCTTGCTATGGGGGCACCTAACAGGAGGGAGGGGCCAGGAGCGCCAGCAGGGTACCGAAGAAGAGGAAGATCCAGGCTGCACACAGCAGGTAAGTATAGAAATGTCTGTTATTTTATAAAAAAAAATAACATTTAGTATCACTTTAAGGAACAGTAAAATGTAGTAATATAAAATGTAACATGTTTTGCTTACAAGCAGCAACTGTAGATCTGTGATTTAGCAGCATTAGCACAGATCCATGGCTGGATCCATGGCTGGCTTCTGTTTGACAAACAAACTAGGCCAGAATCCTGGTTTACATCATTGACCAAATATGACAATATTTGGTCAATGATATTACCATGGATCCCTGGCTGGCTTGTTTATAAACAAAAGTCATCCAGGGCAGCATTGTCTGGTCCTCCTGGAGGGGGCGAAAGATCACTGGGCACTGTGGAAAAATTGGCCAGCTGGTAATCCATTCCTGGATAACTTGATTGATATTGGATTTACTTTGAAGGGACATTTTTTTCTTAATAAAGGATTTTTTCATGCACTGGATATTTTAATTTACTTTCTACATTTTTGGGAATGAGTAACAAGCGGCACTATGTACTAATTTCCCTGGGGGTGGAAGGATATCGAGGGGACCCATTTTTATAAAGATGGTTTCCAGATACGTCATCCTTCACATACCTTTTGGGGGCAGGAGGTGGGGAAGGCTTTTGACCTCTCAACTTGAGAGAAAGTGCTTTGAAAGGGCTTTGCTGCTACATTTGCAAGGTACCCTTCCAGTATTGAAGACATCTGGCCTGATGTGGTACAGCAGTGAGGCCACATGCTCAATGCCCTCCCTTTCCTGGCCACCCAGGCTGCATATCTGGGTTAGGGTCTGGTATGAATTTTAAGGGAAACCCCATGCTATATTTTTTAAAAGTATGGTGCACATTTTAGAAAAGGGAAAAATGGTATGGGATTCTTATAAAGTTAAAATCATATTATTTTCAAAGCATGCAGCCCAGATGGTCAGGAAAGAGCCAGACCACACCATATGTCTTTCACAATGGGAGAGTAACCTGCAATGGAGGTTGCAAGGCCTCCCCTCTTGCAAGGAACATTATGTCTATGTTAATTGGACAAGGGCTTAATCTTCACATTGTTTAGAAATGTAGAGCAACAACAAGTCATAGTGATCTGCCACCACTGTAACCTGCTACCCAACAATTTTAAACCACTAACACGAGGATCTACTGCCTTACAATGTTCACTCAATGCACTACCACTGCAAAATGACAGATCCAGCTGCTGCTTGGTTTACCAGCTGGCTGAGAATCTGTTGTTTTCAGTGGTGATAGTGCTGCAAAATTACAGGTCCTTGGCTGATGTTGTTTTACAGACTCACTGCTATGCAACTTAATGCTAGTACTCTTTCAGAGTAAAGTAGAACTAAACTTTTTTTTTTAATGGGTCCCTACCTACCTTATATTACAAAATGTATGCATGATTACATACCCTTTTTCCGTGCTTCAGCTTTTTTACAATTTTGTGCTATTATGTGCCAATTAAAGGAGTGATCTTTCATCTGCACATAATGCCAAATTAGTCTTACAAAAAAAGTATTTAAATAGACTATTTTCTTATTTAATTTGTCATTAACCCATAATTAATTATTTAGCTAATTAACTCCTTTCAGTGCTATTATTTTTTATACATATTCTCATATCATTTGTATGTAAACTTTTTTATTTTTAATTCTTTTTTTTCAAACTTGTAGAATCACAATAAAAGAAATAACTTAAAAATCCTTTATTTCATCAATGAAATTTTTTTTTTCAAGATCTGGCATGTGGGACATGGGCTTCTACAGAACAGGGAGCCCCAATTGCCTCTTGTCTGAATGGAAGCTGTCATAGCCCTCTTGCCTACTTCTTAAGAGTTCATTGGCCCATTGAGTAGGACTCCCAGATTGAAGAGCCAAAAATTAAAACAGCCCTGGGAGCAAGGTGTACTTAATCTATCACTGGGTCAAATACATGTACATTGAACAAGATATTGCATATAAAAAAAAATATACATATATATTTTATATATATATATATATATATATATATATATATTTGTGTGTATATTGTCATCAAGATCACAAAAGAAACAGAAAGGCAAAGTCATGGCTCTCGAATTTAAAAATTTTACTTACCACCAAAGAAATTGAATACTATCCTATGGTATCTCTGCTAAACAATAGCAAACATCTGGGAAAATTCATTCTAAATTGTCAGTCAGGGGATGTCTGCAGAGGCACTTAATCTACCACTGGGCCAATTATATCTAAATTGAATGGGTTTTTCCACACTCAGTAAAATATTTTTTTTCTTGTATGCTCTTAGTGAGATCACCATAGAAACAGAGTGTAAATCATGTAGTTTGCTGTTCGTAAATCACCAAAGCAGTCAAGTTCCATCCTATAGATAGGATGTTGTTTCAATACAGAAGCTCTTCATTTGCTCTATTTAACAGCAGTTTTTTCACCTTACATGGTGGTGAATTTTGGCAGGTCTCATAAGTGTTGATAATTATTACTGCCCAAAATTCTTTTCACCATACTAGAAAATCTGCTTGTCATTCCCTTTTGTCTGTATAAATAGCAAGTGCCCTGCATTGTGCATATACTCCCTAACTACACTCCCTCGGCCTCAGAGATTCTGCTCTTTCCTGGCTCTCATCCTACCTGTCACAACACTCTTTCAGCATTACCTATAATGCTACCACCTCCCCCTCACTCCCCCTCTCTGTTGGGGTCCCTCAAGGCTCTGTCCTTGGGCCCCTTCTCTTCTCCATCTACACCTCCTCCCTTGGCCAACTCATACACTCTCACGGCTTCAACTACCACCTCTATGCCGACGACACACAAATGTATCTCTCAACCCCCAACCTCACCCCCTCGGTCTCTGCCCGAATCACACACCTACTGAGCGACATATCAGATTGGATGTCGCTCCACTTCCTTAAACTGAACCTCTCCAAAACCGAGTTTCTTGTCTTCCTTCCAGCCCGGACCCCACCCCCCATTGACTTCTCCATCACATCCAACAACGCCAATATCAAACCTGCCCTGCAGGCCAGAGTACTTGGTGTCATTCTGGACTCCAACCTATCCTTCCAGCCCCAAGTCCAATCTTTAACAAACTCGTGCAGACTCCACCTCCACAACATCGCCAAAATACGTGCGTTCCTAACCCCAGAAACCACTAAACAGCTCATCCACTCCCTCATCGTATCACGACTCAACTACTGCAACTCCCTCTTCACTGGCCTGCCTCGCCGCTGGCTATCCCCGCTTCAGTCGATCCTGAATACGGCTGCCAGACTCATTCACCTTTCCAACCGCTCCGTTTCCGCCACCCCCCTCTGCCAATCCCTCCACTGGCTTCCGATTGCGCAACGGATCAAATTCAAAATCCTAACACTGATGTACAAAGCCGTCCACCATACTGCCCCGAACTACATCACTGACCTAATATCCAAGTACTGCCCAGCACGCACACTCCGCTCCTCACAAGACCTCCTTCTCTCTAGTTCCCTGGTCTCCTCCTCCCATGCCCACCTCCAGGACTTCTCCAGGGTGTCACCCATCCTCTGGAACTCCCTGCCCCAACCCATCAGATTATCACCTACTCTCCTCTCCTTTAGGCGCACCCTGAAAACCCACCTCTTCAGGGAAGCATACCCCACCCCCTGCTAACTTGCCAACCTCCTCCACTCTTCCTACCACTCCATCCCCCAGAGCTATCTCCTCCTGTACCACTATCCCCTCCCTCCTAGTTTGTAAGCTCCAAAGAGCAGGGCCCTCGATCCCCTCATGTTTTGCATTGTATTGGTATTGTTCTGTCACATGTTCTGTCCCCCTTTGTAATGTACAGCGCTGAGCGAACTATTGGCGCTTTATAAATACTGTATAATAATAATAATAATACTCTTTCTCAACAGAAGTTCAGCATAATCATAGGGAAAAATCATAACAGGTTCCTGCAGTGTATACAGTATAATGAACCATGGCAGGCAGACTTTATACCACTCATAGATCTAATAAAGGGTTTTACCAATATGTACTCAACCTAAAAATATATATCTACATTGTAAAAGTAGGCCATCTCTTCACCTAGTACTACTACAGAGTCCACATGTTGCTTTGATACCAAACAGATAATACAGATAAATTATACATTAGACAAATGATGTATCTTGGAACATTTGTGTAAATACCCTCTTGTGCAACCGTGGTATAAAGCTAAGTTCCCTTCATGGTAATGTTGATTTTATCTCCACATTGATAGCTTTTCAAACCTCAAAGAGGCATGGTTTTGGCTTAGGTAATAAATGTTACTACCTTGCATGGTGGTGAGTTTTGGCAGGTCTCATCCATGAAGTCTTTCTTGCACAACTAAGGCCAATCATGTTCAAGTTTTCTGTGGTGTTATTACTGCCCCAAAATCTTTTCAACCCGTCCTTCAAATCCTCTTCCCCCAATAGAGAGCGCCCATGAAGCTTTGATGCCAAGCAGATATCACACAGATCAAGAAAATAAGGGAAATATTAGACAGTACACCTTAGTGTTCCTTGGAACATTTGTGTAATAAGAACATAGTTCCCTTCATTTAAATGTTGAATTTGTGTCTACATTCATAGCTTTTCAAACATCAAAAAGGCACGATTTTAGTTTATTTAAAGACACATTAAATGATACCATAGAACAGGGCTTGAAATTTCCACTCGCCTGCTCGCCAATGGCGAGTGGAAATTATGGTGGGGGCGAATGTGTTCCCCAGGGCCGTCTTGCTGAGCAGGCTCGGAGTTCAGGCCGGATCTGTCATTTGCACTGGGAGCCGTCAGACTGCTCAATAGCTGAGCGCAGTGAGTGTGTGCTGTGTTCTCTGCCTCCCACTAGAGTGCAGTACCCAGATCTGTGAGTGAACAACGAAGTACTGCAACTTTTTAAGGGGGGGGGGGTGGTGGTGTGTGTGTGTACGTGTGTTTGTGTATGCATGTACAATTGTACATGTGTCTGTGTGTATGTACATGTGTGTATCTGTACATGTATCTGCATGTATGTACATGTATGTGTGTGTGTACATGTGTCTGTGTGTGTGCATGTACATGTATGTGTGTGTTTGTATGTATGTACATGTGTCTGTGTGAACATGTGTCTGTGTATGTATGTACATGTGCTGTGTATGTATGTACATGTGTCTGTGTATGTACATGTGTCTGCGCGTGTGTATTTCTGTGTATGTACATGTATCTGTGTGTATGCGTGTCTGTACGTGCCTTTGTGTGCATAAATGTGTCTGTATGTGTGTGTGTGTACATGTGTCTCTGTGCGTGTGTGTACATGTTTCTGTGTGTATGTACATGTCTGTGTGTGTACAGGTGTCTCTGTTTGTGTGTGTTTGTTGGTGGCGAGTAACTCTTAAACCCTGCCATAGAATGTGCATCATAAATTATATTGCATTGTTTAATAAATGTATTTTGGTCAAAATAACAGGTAACTGCAAATACAACATTTACTGGCCAACAAACCTTACAAGCTGACTAAAATATCTTAGCCGTTGAAAGTACACTGCTCCAAAAAAATTAAAGGAACGCTTTTTAATCAGGGTATAGCATCAAGTCAAATAAACTTCTGTGATATTGATCTGGTCAGTTAAGTAGCAGAGGGGATTGTTAATCAGTTTCAGCTGCTTTGGTGTTAATTAAATTAACAACAGGTGCACTAGATGGGCAAGAAAGAGATGACCCCCAAAACAGGAATGGTTTTACAGGTGGAAGCCATGGACATTGTTTTCCCAACTCATCTTTTCTGACAGTTTTTCACAAGTTTTGCATTTGGCCAGGGTAAGTGTCACTACTGGTAGCATGAGGCGATACCTGTACCCTACAGAGGTTGCACAGACAGTCCAACTCCTCCAGGATGGCTCATCAATATGTGCCATTGCCAGAAGGTTTGCTGTGTCTTCCAGCACAGTCTCAAGAGCATGAAGGAGTTTCCAGGAGACAGGCATTTACTCAAGGAGAGCTAGACAGGGCCATAAAAGGTCCTTAACCCATCCTCAGGACCAGTGTCTGCTCCTTTCTGCAAGGAGGAACAGGATGAGCACTGCCAGAGCCCTACAAAATTACCTCCAGCAGGCCACTGGTGTGAATGTTTCTGACCAAACAATCAGAAACAGACTTCGTGAGGGTGGCCCGAGGGCCTGATGTCCTCTAGTGGGCCCTGTGCTCACTGCCCAACACCACAGAGCTCCATTGGCATTTGCCTTTGAACACCAGAATTGGCACCCTTTGCTTTTCACAGATGAGAGCAGGTTCACCCTGAGCACATGTGACAGACATAAAAGGGTCTGGAGAAGCTGTGGAGAATGTTATGCTGCCTGTAACATAGTTCAGCATGACCGGTTTGGTGGTGGGTCAGTGATGGTCTGGGAAGGCATTTCTATGGAGGGATGCACAGACCTCTACAGGCTAGACAATAGCACCCTCTCTGTTATTAGGTATCAAGATGAAATCCTTGGACCCATTGTCAGACCCTATGCTCGTGCAGTGGGTCCTGGGTTCCTCCTGGTGCATGACAATGCTCAGCCTCATGTGGTGTGAGTATGCAGGCAGTTCATGGAGGATGAAGGAATTGATACCATTGAATGGCCCCCATGTTTACCTGACCTAAAATCAATTGAACACCTCTGGGATATCATGTTTCGGGTTCATCCGAAGCTGCCAGGTTGCACCTCAGACTGTCCAGGAGCTTAGTGATGTCCTGATCCGTATCTGGGAGGAAATACCCCAGGTCACTATCTGTCATCTCATTAGGAGCATGCCCCAACATTGTCAGGCATGCATACAAGCATGCGGGGGCCATACAAAATACTGAGTACTATGTTGAGTTGCTGCAATGAAATTTCAGCAAAGTAGACCAGCCTGCCACATCATTTTTTTCCTTTGATTTTCAGGGTGTCTTTGAATTCCGTCCTCTGTAGGTTGATAATTTTCATTTCCATCAAACGAGGGGGCATCCTTATGTTCCTAACATAGTACCCAGTCCATATCAGTATAAATATCCTGCATGATATTTTTCAACATTGAGATCTGATGTGTTTTCAAAGTGTTCTGTTAATTTTTTTGAGCAGTGTATTTATTATTAGTTTTATTTTGCCCAATAGTACTATTCTTGATCAATTTAATGATTATAACAGAACCACAATTCTACTTGCACTATGAGGCTCATCATAATGCATAATTTCCAAAGGAGCACTATGGCCTGGAAGTTGGTTGTCTGTATTTATATTTGTATTGATTTATTAGTTACTATTTACTTTTTTTTTCATGAAAATAGCATGTAATGAGAAAGTAAACCTCTTCATTATAAGGTCACTCATGTTAGATTAGGCAGGGATTCTTATACCATTACCTCTTGAGGTCTTATATTTTTGGATTCCCATTGGATCCTATAAGGTGTCCTTAAAGCACAGGCTTCCTGTTGAGAGTTCACTCTGCCTGGCCAGCACTAAAGTTTAGTTAATATATGAAAATACATTGTTCTTTGTTTGCAAACTATTAAAAAGATAAGCACTAGGAAAAAAAATTATATTTAGAGTTATTTATATAATTACGCATATCCCATAAATATTAAATATAAAACACAGGGTGTAATCACAAACATTTGTTTTGTCCCACTTCTGCATCCTGGGTTTTTAAAGAGCAGCAGTGGAATTGGTGTCTAGTTGGTGCAGACATACACTGTTAAAAGTATTCTGTCAAAAGTGCTTTCTGCTACCATGTTGCTAAAAGTACAATATACTGTAGATTGTGCCATTATCAAAATGGTATCACATTGCTTTGAATCAAACATTGTCAAAATGGCATGTCTGCTCAGAGTGCAGAAGAAATATTCTCCATCATGGGCAAATTAATTCAACACTCAACGGTGGCTGAATAGTTATGTTACTGGCACATATGACAATAAACAGAGTCAGCAGCATAGCACCAGCAAGTAAACTACTGAAACCAGTGATATCAATAGCTGTCTTTAAGAAGGGTGCATACTTCTGTCTGATCACCAATGTAGGAATGCACATTTTCTCTCAACTACACTGACCCCCAGTGTAAGATAAAACATCTTTACTGGTCATCAGTGTAAGGGGTACTTCTCCACTGACTAGTGACTACCAATGGAAAGGGGCATTATGCTAACTACTACAGTAATGTATGGGGACACTTCTGGACCACTGCAGAGCAGTGCACAGTGTTTGCAGCTTTGTTTGTTACATACCTTGTGCAGTGGGCTCTGTAAATTTTGCTTTTCATTACATAATCTGGTCTGCTAAATTCTGTATACTGTGTTGCCTATTACATTCTCTGAACCATGGAAATCTTTATGCTGTGCTATATAGTTCATACCTCAAAAGGCTAAGCAGTTGTGTTATACTGTAGCGCATATTCCCTAGATTACTAAACACTGAACACTCTGTTCCTTCATACCACTAAATCTTCCTTTAGGACTTTAGAAATGTATCCTGTTTAACAAATGAGCATATATTTGCTGGTGTTTTATATGTCCTAAGACTTATAAAATCAAGGGTATTGTATTACTTCCTAGATCATTGAAAAAATAGATATTTTATTCTTCACTGCTGGAGATCATCTAAAAGATACTGGCTTCTTTGAATGTGAAAATCCTGCAGTGCCTCATTATTTCTCTTATTAATTTTAATTCCGTTTAAAACCAAATTTATCAAGACTAATGGCAGTTATCAGCATATGTATGTCAAAGAGAAAGTGTAAGATATTACTTAGAAGATACTAAGTTCTAAGATTTCTTTTTAAGTACAGCTGTCATTTTTAGTTAATTTTAGTTTAATAATTTATATACTATATACATTTGGAGTATAAACGCTCGGTAACCATCAATATAATCAACATTTATCGTTCATCGTCAATTTAAAATACTATATATAAAAATTAAATGCTAATTAAAAGAGATGAACTGAAACAAGAAGTGGCATCAGAAGCTGTGCCTGTAGATTTTAGTTCCACAAATCTGACCCTAGGAAGAGCTATCCTGGTATCCGATTGACCAGTGTTTGAGATGGGCTGCAATTCCTTCTTTATTGCTTATCATGATTTACCTATAAAGCATATCATCAGAGTTTATGAGATGAGAAATAAGGACACCCTTTAGAACAGAGCATATTATATTTTTGTTTTGTCTAAAAATGTTTGGATAGTTTTGAATAGAGTGGCAAGAGCCCCTGTCAGGTTTTTCTGCTCTTGGGGGTTCCAATTTATACTCACTTCCTTTTCTGATAACATTTTACAAGACATTGAGGGGAACTCTTCAACTGCAATACAGACAGAAATAAAAATGCTTTCTCTAGTAGAGTAGGGAGAGGCTAGCACTCGTTTGTCTCCAGGAAAGGATGTGAGGGCAAATCTTTGCTTTGGAGCCTCAGACAGCAGTAAAAAAGTGCAATATTTTCTTTTTTCCTCACTTCTTCCAATAATTATAATAACATTTTTGTCTTGACACACACTTTAACCACTTTCCGACCTACCACAGCACATATGCTGCCGCGAGGCAGTAGCTACAGGCATGGTGACTTACTGGTACATTGATGCCTGTTTACGAATTTTGGGCGAGCGCACCTGCCCGCGTGCTACCCTGTGATTGTACACAGTGGGAGTCCTCAACAGATCCTTCACAGTGATTCATGGCTGGGACCTGCTGATTATTAGTATACAGCTGATCACCTGCCTAGAGCCCTGTGTTGTTTGTTGCTCAATACAGAGGGAACGATTGCTTTGTTTCCTTTCCATGCAATCCATCTGTAGTAAAAAGCAGCACACAGTACACACATTAACACGTGTTGGGCACAAAATTAACCCTTGATTGCCCTTAGTAAACCCCTTCCAAGCCAGTGTCATTAGTACAGTGACAGTGTTCATAATTAGAACTGATCACTGTATTAGTGTCGCTGATGATGTCAGTGTCAGTTAGTCAGTTCTCACAAAGTGCCAGTTAGTGTCAGATTGTTTGACGCACTCAGCCCCACTATAAGTTGCTGATCAACACCATTACTATTATAAAAAAAATAAAAATCATCTCATCATCAAGCATCTCAATAAATTAGATTATCATCAAAAAGTTAATCTATTTCAGTAATTCAATTCAAAAACTGAAACTCATATATTATATGGATTCATTACACACAGAGTGATATATTTCAAGCATTTCCTTCTTTTAATTTTGATGATTATGTCTTACAGCTAGTGAACAAACAAAATTCAGTATCTCAGAAAATTAAAATATTGCATAACAGCAATAAAAAAAGGATTTTTAATACAGAAGTGTTGGCTTACTGAAAAGTATGTCCATGTACAGTATAGTATGTGCTCGATACTTGGTTGGGGCTCCTTTTGCATGAATTAGTGCATCAATGTGGTGTGGCATTAAGGTGATCAACCTGTGGCACTGCTGAGGTATTATGAAAGCC
The DNA here is from genome assembly GCF_062004578.1 of Staurois parvus. Lineage (NCBI taxonomy): Eukaryota > Metazoa > Chordata > Amphibia > Anura > Ranidae > Staurois > Staurois parvus. Next base: position 3,207,239 of record NW_028318000.1, read on the forward strand.
CAGGTTGCTTTGATAGCAGCCTTCAGCTCATCCGCATTGTTGGGACTGGTGTCTCTCCTCTTCCTCTTGACAGTACCCCACAGATTTTCTATGGTGTTTAGATCAGGCAAGTTTGCTGGCTAATCAAGCACAGTGATACCATAATCATTAAACCAGGTATTGGTACCTTTGGCAGTGTGGGCAGGTGCCAAGTTCTGCTGGAAAATGAAATCAGCATCTCCATAAAGCTGTTCAGCAGATGGAAGCATGAAGTGCTCTAGAATTTCCTAGTAGAGGGCTGTGCTGACTTTGGACTTAATAAAACACAGTGGACCAACACCAGCAGATGACATGGCTCCCAAAATCATCACTGACTGTGGACACTTCACACTGGACCTCATGAAACTTGGATTCTGTGTCTTTCCACTCTTCCTCTAGTCTCTGGGACCTTGATTTCCAAATGAAATGCAAAATTGACATGTTGCTTCCTCACTCACCACTCTGGCTCCTAGGGTCCCAGACATTGATTGGCGTATGGACCGAGCCCATAGATCTCTAGGCCCTAAACCAGCTATAGGAGCCAGACCCAGAGGTGTCATCATACGCTTACATTATTTGATAGCAAAGAGGCACTGCTCAACTCTACACGTTCACACAAATCCTCCATCCTGTTTAAAGAGGAGAAGCTTCAGATATTTAATGACCTATCCCCCATCACCCTGGCCAAGAGGTGCAATCTAAGGTCAGGTACCACTCATCTCCAACAATTTTGTATCACTTACTGCTGGGGGTTCCCTTTTAAGCTTATTGTCACCAAAGACAACTCCTAATTCCATCTGCGAGAGCTACATGAAGCAATCCCATGTGTTCAACCCTTTTTAGGACCATAGTTAGGTTAATCTGCCTACTTATTTTTTCTGCTGCAATTGTCTTTGCAATTGTAATAGCTATCTGAGGTAGGCTTCTGTCATCTGGAGGCGGTTGCCATGTTCCTCAATACTCATCAGGTTTTATTACCTGATTCCCCGAGAATACTTGAAGATGCTTAATGTTCCCTTAGCCATTTGTTGTATGGCTCTCTTGAATTTTTTACGTACAAGTGTTATTCTGTTTGGCCTATTGCCATATAAGTTTCTTTTTACCTCCTCTATTTACCCAGCCTTTTATCGGTGCTACTTCAGATCATATACCTTGCATACAATGCATTTATTTGTAAGATTGTTTTACAATGGCTGTAAGAATTTTGTTATATAATGTCAAAGGTCTTAATTTAATTAAGAAGAGGTGGCTTGCATTGAAGGAGTTCAGATCCTCAGGGATAGATATTATATTCTGGTAACCACTGCTTTCCATCGCCTTCTGAAACTTCCTGCTCTTCCTGCAACTGATAAAAGCCTCCTGTTGCCCCTGGTAACCACTGCTTCCAATGCTCTCTCAATCGTTGCATACCTGAAATTATCTGCTTTGTTAGGTTTTTTTTTCTGTTTTCTTTCTTGTAACTACTGTGTATACTTGCCTGTATGAAGTGACCTTAGCCTCACAGTGCCATAGCTGAGATCAAACACCTTGCCTATCTTGTGTCCATCCTGCTTGCAATTTGTTAAGGGCAGAACACATCTCCCATGTGTCATTTATTAGCTCTTAATTGAACGATTTCCTAACCTCCCCCTGTCCATCCGAGTATTTATTCATAACATTCCGGGGGACGGCTGGCGAGGGGACAGGCTTTCATTCCTTGCGCAAAGTACGCATTATGGCGCTAAGTTTCTGACACTTTAAACACGGCACTTTAACTAAGGCAAGTACAAACAATAGTGCTGCTCTTCCCTCTCTTACCTCTCTCTGTCAGCCTTCCTTTGTTATCTCTCCTCTCTCCAGCATGCTCTTGCTATAATACCCTCTCTTCTCAAACTCTCTCTTGTTTACCCATCCTCCCCACCACACAACCTGTACACCCTCACTCCTGCCCTCTCAATATCACTGCACGTATCTCCTGCTCTCTCTTGGACCATATAATATGTCACCACTTCAAAAGCACTGCGGCACTTGCCCTCATATAAATCTCGCTCCCACCTCACCTCCCTCACCCTCCTACTACTACTAACTTCAGGAGACATTGCCCCAAACCCTGGCCCTCCACCATCAAACTCTAACCCAAAGAAGCAGCAGCCTCCCCTCTCTGGTCGCAACCGCAACCAGCACTCTCTCATCTCAATTCCCCTGCTTTCATGCACCAACCCCTCCCTCCTATGTGCCCTCTGGAATGCCCGCTCAGCCGCTAACAAACTCTCTACTATCAATGACCTCTTCCTCTCCCACTCCCTCAACCTTCTTGTTATTACTGAAACCTGGCTCCAGGATTCTGACTCTGTCTCCTCGGCTGCACTCTCCCATGGCGGGCTCCTCTGGACTCACTCGCCCAGACCCAGTGGATGAAAAGGGGGCAGAGTTGGACTTCTTCTTTCCCCACAATGCACATTCCAGGTTCTTCCTGCCCCCCATCTCTGTCCCCTCGCTCTTTTGAAGTGCACTGTATTCGTCTCTTTTCTCCCGTTTGTCTGAGGATCGCAGTCATCTACCGGCCCCCGGGCCCAGTTTCATGCTTTCATGCTTCACGATGACTTTTCATCATGGCTACCGTACATTCTTTCCTCTGAGGTGCCTGCCATCATTCTCGGCGACTTTAACATCCCAGTCAATGCTCACACCCCTGCCACCTCTCAACTACTCAACCTAACTTCCTCTTTTAACCTAACACAATGGTCACAATCCACCACCCACTGCAATGGCAACACCCTTGACTTTTTATTCACCCACCTATGCACTCCCTATAACCTCTCTAACACCCCTTTTCCTCTCTCTGACCACAGCTTTATCAGCTTCACACTCTCCCTGGCTCCTACCCCCCATGCCTCCAACCAGCAAATCGTCACCTGTAGAAACCTCCATCACCTCAGTCCTGACCTTCTTCACTCTGCTACTGAGCGCCTCTATGATGAAATTGCACCCCTGCCCAGAGCTGGCCACATCTGCCTACAATCACTATCTATCATCCTCCCTGGACGCTCTTGCTCCTCTTTCTACATGCAGAACCAGGCCTCGCCTGTCTCAACCCTGGCAAACAGATGACACCAGAAGTCTCAAGAGACGCAGCCGCACTCTTGAGCGAGCATGGCGTAAAACGAAATCCCTGAAAGACTTTACCCTCTACAAATCCGCTCTTCTTAAATACAACTCCAGCCTACACGCTGCTAAGCAAACCTACTATAACACTCTCATCAAGACCCTTTCATCCAATCCTAGTCAGCTCTTCTCTACCCTTAATTCCTTACTCCACCCCCCACTGCCTCCACCCACCAACTTACTCACTGCTCAGGAGATTGCTAGTCACTTCAAGAAGAAGATCGACACAATTCGTGATGAGATCTCCAGTGTCAAGCTTCCTCCTCTAACCAACATACCAGGCTCAACACCAAACTCAACACTCTCCTCCTTCAACCCTGTTACCTCCAAGGAAGTTACCGATCTCCTTTTCAAGGCCCACTTCACCACCTGTCCCCTGGATCCTGTCCCCTCACAACTGTTGCAGCCTCCTTCCTGCTCTATCCTAAACTCTCTAACCCACATCTTCAACCTCTCACTCTCCATGGGCACCTTTCCCTCCCCACTCAAACATGCACTGGTTACCCCCATTCTAAAAAAAACCCTCACTGGACCCAACTTGTTTGAATAACTTAAGACCCATCTCTCTGCTCCTGTTTGCCTCCAAGCTTCTCGAGTGCCTTATTCATAACCGTATGAACTGCTACCTCACCGACAACAACCTTCTTGATCCCCGACAGTCTGGCTTCCGCCCACAACATTCCACAGAAACTGCCCTACTAAAACTCACTAATGACCTACTAACTGCTAAAACCAACGGCCATTACTCCATACTCATACTCCTTGACCTTTCTGCTGCCTTTGACACAGTCGACCACCTGCTCCTCCTCAGTAAACTCCACTCCATCGGCCTCCGTGACTCTGCTCTCTCCTGGTTCTCCTCTTACCTTTCTCAGTGCACTTTCAGTGTCACATACAACTCCTGCTCCTTCGCTCCTCTTCCCCTTTCTGTTGGGGTACCCCAAGGCTCTGTTCTTGGGCCCCTCCTTTTCTCTCTCTATACCTCCTCCCTGGGCCAACTGATAACCTCCCATGGCTTCCAATACCACCTCTATGCTGATGACACCCAAATCTATCTCTCCACTCTCCAGCTTACCCCCTCAATCTCCTCACGTGTCACAAATCTACTAAGCGACATATCAGCATGGATGTCACATCACTACTTCAACTCAATCTTTCAAAAACTGAGCTTGTAATATTTCCTCCTCCCCAAACCCCCACTCATGACTTTACCATTAAGATCAACAGCACAAGCATTGGTCCTTCCCCTCATGCCAGGGTGCTAGGCATCATCTTAGACTCTGACCTCTCCTTTGGGCCCCACATCTACTCACTGCCTAAATCCTGCCGCCTCAACCTCCGGAACATTTCCAAAATCTGCCCCTTCCTAACCAATGACACCACAAAACAACTTATTCATGCCTTGGTTATATCCCGCCTCCATTACTGCAACTCCCTCCTCACTGGTCTACCATTACACAGGCTATCCCCCTGTCAGTCTATTATGAATGCTGCTGCTAGAGTCATACACCTTGCCAACTGATCAGCATCTGATGCCCCTCTCTGCCAATCCCTTCACTGGCTTCCACCAACCCAACGTATAAAATTCAAAATACTAACCACAGCTTACAAAGCCACCCACAACACTGCCCCTAGCTACATCACTAACCTCATCCAGAGATATCGGCCAAATCGCCCACTCCACTCCTCCCATGATATCTTACTCTCTAGCTCCCTCATCACCTCCTCCCACGCTTGCCTCCAGGACTTCTCCAGAGCCTCTCCAATCCTCTGGAACTCCCTACCACAGCATGTCCGGTCAGCCCCACCCTGTCTGCCTTTAGGCGATCTTTGAAAACACACTCCTTCAGGGAAGCATACCCCACTTCCACCTAAGAACTGTACTTGAATCACCTGCACCAGATCATCCCCTGCAGCTATCACCTTTTGTATAATCTCCCCCTTCCTTTAGATTGTAAGCTCCATGAGCAGGGCCCTCATATTCCTTCTGTACTGAAATGTATTGTAATTGTACTGTCTCCCTTATATTGTAAAGCACTGAGAAAACTGTTGGCGCTATATAAATCCTGTATAATAATAATAATAATAATAATATTCATTCAGGAAACTCACTTTAAGAAGGATGGCTCTTTTTAATTTGCCTCTAGTAGTTTCCCTCAATCCTATTTGGCTTCCAATTCTTCCGGGATAGCCAGAGTAGCCATTCTCATAAAGAACAACTGCCCCTTGAGAGTCTGCACTTTCACAATAACCTCCACGGTCATCTTATTTTACTAGATTGTGTATATGCAAAACACTTTCATTGGTACAGTGGAATGTTTATGCTCCTAACTCTGGCCAGCTCTCATTCCTCTCTCTAACCTTAGACAGACTATGCTCTGTCTTGACCCCATACATGATAGGTGGCAGAGACTTTAACTTAGTTATGTCACTCCACTCCATCAAAGAGGCTTTGTTCTATCTCTATAAAATAAAGTGAGCGCTCATTAAATAAAAAGAAAATATCAATGAAAAGTAAGCAGCTAATGGCACAAGAGGGGATCACAACCTCCTCTGACTGTATAAATAGATGAATAAAGTGCAGCGCTAAAGTATATCAAAAAAGTTCGTTCTTAGAAGTTCGTTGTCAAAAGTTCATAAGATATCAATACTATGGTGTACACAGCTAGAAGGATCCAGTAGAAATGACAGAAATGCGCACTCACCGACCGCGCATAGGAAATGCGCATTTGTGTGTTAAAAACACAAGTGTCGAACTCCCTCAGGACGAGGTATCATCAGGCGGTGATCTGCTAGGCTCACAGGACCTCCTTAAGATCACCATTAAAGACGGCCAGGTGAGGGCTCCCTCCTCCAGATATAGCTGTGTCTGCCAGTCTGATAACCCCTCAATAAGAGGTAAAAAACAGGAGAATGCCCATAGTGTAGTATATCAAAAGTTTATTTAAATAACATATATAACAGGACAGGTCAGTATTCAAACTGGCAAACAGCCAGAAAGTGTATAGTAAAAATACTGGTACTGACCTAGAGTAAAATGGCCGCCAGACCTCCTCGTGGTCTGGGCGGCGATGAGGCGTCACAAGCTGTCAGTTCCTCCTGAGGCCTTTCGTGCTAGAGCACATCTTCAGAGGGGAGGCTGACAGCTTTGTGACGGACGCCAGATTCTAAAATAACAAGCCGCGGGAGTCGCGCATGCGCACAAACTCACCGCCATTTTCGAGTGGACCGGGCAACTGCGCATGCGCGCGCGCCTAGACGCCATTTTGCCGTGGATATAAGAACTGTCAGCAGAGATGCAATGCATACAGCTGTCAGGGCACACTGAAAGGTGCTTTTTGAGCCGAGAGTAGTGGCTCATGATCCCAGGGGGTAAGCAAAAATGATCAGTCCGATATTACAGCGGAAAGATATAGTGCCAGAACCCCTTGACAAGTAATTTTATCACCTAGAATGGTGATTCATAGGGAAGATAATGCAAACTTATCCACGGCATATGGAGGTGCTCCGGATACATAAATCCATATTTAAACATATATACATAATGTGAAGTATAAAATGTGGTCAAAGGTTAATAATGGTGTGTCCTAAAAAATAGAGGAAAATCCTTATATATAATTGCATCAATGGCCGATCTGGAGTGTGAAACCACTGCCATTATCTAAGAGACCAGATAGTCCAAAAAATCTTTATATTTCAAAACACCATATTTGCCAAAAATATTGGTGGTTAGAATTATGGCTGCACCCAGCAATCAAAGTGCACAGCACAAATAATTGCCATAATTGATAGCTCTTAATCCTAGATTGGTGATCAAAGATACCATAGCCGGTCCTGATATTCAATCATTCATTAACAGAATTAATACCGATTTATCCATGGCATATAAAGGTGCTGAAAGTGCAACAATCCATACCGAGAGTATAAATACTTGAGTAATAAAAAATTTATAAATGAATATGGGTATATATGTTGATGTATAAAGTCATAAATGATATGACCAGGTACATTAGATATTGTTTCTTAAAATATAGACTAGGATAGCATAAAATGCATAAAATGAATAGAATAGCATAAAATTACATATAATAACATAGGAGCGTCAAAGGCTTAATATAACATGCATATATGTCAATCTGGAATAGATAATCAATAAAAGGACTTTGCAATAAAAGCATGGGGACCTAACTGTTAGCTATAAAGCAATTAACGTCAATCTCGATATTGTGTCCTCTGGGGTGTAAAGTATCTAGTTCGTAAACCCATCTTGTTTCTGATTGTGACACAGCTCTGGTCTTGTTAATACCCCTCCAATGTGGTGATATCACATCAATTCCTACAAACTTAAGAGAGGAGGGGTCGCTGTTGTGAAGTAGTCTGTAATGGTTAGAGAGTGAATGCTCCCTATAGCCCTTCCTGATATTGGCTACATGTTCTCTTAACCGGTCACGGAGCCGTCTCGTCGTGCGTCCCACGTATTGTTTATAGCATGGGCATTGGAGTAGGTACACAACGAATCTACTATTACATGAGATGAATCGATCGATGGTATATGTTTTTCCAGTTGTGAAAGACTCAAAATTATTGGTCTTGTATTTCCTAGCACCATTGCATTTGCAGATAACACATTTATTACAAGGATAAAATCCTTTGAGTTCGTCAAAAAATGTAGTGCTAGTTGGAGGGTTCACCACATTAGGTGCTATTTGGTGCCTAATTGCTGTTGTTTTCCGGAAAATAATTTCCGGTTTGTCAGGCAAGATTTTTGATAAAGTAGGATCCAATTTCAGTAAATGCCAGTTTTTCTTTATGATTCCCCCAATTTGTCTAAACTGTGTGGAAAAGGTTGTAATAAAAGGACAGACCATTGATTTTGTTGGTCTTGGTTTGTCTGATAACATGTCGCTCCTATCACGTTGAGCAATCGTCCGTATAGTATTATCTAGACCATCCTCCTTATAACCCTTCTCTAGGAACCTTTTCTTCAGTACCATGGCCTGATTAAAATACGTATCCATATCCGTACAGTTGCGTCGGATGCGCATAAACTGGCCTTTTGGAATGTTACCCAACCAGTTAGGATGGTGACAGCTGCTGGTTGGAATGTAACTATTCCTATCTGTAATCTTAAAAAATGATTTAGTTACAATCTTACCGTTAAAATTGATCAGAGTAAGATCTAAAAAATTTATTTCAGATTGACTATATGTATAAGTAAGGCTGATATTAAAATTATTGTTGTTAAGACTCGTAAAAAAGTTAATCAAAGAATCCTTCCCCCCATTCCAAAGAAGGATAATATCATCTATGTACCTCTTGTACATGACTAATTCTGGCCAATCTCTAGCGTAAATAAGGTCTTCCTCCCATCGAGACATGAAGAGGTTCGCCAGGCTGGGGGCAAACTTAGCCCCCATTGCAACCCCTTTGATCTGCAAATAGTATGACTGGTCAAACCAGAAATAATTGTGGTCTAATGCAAATTCCAGTAGCTCTAAAATAAAATGTTTTTGTGTCATGGGTAAAGTACTATAGTTCGTGAGATAAAAGTCTGCCGCCTCCATTCCATCAGCATGATTGATGTTGGTGTAGAGAGAGGCCACGTCAGCAGTGACAAGATAGGTGCTAGGCAATGTGTTTAAAGTGCTGACTATATTTAGCACCTGTTTGGTATCTCATAGGTAAGACGGGGTTTGTGTTACCAAAGGCTGAAGGTAGTGGTCTATATACTCCCCTATTTTAGAGCTAAGGGATCCGATCCCACTAATTATTGGACGTCCTGGTGGGTGGACTGGGTCCTTATGTATCTTGGGCAAGATGTATAATATAGGCAGCTTGAGTGCTAAAGGGCATAAGAAAGCCTTTTCTTTTTTGTTTAGAATATTTAGGTCATAGCCCTTAGTGATAATCCTCTTGAGCTCCTTTTTGTAGCTTAGCATAGGGTCACATGGTAAAGGTTTGTAAGTAGTGCTGTCATCAAGAATGTTATTGACCTCAGTGATGTAATCAGTTTTGTTCAAAATCACAACCCCTCCTCCCTTATCGGCTGGTCTAACAACCAGATCTTTCCTTTCAAGCAAAGATTTAATCACCCTATTGTCCCCCGCTCTATTATATGAGTTATGTATAGGGATGTTTCTAAGATCGCTTAGGACCTTATCTTTAAAAAGATTAACACAAGAATGTGCTTGGGGTGGTGGGTTGTAAGTAGATGCATTCCTTAAATTGGAATGCATGAACCCATCAGATGGGATATTACTCATGATTGGATTATTACAGAAGTATCGTTTTAAAGATAACTGTCTTGCAAATTTGTGAACATCAATGTATGTGCCAAATTTATTCAGTTTCTTTGCAGGTGCATATTTAAGTCCTTTATCAAGGAGACGTAGTTCCTCATTGGTCAGATGTGTATCACTCAGATTAAAGATGCCCTTACCAACTACGTTTTCCTCTTTTTTGGAGTTTCTATTCGTCCTTCTTCCCCCTCTTTTTCCCCTCCTGAATTTCTCCTTTTTCTTGACAGACCCTCCTCTAAAAAAGGCTGTCTGGGGTGATAAGGTTGATGTGAACCTTTAGGGATGGGGTTTTGAGGTTTATGATGATGATTCTGGTAATTATTCTGAGGGTTGGTTGATTTCCTCTTTTCACAATCAGAAACAAGATGGGTTTACGAACTAGATACTTTACACCCCAGAGGACACAATATCGAGATTGACGTTAATTGCTTTATAGCTAACAGTTAGGTCCCCATGCTTTTATTGCAAAGTCCTTTTATTGATTATCTATTCCAGATTGACATATATGCATGTTATATTAAGCCTTTGACGCTCCTATGTTATTATATGTAATTTTATGCTATTCTATTCATTTTATGCATTTTATGCTATCCTAGTCTATATTTTAAGAAACAATATCTAATGTACCTGGTCATATCATTTATGACTTTATACATCAACATATATACCCATATTCATTTATAAGTTTTTTATTACTCAAGTATTTATACTCTCGGTATGGATTGTTGCACTTTCAGCACCTTTATATGCCATGGATAAATCGGTATTAATTCTGTTAATGAATGATTGCATATCAGGACCGGCTATGGTATCTTTGATCACCAATCTAGGATTAAGAGCTATCAATTATGGCAATTATTTGTGCTGTGCACTTTGATTGCTGGGTGCAGCCATAATTCTAACCACCAATATTTTTGGCAAATATGGTGTTTTGAAATATAAAGATTTTTTGGACTATCTGGTCTCTTAGATAATGGCAGTGGTTTCACACTCCAGATCGGCCATTGATGCAATTATATATAAGGATTTTCCTCTATTTTTTAGGACACACCATTATTAACCTTTGACCACATTTTATACTTCACATTATGTATATATGTTTAAATATGGATTTATGTATCTGGAGCACCTCCATATGCCGTGGATAAGTTTGCATTATCTTCCCTATGAATCACCATTCTAGGTGATAAAATTACTTGTCAAGGGGTTCTGGCACTATATCTTTCCGCTGTAATATCGGACTGATCATTTTTGCTTACCCCCTGGGATCATGAGCCACTACTCTCGGCTCAAAAAGCACCTTTCAGTGTGCCCTGACAGCTGTATGCATTGCATCTCTGCTGACAGTTCTTATATCCACGGCAAAATGGCGTCTAGGCGCGCGCGCATGCGCAGTTGCCCGGTCCACTCGAAAATGGCGGTGAGTTTGTGCGCATGCGCGACTCCCGCGGCTTGTTATTTTAGAATCTGGCGTCCGTCACAAAGCTGTCAGCCTCCCCTCTGAAGATGTGCTCTAGCACGAAAGGCCTCAGGAGGAACTGACAGCTTGTGACGCCTCATCGCCGCCCAGACCATGAGGAGGTCTGGCGGCCATTTTACTCTAGGTCAGTACCAGTATTTTTACTATACACTTTCTGGCTGTTTGCCAGTTTGAATACTGACCTGTCCTGTTATATATGTTATTTAAATAAACTTTTGATATACTACACTATGGGCATTCTCCCGTTTTTTACCCCTTATTGAGGGGTTATCAGACTGGCAGACACAGCTATATCTGGAGGAGGGAGCCCTCACCTGGCCGTCTTTAATCCTGATCTTAAGGAGGTCCTGTGAGCCTAGCAGATCACCGCCTGATGATACCTCGTCCTGAGGGAGTTCGACACTTGTGTTTTTAACACATAAATGCGCATTTCCTATGCGCGGTCGGTGAGTGCGCATTTCTGTCATTTCTACTGGATCCTTCTAGCTGTGTACACCATAGTATTGATCGAGATATCTTATGAACTTTTGACAATGAACTTCTAAGAACGAACTTTTTTGATATACTTTAGCGCTGCACTTTATTCATCTATTTGTTCTATCTCTACTGCTTTTTGGAAACTGATCAGACAGCATCACCTTTTTGATGCCTGGAGGAATAAGCACCCTCTTCATAAATAATTCACATTTTATTCTAACCCACATAAAATGTACTTTAGATTGGATCATTTCTTTGTTACGGCACCTCTGATACCTACTCTAGTTGTATCGAAGGTCAACCTGATTACATGATCAGACCACTCCTTGATTACATTAGATACTGTTCTCTCACACTCTCCTCCTACAGCATATCATTGGCTCCTTAATGAAAGTTTTCTTTTGATGGAACAGGTCCGAGATCAGCTTTCTAAGGGTTTAGAAGAATACTTTCAACTTAACGAAGGCACAGTGGAATCTGCCTCTACCCTTTGGGAAGCATAAGAGGCTTATGTATCTCTATTGGTGCCTGTGTAAAAAATGATTCCCACCAGGCCAGACAATCCCTATTGCAACAGCTGTCAAAAGCGACGCACTGACTCCTTATTAACCACTTCCCAACCACGCTATAGCCAAAAGATGGCTAAAGTGCGGTCAGCTAGTTTTGGAAGTGTGTCCATGGATGTCCTCCCAGAGCCACGCTCCCCCCCGCACGCCTCCAGGGACACACATCAGGTGCAATCTGTGATCACTGCGTCCTACAGACACAGCTGATCACATGTCCAGGTAAAGGGCCAATCAGAGCGGCCTTTTACTATGTGATCAACTGTGTCCAATCACAGCTGATCACAGTGTAAACAGGAAATTCTGGTTATTGGCACTCCTCATGCTGACAGCATTTGTCATAGGGGACATCTACACTGATCATCAGGGCACTGATCATCAGTGCCCTGATGATTAGTGTAGCCCCATCAGTGTCCTTTAGTGTTGCTAATATTGCCCATCAGTACTTTGTATTAGTGCCCATCAATGCTTTGTATCAGTGTTCATCAGTGCTGGGTATCAGTGCTCATCAGCGCTGGATATCATTGTCCATCAGTGTTAGATATCAGTGCTCATCAGAGCAGCCTCATCAGCACACATCAATAAAGGAGAAAATCGCTTATTTACAAAATGTTATAGCAGAAACTAAGAAAAACTTTTTATTTTCAACATTTTTGGTCTTTTTTCGTTTGTTTAGCAAAAAATAAAAACCCCAGTGGTGATTAAATACCACAAAAGAAAGCTATATTTGTCAAAAAAATAAAAATAAAAATGTATTTTGGGTACAGTGTTGCATGACTGCGCAATTGTCATTCAAAGTGCAACAGCACTGAAAGCTGAAAATTGGCCTGGGCAGGAAGGGTGTAAAAGTGCCCAGTAGGCAAGTGGTTAAACACTCTGTTCCCCGTCTATGCATAACACATACGCAGAACTATAGACTTAATAGAATTAATAAACAGATCCCACACGTCCACTCTATTGTTAAGCCTAGACACCTAGAAAGCATTTGATAGGTTTACGGTGGCCATATATGTTTCCCACTTTGGCAAAATTTTGTTTCCATTGCCCTTTCCTCAAGGCTATACAAGCCCTCTACTCCACCCCCACCTTGCAGGTGAAACTATCTTCTTACCTATCCTAAACCTTTAAGATGGACAATGGCACTCATCAGGGGTGTCCACTATAACCTTTACTCTTTATTATATGCCTAGAACCCCTGGCAGTTGCCATTAGATCCAATCCAGACATACATAGTGTGTCCACTCAAAATTGAGAATTTAAACTCTCTTTATTTGCTGATGATATACTTCTAACCCTTTTGGACGCACAAACCACCCAGCCGACACTTCACCGAATCCTTAAGCAATTCGGTGTGCTTTCAGCATATAAGATAAACACTTCTAAAACAGAGGCACTGCCCCTTCATATTCCTCCAACTCTGCTGGCTACCCTCCGGTCAAACTATTCTTACAGCTGGTGTTCATATTCTCTCAGATACGTAGGCATCAACCTCACTCCCTCCTATTATTCCCTCTATGAAGCTAACTTCTAGCCTATCTTTTATACTATTACCCAATTTTTGAAGCAGTGGGATTTATATAACATCTCCTTCTTAGGAAGAGTTAAAGTGGTAGTAAAGTCACATTTTATATTTTTAGCTACAGGTAAGCTCATAATTAGAGATGAGCGAATCGAACCAGGCGAACCGGAATTCGATACGAATTTCAGGAAAAATTCGATTCGCGTCGAATCCAAATATTTGCCTACTTCGGGTGCGCGAATCGGATTTTTCCCGATCAGCCGGCAAAAGTGTCCCTGCAGAGAGCTCCGCTATTTCTGACATTTCTCTGACAGTTCCTTCACATGTACAGCGGTTGAAACATTGTATCTATTAGTTTCCATTTAGGATACAGATGTTTCAACCGCTGTACATGTGAAGAAGCTGTCAGAGAACTGCCAGAAATAGAGGAACTCTGCACATACACTTTTTGCCGGTTTGGAATTCTTATTTTCATCCTACTTCTTCTTCTTCTTCATCCTCATCCTCATCCTCAGAAGAAGAAGAAGAGGATGAGGATGAGGATGAAGAAGAAGAAGAAGAAGAAGAAGAAGTAGGATGAAAATAAGAAGAATTCCAAGCCGGCAAAAAGTGTATCTGCAGAGCTCCTCTATTCTGCAGATACACTTAGAGGAGCTCTGCAGATACACTTAGAGGAGCTCTGCAGATACACTTTTTGCCGGCTTGGAATTAATCTTATTTTCATCCTACTTCTTCTTCTTCTTCTTCATCCTCATCCTCATCCTCAGAAGAAGAAGAAGAGGATGAGGATGAGGATGAAGAAGAAGAAGAAGAAGTATGATGAAAATAAGAATAATTCCAAGCCGGCAAAAAGGGTATCTGCAGAGCTCCTCTAAGTGTATCTGCAGAATAGAGGAGCTCTGCAGATACACTTTTTGCCGGCTTGGAATTATTCTTATTTTCATCCTACTTCTTCTTCTTCTTCCTCTTCATCCTCATCCTCATCCTCTTCTTCTTATTCTGAGGATGAGGATGAAGAAGAAGAAGAAGAAGAAGAAGTAGGATGAAAATAAGAATAATTCCAAGCCGGCAAAAAGTGTATCTGCAGAGCTCCTCTATTCTGCAGATACACTTAGAGGAGCTCTGCAGATACACTTAGAGGAGCTCTGCAGATACACTTTTTGCCGGCTTGGAATTAATCTTATTTTCATCCTACTTCTTCTTCTTATTCTTCATCATCCTCATCCTCATCCTCAGAAGAAGAAGAAGAGGATGAGGATGAAGAAGAAGTAGGATGAAAATAAGAATAATTCCAAGCCGGCAAAAAGTGTATCTGCAGAGCTCCTCTATTCTGCAGATACACTTAGAGGAGCTCTGCAGATACACTTAGAGGAGCTCTGCAGATACACTTTTTGCCGGCTTGGAATTAATCTTATTTTCATCCTACTTTTCTTCTTCTTCTTCTTCTTCATCCTCATCCTCATCCTCAGAAGAAGAAGAAGAGGATGAGGATGAAGAAGAAGAAGAAGTAGGATGAAAATAAGAATAATTCCAAGCCGGCAAAAAGTGTATCTGCAGAGCTCCTCTATTCTGCAGATACACTTAGAGGAGCTCTGCAGATACACTTAGAGGAGCTCTGCAGATACACTTTTTGCCGGCTTGGAATTAATCTTATTTTCATCCTACTTCTTCTTCTTCTTCTTCTTCATCCTCATCCTCATCCTCAGAAGAAGAAGAAGAGGATGAGGATGAAGAAGAAGAAGAAGAAGTAGGATGAAAATAAGAATAATTCCAAGCCGGCAAAAAGTGTATCTGCAGAGCTCCTCTATTCTGCAGATACACTTAGAGGAGCTCTGCAGATACACTTAGAGGAGCTCTGCAGATACACTTTTTGCCGGCTTGGAATTAATCTTATTTTCATCCTACTTCTTCTTCTTCTTCTTCTTCTTCATCCTCATCCTCATCCTCAGAAGAAGAAGAAGAGGATGAGGATGAAGAAGAAGAAGAAGAAGAAGTAGGATGAAAATAAGAATAATTCCAAGCCGGCAAAAAGTGTATCTGCAGAGCTCCTCTAAGTGTATCTGCAGAGCTCCGCTATTTCTGACAGTTCTGTGACATTCACTCCATACAGCGGTTGAAACATTGTATCTATTTGTTTCCATAAATGGATCCATTTATGGAAACAAATAGATACAATGTTTCAACCGCTGTATGGAGTGAATGTCCCAGAACTGTCAGAAATAGGCTATTTCTGACAGTTCTGTGACATTCACTCCATACAGCGGTTGAAACCGCTGTATGGAGTGAATGTCCCAGAACTGTCAGAAATAGGCTATTTCTGACAGTTCTGTGACATTCACTCCATACAGCGGTTGAAACCGCTGTATGGAGTGAATGTCACAGAACTGTCAGAAATAGACAGAAACTGTCACAGAACTGTCCTTCTTCTCATCCTTCTCCTTCTTCTCATCCTTCTCCTTCTTCTCATCCTTCTCCTTCTTCTCATCCTTCTCCTTCTCCTTCTTCTCATCCTTCTCCTTCTTCTCATCCTTCTTCTTCTCATCCTTCTCCTTCTTCTCATCCTTCTCCTTCTCCTTCTTCTCATCCTTCTCCTTCTTCTCATCCTTCTCCTTCTTCTCATCCTTCTCCTTCTCCTTCTTCTCATCCTTCTCCTTCTTCTCATCCTTCTCCTTCTCCTTCTTCTCATCCTTCTCCTTCTCCTTCTTCTCATCCTTCTCCTTCTTCTCATCCTTCTTCTCATCCTTCTCCTTCTTCTCATCCTTCTCCTTCTCCTTCTTCTCATCCTTCTCCTTCTTCTCATCCTTCTTCTCATCCTTCTCCTTCTTCTCATCCTTCTTCTCATCCTTCTTCTCATCCTTCTCCTTCTTCTCATCCTTCTCCTTCTTCTCATCCTTCTTCTCATCCTTCTCCTTCTTCTCATCCTTCTCCTTCTTCTCATCCTTCTCCTTCTTCTCATCCTTCTCCTTCTCCTTCTTCTCATCCTTCTCCTTCTCCTTCTTCTCATCCTTCTCCTTCTTCTCATCCTTCTCCTTCTTCTCATCCTTCTCCTTCTCCTTCTTCTCATCCTTCTCCTTCTTCTCATCCTTCTCCTTCTCCTTCTCCTTCCTCATCTCCAAGGGCATTTAAATTAAAGGTACAGTGTTCTGCACTAATTTAAAGGCTCTCTGAAGCCTAGAAACCCTTTTTATAAGTTAACTTCGTAGCGAATTAATTCGCATCGAATCGAATTTCTTCCTGAAATTCGGCGAATCAGCCGAATCGAATTTTTGAATAATTCGCTCATCTCTACTCATAACAAAGCTTACCTGTAGGTAAAATGAATATCTCCTAAATGTTTAGGAGATATTCTACAGAGCAGCAGCTGGTGACAATACCAACCCATGCACTTTGAAGGAACAGAATACCCATGCTGTTCTTTCAGAGCTGTGTGCAGTGGCCATCATCTGCGGCTTGGCCATTCAAGCAGCTAGAGTCCACGAAACCGGAAGGAAGATGGAGTGAAGATGGAAACCTTCTGAAGAGGTGACAGCATGCTGCTGGAGGGCTTAGTTCTAAGGTAAGTCTTTCATAATGTGCTAATATGCGATGGATACTAGCTTATTATAACATTATATTGCAGCAGGAAACTTTTTTTCTTAAACAAGTTTACTACCTCTTTAATATCCTTAAAGTGAATATCTTGCCTAAATTATTGTACTTGTTTGAAACCTCCAATACTAGTCCCAATATCAAAGCTACGTTCCCTTTTTTCTTTCAGTTTATTTGACATAATAAAGTCCATTGAAGAGCCAGAGGGGGACCAGGGGCTCTGGACCTTTTGAAATATTACTTAGCCACACATCTTCACTCCATAATATCCTGGTCTGCACAACATCCCCCCAATAAGTGCTCTGAAATTGAATGGTTGCAGTTAAAACATGTACATTTATGTTCTCTGCTGTGGTCCATGACTCCTGGTGAACTCTCTCTTTATAAACACAAATTGCTCGTACCAATGTAGTTCACCTTACTGATTTGGAGGCAGTATAATACAAAATTCTCTCTTTCATCTCCATGCCATTACCGTTATATTTAGCCCAAGTCTCCCTGATAGCCTAAATTATAGTTGCATTGTCCCTTAGTCCACAGTGACTTTATTCCAACTAAGACATTTGGTTAACCTGGTATCCCAGAAACTTAAGTCCTTTCTGAGTTGCAGTCTTCTAAACATATACCAGCCCAACAACATTATGTATATTTACATATCCAACATTTCTTTTACTCACAGATACAATCCATAACCTTAGAGAAACCTACATGTTTTGAATATAACTGTGCCCAGGGTCCTTATCAATGATGATTCATTTCCTCAATCTATAAACTTCTGTGGGAAGCCCCCCCCCAATGACCTTGGAATCTCATCATTATATGCAAAAAGTATCCCAGATTCTCCAACAGACCATTTTTGAACCAGTGGAGTAAGATCTGGGATACTGCCTCCAAATTATCTAAGTGTGTGGTATTCAAGGCAAACACTTTATTATTATTATTATACAGTATTTATAAAGCGCCAATAGTTCGCTCAGCGCTGTACATTACAAAGGGGGACAGAACATGTGACAGAACAATACCAATACAATGTGATACACGAGGGGTTCGAGGGCCCTGCTCTTTCGAGCTTACAATCTAGGAGGGAGGGGGTGGTGGCACAGGAGGAGATAGCTGTGGGGGATGGGGTGGTAGGAAGAGTGGAGGAGGTCGGCAAGTTAGCAGGGGGTGGGGTAGGCTTCCCTGAAGAGATGGGTTTTCAGGGTGCGCCTAAAGGAGAGAAGAGTAGGTGATAATCTGATGGGTTGGGGCAGGGAGTTCCAGAGGATGGGTGACACCCTGGAGAAGTCCTGGAGGCGGGCATGGGAGGAGTAGACCAGGGAACTAGAGAGAAGGAGGTCTTGTGAGGAGCGGAGTGTGCGTGCTGGGCGGTACTTGGATATTAGGTCAGTGATGTAGTTCGGGGCAGTATGGTGGACAGCTTTGTACGTCAGCGTTAGGATTTTGAATTTGATCCGTTGCGCAATCGGAAGCCAGTGGAGGGATTGGCAGAGGGGGGTGGCGGAGACAGAGTGGTTAGAAAGGTGAATGAGTCTGGCAGCCGTATTCAGGATGGACTGAAGCGGGGATAGCCAGCGGCGAGGCAGGCCAGTGAGGAGGGAGTTGCAGTAGTCGAGTCGTGATATGATGAGAGAGTGGATGAGCTGTTTAGTGGTTTCTGGGGTTAGGAACGTGCGGATTTTGGCGATGTTGCAGAGGTGGAGTCTGCACGAGTTTGTTAAAGATTGGACTTGGGGCTGGAAGGATAGGTTGGAGTCCAGAATGACACCCAGTACTCTGGCCTGCAGGGCGGGTTTGATGGTAGCGTTGTTGGATGTGACGGAGAAATCAATGGGGGGTGGTGTCCGGGCTGGGGGGAAGACAAGAAACTCGGTTTTGGAGAGGTTCAATTTAAGGAAGTGGAGCGACATCCAGTCTGATATGTCGCTCAGTAGGTGTGTGATTCGGGCTGAGACCAAGGGGGTGAGGTGGGGGGTTGAGAGATAGATTTGTGTGTCGTCGGCATAGAGGTGGTAGTTGAAGCCGTGAGAGTGTATGAGTTGGCCAAGGGAGGAGGTATAGATGGAGAAGAGAAGGGGCCCAAGGACAGAGCCTTGAGGGACCCCAACAGAGAGGGGGAGTGAGGGAGAGGTGGTAGCATTATAGGTAATGCTGAAGGAGCGTTGTGACAGGTAGGATGAGAGCCAGGAGAGAGAAGAGTCTCTGAGGCCGAGGGAGTGTAGTTTTTTGAGGAGGAGGGGGTGGTCGACTGTGTCGAAGGCCGCAGAGAGGTCAAGGAGTAGGAGCACTGAATAGTGGCCATTAGCTTTGGCGGTTAGCAGGTCGTTGGAGAGTTTGAGTAAGGCGGTTTCGGTGGAGTGTAGGGGACGGAAGCCGGACTGTAGGGGATCGAGGAGGTTGTTGTCGTTGAGGTGAGAGCATAGGCGGGTGTAGACTAGGCGCTCGAGGAGTTTAGATGTAAATGGGAGCAGGGAGATGGGTCTGAGGTTGTTCGGGTCATTGGGGTCCAGGGAGGGTTTTTTAAGTATGGGGGTGATGTGTGCATGTTTCAGAGGGGAGGGGAAAGTGCCTGAGGAGAGGGAGAGATTGAAGATGTGGGTGAGGGAGCATAGGATGGAGGAGGAGGAAGGTCGTAGGAGTTCTGATGGGATAGGGTCGAGGGGGCAGGTGGTGAGGTGGGCATCAGAGAGGATCTTGGAGACTTCCTCGATGGTAGTAAGGTCAAAGGTGCGGAGTGTGGGGGGAGCTTCAGTATGAGGAATGTAGGGTGGGGTGGAAGAGGAGGTCAGAGCAGTGGTGGGGCCATGGGAGAGGGGTGATAAGGGGGTAGCTGAGTGAGGGTGAAGGGGGTTGGAGAGAGTTTGAGCAGCGACGAAGTCCCTGCGGGTTATGTCGAGGGGGAGGGGGGATAAGGGGGTAGCTGTGTGAGAGGGGACGGGTTGAGAGGGTGTGTGAGTTGCGGCAATGTCCTTGCGAATTGTGTCAATCTTGTTTTTGAAGTGATTGGCAATCTCAAGGGCAGTGAGTGATGTGCTGGGTGGAGGGGGGGGTGGAGAGAGTAGAGAGTTGAAGGCAGAGAAGAGTCGGCGAGGATTGGAGGAGAGGGCCTTGATGAGGGTCAAGAAGTAGGCCTGTTTGGCAGCATGGAGGGAGGAGGTGTAGCTGCGGAAGGCAGATTTGTAGCGGGTGAAGGCTTGTTGGGATTTGGTTTTGCGCCATAGTCGCTCCAGGGCACGACTTTGTCGTTTGAGGGTTTTGGTGTGATCAGTCTGCCAGGGCTGGAGCGGTCGGGGTCTGATGTTGCGTGTGGTTAAAGGCGCTAGTGAGTCAAGGGCTGCTGAGAGCGCATTGTTGTAGGCGGTCAAAGCCAAGTCAGGGCAGGACAGGGGGAGGATGCGGTCGTGGAGTTGATCAGCTGCAGAGTGGAGGGAGGCAGGGTTAAAGTTGCGGAGGTTACGGCTGGTAGTAGTGTGACATTTGGAGGGGTAGGCGTTGGAGGACGAGGAGATAGAGAAGGTGATCAGGTTGTGGTCAGAGAGAGGGAAGGGGGTGTTCGTGAGGTTGTGGGGAGCGCAGCGGTTGGAGAAGACAAGGTCGAGGATATTTCCGTCGGAGTGGGTGGTGGATTGTATGCACTGTGCAAGTGCAAAGGAGGAGGTTAGGTGGAGGAGACGGGCTGTGTCCGGGTTGTCGAGGTTGACAGGGATGTTGAAATCCCCAAGGATGATGGTGGGTAGCTCAGAGGAGAGGAAGAAGGGTAGCCAGGAGGAGAATTCAACCAGGAAGCGGGGTATGGATCCAGGAGGCCGGTATATCACAGCAATCTTCAGGGGGGTTGCAAACACTTACAAAACTATGATGTTTTAGTACAGAACACCCAAGGTTCTTCATGCTCGGAAACCCGAGTGTCTCTGCTGCTTGCTGGAGATGTAGTAAAGATATTCAAACTCTTTTTCATATACAGTATTTTGGTTCTGTGGGCTCATTGGACCCTTCTCCAGAGAAGTTCTTACCCTTTTGCAACTACTTTTGAAGGTCAAACTCCATGTTGAGCCTCTCCACTTTTTATTGGGATTACCTTTCCCAGGTCTACCTAAACAAGCCAAAATAATTATCTGCCCACATCTTGACAGTGGCCAGGAGGACCATTCCTATGCATTGGCTATCCACCAATACTCCGTCCTTGTCAGAATTAGTAAAAGTCATAGGAATGGTTGGAAGAATGGAGTACCTGACCGCTCTTCATAGTGACACTGTTACCCTTTTTGAAGCTATATGGGAGCCTTGGGACCTCTCTTCCTACCACTCCTCCCTTCCTACCACTTTAATTTACTTCATGACAACATTTTTCTTATACATATTGCTTCTACCAATAAATCCCCCCCCCCCTTTTTTATTCAGAATTTATACTGATTTACTTGGTTTCTCTTTCCCATTTTAGGCAGGCACATATAAGGCTTGTGCCATTTTATTACGCAGAATTACTTCTGCCCTTTCTCTCTGGTTAAATGTCAAAATGTCATGAATGCTTTCCGATGCTATGTCTTGATCTTTTTGACCTTCTGTATAACATCTCAACATTGCATTCATTATATTGTATGCTTAATTCCTTATCTTGTAATGTGCCTTTGTTGTATATCTCTTGTTAAACTCTCAATAAAAATACAATCATAAAAAAATGGCCTAGTCATGAAGAGGGGAAAATCTTCCGGAGCTTAAGTGGTTAAAGTGTATGTCGGGTAAAGCAAAACATATGAAGTACATTTCCAAAATACATAACATTTTCCCAAGTTTTATACCCTGACAATGCATCATCTACCAGCTTGGTGCCCAGTGCCTGCTTGCTTCGAACTCTGACCTTATTTCCAAATGAGAAATGCCTTCTTCCAAGTTTATGCTAATGACTGTTTCTGCCCCATCAATTCCTGAATTCTTAGCAACCAAGTTTTCCACAGGCACTTTTGCCCATCTACCACCCTCATACAACCTCCCAGAGGTATATGAACAAAAGGTGCAAGAAAGGCTGGATTTTGAGAAGGATACAAGAGGATACGGTGTCAGTAAAGAGGTTGATAAAACAGAGGCAGGGATCTATAATGAAAGCATACAGGTTGGCATAATCTGATAATCTGAGTTAAATTCCATTATTATAAGTATTGAAACACTTCTGTCCCTATAGAACACAAAGCTTTCATAGTTTGAATAATAGAGAATATTTGGTTAGGAGTTAGCAATTCAGACAACCCATTTGGGAAGCAGCCCAACATGGAAAGCAATATGAATCAGAAGGGTTTCAGCTGACGTAGGGCCTATTTATTTGTTTTACTTTTTTTTTCAGTTCAAAGCAAACACCCTTTCACACTTTTTATTTTGATATTTATATTTGTCACCACTACTCTTTTTGAGTGTTATTTCGAATTAATAATGGTCTTAGACACAGACTATTGTATTGCTTTTCAATCTGTTTCCCTAGTAATAATTTGATGCGTCATATATCACAGACAATTTTATATTTGTAACTTGAACCAATACTTGTTTTTACAGCAGAAATATCAGTTTTTCATATTTTCCATTATAAGGAGCATGGGTGAAACAAGTTTCTGGTATGTGTTTTGTTATTACGCAAGATGGATATTTGAAATGAGATGAAATGTGTTTCTCCACAATATAACACTGTGTTGCTTTTTGTTAACTTAGAAAAGAATCTATTGACTTTACATGTTCTTCTAAATATGCTTTGCATTCACAAACATGTCTTAGCTTTGAAAGTCAGAAAACAACAACAAAATAGAGAAAGTGTTGGTTACTTCATAGACAGCCTAAGAAAGAAAAAACAACTGCAATTGTAATGGTAGCTAAGCAGGTTTTTCACTTTGACTAATATTCTAGATAAGGGTGCAATCTTGTTGTCAAAAAATACTGGCTTTGAAAAGCCCAATTATAGTCTACATTTGTTGTTTTTTTGTTTTTTGTTTAATTTTGGCAGACTTAGGAAAAGGGAATACTTCCATAATATTTGTATTGCTGTTCCTGATTCTGTTGAGGAGCAGTTATCACTGGGACAGGAAAACACATACAGTTATGTTATAATATTAACCTGAGAGAGATTCTAACCCTTCTTCATTTTACTAAAAAAAAATTATGTCAGCCTGTGTCCCCAGTGCAGAGTATTATGCAACCCAGTTCCTATGTACAGTACATTCAGAAAGTATTCAGACCCCTTGAGATGTTTCTACAGCTTGATTGGAGTCCACTCGTGGTAAATTAATTTGATTGGACAATCTATAAAAGGCCTCACAGCTGACAAAGCATTCTGTGTCAGAGCAAAAGCTATGACGTCAAAGGAACTGCCTGCAGAGCTCAGAGACAGGATTAGTGAAAGGCACAGATCTGGGGAAGGCTACAAAAAATGTCTGCCATAATGGAAGAAGTTTGGCACAACCAGGACTCTTCCAAGAGCTGGTCGCCCGGCCAAAAAGAGCAATCAGGGAGAAGGGCCTTAGTCAGGTATTTTGTTTACTTTATGTAACAGTACTGTAACAAGAACAGTGTCAGACATGTCTACGTAACATTAACACTAACACTACAGGCCCTTGCACACCACACAGAACATTGCAGCTAGGGATATTGTTTTTTTCTTCTGCATTGTCATTCCTTGATTGGTATATAATGGTTTGTCACTCAGTGCCTTGCTGTTAATGTCTGTCCATTTTGGTCATACACTGGGAACTATTAGTCAAAACTGGAAACTCTCTGGCTTTTACTGGGAGAATTCCCTCTACCCTTAGGCTCACATGACCAGTGACAATAACCCTACTAAGCCTGTCAACTATTGGCCAGTAACCATACTACAAGCTGGGGTTGATGAGTAGGAGAGAGCCAAGAGGAGCTGTTGCATGTGCTTCCTCTTCCTACCACTCCTCTCTCTAACCACTAAAGATATATGTGGACAGAGTGAGAAAGGTTTCCCTGCATGCCATACTGTAGTAGCCCTTGGCACCAATAATTACATTTCAGATAGTCTCTAATGGGTGCTTTGTCTTTAATTCTCAATAATCTTTCCAATAAGTGTTCACAGAGCAGTGTGAGAACTATAAACAAATATAAAATCCAAACAATTAATATAAAATTAAGTCGCTATATATCTCATTCCTCCTAAACAAGAGTCTGTGGACTAAAGTTTACTTGCTACAATCTCTTTACTTTTAGTACAGGCACTGTACACTGTCCAGCGCAGTGTAATCCCTGAGTCTAGCAGTGCATTGACACTACCCTGAAGTACACGTCATACCCCCACTATTCAGTGTTCAGGAAGAGGGAGGACTCTGCAGCTAATCTTGTCTCGTCCAGATGAAACTGACTCTGTGCAAAGTGCACCAGTGGTCTTTTGCACAGGCTGCTTTCTGAAGCAAATGTAAGGTGGGGAAGGGAAGGCAGACTGGGCTCCAATTATTGTAATTTTTATAGTCTTTGCCTGCATATTGTCATGATTATCTGTTTTTGTTAGCCTATTTTCATGATTTCCCTTTTCTTAAATGTGTATATCATGATTGGTTATTTGTTACTTTTGTATTGAAATGATTACCAATTTGTTGGTCCTTTTTTTTTGTAGCAAATGCTGCTTTATAGGCCAAATACCACAATACAGCAATGCTTTCTGTTGGGGTTCCAGCAGTTTAAGATACCAGTATTTTGTTTGTATATAAGAATTAACATGGAACTAGCTACTATGAAAGCTAAAGGAACATGAAAGATTATGTATCACCAAGAATAAGAACAGTGACTAATAAGATTCATAAACAAATGTATAACAATGAAAGAATTGAAGCATTTAAATCAGTAAGCTCATATTGATCTTCTGTGGTCAAAGATTCAGTAAGTTGTTTGCACACAAAGACAGAGTAGGCAGTACAAGAGGTGTTGAAGTAGCTTAGAAGCTTTGCCTTGTGCTTTTTAAAGTTTCTTTAATGTCATTAGATATTCTTTTGACTTTAAAGTGGAAGTAAACTCCCTTTTGCATATTATATGTACAGGTAAGCCTTTATTAAGGCTTACTTGTAGGTTCTGTAAATATCTCCTAAATGTGCACCATTTAGGAGATGTTTACTCTAGAAGTGCTGGTGATGTCACCAGTGCATGCGCACTGCGCTCTCAATGGATGGCATGCCATCCATTAAGAGAGCCGAAACTCCCTTTGCGCATGCACGGGAGTGACAACATTGTGGCCCGGCCAATCAGATGGTCGCGACTCACAAACTCGAAAGGAAGGACAGGTGAAGATAGAGTTCTTGGAGAGCCATGACATCACTCTTCTAGAGAGCTTAATTTTCAGGTAAGTCATACATAAATGTGCTAGTATGCAATGCATACTAGCACATTATGCTCTTAGCTTGCAGGGAGGAGATATTTAGATTTTTTTTTTTTCACAGTTTACTGCCACTATAAATGTCTCACTATCTATCCTTGTGGCTGCTCACTTTATTTTTACAAGTATACTTCCTCCCTGAAGGATGGCTGAAAAGTGTTAATTTACTTATGATCTGATAGACAAATAGTATTTGAATGGTAACCATATGTGGTTTCCTGTTTCTCCACCTGTCCTTCATGGGCTGCCTGCTCTGACAGCTGGCTGACAGGAGATTTATCAAGTAATAAACAAACAATGGTTTTATAAATTAGAAGTAAGTGTAACGGAACCGGACCCAGACTGCACTTGGGTATTTCTGTTAGACTCCCGCTTCCCCTGATCGAACACCATCCATGGACCCCACCACTGATCATACAGGAAATAAGACAGCACCAGACTCTCTTAAGACAGGAAGTAGACTGCTTTATTTTAACACAAACACAAGATATATACATAGGGCGGGGAAATACAACCAGAAACAGGAAACACATCAGCAGGCCCTCCCATCAGGGGGAAGGGCTGCAGGAAACACCACCCCACCAAACCAAGACACAAAACAATGGGAGGCAGCACATGGCAGTGAACAATGACCAACCCCCATACCAATACACAAATATTACATCCCATAATAGTTTGCTAGAACAATGGGATGCAGCCTCATGGAAAAGAACAATGAACAATGGAACAACCACTTGGCAGTGAACAATGGACAGCCCCCCACCCCACCTATACATGTCTACACCATATCAGGACAGACCACCCTGTACCCCTAACAGGCACAGGGTGGGTTACACATAAGAGGAACAACAGGAGCTGATATAGGGGTCCCCCCACCCCAAAAGTCACTCCCGTCACATATCTCCCCTTTCGGCAGGAGACTAATGCAGGAGTAAATCCCAGACGGATGGACTCCGAAGTTAGTCTGTACTTCCAGTCCCCCAATGCCAGCACCCACACAGTACCCCAAACAAATTGTCCCACACAAAGCATTAGTCACCCAGCCAACCTCTGCCTCTCCTGTAGAACATACCCGCCGCTGGGGAGAAGTACGGACTGGTCCTTCTCCCTGAAGTCCTTTCAGCCGCTGGAGAGATGACAGGGTGGCTGGGCCGACTCCATCATGCTGTGGGGGATCTGGACCAACTGCCCATCATCCCTGGGGTATCCAGGTGGTGACTGTAGTCTCATCCACTTGACTTGATGGACATCCCTCAGTGTTTGCAAAGTTAGGCTGACATCCTCTTGTCCCAATGCCAGACCCTTTTCTGGGGTTGTGTCAGTGGAGACTGAAGTCCCATTCACGGACATCAGCTCGAGCTGCCGTTGTGAGGTGCCGATTGCATCCTCTTCCTGTAGCTCCTGCGGTGCTGATTGTTGTGGGCAGAGGTCAACCACGCCATCCCCTGGTGCCAGCTCTTCTGCGGGAAGTGTGCCGGCTGGTTCCTCCTCAGCAGAAAAGTCAATCAAATCCCCAGTCTCTGGAACTGGTGTCTGGGGATAGGGGTTCACCATCTCCTGTCCCTGGAACTCAGAAGATGTTACCAGTGCTGGGCAGATTTCAGTAATGTTTGGCCCTGTTGCCAGCTCTTCTGCTGGTTCCTCCTCAGCAGAGAAGTCTGTCAAATCCCCAGTCTCTGGAATTCCACTGCCTATTCTTGGGCATGCTGCCGAACATGTTTTAGCAGTTGCCTGTATGCCATTTCCAGATGTAGTTCTTTCTTCAGCAGGTATTCCAGATCTGGTTCAAGCTCTGAGACCCCTGTAAGACCGAACATAGCCTCTCTGCCTTCTCGCAACTCTTCCAGGGTAGGTTCTCCTTCATCGCCAAACACAAAATGATCTGTAAGGCTCTCCCACAGTAATCCAGGGCCACCAAAGTCATATCTCTCCGGAGAGCACTCTGTTGTCACTCCTAAATATTCCTGCTCTGCGTACCATTGCAGAACCCGATATCTGTTGTCCAGTTCTACCTCCTGCTGGACCAGCCTTTCCAACTTAGTCACACATTGCTCCTGGGGTCGCTCTCCCAGGAATGGCATTCGTAACTTCCAATGGTCCCTGGCCCGTTCCCCTGGGGTTGGATAGCACTTGCCTTTGTTCATACCAGCAGCCTGGAGGGGTCCTCTCCAAAGCACCTCCCAAATCTGCTGCCTGAGCTCCAGGTACTGATCCGTAGACACAGTCCTGGGGTATGTTGCAAGAATAGTCTGCAGCAGCCCTGGGAACTCTGATGCCAGGTCCAGATCTCCACTGGGGTGACTGACATCTCCTTTCCTGGTCTTGAATCCCGGTGGTGGTTTGGATGTGTTCACAGCTTGGAAGCACAATCCCACCGCTTGCCACCAATGTAACGGAAGCGGACACAGACTGCACTTGGGTATTTCCATTAGACTCCCGCCTCCCTGTTCGAACAAATATCCACGGACACCACCGCTGACCATACAGGAAATAGAGAGCACCAGACTCTCTTAAGACAGGAAGTAGACTGCTTTATTTTAACACAAACACAAGATATATACACAGGGCGGGGAAATACAACCAGGAACAGGAAACACATCAGCAGGCCCTCCCATCAGGGGGAAGGGCTGCAGGAAACACCACCCCACCAAACCAAGACACAGAACAATGGGATGCAGCACATGACAGTGAACAATGACCAACCCCCACACCAATGCACAAACATTACATCCCATAATAGTTTGCTAGAACAATGGGATGCAGCCTCATGGCAGAAAACAATGAACAATGGAACAACCACTTGGCAGTGAACAATGGACAACCCCCCACCCCACCTATACATATCTACACCATATCAGGACAGACTACCCTGTACCCCTAACAGGCACAGATTGGGTTACACATAAGAGGAACAACAGGAGCTGATATAGGGGTCCCCCCACCCCCAAAAGTCACTCCCATCACAGAAAGCTTTACTTCTCCTCCAGGCTAACGTAGGGTAAGGGACTAAGGTGGACCTAGCACCAAAAAATATTTTTTGCTAATCACAGTACACCCTGACAATCCCTTTATTTGCTTTTCTTTCTAAAATGATGGCACCATCTTAATTCAGATTTTGTATTCAGGATCTAGCATCTATCCTAAGCCAGAATCTACTGTACTTGCTGAACTATAATATTGGCTGAGAGATGACAAAATCGTAAAAATCAAAGTCTTCTAGGATTCTCCTGCTGTTTCCTTTCACCTTGCTACAAAATTGCAATAGTTCAGTCTGACACTGGAGGAGAGGAGACTAAGAAAATGCTTCTGCCTCCATGCAAGAGACTGATGAGAACATCTCATCCTACACAAGGCTTCTCATTTGCATTTTAATCATAAAAGGTAGATATATTTTGAAATAATTTATATTGTTGCTGCATATTTTGACAGACTTTTAAAGTTATTGAAAGATCCAGTTTAAATTTACAAAAATACAACAGTAAATATAAAAAATCGTCTTGCAGTTAAAACACAACAGATGTTTCAGATATGTTAGGATGCCTCTGGGTTTACCTGACAAAACAAAAATCACTGTTGGAGCCTTGCATGTTGTATTGCCTGCTAGTTTACCTCTACCCATTCATATAAAGCTGAGATCCTGATCTCTCAGCCCCAACATAGTCAGTAAAAAGTCTATTTAGGGACAGGGGAATCCAGAAACTCTAAAACCGTCAGGTTACATGCTGTTCCCTATAGGAAGTTTAAACACAGGAAAACTGAATAAATACATTTTCGGCCAGCCACCTCTAACCATGGTGTCTTATGTATGCGGTAAATAAGCACAGAGGGATGGGAACTGTGTCGCTCAATGGAATTCAAGAAAAATAATTTACAATGAGTACAAAATTCATATTTTGTCATTGTCCTTTAAAGGGCACAGGAATTTAGGACTCCTGAAACAATCCATCTGCGAGCTGGAAAACAAACACAGACAGATCTAAGAAAAGGGGTTTCTGCAAAAAAAAAACAGAATACTTATGTTCAATTATGGATAAGAATATGTGAAGTCCCCAACAGGACAGGGGAACTTCTAATGAACCAGGCAAGGTTGAAGAGGATTACCCTGATGCTTAGACCAGGACAAGAATCCTAGCCAAACGGGATGACTACCTTAAAGAAGTTATGTGATCCAAAGGATGTGATCCAAGAAACTGCCAACAGGTGGAATAACATAGGGAGAACATACTAGCAGCAAGAATGGTCAAGAAAGTGAACACTGAAAGGTTTGTCCAAGGAAAGACTGAGTGATAAGTCCACAAACTAAAACCAGCTGGTCCAAAGATGACAAAAGGCTCTAGGCATCCAAAGCGAAAGGAAAGATTCACCAAGGGGATGATCAAGAACCTAAGGCATTGGAGACAACACCAAGTGGACCATTTTAATTTAGAGAAAGACTGAAAAAGAAGGTGCATGAAGCACCCCTTCACCAAAACACAGGACTGGAGAGACCACCACACCATAATGGCACAGAAACACCAGCAATCAGTATGAGGAGTAGACATATCCATAAGTACACCTACAGGTATCCCTAGAACACCCTGCAGGGCCTGTGTACCAGATCCAAGAAATTGGAATACAAGACCTTCAACACACCACAATCCAGCAAAGCATTTACTGATATGAAATGAGTGGGTGGATCCTTAGCATGAGATCTAAGACTAATAACTGATTAAGGACAGGAGCATGGCAGATATTAGAGAAACTTCCCATGAAGTATGAAATAGCTAATATCAATCTTTGCATGCAGCATCTCAATGTGTACCCATAACAAAATATGTAGTTCAGCGCTGCCCTCGTTAAACTCAATTTGCAGAAGTGGTGAGCTGTGGTGAGCTGTGCAATTGGTGCCATCCATTTGGATTACATATATTGGATTGGTCTTACATGTACTTTTGCTCTTCTGTTTGTGAGTGTTTTTAATCCCAATTATTGTTGAATAAATCATTCAGAGAGCACTATGACAGTTTTTTTTCTCTTTCATATGGATTCATATGTGGTGATGATTATTATGCAGAGGAATCTTTATTTTGGAAGATCTAAAACAGCTCTTGATCTGGATGACTGAGCAGTATTTAATCTAATCAACCACAATAGGAGCGCCTGACTCCAAATAATATAAACCTACAAGGACCCCCCCATGTCTGCTATTGTACAAGGGATGTCTGCGCTAGGGTTTCAGTGTCTATATATGAAGAGAACACCAAATTCTCCAATTATACAGTAGTTTCTTCCTTCTATGCAGGAGATAAAGCACACCCAAGTTAACAAATCTTCATCTCTAGAATGCAGACTACCGAAAGAGAGACCCAGAAGGCAAAACAGTGCCTCTAAAGGGAACTGTGTGGTCCAAGTCACACATCATGCCACAATGAGAATTCCGAAGATTTCTTGTAGACAAAAGACTTACAGCACAAGCTGATGTCCAATAGAGTTCAGGTTAAGGCACTATTCACAATGTGACCCAACACCAACTGCTTTGGGGAACAAGACTCTATTCTCAGCCATGAGAATAGTCCTGTGGCAGGAGTTATCCCAAGATGGGAAGAAGAAATCACTCTATAGACCTTAAGAGAAAGAGGGAGCATATCATGAAACATTAGATTCAGAAGGACCAAATGCATGTCTTGTGTCAATCCCTGCTAACCAGGGGGGAGATTAAGGGAGGCCAAAAGTCAACAAGAAAAAGAGAGGTCGTGTAAAGAGGGCAAGCCTCCAAGTGCTCCACTAGCCCCTAAATGGGAAGGAGAGAGGGGTATGATTATGTTAGGGAATATTCCACTAAGCCAGGCAGTGCAGCCAAGATCAAAGTTGGTCAGCTTTGTTTGTAGGTGATCAATAGTTACCAACATAAGACATCTGCAAGGCTCCAACTGGTGGAAACTTGCAAGAATTAGTCCTTTTGATATAATTCTAGTAATCCGAGATCAGAAAAACTGACCTTTCCACAGATCCACTGCACTCTGGTAGGAGCATACTGTAGCTGCCGCAGAATTTGCTAATGACAGAATCAATATGCAGTCCATAGAGACAATGTCCCTCAAAGAGAAAAGGAAACAGCTTTTCCTTGGATGCTTTATCAGCATCCCAAAAATGTAATTCTTCACCATCATTTCACATGTAAATTACAACACATCATACACAGACCTCATACAAGAGGTATTTTGCTATTTGTATTCAATAGTGAAGTACAGTTTTACTTGTAAATTACTTTGTGTTTGTTTGTCTATGAGATTATTTTCATTATTTGAACTGCAAGCGCATCCTTGAAAAAGTGGAATTTATTCTAAGAAATGCATTGACCTAAAAAAAGCATATGAAGGATTATTTATGATGTGTAGTTTATAGCAGCAACGTCACAATGGGTTTTTCATACTTTTAACAAAAATATGTTACTGTGTAATTTTTTTTAATGTGAAATAATAAAACATTGAAATGTTTTATATACCGTATGTGTTAGAACCAAGTGCTTCCTTACCACAAATATCCTCTTTCATTTTCTGCATGTTGGGTTCTTGAAGTAATATTTGAGGATCAACACCAAGACATCAGTTATGAAGTACAGTGATATAAACCAAAATCTGATAATATTTCAAAATTGCTCAAAATCAATAACACCGAACAAAAAAATGTTTTATCTAATGAATATTCCCCAAATCAATAATAATCACTGCTGCCATGTAATAAATAAATATAAATCATATTCTCCACATTCACAATAAATGCATATTTATCTCTCTTATATTAAAAGAGGTATGTACTGCAGAGAGAGAGATATAATTTTGCCCGGTGCAAATCATTAGTAAGACCTCAACTGGAATTTGCAGTTCAGTTTTGGGCACCAATTCACAAAAAGGATACCTGGGAACTGCAGAAAGTGCAGAGAAGGGTAACCAAACTGATTAGAGGCATAGAGGAGCTCAGCTATGTAAAACTAGAGAAACTGAATTTATTCTGTCTGGAGAAGAGGAGATTAAGGAGGGATATTATCACTAGAAATGAGCGAATCGAACTTGGCGAAGTGGAATTCGTTTCGAATATTAGGAAAAATTTGATTCGCACCGAATCCGAAAATTAGCAAACTTCGGATGCACGAATCAAATTTTTCCCGATCGGCCGATTTTCATCCCTTCTACAGCCGGCAAAAAGTGTCCCTGCAGAGAGCTCCGCTATTTCTGACAGTTCTCTGACAGTTCCTTCACATTTACAGCATTGTATCTATTTGTTTCCATTTAGGATACAGATGTTTTTATTCGGAAACAAATAGATACAATGTTTCAACCGCTGTAAATGTGAAGGAACTGTCAGAGAACTGTCAGAAATAGCGGAGCTCTCTGCAGATACACTTTTTGCTGTACTGGAATTCTTCTTCTTTTCATTCTTCTTCTTCTTTTCATTCTTCTTCTTCTTCTTCTTTTCATTCTTCTTCTTCTTCTTTTCATTCTTCTTCTTTTCATTCTTCTTCTTCTTTTCATTCTTCTTTTCATTCTTCTTCTTCTTCTTTTCATTCTTCTTCTTCTTCTTTTCATTCTTCTTCTTCTTTTCATTCTTCTTTTCATTCTTCTTTTCATTCTTCTTTTCATTCTTCTTTTCATTCTTATTCTTCTTCTTTTCATTCTTCTTCTTCTTCTTTTCATTCTTCTTCTTCTTCTTTTCATTCTTCTTTTCATTCTTCTTCTTCTTTTCATTCTTCTTCTTCTTCTTTTCATTCTTCTTTTCATTTTTCTTCTTCTTCTTTTCATTCTTCTTCTTCTTCTTTTCATTCTTCTTTTCATTCTTCTTCTTTTCATTCTTCTTCTTCTTCTTTTCATTCTTCTTCTTCTTCTTCTTCGTCGTGCCCCGTGACTGCCCAAATGAGTGAAGTGTGCGGTGATTCTAAGATCGACGGCACTCATCTGCATGTCATACTGACTGACAGTATTATTTCTCTTCCCCAGCAGACTCCAAGGGCATTTAAATTAAAGGTACAGTGTTCTGCACTAATATAAAGGCTCTCTGAAGCCTAGAAACCCTTTTAATAAGTTAAATTCGCAGCGAATAAATTTGCATCGAATCGAATTTATTCCGCAAATTCGGCGAATCAGCCGAATCAAATTTTTGAATAATTTGCTCATCTCTAATTATCACCATATACAATATAAATACATACAGTAGGTGGTCCATATAGTGAACTTGGTATAGAGTTTTTCACCATAAAGGATAAGTTCATCTTTTGCACAAAAATAATAAATGCACATTTTTTTGCAGGTAGAAAAAAAAATGTGCATTTATTATTTTTGTCTGCAAGAGCCTGTAAAGCACTGCACCAGTGATCAGCAGATCACTCGTGCCATGCAGGTCTCCTGCAGATCTGTCAGTATATCTGCTTGCCTGTAAGGGATGTACAAGCAAGCAGATATTCAGGAAGATTCAATGAACTACCACGGCACTCCACAGTGCTGTGGTAAGCAGACAGCTGCTAAGGCTGTGTGAACTTGTAGTTCATTAATTTACAGAACTCTGTGAATGAATGATGTGGCCCGCACGGCTGCGCTGTTTGCAAATCTGACAGCTAGTATGGGGGAACTTCTCCCCTTCCTTCTGTCAGAGGGAGGGGGTACAGCAGGTGGGGCTGCAGCATTAGGAACATGTTACACGTTCGACCCTAAAGACAGGTGGAACATGTAACATGTTTACAAAGGGGAACTTATCCTTTAAATTCATCACAGAGGGCAAGGGGGCACTCTTAAAGTCTGAAGAAAAAGAAATTTAATTTCCAAATATGGAAAGGCTTCTTCCCAGTAAGAGCTGTGAAAATTTGGAATAGACTTCCTCAAGAGTTGGTTCTGTCCAGCTCAGTAGATTGCTTTAAAAAAAGGCCTGGATTATTTCCTAGATACACATAATATAACTGGATACTAACATTTATAGATAAAGTTGATACGGGGAATATCCGATTGCCTCTCGGGGATAAGGAATTATTTTTTTTTCCTCTGCAGGACAAAATTGAATCATGCTTTGCTTGGGTTTTTTGCCTTTCTTTGGATAAACTGTGAGTATAGGATTTTTTTTTTCTCTTTTATGGTTGAACTAGATGGCATCTTTTTTCAGCCTGACCAGCTATATAATTATGAATATGAAGAAGCATTGTGATGAATTAGCCAAGTGCATATGGATACGTCAAAAGTGTGCTTAAATGTTTCTCTTTCAACTATAAAGTCCAGAGAGAACCACACCAATATTAAGAAGATGTTGTCCTCAGTGATTTCCTGCTCACAAACACCCAACACTGCTCCTCTATGACACTAATTGTGTGGTACTCCTGCTCCCAGGAACTCTTGGACACTAACCTGATAGTACTGCTTCTCAAATGAATGATTCACAATTGCTGTCCAACCAATCTGCTTTCTGAACGTTATTTGTAGCTATTGTCTCAGAAAATCTTTACTTTTTATTTCAATGTAAAATTGCACTGGGATTCTTCCACTCAGGCAAGTCCAGGTCATTTCAGCCTGATTACATGAAGTGGCTTTGGCTATTGTACCTGAAATCAAACACTCTAAAATGTATTTCAAGAAGAAAATTGAGTTCTTGCACACACAACACTGTTGCAAGGGTAGTAATTTTGCTACATGAGTACCTTTAAAGTTACATATCGGCCTTCAATGACATATTATAGTACTTGTACTCAGGGGCGGACTGACAACTCATGGGGCCCACGGGCAATAGGGGATCATGGGGCCCCTGTGTCCTTGCCCACACTCAAACCACACCCAAAAAAGACTATGAAAGGTACTAGGGGCATCTGATGGGGCCCCCTACTGACCCTGGGCCCTCGGGCAGTGCCCGAGCGCCCAAATGGTCAGTCCACCCCTGTTTGTACTATGTCTGCAGACTCTAGCCATCTCCTGTAGTATGTCCACAGGTTCTGACCATCTCCTGTAGTATTTCTGCAGTCTCTGATCCTGTCCTCTAATATGTCTGCAGTCTATGAATATCTCCTGTAATATGTCTGCAGTCTCTGATCATCTCCTGTAATATGTCTGCATTCTCTAAACATCTCCTGTAGTATTTCTGCAGTCTCTGATCCTCTCCTGTAGTATTTCTGCACTCTCTGATCATCTCCTGTAGTGTGTCTGCAGGCTCTGGCCATCTCCAGTAGTATGTCTGTAGTCTCTGACCATCTTCTGTAATATGTCTGCAGAATCTGAGAGTTTTCCTCTCTTTCTCAGGTCTGAAGCAATACCTTAAGGAAGAAAGGAAAACCCTAGAAAGCTTGTCTTTTACATGTTAGATTAGTACAATAAACATGTATAATTGCATACTGCATTACTCTCCTATTTTCTAATCTTATTTATATATACTTATCTAGTTTATTCAATGACATGATTTGGTGGTGAAAATTATTAGTGCCTCCCAGTTTTGACTGTGGTATCTTTTGTGCCCCCACTATATATTGTTCCTAGAGTTGCCACTGATTGGAGGACATTTGGAGATCCAATCTCTAATGGTACTTTCTCTCATTGTCCGTAGACATAATTGTGTTCATTTGGTGGCACCCATACATGGGCTTGCGGCAGTAGAGACAGAAGATGACCCACAACCAAATAGAAGAAGCAGGAGGTCTTGTGGATTTTGAATGTTTATTGATTTTTGCTATATAGCTAAGAACTAGCATCCAAAACTGGACATGCCTATGAACAATGAGAAAAAGTGGTTCCTGGTTGGTTGCATTTTTGACATGTAGTGAAAAGTACTGTTATAGAGGTAGTGACATGTTGAATAAAGCAAGGAATATATTCCCTGTGAAGAATTTTATATTTAGTATTTTATCTTAGTTTTGTTGATGAAAAGATGTTCAGTTTTATTGTACCCATATAGTGATTTTTCTACTGGATAAATCAATATAGTGAATGGCTTTTTCAAATAAAATTACTGATCCTAACACTACCACAACATTAACATACTTTATGCAAACATGATAATAGTGCACATAATTCCAAATAACTCAAAAACATATGTTCCAAGTGAATTTCATATAAAACAACAATCAACATGCAAACATTTTTATATAGTACCTATGCCCAAAGAAAAAGTTCCAGTGTAAAAGTTTATAAAATACTCCAAATCTTCACCAACTTTTCCACTTTCCTGTGATCACTTTAACTTGCCCACAGTGTCCCCCACACTATCCATGCATCAGGTGTTATTTAAGTGTACCTTCACTTCCTTAGGTGTAACTCTAAATGTGAGTAAGGTCTATGAATGCTTTACAGATCACTGCAACTTCTGGATTCCTCCTCTCAAACACTTGATCTTCTCTTCCACTTCCCACCTGTAATATTTGCTCATGAAAGATATAAATGCAAATGCCCCAATAGTGTAATATGTAAAAATTAATTGACAGCACATAAAGCGTTACACTCACTTGACAGAAAATATATATCGGCTTATCGGCAAAAGATATGACAGTGGATTATCTCCCTCTCCTGTCTCTCACAAGCTCTTGGGATTACCCCCCACTGTGGTGATGCACAGCCCTGCCTCCTTAGAGAGGTCAGAGCAGCATGGGGGGGGGGTTCTTTCATATCATTTGTCTACTGGGTAATCATTTGTAAAGTCTTTCTTCTAGTAAGGCATATTAAAGTATGTCAAAGTTTTTTTGCAAATAGTTTGAAAATGGGGCTATATTTTTGTGGTCAACATGGAGTCTAAAAATGTTTTATTGAGGAAGGTTCTTAGATCTCTAGTGCAGTATGAAGCAAAATGTAGGAAATGTAGGAAGTGGTGGTTGTGGAAGATTATATTAAGTTATATTCTTGGTACAGATTTGGTTTGGTTGGTACATGGTGGAAGACATGTTTAAATGAGCTTAGATCTTTTTGACCCCAGAGGGTGAAGGCTGAATATGCTCTCTCTGGGTTATTTACAATCAGTGTACAAATGGAAAGATATGGTGAAAATTTATATTTTTTTTCTTTCTTACCCATAGGAATGAAAGATAATGCTAGTACAGAGAGCATTAGGAAGCATGATTAATTTAGTGTCAAGTATTTCTGATAGTTTACACTGTGTAGTTGAGGTGATTTCAAGAGTAAAACTGGATTTTTTTTCTCCAGGAGTCACAAGCATGTTGTAACAAAAAAGCCAAGTTATACAATCTAATTGGGAAGGTTAATCTGACCTCACTTTTTGGGAGCCACAGCTAATGCATAGCTATTCATGAGTGCTATTCATGAATGCTTATTTCACCATATAATTTGAGTCATTATGCTGTTCATACCTTTGATATCTTTAGGATTTAGCAATGTTGAAATGGTCCTGAAAAGGGAAAAATAATCTAACAAAGCCTGTAGTTTTTTCTACCCAAAAGCTAGAACAAAAGATACCTCCATATCTCCAGTCCCTTAACAATTTTAGTAATAGGATAAGGATAATTAAGATGATATAGAGAAGTGGGGTGTCAGGGACCCTGTTGCCGTGGAGCCGCGCGAAGGCGACAGATCCCTTTGGGTCGTGGCGGTGCGAGTGCGCATGCGCAGAAGCGCGGAAGTGTGCGCATGCGCGCATGCGCAGTAGAGTCCGCATCAGCGCTAGGCGGGCTATTTAAACCTGCAATACAGTACAATCAATGCCTTCTGGTCTACAACGTCCCTGCACTACCTGATCCTGTTGCTTGTATTTTGATCTGACCCTGACTAAGAAAGAACTCCGCCTGCACCGACCTTGGCCATCCCTGGCCATCCGCTTGCCTGCACCCACGGTCCTGCATCCGGCTTGCATCCGGACGTGTGCCATACTTACCTGCCGCTGCACCCATGGTCCTGCATCTGGCTTGCATCCTGACAAGTGCCATACTTGCCTGCCGCTTCACCCACGGATCTGCACCTGGCCTGCATCCTGGTCACTGCCATACCTGCTTGCTACCGCATCCACGCTCCAGTGTCCAGTCCAATCTGCATCCTGATTGCCGCTATACCTGCCTGCTGCCGCACCTACGTTCCTGCATCCGCACCTGGCCTGTATCCAGGTCTCCTGGGTCTTCAGCTACCTGCTACCAGCTCCAGATCCACCCAGCACTTGTGCCACCCCTGGCTCTGTGCCCTCTGTTCCCACTATCAGGGGCTCCAAGGGGAGTCGTAAGAGGACTCCTTCTTACACGTCAGGCTCCCCAACCAGTTACGTGACATGGGGATTTGGCCTATGCATATACCCAGGTAAATAATTTTGTCATAAACCACTAAAGGAATGGCATTTTGTGTCTGGGATATAGTTGATGGAGAGGGCAAAGAGAGTATTTCACTTTTTGAAAAATAATTGTGTATGCTGGAGAACACATTGTAGTGTGCAAATATGTGTTGGATATTTAGTATACCTTGATAGAATTGGGAAGTAAATAGAAGTACTTGAAGTGTAGAGTGGTGGGATACTCCAAAGTGAAGTGAATCTGTTTTTGGTGTAGTTTCAAGAAGATTTTGCTGAATGCCTTCCCCTTTTGTGACACCTTGGAAGAATAGTCATAAAAAGATTGTATCCTTTTTTTTGGTTTACCTTGGCCTGAGCCCATGAACACACTATACTACACAAGATGAAGAAAGACTCAGGACTTTTAGGATAGCAGCGGAGCAGATGTTCATGAGGGCTTGCAGCTTAAAGGTTTCTGGCAATCCAGTGATTCATAGATGGCTCCATCTGCTGCAAAAGATCATCTTCCAAGGATGGTATGTGCTGTTCCACTTCAAAAAGAGGCAAGGTTTGATTTTGACAGTATGGGATGGTACCACCCATGATATAATTGGAAAAGATTTGTAAAGTATGATCATGCCTCTTATCCATTGGAATAACCATTGATGGAGCTCTCCCACTCTGTTGCAGTTACATTAGTGCCAGAGGCCCAACATGTTTCATGTTAGCACATGTACATAAAACACACCTAATTTCCTGCTACTATTGCCCTTCCCTCTTCTAGCTTTATTTCTTCTGCTCAGGGCATAGCAAGAAACTCATTTAAAGTAATACTCAGGTTTTTAAACAAGTTGCAACATATAATTATCTATAATGACTCTAAAACATTAATATTTGTTTTTTTATTACAAGTAGTATTTTTAACATCTAGAGTTCAGCTTTAAATTTGCACGTGAAAACAAAGTGTAATGGCTGAATTGAAAATTGTAACTAAAAACAGAATATTTTATGAATATTTGCCTGGAGTTCAACATTAAATAAAATAAATACATATATTCCTTATATTTCTAAATATTTATATATAACTATAAATAGATGAAAAGGCTGCTGGAGAACCACACTTGTTTATAAATGTGTTACAATAAAGCCAGTTTTATTTTGGTCCATTTTATTGGTTTTATGCTTACATGAACATGCCCTAACAGATTTCCAAATTACTCTTTCTTTCCTACCTGGCACAGCAGGGGAAACGTCAGGTCTCATGTTGTTATTTTATTAATTTATTGTGTTTTAAACCTTCGACTTGAATATAAAGTTACAGCAGAAAACCGTATTGAAGTAAATACACAATAAAAATATATTTTATACAGTTGTTTATTTAAAATGTGAAATCACTTGCTATTTACTATGCTTGGCTTCATTTAAAGGTATACATGATAATGTTATACGTTGTTATTTGATAAATATATGGCAATATATATATATATATTTGCAGAAAAAACAATAATACTTTAATTTAAAAATATAGGGACATATTATAATTATAATTAAATTACCAAGGCATTAGTCCTTTCACTGCCAGGCCCTATGCTCCAGTTTTAAAATCAGGTGGCCAAACCATTTTTGCATTTTTTCATTTTTCACTTACAGCTTTCAGAGTTTGTAAATTACCCCCAAACCATACCTTTTCTGAAAGCACAGAACTGAAAGAAAATAAAATGGTGTCATTAAAAGTGTGATAGCTGTGCACATTTTTATCAAAATTATTATGCTACTTAAAAATACTAATATCATTATTGGTGCACACAAACATAACATAGCTTATAGAACTCCTTCTAAATCTAAAGGACAAAAGTGTACTGAGTCAATAAATAAATATTTGTAAATTCTAAATTGTGCCTTTCTTGAAATGTACTCTAAAAATCTGGAAGTTTGTAAGCAGGTGTTTCTGGGGTACATTTGAATGTATGTTTGCTGTTGTATTAATTGCACTGTGTACCTACAGTATGCAGATAGTTTAGACTGCCTGGGATGGGAAGGGGTTAACGTTGTCTCAGATCTTTCCTAGGTTTTCTTGGGTCCTGGACCCTGTTGTAAGCCACATAATAATAAGGGGATCGCTCAGTGCTGGAGCCTGCACATGGGATGAAGGAGGAAGCACTGCTTTACCTTGTAGTCCTGCTGAAGCATGTGGTCTCCTTAGTGGGTCACCCTACAGGGATTCTCCCTGGAACCAGGAACCTGCCAGCTGTTGCTAATGGACTCTGCTTTTCTAGAAGGTATGATCTGGGCAGCCTGCAGTTAGATTGTTAGGGAGACACTTATGCGATATGTTATTTTTTTTGCTGGATTTTCCTGCCAAGATGTTCAGTAAATTTCATTAAATGTTTCATGCCTGATCTGAAGTTACTACAAATGGGTGTACGGTGGTATGTAGTGTATCCAAAAGAACAAGGCCTGTTACATACACGCGGGGTGAAGCAGAGGACATGCAGTTGCTAAGGGCAACAAATACAAGGGAATGACATGCCAGTCAGATAGCAGAAGGATAGTACTGGCAGGGGTGATGGGTTTTATTTATAGCGAGGGGATCGGTTTGCTGATTCCCTTCCTTGTGGTCGGTGCCCCAGCAACCAGAACCAAATCCTTATGGTGGAGACCTCATGGACCCAGCTTCAGGTATGGGAGGAGTTAAGAAATTAAGTTGTGCATGTAGGAGGTCCACACTTATTTCATGGCTGGACTGTACTGCATTACTTGCAGTGACTGGGAGTGAGGTGAAAGCTGGACTAGTGGAACAGGACACAAGCTCAGTGGTGTTCCCCTCTAAATGCCACATTCCAGGAAGCAAGGTGTACAGTATCATGGGACAAAGTGGTTCACAGTATGGATCCTCAAGTACAGTACAGCTGCAACAGTTATACAGCTCACTTCTTAGCCTGGGGTGCCGCCTTAAAGTTGAGTTCACATGATCCTGGGCATTAGTGAGCACGTACTTGGAGAGAGGAAGTCCCATTTGTTGGGTGATTAGGCCACCGCCCACAGGTTGGCTTCACACCTACAGTATGTGTTTTGCTAACACCCAATGCCATGCACTGTGTTAGTGTTGTGATAAAAATACATTTTATCACAATGCAGCACATTCACTACATAGCATGAACCAACCTATTGCCTCACATAAAGTTGAATGATTGTAATTTAATGTTTAAAAAAAAGTTTACATTAAAGAAAAATAACATAACACATAACACATGCCTGATGGTATGAACAGTGCACCAACAGTGTACCAGAACATGTAACATGGATTACCACAATGTATATGTGTATAATTTGAGAAAATCAATTCTCCCTCATGTTCCAGCAGTCTCTAACAGGTTTGTTGGGGCGGGGGAGAGGGGGAGAAGCCAGGAAAGGGTCAGTAAGATCAGTGGACATGGGGAATTAGACGACATAGGGGGCTTGGAGAACACATAAAGGTGGATGAAAGTGGTGGATCAGAGAAAAAACGGGATACAGATTGTTGCTGCACATTGAGGAAAAACAGTAGAGGTAGAAGTGGTGACAGAGTGGTGTGGAGGGTCTTTACATTTTTGAATAAATAGCTTACATCAATGACTTTTCAGCCACTGATTACAGCTGTTGCTTTACAGAAGCAATGGTAGAACAATTCTGGTAAAAGTTCACTGTCACTGAAGTGAAGCTTAGAGCAGAAGGCTGAAGGCCATGGACATACGGCTTACTGACCTAGATATTTTAAAATAGCCAGAATTTATATATTTTTCTTCTCTATGTTTGTTCATTGTGCATTATCCTTTTTTTTTAATTTTTGTAATATGTATATCAGGTCATCCCCAGGTGTTTACAGCAGTCTGCAGACTCTTTCTCCTTAGTATACTGTGTCCAGCTGCATCTTCTGAATACGTGGGTTGGTACTCTTGATGGCCGCTGTTTACATAACGAGGATTATAAGTAGAGATGAGCGAATCGAACCAGGTGAACCGGAATTCGAGTCGAATTTCAGGAAATATTCGATTCACGTCGAATCCGAAATTTTGCCTACTTCGGGTGCGCGAATCGAATATTTCCCGATCAGCCGGCAAAAGTGTCCCTGCAGTGAGCTCCGCTATTTCTGACAGTTCTCTGACAGAAGGAACACATGTTTAGCGGTTGAAACATTGTATCTATTAGTTTCCATTTAGGATACAGATGTTTCAACCGCTGTACATGTGAAGAAGCTGTCAGAGAACTGTCAGAAATAGAGGAACTCTGCACATACACTTTTTGCCGGCTTGGAATTATTCTTATTTTCATCCTACTTCTTCTTCTTCTTCTTCATCCTCATCCTCTTCTTCTGAGGATGAGGATGAAGAAGAAGAAGAAGAAGTAGGATGAAAATAAGAATAATTCCAAGCCGGCAAAAAGTGTATGTGCAGAGTTCCTCTATTCTGCAGATACACTTAGAGGAGCTCTGCAGATACACTTAGAGGAGCTCTGCACATACACTTTTTGCCGGCTTGGAATTAATCTTATTTTCATCCTACTTCTTCTTCTTCTTCTTCTTCATCCTCATCCTCAGAAGAAGAAGAAGAGGATGAGGATGAAGAAGAAGAAGAAGTAGGATGAAAATAAGAATAATTCCAAGCCGGCAAAAAGTGTATGTGTAGAGTTCCTCTATTCTGCAGATACACTTAGAGGAGCTCTGCACATACACTTAGAGGAGCTCTGCACATACACTTTTTGCCGGCTTGGAATTAATCTTATTTTCATCCTACTTCTTCTTCTTCTTCTTCATCCTCATCCTCATCCTCAGAAGAAGAAGAAGAGGATGAGGATGAGGATGAAGAAGAAGAAGAAGAAGTAGGATGAAAATAAGAATAATTCCAAGCCGGCAAAAAGTGTATGTGCAGAGCTCCTCTAAGTGTATCTGCAGAGCTCCTCTAAGTGTATCTG
The DNA here is from genome assembly GCF_062004578.1 of Staurois parvus. Classification (NCBI taxonomy): domain Eukaryota; kingdom Metazoa; phylum Chordata; class Amphibia; order Anura; family Ranidae; genus Staurois; species Staurois parvus. The sequence goes on from NW_028318000.1 coordinate 3,250,842, forward strand.
CAGAATAGAGGAACTCTGCACATACACTTTTGCCGGAAACCGCTGTATGGAGGGAATGTCCCAGAACTGTCAGAAATAGACTATTTATGACAGTTCTGGGACATTCCCTCCATACAGCGGTTGAAACCGCTGTATGGAGTGAATGTCCCAGAACTGTCAGAAATAGACTATTTCTGACAGTTCTGGGACATTCCTTCCATACAGCGGTTGAAACATTGTATCTATTTGTTTCCATAAATGGATCCATTTATGGAAACAAATAGATACAATGTTTCAACCGCTGTATGGAAGGAATGTCCCAGAACTGTTAGAAATAGTCTATTTCTGACAGTTCTATGACATTCCCTCCATACAGCGGTTGAAACCGCTGTATGGAGTGAATGTCCCAGAACTGTCAGAAACAGACTATTTCTGACAGTTATGGGACATTCACTCCATACATTTATGGATCCATCTATTTGTTTCCATAAATGGATCCATTTATGGAAACAAATAGATACAATGTTTCAACCGCTGTATGGAAGGAATGTCCCAGAACTGTCATAAATAGTCTATTTCTGACAGTTCTATGACATTCCCTCCATACAGCGGTTGAAACCGCTGTATGGAGTGAATGTCCCATAACTGTCAGAAATAGACTATTTTTGACAGTTCTGGGACATTCACTCCATACAGCGGTTGAAACATTGTATCTATTTTTTTCCATAAATGACATTCTGCAGATACACTTAGAGGAGCGCTGCAGATACACTTTTTGCCAGCTTGGAATTAATCTTATTTTCATCCTACTTCTTCTTCATCTTCTTCTTCTTCATCCTCATCCTCATAAGAAGAAGAAGAGGATGAGGATGAAGAAGAAGAAGAAGAAGAAGTAGGATGAAAATAAGAATAATTCCAAGCCGGCAAAAAGTGTATGTGCAGAGCTCCTCTAAGTGTATCTGCAGAATGTCATTTATGGAAAAAAATAGATACAATGTTTCAACCGCTGTATGGAGTGAATGTTCCATAACTGTCAGAAATAGACTATTTCTGACAGTTCTGGGACATTCACTCCATACAGCGGTTGAAACCGCTGTATGGAGGGAATGTCATAGAACTGTCAGAAATAGACTATTTATGACAGTTCTGGGACACTCACTCCATACAGCGGTTGAAACATTGTATCTATTTGTTTCCATAAATGGATCCATTTATGGAAACAAATAGATACAATGTTTCAACCGCTGTATGGAAGGAATGTCCCAGAACTGTCAGAAATAGTCTATTTCTGACAGTTCTATGACATTCCCTCCATACAGCGGTTGCAACTGCTGTATGGAGTGAATGTCCCATAACTGTCAGAAATAGACTATTTCTGACAGTTCTGGGACATTCACTCCATACAGCGGTTGAAACATTGTATCTATTTTTTTCCATAAATGACATTCTGCAAATACACTTAGAGGAGCGCTGCAGATACACTTTTTGCCAGCTTGGAATTAATCTTATTTTCATTCTACTTCTTCTTCTTCTTCTTCATCCTCATCCTCATAAGAAGAAGAAGAGGATGAGGATGAAGAAGAAGTAGGATGAAAATAAGAATAATTCCAAGCCGGCAAAAAGTGTATCTGCAGCGCTCCTCTAAGTGTATCTGCAGAATGTCATTTATGGAAAAAAATAGATACAATGTTTCAACCGCTGTATGGAGTGAATGTTCCATAACTGTCAGAAATAGACTATTTATGACAGTTCTGGGACATTCACTCCATACAGCGGTTGAAACCGCTGTATGGAGGGAATGTCATAGAACTGTCAGAAATAGACTATTTATGACAGTTCTGGGACACTCACTCCATACAGCGGTTGAAACATTGTATCTATTTGTTTCCATTTGTTTTCATCTCCAAGGGCATTTAAATTAAAGGTACAGTGTTCTGCACTAATTTAAAGGCTCTCTGAAGCCTAGAAACTCTTTTAATAAGTTAAATTCGTAGCGAATTAATTCGCATCGAATCGAATTTCATACTGGAATTCGCCGAATCAGCCGAATTGAATTTTTGAGAAATTCGCTCATCTCTAATTATAAGATGAGGTATACAGGCTGGGAAAAGAGGCATTTCATACTCCAAATGCATAGCCAGGCCCCTATAGGTCCCCCCAGTGTCTGATGTCATTGGCAGAGTTTGCACTTTGTCAGACCAGCTCCTGTGTCTGTGTGTCTTCTATTGCTGACGGTTCTGCTTCCTATGGGCTCTGGATCTCTACTGCTCTGCCTGTGTTCTACAAATGACAGCTTTGTAAATTTTTCTACAACATATGAGTGGCCAATTTGCTTTTTTTTAATAAATTATATAATTTGCTGCATTTAGATGTGCCCTCTTGTGTCTCTTTTGCAATATTACAGATATCCCTTCTATCTGCTGAGGAGTTGCACTAAGGACTTTAAAAACAGCTGGTTTTATTATGCCATACCCTATGTGAATGGATGAACTATACAGACAGACTTTCACAACACTAGAGGTCACTGGCTGTTTCTTGCACTATAACAGATCTAATTTATCATATACAAAAATGATTTTGTGTAAGAACAAAGTATAATGCCTGAATTGTAAATTGTAATTGTAATTTAAGAACAGGCTATTTTAAGAATCAAAAACCTATTGGAGGGAGGGCGTGGCCAAGCAGCCGATGTGAAAGGAAGCTGATCTCCCTGCTGCTGCCGATACTCTGCTTAATAATCTCTTTTATAGGCTTTTCAGCACGGCTCTTTACGGCTTCCTGTACTCCTCATCACCCGCTCTCCCTCCTGATCCACCCTGCAGCAGTGAACGAGTACCAGGGCTATGACAAAGAAGAGCAGAAAGGAGACTGAAGGGCTGGACCAGAGCAGCCAAGATGGCGCCGTCCCACTCCCTCCTCGTGCTCATCAGTGGGACAGAAGCAGGAACACAGCTTCAAAACTGGAGCACTTTGCCAGAGTCCCAGCAGAGTGATTTCCCCTCCTAATGCCACCATGGTGGCTGCTTCATGCTCTGATGATCGGCAGCTATCATGGACTGATGAGTCTGCCATAACTATACACACATCAGCTTATGAGCGAGGGTGTCAGGGATCCCGGCCGCTCGGAGGTGCGCGCATGCGCAGATCGGCGACACGCACCAGCCGGCGAGCACTGAGACTTAGTTGATCACGACGGCGGCCGCGCATGCGCACTCGCGATTGCGAGACGCACGCCTGTCACCAATGAGAGCACAATGCGCCCTATTTAACCAGCCCTGTGCATCTCCAAATCGCCTTATAGCCTTGTTCCTGTGTTCCTGATTGTCCTGTACTTCTGACTACCTTGTTGCCGACCCAGCCTGATCCTGATACTGTTGTCCTCTCCTGCTCTGACCCTTGGCTCGTCCTGACCATTCTCTGCCTGATCCTAGTGCCTGACCTTCTGTTGCTGAACCCAGCCTGTGACCTGATTATTCTTTGCCTGCCGTTCTGTACTGTCTGCTCCACTGTTACCAACCCGGCCTGTCTGACCACGGTATACCTCTTCACATCTGGCTCTTACCTTCTATACGCCATTGGCGGCTGCCTTTACCACAGCTGGTGTTACTCGGGGGTCGCGACCTGGTCTCAGGCTGCTTCAAGTCCATCCCCTCCATCAGGGGTTCTGGTGAACCAGCAGACTGAGGCTTAGACTCCGCGCCCTGAGGGACTCCGGCCTGTGGGTCACTAGAGGCTACTGTCAGTCGGCTCGTGACAGAGGGAGTGAAGAACAGCCTGCGATTGAGGGGGGAGACTGGGATTCTCAGCCCACAGCCAATTTGCCTGCTTCTACCCTTGAACCCACCATTAAAGACATATGTATAGCTGTGCAGAGCTTCAAGTCTTCTCTAGCCATGCTTACTATGAAATTTCAACACCTAAGGAAAGATATGTCCTTTATCCACCATGATGTACAGAAAGTGCAGGAACGCACCTCAGCTTTGGAAGGAAGTGGGAGCTCCCTTGAAGATGGGTAGGGTCTGGCTAAGAGGGACATTTCTGCCACTTACCTGTAGTGCAAAGGCATGCAAATCATATAGATGATATGGAAAACAGACTGAGGAGAAATAATATAAGGATTTTGGGTTTGCCTGAAAAATTGAAGGGAGGTATCCAACAGCATATATAGAACAGTGGCTGCTGGACACCTTTGATAAGAAAAATTTTACACTGTTCTTCACTGTGGAAAGGGCGTACTGCATACTCGCTCATCCACTCCCTCTGGACAGTAACCCTTGTCCTTTCATCTTGAAGCTACTCTACTACAGGGATAGAGATAATATCCACTCCATGGCTCGCACAAAGGGGCCTGTTGAAATAAATGGCTCCAAAATATTATTTTCCCCTGATTTCTCGATGGAAATTGCGGGTCCAATATGATGAGGTGAAAAGCAGGCTTTGCAAGGTGCAATTCCCACATGCCATGTTCTACCCAGCTAAGCTGCACATCATGGCAAAAGGCGAAACCCACTTCTTTGTTACCCCTAAGAGCACAACCCAATGGCTGTACCACAATGAATAGCACTTGTCAAGATCTTGAAACCTGTCTTGAGCTTGAGACACCATTAACCTACTGCTACTACATAAGTTGAGAGAGAAGCCTACTTCAACTGCTGCTTAAGGCAGTGATCATAGTTGGACCATTTGCTGTTTTCATCCCTGTTGGTTGCAGGGGACTATAAATTCATACCACTGGATAGCCTTGGCATATCTTTGTTCCCTCCTAAAAATTCCTGCGTGACTTATACTTGTTTTTTTTTTAGTCTTTAGTTTTGCAGTGTATGCAGTTTTTGAAGTTCTTGGGAGTCAACCAACAAACAGAGACCTCCTGCCTAAGCACACTAATTTCTTCACTTGTGTCACCTGTCTCATTAACGCCCTGTCTACTCCACTTACACCATTTGGAATACTCTGAACTCTTTAGTTTCTCAACCTGCTTCTTTTCCTCAAGGGAGAGTGCTGATCTTGCACAATTCCTTTTTGCCTACGATTTTCTATTGTTACCAAAGGCTGGAGAACTGAATGTTACTTCCTGGAATGTCCAAGGCTTGAAAGACTCCACCAAATGCCAAGCCCTCTTTACTACTTTGGCTCACTATGGGAATTCAATTGCATGCTTACAAGAAATGCACTTAACAGCGGATCCTGTCTCCCTCTTGCACACTCAAAGTTTTCTGATGCAATATCACTCGGTTTACTCGGCATATGCAAGAGGAATCAGTATCCTGATATCCTCTAAGGTTAATTTTTCCTGCCAAATATCTATCATGGACTTGATAGGGATCTCTGATATGAGGTCCAGTGCAGGGTTTACCTCTCTCTCCATGGGCAGTTAAATCCACCTGAGACCTGTAGCCAGAGCTCTTGGCCTGGGGATCAGACAAGTCCTGTCTGGAGAGCTGAAAGGCTGGTGGAAACTAACAAGTGGTGTATGTTGTGGCTGACAAGTGGTAGGCTTGATCAGTCTGGTAGTTAGGACCTGCATTACTGTGTAGTGAGAGCTGGGACACTGCTAGGTTTTTTTTTTTTTTTTTGATATTTTCCTGCCCTGTTTATTTTGGGTAAACACCGTACAGCACTTTGTATATAGTAATTTGTAAATAGTACTAATAAACACCTTCACTTTTTGCCACTAATCTCACTGGATTTGGTATCTGTGCCTGAAAGACTGCTTACCCCAGGAAGCATATATCCCGGCTGCTATCCCCAGCCTACAGCATATAAGGTATAGTATAGCATAACATTTTGATGAGTAAATGGAGCTATTGAGTAAGCTGCTCAGCTATACTAGCATTTCAAATGTGCAACATGGTTCACAAGACAGCATACAGTATACTGTAAATATATAAACAGGATCAGTACAAAGAAACCAGATACAAGGCACATTCTTATAACCAAAAGCTGTCAGGTAAAAAAAAAAAGGGTTAACATTTTCCTATCCAAAAACCTAAATCGTGACTAAAGTAAGTTCAATGAAAAGAGGAACATTCCTCAGAATTCAACAGAATAACAGATCAATAAAAATGTAAAAAGCCATAACATCAGGCCAACCTAAGCATGGAGTACAAAAGAAGACATTTGGTGAATTGTAGATATGACATTTAAGATACGTATCCAACCAATTCCTTGTGAAAACTCTGTGATTTAAGGGGACAAACTGCTTGTGGTCAACAGATGTCAGATGATGAATCCGGTGGTTATGACGAGGAAGGTTGGGCTTGGGAAGAAGTTGAATAAACCATAGAGACTGAGACTAGAGATGACGTTTGTGTTAGAAGCAACTCTAGACTTATATCTTGAAAACTTTTATGCAGGAAGCTTGACGTTGGAGATCTCATTAAGGGAAAAAGAATTTAAATGGGAAACCCCATCAGAATTTTATTCCATGTAATTGCAAAATTTGCAAATAAGGTTTGCAATTTTCTCATTTAGCAATTGTAGATGGAGTGATGTCAGCTTAGATTTGTAGGCTGTGGTAATGGAATAACAGCTCTGATTTTCCCCATGAGCTACTGAAAGCAACTCTTTTGTGTGGTAGAATTAAAATGTAATGATACTTCCGGTTCCAGCGCCGCATGCACTAGTGGCGGAACCAACGGCTCCAGACACTTCGGCTTACTAAACCGGCTCTCTGCCCCGGGACGTATACTCACCGGCACAAAATTGCCCCCTTATCCTTACCCAAACCTCCCTGCATGGATCGGTATCTGCTGCCGGCTCCACCCAGCTCTGGTCCCGCTGTGCGGACGGAGGGATGCAACTCTCCCCCTCCTGCAGCCAAAATGGCCGACATCAGCAACAGCAGCATGGACACAGGACCAGGTATAGCAGAAACACAGGCACTGACTGCAGCAGCACCAGGGCACTCTGGCACTCACAGTTCTACAGAGCAGTATGACAAGCTGTTGCTTCATTATCATTACCTACTACTACTATTATTACCGACTACTATTATTACCTACTATTACTCAGGCTTAGAAAGGATTTGGGAGAAAAGACTAAATGTATAACTGAAGTGGAACAGCGCCTTTCAGACTTAGAAGATAAGGTCCAATCCATTCAAACGGGCACTCTTCACTCCAAACGCACGCAACAAAGCATTCTAGAAAAACTTGATGATCTAGAAAATTGCGTGCACAGAAATAATCTGTACGTCGTAGGCCTCCCAGAATCCTACAATTCAGGCGCCCTCTCAGAGATGCGTTCCATGCGTATTCCCGCAACACTAGGTATCGCACTACACAAGTTGTTTCTTCCATGTACTGAAGGGGGATCTGGATTCCCCAACATACAAATTTATAATCTTTCTTGTTTGTTACGTATCTGCCTGGACTGGCTTACCCAGTCATCCAGATATTCCAACTATCAACTTGAGTCCGCTATGGTCCATCCACTTAATTTCACGGCCCTTTTACATTCAAATGTAAATTCACCCCATCCCATCTAAAACATAACTCACTCACACGTGACACTCTCTTCACATGGAGGGAAGTCAGACGCAAGCTAGGAGTTTCCCCGTGGCTTTCTCGATTTCTTCCTATTCACCACAACCCTTCCTTTCTTCTTCGACAACTACATGCAGCTTATGAAACGTGGGTTTCACACGATCTCATTTTTGTAAAACAACTGTTTGATACTGTAGCAATCGTGCACACCGAGATGGATGCAAACCTCCATTTTGGCAAAGGCCTCCATCTTCTATCATTTTCTACTCCCAAATCAGCTTCCCTCATCCCCCCTCCCTCTCTGTTGAGTGCCATGTGGTCTGTTTGATGTAGAGATCAAAGGCATCAAGGCCCAATAGGAGAGCTCATGGCTATAAACTCCAATTAGCCTGGCCCCCGTATGTCTGCAAGACTCTTGCTGGAAAAGGATCATAAAGCCATAAACCAAGTCCTTCACTGAGCTCAAAGACATTCCAGGTAGTCATAAACCAGACATCACATTCAACGTCCATTTTCCCCTATGATTTCATATCTTGGATTATGAAAGACTTACATAAAAACCAGGCATAAATTCAGATTGGCCACTTTAATACAAGCCATAAAATACTGTTTCTAAAGCTCTTTAATGCAAACTAAGAACCCCTGTCTCTGAAGAGCGCTCCTGTGTGTGCTTTAAACTTCCGTATATCTCTGCCTGCGGTGACAGTGGTATACAGACGATTAATCAACATTATAGTATTACTGCTAATATTGCAGAGTTTCCTCTTTCTCTGTCTAAAAAGGAGGTGGTGGCAGTATGAAGGGTTAATTGCGTAATTTACCTGACCCAGTAACAATTGCTCCCAGGGTGCAAGTACACAGATTGTGGTCAATTAGCTGGAAAATCTATGTGCAGGGTGCAGCTGGGTGTGGCATTGTTACGCACGTGACAGCACGGTTTTAGATTGGCTAGTCCTTCGGTCACGAGTTTGGTGAGAAGGGCTGGGATCTGACGCCGCAATCGTCACAGATACTTCTACTGGTTCTCCTAAGCCTCTTCATCACATCTTGCAAATCTTCAACATACCCTCCCATCACTTTCTTTATATTCTACAAGTGCGGAACTATGTCAATTCCATTGCTCCAATCAAATCTACCAGATTTCACACAACAATAATAGATGTATTGGTACAAAATCAAAAATACAAAATTTCAAACATTTATGGTCCATTAAATCTACATTACACGAAACCTCTGCATCAGTGAACTCTTGGGTCAAAGACTTTAACAATGCCTTTACAGTAGAACAATTATTAGCAGGTTTTAACACATGTGCTTTTAATTCAAATGATTTTTGGCACGGGCAACAATTCAAGATCATGCATTGTGCCAATATGCCTTGTGTCTACTTGAAAGTCAATCCCGCTGTGTCCACATGCCCGCTTTGTGAATGTTTTAAACCCTCATTACAACACAGATTTTGGCTCTGCCCATCTATATCTGTCTTTTGGAACCAAGTAATCAGCTTTATAACTTTCATCACCACTCTTCAACTGTCCAGAGATCCGCTGATTCTCCTCTTCGACAATGTGGAACAACCTACTACAGAAACTTCTCCTACTCAGGTATCAATTCTCAGAAAAAACAAACCATGGCTATCCACCTGTCTCTTGGTAGCGAGAAGAGTCATATTAAAAAAATGGGTCTCCAACTATCCACCAACCATAACGGATTTAAAGCAAGATCTTAATTTTCTTCTCTGACTGGATAGACTTTATCTAATTTCCTCACCTACCGACAACAGAACGGATCAATATATCCGAAAGTGGAGGCTATATATCACTGGAACATTTTCCATACCGGAACAACAATTTTTCTTCCAAGATTCCAGAGTCTTGAGACATAGTATTAAGCTGCTCTAATGATGCAATGTTATTTTGATTACAGTATGCATATGTGGGATATAATATTCATGGCACCTCAAATACTTGCAATACCTCTCCCAAGTCTTTGCTTCCTTCTTCCTCACCATGTCTTCTTTTTCCTTTCCTCCAAAAGATTACGGACCCTTGCTATACCATATCACTAATATATCTATATAGAGAGTGCTCCACATGAACATAACAACCAACTGGTGGTGGTTCTGCTCTCTCTAACACTATTGCCAGCACATAAAGCCATAAGGTACCCTCTATATTGACTCTCACAAATCCTACCTCAATTACACGAACTCTAATTTTGGCTTAACCACAGTCGTTGCTAATCATGCTAATTGGTTCTTCGGGAAGTTATTGTTCACCCCCCCCTTCCTTATCTCTCTACTTTTTTATTCTATGCGCTTTATCCTTCTAATTTTATCCTCACCTTTCTTGTCTAACTTTTCTTTCCCAAATGTATCTCCTCTCTTTCCTTTCCTCTTTCTTCGTTGTTCACTCATCATTCATATATAGTTGTTTTCTTTTTTGTCTCTTTCTTTTTCTTTTTTTTATCTATTTTGTCCATGGTGGACATCGGCCAACATGTCATTGCACCTTAGAAACCCAGAAACAATACCTACACTATACATATTATCCCCCTATTCTATTCCAACTATGTTTGTTTCTAGCTATTAAAATAACTTGTTTTTATCACTGTGCTACAGCTTGTCTATTAGGTACTAATCTCTACCTGCCCCATGCTAGGGTTTCTCTCGTTCATGAACACTTGGATTTTCTATGTCATGCTTCTCACAAGATGCGAATAGAGTTTTACTACATTTCTATGCTGACATAATATATTTTCTATGTCACCTGTTTGGTCGTTAATATGTAAGTGATAAAACCCAATAAATATTCTTTAAAAAATAAATGTAATGATGACATCCCTAGGGTGACCATAGGGTTGTCTGTGTGTTAATGCTTGATATATGCAGCTAAACTCTAAGCATTCATCTGGTATATCTGGTGCAAGTTCTTGAAAAAAATCTGTTATGGTGCTTTGCAAATCAGTAATTAATTTCCAAGGACTCTCAGATTATCTCTGTGGGCTCTGTTTTTAGCATCATCCTGCTTATCTCTGAGGAAATCAAATTTGTTTTGCAAATCCTCTATCTCTTTCTCTTATTCATCCAGGACCATTGTAGCAATATCTATATGGTTTTCTAATAAGGTAGTATGATGACCCAACTTCTTTATTTCATGAAGGCATTCAGCTGACAGCTGTTGCAGCATGCACTATAGGTGTCAGGAATGGATTCACCACTGGTTTTGGGACTCACCTGCCGTGTGGGCTGCAGTACCAGGGCTGGCCAGCGGGTGCTCTCAGCAGCCAGAAGCTCACTCCTGCAATCAAGCCATCACATGAGGCTGATTGCAGGAGGTGTATTTAAGGAATGGCCAGGCCTGCAGTCAGTGCCTTGGTGTATTGTTCCCATGAGCCCTGTACCTGCATCCTGTCTGCTTCCTGCCTGATCCTGACTTTGCTTTGATCCTGACTCTGCATGAACTCTGCCTGTACTGACCTCAGCTATTCCTGACTACGCTCTGCCTGCTCCTTTGTGTTTTGTCTGCCCGATGGTTCCTGACCCGGCCCGCCTGACCACTCCACCTCACCAGCCCTGACTGCTCTTCTTTGTGTACATTCCGTTATCAGTTGGAGGTTTGGTTTTGTGTATATTGTGCTTTTTTATATTTGTGTATAGCCTTTAATAAATTATATTGCTACACCATACTTGAGCCTGCATTTCCCTGTGTCAGTTCACACTTCTCTGGTCATACCGGGAGCCCTGACATGTGCCTCTGTCCACTGCCCAGCCTGATGTGCCCCGTCCGCTGCCCAGCCTGATGTGCCAGCCCCTGATGTCCAGCTAAACTGGCCAATAACTGATTCCCAGCCTGCTCCTGGAGATCCTGTGCCCAGTAACCTGCCTTCCTGGGTAGAAGAAAAGAAGATGATGGCCGCTCACCACAGACTTGAAGAAGATACAAATCCTTTATTCTTCCAATAGTGGGACAAACAGCACAAAGGACTGACAAGCTGTTTTAAAGTTCTGAAAGTACAAGAGATTCTTTCATTTTTAGCTGAACTCTATAGTCTTATATTTTGTTTAGACTGGAAGCACACCCTCATGCTGACACATAAACATCAAACAGAGTGAAGAACTAAATTTAGCTTGTTAATGCAGTCTCCAGGTTGCCTGTAGCAACCCATTATTTTTCCTACACTCATGTCACTTGCTGATATTTTTCCTTGTTTTTAAGGAATATAAACCAATTCATCAGCAAAGTAAACACATCTGCCTCAGTTTTATAAACTTCAATTCTCTAGTGCAATGGCAACTTCTGTAAACATTCATGGATAATAGAGTCTACACATCTCTCAACAATTTACTACAAATCTTCAGCTCCATCTCTTTAGGCTCCATCTTAAAGAGATATCATATAGCCATATCATTTCTAATATGTTAAATGCTCACTATAAAGGCATACAAGGCACTTTGCTTACAAACACAGCATTAGAAATCACATTTACAATTTTAAATGAGGCTGCAGTCTTTAAATAATTTATTCAAAAGAGGACAATATGTTCACACAATCTATCAGTTAAATATTTTCAGCACACTATTTATTAAATATATATATATCAGATCAACTATTCATGCAATGTATTTTTCATGTGTAGCATTTTTGTCTCCCAAAATCCCTGAATGCAAAAAAAATGGCAAAAACGAGTTCAAATTATAATAAATATATGCACTGATGATCACAGATATTTTAAAAAAGCATATCTTCAGTCCAGGATGAGCAAAGTCTTTGTTCTGTAAAAAATAAACCTATGTATATCTTGGGCAGCTCTTTTTTATACAATATACAACTACAAGTAGTGCATGGTCTTATTCTCTTCAAAATGTACTGCTTCAAAACATATGGAAAAGGTGTTCTTTGCAGCCTGAGTCCCCTCCCTGATCCTCAGTCTACCCCAGCTCATGGTGTGCTCCTCTCCTAGCTCCTGACCTTTCCACAGCTAAAGTTACAGCCCTGGATTTTAGCCCCAGCATGGAGCCAGCAGATCAAAGACCTGCCCAGACAAGATCTTTGGCTGTATATTTACAGATGACAGATCAAAGAAATAGCTTTACACCTCCTTGTCTTCACACTGAGCATTGGGGGTAGTTAGTAATGTGGAAGAGACCCTACAGCTTCCTCCTTCACTGACCTCCCTCCCTTTGTTTTGCTGGCTGCTGGAGTCTGCAGCTGAAAACACTTGGGCACCAGAAAAAGATGTCCATGAACTGCCCAGCTGAATTTCTAGCTGAGGGCATTTTCCCTGGTATACATTTTTTGTGGGGGTTGCTTCCTTCCTCCTTTTCCTGGCCACCTAGGCTGCATGCTCCGATAAGAGAAGGTCTGGTATGTATTTTGAGAGGAAATCTCATGCCATTTCAGTTTTTTTTTATGGAATCCCCCTTAAAATCCATACCAGACCAAAACTGCTTTTTTTTTTTTTTTTACGCTGTCACCACTGTTTATTTACAATCACATATCAGTCAGGCGGGGATGTTTAAATTCACCGGTTTGCCAGGTGGGTGCATGTCACTGGTTGTTACGACACTTCCAGTTGCTTAATCCCTTACAACCTGGAGGAAGCTGTCACAGTTAGCAATGATAATATTACTAATGCTAGATGTTTCGCTTCACATTGCAGCTAGAGGTTCATTTTTCCAAATGCCCATTTTTTTGGCCTTTTGCACAGGAATCTCCATAGACGTATACAATGCAGATGTCTCCCTCATTGTTTTTCCTGTTAGTTGAATGTTCTCAGCATATAGTGTAAGGCTGTTTACTCTATTAGTGAATGTTAACTCTCATGGTCAAATGTTCCTATATCTATTGCTCTTCTAGGATTAAATGCTAGGGAACATTACATTCGCCTGCTGAAACAAGGAAACTATTACACACATATTACAAACATTATGAGTGTTATTTTTACAGTACACAAATGTTGAGACAGTTGTAAAGGGATGTTTTTATAATTAGATCTGATAATATTTGTTTCATATCCACAAAGTCAAAATCATTTTTAAAACCGTGACAAAAAAGACGTATACTTGATATAATTGTCTACTGCCTTTTCGCCCCTCTGCCTACTTATCCTTCAATTACCAACTGAATTTGTGATTAAGCTTATGTGTTTACATATTATTACCCCATATCTTAATTTACACTATATTGACAAACGTTTTGTGACACCCCTCCAAATCATTGGATTCAGATGTTTCAATCACCTCCATGGCCACAGTTGTATAAAAGCAAGCACCTGGGCATGCAGACTGCTTCTACAAACATTTGTGAAAAGATGGGTCACTCTCAGGAGCTCAGGGAATTCAAGCGTGGTATTGTAACAGGTTGCCACCTGTGCAAAAATTCAATCCATCAAATTTCCTTGCTACTAAATATTTAATGGTCAACTGTTAGTGGTATTATAAAAGTGGAAGCAACTGGGAAACAGCAACTCAGCCACGAAGTGGTAGGCAATGTAAAATGACAGAGCGAGGTAAGAGCACGCTGAACGGCACAGTGCGCATAGGTCACCAACTATCTGCAGAGTCAATAGCTAAAGACCTCCAAACTTTGCATGGCCTTCAGATTATCAACAACAATGTGTGGAGAGCTTCAAGGAATGGGCTTCCATGGCCGAGCAGCTGCATCCAAGCCTTATATCACCAAGTGCAAAGCACAGCATTGGATGCAGTGGTGTAAAGCACATCGCGTCTGCACTCTACAGCAATAGAGATGTGTTCTCTGGATTCACATATCACGCTTCTTTGTCTGGCAATCCGATGGATGTGTCTGGGTTTGGCGGTTGCCAGGAGAACTATACTTGCCTGACTGCATTGTGCCAAGTGTAAGATTTGGTGGAGGGAGGGATTATGCTGTGGGGTTGTTTCTCAGGGGTTGGGCTTGGCCCTTTAGTTCCAGTGAAGGGAACTCTTAAAGCGTCAGCATACCAAGACATTTTGATCAATTTCATGCTCCCAACTTTGTGGGAACAGTTTGGGGATGGCCCCTTCCTGTTCCAACATGACTGTGCACCAGTGCCCAAAGCAAAGTCCATAAAGACATGGATGAATGAGACTGGGAGGAACTTGAATGGCCTGAACAGAATCCTGACCTCAACACATTTGAGATGAATAAGAACAGAGATTGCGAGCCAGGCCTTCTAGTCCGACATCAGTGTATGACCTCAGAATTGTGCTTCTTAAAGGATGGTCTAAACCTTGTGGACAGCCTTTCCAGAAGAGTTGAAGCTGTTATAGCTGCAAAGGGTCGGCCAACTAAATATTGAACCCTACGGACTAAGATTGGGATACCATTAAAGTTCATGTGCGTGTAAAGGTAGGTCTCCCAATGCTATTGACAATATAGTGTTGGTTCACCTGATGACACAGTGGAATGATGGTAGCTTCTCTGGGTGTTTTGCAGGTGCAGGATAACCCAATCCTTCAGCAGGGTGTCAGGGATAAATCTATATGCAATCAGACATAACTACTGTGACAGTGCAAGGCCCCTCCACTATGAAAAGAGAAGTAGATATGGCACAGGGTTCATGCATACTGTATGCAATCTGCAGGATTCTGAAATATTTAATTCTGAATGGAAAAAAAATTTTTTGTTTAACTTTGTGGTTTTGGTATTCCTGGATTGGGTTTCAGAGTTTGGAGATTTCAATCCAGTGTCCAGGTCTTGCAGATAAGCTGTCCAGCCTTTATACCTAGTCATAGCTCAGAGATCTCATTGGGAAACAGGTGTGCTCCACTCAAGACACAGCACTCCATGCTGGAAGAAAGATTCCTTAATCATAGGGCTGATAAAGTCGAGGAGAGAGGTATGCAGAAACACAGAGGTACTGTGTGAGATTGTCAAAAGAACAAGCCCCGAGTCAAGAGTTAAGGCACTGCTAAAGAGAGAACCAGGTGACTTGGTATTTTTTCATGAGCTGTTTTTCATGTTTTTCTTTTGAACTTTAATTTTGATTAATAAAAGTGGGCTGAAAAGCCCTGATCCACAGTTTGACTGGTGTGTACTTAATAAAATTGCTTCTACTGACTCTTCCTCAATGTGTGAAAGTGCATTGCTAGGAGATGGAGATATGCATAAACTCTTACTGTAATAGATTACAGAACATAGTTTATCCAAGCCACTTCTTCAAGTCAATTGAGTCCATGGTCAAATTGGTGGCCAGAGGTATCAGATGTAAATTGGAGGGAAAATAATGGTCAGAGAATCAAAAAAGGGTTGGTACATGAGTAATGGTGGATTATGATCCAGTGTAGGAGAAACAACAAAGAGGAAGAGACTGGCATATGCACAAAAAGTTACTTGTGGCTACTCATACTGGACTTTCATTAAAGCACCCACAAGGTAAACCAAAAACACTGGGCTTTTGAACAATGAGAAGCCAAACACACACATTTAATATACTCATCCTCAATGTAACTGGGTTGTCATTTTTTTAACAGGATGTTAAAAAAATGTATCCCTATGTCTTTCAAGGACAGCAATAAGTAAGACAGAAGCTTGTACATCCAAAATATGTAAATCGTGGGCAAGGTTCTGCCCCTGGGGGGGATACAGCTGCAGCATATGTCTGCCCATAGTAATGAAAGGCTGTATTACAGCTGTACATGGGTATATGCTGTACTTGTGTAAACTTACACACGTACATGAGCATAAATCCCTGAATGCAGCTTGTGTGCATTCAGAGATTTACACCCATGCACATTCTTGAGTTTAGGCAATTCAGGTGTATACATTCATTTACAACTAGCATACAGACATTTTTTCCTATGGGGGCAGTGCCCTCTGACGACTCCTGTATTAAATGTGTTGGCGTTATATAAATTCTGAATAATAATAAAAATAATAATAATCATAATTGGCAGTAAATTGCAGCTCTGTCTCCTGGGAACAGAAAACAATCTGATCATTACTAACTGCAATGCATATTGGAGAGTATTGGACCATGTAGATCATTACCTACTGCAATAGCAAAAGAAGGTATTCATTATATACAATGTCCACATGATTATAAATGATGGTAACCCTGAATAGCCAATCATAGGATAAAAAATAATTTCTTTACACAAGAATTGATAATTAAAATGAACACAGCTAACATTTACTTTGCCAAATGAACATTATTTACTTTTCAAAGAACATCTAAGCTCCCCAGTCCTTGGCTAAAGTTTGGTTACAGTACATACGTTTTCTTTATGGCTTCTTTTCTCTTTTTTCATCTGCTAAGCATGTAAATACCATACTTCCTGAATCCTTCATGGCTAAGTTTCCCTTGTCCATTGCAGCTATGGAAGTATCAACAATTGTCACACAGGCTGGGCTTCCAGCATGTCTGCCTTTATTCATAGCATGACATGGTTGATTGATGGGAATAGTAGCGTACAAAAGAAAGATAAAATTGTTTTTGCTGTCTTTTCAGCTCACAGAAAGTAACAAGGACACAAGATTCCTCAAAAGATCAACAGTTATTTTCTGTATATGATGAAATTGTACTAATGCAACCACTACATCTAAAGCCTAACAAGCCACAAAATATGTAATTTTTGTTTTTTGCGGTTTAGATGCTCTTTATACAAATAAACACAAATATGTTGGTCAAATTAAAACAATAAAATAAAAGTAGATAATCCATAATCATGTCTACAATCAAATAATTTTTTCCCTTATCTAGACCAAGTAGGTGTAGAGGGATTTGAAAATTAAGGGTTTTTTTTTAATTATTGACTATAACTTGATATAAAATTTAACTTAATAAAATCTGGCAATTTTTATCTAATTGTAGAATTAAATGAAATATAAGTTTGGAGTTTTAGGTATGTTTTTATTACTATTGGGACTATATACAGTATATACATGTAATATATATTTTTATGTACATGAATACATGCTACATAATGATTTATTATATTTATGTACAAAATATTTTCTGTACTAAATGTACAGTAACGTGTATTTTTTTTTTGGCCAAATACTAAAGTTATGGTCAATGGTTTCTATGAATAATCTTAACTAGCTTAGAGGAAATTGTTATAGACTTTAAGCTCCTGATGTATGCTTACCATAATGTGAGTGCAGTGTTTTTGTAATTATATCTAATTCATGAGCAATGCTTGCTAATAAATTCAAAGATAAACCAACTTCACAGAAAACAAACAATAATTGATAGAATTAATACATACAATCTCAGTAAATAATACATAAGAGCCTCTCAGCTTCCGATGAATTGTGATTGAAAAATATGATTAGACTGCACCATCTGAAAACTCTATGACACTTAATAAAAATAATTGATAATCACAAAACCCCAACTGCAAACAGCAGTCGAGTAATTGTTTATTGTGGCCAAAGAGAACCAAAAGCAATTTGTATCTCGATAAGAATTTAAAGTGGAACTGAGATGTGGAAACTGTGTTAGAGGCAGTTAGAGGGCATCGTTATGCCTGTGGTCATCCAGCAGCTGATTTTTTTTCCCCATTACCATGACTTGGTCTGCATTGTGTCTTTTCCTCTATCCAGGAAAACATTAAGCAGCACAGTTGTGTAGTTGATAACAATGTGTCACTGAGTCTGCTCATACTGTTGTGTGAATCACACAGAAAAGACAGTGGTAGTTGGTGGTGTGCAGAGCTCCAGTGAAAAGTGAAAAACCAAAGATTTTGCAAACAATGAACCAAAGAAAACTGTGTCCACTTATATAAGAATGAAGCAAAAACATCCTATCTATTCATTGTGAAATATAAAAGAACATGTTCAAACAAAGGCCACGTGTGCATATTTATGTGAAGTCCAAAACACATGCTTGCAGTGAATCAAATTCCTTTATGTCCTTGTGTCTTTCTTCAATCCTGGAAAAAACACCACCTTCAGTTAATAACCACCTCCAGTCATGTACAATAGTTGGATGCTTACTCTCATATGTTGATCTCTTATCTTACAGGAGGTCACAAAAAGTAATAGGAAGGACAGCATCAGTCTCTCCTCATAATCAACTGAAAAATGGAATGAGCCACTCCTAATCCCGATCAGAAATACTCTAGTTGCTCTTGTAATGCCCTCTCAGAGGGCCAAGCTGCGTGATCACATAAACAAAAATAAGCAAACCATTTACTCTGCTAGGATGTAACAAATAAAGCAGGTGGTCCTACTGACACCATCATGCTGGGAGGAGGGCTGGTTACTTCCTGTTGGGAGATTGATACACAATTAGGGCATGCCAAATGATGTGCGCTATTCACATTGAAGAACCCATATATCCTTGTATATATTTCCAAGTTGTATTTTTTCTTTATTTAATAAATATTAGAAACCAGAGGCCACTAGTTTGCTTTTAGTGTTTGTGAGATCATGCACCTTGACCACCTGAGAGGGCATTACAGAGGGTGATTGTTTATGAAAAGAGGCTTCCTATGCTACATGTGACCTCCTGTAAGC
This sequence comes from Staurois parvus, assembly GCF_062004578.1. NCBI lineage: Eukaryota > Metazoa > Chordata > Amphibia > Anura > Ranidae > Staurois > Staurois parvus. The sequence continues at coordinate 3,269,770 of NW_028318000.1, forward strand.
TAATAGGTCAATGTGAGGGTAAGCTTCCAACTATTATGCACAAGTGGAGGAGGTTAATAAGTGTAAGAGGTTCTTTTGTAATGAAGAAAGACATAAGGACATACTGGAATATGATTCCCTGAAAGCATGTGTTTTGGACTTTGTTTTTGTCACTTCACATAAATATGCACGAGTGGACTTTGAACACGTATTTTCATATTTCACAATGTATACTGTACTTGCTGTAAGAAGTTTATGATTGATTCTTATATAAGCGGTCACATACAATTTTGTTTGGTTCATTGTTAGCAATATTTTATTTTTTAGAAGCAGAACAGTAGTGAAATAACCAAATCTTACACCAAAATATGCGTCTAGCCAGAGGTGCATTACCTGAGATCTCACATTTAAGAGATACAGCTACAGTATAAGGCTGTGGGCACAAGAGTGCCTAGAATTCAAATATAGTAAAATAGTCTTCTCCACCGGAGTCACACGAGTATATGTTAACTATAGTTACAGTCAGTAAGAAACCACTAAGGTATACTCAAATTACTGCAAAAAATTTGTGACCACTGGTAAAATACTGTATAATAAATACTAAAAAGATGTACTCATGCAAAAGAATAAAGCTGTTTGTCATACAAAAATATATACTGTATCATTGCAATTAAATTCAAATAATACCATGCAATACACACAAATAAAAATTAGTCTCACTAAATGCAATGGAATCAAATTCCATTGATTACTTTGTTTGGAGAATGTAACAACAAGAGAGTAGTTTTCAATTGGGTTGCCATAAACTCATACAGCTCCTAATGACCACATCATGTCGACACATGTAGGGTGTAGCTTTGACTGAAGTCACGCTACACAAGCCCATCCATTCATAGCCAGAGTTTGTGGATGAAAATAATGGTGCTAATGATTACATTTGCTGTTACTCTTAGTGTTGGCATGCCACTGGCATATGTACTTGTGATATGTTTGCAATTTGAATAAATGATGAAGGATTTTATACTATGTGCCACTTTCTTTCTTGTATGGCCAATGGAGTGTTCTGAGGCACTGGTTTAATTCCTTACATACTGGACAGGTTTATCAATTCATTGGCTGGAGGAGAACATGCAGCTGATGTTCTTTCAACTATTGGAACAGTGGTCTGATTTTATAAGCTTTTAGAATAGGAGTGACCTATTTTGTGTACAAGTGCCCTAAATCATTCAGAAAAGCCAAAATACTAATGCTCCAGGTGAGTGATCGACTCTCACATGTTGTGAACTGGGACCCAGGGTGCTGAACAGCTTGTCTTTGAGATTCAGTACCACGCACAAATCTGGAATATTGCTGCACTCCTTGGTATCTTTATCGAAGCGTTAAAATGACATTACGGGTATAACAAGAACATTAGAAAGGTGACACGTTGCACGCTAAATTCAGCGCTTACTCAAACCTCATATAGTATCAATCTATATCTCTCTCCTATAACAAAGGAAACATCAAAATAAAGTGATCTAATAATCCAAGGTAAGTATCTGAAATCAATCCTTTAGTTGATGGCATATTAAATATAGTGTTAATGAGAGGCATGGAGGAAAAAGAAACCATTACCAAATTAGGCTGAGCTTGAATAGTATGCCTAAATTGAAGATATGGATAAAACTACCTAATCTCAAATTCTGCAACTAATTGTGCATAAAGATCCTTGGGGGTATTTATATAGGAGAGTTATGGAAGAATTACAGCAGCTGCAGCATCCAAATCATTTTAAGCAAATTAAATCTCCTCAAGACCTAAAGAGTTAACTTGCACCACACTTTTACATTGCTTTTTAAATTTAGAAAGTAAAGATAGAATGTTGTCTGAGCTGTAATCTTTAGGAGAGTTAGACATATTAACCCCCGGTTATTTAACCAAAGGAACTTCTTTAAGGTGCACTAACAAAGGAGGTAGTGGTTCTGATAATGAATCTATAGGAAGCAGCATCAATTTCTCTCTGTTCATGGCAAGCCCCAAGAACCTTCCAAAGACATCTACCTGTTACATCACTGCTGGAAGAGAAGTTTGGGTATTTGAGATGAATAAGAGTAAAGCGTTCTTCATACAAAGCAATCTTCTCATCCAGAGAGCATCTCACTAATCCAGAGATATCTGACAAAGAGTGACAAAGAAAACAAGCCAATTGCTATATAGCAATGGCAAAAAAGAGAGGGAACAAAGGGCACGCCTGTCAAGTACTTCTATGTAGATTAAAAAAATGTGGACTGCAAATAACTCTCAAGGAAGCATAAAGTAATTTCACCAATTTACTAAAGGTAGTATCAACCTGGAATCTCTCAAACACAGCCCACAGACAGACCCATTCCACCATGTGAAATGCCTTTATGCCAAGAAAGCTCTATTGGACATCTTACTCAGCAGGACTTGCATATTTATATATGCATGCCTAATGTTCACTGCACTGGACATGTTGTCCCTGATCAGGGTGTATGACATGAGAAATAGTTTTATATATTGGTCTTTATGAATTATGATTCAGAGGCTCTTTATCCTTATTAATGATGATCACTATTGCTGCCTCATACATGGTCTCTGCAAGCTTCCCAGCATTAAGCACCTTATTCAGAGTAAGAAATAAATTAGGCAGTAATACCACCCTATACTTGTTATAGATTTCTATAGGGAGCCCTTCCATCCCGGGGGCTTCACAATTAGGGCAACTCATCACTGCCTACCTTGTTCCATTCAAAACTACATTAAAATGTTGACTGTGTTCAGGTTTTAACTAAGTGGTCTGGTACTTTGGTAAATTTGGTTTACAAAAATATGACTATTGTTTTATTTGGTTATAAGCTACAGAATCACCTATGAACATTCTAATTTGGAGTTGACAAAGATCTGCAGCCATTGCATACCAAACTATCTGCAGTAGTTTTATATCACAACATGTTATCTATAGAAAGAAAAGTATCCGCACTTTTTTTCAATAGAACTAATCAGCATTTGTAGTATAACAAAAGTGTCAGAAATTCAGGATTCATCTGTAGAAAAGCTTCTCTTATCTCTTACATTGTCCTCTATGAGCTGATATATTTCTTGCATTTATTGTATACCTTATATATACAGGGTAATGTTGCATGGATGGAGTTACGTGCCACTTATTAAATATTAAGAATTAAGATATTTTGTTTAAATATGCAATTGCTCTACCTGTGACTTTACTGAGTTGCTTTATATAAAGTGTGTTGACTTTTCAATTGAATTAGTTTAATTAAATTACACTACCTAATCTAAATCAGCAAAGCATAAATTATTTAATAAATCAAAATTCACATCTCTACTTTGCAGCTAATAAGTTCCAGCCGGTTTCCCATAAAGTAATTGAAGTTACAGTATTGAAAATTCATGACTAGTGCTCACAGAAAAATTCAGACACTTACAAAGGCAGAAGATGTGTTTCACTAAGTCAAATACTTGGCATGTTTGCTGCATTTCACTGACAAGTAGTGGTAGGTTTGTTTATTAAATAGACAAACATGGTACAATGACATTTTGTATTCTTCATTTGCAATTCAATAGTAAAGTTTTACATAATGAAGTTTGTAAATTGTAGTTTATCAATATTTTTTCTTAAAGTTGTGATCATAGAGAATCTATCGTTATTTGGGTCACATATATATAGATATATATTGATATATATAGTTTTAATCTAGGGTTTTTTTTTACCATGTATAAAGACTTTGTTTCTTTATTGTATATTGAGGGACACAGAATGTCAGGAATTAATTTGGGTTATATGACAACCTGCAGGATAAGGACACTGGAGAACATAAATATTAGGCTAGCTCCTGTATAATGCTACCTCCAAACATCATGCTTCTGCTTATTTGCTAGCAAGCTAGGAGGTGAATACATTTTCTTCAGCTAGGCATTCTATTTTAAACTTATTGTTCATTGTATTTGTTTTCTTCAGTCAAAATACTTACACAGTACACAGTAGATATTGTTTTGTTTCATGACTTCATTCTTAACTTCAAAATCACAGTCTGAGCTAGTTTTTAAACAGAAGCTATCCAGATCAGCATATCTTCAGCCACAGCTGTGGTGGCCATACCCTACAGTACCAAAGATTTGGTGGTTAGCCTGGAATGTGACCTTTGGGCATAGGGATCTGCATTATGGCACTTTTTGGAGCTTTGGGCACTGTGTCAGTGAGCCCCACAGTGTTCTCCAGGTTGATCTGAAACCTCAGCTGTTTATGCAAATTTCTAGACAATGAAATCTTTTTTATTTTATTTTTTTTTTTGCTGCCTAGCTGGTAAGTGTGCTGAGAAAACTATTGTTTTTTTTGTGCTGTGCAAAGCCTTTACTTTAAAGGACAGTTATAAAATGGGGTGGTTGCCATTTTTGTATAGATTAAGGACATGTTATTTATAGGAATTTCTAATATTGCCACTGAAACATTATTAAAGTCACTGCTCTCCACCAAATAGAATGTTTTCATTTTTTTTTTTCTTGCTTTGGTACATGTTCCTTAGGGTAGTGCACACCCCCTCCCCCTTTATTCATAGGTTTTACAATACCTTGCCTATTACCCTAGTAAATGTGCATTATTGGTTTTCAACATTCATCTCCTAATGACTTTAATGAGGTTACAATTCAGCACCTAAATTTCTGTAATTTTCTTTAAACTTGCCATGAACATAATCCAGATACATTTGATTCATCCCTAGTTGTCACAGTTCACACCTGAAGGAACTGTAGCTGAAGAGCAAATTCCATATTATTTAGATTTACAAGTAAACAAACCAAAGAATGTTATTTGATAATCTTCAGTGCTGTGTGCCAACATACACTCTAATTTCATGGGGTTAATACTAATTCATATACGATCAATATAAATCATTCAATATATAAATCATCTGTGCCATCTAATTGCAACTGATAATGTGATATTTACTCTAAAATATTAAAAAAAAATTGCTCTAAAAAATTATTATAAAGTATTTTAAATAATAAATAAGTCTCTGGTGATAAATAAATTGTGACAGTCCCAAAAAAATAGTGTGATCCAAAGTGATATTGGTGACTTTCAGTGAATCCTTAATGTGATTATGCTATGCGCTCACCTCCTTACAAGCCTAGTATATAGGCATACTCTGCTTTTTGTTAACAAATGGAACCTGTTGTAATTAACTTGCTGCATCGTTTGATGGATGGTGGGTATCCATTTTTATGCTTCTTATTGATCCTCTCCTCATATGCCAGTATCCCTGCTGGGATCTCTCCCTCCTTCTGCTGCTGTTATTCTCCTCCTTCTCCCCAATCCTGTCCTGGGTTTTCCTCTGTATCGAGGTATATGGAAAGAAATAGGAATATAGTGCCTTATCCTTTTAACATTAAACTTTAATATATGCCCAATAACGCACTCACATCTGATAAAAATATCAACCACTTTTTATATATTACAATCCTTAGCTGTGTGTGCCGCACACAGTGTATACTTGCCACCCATGGGTGCAGAGTGACGTTGCAACCCTTCCCCTCCCCTCCTATAGATGCTGTTTATAAGGATGCCTTCTCATGGTCCTCATGTTTTTTTTCTATGCTGGTTGGCAAAATAATATATCCTCGTCCCTGCTCGCCCTTTAAACAAGTGTTGTTGATCACCTCACCCTTTTCCTATTGATTCAGGGATAGTGCTGTTTAAATTTCCCAAATTAAGGATTACTTTTCTCCTCTTTACATTTAGATTTTATTCTGTTAGGGCTCTTGCATTAATGGATATCATTTAAATTATCAGTTAATATCCTTCTTATCATGCACCTCTCTCTCCCTGAAGATTGTTGACAGTTTAGTCTTTTCTCTTGTATGTTCCATTCGTCTAAGCTTTCTTTCCTTTAAGTCAAAGACTAGGCTTAATCCCTTTCTGCTGCTATCAAGGAAGTTATTTGTTAATGGCCATAGCACTGTAAGTCTGTTTTGTTTAGGTTTTGCTTGTTTTATTTTCTCTGGGACTTGATCCAGTAAACCTTTCTTTCTTTTTTACCATAGGTCTTTTAGTTGATTTTTAAAAAGCAAAAGTAATAAGAAACAATGATGTAAAATAAGTTGCAACATTAGTATTGAATATTCATAGACATTTGAATTCCAATTGAGTTAAAATTCACTTTTGGAAACATGTTACATGTTCCACCTGTTTTTAGGGTGGAAACATGTTCCCAATGCTGCAGTTGCTGCCCAATCTCCCCCACCCTCCCTGTGACAGCAGTACAGGGAGAAGTTCCTTATACTAGCGTCAGTTTTTAAAAAGAACTCAGTTCTTAATGAATTACCACAGCACTGTGGAGCACAGTGGTAGTTCATTGATTCTTCCTGCCAGTATATATTCTTGCCTGTACATCCCAGTGGTGCAAGCAGATATACTGACAGGTTTGCAGGAGACCTGCATGGCACCAGCTATCTGCTTTACAGGCTCCTGCAACAAAAATAATAAATGCACAATATTTTACAGCAAAAAATGTGCATTTATTATTTTTGTCAAAAGATTAACTTTTATTTTAATACAGAACAAGGCCCACGGAGGCCAAGTAGAGGACATAAAAAGACTGGGATTCATCTAGTGTGATGTGCTTAATAAAGATGCAAGCAATGCAATGTGAGTGTAACATTCTTGAGCGACTTTAAACATTAATTTAAAGGCAAGGGTAAAACTTAAAAACATCAACTGCGGGAACCACTGCTAGTGTAGGAAGTAGTCCTGCTGACTCACCTTAGTAAATGCTAGGTGGTGTCCTAGGGACCAAATAACATAGGCATGCAATTTAATCCTGTAGGAAGAATCCTACACAAAAAAGGGTCCCAAATAAGAAGCCAACTGTGGCTCTGGACAAATAGCACACAATTTTATTGGATATACAAAAATAATGTTGACATAATACATAATGACGCTCATTGCAAAAAAGAGACACTTTCACCCTCCACGATAAAAATTGACAGCACTGTCAAACAATGGATAAAGTAATGGCAACACATTGATGACAGAACAACATAATACCCCCCAGGTAGATATTAAGCATAAAATTTATCCAGCTAGGATGGCATTGAACTTAAGCCTCACCATTCAGGTGGAGAAACAGATCCACTGGTCGAGACATAAATATTATATAATGGGAGACAAGCTCATTACTCTATGTCCCGCTAAAGCACCTGGCCCCAATGGCTTTTCCAGTCATTATTACTGGAAGTACCGAGATATCTTGACACCTCACCTGTGTTCCTTCTTTAATGAAGTCCAGTGGGGTTCTTATCTCCCGACCCTAGAGAACGTGGCTTATATACATGTCATACCAAAACCCGGAAAGCACTATGGGAACTGCTCCAGTTATAGGCCCATCTCCCTGATAAATACAAATTGAAAAATATTGTCCAAAGTACTTGCATCTAGATTTATTTTTTTTTTTGGCCCAATATATCCACCCTGACCAAACAGGATTTGTTCCCAATCATCAAGCGTTGGACAAAACGCGACAGGTCATTGATAATATTTAGGCGATGCACTCCAATTGGGATGGGTGGGGCACTAGACGTGGGATATTGTTGTATGCCTGATGAAGGGGTCCTGCGAGACTCTGAAACGTTGCCTTTCTGTAACTATGTAATCATTCATTAAAACTTTTGGACCCATATTGGTGATCCTTGATGTGCTGGTGACTTCCTCCCTTGCCCATTATCTCTTTCTGTCAGGTAATACATGCTATTCTATTATTTTTCTCTACCTTGCTTAAGGGGTGTCATCCCAACGTAGTCGGTAACTTGGGCTTAATTGACTCCTAATGGGGTTGGGTATTGAATATGTGTATAGGGCTCCCTTCATGCCCATGAAGAATGTAAATATTCTGTGCATTAGTGGTACATACCTTCTGACTCTAAGAACTAACTCTATTCACAAAGCCTTAATACCATTTATCTGTACTTTTATGGTATTATATTGTCATGGTGTAATGGTTTTTGGAAACTTACTTTTTTTTGTCTTGTGTAAAACTTTTCAATAAACATATTGGAAACAAAAAAAACCCCAAGGGGTGGGGCTTGGATGATGTCACATTGCTCAAATGCGATATGGCAAGTGTGGATTCCTATATAGCACTATTGCATAGGGTTGCTACATCTAAATTAAAGCTGGATACATTTGGTGCGATCTAGCACTGACATAATGTGAGTGGTATTTTATTTGTTTTTGGGAGGCAATACAAGTTTTTAAGGATAAAGCACTATCTTCAGTATTTCATTTGTGTGTGGTGGAGGCAGCAGGAGAAGAAGAACTTCATTACCATCATTGTTCATATTGTGGGGTGGTGACCACAGTCCATTTAAGGGGACACATGCACTTTATGAACAAACATTTAGTGGGAGGTGAGAGTACTCCTGGTGATGATACTACACAGTGTGGTTAGCAGAGCACGGAGGTGGAAATAGTGTTTGCCATATCAACACATCTCTGAAGAGTTGACTTTTGATTTTTTTTTGGGTTTTGTATTCAAAGTTTGTTTGTGAATATGGACACTTTGGGGTTTATTTACTAAAGCTGGAGAGTCCAAAATCAGACTCCCTTCTGCAAAGAAACCAATCAACTTCCAGGTTTCATTGCCAATGCTTCATTGAACAAGCTGAGGTTAGAAGCTGATTGGTTTCTATGCAGAAGGGAGTCTGATTTTGGACTCTCCAGCTTTAGTAAATAAACCCCCTTATATTTATTTATATTTACTGTATATAGCTTGTGTAAACCATTCACAGTCACTGGTTATATATAAGATTGGGAGAATATAAATTCTCTGTTGTATCAGTGCAGCACTATCCGGGATATCATTACAATATTTAATGCCTTATTTTATTTCTCTGTGTATACTTTTTAGTACTTTCAGTCTTGTGGTTACATGAGTAACTAAAGGAAAATGGGTACTAATAAACGCCATTCACTAATTTTTGCTTATGTATGCATGCATTTCTGATGGTAAACACAGGCAGACTCATGCATATCTCATTCTGAAAATAAGAGTTAAAAATAAATTGCACATAATCTAAAGTATCCAAACAAACAATATGTTGCATAATCCATTACATTTGATAAGATATAATAAATACCATGTAGAGCTGCCCGGTCACTTTTAAAGGACTCATATGGAAACCTCCTGCAGGAACCCCCTCTATGGTTCCTTGGTTCTCTTGCTCCACCTTGGAAATCAGAACGCCCAACAAGCAGTGTCAGGGTGGTGTGCAGAAACACACTGAGGAACATTCATTTTCAGATTTCCGCTGCAAAGTGTGAATCTATTGTTCCCAGATATCCTCCACAGAGTTTCAATCCAGACTCTTGGCTTTGAGCATATTTGGGTTCAGAGCTGTCAAAATTCCAGCTTTAAAGCTGGGTAAACAGTAGATCAATTGAGTTTGTGTTTATCTAGCTAGAGCAGAAGACAGAAGACAGGTCTAATAGACCTCTAATATCTCCATAAACAATGTGTTATATGGACAATGATATCACATGGGGGGGGGGGTTTATTAGCCTCCTTGTGATAGTGAGAAAAAAAGTGTAAACATTTAAAATATTATAAAATAAATAAAAATAACAGAAATAATTAAAAGTACTCCTGCAAACACATATTCAAATGCAAACATACATTTGGCTGCACACTTGTATGTAAACTATTGCTTTAGCCACTCCACGCTTATTCAACTGTAAAAAGTGTAATGGCTTTAAATACATTTTAAGCTTATTTTTTCATACCAGTATTATAGGTCATGGTTTATCAGGTTATAATTTGTTTTCAGTATGCTGAACTGATTACCTGTTCAGGGTTTCACAGTAAACACGTCACTTTGCCTCTCATGAATGGAGTGTTTAATTAATCTAGTGCTTGAAAAATATGCCAGCAGAGACACTTGCTACAATATCTTGGTGATTATATTATAGAAATCTTAGCACATCATATTTGCATTGCCTGATAATAATAATTCTACCCATTTTAGATTAGAATTGCTATATCTTCATGGACACTAATTAGTTCAGTACCTCATAGGTTTTGCCTAATTTAGAACAAATCATTAGAGATCAATAGCAAAGTTCAAAGGATCAAACATTTTTAAAAATTGCTGCCAAAATTATTATTATTATTTATTTTAATATTAACTATGGTGTCTTCTTTGTGACAGACCGCATGTCTAAATGTTTTATTTCTGAAAAGTAATTCAATTGGATTGAGCTACAATGAGTAAAATCATCAGACTGGTTCTGAATAATTAAATGCAAAGTTAAATTTACTATCTTACACATCAAAGATAACCAAACCTCCTTCAAACATTTTTGCTAGGGTTTTGCACTATTAGCTGTTACTGAAAAAGAAACAAATTGATAGATGCCCAAAGAATGCCATATTTATTGATGATTTAAATTCTATGTCACTAATGAGATTCCCTTTCCCAGTTGCAGTATATCCCTTAATATTAAAGGGATAAAACTGAAACTACTGTTTATATAAAAGGGACACCATTGACAAGTATGCTTGGTAACTAAAGGATTCCCTACTCATGCATAAGTCACTTTATAGATCCAGTCTATCATCACTCTTTTTGCAAAACGCTGAACAATGTAGGTATTAGGCACGGCATATTTTCCATACAGTGTGTATGTAACACCCTTCTATAAATATTTGATGCAGGATGTTGAAGCCAACACAAAATGGCAGTGTCCTGTAGAACAGTAGCATTCTCATGCTGAAGAACAGTTCCATGGAACTTGTATGCTGAATTTCAGGACTTTACTGAGGATCAGTGCAACTACATTTCCCAGAGAAGCTGGTGTGTGGGTGGGGGGGGCATATATATGTATGTGTATATATATATACAGTCATGGCCGAAATTGTTGGCACCCTTGATATTTCTCCAGGAAATCATGTATTTCTCACGAAACGTATTGCATTAACACATGTTTTGCTATACACATGTTTATTCCCTTTGTGTGTATTGGGACAAAACAAAAAAAGGGAGGAAAGAAAGCAAATTCGACATAATGTCACACAAACCTCCAAAAATGGGCTGGACAAAAGTATTGGCACCCTTTCACAACTGCGGATAAATAAGAATGTTACAAGCATGTGATGCTCCTGTAAACTCACCTGGGGCAAGTAACAGGTGTGGGCAATATAGAAATCACACCTGAAAGCAGATAAAAAGGAGAGACGTTCACTTAACCTTTGCATTGTGTGTCTGTCTGTGCCACACTAAGCATGGACAACAGAAAGAGGAGACGAGAACTGTCTGAGGACCTGAGAACCAAAATTGTGGCAAAATATCAACAATCTCAAGGTTACAAGTCCATCTCCAGAGAACTAGATTTGCCTTTGTCCACAGTGCGCAACATTATCAAGAAGTTTGCAACCCATGGCACTGTAGCTAATCTCCCTGGTCGTGGACGGATGAGGAAAATTGATGAAAGATTGCAACGCAGAATAGTCCGGATGGTGGATAAGCAGCCCCAAACATGTTCCAAAGACATTCAAGCTGTCCTGCAGGCTCAGGGAGCATCAGTGTCAGCGCGAACTATCCGTCGACATTTAAATGAAATGAAACGCTATGGCAGGAGACCCAGGAGGACCCCACTGCTGACACAGAGACATAAAAAAGCAAGACTACAGTTTGCCAAAATGTACTTGAGTAAGCCAAAAGCCTTCTGGGAAAACGTCTTGTGGACAGATGAGACCAAGATAGAGCTTTTCGGTAAAGCACATCATTCTACTGTTTACCGAAAACGGAATGAGGCCTACAAAGAACAAAACACAGTACCTACGGTAAAATATGGTGGAGGTTCAATGATGTTTTGGGGTTGTTTTGCTGCCTCTGGCACTGGGTGCCTTGACTGTGTGCAAGGCATCATGAAATCTGAGGATTACCAAAGGATTTTGGGTCGCACTGTAGGGCCCAGTGTCAGAAAGCTGGGTTTGCGTCCAAGATCCTGGGTCTTCCAGCAGGACAATGACCCCAAACATACGTCAAAAAGCACTCAGAAATGGATGGCAAAGAAGCGCTGGAGAGTTCTGAAGTGGCCAGCAATGAGCCCAGATCTAAATCCCATTGAACACCTGTGGAGAGATCTTAAAATTGCTGTTGGGAAAAGGTGTCCTTCCAATAAGAGAGACCTGGAGCTGTTTGCAAAGGAAGAGTGGTCCAAAATTCCGGGTGAGAGGTGTCAGAAGCTTATTGATGGTTATAGGAAGCGACTGATTTCAGTTATGTTTTCCAAAGGGTGTGCAACCAAATATTAAGTTAAGGGTGCCAATACTTTTGTCCAGCCCATTTTTGGGGTTTTGTGTGACATTATGTCATATTTGCTTTTCTGCCTCTGTTTTATATTTGTTCCAATACATACAAAGGGAATAAACATGTGTATAGCAAAACATGTGTTAATGCAATACCTTTTTTGTGTGAAATACTTGATTTTCAGGAAAAATATCAAGGGTGCCAACAATTTCGGCCATGACTGTATATATATATATATACTGTATGTAAAAGCCTGGGAGACTGGACAGGAAGTGAGAGGGGAGATATCTAGAGAGAGGAGTGTGTTAATCGTGGGAGAGCCAGATCAGGCTACAGGAGGAAAAATAAGGGAGGCAAAGAGAATCTGCTGATAGCTGATTCTGTCAATTGATCCAGAGAGCTGATCTGCCAGTAGGTGATGGGACGCAGAGCTGCAGGTGAGACTGGAGAGTTTGAGTGGGTCCCATCTGGGGAGAGGGAAAGACCACAAGGATCCGCCAGCTGCCATCCCTTGGTTGAGGGAGTACCAATCCTTGCCTAGGAAAAGAACACTGACGCTTGCTCCATAGTTGCTATTTCCTTCACACAGTTGCTGACATCACATACAGTCACTATAAGCCTAGTTCTTCCAGCCACTGTTGCTTAACCACACTTGACACAGCAGTGACACCAGAACTGATAACAGGACACCTATCCAGCAGGAAGCCAACCAATGCCGTGTCACTATCATCATCAAATGTACCCTTTTTAAAGAGTCTTTTTTCCTATTTGTGCTAATAGTCTTGCAGTAAAGAGAGGAGCTACCCTGTAACAACACCCACATCTCCAAGCTCAATATCCTTTTCTCTTCAAAGCTACTGGTGACCAGCACACTTAAAGGGATATTACATCAGTCCACTGCTATTTTCAGGGGAAGTGCTGTTCCTCTTTTGCTTTATTGAATTGTTCTTCAGAGAATCTCTATTCACACTTCTTCCCATTGTGCACCAACTGGGCCCCATCCCGCATGCAGAAGACTCTCCACTGCACTTAAAGGGACATTGGGGGGTAAATAGCTCTTTTATTTCAGGCTAAATCCCTGCCATCAGGTCCTGAGGGCTCAGAGTGTGCTAGCCTTGCCTGGTTTGATAGTTCTTGTTCATGCTCACTGTGGATTCAATAGTTACCTGAATGTGGAGGCAATGGATTATCTCTTAAAGCAAGCCTGCTAACAGTAAATGGTACTGTACTGTGGATTCTGTTACCTTTACTTAAAGTTGAACAAAAGTGATTACAGTATATTTGTTGCCTATGCCAATGTTATTTTGTGCTTTTTGACCAAACTGTTGTCTTATATCAATTAGACAACTATAGCAGCAAATATAGCATTTCTTTTCCAGAGAGATGTAATGGGCTCAGAGACAAATCATAAAATAAAGACGGACGACCAGTGTATTTATAAATGTATTTTCCCGCAGCAACTAGTCCAACAGTTCTTTTCCAGGGAGATGCATTTAATCAGCTCAGAAACAGTTCATAAAACAGAGGTACAGACAAGGCAGATGACATGGTACCCAGAATACTCATGTAATCATCAGAAACCCTCATAAGACCCACTTTCTCCTGTCACTCTTTCTCCTGACAGAACTCAACCAAAAAAACCCTTCCCTAATATACACCTTTTCTCATTGACCGAAGTGTCGAGCAATTTGATTGGTTGGTTTTATGATCATGTTTGATCCTATATGTCTTATGTGTCTAGACCTAGAACAGCTGTATGCATAGATTTTAATTGAAAAGTTAAATGGACACTCTTTGTCTTGTTTATAGCAAAACTGCTCTCTTCATCATAAACAAGTACACTATGAATATTTAAGACCTTTCCTAAATCTAATCAGCCAAATTTGCATTTTACAACGCTGGTAGATTTGCGAACAACCTACTCTGAAACTCCCCCTGATTCTCCAAATATTTACCCAAAAACAGGTTAACCCAACATAACAAATGTAAGGTAATTATCTTGAGCATAAATTAACATACTAAGGAGTCCTTGGCTATCCTTTTGGTCAAAAACAGGAATATACACCATATACTGTTTATATATATACACACTCGTAGATTGTAAGCTCCAAGGAGCAGGGCCCTCCAAACCTACATGTGTTGAACTGTATTGTTGCTGTATTGTCTCCCGTTATATTGTAAAGCTCTGAGCAAACTGCTGGCGCTATATAAATCCTGTATAATAATAATAATATGTATATATAATTACAATATCCTTGATGCCCCCACTTAAATCAGTTCTAAATCAGAATCGATTCACAAACCTATACCAAACAAATTGTTATCAGCTACCAGGGTTGCATTGTGTTTTGAGGTATTGAATGCTTCATAATGGCTCATATAAAATATGAAATTATAACTGGTTACATCTCTCTTTACCAGCGTCTAAAATATTCCCATTATTCAATAACATTCAAATTCTGACTCGAGTGATAACTCTCACTCACCCCTCTTATAAATTTAGAGAAAACCACTCAAAGTATTTTATTCTCCACTTATTCTACCCAGTCTGAGCATCAGTGTGCAAATACTCAGACACCCAATACATTATGCTATGCAAAGCCATTGTGTAGCATCTCACCTCAGGAGTTACAAATATACAGATTACACAGAAAATGCAGGTTTTAAAATGATTATCAACTTTAAATACCTCTCTCTGGTTTTAAGACAAAGATCAAGAGATAAAAGAAAATTAAAATAAGAAAGAAAAAAAATAATGAAAGGTAATAGAAAAAAGAAAAGAATGGTAGAAAAACAAATCACAATGTAAACTCCATTGCTTGATAAATAAAGTGAGTCCATTATTTTAAAGGCTTTTTGATTCATGTATCAACACAACATAGCTTCTCAGTGCATTCTGTTCTTCATTTGCAAATGAGTATTTCTGGTCACACAGATTCACAGGTCTCCAACATCTGAAAGACAAGAAATTCTCAAACAAATGTTTGTTAGCCAAGTCCTTAAACATTGCGTTTGAAGATAAAACAAAGTCTTCTAACTTAAAAAACAAAAACCAGACTGAATGCTGCTTTCACACTTTTTCTCTCTATTCTCATTAAGAGCAAAGAGCATGCAGTATGTTAAACTTATTAAAGCCATGTTGCCACTTTGACATGATAATAAAAATTACAAAAACAAATAAAAAACACAAGAGCAACCCAAACATTGTATAAACCACACACACACAATGTTGAAAAACAGGTTATTTATTTTTACACATATTGATGGAACTGCTAGCAGTCTCCTTCCCTTGACATTATCATGTCAATGGCAACCTTTAGGAAAAACAAAAATGGATATAGTTGCTAAATTGGGGGTTAACCCAGCAACTGTCTTTCAGGTGGCTGAAACTATACAATCTACAAAAACAATTTGGAATTGATTTCCCACATGACATAAAAAATATACTAAATCATGAAGCCTTATCCTCGGAAACACAAAAAGTACACCAGGGTCCTCCATCATGTTCCAAATACTGAGGCCAAATTTTTGAGAGTAGTAGCTAAATCTTAATGCATGCTAAAGAACTTTAATTGGAAAAACTCATACCACACGTCCAACTGTCTATGGACTATCAGCAAAATGGTTGTTCATCCCACTGTAGTATCTTTGCGTAAATGAAGACACCTCAATTTTCAGTTCTTTCAATTGCTCCATTAAACTGATGTCTTTCTTGCTTTATTTGACTATTCTAAGATTGTACCAGAAGACCATCCAGTGGGACTTTATTGCAGCATTGAGGAATTACACATATATCCAAAAAGACATTGTGGTAAAAAAATGTATCAGCTTTATTGCATACACATGTTTTGTATAAAATACATAAATTCTAAAGAAACATCGCTCCAACAGTATTCTTACAGAAAAACTCTTTGCACAAGGTCAAAGACCACTCAGATAGGAAGAAAAAATTACACTGATGCGTTTCGATCATTTCACATTTTAGATCTTCTTCAGGGAGCATAAAGACAAGGAAAAATTCTAGTAAACATGTAAACAATAACAGGTAAATATACCAAAAAATAAACAATTGGTCAATAGAATTTTTATCTCATAACCAAAAAAAATACTTACAAAAACATGTGTTAGAGCAATGTATAAAATAGATGACATCCGGGATGAGAGACATGAGTCCAGGTCCCGGCGGAATTCACCATCCAAGAGAGCAAGAGTGGGCAGATGTAAATCACCAACCCCCCACTGTAGGTAGTATGGAAAACAAAATAAATTAGATTTTAAAAAATAAATAAATAAAACTAATTGAATAGACCTGATGAAAAATACATTCAAAATGGTCCATAAAAAGTAAACAAAAAATGGAACTGACTGTGTTAGAATCAGGCCAATGTGTAAAATAGATGGGATTTCACTGGATGATAAATGTGGCAACTCAAGGCAATAGAGTAGAAAATTGAGATACAAATTCCTTCAATGGATGAAAAATATTTTAGATCCCACTGGGAAAAGACCGAAAAAGCATATAAGACTGTAATGAAAATCAGAATATTGTACATGCAATTATCAACAATTGCCAATGGTGACATAGGGAACTGAACATTATCAATACCGTGTGGGAGTAAAAATATAAAAATATTCTGATCTCAGATTAACAAAATATAAGAATATAAATTATTTCACTAAAAGGGAGATTTATATCAATGCAGATTATTGGAGAAAAAAGCCCACCTAGTTAGTATGCCATACAAAAGACAAACAGCAAAAATTATTGCTCGCCAAGTCTGCAAGGAGACAGAAAGGTGCTGTGGAAGACAGATATAGATGAATCAGAGTGACTTGCGAGCCACAGGTGTGATAATTACTAGAGGATCGCAAACATGAAACACATAACTACAGCTGTGTTGGAAATATCTACAAATATATGTTGCGCTCCTAAATACTTCTCAATAAATAATAATTAAATTATTACCATTAAATTAATTCAAATTATGATACAAATAACTAATAAAAGTGTATAAATACCAAAAAATATTTAAATAGATAATTTCAACTAATCAATCTCCTCCAAATAAATATCAAAATAATTCCACATGAAATACTCCTCTAAAGAAATATTTTACCAAGTGCTCATAAATCATCTATTAGTGACATGATGTACTTACTAATACCCTCAATTTCATTTATATTCATAATACCCTAATTTAATATAATAAAAATAGTAAACCAACTAATAACCCTCAACTAAAACGCATTTAGATGATCCCCCATAAATAAAAATAACCAAATGCTCATAAATAATTAGTAGTGATTAGTATGAATCCAAATATCATCAAAATAATAGTCCCATTGAATAAACAATTGTTTATATATAGTGACTTGGTGCTTGTTGTTCTTCAAATTGAAGAACAACAAGCACCAAGTCACTATATATAAACAATATACGGGTTTACGCTATGATTTATTCTATATATGGTGGACATCAGTGGATTGGTGGAGATTCATGGTTATACTTGAAAGCTGCTATATCTGGATGACATCTTCATCTGATCCATGAGGCTGTGATGATCCTTTGGCTGAAGCAGAATTTGTGATAATACCCTCGCTGGGAGGTGTAAAGGCATATTATTTACATATTTTTGGTAAGGGTATTCACTCCTTACACTGTAGAAGTGGACACAGTGTTTCACATGTTGTTTTTGGATGCATATTTTTCACTGGATTGATTCACTGGCGCTATTTTGACACTTTCACTTTTTTCACTATTTGTGATCATGCAGGGTTGTTTGCGTTTATCACATCTGTTTCATTTATATTTTATTTAAGATAATGCACTATCTGATTTTTCTTTTTATGTTGAGGTTTCTTTGAGCCATTGAAAGGCTGAATATGAAGATTGATGATTGAAGTTGGCACAGAGTGACTTTTTATAACATTATTTATTTTTTGGACTGTTACATTTTAAAAAAATTTTTCTTCTTTTAATGTATTTGTGTAATATATTGGTATTAGCATATTTATATTCACAGACTCATCCAATGTGTCCACTGCCACTGCCTTACTATTATGCTTAGACCCTTTCTCTATTTCCAAGCCCGTGTCAGTCTCAACAGTTGCTACAAAACCATTGTCTAAACATCCATCATAGACCTTACTTGCAGCAACAACAACACTCTACTTCTTTACAGACATTATCTCTGATAAACATTGAGAATGGACAACCATTGCACAGAGCATATCTCCCGTATACCACACTGGGCATTCTCCAAACATTCTTTAACAAATGTAATCTCATTGTGTAATTTTCATTAGTAATATGCTTACTCTCTGCATTTAAATGCAGCAGCCTGCTGGGCAAGAAATTTCAAGTTTTCAACTTCAGCTTTTAAAAACTCCACCTCATCTGCCAATTTTTGCTTCTGCTGAAAAACAGATTTGTATTGCTCTGCTATCCATTTAATTTTTTTCCACAAATCTTTTCATCCACCCATTTTAGTGCCTGCCACCACGGATCAGCAGATTATTGTATAGCTTGAACAATAGCCTCAGTGTCCTTTACTTGTGCCACCCTTTTCAAAATTTCCTCCATTATTTAGATACACACAAGTATACTCACTCAGCACAACGTCACCAAAGCAAGACTAATGCCACCAAACACTGCTGCTTGTTGCAGAATACACTTTAACACCCAGATACAAAAAAAAGAAAAAAAATACTCTAATAGGCTCAACAAAAGTAACAACTGTCCATAGAACAATTAAAAAACAAAAACACTCATCTGTTAATAAGGAGCAAGGTACACTCACCAACTGCTTAGGCTCCTAGGTTTCTGATCTTTTCCAGGTCCTGGGATTCAGAACATCCTTCTTGGGTCCTCACGGTCTTCTGTCACATCATAGGATTTTTGGATTCTCATAGGATTTTTCTGGTCCTCAGCACAGTCTTTTGTTCAGTTTTCCAGCCTCCAGATAATAATTCTGGGGTTCAATTTGTGAATCAGACCCCTTAAGTCACCACCAGACTTTTGAGTCACAGCACAGCTTCTGGATCCACCTCACAGGACTGTTGTCACCATCAGGTTCTGTTACTGAACCTGAAAATGCTTTTCTGGTCGCTTGGATGGCACCAATCTGTTGTCACACAGACAGGGTACTTAGAACATTGGTGCAATCATCAGAAACCTTCAAAGGACCCACTTTCTCCTGTCACTCTTTCTCCTGACCCCATTTTTTTCTCCTGACCCCATAAGAGAAGTCTGAAACTCCTTTTGTACCACTATTATCTAAAAAAAAAAGAAATGAAGGTGATTATAGACTTGTTTCACTGTCCCTGATGCAATTGACTTTGGTCATATTGGTTAAAAAAGAACTATTGCAAAACTTTTTTTTTTTTACATTTTGTAAAAAGTAAGGGAAGGTCATAGCCCTTGTCAGTTTATTTTTTTTTTTTGCCATCTGTGTCCCATCGGGGATAATTCCCTTAACTTCCTGTCCCATAGTGAGAGGAATTCCTTAAGGGACCCCCAGGTGACCAGATCTAGTGTCCCCATTGGAAGATTTCCTCTCTATTACTTTTCTGTGGACAACCCAAAATTTTGGATTTTCTTTTACTGTTACTTTAAATGATAATGGTAGACAGGACAAATAGAGAGGGTGAATCTCCATGGGCACAGACAGCAATAAAAACTGACAGGTGTTCTAATACATCTTCACTCTGTCCAAAGCAAAAAAAAATCTTGCCTTTAATTGAACTTTAAAGGTGCAACCCTCATTTATATATATTCCTCAATAACCCATCAATCACTTTGTTGTGCCAAATGTCCTTGCACACCCAAATATTACTTTGTAAATACAGCAGTAACATAATCAGTGTACTGTACAAAGCAGAGCTGAGAGAGTGGCCTAGCAGTCCCAGCTACTTCAGCCTGCCTGTAGAAAAACTGCAGGGGGGGAGGGCAGAGACAAGATCAGTCACCCTGCACAAGAAGAGAGAGCAGCAGTGACTGGTCTTTGGTAAAGGAAACTCCTGTGCAGAGGCAAAGTTTCATATTGGATTACTGCATAGATCTGCAAGAAATACACAAAGCATGCCAAGATTCAAGTGAAAATATGCATGCATCTTATACTTAGATAATATTTGCTGATCCAAAAGTTCATCTTTAACAATCATCTCATGTTTATAGCCACATTTTTTCTGTTCTTTTAATGTTTTTTGTTTTGTTTTTGATTCCTCATTTAGATATGTAGATAATAGAGCAAGTATCTATTAAAGTGTGTTTAAGGCCCCTTTTTTTACACAAAATGGTGGGGAGCTGTAACCTTTCTGTTTGTCTTGGTGACCACTAACCACTGCCAGCAAGAGTGAAATAGTGAAAACATTTTTTTTATCAGAACAACAGTAGAGGGGAACTCTTTCAAGGGGCACAAATTTTCTAGTGGGTTTGGGTAGATTGGAGTGGATTTGTGGACATTTCTTTGCTTCTTTTTGTTTTTACAGGCCAGAAAGTGAAGAGGGACTCCAATGGGAATGAGTGGAATACAGAGGGCAAAAAAAAACCTGAAAGGCACTCTAATAATTCCCTACTCTAATCTAAATGTCACATTTCAATTGAAGTTCAAGTTGAAACATATACAGTTTACATGCTTTGTTTTACTTAGCTTTGATATTCTAATATTAAAAAAAATATATTGTTATTATTATATTAGTATACAGTATTTATATAGTGCCAACAGTTTGTGCAGTCCTTTATAATTTAAGGGGGGACAATAGCATTACAATACATCTCAATACAGAAGGAATAGCACAGCTCTGCTCATGGAGCTTACAATCTAAATTTTAAATTCTGAAAACAAGGCCCTGTAAAAGTCTAATATATTTAAATAAACATTGGCATTTAAATATTGTTTAATATACCTTGAGTTTAACTACATAACAATAATTCATCTGCTTTCCTCAATCAATTTCATTAGACTTAATGACTGTTGAATTTTAATTAGGAAAAAAATACAGAAGGTCTTCCATGTTTCCGCTCTAGTTAATTTTTCCAGACTAGCAGACAATATTTAATGGACTAAATAAAATAAGTGTAATTGATTAAAATATTTCAAGTAAAATCATTTCATTTTAATGGTAAGAATTAGGGAAGCCGAAACACAATTTATAATTACAGCTACTTCTATTTACTACTCCATGCCCTTGATTATTTTTGAAATCATATGTGAACAGCAATGTTTTCTAAGCACTGAATAAATTGTCATTAATTGATACTTTTGAAAAGATATTTTATAAACTAAAAGTATTTTAATGATGTCAGAATGACAGTATTTATAATTCTGTATTATTATGTGTGTAATATTATAATCATTAACACTCCTAAAACTAATTTCTTAGATATGGGTGAGTCCCTGGAGGACAGTAGCTGTCGACATCATTATAAAGCCAGATGCGATACACTATAGCTGTGATAGGGTTATTCTGTCATCCAGGATATCCAAGTGCTTTTTTTCTGTTAAATCAGCTGATAATTGTACTTTTTAATGTATTAGAGATCTATGATGTGATATTCTTTTATTTAAATTGTTGAATCATTTTGAAACCTTTTCAGTCTTTAAAATGTGCTTACACCCTAGGTCCTATAAACAATTATATCTACTAACTCCAGATATTTTTTTTTATTAAACAGAAGTGTGCCAAGATAAAAAATGAAAAAAAGCAGTTCTGGCTACTTATTTTTAATCCAGAATTACCCCACATAGGACTTCTATTCCACCGTAAATCTTTTAAATTAAATAACACCCTTTGTCATTCAACCCAGAAGATTGAGGGCACACTCTGGAAATATGGATTTCCTGACCTCACCCCAAAGGTGGGCATCACTATGATGTCCTCATGTATAGTGTTTCAAAGCAGAGAGCAGTGCTGATGGCATTATGTCAGCACCACTCGTTGCATCAGCAGAGTTACAGCTCCAGGCTGTGGTAGATGACAAGAGAAAGAAGATTCAGGGCATCATGTGATCAGCCTGAAGATATCTGAAAAAGCAGGTATAAAAAAGCAAAGCTTACATTGTTGTTGGTGGTGGTGGTGTGTGTGTGTGTGTGTGTGTGTGTGTGTGTGGGGGGGGGGGGGGGGGTGGAATCAGTAGTGGCTTAGACTTGAAGGGAATCTGTCCTTTGCACTTGTTAGGTACAGGAACAAATTTACTCTACCGGCTACCCCATTAGTAACACATATTCATCTTCTCCTCACTGCCCCACCAATCCATTCAGCTGTAAGTAGCAGCTTATGCAGTAAATTACCTGCCACTTACTAGAATGGGGGATTATGTGGCTCACTACCCTTCCTCCCATGTTACTGTGCTGGTATTTGGTGACCTGCCACTCAGGCATCCAGCACTGTCATAGAACAGTGGGGAGAAAGACTCATCCTTGAGTACACACTAATTCACCAGCAATAAAACTAAACTCTTGCCCCCCTCTTCATGGGCAAAGCATCATATATATCTTGATGCTAAAGTACACAAGACAGTTTTAACACAAAACCATAAAGTAAGAAGCATATAATCTCAATGCGTTTTGTGAAAAATGGTTCACTTCTTCAGGAACTTAATGCTGCAGGCAGAGTGTCTGTAATTAAAATCCATGAAATTATAAAATAAAAAGGGGGGGGAGACAAAAGCCTACCAAAAGCCACATGGAGGTCAACCCAACCTCAACCATAGAAGGTGAAACTAGAGTACAGGCACTGTAAAATTAAGTGACTTTTATCGGAGGGGGAAGGGGAAAAAATGATTACAGATAAAGTTCCCCAATTAATTACCTAAACAGTGACTAGTGAGACTACAGCATAATAGAAGTGAGAAGAAAAGGTGATAGAAGTCACTTATTTTAACAATACCTGTACCCCAGTTTCACCTTCTGTGGTTCTATGATTGCTCCCCCAGGTGTGTTGAATGTTTCAGGTCCCCTTCCACAGTCCCCAGGAGAGGCATGTCAGTTGTGGGTCTTTTTTGAGGTTGGATTGACAGAGTTGACCACCATTTGACTTTTGGTAGCATCCCCCTCCCCCCCCCTTTTTTATTTTTTTTTTTATTTTCAGGTTTCATAGATTTAAATTACAGACACCTTGCTGGCAACATTATAATCCTGATGAAGTGAACCATGCTTCTTACTTTGTGGTGTTGCACTACAACTGTATTTTGTACTTCAGCATGAAGACAAATGTGATTAGGTAGTCATAAATAATATTTGTCATATCCATGTTTTGTTGTGGTGAATTTTCCTATTTTGAATGTTTTTAAATCTGATGTTTGTACTAAAGAATATGGATGTTTATATCTTTTATGTATAATTTGTGCTTTGACCTCCATAAAGTTCCAGGGGCAAATGTTTTATCTTTTTATATCTTGCAAGATTATTTTAAAGACTACTGTATTCCCTAACACTAAAATGTAGTTGACTTAGAAAATGTTGAGAGTTTTTCACATCTGCACATTAAATTTAACAATATATACTCAGATTACATTAGTTTTTGGCAAGAACGTTAACAGTGCTATTGTATGTATCTTGCATATTTTACTGAATCTTGGATACTCTGTATTTCTATTTAGCAAAGTTACTCATTTGTTTTCTGTAGTAGAATGTGTTACGAACAGCCTGGAAAAATCCTGTTTGGGGTTTATAGATCACCCAGCCTCCTTTTAATATACTGTACAATCTAGAGCCTCTGATCCGCCCCAGAAATGCATCCATATTAGGATGTAATTAAGCAACCAGGCTATCTACTTTATTTTTTAATAAAAACACTTTTATTTGAAAGGTAAGAAACAGTACAATCCAAAAGAGACATATGAAACAAAATAGTAAGTGCTTCACATGCAAATGATTCAGCAGGTAATCTCCTTTAAAAGACCTGAAATGTTCATGGACAGGGCTCTGTGGAATATTGAGCAGGCAGGTTAAGTCTACTGGAGGTGAGGCTTGTGAAAATGTGGAAAATGGTGCTTGCTTGTGGCTGATGAGCACTAGGCTTGTTAAGTCTGCTAGTCAGGACATGTGGTAAGATGAGCTTTGGCTCAGTCTGAATTTCAGTTTAGGTGAACCTGGAAGACAGCTGTCATTCCTGGGCTAATAGGCTGTGGGACTCCTACTCCTGCTAGTAATTGGCCCAGGAATGAAAACTGCCTTCCACAGCTCATTGGCTCATAACTGACAGCTGACTTCCAGGATTGGCCAAGCATGGGTTCAGACTGGAAGTAGAGCCAAACTCAAATATTAATAGCACAAATAAATACACCACTGCTTGCAAGATGTCTTTGGACTGGTTTATGTGCCTTTATAAAGGTTGCGCACCCCAGGGAGGATAGTACCTGATACATATTCCTTGCTCACAAGTCTCTGTACTAAGGTAAGAATATAATAATAAAATGTAAAGGATTGTATTGTCCTAACATAAAATGCTAAAAACATTTGCAAATATGTAGTTTAATATTATTTACTATTTTTATCAAGTTGCTGCAGGCTGTTCTTCATTGCTATCAGCCATATCAGTCTCTGAAATCTTTTCCACAGCAGGATAATTTATGAGGCTCCCTTAGCTACCTGCTTCTGCTTGTCTGAGCTTATTTTTCCATGCAACACATTTAGTTCATAAGTGAAAAATGGGACATCATAATCTTATCCTTGAAATGAGAATCGGGCTTTATTTGCTGAGTACACCAATGTGGCAGCCACTGTCTTCACGTAAAACAAGATTAAAATGTGTTCAACTGAATTGTCAGCTCAATAGTGATACCACAGGTATGGGAGCATGTTTGTGGATTTACTCATCCACTTTTTAAAAGATTTCTCTAGGACACCAGTATCCAAGATCTTGATTCACCTGCCACAACTTTTGCAAATCACAGTATTGTAGAATGCTATTTATTAAATAAAAAGAAAGAAAAAAAGCATTGTGATGTATTTTGAAACCAGCATGGTTTTAAGGTACATTCTTAGTCTCAGTATACTTTGGCAGATATTTTTGTCCGAGGAATTATTTCAGCACCCAAATCTACTTTCATTTGATTGACATCATTTAAACTGGCAGATTGCCAGAAAGAGTAACGCTAAATACTGTAATAAAATCTGTCTAAGTTGAAGTGTAACTTTTTTTTCAATTCATTTTGGATAGATAGAGGCTTATAACCCCATTTTTTGCCATTTGTGTCCCATTTGGGAGATTTTCCTTCACTTCCTGTCCCATAGCCAAAATAGAAAGTGAAAGGAAATCTATGTGTGAACCAGGGTCATCAGAACTAGTGTTCCCATTAGAAGATTTCCCTCTCTTAGT
This sequence comes from Staurois parvus, assembly GCF_062004578.1. NCBI lineage: Eukaryota > Metazoa > Chordata > Amphibia > Anura > Ranidae > Staurois > Staurois parvus. The sequence goes on from NW_028318000.1 coordinate 3,295,390, forward strand.
TTTCTAATGTCAACCCAATTTTTGTGATTTACTGTCACTTTCCAAGATAATGATAAACAGGACAAAGCGATAGTGTGAATCTCCCTAACAGGGGCACAGACAGCAATAAAAACTGACTGGTGTTTTAATCCACCTTCACTGTATCCAAAACTATGTTGTAAAAAAAATAGCCTTTAGTTACACTTTACCTATGTGGGTTATTTATCTACTGATCTTAAATATCAAGCTACTTGAACCTGCAGTCATGCAGCAGCATTCTTCAAAAGGGCCAACAGCTGGTGCTTTCTTCAAGTGGGATGCAGATGTGCGGGTAATGTTATTCTGCAATAGAGACTGGGAGATGTCATAATGTATCAACTGACATCTAGAACTACAAAATAAGCTACACTATAACCATTTCCAAGTCTGCTAATCTGAGCCCTATTGTATTCAATCTTTTTGCACTGAAAGTGCAAAAAGGTCATGTGTTGGATTAATTTGTCCCTGATTACCTCAATTATGGATTTTTAATGTATCAAAAGTGAAAATAGGAGTGAGGGTTAGTTTAGTGTGGTAGGATATGTATGTGAGGATGTGTGTGGGGTTTGGAGATATTGGGATTATGTTTGTGTGGTATGGGAATGGGGGGAGGGGTGTGAAGAACACATTTGGAGAGATGAAATGGAAAATGGAGAAAGAAAGAAGATAAGGTGGAATAGTAGAGGAAGGAAAAAGTGAGGTGGGAGAGAGAATGAGATAAAGAAGAAATAGGAGAAAATAGAAAGGAAGGGAAGAAATAGAAAAAGAGGTGAGGATGGGTAGAGGGAAGTGTATCCCCTTCTTCCAACCCAATGAAGAAGCCTTAGTTTTTCTAGGTCATTACAGGACCACAAGCAGGTCCTAGAGGACATATTGGTGTGTATAGACTATACATGGTGTCAGAACATTTATAAATTATTATAAGAGTCCTGGAGAACAGCATTTATCTTTTAATTAAACATTGGGTCTGTTAACCACATGCCGCCCAGCCACTGTAGAAATATGGCGGCAGGGTGGCATGGCTGGGCAAAAGCACGTTTTAAAACGTGTGTTTTGAAAACAGGTAGGGGGCGAGCGCGAGGCGCGCCACCGCCCTACCTGTCCCGCCGATCACAGCCGCAAATGTCAGTCGACGGGTCACAGCTGGTCGTTACCGGCTATGTTCCGGCGATCAGCGGCAATCGCTGACAGAGAGCACAGCTGTGCTTTCTGTCAGTTCCCTAACAGCTCCTGACACGCTGATCGGGACAGAAGAGTTTCTCTCTCCCGATCAGCGGTGTTCCCTGCAGTACACACCCCCGCCCCCTATTAAAACACTCCCCTCACACAGTTAACCCTTTCACTGAAAATTAAAGTTAATCCCTTCCTGCCCAGTGCCATTAGTACAGTGTCAGTGATTTTTTTTTTGCACTGATCACTGTATTGGTGTCACTGGGGATGTCAGTGACCCCAAGTCAGTACCCCCCAATGCCAGAATGTCAGCCGCAGTCCCGCAGTCCCGCCATAAGTCGCTGATCGCTGCCATAAGTCACTGATCGCCGCCATAAGTTGCTGATACCCGCCATTATTAGTATAAAAAAAAACTAAAAATCCCAGTATCTTTCCCACCATTTGTAAATGCTATAACTTTCACCTAAACCAATTAATTTACACGTATTGGGTTTTTTTTGTAGCAAAGAAATGTCGCAGAATGCATTTTGGCAGAAATTTATGACTAAATTTGATTTTTTAATTTTTTTTTACTGGACATGTTTTATAGCAAAAAGTCCAAAATATTGTTTTTTTTCCTCAAAATTGTCAGTCTTTTTTTTTTTATAGCGCAAAAAATAAAAACCTCACAGGCGATCAAATACCACTGAAAGAAAGCTCAATTTGTGGGGAAAAAAAGGATGTAAATTTAAGTACCGTTTTGCATGACTGCACAATTGTCTGTTAAACTAGCGCAGCGCTGTATAGCAAAAAAATGGCGTAAATTGCAGTATCTATACCATAATTTTTAGACGCTAGAACTTTCACACAAAGCAATCAATATACACTTATTGAGATTTTTTTTACCAAAAACATGGAGCAGAATACATTTTGGCCTAAATTTATAACTAACTTTGAGTTTACTATATATTTTTTATAGCTGAAAGTAAAAAAATATCGTTTTTCTTCAAAATTTTGGGCCTTTTTTTATTTATAGCGTGAAAAATAAAAAGCGCACAGGTGATCAAATACCACCAAAAGAAAGCTCTATTTATGTGAAAAAAAGGACGTAAATTTCGTTTGGGTACAGCATTGCATGACTGTGCAATTATCAGTTGAATTAGTGCAGCGCCGAGTAGCAAAAAGAGGCCTGGTCATTAAGGGGGGTAAATCCTCTGGAGGTCAAGTGGTTAAGCTTTGATGTACATCTCGGTAAGGGTTGGAGAGCTTCCACAACCTTGCAAAAGTCTGCTGTAGGGCTTCCATGATGAAGAAAACAGGTTTATATTAAGGTTTGGTAAGAATAAATTAATTTTCAGGGTTATTTTTCCTGGAAATCTTAGTGCAGATTTTAGGATGGTATAATTCTTGTTAGGTGGTAGACTTGTTTTAATAAACTCTGTACCTTGGGGAAGATTAACTATATTTAGTACATTGTGCCCTGATCTTTGCATCCCCAAAAAGATAGCAGGTTATAAGATGGGTTATACTCAGTGATCCTCACGCTACATGAAATACCATGGAAACATTATTAAGTTAGCCCATAACATTTCTCTACTTAGACTGTGCTCATCTTTAATTTTATTGAATACGGATGTTAGATGTGGGTACAGAAGACCAGATTTTCTTGGAAGAACAGGGCAGAGTATCCATCCAAACTGAATTATTTGCCAATTTATTTGTGACTTAATGGATTGCTGGAAGTTTTTTTCTGATAAAGATAGCAGCTTCAGTAACATTGATTAAGACTTTGGTGAAAGTGGGTGAAGGGATGTTTTGGAAGAAGGATTCTGCTTCAGTAACTGAAAATGTGGTGTTAGCAGCATTCAATTTAGAAAGGTTTTATTGGAATTCTTTTAGGATGCTTACAGGGTTGCTGGACAGAGTTAGATTTCTGAATTGTAAGAGTAATTGAGCACATTACCAGTTTGAAAATTTTCAGGTAGTTAGCAAGCTTAGGATAGTATTTTTATTTTTTTCATATTAGTTTGATTTTAGCCTGTTTTCTGATACCCAGATCTGGGTCTGTCTGAATTTGTTACAGTTGTTTATGCAGAAGTTCAGAAATGTTAGATATACATTTAAAATATAAAGTATATTTTAAAATATTCCCTTTCCAGGCAGAGGCTATTTAGATAATATGTCCACTCATTGCTGTTTTATAAGGGGAGGTGACAGATCCAACTTTAGTTCAGAAGAAATCTTAAGATTTAATTTTAAAGTGGTTCTAAAGCCTAATTTTTTTTACCTTAATGCGTTCTATGGTAAAAAAACCTTCTGTGCCACATACTTGACCCCTCACCCCCCAAACTTAACTGAGCCCCATCGCAATCTAGCGCTGTTCATGAGAGCTGTGGCTCTCCTTGCTTTGCCCCTCCTCACTGAGCAGAACAACAGCAGGGGGAGCCAGTGGCTCCCACTCCTGCCAAACAACTCCAATGACAAGGGGTGAGGCCGAGTCCCGACATCTTTGCCAATGGATCCAAGGAGTGAGCCTTCAGGAGTGCCCATGGGAATCGGCTTCTTATTGGGGACACCAGAAAGAGAAGAGGAGTCAGAAGCACCAATGGGGGACCCAAGAAGAGGAAGATTTGGGATGCTCTGTTCAATTCTATTGCATAGAGCAGGTAAATATAGACTTGTACAATAAAGTGATCTTTTCCACCATGTGTAGAAACATTTCACACTCACCAGAACCCTATGGATGACAGAGCAGCCTGAAAGCATTAGGTATCACAATCAAAGTATCATAATCTAGGGTGCGGGACAGCTGAATCCAGTCTACCCAGAGACGTCACTATACAATTCTCATTGACCAAAAACAAAAGATCAAGAGCCCAGAGAAAAACTCATAGTGTAGTAAGTTATATTAAAGCAAAAAAGTATAACAGGTAAAATATTGCACTCACATAAAAGGTGCACCAACACAGACAGCTCAATTGGCAGGACATGGTGGAAAAGATCACTTTAATATTTGAAGAGTTCAGTCACATTCAAGAATGTGGTAATTGGGAATTATGACAAATATTTTGGACTTTATATTAAATATAGCATTTATATGTTAAATTATATGGATTATATGTATGCTCCAAATTTACTGGTTTAGATTGAGTCAGTATTGTGATTTTGTTTCATTTATTCTAATATTTGTTTAAGGTTAAACACAGGTTGAGCACTTTTGTTTAAAGGGCTAGCACTTACTGTTACATTTTTATGTACACGGTAAAGTGTTTTACGCACGTAAAGGGACAGCTGCCTTTAGATATTTGCACACTATTTAAGGTAACTCCCTCTCTTGTTGTTTTTTATTTGTAAGTGTAGACATGTTTGTCATTTAAAGAAAAAATCCTTTATAACCACTTTAGGACTTAAATGAGAATTTTTTTCCCCCAAATCATACTTACCTAGGTGGATGTAGCATAGGTCCAATGCTGCATCTATCCCGCGCCAGCTATAAGTGTGAGAACTCAGCAATCACATGACCGCTGATTGCTGAGTTCTCACTGCTGCTTGGAGCAGAGAGTGGTGACTGTCACTCACCTCTGTGTGCTTTAACCCCCCCCCACACACACACACTCGCTGATGTGCTGAGCTGTGGTAGAGGAGGGATCGGCGGACTCAGGCTCTCAGGTGTATCCCAACTTTAAATTTGGGATTTTTCCCCTGCCTGGACCAGCTAAGTGGTGTCAGCTGACAGCAGGCTTCAGCCCGCTGTCAGCTGAAAACAGTTCACAGGAGCGAAGAACAAACTGTACTCCTCTGATCCACAGGAGAAGAACAGCCAAAAGAACATTGGCTGTACTTCTCCCTAAAAGCTGAGTTCCACCTGAAAAAAAAAATAAATCAGCAGCTGCAAAAACTGTAGCTGCTGACTTTTAAAATACATCCACTTACCTGTCCCTTGGTCCAGCAGTGTCCTCACCACCGCTGGTTTAACCCTCTTTCCCTGGTGCGGGCATCTTCAGTGTGGATGCCCAGCTGTGACAGCTTGCGGCTTCACAGCCGAGTGCCCACTGCGCATGCGCGAGAAGCGTTTCACTCTGTGAATGGCCCCGTAGTCTTCTGGGACCTGTCACGTGTCCCTGAAGAATACAGGAAGGGAGGGGAGGAGGACGACTTCCGCTTCTGATCGCCTAGACGATCGCAGCGGAAGTGGAAGCGGGTACCTGTCAAATTCGGGTACCTCCTCCCGAGGCTTAAAGCAGAACTTCCCCTTTTGGGTGGAGCTCAGCTTTAGGTTATATGAGAAATAAATACATGAAAATTATATACAGCTTGTGGTTCACTTTACGTGCAAGATAAGTACACAAAATAACTACAGAATCACATTCAGCCCAAAGTATCTCAAAATTAAATTTATAGTAAAAAGGGATGATTAACAAAAATGTGCTTGATTCAAGAGTGTACACTCTGTGGAACTGACTAGTGGATTTAGTCCCAAGGCAGGGTCTGGAAATCTCCCCATGAGTAGATAATCTATGTTCATTCAACAGATGCTTAAATACAGTAGAAAATAATTTGAATTATGGTTGGTTGTTGTTGAGATTATCTATCTAGACTTGGATCTATGGTAAGGTATCACTGGACCAGTATTACTTGTCCATTGTGGCGATGCTGTAAAGTGTGAAGACATGGCACAGAATGGTAATTGGGGTGAAATAGGCTAGGAAAGATAACTGATTTCCTTTGAATAGAACCCGGTAGCAATAGGTACCTCCCAGCAGGATCTGAGATTTGTTTGATACATTGGAAGTGTAAGTGATTGTTGAACAAATAAGGATACCAACTTGATTAGTTTGAGCATTAAAGAAATGAACTGGGGATAGCACTCGATAAAGTTGCTGGTGAGAGTGCTGTAAAGTGAGTCACTTGAATGCAGCCAATGTTAATTTTATATGTTTTCAAATAATGGAGGGTATCACACTAACCTGCCTCCTGATGATCCAGTGTTGGGTCTACCTGCCCACCTGTCGAGGAAGGCTTCTGGCTTCTACTGCATCAAAAATTGGAGCCTAGCCATGTCCTTAAAAGGCTATTTGCCTGTTGCTTGGTGTTTGAGTAATACATACATATTCCAGTAGCTGGCACCTTCAGCATTCCACAGTGATCCATTGTGCAACTTGTAACTCAGCTCTGGTGAATCCTTCATTGTCCACAGAGATTCAGTGTGCTCCAGCCTGAATCCATTGTCCACAGTGACCGCATGCACTTCAGCCAACATCTAGTGTCACCAGTGATTCCATAGAAACCAATCAGCTTCCAGGTTTTATTGTCAAAGCTTAACTGAACAAACTGAAGTTACAAGCTCATTGGCTACGATGCACAGCTGCACCAGATTTTGCACTCTCCAGTTTTAGTAAATCAACCCCAATGGCTAATAGGCTTGTTTAATTCATCTTTAAAACACTCCCACTCTCCATGTGTTTCTTTGTTCCCTTGTTGGTCCCATTGAGTGTCCTGAAATAAGGTTCTGCAATACATTTAATAAATGGCAAGCCTTTTTTATTTGTGCGGTTCCATTTGCCTAATCAATATTAGGATAATTAAAATCGCCCATAATAATAAGATTTCCCTGCTATCCATCTATTTTAGTCTGTGAAAGAAGCTGAGACTCCATTTCATCCTTTATGTAAGGAGGACTATAACATACTCCCACAAATAATTGACTATGTGTTGCGCTCTTATGTAATTCTAGCCATAATGACTCTGCAACATCACAATTCACATTTTGTATATCATCTCTCATTCACTTTTGGATAGCTCTTCTCATAAATACATGTATATCCAGATAAGATGGTGCAGCGCTAAATATTAGTACACGATTAATACACACAATATGCTAGTGCAAACTTATGCGCATGCGTGATGTCACTCAGATGGTGATCAATAAATATTAAAAAGTTCAATATGATGGTGCAGATCATAGAGAGATCCTAATTCCAGGTGAGTGGACGTCCTGATCCAAGGTGTGATAATAGGTGCAAACCACACAAATAGGTGAAAAACGCACTCACCAGATGTGCGTTTAAAATACGCAATATATAATCCTGCGTCACCAGGCCATAGATCGGTCATCAAATCTCGGATCGGGTTACCCACAGATCACCATCCCGGTTCCACAGAGGCAAGGTCACCAGAAACTCCTACCAGGTATCACCACCAGGGTCATGGTTCCTCCAGATGGGCACTGCGAATGATAGCACTCACACAGAGTGCCCAATGAGAGACCACATAGCGTGATACTGCTTAAGGTACCTTTATTCAGGGTTGGTTGGTGTGGGGTACATAAAAAGATTTTCAAAAGAAGTTACTGACCATACATTCCAGGGTGTCCACCAGCGGTGGTTAGATGTCCTGTTGCTGCTGCCCCCCTGACACGTTTCGTGCGATGCACGTATTCATAGGGATAAGGGCTTGCAAGCAGGACATCCACTTAGGTGCTATTTATATTTGTGAATGACAATCCTGCTTAATGCGCCCGCCATTTTGTCGGCTACCGGCGCATGCGCAGATCATCGGCGCCATCTTACCGGACCACGGCGCATGCACGAGTGATCGGCGCCATTTTGTCGTGGATCGCGATTGCGATCTCTAATCAACAGAGAGTCACCAACAGTACGGCGCCATCTTATTGGCAGTATTAGGAGATGGTGAGGCACAACTTAATTAATCATTCCAGGTTGTGCAGCCAAAACGTCCTGTGGCACATTGGGAATAAAGGTACCTTAAGCAGTATCACGCTATGTGGTCTCTCATTGGGCACTCTGTGTGAGTGCTATCATTCGCAGTGCCCATCTGGAGGAACCATGACCCTGGTGGTGATACCTGGTAGGAGTTTCTGGTGACCTTGCCTCTGTGGAACCGGGATGGTGATCTGTGGGTAACCCGATCCGAGATTTGATGACCGATCTATGGCCTGGTGACGCAGGATTATATATTGCGTATTTTAAACGCACATCTGGTGAGTGCGTTTTTCACCTATTTGTGTGGTTTGCACCTATTATCACACCTTGGATCAGGACGTCCACTCACCTGGAATTAGGATCTCTCTATGATCTGCACCATCATATTGAACTTTTTAATATTTATTGATCACCATCTGAGTGACATCACGCATGCGCATAAGTTTGCACTAGCATATTGTGTGTATTAATCGTGTACTAATATTTAGCGCTGCACCATCTTATCTGGATATACATGTATTATTGGAGGTTTTCTTTTGGTTACCTTTTCGGTGTATCAGCTGCTTATTAACTTTGTTGTGTATACATATTTATACACATTTTCACTTTTGTTTTAAGGTAGCGCTCACTAAACATCTTTTACTACATTCACATAAATACATACCTCTCAACCTCCCCTGTCCATTTTGTCCCTTTAAAATATAGTGTACCCCTCAATATTTGCAGCCCAGTTCTGTGAACAGTTTAACCAGGTTTCCAGTATTCTCAAGAAAACAATGTGCTCCTCAAACAGAACAGAAGTTAATAGAAGTTCAGGCTTTTTGTATTTGTGAACGCACCTTTTAATTTTGTATTCGTTTTTAATAATCTAATATTACTAACGTATGAGCTGTAACTTGACTCTGATACTCTTTTTGTATTGAAGTTAGGTGATGTAATTTCTCTGTTGCCTAGTTTGAGCCCTGCTACCTCCTATTTCACTTCTCCTTTATGTCCCATTCCCCTGTAACCCTTTGCTCTCCATATGGCCTATTGTTTTCTGAGCCCTCCTTCCCAGATCCTAGTTTAAAAGCTCCTCCAACCTTAGCTCCTCCCAACAGAGCTGTACCCTCCCAATTTAGATGCAGTATGTCTCTAGAGTAGAGCCAGTAGCTGACTGGAAAGTTAGCCCAGTTTTCCATGAACTCTATTTCTCCTTCTTATATAGGTTTCTAAAACACTTTTTAACTCCCTAAGCTCCCATTGCCTCTCTGGTATGGCTTGTGATGCAAGTAGTATTTCTAAAAATAGTAACTTTAACATCCTTTTCCTTAGCTTGGTACCTAAGTCTCAGAAATCTTTTTTAGGAAACTCCATCTTCCTCTAATTTTGTCAGATGCGTACCATGCCAGCTGGGTTCTCCCCAGAACCACCCAACACTCTGTTAACCCAATTCACAATGTGCCAAACATTTTGCTTGTGAATGAGTAGGTATGCATAGTATGTACACCTTACTCACTCACACTGGGGGTGGTATATTGGGGACCCTTTATTATTAAAGGGGGCTGGGGGTTGTATGGAAGAGACCCTTGTCCTCATTAACATAAGGACAAGGTACCTCCCCTGTGTTGAGGACACATGGCCTGATATGGTTCAGGAAGGGGGTAAACAAGCTCATTCTTTCCCTTTCCTGGCCTGCAAGGTTGCATGCTCAAGAAAAAACATACCAGACACTTAGTCTGGTGTGGATTTTTAGGGGTGCACTTTTTTTCTTGATATTTGCATTGGTCAAAATGAGGGCCTGGCATGAACTAAGAAAAAAACCTCCACAATGTTTTTTTAACTATCCACAGCTTCTTTTCCTGCATACACCAGTGCCCTTAACAACCATTGATAGTGAAATGCTGTCATGCATAATAATGGTAACAATACAGCTAACATACACAACATTGTGCTCCTTCCAATTGGGTAAATGTTTGGGCACTTGTTCAAATGTATGAAAAGTCAAGGTACAGTCCCTATCAGCCACCTTCTGTCTAGCAGTCAGTTCCTGGTAACTTTCCTACTTTACTTGCTACCACCTCCTCACTTCTGCAGAGACTCCAAGACCTGTGTGGCTTTGTAAACCAGTGCAATCTCCACTTTAAACTTCAGCCACAGAAATTTCCTACAAACTGCATTAAAGTGGCTTATGTTATCTTTCTGAGGATTCTTTGGAGTGGGCTGTTCCACTCTGAGAGAAGCCCGATTTTGTGACCAATAGTATTGCAACATTCCTGGCACACTTCAGAAATGTCTTCAATGAGCCAGTTTGAGCTTGGTTTTCAGAAAGTACTCTTCTGCATCTACACCAAGAAATTCTTACAGAAGGGCAGTATACTGTCCAGATTTGAACACTTGGAGTATAACTGTCCTGGAACTGTCCTGAACCTCTCATGACTACCTTTTTGACAAGACCTGGAGCAGTATATAAAAGAAGAATAGGAAGGTTGAGAAATTTCAACCAACTGGAACAGCCTAGACTCCATGGTCATCCAAATCAACATGAACAAACCCCAAAAAGAGCTTGTCAGTCCAAGAATTTTACTCCATACCATTCTCCTACCTTCCAGCTCCCTCTTGAACCACTTATAGTCTCTACTTCACCACTCCAGGAAAGGCTTATGCAACTGGGTCACTCATGTCTTTCATCTGAGGAAGGAAACCAAAGCCTTTCTCAGGGCCTGTGTATTTACTTTGGACATAGAAAGGTGTTGAGACATAGAGTAAGTGTTCCTACTGCCACATTAGCCACTGTGTGCATTGCTTCAATAAATTAACTTTCTTAAAGAAATGCACACAGTGGCTAGTGTGGGAGTGGGGGAAACTCTTACTCCACTTCTCAACACCTTTCCTTTTTACTTCCCCACTTCCATAGCCACAGTTCATTGACTAAATGCAGACAGAAATCTTATCTCAGTTTCTCTCATTTGAAAAACATTTCTGGGTGCTAGAACCACTCCCTCAGATCCTGCACTCTTGCTTCTAAGGCACCTTCTTCTGGTAAGGTGCCCAGAAGTAAGAAGTGTAACAATCATGCACACAGGGAGGGGAGCGGTTCTCCATTTTGCTCCAAACTTCTGCATTTTGGTATTTCTCTTAAACTCCCAAATCAGTCTCCCTCCTCTGATTTTCCCCTCCCTCAGGAATGCGTTCAGAGTACGTTGCTAGCGCCCTGCCTTTATACAATCCTTTTACCAAATAAGGCAATTGGGTTCTGTTGTAAGAGACACCCCGTTGAATTTGGGTAGGAGTAAGCTGTTATGTTTTGTGTGTAGTGAGAGAGTACGAGAGATCTCCTGCATTTTAACATCTCACAGAGAGAAGCCGAGTCTTGCTGTAACATCGAAACTAAGTGTGAGACCAGAAATCCCTTTTAAGCTCATCAGACTTGAAGCTGCTTAACCCAAGGCATCTTTCGGCAAGTACTTATTTACCTAAACTTCATTCTGTTGTCTGTTTGCTGTGCTATTGTGCTCTGTATATTTATTTATATATATATATATATATATATATTGGTTACACCTTTTTCCTGTAAATATTTCTACTGCACCCTTTTGATGTCACTGCTTTTCTAACACAGCCTCAGACTGCATAGATATTTGTATATTCATGAAGAGGTGGGGTTTTTTGCACACAAAGTTGGAGAGAACAGGAAGGAGAGAGAAGCCATGTTCTGGAGAATGGTGAATGAGGGGGGCCGTGTGAGCTGAGAATCTGATGACATCCAGGTGTGAGAGCATCCCTCCATAACCAGAGCTGCAGCTAAGTGAAGCTGATGAGATTGCTGCCAGGAAGCTGATGAGATTGCTGCCAGGAAGGCTAATGAGAGCAGAGGAACTAAGCAACATATACGGTGAGACCGCATGCTTGTTGGAGAGACATTTGTTCTGTTCAGAGTCACCAGCTGATGCAAAGCAGACCCGGTTCACGCACCTCATTTCAGTGTTGGCGCCTTGAGACTGAGTCCAGGCCTATAGTTAGTTAGTTAGGGTCTCTGTTTGTGTCAGGCCACAAGTGTTGTTATTGATCATTGGAAGGACTCCACAACTTAAAGTGACATTTCATATTGGAGAGCTGATAAAATCCTACAAACTCAAGCCAGACTGGCATTTTGCTCAGAAGGAATACTCAGGCATGTGCTACAGGACCAGTTATGGGAGAGTGAATACTGTAGATTTGTGTAAGATTGTAAGCTGTTGTGCTACACCGCAGGCTAGCCCATACCATACACCCATACACTGATTCCTGGTCTTTTAGGGTAATAACGGGTAAGGTGTGGCAGCTTAGTTGTGCCCGCCAGTAGGTAAATTACTTCACTTTCTACCTTCATCCATCAGAAGGCGCCGTGCTGTGCAGCACAAGGGTCTCAGCCTTTGGGCTGGGTGTATGTAAATTTATTGTATGTTTCCAGCATTTGTGGTTGTGTTTATTTGCCACATCTAAGTAAAATTCTGTTGTGGCAAAAGCTGGTGTTGGGGTTGCTTTCCTCATTCGTGACTTTACTGTATCCTGAGGAGCTCACCCCGGTACACGGCTTACAGCTGCATGACTGGATAGGGGTCTTTTATGATTTTTGTATTGGGAGCTCATACCTTCTTTTCTTAACAGGACAGTGAACAGTTTTACACAAAATGTCAGTGTTGGGTCCCTTTAACAATTTGTAAGGACCCTTATCCAGGCACATAGCCTGGCTGGCCAGGAAAGAGAGTAAGCTAGGGTGTGCCCCCATCCTGAGCCATACCAGGCCACATATTTTAAACATTGTCCAGGTATCTTGCAAGGAGGGGCAGCAAAGCTTTCTTTTGTTCCCATGGTGCATGAAAAAGTTCATAATTCCAAGGTGCGCATGTGCGGGATCTCCAGACCGGACATGTCCGTCTGAGGCTCCGCAATATAGCAGGAGAAGAAGCCTCCCGGACATTGCTCCTGGCCTGCATCTGCCTCTCAGACCCTCTGGTTACCTTAGAGGCATCCCTGGCACTAATAGCAATGGTTTGGGGAGCTGCTAAACATCAGCCCCAGGCAAAACCAATTAAGGAGGCTCTGGCACAGGCCTCGTCCAAGATGGCCACCGTCACAGCTTCACAGCCACAGTCACAACCTTATGCAGCACTGCAGGCTGCACACTCCCGATATACATCTGATGGTGAATCAGATTCTGAACAGGGGACACCTCTCTCTCTCCCACCTCTGACCCTACACATCCTGACTTGCTTAAACAATTAGAGAGAATGTTACACAAAGCCCTGAAACAGACCTCAGACCACATAATAGGTAAACTGGCTAAAGAAATCCGTGACCTGGGTCAACGCACTTCTGACCTAGAACATAGGGTCGACAGCTTAGACGCCGCTGTACATTCCCATTCTGATGAACTTGAAATCTTACGTGATGAAAATTTGATGCTGAAGTCCAGATTGGAAGATTTTGAAAATAGGGCCCATCACTCAAATATCCATATCTGCAGCCTCCCAGAAACAATAAATGATGTCCTCTCCACGGTTACAGCCCTTTTCCAAGAGTTGGCCCCTGCTATACCAATTGAGCATCTCATACTGGACAGAGTCCACCGTGTGTTTGCCCCCCGCCACCCAGATGGCCCGCCGCGCAATATTATCACCAAGTTCCACTATTTCCGCACCAAGGAACAACTCATACAGGTGGCTCGCAACACAGGGACCCTAACCTTCCAAGGTAACAACTACCAGTTATTTCAAGACCTGTGCCCTGCAACAATTGCCAAGTGTAGAGCCATGAAACCACACCTACAGGTCCTCCAGCAACAGGGTATAGCCTATAGATTGAACTTCCTTTTCACAGTTCTCTTCTCCTACCAGTACCGCAACTACACCTGCAGGTCCCCAGAGGAGCTTCTCAACACGCTGCAACACCTTCAACTCCAACCCCCTGCAGCCTCCCCTGACGGATCATGCAGACAGTCGGCATCATGCTCCCCGCAGAAGAGTCGGTCCTCAATCTCCACCTCAGGTCAGCTCAGCGCTCACACATGCAGACGATACTCCTCCCGAGCTCTAGCCCCCCAGGATTCCATGGACTGAGGCTCGCACATGCAAGCATCACTACTTTATTGCCCTATACCGGGCCGGGCCTGCTAATGGGACTGCCCTTTCTGGTCTCCCCACCACGACATACCACTGCTGAACTCCACCCCCCTTGGTGGTGCATACTGAGAACCTCTCCGTTAGTCTCAGCTCCTCAATTGACCCCCATTTGCTACTCCCTGCAGTCTGGTCCTGGCGGATATCTACCATGGAACTCCCACTCTTCCCTATCTCCACGTGCAGCCGTCTTGGATTCTGCTCGTCCCATAGCACCATGGGCCAGTCATCCACTTGCCTTAGGCCAGGTTTACCCTGGACCTTCTGTCTTGTTTATATGCCACCGTTGTTTAATATCTTAATTTGTCTTCAGATATCCTACTGCAGTTGATAAGATATATAATGTTTTTTTTCTTATCTCTTCCCTTTGGTTTGCTGACCTTGTTATGCTTATTCGCTGAGGCACTGTCTTACATGCTTGGCAGTCCTGGGTCTGGTTACACTTGCCGCACTGTGGAATCTCCACATTTCCTTTTCGGTTATGTTGACTACTTGTGTTACCTAGACCTCAGGCTCCCGTGACATCCAGGGAGCCTTAGGCGCTTGTTGCTCAGACTAGTATCTGTTAACTTGTGTTTATATTCGGGATGTCTTCTCCCCTATGTCTGCCACTGCGCACCCACCACTAGTCCATGCAGTAAGGGGTTTTTGTACTGCCCAGACTATTTCTGACCCTCCGGACTATTCTTTTTGCATGTGGCTTGGGGACCAGACAATTGACCTCCATTGCCCTCCTCCTTCCCTACCAGTTACTGTTTCCTGCTTTTTTTTATCCCTCTCATTCTTTCGTGTGACTCTCTCTGTTTTTTTTCTTTTTATCTCTCTTTCCTCCTCCTCGGGACCGTTCCATGTGCACTCAACTATGGACTCACCACCTTTTTGCGGCTCACATGACTCCACCATGGGACCCCTGAACATCCTTACCCTGAATGTACAGGGCCTCAATGTCCCCCAAAAGCATATCAAGGCCTTCCACTCTTTTGGGTCCCAAAAGGCACACGTTGTCTGCCTTCAAGAGACACACTTTAGTCCCACTTCCACATCTAAATTTTTAGGCCCCCACTACCCCCAAGTCTTTACTGCTTCTGCTAAATCCAAATGTAGAGGAGTCCTTTATCGCCTTCCATCACACTGTCCCTTTTACATTACATACCGAGATTGGAGACCCTCAGGGTCGTTACCTCATCCTGTCAGGACTTCTCCCTGGTTCTGAAGTTACCATAGTTTCTTACTACGCCCCCAATCAGGGTCCACTTCCGTTCCTCTCACACTTACTGTCTCTCATTGATTGCCATAAGCATGGCATTTTGTTTATCTGCGGAGACTCCAACTGTACCATATACCCTTCCTGGACAAATCCCCTCAACCACCCCTCTCACCTGCTTCTAAAATCTCTTTCCAACAACTCCTGCACCGCCACTCCTTGGTGGACTCTTGGAGAGAACTTATCCCAGTAAAACACAGATACACCCACTTTATTACCTCCAAGCACAATTTCTCCTCCTTGAACAATTCCTTCCAATCTACCTCCTAGTAAAAATCATCTCCCCCTTAAAACCCTCTTCTTTGCACTAAACCTCTGCCCCCAAATCCCACCTCCATGCACAAATTCCTCCTCCTAGCAAAAATCCTCTCCCTCCAAATTCTACCTCCTCAGCTCAAATTATCTCCCATTCTTATCCCCCCACCTAGCACTAGACCCCTCCCACCCCCCTTTCTGAGCACACATCCTCTCACTCTGCAAGTCATTCCCCCAGCACAGATCCTCACACCCTCAAATCCAACCAACACCCCCAGCACAAATCCTCTTCTCCCCAGAACTGATCCTGCAAACAAATTCTTTCCCCAGAACATAATCCTCCCTCTGCCCAAATATCACCTCCCATCACAAGTAATATCCCCCCAAATCCCTCTCCTAACACAATTCCTCTCATCTCCCAAATCCCCTCCTCCAGTACTAACTATCACCCCACAAAATCCCCTCTCCTAGCTCTGCTATCCCTCCCTGTTCTCCAAAAAAAGTTAATTCCTCTCAGAACAAATGATCCTCTCCCACAAATCCCCCCAGCACAAAATATCTCTACAAATCCTTCTCCAAGAACAAAACCTTTCCTCCTCAACACCCCCCCCTCCAGCATTGATCATCTCCAACCAAAATCCTTCCTACTAGGATAAATCCTCTTCTCCCCAAACCCCCTAAGAGTTTGAAGAGAAAGGCTATTAATTGCACTAGTGTCAGCTTTAACCTGAGTTCAATCGGGGGGGACAATTTCTAAAAACTGATCTTGGATTGTTAATGAAGGTGATAACTTATCATGTACCTGGTGATGGAGAGAGGGCTTCCCTTGCGGCTAAGTTGCAAACTCCCCTGAGAGTGGGACAGCGGGAGTCATGCCCAAAGTGGCACAGGTCTCCTGTAGGAGTGCTGGTTGGTGGTCCACCCAGAAGCACAGCTGATGTATGGAGATAGGTCTGCAGACAGGTGGCGCCTGTGCGAGGTATGCAAGCACTTCTGGGATTTAGAGATTTACTGGATAGCCGGTTCAAGCCAAGGGCAGGTACCAGGTGGGAATCAGAGCAGACATAGTCAGATGGAATAGCTGAGGTCATACACAGAGGACATTGGCATAATAACACTTATATGAGATTTTAGTGATTAGATTTTCAAATCCTTCAAACTAGAAATCTTTACGGTATGAGGGGCGTTCAAGTCAAACCGGGACTTTTAATTTTACAGGTATAAAAATGGATGCTAGTGTGGTGGTACTACACACAGTAGTAAGTGGCAAGTGTGTCCTGTTACTGATAGGTGGTGTACATGTTGCGAGCCAGTCCATAAACTGTTAATCATGATGGCAGAAAACACTGTTAGTGAGTGTATGGAACAACGTGTGGTAATGAAGTTTTGAAGAACGAATATGTAAAACCCATGGATATTTATAGAATACTTCAAGCACAGTACAGAGCTGAGACGCTTGGCCACAGTAAGACATTTGAATGGTGTAAACTTTTCAAAGATGACCATACATTCATCAGTGATGATCCCAGCCATGGTAGTTCCCAGCCAACATCAGTCATTCCTGTGAACATTCAGCACATGGAACACCAGATCCTGGATAATCTACTCATAAAGTTTCAGCACTGATGATGAAGCGAAGCAGGCTGTCCTAAGATGGTTCAGGCATACTGACAAATCTTTCTATACCAAAGCTGTCCAGGTATTAGCTAAAAGCTGGGATAAGTGTATAAATGTAGCAGAGGAGTATGCTGAAAAATAAATGCAGTTTCCACTGCTTGAAATTTGTTCTTTTATTATATAAGCTAAAAATTCCCGTTTTAACTTAAACGTCCCTCATAGTTTATTTATGATTAGTAATTTTTTTTGGGGAAAATTATCATTACAAATATAAATAAAATAGTGAAAAAAAATATAATCTCCCATCTCCCTGCTCCCATTCACATCCAAACTCCTTGAGCGCTTAGTCTACACTCGCCTAAACTCCCAGTTCAACGACAACAACCTCCTCGATCCCCTACAGTCCGGCTTCCATCCCCTACACTCCACCGAAACTGCCTTACTCAAACTCTCCAATGACCTTCTAACCGCCAAAGCTAATGGCCACTATTCAGTGCTCCTACTCTTTGACCTTGACGGCATTTGAAACAGTCGACCACCCCCTCCTCCTCAAAAAACTACACTCCCTCGGCCTCAGAGATTCCGCTCTCTCCTGGCTCTCATCCTACCTGTCACAACACTCTTTCAGCATTTCCTATAACGCTACCACCTCCCCCTCACTCCCCCTCTCTGTTGGGGTCCCTAAAGGCTCCGTCCTTGGGCCCCTTCTCTTCTCCATCTACACCTCCTCCCTTGGCCAACTCATACACTCTCACGGCTTCAACTACCACCTCTATGCCGACGACACACAAATCTATCTCTCAACCCCCCACCTCACCCCCTCAGTCTCCACCCGAATCACAAACCTACTGAATGACATATCAGACTGGATGTCGCTACACTTCCGTAAACTGAACCTCTCCAAAACCGAGCTCCTAGTCTTCCTCACAGCCCGCACACCACCCCCCATTGACTTCTCCATCACGTTCCAACAATGCCTCTATCAAACCCGCCCCGCAGGCCAGAGTACTTGGTGTCATTCTGGACTCCAACCTATCCTTCCAGCCCCAAGTCCAATCATTAACAAATTCATGTAGACTCCACCTCCGCAACATCGCCAAAAACCACTAAACAGCTCATCCACTCCCTCATCATATCACGACTTGATTACTGCAACTCCCTCCTCACTGGCCTGCCTCGCCACAGACTATCCCCGCTTCAGTCGATCCTGAATACGGCAGCCAGACTCATTCACCTTACCAACCACTCCATTTCCGCTACCCCCCTCTGCCAATCCCTCCACTGGCTTCCGATTGCGCAATGGATCAAATTCAAAATCCTAACACTGACGTACAAAGCTGTCCACCATACTGCCCCAAATTACATCATCGACCTAATATACAAGTACCACCCAACACGCACACTCCGCTCCTCACAAGACCTCCTTCTCTCTAGTTCCCTGGTCTACTCCTCACTTGCCCGCCTCCAGGATTTCTCCAGGGTGTCACCCATCCTCTGGAACTCCCTGCCCCAACCCATCAGACTATCACCTACTCTCCTTTCTTTTAGGCACACCCTGAAAACCCACCTCTTCAGGGAAGCCTACCCCACCCCCTGCTAATTTGCCGACCTCCTCCACTCTTCCTACCACTCCATCCCCCACAGCTATCTCCTCCTGTACCACTATTCCCTCCCTCCTAGATTGCTCGAAAGAGCAGGGCCCTTGAACCCCTCGTGTTTCGCATTGCATTGTTACTGTACTGTCGCATGTTCTGTCCCCCTTTGTAATGTACAGCACTGAGCGAACTGTTGGCGCTTTATCAATACTGTATAATAATAATAATAACGTATTGAATTAATAATCAATTATTTATTTCCATGAAGAGCAAATCTTGGAGTTTTCTCTTTATTTTGGGAACATGATTCAGCTTACTTATTTTCATTATTTTTGTCTTTGTATATAACATAGCACAGAGACACAGTTTTTTTTTCCTAAAAAGTGCTTTTCTTTGTTTAAGCATTCCAGCAGGATTCATCTGTAGCTTGCTGAAATGCCACATTTGAAAATTGCTTGCCGGAGGGCGGTGTACAGAGTGACATAAATATAGAGGACATTTTGCACACTTACTTTTCATTTGGATACACAATGCTGAATATGCTGCTGTTTGTGTAAGATTTTGTGGGTTTCTTCATTTTTTAGAGACCCTGCTGAGACTACCTTTATTCTCTCTGGTTTTTAAAGACCAACTGTTGTTACTAGGTTTTTTAGAAGTCATTTGAGTCATAGTGGGCCACACAAATAAATCACTTTCTACAGAATTGACATTTATAACACACATAAATTTTACTTCTGAAGAATATGTAATCCATTAAAATCTCAGGGAGAATAAAGGCAGGCATAAACAATTTGAAAAGTTCTCGGAGAGTTATTTGTTCTTGGGTTTAACTTAAAGCTTGCAATCTGGTAAGCTGGCTTTTTATGGTCATTTTATGATGCCTGTAAGCATTTAGAAGGTTTATTTGTTGTTATTTGTCATTTAGACAATACAAATAGATATGACATTGAATGTTCATGGAAAAAATAGTGTATGAAATAAAACCAAACACACTGCAAAGATACACAAAGCTTCATATTGGTCGTTCAGTGATTATTTCTATTTAATGGGTTGGATTGAGAATTGTATATCACACTGGAAAACCATTCCGCTTAATTTCATTTCTCCACTTTCTATGGACCCATTTGTTTAATTTATGTGTTTAACATTTAGACTGATTTCTGTTTTGTTTTTTTTGCTGTATTTCATGTATTAAAATAGTGTTAAAAATTTGCAGAGAAAGCTGTTATTACCTACTCATAGTATTGGCTGTTCTCTTGTTTGCAGTAGGCTTTAGCTAACTGGTCTTTTTCACATTTTCACATATTTTCATATGGAAAATGAAAATTAGCTCTGGGTTATTAAGGTCATTGTCAGAGTTTTATTAAACACTATGTAATTTATTCCCATTGTTCAGTTGGATGAAATGTACCTTTAAAAGTCCTTCTGTGTGTATGTAGGATGTTTTCACTATGCCAGGCAGGGAATTCTGCCCTGGATTCTCATGCTGTGCTAAATATTTACCAATGACTCATCCTCCCCATCCATTCAGCATTTCCTTGTTGACAGCTGAAATGTAGAGTAAGGGGCAGATGATGGATGGCTGACATAACTGGCCAAATATAGACATGGCCATAATTGATCAATGACATCAACAACCATCCCTGCCCCCTTGTTAACTTTTCAGATATCAGCAGAGAAACTCTTTCCTGCAGTGTAGTGATGAAGAGCAAATGGGTCATGTGGGTCTCACTGAGGTTTTTTTTTTTGGGGGGGGGGGGGCATTCATTGTCATTTAGTATCTGCATCACTGCACATTGTGATTGATGATTACATTTTTTGTGAATAAGTAGAGGTACTATTTATTCTTTATTCATTCATGTAGAGGGATGGTACGTATTGACATATATTTGAAAAACTAAACTTTTGGCCATATTCAATATATATATATATATATATATATATATATATTGCATGTTGAAATATATTACAAAATATATGAAAAATATTTTTAAAAATACATTTCATGTATACTGTATGTCTTTAAAAATACAAATATAAATTTTTGAAATGCATTTACAAATATATGTTAAAATAACTTTTTTTATATGTTAAAAGATCTGAAGAATAATATATTCTTCAGATTTTTTTAACATAAAAAAGTCATTTTAACATATATTTGTAAATGCATTCCAAAAATGTAGATTTGTATTTCTAAAGACATATACAGTATATTTAAAATGTATTTTTAAAAATATTTTTCATATATTTTGTAATAAAAATGCTTTTCAACATGCAGTATATATATACAATTGTGATCAAAATAATAGCAGTCAGACATCAGTAACCTGATCAATCACTGTTTTTGGTAGAAATGATATTTCTACATGGCAAATAATTTACTAGCAGGTGTAGTAGAGTATGAGAAATCCAACAGACCCGACAGTCATGACATGCATGCTGCTGATTCTGTGTAATTGAATCACTAATTGAAAGGGGCATGTTCAAAATAATAGCAGTGTGGAGTTCTATTAGTGAGGTCATTCATTCTTTGAAAAACAGGTGGCAATTATTGCCCTTATTTAAGGAAGGAAGGCAGCAAATGTTGTACATGCTGGTTACAGTGCATTTCTCTCTGAAATTCTGAGGAAAATGGGTTGTTCCAGACAGTGTTCAGAAGAACAGCGTACCTTGATTAAAAAGTTGATTGGAGAGGGGAAAACATATAAAGAAGTGCAGAAAATGATAGGCTGCTCAGCTAAAATGATCGCAAATGCTTTAAGATGGCAACCAAAACCTGAAAGACGTGTAAGAAAGCGAAAAACTACCATTCAAATGGATAGAAGAATAGCCAAAATGGCAAGAACTCAGCCAACAATCAACTCCAGGAAGATCAAAGAAGGTCTAAAGTTACCTGTGAGTACTGTTACAATTAGAAGACACCTATGTGAAGCCAAGCTATTTGCAAGAAGCCCCCGCAAAGTCCCACTGTTGAAAAATAGACATGTGCTGAAGAGGTTACAATTTGCCAAAGAGCACATTGACTGGCCTAAAGAGAAATGGCGCAACATTTTATGTACTGATGAAAGTAAGATTGTTCTTTTTGGGTCTAGTGGCTGGAGACAGTGTGTCAGACGACCCCCAAACACTGAATTCAAGCCACAGTACACTGTGAAGACAGTGAAGCATGGTTGCGCAAGCATCATGATATGGGGAAGTTTCTCATACTACGGTGTTTGGCCTGTTTATCGCATACCAGGGATCATGGATCAGTTTGAATACATCAGAATACTTGAAGAGGTCATGCTGTCTTATTATGTTGAAGAGGAAATGCCCTTGAAATGGGTGTTCCAACAAGACAACGACCCCAATCACACCAGTAAACGTACAACATCTTGGTTCCAGACCAACAAGATTGACATCATGGAGTGGCCAGCCCAATCCCCGGATCTTAATCCAATAGAAAACTTGTGGGGTGACATCAAAAATGCAGTTTCTGAGGCAAAACCAAGAAATAGAGAAGAACTGTGGAATGTAGTCCAATCATCCTGGGCTGGAATACCTGTTCACAGGTGCCAGAAGTTGGTTGACTCCATGCAGCACAGATGTACAGCAATTCTCAGAAACAGTGCTTATACAACTAAATATTAATTGATTCAAAGAATAGCAAAATCTTCAAACATTTTTCACTTTATACAGTGAATGTTTGAGTTTGTAAAGAAGAATACAAACACTGCTATTTTTTTGAACAGTCTAATATTTACTTTTCTTCAATTTTTTTTAGATGAACAACACAAATTTGATATATTTTTCTTCATGTTTTGATTTGGAATAGAATGTGTAGTGTTCCCAATGCATTTGTGTGTATGGAAATAAAAGCTATTAGAAGGATTTTGAGCTTTATTCACTTTTTTCAACACACTGCTATCATTTTGAACACAACTGTACATATATATATATATATATATATATATATATATATATATATAAATATATTTTAAAATATATTGAATATGGCTAAAATTGTACTTTTTCAAATATATTTTGGAAGCATATTTTTAAAATATAATTAAAATATATTTTTCTTCCATGTGGGCTGCACCACAATACACAGCCTACCGTATACCAATACACACCAATACACAGCCCCCCAGAGTGAGTACCCACCATAATGCTCATAATGGCAAGTGCTCATTGATCAGTGCAGACACATGACTGTGCTAACTAATGAGAAGCTCAGCTGATGCTGTTTCTTCAGGTAAGGTGTCCAAGAAAAAATAGGAGCTTTTCATTTATTTATCAGGATGTTTGAGTAATTAGTTGATTCAGCTATATCGATCTTATAATCAATTAATGTATGACCATGCCTCCAATAAATAAAATATTAAAAATAATTAAGCAGCTCATTTAATATTCATGAGATACATTGCCCTATGTAGATGTTCTTTAAAACCACTTCAATACTGGGCACTTTTACCCCCTTCCTGCCCCTGCCAATTTTCATGAATCAGCACTCTCACACTTTGAATGACAAATGCGCGGTCATTCAACACTGTACCCAGACTAAATTTTTATCATTTTGTTCACACAACCAGAGCTTTCTTTTGGTGGTATTTAATCACTGCTGGGGTTTTTATTTTTTGCTAAATTAACAAAAAGTTTGCTAATAAATAGAAATGGACGATAAAAGTATGGCAAAACTAGCGGATTTTTGGGGGCACAGTAAGAGACCACACAATAATATACATACAACCATTTATTAGCATAAAAGAGTCATATACCATGTATGAGACTCACAATAAATACATAACCCCCAAAAAAGGGGCAAAGGGGAAAGCGAAACAGGTAATTACAAAATAACTTCCTTGCATACATCATAGTCACCTAAAACATAGATATCAGATACATAGTAAGAGATCAAAAAACAGTAAACGCGTTTCACCTGTAAATTGGGCTTCTTCAGGACCATAGCTTGAATGTAAAGGAGAATAGAGCTACTGCATGTAAAAATATAAAAATTAGGTCTACAGACAAGTACATTGAAATACATACAATGAATAAAAATTACTTATTGGGCTTAAATGAAAGCACAGCAGATCAGTGGCCAAGTAATCTAGGGTGCGGGCATAGGAGACCAGGATACGAGCGAGCCAAAAAAGATTCAAGGGCCAGTTTTTTTATAAATAGATCCTTTAGAGGAAAATATATCACACCACCAGCAAGTAGTATATATACCAAAGTACGTCAGTCAGGTACTGTATATACATAAATTGTATGGGCCAGTACTCACAATAGTCATACACCATGCCCACTTCCCAGAGAGAGACAAAACCCTACATATATGGAGGTTAGGAAGGTCACAAATAGGGGCTCCTGAAGATGTTAATAGGCCTACAAAATAATCGTGTGTTAATAAGATAGACGGGGTAGTGTTAATATACTACATCTCAAAAAAGGAACCATACACTTACTTGTATGGCAAGCTAACGATGAGGGGCCAATATGTAAATGGACAGGCAGGCAGAACTTCAAGATAAAATCTTGTGGTGAAAAAGACCAGATGTAATGGCAGGATCAACAGTCCAATATTTGATATGGTGCAAAAAAAGAGAGAGATTGCCTGTAATGCCATAAAATAGGGAGTATTTAACAATAAGCAAATAACCCCAAAGGGATAAAGAGCCAATGTCAAATGTAATACTTCACCTTAATGTGGAATCCATATAAAGAGAAAACGTAATGAGTTTGCACCAAGTCCCTATTAGGCAGCCCCAAAAAAGGACCATAAACATTAGGGGCCAATATGTACAGATCACAGACAAGCACCTTAAGAAATGGAACCTACACAGAGCAATCCAAAAAATACATACCATGAATCTATAGCGCGCCACCCACCACTGGGTACCCCCGCCTTGCCAAACACTAGTGGTCGTGTGTGAAACACTGCGGCCAAACACCAAGATGGCACGGCGTACACCCACCCTAAATGCGATTGTGTGCACGACATCGACTGAACATCACGTCGACTGGGCGATGCGTCAATGATGAGCAGCGCAGGTGCACTGACAAAGAACGGCGATAAGCCCCCAGAAAATCCGGGGGACACACAAAACCGCCCTAATATCACCGCCCCAAAAGGGGACAGTGGGTGGACATATATGCCCGCTCCCAGATGACCACCGCAGTCACCACTGCCTTACAGGACTGAAAGCCCAGAAATTAAACATCATAATAGTGTATTATAACCATGTGTAACAACACATGATGCAATATTGAAACATAACTGAATTTGAATAGTTATAAATAAATAGAGTTTGATGATTGGACCCATCCCATGGCATATCACAGAGAGGATTGTGGTTGACACATCAGCCAAAAACAGTAGACTATAAAAAAGGCTTATAGCTTAAAGTCTCATTTAAACCAGGAGGAATAGTGGCTTTAAGGCGATATATCCACCGTGATTCTCGTTGCAAGATATATTTGTCAAAGTCACCTCCTCTAGGTGTTTTCCTTAATGCATTCCATTGCAGCAAACCTGACTACCTCAGTATTATGTTTGTGCCATAGTCCTACATGTCTCCCTATGGGAGTAGATTGCAAATTATTATCGATGTGACATATATGAAATGTATTGTAGTTGTACTGTCTCCCTTATATTGTAAAGCACTGCGCAAACTGTTGGCGCTATATAAATCCTGTATAATAATAATAATATGATCTTTGATCCTACGCCAGAATTGGCGCTTAGTCTTGCCTACATAGAAAGTTCCGCATTCATAGAACATGATATAAACAATACCTATAGTTTGAAAATCCACATAGTGTTTGATAGAATTAAATTGACCATTAGGTAAGTATAATGACTGATTTTCATAAATCCAATTGCAAAAGCTGCATTTCCTGTACTTCCATGTACCAAATGTTTGATGGTCATTGTGGGGTCCGACCTGTTGAAAATGACTCCTAGTAATTGTATCCCTAATAGACTGAGCTCTTTAATAGGTCATTTCTGGATAATCCCTAATGTATTTTTTAAGGATGGTGTCATTGGTGAGTAGATACCAATGTTTTTGAAGGATCTGTCATATCAACCCATGTTGCTTAGTAAATGGGGTGATAAGAATCACTGTATTGGAGACAGACGTGTTTTGTTATGAAACAGAATTTCCTCCTGGGAGGATTGGCATACCTTGTTGTATGCTTTGCTGAGTGTTGTGCCTGAATAACCCCTCAATAATAACCTGGCCCTTAATGCTTTTGCTTCTTTTTTAAAATCCTGGTCATTCGAACATATACGCCGAAGTCTAAGGTATTGG
Source organism: Staurois parvus (assembly GCF_062004578.1). Lineage (NCBI taxonomy): Eukaryota > Metazoa > Chordata > Amphibia > Anura > Ranidae > Staurois > Staurois parvus. The sequence continues at coordinate 3,321,448 of NW_028318000.1, forward strand.
CTGTAAGGTATACTATGTTTGAGTGGTCTAGGATGAAAACTCTCTGCATGCAGGATAGTGTTCCTTGCTGTTGGTTGGCACCGATGGTACCATCATCTAGAATCATGATTTGTATATCCAAAAATGGAATGGATTTCTCATTATTGTGGAAAGTAAACTTTAAGTTGAAGTTGGTCATGTCTAATATAGGCATCTTGGGTTGAACCTGTCCATAGAACAATCACATCATCTATGTAGCGGAGCCATAACAAAATTTATGGCCAAAATCTGCTAAATTTCTCACCCCTAGAATAACATGCGTTCCCACCCCCCAGGTACAGGTTGCGTATGATGGGGCACAACAGGTCCCCATTGCCACACCCTGTACCTGGAGGTAATGGGAACCATCAAATGTGAAGACATTCCTAGTAAGAATATGTTCCAGTAGAAATAAATATTTGTTCTTCATACAATTAGGCCAAGATGTATTCTGTTACATTTCTTTGGTGAAAATAACCCAAATTAGTATTTATTATTTAGTCTGGGGGAAAGTTATAGAGTTCACAAACTATGGGATATATCTGAAACTTGATCAGTCCATATTGGGTACCACTTATACGTGGACAATTTTTATTCAAGTGTGCAACTATTTAGATATTTGTACAATCTTGGAATTGGCGAATGTGGCACCATGCGACCTAATGTGTGCCCACCATTAGAAGTGGGTGGATGCACGGCGGTATATTCTAATGGTGGGCATACCACACAATTTCTGGCAGTGATTTCTTCTTGTTTTTTCATTCAGCCCACAGGCTGCATAAAAAAAAAGAACATAGCATCATAGCATATATACCCAACAAGGACCAGCAACATACTGGTACATCATTGGACTTTGAATGGTTATACCAGGATGATGACTACAGCTGCAGGAACCATCCTGGTATCGTTTCCTAGTGGCTAATTAGCTGCAGGATTGCTTTAACAATCAGCGGGAGATGATGCCCCCCCCCGCCTTCCACGGCCTTCTCGGGCAGTCCCGTGCCATCGGGGGAACCTGAGAATGCAGCCGGTGTTTCTGCCAGCTGACCACAGAGCTGATCGGAGACCAGAATGGTAGCAATCATCTCTATAGTCTAAGAATTCGGAAGCTACGAGCATTTCATCACTTCAGTTTTGCAGGATATAAACAGCGCCATTTGGAAATTGGGAAATCATCTGATCACACCGATCTTAGTGAGATTAGATAATGTAAGGGCAGAGGAGATATCTAGAGTCTGATAGACCCCATATTTCGCACAAAAGAATATATGACAATGCCCATTGAAGTTATAGGGGATATTTGCATTCCTTGTGATAGCATTAAAAGTGATTAAAAAAATGAAAGGGACAGTGTAAATGTAATTAAAGGAATCAAAATAACTTAAATAACTGCATGTCCGAGAGTTGACCCTGTGCCAGTATGTAAACAGCAGTTGCACCATGCATGTGAGGTATCGCCACGAACGTCAGATCAAGGGCAGTAATTCTAGAACTAGACCTCCTCTGTAACTCTAAAATGGTAGCTTGTAAAGACTTTTAAAGAGTTGCCTATGGATATTAAAAATTTATGCAGTTTGTCGCCATTGCACGGGGCATGCACAGTTTTAAAGCATGTCATGTTTGTATCTGTTTACTCGGCATACCATCATCTTCTATAGGTTACCAAATAATTGGCCAATATAATTGGTGCTATCCTGGCATTTCAGAAACTGTGATAGGTAGTGAGGAAGTGAAATGAGGAAGTTACGCACCTTCAGGCTTTCAAAGTGGTCATTGGATTTCAGGCTCCTGTATGTGGCTAGGCTCCCAAAAGTCTTACACATGTGGTATCTCCATATTCAGTAGAAGTAGAAGAATGTATTTTGGGGTGTAATTCCACATATACCTATGGCTTGTGTGAGAAATATATAATGTAAATGACAACTTTGTGTAAAAAAAATAAAATAAAATGTTTTTGTCATTTTCCAAAAACTTGTGGAAAAAAATAAATCTTCCATAAACTCAATGTCCCTCTCAGCACAGAGCTTAGGGTGTCTACTTTCTGAAAAGGGGTCATTTGGGGGTGTTTGTACTGTCCTGGTATTTTAGCACCTCAAGAAATGTGATAGGCAGTCAGAAAGTAAAAGATACGTAAATTCCATTATCTATACCATAGTTTGTAAACACTATAACGTTCACACAAAGCAATCAATATACACTTATTGGGATTTTTTTTTACCTAAAAACATGTAGCAGAATACATCTTGGCCTAAATTTGAGACTAACTTTGAGTTTACTATATATAAAGTAAAAAAAATATTGTTTTCTTCAAAATTTTTGGTCTTTTATTTCTTTATAGCTTGAAACATAAAAAGCGCACAGGTGATCAAATACCACCAAAAGAAAGCTCTATTTGTGTGAATAAAAAGGACAAACATTTTGTTTGGGTGCAGCATTGCATAACCGTGCAATTATCAGTTGAAATAGTGGAGCGCCGAATAGCAAAAAGAGGACTAGTCATGAAGGAGGTAAATCCTCAGGATGGTAAGTAGTTAAATACTGTATGTCATGTTATTTAGAGGGTATGTAGATATAATTGATTTCTAAATCTTTGGGTATATTACACTCTAAACATGAACTACAGGGATGGCATTATAAATACACAGCAATTTTCCAGTCTTTTTCCAAAATGTCCCAAAAATAGCAAGTTTTATCTGATAGATTACTGAAATATATACTGTAATTTTATTCCCCTGTTTTTTAAGACTCTTTCAGAAAGCTTCTAGAATGTCGACTTTTTGGTTAAATGTTTTCAAGGTATCTTCCAGTTTATTAACCTTTCTCATCCAAAAAGACAATGACCAGATGAGTTTTGTGGACATCTAGTAATAACGGGTGTGTTTCCTTATTTCAGAAGTAATTGTCTCCATTGCTCATCACATTTATAAGTGTCCTTGCAGTGATTTGCTCTCTGCACAGTTCACTTGCAGAACAACTACTCAAGCTGAAAAAATGGCTTCCATGTTATGTAAATGTGAGCCTGAAAATTGATTCATCAGGGAATCAGCAATTCTCATACAGAAATCATAAGTCATCATTTCAATTCCTAGAGGCTCTGACAGATGACTGCAGTCATGTGTTAATGATGACCAATGAACACTTGCCATTGCAAGCATTATGATGGATATTTACTCCAGTCCTTTGTATTGGTGTACAGACCACTATCCCAGCTTCACAGGGCATCAGAACAGCTATGTGCTATGGGGTCCAAAGGGGTGGCCAAAATATTTGGAGTTAGTTCACCTTTTCATTTTTCATAAAAAGATGAAATAAGCATTACGTTTTAATGACTATACATGAATGGCCTTTACAAATAATTGGCTAATCAAAGTGGTTCTAAGTCTCAGCGTTGTTCTGTATTCAATATTACATTGGGTCAACACTTCGTTATGAAACTCAACTTACTTATCATGTGCAAAGTAATGCAAATAAATACTCAGGAGACTTTATTCAGTCTAACTCAGAATTACAATCTTCCAACAATTACAATCTTTGGTGGGTTTAAAAAAAATCTAATTTTCACTAATTAATCTCAAGTGCAAATCTTTTTTTTAAAGTCTCTTAACAGGCATCTATCTTCTTTCTGTTTCTTCAGGAATTTAAATCTTGTGGTATAATTTATAAATGATAATGAATTCTCTTTATATTAGTGTATTATTTGACCGCTAAGACCATAATGAAAAATATATAACCATAGTTAATGTTGGAAGATATGCAATATTAAAAACGGAAAAATTACTATTTAATCTGGTGATCATAAAAAGTATGTCAAAACAGAGCCAAGTATATGTAAAACAAAACTTTTTTGTTGATGATTTTTCTATTAAGATATACCTTCATTTGCAATAATTAAAAGCATGGATTATGGATATTACACAAAATATTCATTTGAATTATTGGGAAACGTTTTTGCTTTTCATAAAATTTAAAAAACAATTGCAAAGTTTGTATATTCACCTAAATATGTTTATGCAGACATTTTCAATGTGTTGAAAATCAAAGGCATCCTAGATTGTAAGCTCCAAGGAGCAGGGCCCTCCTATTCCTCTTGTATTGAACTGTATTGTTGCTGTCTTGTCTCCCTTTATACTGTAAAGCGCTGAGCAAACTATTGGTGCTATATAAATCCTGTATAATAATAATAATAATTCAAATCCAAAAACAAAAATTAAATACACTGCAGCTTACTCATCCTCAGATGTTCTGGATGCATTCATTTTTATTTTTCAGCTTTCTTACCTTTATTTTCACTTTCTAATTCACCTCCAATATTTCTAGCAAGATCTAGCAAGTATTTTTTGCACTTATCAAACAAATATACGATGATGCTATCAATGGTATATTTAACAGACCAAAGGAGAGAAAAAAAACATACGTTCGTTGTTAGGTTTACATACCCTTTAATTACCGTTTAATTATGATTGTTTGCATGATTCTCTGCACATCAGACACATCTCTCAGTTTTTTTTCCTAGATATCTGCATACAGATCAGATTTTTGTAGAATCAGACAATTTCCAGGATGCAGACATCTGTGGTTATAAAGGCTTATTCACTGGTCTACAGTACATGAATTGAAAACATTTGTTATTCACTATTTTAGGCTTTTGTGCAAATTCATATATTAGTCTCTATACCTTACATTTTATAATACATTTAGGTGCAATAAATGCACTTACAAATATAACCCCTTATCTCTGTATTTCTTTCCCTGTGTTTTAGCAGTCAGGCCAAGACAATTTACATTCAACTCTCACAATGCATGGCAGGTCATTGTGGTGGAGGGGTAAAATCACTGGGTGGCAGGTTATTGTGACCTGGAAGGAATCTGGAAACTGCCATACTACTGGCATTAACCGCTTGCCCGCCACCCTATAGCAGATGTACTGCTACAGGGCGGCATGGTTACGCAAAACCACGTATATATACGTGATTTGAATCTTCAGGTAGGGGGCGCACACGTACGCCACCCTACCCATGCCGCTATTGGCTGCTGGGGATGTCAATCACTGGGTCCTGGCCGTCAATACTGGACTCGGTGATTATCTGCAGTGGTGAGAGGGGAGAGATCTGTGTGTAAACAACATGGGTCTCTCTCCTGTCAGCATGGACATGGTGCTTTGTATCTCTCTGCACAGCAGGGAGATGCAAAGCATTATTTCTCCCAAGTCAAACATCACACAATGTAAGACACACACAGCATACTATTAACCCTTTGATCGCCCCAGATATTAACCCCTTCCTGCCCAGTATCATTAGTACAGCGTCAGTGCTTTTTATTAGCACTGATCACTGTATTAGTGTCACTGGGGATGTCAGTGGCAGTTAGTCAGTTCTCACCCAGTGTCAGAATGTCCGCTACAGTCCCGCAATCCTGCTATAAGTCCCTGATCACTGCCATTACTAGTATATATTTAAAAAAAATTCCAGTGTGTATATATATCACCATTTGTAGATGCTATAACTTTCATGTAAACCAATTAATATACACTTATTGGGATTTTTTTTTAGCAAAGACATGTAGTAGAATACATTTTGGCCTGCATTTTTACACTTGATCTTAGCCAAAAGGCCGAGAAGCGATTGGCCTGCATTTTTAAAGAAATTATATTTTTAAATTTTTCTATTGGATGTGTTTCATAGCAAAAAGTTAAAAATATTGTGGTTTTTTTTTCAAAATTGTCGGTATTTTTTTGTTTATAGCGCAAAAAATAAATGCAGAGGTGATCAAATACCACTGAAAGAAATCTCTGTGGGGAAAAAAATTACAAATTTCATTTATGAACAGTGTTGCATGACCAAGCAATTGGCAGTTAAAGTACTGCAGTGCAGTCACAAAAAATGACCTGGTCAGGAAGGGGGGTAAATTCTCTGGAGGGCAAGTGGTTAAATAATAGAATCCCTGCGTCTTCTATAATGTAAACAACAACCCTGGAGATTCTGGACAACATCATTGAACAAATAAGGTCATGACCACATTTGGCCAATGATGTTGCCTGGAATACCTGGCTGCTTTGTTTACAATAAAGCAAAATGCATCCAGCAGGCAAACTAGCCCAGACCTGAAGCTCATCAACATTCAAAACATCATGATTGTCAGAGCTGGCACATACCTGAACAAAACAGACTATTGATTTCCTCTGCTTCCCCTCTTTTTTGTATTGCAATAACAATATGAAGTTATATTATTTGTGTACGAAGTGATAAATGATTTCAGCACTGCACTTTGAGGAGGCCCATTTAATTACTAAATAAACAGAACAGAAGCTATAAATATAAAGTGTTTCAACATGATCTGCTCAGCTTTAGCCATCGTTAGTTTCTGGTTGGTGCAAACCTTGTAGTTCAACCTACATTTGTAACATTTCTTACAATACAGGTGAAACTCAAAAAATTAGAATATCGTGCAAAAGTTCATTTATTTCAGTAATGCAACTTAAAAGGTGAAACTAATATATGAGGTAGACTCATTACATGCAAAGCAAGATAGTTCAAGCCGTGATTTGTCATAATTGTGATGATTATGACTTACAGCTCATGTAAACCCCAAATCCACAATCTCAGAAAATTAGAATATTGTAAAAAGGTGCAATATTCTAGGCTCAAAGTGTCCCACTCTGATCAGCTAATTAAGCCATAACACCTGCAAAGGGTTCCTGAGTCTTTAAATGGTCTCTCAGTCTGGTTCAGTAGGAATCACAATCATGGGAAAGACTGCTGACCTGACAGTTGTGCAGAAATCCATCATTGACACCCTCCATAAGGAGGGAAAGGTAATTGCAAAAGAAGTTGGATGTTCCCAAAGTGCTGTATCAAAGCACATTAATAGAAAGTTATGTGGAAGGGAAAAGTGTGGAAGAAAAAGGTGCACAAGCAGCAGGGATGACCGCATCCTGGGGTGGATTGTCAGGAAAAGGCCATTCAAAAGTGTTGGGGACTTTCACAAGGAGTGGACTGAGGCTGGAGTCAGTGCATCAAGAGCCACCACACACTGACGGATCCTGGACATGGGCTTCAAATGTCATATTCCTCTGTGCAAGCTGCTCCTGAACAACAAACAACATCAGAAGCGTCTTACCTGGGCTAAAGAAAAACAGACCTGGTCCGTTGCTCAGTGGTCCAAAGTCCTCTTTTCTGATGAGAGCAACTTTTGCATCTTATTTGGAAACCAAGGACCCAGAGTAAGGAGGAAGAATGGAAAGGCACACACTGCAAGATGCTTGAAGTCCAGTGTGAAGTTTCCACAGTCTGTGTTGATTTGGGGAGCCATGTCATCTGCTGGTGTTGGTCCACTGTGCTTCATTAAGTCCAGGGTCAACGCAGCCGTCTACCAGGAGAGTTTGGAGCACTTCATGCTTCCTTCCACAGACGAGCTTTATGGGGATGCTGACTTAATTTTCCAGCAGGACTTGGCACCTGCCCACACTGCCAAAAGCACCAAAACCTGGTTCAATGACCGTGGGATTACTGTGCTTGATTGGCCAGCAAACTCGCCTGACCTGAACCCCATAGAGAATCTATGGGGCATTGCCAAGAGAAAGATGAGAGACATGAGACCGAACAATGCAGAAGAGCTGAAGGCCGCTATTGAAGCATCCTGGTCTTCCACAACACCTTAGCAGTGCCACAGGCTGATAGCTTCCATGCCACGCCTCATTGAGGCAGTAATTGCTGCAAAGGGGGTCCAAACCAAGTACTGAGTACATATGTATGCTTATACTTTTCAGAGGTCCGATATTGTTCTATGTACAATCCTTGTTTTATTGATTGCATGTAAAATTCTAATTTTCTGAGATTGTGGATTTGGGGTTTTCATGAGCTGTAAGCCATAATCATCACAATTATGACAAATCACAGCTTGAACTATCTTGCTTTGCATGTAATGAGCCTATCTCATATATTAGTTTCACCTTTAAAGTTGCATTACTGAAATAAATGAACTTTTGCACAATATTCTAATTTTTTGAGTTTCACCTGTATGTTTAAGTATGATTATTTGGTCATTAGAAGTTCCTGGAAAGCACAGTCCCAAACCTGTTTGTGCCTCACAGGAAAGGAGACCATACTTACATTCACATAGCAAGGATTCCAGTCTTTCTGCCTCAGAAAGTAGATCTTCTCCATGTTATTTTCTCTGGAGAACTACTACATCCAGCAATAAGAACCCTATCTTCTAATTGGAGCAAGATTTTTTTCAGACTACAGAAAAGGACATTATAGTGAGAGAAAAGAGGCAAAAGCTGTATTCCCCCTCCCCCTTATAAAGTTGATTTCTGAAGTTGGCTGGATGGGATTAAATAGGATGAGGTTAGATAGGGCTTAGCTAAAATCATGCACAGCTGTTTTCCTTATAGTATAGCTTCTTGCATGTATATTCAATAATTTCATTTGTTTCTTGTGAGGGCCACACACTGTATAAATTATTTGTTGCTCCTGGAGCTGAAGACATTGACTAAAACAGGTTTGTTTGGCAACATACCATGCCATTTTGTAACAAAAATGTAAACATACTATACTGTTATTGGCAAACAAAAGTGACCATCAAGAACATTTCTGCATAAGCCCCATCAACACACTATCATGTTACAAACTTACCTCAGTATTCTTTCATTTTGTTTTAAAAATATTTTCCATTTCATATTCCATGATTCTTACACTTATACTACCTCCCCACTCAGTTACCTTCTTTTTAGGCCACTGCAGTATTTCTGTGGACAACTCTAGGTAGTAACACCTTTTGTTGTCCACAAAAGGGCAACCCTGAGCATATGCAGTTAAAATATTCAGTTGAAAGAGTTGTCCTTTGCCACGCTGTAGTATGAGAAAATGATCCTGAGGTATCTCTAATAGATGCCAACATCCCTAAAGTATATAATTGTATTAAAGAAAAACCTCCATGGTTGGGACTTTAACCACTTGCACTCCTGAGGATTTACCCCCCTTAATGACCAGGCCTTTTTTTGCTGTTTGGCTCTGCACTAATTTAACTGATAATTGCGCGGTCATGCAATGCTGTACCCAAACAAAATTTACGTCCTTTTTTTCACACAAATAGAGCTTTCTTTTGGTGGTATTTTATCACTTGTGTGCTTTTTATTTTTTGCTCTATAAACAAAAAAATGAAAATTTTGAAAAAAAACAATATTTTCTACTTTCAGCTATAAAAAATATATTGTAAACTCAAATTTAGTCATAAATTTAAGCCAAAATTTATTCTGCTACATGTTTTTGGTAAAAAAAAATTCCAATAAGTGTATATTGATTGCTTTGTGTGAAAGTTATAGCGTCTACAAACTATGGTATAGATCAGCAATGGGCAAACTACGGCCCGCGGGCCGTATACGGCCCGGCGGACCTTTTAATCCGGCCCGCGGAGCTAGGCTCCTCTCACAGTCCGCCCTGAAGACCGGTGTAGCATGAAAATCTGTCTCCTATGAGGATCTGTCCCCCTCGACGTATCTGCGCATGTGCCGGAGATCGCCGATCGGCTGCTAATGCCTGAAACTGGCACATGCGCAGATACGTCGAGGGGGACAGATCCTCATAGGAGACAGATTTTCATGCTACACCGAACGGCGCGGGAACATGGCGATAGGAACGCGCGGAGCAAAGGTAAGTGAATTGACACAGGGGGGACTCGGGGACTTAATATGGGGGATGAATTAATATGGGGGATGAATTACTATATGGGGGATGAATTACTATATGGGGGATGAATTACTATGGGGGATGAATTACTATATGGGGGATGAATTACTATATGGGGGATAAATTACTATATGGGGGATGAATTACTATATGGGGGATAAATTACTATGGGGGATGAATTACTATGGGGGATTAATTACTATATGGGGGATTAATTACTATATGGGGGATGAATTACTATGGGGGATGAATTACTATGGGGGATGAATTACTATATGGGGGATGAATTACTATGGGGGATGAATTACTATGGGGGATGAATTACTATAGGGGGGATGAATTACTATGGGGGATGAATTACTATGGGGGATGAATTACTATATGGGGGATGAATTACTATGGGGGATGAATTACTATATGGGGGATGAATTACTATATGGGGGATGAATTACTATATGGGGGATAAATTATTATGGGGGATGAATTACTATATGGGGGATGAATTACTATATGGGGGATGAATTACTATGGGGGATGAATTACTATATGGGGGATGAATTACTATGGGGGATGAATTACTATATGGGGGATGAATTACTATGGGGGATGAATTACTATATGGGGGATTAATTACTATATGGGGGATAAATTACTATGGGGGGTGAATTACTATATGGGGGATGAATTACTATATGGGGGATGAATTACTATGGGGGATGAATTACTATATGGGGGATGAATTACTATATGGGGGATGAATTACTATGGGGGATGAATTACTATATGGGGGATGAATTACTATGGGGGATGAATTACTATATGGGGGATAATTACTGTGGGGGATGAATTACTGTGGGGGATGAATTACTATGGGGGATGAATTACTATATGGGGGATGAATTACTATATGGGGGATTAATTACTATATGGGGGATGAATTACTATATGGGGGATGAATTACTATATGGGAGATAAATTACTATATGGGGGATGAATTACTATATGGGGGATGAATTACTATGGGGGATGAATTACTATATGGGGGATGAATTACTATGGGGGATGAATTACTATGGGGGATGAATTACTATATGCGGGATGAATTACTATGGGGGATGAATTACTATATGGGGGATGAATTACTATGGGGGATGAATTACTATATGGGGGATGAATTACTGTGGGGGATGAATTACTGTGGGGGATGAATTACTATATGGGGGATGAATTACTATAGGGAATGAATTACTATATGGGGGATGAATTACTATATGGGGGATTAATTACTATGCTTACTATGGGGGAATATTACTATACTTACTATGGATGACACATACACATCATTCATCTACTCTTGGTCCGGCCCCCGGGTCCAATATATGAACCCATTGCAGCCCTCAAGTCAAAAAGTTTGCCCACCCCTGGTATAGATACTGCAATTTATGCCATTTTTTGCTATATAGCTCTGCATTAGTTTAACTGACAATTGTGCGGTCATGCAATGCTGTACATAAATTAAATTTATGTCCTTTTTTTCCCCACAAATAGAGCTTTCTTTTGGTGGTATTTGATCACCTGTGTGCTTTTTATTTTTTGCGCCATAAACAAAAAAACCACAAAAATTTTGAAAAAAAAAAACAATATTTGTTACTTTCGGCTATAAAAAATATATTGTAAACTCAAAGTTAATCATAAATTTAAGCCAAAATGTATTCTGCTATATGTTTTTGGTAAAAAATCCCAATAAGTGTATATTGATTGCTTTGTGTGAAAGTTATAGTGTCTACAAACTATGGTATAGATACTGTAATTCATGCCATTTTTTGCTATACAGCCATTTTGACCACTAAATGTATAGGTCCCTAGTGCGACTCACGGGAAAAAGAGCGCCTGGCTGTCAGGGACTGCTTGAACCGCTACAAAAAATTTACCGACAAGTGCTAACAGAGGTCAGGCCTGATTCTGTGAACACTGCGGTTTTGTCTGTAATGTATCAAGTGACAGTTATCTACTGACACTGCACTTGCTGGGGGAGAAGGGGGGGCGTAGGGGCTAAATCCAGGTGCTGGCAGGTGTCGGGGCTGATGCCGCTAACGCTGCATTTTTGGGGATACTATAGTAATGTGAACGCTGGTATAGCGCTGATCTGATCAAAGTTATTGATCCAATCAGACACTATACTAGCAATAGAGGTTTAGCGTGCAAGTGAGCGTGTTCCTGGCAATCAAGGGATCAAATGTGATTACTTGTGTACTAGCGGCTATCTGACGCTATCTGGGAAGGGTGCTAACTGACGCTAACACTATCGGAAGTCGCCAGTGACACTAATACAGTAATCAGTAAAAATCTGTTCACTGTAATCAATGACACTGGTGACAGGGCAGTGAAGGGGTTAACTGGGGGGGGCAATCAAGGGGTTAAATGGTATTACTGGTGTACTAGCGGGCAAACTGGTGCTATCTGGGAGGGGTGCTAACACTATTGGAAGTCGCCAGCGACACTGATACAGTGATCAGTAAAAATCTGTTCACTGTGATCAATGACACTGGTAACAGGGCAGTGAAGGGGTTAACTGGGGGGGTGGCAATCAGGGGGTTAAATGTGACCTAGGTGTGTTCTAACTGTAAATGTGTAGTGTTTTACTCATTTTTACTGTGTTTTCTTCTCTCTCTGGGACGGATGTGCCCAGGCAGAGAAGAATGACATCATATCCTGTCCTGTGTAACTGTCAACACAGGACAGGATAGGGACCGATCATCCGATTTCAGCCAGACATCACTGGCTGAAACCGAATGATCGATCCCTCAGGGATCAAATGGTGACAGCCGGGGGTCGGCGGGGGCACGCGCGCACCACCCCTGCCTGCAAAAACCTCAGGAGCGTGGAGCACGTGCTTTTGCGCAGCTGTGCCGCCCTGTCACTGTTTTAATGCAGTGGCTGGGCGGCAAGAGGTTAAAGGCATCAATGGATAAGTAAAAAGTATATCAATCTTTATTGAACATACTGTAGATTTGTTTAAAAATATCAACCATAAAATATTTTATGGGCGGTTACTTAAAGGTAAGTACAATATCACCATACAAATGTATATCAACATTACAGAGTTCCTGAGTAACATCCAACGCATTTCAGAGTAAGTCTACTCCTTCTTCAGGGACTAGACTCTGTGTATAGATGATATAGCCTTTAGAAGAACATAATACAGTGAGAGCCAAATGAAAAAGGTTTCCTCCACATTTAAAAGCATCTGGTGTGTAGCTGAGTCTGCCAATCCTCCCCAGACCACATCCAGGTAAGCATCAACTGGACAAGACCCCTCCAAAAAGACGCTGAAGCTGCGCTGACAGCCACAGAGGGTAACGTTGCTAGTGCAGGTTCTATTGTAGCAAATATTGTTTGGGAACTAATGGGGAAACACAGCTCCATACATAGTGAAGTCCTCCAGCTTTTTTTGGACAAAGCCTAATCCAAGAAAAACCTAGATGGAAAGATAATGATAGAACCGCACAATGATGTGTCAGCCTTGTGCCCCAAATATAAGATATATCCTATATTTGGGGGACAAGGCTGACCCATCATTGCACGGTCACAAGTACTTGTGAAACAAACAGACACAGATCTCAACATCAGCATTAAAATCTTGAGCATAAAAGCACACCAATGAGAATGAGAATGTCTCATAAGACTACTTGTATTAAACTGTAATTGATATAATAGGTCATTATATTACATAGTATTTTACCTTGCCAGCCACAATACAGATCACTCTGTATGCTGTGTTTTAAGTGACACACTCAGGGTCACCCTAAACTATATACTGTGCTGTACCATAAACAGCACATTTCACACCTACACACCTACATTTCTTCACTCGATAATAGCATATTCCAAATAATATAAATTAGTGCAGCGCTAAATTCATATGTAAAACTAAAAATGAATACAAACAACATCCATAAAGTCTATGAATTGTGATCGTAGAAACTAGTAGGTACTGGTGGTGCTCCTTAGAAAATGATAGAAATGCGCACTCACCAGAAATAAATAAGGTATTAGCGTTCTATAAAATCCCTCATCAGAGGTCTAGTCAAACGACTAGGCCATTGTGCTAATCGGGAAGTAGAGTGGCTTAGTGTAGAAGTCAGTGTGAAACAAATGATTACAGTTGTTTTAAACCTGGGAAGGACTTGTCCCAGTTTAAATTTTTTAAGTCATTTGGGACCCCCAGCAAACAGATGCCTGCCATCCATGACTGATCTAAGTGAGCTCTGTGACAAGTCAACACTCTGTTTGGCAAACTCAGTTCTTTATAGCATGAATAAATTGCATGACTTAAAGCTGAGAGTTGTCTACATCAATAATTGATAATGTTGCATTCAAGGTCAGGTACGCTGTCAACATGAAAATAAAGAAGAAATATGTCCCAATGCATCCAAAACAGATTTTTTTGGGGGTGCCTTATCTTTAAACTCCAAGCAGACCGCTAAAAGCACAGAGGAAATATTTCTAATTTAAACTAACCAGGATCCAGGAACCCCTGTTAAAAGCATGGTTAGATCAATAGCCTCACTTTTCTCTCCTGTGGTGTGCTATACAACTAAGTTACAGACTCACCAAACAGTGCGACAGCTGTGAGCACTAAGGGATAGCGTGGTAGGATTAACATGCTGAAAGACATTCTAACAGACTGAGTGATATTATGCAGAGTATTTCAGGAGGTTAATGCTAACAAATTCAGGCATTTGAACTAGACAAATTTCAATACATTTAGTTATTTTAATAAATACAAGATTTCAGCAAATTGTGTTTTTGTATCCACCTCGGATTTAGCTATAAATGCAAAATAGTACATGGATAAAATGTGAATGAGAAAAGAAGGCATGGAAAATTAAAAGTACATCAAAGGTCCTGCATACAGAAAATCTTATGTATGTATAAGGTATAGGAGTAAAGATAGATTGCTGTAACCATATGATGCCATAAGTGAGTACTTGTAGAGGGTTTGTGAGTTAAAGGGATACCACTCACCTGTTATCTTGTATGTGAAGAAGGTGGTGATATGTGTTTTTTTTCAGTATGTAAATTTTTTATGTTATAGTACACACTAATTGTAAAAGTATGGCCACTATATTAAGGTCAATGAAATTGCTTGGATGTCTTGTAGCCCTCCCATTGCCAGTTCTAATGAAGTGAAGCTATCCATGAAAAGCACTGATGGCAGCCTGTTATCTGTGAAATGGGACACTCGGTTTAATGCAAATATATAGGTGGGATTGCAATTTGTAAAAAGAAATGTTGTATTGTGCATTATATGTGATTCGTTTAAAATTTGTATGATGTGATTAATAAATCTGTAAATATTTGTTTATATTAATGTGCTAAATTTATGTCTTGAGTGCAATCCTAGAAAGTCCCTATTTTTTTCTGCTGTAATCATTTGTTTGTTTGGGATGATAGCACACAAAGGTTCAGGCCCAGGGTAATTCTGCTTCTCTCCCATCTTTAGTGGTATTAAAACATTGATTTCAGTTGATGTTGGTTTTCCTAAATGTTAAAAAAAACTAATACTGTTTGAAATGTAGGACTGACACTACTGATCTTTCCATATTTTTTGAGTTACTGTCCCAAAACAAGCATGTGGCTAGTCAAAGGATACTAGCTAATATGTCTGGTGTGCTTGGCTGGTATCAAAGTGCTTGGTTTGTGGGCCAGACTATTCAGAATGTTATATAAGAAATGTAAAACAAAATACCATACTTGTGGATCAGCTGCTGATTGGCCTCAAATTCACAGTGAATATGTGTCTGCTGCAAATTTGCCTAATTAGGATGAATCTTGAACCTAGTCGATCAGTTTGTTTACTTTTAGTTATGAATAAATTATTTAGTACTGGGAAATTAAAAACTTTTTTCCTTCAAAACATGTATACAGTATGTACAGTATGTGAGGTTTATTTTAGTTCTTTTTTTTTCTTGTATTATTTATTTATCTTTTTTTTTTGAGACACTCATTCAAGATGACACCAACCTTATGATCTTATACTGTAACAGGCCCCTGGCTTTACAATGTATTGAGCCATGTTATTGTTAAACCACAAGTCTCCAAATATTGGTTACTTCTTTTCAGCAATCTTTGCACTGAATTTTTAGAAAATGGCAGAGAAAAATATGCAAAATAGTTTAGTAGCCAACCATCTTAAATATTACTCTACTGTCAGAACTTTAGCTCTGAGAAACGAATCAGTATACAATCTATGAAAACAGACGGGGATCTGGAATTAAGGAGATTCCCTACTAATTTTCATAAATTATCTGATATCCGAGTCCTTTATTTGCACTAATTTGAAGATGAAATAAAAGCAACAATGTGCAAAAATATATATTTATTAATAATAAAATTCAGTGCAAAATGGAAATGAAATATAATAGGTGATGATAAACAATAAACAAATGAAAATAACAGTATTATGATCTAATCCAAAATAATGGTTATAAATTCAAACCAACAATTACTTTCAAATAATAATGAATTAGAACCAGCAGTCTAGAAACGTAGTGTAAGAAAGTCAGCAACATGTGACAACAGCTATGTAAATCAACCACGTGATCTCTCTACAACCATGTATTCAAAGCTCAACGTGTACCTGAATTGACTTGGAATACCATACATAGGCCAATCCAATCAGGCTAGAATCTATCCGAGGCCAAGATCAATTGTTACACTAAGTTATCTAGCTTGTTTTATATATATATATATATATATATATATACATATAGATATATATATAGACACAGTATATCTATATATATATAGATAGATATGTCCAGGTAAACCATTGTCTAAAAGCTAAAATCAGCTTCAGGGATATTTAAAATAGAATTTCTCCCAAAGAATTGAAATGAAAATAATTTCTTCTGCAGTTAAAATTACTTCATATCAACTCTTGTGCTAACCATAACCATTATCAGACTAAACATCCCATCTGTCCTTTCAGCCCCAAATCCAATCGCTGTCCAAATCTTGTAGACTTCACCTCCTCAACATCTCCAAGATACGGCTGTTCTTAACCTCAGAAACCACTAAGCAACTTATTCACTCCCTGGTTATCTCTCGCCTTGACTATTGTAACTCCCTCCTCATTGGCCTACATAATCGCAGGCTATCCTTCTTTGGTCTATCATGAATGTTGCTGCCAGCCTCATCCACCTTCCTAACCGTTCTGTATCAGCCATCCCTCTCTGACAATTCCTCCACTGGCTTCCCATTGCCCAATGGATAAAATTCAAAACATTAACAATAACATATAAAGCCATTTATAACTGTGCCCCAAATTACATCACCAATCTTGTCTCCAATATCACCCAAACCGTACTCTCTGCTCCTCACAAGACCACCTGCTCTCTAGCTCCCTTGTCTCCTCCTCCCATGCTCGTCTCCAGGACTTCTCCAGAGCTTCCCCCATCATCTGGAACTCTCTACCCCAATTTATCAGACTATTACCTACTCTGCTCACTTTTAGGCGATCTCTGAAAACCTATCTCTTCAGGGAAGCCTTTCCTGCCCTCAGCTAATAATGGAATTGTCTACTCTTCCTATCAGTCCATCCCCCACAGTTATTACCTTTTGTACCACTAACCCCTCCCTTCTAGATTGTAAGCTCCAAGGAGCAGGGCCCTCCTATCACTCTTGTATTGAACTGTATTGTTGCTGTTGTGTCTCCCTTTATATTGTAAAGTGCTGAGCAAACTGTTGGCGCTATACAAATCCTGTATAATAATAATAATAATAATAATAATAATAATAAACAGTTTAGCTGGAGATATAAGGCGAGTACAAGTTAGCTGAAGAAAATAAAAGTTATAGTTACCAATATGGACTCTATGGTGTCAGTAATGTCAGCTTTCAATCAGCTCATTTCAGGGTGTGTCTGTGTCCATCTGTTGTCCCTTTTCTCATGTCTTGTCTTGTGATGTCTCTCTTCTTCCTCATCTCTGTCCGTCTCCTACTTTTTATTCCTCATAAAACCTAGGCGGGAAAATCTTATTTCACTTAAATGTGATGTCAGACTAGGTGTCATTTTCTCTACTAATTGATTTCAATTACCTTAAGCAGTAGTATAGGATTAGGAATGATTTTGGATTTCTCTGACATGTCTTCTGTAACATGTCAAAGGATGACCCTTAACCTTATCTAGTAAGAATATCATGAATATTAGAGATAACTGCCTTTCTGACAGGGATGGTTTCAGACAGACTAGTACCCATGTCACTGCAAATAATGTATTACCTAAGTGATTCTGGAGAAGAAAATAATCTACCTATATATCCTACAAAAAGTTAAGGTCATTTTACTGAGACTTCTTATTATCTCACAACTGTAACATACCAATTTTGTAATATAATAAATTCAAACTAATTCTTTATAATGTTAGAAAAATAATATCCATAATATACTAATATGTATTATTTGTTAAAACCAATGTTATATAAAAAATATAAATGTATATAGAAATTGAATATATAAAACCTGAATTACTTAAGTAAGCAAGTATTCACTTCATTGAATACTAATAATAATACAATTGACATTTTTGGTTAAAATATTCATGTCAAATAATAATAACACCATATGCAATGTAAAGTTTAATATGCACTTTTTTTCCAGAGGTTCATGGAAAAAAAATCATTGTGAACAGTTCTTTCGTCCTTTGTTCAATCTAGACATGGACTCATCCATTTATCTTACAACTTGGTATCATGTCTAGTCTTTATCTTGGAGCTGTCTGATACCACCATAATCCCCAATTTTATAACCTGATAACATAAAATGTAACAACCTTGGAATGTTTGCTCATAAGGTCTGTGTTCAGAAACCAGGAAAATAGAATATACAGAACAAAATGACTTTCAGCATGCCCATGTAGAGATAATAAGTTCAGGCCTTCCTGTTTCATTCTGTGAGCCCAGAACAGTTCCGACAGTATAAGGTACTGAACTATAATTACACATATTATAATAAAGTCTGAATATATCTGATATTTTTTAAAATTATAATTTCACTACTCTGGAATATTGTCACAGTATTTAAATCGATGTTAAGTGACTGGTTATAATTTATGAGCAGTAAATGTGTTCCTGACTTGTTTTAAACATTTTGAAAATGACAGCAGGATATAACTATAAGTTAATTACACTTATCTCTGAGCTATCATTTTCCAGATACAACTCTACTAAAAGTGTGCCCAGGGTGCAGTGGTACTGGTACCTTAATGCCTCTGGTTTGTACAGTTCGTACTTCTGATCCCAGCTGTTTTCTTGACGGAATTATTCACTATGTATAATATTATCACAACTAAACCCATAAAAATGTATCAGGAACCAATATGCAACAACCCAAGCTTTAAGGTTCAGGCATTCTGTATGGCCAGCTAAATATCATTGACTTTAATTGAGCATTATTCATGGCATTTGGAATCTGTGCTTTTCTATTTTGTGTTGTTCTGTGTTGTTTTGGAAGCAACAAATCCTAATGTGGTGTGTTTGACCATCAGGCAAAATGGGTAAAATGCATCTTTTCTTGTGAAACAGCACATTTTTCATTTGAATGAAGTTGCTTGCACCCAGTTTCATGAACCTTTAGGCCTTTTGCACACAAGAATAAAATGTTGAGTTTTTTAGTGATCTGAAATGAGATCCATTTTTTGTCTATGGGACATTGCACACAGCAGAGTAAAGATCAGTAATACAGTGTTAAGTACAGAGCAGTAAAACAAAAATAGAAAATTTGACATTTGAGTGCAGTAATTTACTCTCATAAGCGTGTTTATTACTGTATGTTTCTGCAAGTATAAATGAGTGTATTACAATACTGGAATCAAACAAGAATTTTACATGTCTATACTAATCTATACGCTTATGCACCATTACTTGCCTATAATCAACATTACTCAGGTCATTACACACAGTTTTTTGCCCCGTGCATAATGGCGCCACAAGTTTGAGTAAACAGCAGTATATTATTATGTCCGTGTACAGGGGCCCTTATGTTGTTCTTCAGAGATATACATATACTAGATTAATGTAGATTACCATTTAATGACCAAGTGCTACTAAATGTAATCCAACCTGATATCTCTGGTACTTGGTGATTGGTGATTGTCACATAGTTTTCCTTTCTTCATTTCTAGTAACTAATAGAGAATGAAGTGAAGGTAAGTAGTAGAAGGTGATAATAAAAGCAGTAGAATGTAGTAATAAAACATTAACCACTTGCCACTCCCTCGCAGTACTTTGACTGTGGACAGGCATCACAGTCAGGCTCAGCAATTTAAAAATACATTACCTGGTTCATACACACTGGCGTACCCCCTGGGGCATGCAGCTCACCACCTACATAGCCACTGTGTCCACAAGACACAGAAACGGGGGGATCCTGTGATCACTATGCAGTCAAATGATCATAATGTCAAAAAAGCTGTTATGCATGAATGTAATTTATAACAGCTGTGCTTCATGTAGTGATGCTGAGATTGGCCCACAGCTATCACGATACCTGGGCCAATCACAGCACCCTGTACTATGTGATTGGCTGTAGTCAATCAAAGCAAGTCAACAAAAACACAACTGTTATGAATGGCATACATTCATGACAGTTCAAATGATTGCTGTTACAATGATAATCACTGTAAGGGCAATCACAGTGTAAGGAAGAAACAAAATCCCTGCCCCCCCCCCCCACCAGAGTAGTACAGTGTTACTATGGTGACACTGAACTACTTTGATAAAGATATGTAAAAAAAATAGTAAAAAAAAATAGTAAAAAAAGTTTTACAAATTTAATACAAATTATTAAAAAAATTTTTACATACTGTCATCAGTCAGTATCCCTGATCACCACCACATGATACTGTACTGCACTGATGATAGTATGTAAAAGAAAAGTTTTAAAAAATTATTTAATTTTTTTATTTTCCAAACAATTGTGAAATTATATTTTACACATATAGACAGATGGACCGTGCTCTGTAAACCTCTACGAAAAAATACATTAGAATTTAATTTTACCAATATGCCCTCTTCCAACATAAACTATGTGCAATAGTAAAATTAAATGATACCAGCTTAATCATACATAAATTGGTGTAAAAATTTAAATCACAAATGAAGTGCCTGATGCCTTTGCAAATTATGTGCAATATCAAAACATCAATAGATAAAAAATGTCTTTAAATAAGCATGAAACAACAGTCCATATTCAAAATGCTTTATGCCCAACTTACATATCCATAATGTGAAAACAAGAAGAAAAAGGACACCCGAGAAATAAGTGCTCTTCCTCTCTTCCTAAGAAATACTGCACACCGCACTCATAGAATTATATGACCTCTTTTCTCAAAGAAAGTAATTTATGCTTGTGAGATCTCAGATAAACCTTGCTTTCCCATCAACCCAGGATATACTTGAAGGTTCAGACAATATCAAATAGCCATAAGATTCTTGTGCATCAAGATACTCTGTATAAAAATCTCCCTCATTGAGGTTCCTCTCATAGTGTAATTAATCTCATTTATTGTAAAATCGCTTTAAAAATGGCACTTACATAAAACAAATGCTTTCAGACATATAAATCACCATAAGAAGGAAGCAGGAGCGCTGATTTGCGTTCCACTAATCGAAAGTGACATATCACAGAAGCTCCGCCCTACATGTTTCGTCAGCAGCATCTGATGTTATCAGGGGTCACATGAACAGATACTTACTTCCCTTTATATTCAAGCTGTAAGCACCATCTTGATCCCATTCATTTCAATCAAAATATAAGCCATCCCACTCTTCAGCTGAAAATAATTGCCGTTCTTTATATCTACATATTACAATCTAAAATTATCAATTATTATTGATTTTAGAAATATTGTGATTCATTAAAACTATTAAGGTGAGTCAAATACTGTCTATAGAATATCATTAATGGGGACATCTAGTGGTAAGATGCCAAATAACCCATTTGAGAATACCCATTTACTCATTGTTGACATCTAGTGGAAAATAATGATATTACAAATTTACTACTAAAATAATTAAAATCTCATCCCAATGGATGAACTGCAAGATTAATTATTTGGATTGACTAGGTGCAATTACAAACATGAAAACATTAAAAATGTGAAATAAAACAATTCAAATCAATATCTTTATTAAGGGAAACGGGACAAAAAGTATTGAACACAAAAATCCATTTGGTTTAATTCATATAAATGGGGTGTTTTAAATTGGTACCTCTCCAATCCCATTAAACTTTGTCAATGCCACAGAATGTCAAAATCCCCAGATCTCTATTGTGATGTATCCTAAAGTGATTGGATACGCTATGTTGAGGAAACCTTTTTTAATATTGTTTATATGTATATTTAATCTGAATGATAATTTCCTTCTAGTGCACCTTACATATTGATTCCCGCAGGGACAACCCAACAAGTATGTTACATGATCACTTTGACAAGTAATAAACTTTTTGATTTTATATTCTCTACCCATACTAAATGATTTTAAAGCAGTCTGTTTCCTGATATTATTTTTAACTGTTTTACAAGCATTACATCTCCCACAGGAGAAAACCTATATTGTATCCAGAAATATACAAACGTTTTTTGGGGGGATCAGGTATATTATGGGCCAGTCTGTTTCAAAAGTTGGGAGCTTTGCAATATATAAGTTTGGGTTTCCTTGGGAGAAACTTCCCTAAAGTTTTATCTTTCAATAAGATAGGCCAATGTTTACAAATTATTTTCTCAACAACCTTATAATCTTTGTTGAATTCTGTAATGAAGGCTATATCAAAATCTCTGTTTTTATCATTAATTTTATCTTCAAGTAACACATTCCTATCCATCCCTTTGACACTGGCTTTTATTGTTATTTATTGTATACAACACATCCTCCCTATAACCTTTCTCCCTAAATCTATGCTTGAGGTGATTGTAGCTGTATCAGTGCACTTGTGACAGAAACAATTGAGTACTGACGTGATACTTTTTTTATTTGCACTAACATACAATTTTGAGGACAAGCTTTCGGGGTATGTCCCCTTCTTCAAGAGTACTGCTTGGACCTTGAAGAAGGGGACATACCCCAAAAGCTTGTCCTCAAAATTGTATGTTAGTGCAAATAAAAAAAGTATCACGTCAGTACTTAATTGTTTCTGTCCCTAAATCTATCTAATAGTATGTATGCTTTGTATGTGAAAATCCTTCAAACTACTGCAATTCCGTCTGACCCACATCGGTTGATCTTTTGGAATTCCTCCCAACCACTAAGGATGACAACAACTTTCTGTGGGAATGTAGCTATTCCAATCTGTATCTTTAAAGTGAGTTTTAGTGCATATTTGCCCATCACTTTTTTGAAGTACTAAATCTAAAAAAATGAATGATTCACCGTTCCATTCCCCTGAGAAAATTAATCAATAATTATGATAATTGATGTCCTTCAAAAATTCTTCTAAACTTTCTACTGATCCTTTCCATATAATCACCATATGAATCTTTATATGAATCCCTCATAGACTATTAGCCTGGTATTTCTCTGCCATAGATTTCTTTTTCCTCCCACTGTCCAAGTACAATATTGGCAACACTGTGGGCATACTTAGCCTCCATAGCAACTTCCGTTATTTGATTATAAAAAGAGTCATTGTTCCAAAAAAAATAACTTGTTATTGCTAGATAGATTTCAGAAGTCTAAATGGCTATTAAGGCATAATGTTGTCTTTTTCTAGTGTATAGCGATTCTATGTCAATTGTAACCAGAAGAGTATCATCTTCCACTGGTGTATCCTTCAAAATATTCATCAAATGTTTACTGTCTCTCAAAAATGAAAGGTAGGTTTGTGTTAGTGGTTGTAGGAAAAAATCTATGTATTCACCTATATGGTACAAAAAAATGGAATCAATACCACTAACTATGGGTCTTCCCAGGAGATTTTCTTTGTTTTTATGCACCTTTGGCAATTGGTATAAGACTGGTATTTTTGGTGCTTCAGGAACAAGGTACCTCACCTCTTTCTTGCTCAATATTACATTTCTATGTGTTTTTTAAATCAATTTAGACAACTTTAGTTTTAAACTTTTTGGTAGGATCTCCAGAAAGTTTTTTATATGTAGTGTTATCCCCTACTAACCTATCCAATTTCCTCTCATAATCCTTTTTGTTTAAAACCACAACCCCCCTTTGTCTGCTGGCCTTAAAATAATGTTTAATAAAAGTGTTCCTTTTCTCCAATTAATGTATATCCTTCTGGATATCTTTATCCTTTATCCTGATAGTGTTTATATCTGAAAGTTTTTATATCTTGTTCAACCATAGTTTTACAAGCATCTAAAAACTGTTTAGAGGGGTTCTTAGGGTTAAATGTGGATCTATTGCTCATACCACTCCTTTTAAATTTTGCATCCTCAACATCATTAATCAATGGTTTTTCAGCAAAATGTTTTTTAATATTTAATCTCCTAAGACATTTCTGTACATCAATATTAGTGTTAAATTTATTTAACCTTATATTCAGAGCATACTTTAAACCTAAACCCAGAACCTTCAGTTAATTGGCAGTAAATTCCACATTGGTCAAATTAAAAATTAAGTCCAGTTATTCCATTTTCCTTTTTATTCTTCCTCCCTACTCTCCTCCCTCTTTCGTCTCCTGGTTGCTCTTTCTGTGACCACTGGGGGGCCCTCGATGAGAACCCAGGATACCCTCCCCTTCTTCCTCTCTGTATGGGTTTGTACTGGTTCCACTTTCCTCTCCTGTTGTACCCTGAAGGATTCCCCTACCCCCTGTTCTGAAAATCCCAATAATAAGGGTCTTCTCTCCTGCCAGGTACAAAGCCCTGTTCAAAAGCTAAAGGTTGATATGTATTATAGATGGGTATTCGATAGCTTGGTGTTTGATTATGTTTGAATGCCAATTTTGTTTTGAAAAATACTGTGCGGTATCTTCCCATATACTCGGATTGAGTAATATACCGCTTAGTGAATTGTCCCCAAATTCCTTTAAATATCATGCCTGGGGGGTCCCCTAAACTACCTGCAAAGTTGCACCCTGTACAATGTACAGAACCTGCTGCAACAGGACTGACATTTTTTTTAATGATATTTTAATTAACCACTTCCCGACCGGCCGTTGTATATAAACGGCCGGACGGTGGCACTGCAGGGTCGGGTGGCCGTCTATAAACGGCCTCCCCGCACCCTGCTTGTGCGCGCTCCCTGGGAGCGCGCAGCACCGCGATCCGGTGCCCGCTGTGTCCTCCGGACACAGTGAAACACTGATCGTCGGACGGGACCTCTGTACGAGGTCCCGATCATGTGATCACTGATTGGCGAATCAGTGATCACATGCAAAGTAGTAAGCAAGATGTCACTTCTGACATCATTGCTTACTATGTGTGAAATCTGTGAATGATCACAGAGGTCACATGGTACAAGGCTATTCACAAAAGCCTTGTACCATGTGACAAGCTTTGACCAATCACAGCTCACTCTGTATTTCTGCGTCACCACTAGCTCCATCCAATTGTGCTATGATTGGCCAAACATTGCACTTGACCACAGGTTACTTTGGCCAATCACAATGCACTCTGAGAGCGCAGTGCATTGTGGGGTGCAGTGGGCAAACAATCCACTGAACACCCTAAATGTTCATGTGTTCGCATAACACAACTCGACTTAAACATCAAGCATATCCCAATATATCATAGTTTGTAGACTCTATAACTTTTGTACAGTCTAAATAGTATACACTGATTTGGGTTATATTTACAAAAGAAATGTAGCAGAATACATTTTGGCCTAAATGTAGGAACAAAGATAATTATAATTTATTTATAAAAATTTCATAACTGAAACAGAAAAATTTTTTTTTTCATAATTTTACATTATTTCATTTATATAGCAAAAATTAAAAGAAAAATCAGCAGTGATTAAATATCTCCAAAATAAAGCTCTATGTGTGAGAAAAAAAAATATAAAAATGTATTTTGGGTACAATGTTGCATGATTGAGCAATTGTCAGTTAAAGTAGAGCAGTGCTGAATAGCAGTGGTTGCACCATGCATATGAGGTATCTCTGTGAATGTCAGATCAAGGGCAGTAATTCTAAAACTAGACCTGCTCTGTAAATCTAAAATGGTACCTTGTAAAGGCTTTTAAAACGTTGCCTATGGATATTGAAAACATATGCAGTTTGTCGCCACTGCATGGGGCATGTGCAGTTTTAAATTATGTCATGTTTAGTGTCTATTTACTTGGCATACCATCATATTTTACATGTTGCCAAATAATTGGGCAATATATTGTGTTTTTGTGCATTAAAAGTAAAAAAAAGTGTATTTTTTTCAAACAATTTGCATTTGAAAAATCGCTGCGCAAGTACTATGTGACATAAAAAATTGTAGCACCCACCATTTTATTCACTAGGGTGTCTGCTTTAAATATATATATATATATATATATATATATATATATATATATATATATAAAATGTTTGGGGGTTTAAATCAATTTCCTAGCAAAAAATACTGATTTTTTTCATGTGAACAGAAAGTGTCAGAAAAGACCTGATCTTCAAGTGGTTAGAAGAGTGAATGATGTGTGGCATAAACTTCTAATGCTGAGCATAAAACGCCCCTACCCCCCAAAACGACCCCTTTTTGGAAAGTAGACACCTCAGTTTTGCTGAGAGGCATGTTGAATCAATAGAATAATTTATTTTTTTAACACAAGTTTTTGGAAAATTACAAAAAATCTATTATTTTTTACACAAAATTGTCACTTAAATGATTTACTGCTCAAACATGCCATGGGTATATGTGGAATTACTCCCCAAAATACATTTTTCTACTTCTCCCGAGTATGGGGGTACCACATGTGAAAGACTTTTTGGCAGTCTAGCCAAGTAAAGTAAAGGCAGATGCTATAACTTTCACACATTGGATATTTTTTATGACCAAAATGAGAAATATATTTAAAAAAAAAAAAAACATTTTCAACAATTTTTTTGTTTATAGCGCCAAAAATAAAAAGTGCACAAGTGATCAAATACCACCAAAAGAAAGCTCTATTTGTTTGAAAAAAGGACATAAATTTCATTTATGTAGCATATTGCATGACCGTGCAACTGTCTGTTAAACTAATGCAGCGCTGTATAGCAAAAAAAATTGCATAAATTGCAGTATCTATACCATAGTTTGTAGACTATATAACTTTCACACAAAGCAATCAATATACACTTATTAGGATTTTTTTTTTACCAAAAACATGTAGCAGAATACATTTTTGCCAAAATGTATAAGTAACTTTGAGTTTACTATATATTTTTTATAGCCGAAAGTAAAAAATATTGTTTTTCTTCAAAAGGTTTGGTCTTTTTTTGTTTATAGCGTGAAAAATAAAAAGTGCACAGGTGACCAAATACCACTGAAAGAAATCTCTATTTGTGTGAAAAAAAGGTCGTAAATTTCGATGTGGTACTGCATTACATGACCGCGCAATTATCATTTGAATTAGTGCAGCGCTGAGTAGCAAAAAGAGGCCTGATCATTAAGGGGGGTAAATACTATGGAGGGCAAGTGATTAATAATATGTAATAATAAATAAATAAATAGTGATTAACCCCTAAACATAACCCCCTAACCCTAAAAAAATATATTAAATACATTATTATTAATAGTAATACTACTACTAACAATAATAAAATGCACAAAAGTCGGTCGCAAAAACACACGAAAATCGCTCAAAGATGCTATGATCAAGTGTGAATTCAGCCGGAATAGTGATCATAATTAAAATTTCCCATAAGGTAGCTGTTTTCCAGCTTGCTCCTAACAGTTTCATTCAGAATGACAGTATCCACAGAAATGGTATTTAGGCAGCTAATCTTTAAATTCAATTGGCTCTAATGTAACTGTACCCCTGCAGGAACCACTGGATAGGACAGGTTTTCTGTTATTTGCCCTGACGTCCTGAATGACTCCAGACTCTCTGACACACTAAGTTAAGTGAACATAGTGTGTCAGACACCAAACAAATTATTAAAAACAGGTCTCAATATATCACACCTAATGTGATTGGTAACAATAAAGGCATGAAAGAGGATTAGCAATAGTAGAAAAATTAGCAATTTAACATACAGTATGATCAGTCTTCAGCAGTAGATATAGGAGAACACTATGTTTACTATCATAAACAGTAGCAAAATCACCATGAGCAATTGACAGTAATATGTGTTCAGGAGGCTATATTACGACCATGCATTAAAAGTGACAATGCTAGGCCTAGGTTAACTGAAGAGAGGTATCTTTTAAATGAATAATAAATAGGCTTGTAGAATGACTTTGTAGGTAGCAGTCCTTTACTGTTATCTTCTGCCGGCTGTAGTTGGGGCCCATACGCAGCATTGGTGCACCTATCAAAAGTGTAGGTGCTATCAGGGGTGTTTTTACCACAAGGCAAACATGGCATTTGCCTAGGGTGGCATTTTTCAGGGGGGGGCAGCGCTGCCCTTCGGAAGAAGAGACAGAAGAAGGGAAACGTGGCATGGGAACCTGGTGGGTTCCGAGAGAGGTTGCGGGTTTCATGTTGGTGTATGCACAGCCTGACTCTCGTTCCCGGGGATGTCTGGAGCTGTGAAGGTGAGTGTCTTTCTCTCTCTCGAAAATGAAGAAAGGTAATCAGTGCAAATACTAGCACCAAGTCTGGAATAGTCTGGTAGTGGGTGACGATGGTAAGGGTGACTTTAATTGGGGGGTCCGTATGGCACTGAGGGCAAGCTCCCAAAAGTACTGTAGCAGACTTTGTGTAATGAGCTGTCTCACTCCAGCCACCACGCTGCTCCAGAGGGACGTGCTCTCAGCTATACTGATGACAGCTCAGTGTTACCAATGACAGCCCATTCCTGTCCGATGTTACACCACAATACTTTAATTACATGCCTGATTTTAACCTCATAAATGTTCCTACTTTTGATCTTCATTAAAGTGTTATGCTGCACTTAGAGGTGCTTCTTCTCCTTCTCTCTTTCTCTGTCTCACCATGGGGAATGGTGGCTGGTGTATGGGGGGCAGTGGTAGTGGAAGTCTCTCTCGGGTGGGAGTCAAGGATGTTGTTGGTCAATGTCAGGATATCTCTGCAGGGGAGGGGCGATTTTTGTGTTGCCTAGAGCAGCACAAAACCTAAATACACCACTGGGTGCTATGTCATAAGTATCCTGCTTATAGTAACTCAGTCCCTGCTATCAGTGTGTGAATGGTGGGCAGTGAGCCCTCCTACCAGCCCCTGTGGTGTGGCTGTAGACACTGCTGTAAGAAGGGGAGAGTGAGAGGATACTGCAGTCTCCCTATGAGATGGTGAGATGGATGGAATCGACATGGTCCTCTGGTCCTCAATAGTCTAGACTCCTGCAGAGATGTGGGCACACAGTCTGATGTGCTCACATGAACTCCTGCACTGCCAAGAGAAAGAAGTTTCCACAGCAGTCCAGTAAAAGATAATCCATCCCCCTTTCTCAGTGTCCTCTGGGAACTGTAGTATAAAGGGCCTGTGAGTCCCATTCTATGGTTGCTGGCTTGGACTTCAATTCCCATGATCCTCAGCATTATGCATAAAAGTCCAAAGGCTTTCCTGGCTTTAATTCTTCTCTTGCTGTCTGGAGGGGATAGTGCAACACAACATCCCAACATCCTGCATAGCAGTAGAAAGTGAAACTAAAACTGAGTGAAGAGGACAATGTATCCTTGTCCTTGTTTTCTGTAGTCCAGCACCTGGCTACACACAAAATAAAATATGTGCATACTGTCAAGTGCATTAAAAGCATGAAATAATTGTAGTCTTCAGTTATTTCACCCAGAGCCACACCACTAACTCACCTCTGACTATGGTTAGGAGAGAAGACTGTTCTTTGTACATCTGCCTAGGTCCTTAATAAGTTCCGCTTATCTGGAACTTTTATAAGGGAATCAATGTTTTTATCTACTAAAGTGTGATTACTTTTAATGCACCAGGCAGTGCACATTGACTATTTCAGGTCCTACTGTAGAGCCACGTGATTTATAATATTACCTGCAATTCTGAATGAAGCTGTTGTGAGCAATTTTGAGAACTGTTAAACTTTTTGTTAATGTTGGTCATAAGTGCTCTTCATCCTCCCACAGTGCAAAGTTACCAGTTAGCATCCTTCTCTCACATTTACTCTATAATAATAAAAATGCTTGTTTCTTGCTTTTATTTGAAAATCTCATCCCCCCCCCATATGTTTTTGCTTTGCTTACTAAAGTTTATTAAGTGGATGATTTATTTAATAAAAAAAAGAACATCAGCCACGATTTATTTTGTTGAGTAGCTCTGAAGAGTAAACTGACTGTAATGTTATTTTTTTTTAAATACCGTATCATATTTACTTGCTCTGTGCAAAGGTTTTGCATAGAGTGGTCTCAAACCTCCTCCTCTAGGTTCCCCCATGAGGGCACCAGGCTCCTCTTCTTCTCCATGTGTCACCATAGGAAGACGATACCTATGGTGGCACACATACAAGCTCAATGCAAACTGGGCTGTGTGCATCTATAGACACATACATAGTGCTGCTCGGCCCCACCCCCCACTCCCTTCAAACAGGATTTGATTGACAGCAGCAGGGGCCAATGGCTCCTGCTGCTGCTTCCATGTCCAGTGAGGAGAGAGACAGACCAGCGCTGCTGCTCTTGAGCCCAGCACTGGATCAAAATCAGGCTCAGGTAAGTATTAAGGAGGAGCTAGATGGGGGGGGGGGAGGGGGTGAGCTGACCATGGTACAGTACATTTTCTGCAAATACAGAAAAAATAATTGCAGAAATGTTGTCTTCTATGCACCAAACTGCTATTTCAAACAATGTTTTATGTGCCTTCCTATCTATCCTCTCTGAACTATAGAACACCTCATCCCTATGTAATGGGGATGGATGAGGTTTTTATAGTCCAGATCAGAATCCAGAGATACAGTACAGAGAGCTATCACCCTAGAACAGGAAGTATGTTCCTGGAGCAATCACTAGGTAAAAAAGGCCTGAAAAGAGAAACTAATGCAGCCACTATGAGCTGGTACACTGCAATATATCACATTTTTGTTTTTGTGGATACACTTTATAATTAGTGATTGTAGGTGCAAAAAATTAATCTAAAATGCTGATAAAATGTCTCCTTTTAAATGTTTGAAAAACACAGATGGTAATTACATTTTCAGAATTTATTTTATTACAATGTAATATAGTAAGAATAAGCAGCACTTTGATACTTTAGTTTAATATAATTTGAATTTGGTGACACAGGTTTTTTTGAAGTCTCAATGACTTTAACATGAACTTGAGTTTATCTTTGAGACCGCACAGGGTGTTAAGGAAACATATTTTCTATAATATAAGCTTCAGCAAATCCTGGAGAGAACCATAACTGAGAAATGACACTTTGATAAAAAGTAAGTATAATACATCACTGCTATATTTCCATAGGAAGAAACACTATAGCAATCTTTCAAAGTGTCATTGAGAAGGAATGATTTCAAATACAAATTCATGTAATAGTGATCCTAAATAGCAAATGTTATACTATATCCATGAAAAAGAAAGAGAACATATATACAGTATGTGTGAGTATAGACACTATATTGCCAAAAGTATTGAGACGCCTACCTTTATGTGATTGTTTGACTATTCTTCCAGAAGCACATTTGTAAGGTCAGGTACTGATGTTGGACAAGAAGGCCTGGCTCTCAGCCTCTGCTCTAATTCATCTCAAAGGTGTTCTATAGGGTTGAGGTCAGGACTCAACACATTTGGGAGCATGAAATTGTCCAAAATGTCTTGGTATGCTGACGCCTTAAGAGTTCCCCTCACTGAAACTAAGGGGCCACACCATTATCTCCCCTCCACCAAACTTTACACTTGGCACAATGCAGTCAGGCAAGTACCGTTCTCCTGGCAACTGCCAAACCCAGACAAATCCATCGGATTGCCAGAAAAAAATGTCTCCACTGCTCTAGAGTTCAGTGGTGGTGTGCTTTACACCACTGCATCTGACGCTTTGCATTGCACTCAGTGATGTAAGGCTTGTTTACACTTGCTTAGCCATGGAAACTTTCTATGCAGCATGCGCTGATCCCATTCCATCATTTTACGTGGCCTACCACTTTGATGCTGAGTTGCTGTTGTTCCCAGTTGCTTCCACCTTGTTATAATACCACTAACAGTTGACCGTGGAATATTTAGTAGCAAGAAAATTTCACGGATGGACTTATTGCACAGGTGGCAACCTATCACGATACCATGCTTGAATTCACTGAGCTTCTGAGAGTGACCCATTCTTTCACACAGGTTTGTAGAAGAGGTCTGCATGCCTAGGTGCTTTATTATATACACATGTGGCCATGGAGATGATTGGACACCTTAATCCAATGATTTGGAGGGGATTCCCAATACTTTTGGCAACACAGTGTGTGTGTGTATATATATATATACAGTATATATATATATTGCTCAAAAAAATTAAAGGAACACGATCTCAATGGGGATAAATATCATGCTGGATATCTGTACTGATATGGACTGGGTAATGTGTTACGAACGTAAAAAGAATGCCCCATCATTTGATGGAAATGAAAATGATCAACCTACAGAGGATCGAATTCAAAGACACCCTGAAAATGAAAGTGAAAAATTATGCAGCAAGCTAGTTCATTTGCAGCAACTCAAAATGGTACTTGGTAGTTTGTATGACCCCCACGTGGTAGTATGCATGCCTTATAATGTTGGGGCATGCTCCTAATGAGATGACAGATGGTGTTCTGGGGTATTTCCTCCCAGATCTGGACCAGGTATCACTGAGCTCCACAACAGTCTGAAGTGCAACCTGGCAGCGTTGGATGGACCAAAATATGATATCCCAGAGGTGTTACACTGCATTTAGCCCAAGCAAGTGTGGGGGCCATTCAGTGGTGTAAATTCCTTCATCCTCCAGGAACTGCCTGCATACTCTCGCCACATGAGGCTGGGCATCGTCATGCACCAGGAGGAACCCAGGACCCACTGCACCAGTGTAGTGTCTGACAATGGGCCCAAGGATTTCATCCTGATACTTAATGGCAGTCAGGGTGCCATTGTCTAGCCTGTAGAGGTCTGTGCGTCCCTCCATGGATATGCCTCCCCAAACCATCACTGACTCACCACCAAAATTGTCATGCTGAATAATTTTACAGGCAGCATAACATTCTCCACAGCTTCTCCAGACCCTTTCATGTCTGTCACATGTGCTCAGAGTGAACCAGCTCTCATCTGTGAAAAGCACAGGGCACCTGTGGCGGACCTGCCAATTCTGCTGTTCAATGGCAAATGCCAATCGAGCTCTATGGTGCCGAGCAGCGAGCACAGGGCCCACTAGAGGACATCGGCCCTCAGGCAACCCTCATGAAGTCTGTTTCTGTTTGTTGGGTCAGAGACATTCACACCAGTGGCCTGCTGGAGGTCATTTTGTAGGGCTCTAGCAGTGCTCATCCTCTTTCTGCTTGCACAAAAGAGCAGATACTGGTCCTGCTGATGGGTTAAGGACCTTCTATGGCCCAGTCCAGCTTTCCTAGAGTAACTGCTTGTCTCCTGGATTCGACTCCATGCTCTTGAGACTGTGCTGGGAGACACAGCAAACCTTCTGGCAATGACAGGTATTGAGGTGCCATCCTGGAGGAGGTGGACTGCCTGTGCAGCCTCTGTAGGGTCCAGGTATTGCCTCATGCTACAAGGTGTTGGAAACATTCCTCAGAGATTTTGGTCCATAATGACATGAGTTACTGTTGCCTTTCTATCATCTTGAACCAGTCTGCCCATATTCCCCTGACCTCTGACATCAACAAGGCATTCAGCTCACTGGATATTTTCTCTTTTTTGGACCATTCTCTGTATACCCTAGAGATGGTTGTGCGTGAAAATCCCAGTAGATCAGCAGTTTTTGAAATACTCAGACCAGCCTGTCTGGCACCAACAACCATGGCACATTCAAAGTAATTTAAATCCCCTTTCCTCCCCATTCTGATGCTCAGTTTGAACTTCAGCAAGTTGTCTTCACCACATCTAGATGCCTAACTCCACTGAGTTGCTACCATGCTTTGGTCAATCACAGCACAATTGTGTGGAGCTAGTGGTGACATCACTGCTAGCTCCACCTAACTGTTTACATCTGATTGGCAAATGTCAGATTGCAGGTGCAGACAGGTTGGCTGGTGTTTTTTTTTTATTTCAGCTAGTCAGCGCCGTCATCTCAATGCTGGATGCCATAATTGACAATGGATTGCAATGATGGAACCAGTTTTTTTTTAATAAAAACTGTTGTCAAAAACTGTTGTTTTGTTTTTTTTTCAATAAAGGAATTTTTCAAAAGTCTGGCATCTTTATTTTTTACTGAATTTAACCCTTTAATGAATGGGTAGGGGTACAAGTACCCTTTACTCACTCACAAGAGGAAGGCATCATCAGGGTGCCCCCTTATTTAAAGGGGTACCCTGATGCTAATGAGCTCCCCTACCCACAGACCTCCACAACCACTGGGCCAGAATTTTGGGGAACAGCCCTTGTCCCCATCGGCATGGGGACAGTGTCCCCATGCCTAGGGAGCATGACCTGGTAAGCTGCAGGGAGGGGGGGTGATCATTTGCCCCCCTTTCCTGCCCTGCCAGGCCTGTGCTCGGATCAAAGGTCTGATAGGAATTTAAGGGGGGGCCCCACACTTCCCCCCCATTTTTTGGGTGGATTTCCCCTTAAAAGTCCTACCAAGCCTAAAGGGCCTGATATGGCTTTTAGGGGGAATCCCACGCTCTTTTCCCCCCATTTTTGGGAGGTGGTATTTCTCTTAAAAGCCCTTTTAGACCTGGTAGGGCTTTTAGGGTGAACCCCATGCACTTTTTTTTGGATTTTTGTACTGTGGAGTCCCTCCTAACCTTCCTACCAGACCGAAAGTTACTGGTAGGGATTAGGAGGGGACCCCACGCTGTTTTTCTTTTTTTTTATTTCTAAAAAATATCATTTTTTAAAAAAAAGTCAGTCCTGCTGCAGCAAGTTCTATATATTGTAGAGTTATACAACTTTGCAGGCAGTTTAAGGAAACCCCCAGGCATGATATTAATAGGATTTTTGTTTGTACTTTAAGTAGTGAAAAATGACTGCTCCTTTAAAAATAGCACTTTTTTTTTTCACTGTTTTTCATGTCCCTCAGGGCAGTATCGGAGTCCCCATACTTCTTTTATGGACAATAACTTACATATAAGCCTTCAAAATGGGCACTTTTGAATTTACAAGTTTGAGTCTCATAGACTTGCATTGAGTTTGAAGTTCGCAGTCGAACATTCATTAGGTTCGAATGTTCGACTGCGAACCGAACACGGGGGTGTTCGGCCCATAACTACTGAGCAGGTGTACCTAATAAAGTGGTCGGTGAGTGTATTTCCTTAGTAATACTAACAGCTGGAAAAGGCTTGGGGATTAAGAAAATAATTGGTGTGATAACTGTGTAATATTTGTCTTAGCATTTTTTTTCTTTATGCAGGTCCTTTAAATTAGGAACAATATTGGCCGAATCTAGTTGATCAGGAGTTACTGTAGTTCAGTATCAATCACCAAGTGGTATATTGAGCTCAATATTTAGTAATTGTTTGCAAACAATTAAACAACAGTAAGTCATGCAAGGGCTAAAAAGTTCTGAATACCATTTTGTTGTAATGCTGTGCATATGTTTTTTTTTTTTTAAGGTTTGAAGTAGCACTTACTTTAGATAGAGAGTCCATGGATGTCTTTAGTTGCAAGCCAGAACAAAAGTTGAGTGTTTTTTAATCGTTGTTTCATAGTGTTTGTCTTATGTTATCTATGTACTGTATGAGTTTGTGTTAAAGGACATTTTTTTTTATTTGTTTTTGTTGTTTTTCTTAGTATGTATGGTCTGGGCCTTGAGATAATGGTATGGTTATAGAAATATAGCAGCTGCTAAAAATATGATGCCGCTGTTATTATTTAATTCCAGAATCCATAATGAGGCAAAAAGAGTTAAGTTTGGTAACCTGGAGAAATAAAAGCAAGCCATACTTGTACTGGTAATTGAGATATAAATTGCCTTGCCCAAAGAATAAAAGACTTGGGTTTCCTAAGCCTCTGGCAGCAAATCTGGACAGAACTTCTATTTTCCCATTCCAGTGTGTGAGGACATCAACTAGAAATGGGCACCGTAAAAGTGTGCTATGGACAGCATGACATTTATAGTGATTAGTAAAGGAGAGTAATAGAAAATATACAATCACCAGCAATGAGAATTTTGCTTGACAGTATGTGAAAGTGTAAAAACTGTCAATACTGATTGTGAAGAACTATGGTTAAATTCTTGAATCATTATGATAGTGAAGTTTAGTCTGGTTCTATCATAGTAAAGAAGAAAAGTGTATTTAACATACTTTAAGTGGTACTTGAAGGGACATTAACAAAAAGAGAGCTGGGTGTAAGTGGGAGGAAGAGGAATGATTTCCAGTGCATATATAGGCATTAAGGAACAGCTTAGCTAGTTGTCAATACTTTGATCTGTCCACATTGAGCCGATTTTTGGGTACCACTTTGATTATTTAAATAGCAGCACTGGCTGTCTTTTGCAGTAACTTATTTACTCTTTTAGTAAAACAAGATGCATAAAAGCAAGTAACAAGATTCTTTAACAAGCTGAAAAGTTTTTAATTACAATGCATTTTATTGTTGTTTTCACAATTTAGTAAAACAGGGTCAGCAAAAGGTATACAGTGACCAACTGAAGAAACATTATACAATTATTTGATATTGTCATTCAGTACAAAACATCTCTGCCCAGTAAGAGTACACTATGCTGTGGACAACCTAGAGTATTTTGGTGCCAGCTGTGTAACATATAGCTATAAAATACAAGTCACTTGTGGAACAGAAAGTAGAATTATGAAAGTATACAAATTCACTATACAAAAGTAATTAAACAGTTTATGACCCAAGACGTGCTAATTTGCTATTGAATATGATAAAATAGCAAAGGAAATAAGGTTTACATGCATGTTTTCCTTTGGGATATGTACCACTCAGTCCAAACCTGCCAGTTCTTGCTAAAAGTGGAGTGTTTTCCAGCAATAGTGGCTAACATATTTTCATATGTGTAGTGGGTGTGAAGTGTCTGTATGTTATCATTGATATTGGGGGAAGATGGTGATCTCCATATGCATAGAATAGCCAGTTTTGCTGCCAGAAATAAATGGGTTGTAATTTGTCTAAAAGGAGGAGGGATAACCTCTATACCGAGGTTCAGGATCGCTAGTGCAGGAGAGAGTGGTATAGGTAATCCAGTGAACTGGATATGAATATCAAACACTGACAGCCAAAATTTATCTAGTTTGCTGCATGACCAAAGAATGTGGTATAAGTGCCAGTCTGCTTGCATTGCCTCCAACACATTGGGGATTAGAAGAAATGAAATTTAGACAATTTATATGGGGTAAGGTACTACCTTAAGATAATTTTATGAGTAATTTCCCATAGATTAGCGCACTTAGTAGAGGTAAATGTAAATGTATACCATAGGGCTTTTTTGCCAATGCCTAGAAGAATAAGAGCTAGCGAGATCTCTTTCCCAAGCTAAGATAGGGGGCGTTTTAGTAAATAATGATTTGTCATCAAGAAAGTTGTAAATTGTCGATACCCCTCCTTTGCTGATAGTCTTGGATGTATAATAACACCCAACTATCTATGGAAGCTCATATTTAATGGGGATGTGTTTATGGGTGTAAGACGCTACACTAAGGTAGGAATAGAATTCTGAGTCAGGTAAGTGGTATTCCATTTGTAAAGAGGCAAAAGGTTTCAGAGAGGATCCTGCAAATAGATTTGATACTTGTTATATACCATGCTCTTTCCATTGTCCTAAATCTAGATCCCTCAATAATATGGAATATATAAAGATTGGAATAGGCAGTTGGACGGTTGGGGTCTGGATCTTTTTACCTATGTAAGTATTTAGTGATTTCCATGCATTCAACGTTACTATGAATGGTGGTAACAATTCCTTTGGATTATTACTAAGATGAGGGTATGCTAATAGGTACATATATAGATTTCCACCTGGGATTTGTATTTGTTCAAGTTCACCCCATAAAGAAGTGGGTGAATTTGGAAACCAGTGTCACAATTATGCTAAAATTTAAGCTAAATGGTAATCAGAAAGAACTATCAGCCCCAGCCCCCTGCGGACCTCGTTTTAATCAATTTAGTAAATGCACAATGTGCTTTTCTCTCCTCCCAAAGGAATCTATATAATATAGACTACAGGGTATGGAAGAATTTCTTATTTGCAGGTATAGGTACTGTGCGAAATACATACAGAATCTGAGGTAGCAACTGCATCTTAAAGGCAGCCAATCTCCCAGACCACAATAAAACATGTTTGCTTAAAGATAGTAGACCTTCTTTTACCTTGGCTTCCAAAAGTAGCTAGTTGGCTTTAAATAGTTGGCTGGGGCAAGTTGTGAGTGTATTACCTAAATAAGTAATACCTGAGTCTTTCTATAGGTAAGTGAATTTAAATTGTAATTTGTGTCTATGTTGTGGTGATATCCCCAAGTCAAGTATATGGGATTTAGTGTCATTGACTTTGTAATTTGATACCATACCAAACTCTTGTAGTAACTGTGCCACATATTATAAAGAAGATAATGGTTTAGTCAGCCTTAAAATAACATCATCTGCAAACAGGCTTATAACATGTTTGTTAGCTTTGAATTGGAAACCAGTGATATCAGGGTGATGTCTAATGCTAGAAGCCAAGGGTTCCATCATGAGATTGAAAATTAGGGGAGATAAAGGGCATTCCTGACAGGTGCTATTGGCTATTTGGAAGGGTTTTGATAAAGCTCCTGAGGTACATACTTGTGCAGATGGAAGAGTATACAAGGCCAAAATGGCTGACAGCATATGCCCCTGAAAACCGAATTTAAGAAGCACTCTTTGCAGAAACAACCAATTCACTCTATCGAACGCTTTCTCCACATCCACAGCCAGCAGCAGAGGTGTCCAATTCTTCCTCGCAAAGTGAATGATGTTGATCAACCACCTAGTGGTGTCGGAGGTCTGCCTCCCTTTGGTAAAGCCAGTTTGGTCTGGGTGAATTAGAGTGGGTAAAATATTTACCAAACAAAGCGCAAGCATTTTTGCTTAGATTTTGATGTCGCTGTTCAGGAGAGATATAGGCCTAAAGTTAGGGGGAATGTCCGGTGGCTTCCCTGATTTAGGTAATGTCACTATCAGAGCTTCCAACATCTCTGGCGGAAAGGATGTCAACAAAGCAGCTTCATCATATAGGTAATGTATCTATGACCTGGAGCACTTCAGGTAATGAGAAGGGAGAATTAAATTTTTTGAGCTGTAGGGGAGAAAGCTGCGGTAAATTTAAATTGGTTAAGAAGTTATCTATGTCATCTAGGGAAGGTTGATAGACTTGATTATCTTGACTCAAATTATAAAGGGAGCTGTAGTACTCGCTAAATACAGCTGCAATATGCTGAGGGTCAGAAACTTTGTTATGTGACTTGGGGTTGATTAGAAATGGTATTCTCATTTTAAAGTGCTGACCTTGTATTATGCGTGCTAAAACCTTACCCGCTTTATTACCGTAAGGAATAAAAGGTCATTCTCAGCTTTTTGGCATATTTCTCATAATTATTTAAGAGTGCTAACCCTAATTTGTGTCTTAATTTAGATACCGTATTTTTCGCTCCATAAGACACACTTTTTTCCCCCCAAAAAAGGGGGGAAAATGTCAGTGCGTCTTATGAAACGAATATAAAGCGGCCGGTCCGGTATTTTTGCGGCCACCATGTCAGAATACCGGGCCGGCCGCTCAGCTGTTGTCTCCTGCAGAGCCTTACCTGTTCCTCGCTCCAGCGCTGCACAGTCTTCCCGCGCTGGCTTCTGTGACAGCCGGGTGCCCACTGCGCATGTGCTGCGCTTTGTGAATGATCCGGTGTCTTCTGGGACACATGACAGGTCCCAGAAGGCGCCGGGCCATTTACAAAGCGCAGCGCTTCTCGTGCATGCGCAGTGGGCACCCGGCTGTCACAGAAGCCGGCCCGGGAAGAAGAGGGAAGGACAACTCTGCGGAAGTGGGAGCGGGTACCTGTCAAATTCAGGTACCCGCTCCCCCTCCCTCCCCAAAGGTCAGCAGTCTCTGGTCATTCCCTGCACTGTCTACAGTCTCTGGTCATTCCCTGCACTGTCTGCAGTCTCTGGTCATTCCCTG
Organism: Staurois parvus; assembly: GCF_062004578.1. Taxonomy (NCBI): domain Eukaryota; kingdom Metazoa; phylum Chordata; class Amphibia; order Anura; family Ranidae; genus Staurois; species Staurois parvus. Next base: position 3,361,499 of record NW_028318000.1, read on the forward strand.
CACTGTCTGCAGTCTCTGGTCATTCCCTGCACTGTGTCCGCAGTCTCTGGTCATCCCCTGCACTGTGTCCGCAGTCTCTGGTCATCTCCTGCACTGTGTCCGCAGTCTCTGGTCATCTCCTGTACTATGTCCGCAGTCTCTGGTCATCCCCTGCACTGTGTCCGCAGTCTCTGACCATCTCCTGTAGTATGTCCGCAGTCTCTGGTCATCTCCTGTATTATGTCCGCAGTCTCTGGTCATCTCCTGTATTATGTCCGCAGTCTCTGGTCATCTCCTGTATTATGTCCGCAGTCTCTGGTCATCTCCTATACTGTGTCCGCAGTCTCTGGTCATCTCCTGTACTGTGTCCGCAGTCTCTGGTCATCTCCTATACTGTGTCCGCAGTCTCTGGTCATCTCCTATACTGTGTCCGCAGTCTCTGGTCATCTCCTGCACTGTGTCCGCAGTCTCTGGTCATCTCCTATACTGTGTCCGCAGTCTCTGGTCATCTCCTGCACTGTGTCCGCAGTCTCTGGTCATCCCCTGCACTGTGTCCGCAGTCTCTGGTCATCCCCTGCACTGTGTCCGCAGTCTCTGGTCATCTCCTGCACTGTGTCCGCAGTCTCTGGTCATCTCCTGTACTGTGTCCGCAGTCTCTGGTCATCTCCTGCACTGTGTCCGCAGTCTCTGGTCATCCCCTGCACTGTGTCCGCAGTCTCTGGTCATCCCCTGCACTGTGTCCGCAGTCTCTGGTCATCTCCTGCACTGTGTCCGCAGTCTCTGGTCATCTCCTGTACTGTGTCCGCAGTCTCTGGTCATCTCCTGCACTGTGTCCGCAGTCTCTGGTCATCTCCTGCACTGTGTCCGCAGTCTCTGGTCATCTCCTGCACTGTGTCCGCAGTCTCTGGTCATCCCCTGTACTGTGTCCGCAGTCTCTGGTCATCTCCTGTACTGTGTCTGCAGTCCATTGGTTCAGAATATTTTTTTTCTTGTTTTCCTCCTCTAAAACCTAGGTGCGTCTTATGGTCAGGTGCGTCTTATGGAGCGAAAAATACGGTAGTTTAGCAGTAATCTGATGACAGGGTTTAATTTTGTAAAGAGCGTATATCTGAGAGAAGGATGTCTATTTGTCGCTGTCTCTATTTCACCCTCACGCCCAGTTTAATAAAGATAACTCGAATATAAGCCTTGTGTGTATTCCATAAGATAAACGGATTGTCAGTAGAAAGAGAGTTAAGTTCGAAAAAATCAGTCAGGAGGCTCTCCAAAATATTTTTTGTTGCAGGATTTTGCTTAAGTTGTGGGTTGGCACGCCACACCATTGTGGAAGTTTTAGGATATGCTTCAGCTACCTTAAGAAGTATTGAATCATGATCCGACCATGTGATATCATTAATTTTAGCTTGACTGATTTTTTGAAGAAGCCACCTGTCTGTCAGAAATAAATCAATTCTAGTGTAAGTACAATGTCTATTAGACATAAAAGTATAATCTCTTTCATTTGCGTTTGTACAATGCCAAGCATCATATCAAGCATCATATAAATCATGAGACCGCATAAATGGTAACAGAGATGGTGTTTTGGTGGAAGTAGCTGATGTATAATCAATTTATGGATCTCGGGTGATAGTAAAGTCTCCACATAGCAGAATGGATCCTTATTGTATTTTCCTGATTTTTCGCATCAAATTATTCAGGAAGCGAACTTGGTGTGTATTTGGTGCATAAACAGCCACCAGGGTAATTTGAGTGTTATTTATATCACAAACTATAATTAGATAACACCCTGCTAGGCATGCTTGCTGTGAATTAATGTTGAAAGTTTTTATGAGTGCATCTAGGTGCCGCTTTTTTGTGAAAGTGGGTTTCTTGGACACACAAGATGTCGCAATGCATTAAGTCCGCCTCTTTACACAACAATGCTCTCTTGGCAGGATGGTTCAATCTGTGTGCATTGACAGATAAGATTTTAATAGGCATATTGAGATCTATTTAGTATGCTAATATTAATACACTGTTGGTGCGTATCGAGAGACCAACTGGTAACTGACGGCTGGTGTAAGGAAATGGTAGGTATGTGATAACCATGTGTTGTTATTTGGGTACTCATATTGAAGAGTAAGAAACTTTGTATAGCAGTCAGAGGTCTTGAGCCATAAGAAAACAAAAGTTCAATTGAACACAAAACACTTGTATTACATACCTCCTTCCCCGAACCCTTTACCCACGTACTGGCAACCTGTAGTGGGTTACCTCAGTTTCATCAAAAGTACAAGGCCATATCCTACAAGCCCTTGCACCACCACCCACACCTACTGTATACATTTCCAATGCATACCTTTGACTCACTGGCCCTGCTCTTTGCTGCTGCTCGGTAACTGAGGTTATATATCATTGACCCTGCCAGTGCTGTGATTCCAATATGCTGAATAAGGGCTTGAGACCAGATATGCCTTTAATGTTCCTGCGCTCGCATGTTCTCATTTTTCCCCTGTTTTCTTTTCCCTGGGATGACTTACGTCTGATTCTTTGTCTATGTAGTGCTATATATCTTTTTGTTCGCTGTATGTGCATTACCTCCTATTGTATTTACCTTGTATTTCCTGTGCTTATTGCATGCTCTGAGTTTATTAATAACCTTTATGGAAAAAAAAAACACTAAAAAAACCCAAGAGCAGAATAATTCTGCTCAGGTATAATGGAGTGAAATCATAGGCTTGGGCTCCTATCGGCGGTGTTCGCTTTGTTGGGGCTATATGATCATCAAGTTAGGATAGTCCACAGGATAAGATGTTACAATCAAGAATTAGACACACGTTGCCAATCAGATACAATTCTATTAGGACTGCTGAGAGGTAGTGTTTTCAGTGTATCCTCCGGAATGATGTTCCAGGATTTCAATAGCTATAGACCTTTGTTGAAAGAGCTAATGATATGAGTGGAATGAATGCTATGAATGACATCTTTAGTAATTATAAGCTTTGTAGGATATCCCCACTTATACCCAAGATTGTGGTTTCGTAGAGCTTTTGTGATGTTGTTCAGATTCTTGCTGAGTAGCAATGTATGCTGTAATAGATCAGTATAAACTTGAAGTTTAGAGTAATTAGTAGAGCAATGTTCCCCCTTACGCATTAGTAACATTAAATGCTCCTTAACATGGAAAAAGTGTATGCAGAGTAAAACATCTCTGGTACAGTATATGAGAAGGTTTTGGAATGCTGTGAATCCTGTCTATCATTAATTCCAGTGGAGATAGGTCTGGCATTAGGGATGGGAACATTGTAGTAATGAATGAGCAGAGTGCTGCTGATTGAACTGTTTCTGATATTCCTCTAATTTTAACATTAATCCTCCTGGACCTGTCTTCTAGATCAGCGAGTTTTGCCTTTAACCAGACCTGTTCCTCTTCAGTGCCATCATATGCATCTATTAGTTCATTAATTGTGGCAGCATATTCCCCCATCTTTGTCTCAATATGATTTACTCTGTCCCCTACAGCAGTGAGCTCGGTGTTAAACTTCCTCATACAAGTCATCATATCAGTGTGAATAGTGATTCTGAGAGAAATCAGCATATCTTTTAGAGTGGTGTCTACAACTGGTTGATTAGAAGTGGGAAAAGCTGTAATAGATTCTGGTAATTCTCTTTTCCGTTGGTTCAGGGTAAGCTCATAAAGCCCCTGAAAGCGGTGAGCTGCTGTATTTCTCCACCGGGTGCCAGAGCTCCGGTTCTAAACCGCCAACTTGGCTGAAGTCAAGCCACGCCTCCCACTGTAAGAAAATATGTCTTATTAACTGGCATCCATTTTGTATATTGCCTCCATTTCTAGACGTGTGAACAGTTAGTTTCGATTTTGTAACTTCTCTCTCGTTTCCTTAGACTAGTTTCATTTCTGTAAACGGAACTATCTTATATGGTATCCCGCAACTATTTGCAGTTTCTGTTCTTCACGTAACTATATTGATAAGAATGGAATGTTTCATTGGTCATCCTGAGATTAAGCAACACCTACTGAGTTCTGTATAACCATTCTTGTCATGCATTAAACTTTCAGAGATTTAGCTTGCACACTTCGGGCTTTCAGAGCTTTATTTCTCCCAGGACTGAGGGTGAAATAAACGAGGGTAAGGGCTACAGACATAGGTTGAATCCTTGCACCCACAAGCTGAAAGGTTTTTGATAGATATACCACACATGTGTAGCTTGTACATGGTTGTTGACATAAACAAAAAGTGTGCTCGATTGTCATAAGTCAGCGGTTCTCAACCTGTGGGTCGCGTCCCCTTTGGGGGTCGAACGACCCTTTCACAGGGGTCACCTAAGACCATTGGAAAACACATATTTCTGATGGTCTTAGGAACCGAGACACCGCTCCTCTATCTGTCTCCAGGTGGACAAAATCTATAGAATTCGCAGCTGTTAGACACGTGTCAATCACTCCCGGGCATGCCCCCCTCTCCGGGGAGGGGGATTTAACTCCCTCTGCCTTTGCTGATTGGTAGACCGGTCCGTCCCTGATTGATTGGGCTTTGTGCTGGAATACGCGCAACTGTTTGAAGCGGAGGATTTTTTGCGGAGATCTCCCGCTGCTCCGATCATTTCGAAGTTTCCTGCACTGAATGACCCAACCGGCCGACCGACCGACCCTATGAACTTCCTGAATGTGGCCGATGTCATGCCTGGATCACCCAAGAAGGTCAGGGGGCAGATCCAGGTTAGTGCCTACCCATCGTACAGTGGGGGCGGGCTCTCATTATACCCCCCCAGATAAATTATTATGGGGGGCAGATATATAATTTATGGGGGTGAGAAATTTATGGGGGAGAAGGGCAGACACACTATCATTTGGGGGGGCATTTTTATAGGGATGAGGGGCAGATTATTTGGGGGGGTAATCATCATTATTGGGGGCAGATGCATTTTTATGGGGGTGATAGGTCAGTATAAAGGGGGGTGGGGTTATCATCATTATTAGGGGCAGATGTATTTTTATGGGGGTGATAAAAATATTTCACACTATATATTTACATATTGTTTTTGTGATTAATCACTATGCTTTAATTATGTTCAATTTGTAACAATGAAAATACATGAAAATACATCCTACATATCAGATATTAACATTAAGATTCATAATAGTAGCAAAATTACAGTTATGAATTAGCAACAAAAATAATTTTATGGTTGGGGGTCACCACAACATGAGGAACTGTATTAAAGGGTCGTGGCATTAGGAAGGTTGAGAACCACTGTCATAAGTGATGCCTTAATTGTTTTCCTTCGCTTGTGAGAATCATACAGGATGTGACTGGTATTGGTAACTACCTGTAATTTATCCATATGTTTATTAGCTTACTTAGTTAATAAAGTATATTATGTTTACTAATATTATGTATATACACTGCTGAAAAAAATTAAAGGAACACTTTTTAATCTGAGTAATCAGCAAGCCAATTAAACTCCTAGGATATTGATCTAGTCAGTTAAGTAGCAGATGGGATTGGTAATCAGTTTCAGCTGTTTTAGTGTTAATGAAATTAACAACAGGTGCACTAGATGGGCAACAATGAGATGACCCCCATGTGGAGGCCAATGACATTTGTTTCCCTACTTATCTTTTCAGACAGTTTTTCACTAGCTTTGCATTTAGCTAGGGTCAGTGTCACTACTGGTAGCATGAGACGATACCTGGACCCTACAGAGGTGGCACAGGCAGTCCAATTCCTCCAGGATGGCACATCAATATGTGCCATTGCCAGAAGTTTTGCTGTGTCTCCCAGCACAGTCTTAAGAACATGGAGGAGATTCCAGGAGCCAGAACCTGGGGCAGACTGACAACTCATGGGGCCCCCGGGCAATAGGGGATCATGGTGCCCCTGTGTCCTTGCCCAAACTCAAAAAAGGCTATGAAAAAGGTACCAGGGGCATCTCATGGGGCCCCCTACTGACTCTGGGACCTCGGGCAGTGCCTGAGTTTACAAATGGTCAGTCCGCCCCTGGCTAGAACCCTACAAAATTACCTCCAGCAGGCCAATGGTTGAATGTCTCTGACCAAACAAATCAGAAACAGACTTCATGAGGGTGGCCTGAGGGCCCCCGACATCCTCTAGTGGGCCTTGTGCTCACTGCCCGGCACCATAGAGCTTAATTGACATTTGCCATTGAACACCAGAATTGGCAGGTCCACCATTGGCTCCCTGTACTTTTCACAGATGAGAGAAGGTTCACCCTGAGCACATACTGTATGACAGACATGAAAGGGTCTGGGGAAGCTGTGGAGAATGTTATGCTGCCTGTAACATCGTTCAACATGACCGTTTTGGTGGTGGGTCAGTGTTGGTCTGGGAAGGCATATCCATGGAGGGATGCACAGATCTCTACAGGCTAGACAATGGCACCCTGACTGCCATTAGGTATCGGGATGAAATCCTTGGACCCATTGTCAGACCCTACGGTGGTGCAGTGGATCCTGGGTTCCTCCTTGTGCATGACGATACCCAGCCTCATGTGGTGAGAGTATGCAGGCAGTTCCTGGAGGATGAAGGAATTTATACCACTGAATGGCCCCCACACTTGCTTGACCTAAATGCAGTGTAACACCTCTGGGATATCATATTTTGGTCCATCCAACGCTGCCAGGTTGTACTTCAGACTGTAATGGACAATGGCACCCTGACTGCCATTAAGTATCGGGATGAAATCCTTGGACCCATTGTCAGACCCTACGGTGGTGCAGTGGATCCTGGGTTCCTCCTTGGGCATGACAATGCCCGGCCTCATGTGGTGAGAGTATGCAGGCTGTTCCTGGAGGACAAAGGAATTGATACCATTGAATGGCCCCCAAACTCACCTGGCCTAAATCCAATAGAATACCTCTGGGATATCATGTTTTGGTCCATCAAACACCGCCAGGTTGCACCTCAGATTGTCCAGGAGCTCAGTGATGTCCTGGTCCAGATCTGGGAGGAGATACCCCAGGATACCATTTGTTGTCTCATTAGGAGCATGCCCCAACGTTGTCAGGCATACAAGCACATGGGGGTCATACAAACTACTGAGTACCATTTTGAGTTGCAACAATGAAATTTCAGCAAAATGGACTAGCCTGCTGCATCGTTTGTTCACTTTAATTTTCGGGGTGTCTTTCAATTCAGTCCTCTGCAGATTTATCATTTTAACTTCCATCAAACGATGGGGCATCCTTACATTCCTAACACATTACCCAGTCCATATCAGAATAGATATCCAGCATATTTTTCCCCATTGAGATCTGATGTGTTTTCAAAGTGTTCCTTTAATTTTTTGAGCAGTGTATTATATAACTATGCATTAGGAAGGTTAACATATTGCATGTAAAATGTACATAGTGTGTGTATATAATGTAGGTGTGATTTTCACAAGGGAGATGGGAATGTGTTATTTATGTCCATGTAGAACTGAGAGTTATTGTTGAATATATGGGTTCCTGATAAAAGGTTCTCTGTCCACGAATGACTATGTTAGCAAAGAGGTCATCACCAGCGAAATTCCATTATGCAGGAACATTACAAGCATTGGTGTAAGGCAGATATTATTATGTATGTATGTTGTGGCTAATGTTTGTGTGCCATTCAGGCACAAGACAAGGAGATGTAATATTGCATTGGAAACATTGATATTGATGCAGTTTGGACATGAGCTTAAATATGCCTTCTCCAGAAGCAAATTGCAAGGGACTTTACAATAAGGCAGATGAAAATTTCAAAGCCAACCTGCAACAACTAGGACTAGATGAATGCATTAGTTAATCAGCATATTAAATAGCTGGACCTTTGAGGGTCTTTACTGTCCAAACCTTGCTAGAATGATGATTCATGGATGGAAAGGATCATATGAACATCCTGTGTAATTATCTGCTAAAAACTCAGCTCTAAACCTGGGACAGGAATTAACTTTTGTGACCTTTGGTTCAAAATATTTTTAATGAGAGATCAAGACTGTGATTACCAACACCCAACTGAAGGTGCTTACCAAGACTGGACAAAAAAGGTCCTAGTGTGAAAGATTCAATGAGAATGAAAGTGTGTTAAGCTAGAGAAGACCCCCTTCTTCCCCTGTCCATCTCCATCCATATCCCTGTTACCTTACCCCTTTCCCGTTTCCTCACATGTAACTAATCCCTATTTGTAAATAAACCCAAACCTTGTTTTAGGATCTTGTGGTCCTTCTTAAAAATCAAGGCACCCCAAAGAGAGCACATTTTATGAAGGAAACTCAAGCTTGTAACCCTGGGACATCCCCTTATGCACCCAAGCATGGGGAATGCAAGACTTCCAAGAATCAAAGTAAAGGTGCACCTCTTGCCAAGAAAGACTTGTCAGACTTGAAATGTCAGGTCTTGGGGGTGGAAGGAGAGCCAAGCTATGATAGTATTCAATTTAGACCCAAGTAGAATTTGTTGCTTGTTGACTTACCATCATAAGATAGTAAGCAGGAAGCTTCTACCAAGGTATCACAGCTAAAATCTAAAGCCAAAGACTTCAATAGACAATATGACAATGCTACATGCTTCAGGCAGACTCAATAATGGACACGGTGGAAACTCGTAACAGCCAGACTGTCCCCTCTGTGTCTAGATTCAGATATGTTGCAGCCACAAATGCAGCAAGCAATGCACAGGCTCAGAGTAGGAATCTAGACCTTGAGTACTAACAGAAGTTAGTCAGCTGGTAACTGACAAATTATGCTCAGGGTAGAGTGACTAGAAGTGATGAAGTGTCAGGCAGGCAGTACCAACAGAGCTGTGTTCAAAGCTCCACACGGCTCTCGTAGCAGGAGCAGCAGAGGGGAGATGCTTCCTTAATGCTGTCAGTCAGGAGAAAACTACATAATACACTTTGGGACCACTATGAAAATTGTTCCACCCTGAACATCTGGGAAAGAAAAACATCAATGCTAGGGAAAGACAAGTAAATAGAAAAATGTAGTAATGCATATTGCAAATATCAACCTTAAAAACATCCTAGCTCATATGCATAAAAATATCCCAGCTAAATAAAAGCAAATACATACAGTATGTCAATTTTATTGAGTTTGCACTCTTAAGAAACTGTTGTGCAGAATTGCAAATACAAAGTTTGATCATCTAGTATAATCTAAATTGTACGGTAGAGAATAGCCTAAAATCTCTGTAAATATAATCCCACATCAGGTATGAAACCTACGCTTGAATGCAGCACAATCATATCGATGACGGATGAGATATCAAACAAAACTCCTGTTGCACAAATTAAATAAAATCCTTGCTGGGTCAGCATCCAATTCCTTTCTTTTTATGCTGATCACACAAATATTTTTTGTATACATGAAACCTGAACTTAAATTATTACTCCTGAGATCCAATATCTGGGAGTCTCCAAAGCTTAAAGTATGTCCACGTTGCTGACACATATTCTGCATAATCATTAATTTGGTTCTTGAATTCAGCAGATATTGAAACCTTTGAATCTCACTGGCCCCGTAGAATAGACAGTAAGGGTCTTATTTGAGAGACAAGGGAGTATTCAATGTAACAGCTTATAAATTCTAGATATCTTTAAGTGACAATGACTGAAGTAATAATCATGCACCCAGATTCAGACACTTGAACTGGCCCCATACAATATCCGAAAATGGTAACAAAGTATCTAGTAATGTGATAGATGCTATAAACAGGCAATCCAACATTAAAGAAAATATGCTACTTTACAACCAGAACATAAGTACTGATTCACACATGTGCAGTGTGGATTGAAGCTCAGGTTTCACAGCTAATTGATACAATAGTTGTTTAGTGGTTCAGGTCAGGTATACACTGGGTTCAGAACAGGTTTAGATCAGGTTCAAGTCCGGATTTTATCCTGTTCTCAAGTGATGATGTGCAGTTTAGAAACAGTTCCCATAGAAGCAAATAGCCTGTAATCCGCACCTTAACTGGACCACACTGCTCAGAAATTAGACATGACTCTTTGAATCTGCACCAGACATATGTGAACACGCACCAAAGGAAGCAATGTTATTTCACGTCATGTGGATTGGATGCAGTTCAAACCGCATCCAATCCTCATATACACTACATTGCCAAAAGTATTGAGACACCCCTCCAAATCATTGGATTCAGGTGTTCCAATCACCTCCCTGGCCACAGGTGTATAAAATCAAGCACCTAGGCATGCAGACTGCTTCAACAAACATTTGTGAAAGAATGGGTCACTCTCAGGAGCTCAGTAAATTCAAGCGTGGTACTGTGATAGGTTGTCACCTGTGCAATAAGTCCAACCATGAAATTTCCTTGCTACTAAACATTCCATGGTCAGCAGCTAGTGGTATTATAACAAAGTGGAAGCAACTGGGAACAACAGCAACTCAGCCAGGAAGTGGTAGGCCAGAGAGGGATCAGCACATGCTGAAGCACACAGTGCACAGAAGTCACCAACTGTCTGCAGAGTCAATAGCTAAAGACCTCCAAACCTCCTGTGGCCTTCATATTAGCACAACAACAGTGCATAGGGAGCTTCATGGAATGGGTTTCCATGGCTAAGCAGCTGCATCCAAGCCTTACATCACCAAGTGTAATGCAAAGCGTTGGATGCAGTGATATAAAGCAAGCCACTACTGGACTCTAAAGCATTTGAGATGTGTTCTTTGGAGTGATGAACCATGCTTTTCTATACAACACACCGTATATCTCCAGGCAAAAAATATATATATGTATGTACGGTTGTGTTCAAAATAATAGCAGTTAGACATCACTAACCTGATCAATCACTGTTTTTGGTAGAAATGATATTTCTACATGGCAAATAATTTACCAGCAGGTGTAGTAGAGTAATAGAAATCCAACAGACCCAACAGTCATGACATGCATGCTGCTGATTCTGTGTAATTGAATCACTAATTGAAAGGGGCATGTTCAAAATAATAGCAGTGTGGAGTTCTATTAGTGAGGTCATTCATTCTTTGAAAAACAGGTGGCAATTATTGCCCTTATTTAAGGAAGGAAGGCAGAAAATGTTGTACATGCTGGTTACAGTGCATTTCTCTCTGAAATTCTGAGTTAAATAGGTCGTTCCAAACATTGTTCAGAAGAACAGCGTACCTTGATTAAAAAGTTGATTAGAGAGAGGAAAACATATAAAGAAGTGCAGAAAATGATCGCAAAAATTATCGCAAATGCTTTAAAATGGCAACCAAACCCTGAAAGATGTGGAAGAAAGCGAAAAACTACCATTCGAATGGATAGAAGAATAGACAAAATGGCAAGGACTCAGCCAACAATCAGCTCCAGGAAGATCAAAGAAGGTCTAAAGTTACCTTTGAGTACTGTTTCAATTAGAAGACGCCTATGTGAAGCCAAGCTATCTGCAAGAAGCCCCCGCAAAGTCCCACTGTTGAAAAAAAGACATGCTGAAGAGGTTATAATTTGCCAAAGAGCACATTGACTGGCCTAAAGAGAAATGGCGCAACATTTTGTGGACTGATGAAAGTAAGATTGTTCTTTTTGGGTCTAGTGGCTGGAGACAGTTTGTCAGACGACCCCCAAACACTAAATTCAAGCCACAGTACACTGTGAAGACAGTGAAGCATGGTTGCGCAAGCATCATGATATGGGGATGTTTCTCATATTACGGTGTTGGGCCTATTTATCGCATACCAGGGATCATGGATCAGTTTGAATACATCAGAATACTTGAAGAGGTCATGCTGCCTTATGCTGAAGAGGAAATGCCCTTGAAATGGGTGTTCCAACAAGACACTGTTTATTACTTTATATCTTTATTGATTGTAATTTAAGGGGATAGGGCCCTTTTTTGTTTTTTAATCAGAACATATATGAACCAGAGCTTATTGCTGATGATTTAGACAATCTGCCATTGCTGCATGGTAACAAGGAACAATGTAATCTTAAATTGGCCCTAGTATTTATATGTATGAATATGGGTTAGGGACCTTAGATTTTAAGCTCCTTGAGGGAAGAGACTGATGTGACTGTACAATATATACTGTATATCCTGTATGTAAAGCGCTATATAAGTACCTCTAATCAATAAAATAACTAAAAAATAAATTGATATGCCAGGGCTGCCAGATGAGCAAAAAAACAACCCCAGCTGGTCTCATCCTTTAGGCCAACTGCTTTAGAAGCAATTGGATGGCTGTCTGTTGGGAAGGAAACCATGGTATGTGCCTGCACGCAATACTCCATTTATGTCAGTTCCAAAGTGTTATCCCTTTCTGTGGAATAGGCTGATTCAAAATAGGTGCCTAGCACCTTAAAAAAGGAAAAGAGTGCTCCACAGATAACTTAGCCAGAACCAATCCGGAAAGTGATCAAGCAGTGACCAAGAGTTACTTCCAGGCTCATCCAACGATATTCACACCAGCAGAATTCAGTCACAATAAGACCAAAATTAAAGAGAACAACTATTTTGAGTAGCTGTGAAAAAGAAAAGAGACCTCCTGCAGCTACATCATTGGAGATTAGTCTTGATTGAAGAGAAAAAAGTTTCAGGAAAAAAAGCTTAAGTCCTATACTAGTAGAAAGATTTCCTAATCTGATTCCTTTCACATATGTGGTTTGGTTGTGCTCACCTAGGGGCCTCACCTGATATTATGTGGGTTTAATTTCCTTCCCTTCCATCACTTCCTGACCCACCTCCTAGTTTGCTTGCCTATGTGCTTAGACATGCTCAATCTTAGCCCGCATTGCCTGAGCAACTTCACAGTTCTCTGACCTCCCAGTCATTTGCTACCTGTGTATCCTGTTATCCTCTACCTGGCTTACCGTGTACCAATCCAGTCTTCTTCCACCATCTGAGCTTGTTTGCTGCCTGTCCTGACCTTGACTTATCTCGTGGATTTCCTGTAGTCTTCTGCTGTTGGTACTCTACACTTGCAAATGGTCTCCGCATCCTCAGCTGCGCTTATCTGGGGTCTGTGACCTGGTTCCAGCTTTCTGCAAATCCATCCCCACCATCAAGGGCCCTGGTGAAGAAGCAGGCTAGGGCTTAGACTCCACACCCTGAGGAGCCCTGAGTTGGCAATCTAAAAGGAAAAAAAATGATGTTTTTTATTATCCTTGCATGTGATTGGGTATATTTTTACAAGGTGAAGATTTATCTAATTTACTAAGCTCTGGAGGAACTGAACTTGCAGTGCACAATATATTTGTCTCTAGTAAATCAACCTCAATATTCCCAGCAAGATCAATACATTTTTGGACTTAATGAAAATATTATTAGCCTGGAAATAAGAAAATGCAGCAACTAAGACTGGAAAGCTGTCGCATTTTACATTTTTGTTCTTTGTTCTTGAATTTAGTTATGCTTTAAATGTTTAAGGTTTAGGGATAAATGAAAGAATTCCATGTATGGCATTTCTTACATAGTTACATGTGCCCAGCATGGACTAAATTTAACTATGCATGTACCATACTTGGGATTCCATTAAAAGCTGAAAATCACTGTAGTAGGCACCTTTAATTCAGTGATCTCCACTAGCTTCCTTTTTCTGTGCTGAGTGGCTGTCCTGCTTCATTCTGAAGACAAGAAATTATCCACTTGGCATTGGTGCCATTCAGAAAATCGTTGGCATTTTCTCAATGAATGTAGAGTGGTTAACTTAAGTGTTTTGGTTAGTTTTTACTGTTAAGGGAGAATAAAGTGATTTCATTAATACCAGATAAAGGCAAACCTAATCACTGGCCTAAACCTACTGATCTATAAATAAACATTTTATAAATGGCATTAAAAAGGGTTATTATTATTATGATTAATATTATTATTATATTCAGAACTTCAGGTTATGAGACATTTTTTTTACCACCATTGAACTCTAAAGTACTTCCCAGCAGAATATACATTACATGCCTTTTTCACAGTACTGTAAAAAAAAATATATGTCACAGCTTAGGAATAGAAAATTGCAAAAACACATTAAAAATCATGACGTGGGTGGGTCTGATATATTCCAAAGTATATTGTATGTTTACACACTAAATAGGTGAAAATAAATCTGACTAATACCTAGTGAATTTAGTGTAGTTGGATTTGCAGGAATCATGCACACAAACACAAATTAATCATCTAATCACATCAGACCAACAGAAACAAGTGGCTGAATCTCATTTTGCCCACTGATATTTACTTCAGCTAGGAAGCATGAAGAAGCAAGCTTTACCATTATCACAGCCAAAATTGAGTTATCTCTCAAGCCTCAACTGTGCTTAAAATTTAAGGGGGAAAGATCCCTTCATTGAGGAAACTTTTGTAAATTGAAGGTCCTAGAAATTATCAGGAAAGGGAGAATACTTCTTCCACTTCTTCATCTGAAATCTTGACATATGGTCTGGTGACTAAACATTTGCTTGAATCAAAACGTCAATCTTGTGTTTTTGGTATCGGGTATAATGAAGCATAGAGTAAGACTTTACACCTACACCGTTTCCTTATGTACTCTTAGCAGCACAGGTAAAGCAATGCCCTGTGTTATAAACACAGCAGGCATCATGACTGGGGACGGTCCCTTCGGACTAGTCCGTAGGGTAATAAAGTGGTTAAGTGATGGAGAAGGGAGGGATGGTGAAGGGGCATGATTTGGATTGTGGTGGCAGATTATTGGTAGGAGAAAGAAACAGGAGGGGACTCCTGCATCACGTTAAGTTCATGAAGAAAAAAGTACCCACCCTCCCTCTCCAAGTTTTTGTTCCTGGGGTTTGTTGTTATGGCTTTGCTTATGACATTTATAACAAAATAAAAAAATAAATATATTAATAATTCAGTGACACCTTGTTATTATTGGTTCCAGTCCTGTATATTTGTTGTCACATGATATTTTGTGTCACAGCTGGCGTTTATCCCTTTTGTGGGCTGAGGTGGCAGGTGGCTGGTAGAGATGGTGGAATTGGTAGCAGGAGGCCCAAGTAAGCTCCTGAGCCTAACCTGGACGGCTGGGGGCTGAACCAGCTCCTGCTAAGGAAGAAAAGTGGAGATATACCACTCAGCACTGCTAAAAAGGCATTTGGTGTTAGATATGTTTTATTGGTTGATTGTTCATTATTCATAGATATCAAGCTGTGGCCGATAAAGTATCAACCCAGTTAAAAGTATCTTTGTTGTCAGTGTGGTTATTTTAGTCAATCTCAGGGAGAAGTGAACAATGTACCAGTCATGCACAGTGGCTTTTGTTAACTCACACATTTAAAGTACTGTTACATTTTACCATGCATTGTGTTAATATAAATTCTGAGCAAAAGTCCTAGGAAAATTCATATGAAAATTCTCAGAACATTCAAATATTATTTGAAAGATTTAGTTTGCACTTAATGTTTGATTTAGGAATGTATGGACATTACCAAACTAAGAAGATTTTTTTTTTGTACATGTTTTCTATATATACCTTTTCGGTGAGAGATTTTTGACAATATTATTATTATTATTATTACTATACGTATTGCCATGAGTATTTTCATGTGTATTGCTATGCTCATCTACAGTATCACCACCTGTTATACCATCATGATTCATGTAAATAGTTTGAGGGGAATTTGTATTTGTATATGTATTTGTTTTTTTATCAGCTCTGATGAAGAAGGGAGCACCCTTCGAAACGCGTTAGCCTTCATCCTCCCCCCCTTTTCGATTTACCTGTAACCCTGTTTGCATTATGGTTACTTATGCCTGTTATACCATCACTTTATGAGTATATTTCCGTAATATTAAAATTAGTCACTATTTATTGAGGTAATGCGCAAGGTTTGTGCGCTCTTTCTTTCATCTTCTTCTACAGTTTTATCAAGCTTCCCCAGCTTTATGATAGAGCTGCACAACTTCTGATCACCAGCGGATGAACACACAACATGCTGCTTGTCACTAACGCCTGTTTGATCTGAGTCTTTGAGCGCAGGAGATAATGGATCTTTGGTGACATTACCAAACTAAAACCACATACCCTGTTAAAAATGTGTTAATTCAAGAAGCATTTTCCAATGTGAACCTTCAAATTTTCTTGTCACTGCATTAAAAATGAACATTGATTTGACCCACTAATGATTAGAAAATGAACAAACTTTCTTAAAACATTCTTTTCCTAAGAATTTTCATTCAAAATTCTAGACATCTTTGTCTAATGAAAACTACTTGGTAGTTTTTTTTACAAGCACGTACTGAAGATTAGTAGTGTTTTTCACACTGTAAAGACTCAAAAGGCTTTAAAGACTCTAAATACTTAAGAGTCTAAAAACTATAAAGAATTCTTTATAAGAGTATTCATCATGTTTATATGATTGTTTCTCCAGCAGTTGCTAGGTGATGACCTTGTGGCAGAAAGGACAGGATTCTATATACTAAAAATGTACATTGTTCTGTGTGAATGGACACTGCCATACCCACTTTTGTATTATTGCTTCCTGAAAGTTTGTCTTTATATCTGAAATTCTGTGCTTTCTGTGGGTGCCAGGATATATATTTTTTTTATATCCTTTTGTATTTTTCTTTTGAAATTCCACAAAGCTACCAAGAGTAATAATTCTCCTCAGGGAAAATATAATTCCAGTTAGCTTTCTTTGCAATTTCTCAATATCTCTATTAATAAAAAAACATTAGTTCCCACATTGGTTCTTGGTAAATGAAAACTCTAGATTCTGTTTTTATTTCTAGTTCTCACTTTGTCTTTTTTTTTTCTTTGATAATCTTGATAATAGAAGCATCTTTCATTAGACATTTATTTTCTGGTTATCCTATTTCAAAAATAAAGGTCTCCTAATCACATGATTTGTGTTGTTATCTTCGATTTTGAACTAGTGTAATAGACATTTTTAGGAAGTTTGTTGTGAATTAGTAAGTTGCCACCTTACCCACCAACCATGACTATGTGGCAACTAGGGATAAGCTTTGGGTAACAGCTAAACAATCATGTCAGATTTGGACAGTTCCCCCCCTTGACCACAGATCCCCACTACTAAAATATAAACAAAGCAGCCAGGGATCCTGGGCGGCATCACTGACCAAATATGGCCAAATATGTATCCCTACATGTTTGCTGACTTTTAATAGGGTGAGAGATTCTCCTGTGTTATGTGACAGTTTGTCGTGGCAATGGGAAAACATGGTAAGGTGACATTTCAACTCAATTGATGTTGACTCTACATGTGAGCACTTGTTTTTAATTTACATTTTATTTTTGTAGGATAATTAAAAATAAATGGTACTAATGTATCCTATACTCATTCCCTCAGGGGAGGGTAAATAATATAATGAAGACTTTCCATATGTCTTCTTATAAAAAGGTTATTCCTAAAGCTCCACCATCACAAACCCCCCCATAACTTGATCCAGGGATTACCTGATTGCATTTCGGGGGATCAGGAAGGAATTTTTTCCCATGCAGGAGCAAATTGGATCATGCTTTCCTGTTTTTTTTTTGCCTTCCTCAGGATCAACTGTAGGTATGGGATTATAACTTTTTTTGTTGAACTAGATGGACTTTTGTCTTTTTTCAGCCAGACTAACTATGTAACTATGTATCCTCTTGGGGACTGGATGGGGGGAGGAAAGTTTGGAAGAGGACCTTGCTGACCTTTCTTTCCTTGCCGCCAAAGCTGCATGTCTGGATAATGCTCTAGTATGAACCTAAATGAGAATGCCATGTTTTTTTTTTGTAAACATGTATGAGCCCCATGTAAAAAAAATAAAAACTATATACCGTATTTTTCGCTCCATAAGATGCACTTTTTTTCCCCCAAAAAAGGGGGGAAAATGTCAGTGCGTCTTATGGAGCGAATATAGAGTGGCCGGACCGGTATTTCCACCGCCGCCGTGTCAGAATACCGGGCCGGCCACTCAGCTCTGCAGTGGGACCTTACCTGTCCCTCTATCCAGCGGCGCGCTGTCTTCCCGGCTTCTGTAGTGTGCGTGACAGCCGGGACCCAAGTGCGCATGCAGAAGAAGCAGTGCTCTTTGTGAATGGTAAGGCGGTACCTGGGACACATGACAGATCCCAGAAGCCGCCGGACCAATCACAAAGTGCAGCGCTTCTCGCGCATGCGCACTGGGCATCCGGCTGTCCGACGAGCGCCCACACTACAGAAAGCCGGCTGGATCGAGGAACAGGTAAGATAAAAAAAAAAACTCTGCGGAAGTAAGAGCGGGTACCTGTCAAATTCAGGTACCCGCTCCCCCTCCCTCCCCAAAGGTCAGCAGTCATCTCCTGTACTGTCCGCAGTCTCTGGTCATCCCTGTACTGTCCGCAGTCTCTGGTCATCCCTGTACTGTCCGCAGTCTCTGTTCATCTCCTCTACTATGTCTGCAGTCCATTAGTTCAGAATTTTTTTTTTCCTGTTTTCTGCCTCTAAAACCTAGGGTGCGTCTTATGGTCAGGTGCGTCTTATGGAGCGAAAAATACGGTAGGTATATATATATATATATATATATATATATATATATATATACACACACACAGTGCTCAGCATAAATGAGTACACCCTAACAGATTTGTTGGGACCCGGTGATTGACAGCTAAAGCCATGAATGGTGGCACCCCCTACCCAGGACTGCAAAATCACGTATATATACGTGATTTTGCCCACCCATGCCGCCCTGTAGCAATATTTTTGCTATAGGGCAGCATGGAAGCTATTAACAAAGATTCAACTACAGGTGACCAGCAGACAGCTGATTATAAAAGGTCCTTACTTAACAAAGAAAACCCTTTCTCATTTCATGCTGTCAGCAATGACACCACATGGAAGAGAAATTTCCAGAGAAATAAAATAATTTCTTTACACAAGAAAGGTGAAGGCTACAAGAAGATCAGAAAAGCTTTACTTAACAACCAGAAAATTGTAGCAAAGGTGACACAAAAATGCAACAAAGATGGAACAGAGATGTCTTCTGATGAGAAGGGTTTAAGAAAATCACCATGCAAGTTCACTGCAGTTAGCTTAAGAAGTAGAAAGCCAAACTGTGGTGATTGTTTCCCATGGCACGACATGGTGTACACTGCAGAGGAATGTCATGCATTGGTGTTGTCCATGAAGGAAGCCTGTCCTAAAGCTCATGCACAAAAAAGCCCACCTAGGATTTGCCAGAGCCCATGCTGATAAAGAGGAAGACTACTGAGACTCTGTACTCTGGAGTGATGAGACCAATATAAATGTTTTTAGAACTGATAGCTTCAAAACTGTATGGTGTTGCAAAGGTGAGGAGTACAAAGAAAAATGCATGGTGCCTAATGTGAAACATGGTGATGGCAGTGTCCTTCTGTGGGGCTGCATGAGTTCTACTGGTGTTGGGGAGCTACATTTAATTGATATCTTGAATTCACAGATGTACTGCTCTATATTGAAAGAGAAGATGCTACCATCACTCCATGCCCTTGGTCGTCATTCAATTTTCCAACATGACAATGATGCAAAATGCACATTTAAGTCCACTGTTTCATTTCTGAAGAACAGGTTGAAAGAGATTCAGAGACCAAGTATGTCCACTGATCTGAACCCAATCAAACACCTATGGGGAATTCTGAAGAGAAAAGTTGAGCATCACTCTCCTTCCAGCATCCAGGCTCTAGAAGAGGTCATTCTTGAAGATTTAAAAAAGATAGATGTTGCAATTTGTCGCCAACTCGTTCATTCCATGCCTAGAAGACTTGGTGCTGTCCTTACAAATCATAGAGGTCAAACAAAATACTAGATGCAGTAGTTTTTGTTGTGGGGTGTTTTCATTTTTGCATTAACTAATTTAAGTAAACCTGAACATTTTGTAATCTAAGTTATATTATTAACCTTACTTTCATGTAATGAGCTAAACAAATGTCCTATAAACTTCACTTTTGTCAAAATTTTGGAAATTGTTTTTGTTTTAATTGATATATTGATTACAATCTTACTTTTTCAAAAGGGGTGTACTCATTTATTCTGAGCACTGTATATATAAACAAGTACCCCACACTGTGTATTCCCAGGTTTTGTTTACATTTCACTTATAAAGTACTACATCTTACTGTTCCATAATTTCACTGTAGTTTTAAACAGTACAGTACTAAGTCATAATACTTCATTACAAGGCAATGTTTTTCAATTGTCAGTGCAGTGATAGTTTGATTAATAAGTGTGCCATCATACAACACTGTACACAATTTATATATTTTATTTTTTTTTTATATACAGATAGAGATTTTTTGGTGATATTTAGCCCTGGTTAACACTGATGCGGTGTGGAATTTGCAGTGTTTTCTGTGTGAATTCTGCACCG
Source organism: Staurois parvus (assembly GCF_062004578.1). Taxonomy (NCBI): domain Eukaryota; kingdom Metazoa; phylum Chordata; class Amphibia; order Anura; family Ranidae; genus Staurois; species Staurois parvus. The sequence goes on from NW_028318000.1 coordinate 3,381,748, forward strand.
CATCAGAATCACACATCAGTGTGTAATTGCAGCTCCCTGACCCCTGCTTTGTGAGTCTGTGAAAAATTATTTTCCTCTCTAAATTTTAAAAGCATGTACAGGACAAATGGATGAAAATAAACAGGTACAACTTATGTAGGATGATTTGTTTCATCTTTTTGTATCACCTGTGTCCAGTCACTTCATTGGGTATAGGTAAGGGTTTACAACCCTATGCCTTAGAATGTAAAATGCTTTGGAGTCCTGACCTGCAGTGTTCACCTCCCATGGTGAGCCATCCATTTATAAAGTGGTTCTTTTTAATTTTCCCAAATATACAAGTCTTTGCATTCATCCTTACACTAGACACGTTTGTCTCAGAATGCCCATGGAACTGAAAAATATAGGGATGCAATGTTTGTAAAAAAATGATTCTAATTGTCTCTGACACTTTATCCACTTAGGGGATGGCTATATTACTCTAAGTGTTCTGATCATCCCTTTCTTCTTGGCCTTATGGGTTTGCTTCACATTGAAGATGTTTTAACAAAAGCCCAACAATTAATTTCAGAGAAACAGAGCATTTTCAAATGTGGACTAATTTTTATTTGTTTTGTGTTTAGCCTAATTTTTTAAAATACATAATTTAGTTATCAAACAACAAAAAATAAAAATTTGCGGCTCACACTTGCCAGCCAGCCTGCAATCAAACCAAATTACCTGTCTAGCAGTATGCGTTAAAAACAGGGGTTTAGTTAGCACACATTTGCAAATACATGCATAAGCTACAAAGCCTAGTCACGGCACCCCAGTATTCTATAATTGCTAACTCTACAAATTTTAAGAACCCCCATAGTAGAGGCACATGTATTTAATGGATAAACCAAGGGTAGGTGGACCTGAGGGAGCCCACCCCTCCTTAAAGGTACAGGAGTGCACTGGACACCCAGCATGTAGCACAATGGCAGCTAAGGTGTCCAGCGTGCCCCCTCAACCAACAATTCGACAGTACAGAAAACTTTTTAATTTAGTTATCAACGTGTTAAAATGTAAAATTAATGGTTGTGATAATATATCAAAATAATCTGCTTTGTTTTCAGTTTACTGTTGACATTTTCATTCTATGGTTTAAATGACCATTTCATTTTGTTTTAAGATGAATTGTTAATTTTTGTACTCAGAGTGTCCAGACATCAGCTCAAGCTTTGAAATGCAATCTTAATTTGGTAATTTACCAAAAAATCAAACAAAATCAGCAGCCTGTGTCAGGCACTGGGACCTCATTATTTATAATTGCATGATCTAAAGCACCTTTCCATTACAGAAGCTGGAAATGTATCCTTTGTTTCTCTCCTTTTCTATGACATAGGGACAAAAATGTTATCTTCTTTGATGATAATGAAGTACTATTAATAATAATCCAATTGCAACATAATTAATTAATGACTAATACTTTCATCCTTTATGTTTTGTTGAGTTTGAGTTTCAGCTTTGGGATTCTTACTTGAAGTTTCCCTGTCTTTACAGTACATGGTTGTCCTCCAGAGTCAGGAGTAAACTGACTTCAATAATGGTCAAATCTAACCAGGCGGATACTTTTGTTCTTACATATCTACAGTGTTAAAGGATTTAGGCATTATCATGGTTTGTGGCTACAGTTGTCCACACATTCAACATTTCTGAAGTCTTCTTCAGAAGCTGAGACTGATTTTTAGTGGATCTAGAAATAGCTAATAGAGTTAAAGGGATTTACAGAATGATGTGTAAACTATAGTACCATATGAATGTCTCAAATCAGCACCCATGAGGTTTTTTTTGTACATTTCTGCACATCATAAAATTAAATCAACTGAGTTAAAAGCCCCAACATCAGTTTTACACTATTTTAACCACTTGCCCTCCTGAGGATTTACTCCCCTTCCTGACCAGGCCTCTTTTTGCTATACAGCACTGCACTATTTCAACTAGTAATTGCGAGGTCATGCAATGCTGTATGCAAACAAAATTTATATCCTTTTTTTTTTTCAAACAAATAGAACTTTCTTTTGGTTGTATTTTATCACCTGTGTGCTTTTTATTTTTTGTGCTATAAACAAAAAAAACTGAAAATTTTGAAAACAAAAAGATTTTTTTTACTTTGGGCTATAAAAAATGTAGACATATTGATTCCATGGAATTTTTTTTTCCAAAAGTCTTTGGAAAATGACAAAAACATTTTTTTTTTAACAAAGTTGTCACTTAAATGATGGGTATATGTGGAATTACACCCCAAAATACATTCTACTACTTCTACCAAGTATGGGAATACCACATGTGTGAGACTTTTTGGGAGCCTAGCCACATACAGGAGCCTGAAATCCAATGACCACGTTTAAAGCCTGAAGGGGTCATTTGGGGGGTTTGGTGCTATCCTGGCATTTCAGGGCCTCTGAAACTGTGATAGGTAGTCAGAAAGAGTAATGAGGAAATAAAGCCCTTTAAAAGCCTGAAGGTGGGGGGCGCATGTGTGACCGGCTCCAAGATGGCAGCTCATTGACAAGAGCTCCGTCTCACCGCCAGCCATAACCCGGCACACACCGGACCCAGCGACAACATGGACCTCTTCCCAAGCTAATAAGGGGATGTGGGACAGCACTAGATCCCCAGGGACATGCCTCGTCGCCGCAGATCACCAGTGCAGCCAAGAAAGCTGACGGGCTTCTTCCCAGCTCTCAGCCTCTGCAGCCAAGATGGCGCCAGCTCCTCACAGCATGATCCTACACAGGCAGAAAGGAGCACAGACCAGACCACAGACCCCAGGCTCAAGGCACCACTATTTACAGGAAACCTGGGTGAGTCCTCTCCGCCCCTGTCTCCCACCACTAGCAGCCCTGCCAAGTCCAGACCCAGGCTGGACATAGACTCTATCTCTGAACTACAGCCTTCCTATCCTCCAGCACTCAATGCTACTATTCCTACTCCATCTTTGATAGAGAATTTTCCAGCTTCTGATTAACCTATCACTGAAATTTCAATGAAAAGTATGCTTCTCTCACTGTGACAAACACTACATGATGACCTGACAACAACTTTATCTCAAATCTCAACCGCGTACAAAAACAAGACTACCGTATCCACCATATTGAGAATAAAATGGGGGAAATTTTCACGGCACACAACGCCCTAATAGACGCATGCGCAGACCACGGAACCGACATAGAACAAATTAACCTCAAATTGGCAGACCTAGAAGACCGCTCTAGGGGGAACAATATCAAATTTCGTGGAATTCTGGAAACTATCACTATGGACGCCATAGTACCTTACATACAACAATACATGAAACACCTCATTCCCTCTCTAACAGATGTGGAGCTCGCTATAGACCGTAAGCACAGAATACCAAAACCGTTGTTCCTATCGGCCGCAATACCTAGGCAAATCCTAGCACGCATACACTTCTACCACGTGAAAGAAAAAATAATGATAGCTGCGAGAAACACTACATCAATACCACCAGCTCAAGCGAATTAAAATTATTCGCAGACCTATCCAAAGCCACACTTCTCAACCGCAAGAAACTTGTCACCATAACAAAAGCGCTGCGGAATCACGGAATCGGCTATCAATGGGGTTTCCCCACGAAGCTCATTGTTAAACAACAAGGAAGGCTCTTTACGATTAAAAACATCATACCAGTGGACTCCCACCAACGCACCTCTACTCGACCAAAACACATGGACGCAGAATGATCTTGAACCAATGGTCCCAAGCATCATTCATCACCCAACAAGTTGGGTACCTGTTCACGAATCACTAAAGGCTGACAGACGGCCCCTATACGATCATTTCTAAACCCCAAGTTTTTCGTCAACATGACTTCTCACATGAGTTATTTATGTTCAAATCCCTCCGTTACACAGTAGCAAAAAGTGCTACACATATCACTTGTATTTTCCACAAGTTCTTATTACCCCTCTACCCTCCTACCACCACCACCAGTCGCTCAAGTCAACCCCTCTTCTCTCAAAAAACTGCATTACAAGATGAAACACCCTCATCAAACCAGCGATCACATCACGCGCATTACTCCTTCTCTATGGAAACTTCCCATCTACAGCAAAAGATAACCTACCACTCTACACAATCTATGAATCATCTCTACTACTCCAGACAACCCATCTACATCCAGAAATATGATTAACATATCATCCTTGAATGTGCATGGCCTTAACTCGCTTTACAAAAGATCCCTACTACAAAAAAAAGCTCGCTCCTTACAAGCTGATGTCCTATTTCTTCAGGAATCCCACTTTGCTACCGCCAAAATTCCCAAATTCAATATACATCCCTTTTCACCAATATATATGGCAACCAGCTCCAAGAAAAAGAATTGCATCATCGCAGCCATAAGAGACTCCCTCCAATTCCACTACATCTCAGAAGTTGCAGACCCTCAAGGTCGCTACCATATCTTGATATGCAAAATCAATAGAATCCTATATACAGTGGGGCAAAAAAGTATTTAGTCAGCCACCAATTGTGCAAGTTCTCGCACTTAAAAAGATGAGAGAGGCCTGTAATTGGCATCTTAGGTAGCCCTCAACTATGAGAGACAAAATGAGAAAAAAAATCCAGACAATCACATTATGGCTGAATTATGGTGTCAAATAAGTATTTGGTCAATATCAAAAGTTTATCTCAACACTTTGTTATATATCCTTTGTTGGCAATGACAGAGGTCAAACGTTTCCTGTAAGTCTTCACAAGGTTGGCGCACACTGTTGCTGGTATGTTGGCCCATTCCTCCATGCAGATCTCCTCTACAGCAGTGATGTTTTGGGGCTGTCGCTGGACAACACGGACTTTCAACTCCCTCCAAAGGTTTTCTATGGGGTTGAGATCTGTAGACTGGCTAGGCCACTCCAGGACCTTGAAATGCTTCTTATGAAGCCACTCCTTTGTTGCCCGGGCGGTATGTTTGGGATCATTGTCATGTTGGAAGACCCAACCACATTTCATCTTCAATGCCCTTGCTGATGGAAGGAGGTTTGCACTCAAAATCTCACGATACATGGCCCCATTCATTCTGTCCTGTACATGGATCAGTTGTCCTGGTCCCTTTGCAGAGAAACAGCCCCAAAGCATGATGTTGCCACTCCCATGCTTCACAGTAGGTATGGTGTTCTTTGGATGCAAATCAGCATTCTCTCTCCTCCAAACACGACATGTGTTTCTACCAAACAGTTCTATTTTGGTTTCATCTGACCATATGACATTCTCCCAATCCTCTTCCAGATCATCCAAATGCTCTCTAGCAAACTTCAGACGGGCCCGGACATGTACTGGCTTAAGCAGGGGGACACGTCTGGCACTGCAGGATCTGAGTCCCTGGTGGCATAGTGTGTTACTGATGGAAGCCTTTGTTACGTTGGTCCCAGCTCTCTGCAGGTCATTCACTAGGTCTCCCCGTGTGGTCCTGGGATTTTTGCTCACTGTTCTTGTGATCATTTTGACCCCACGGGGTGAGATCTTGCGTGGAGCCCCAGATCGAGGGAGATTATCAGTGGTCTTGTATGTCTTCCATTTTCTAATTATTGCTCCCACAGTTGATTTGTTCACACCAAGCTGCTTGCCTATTGCAGATTCAGTCTTCCCAGCCTGGTGCAGGTCTACAATTTTGTTTCTGGTGTCCTTCAACAGCTCTTTGGTCTTCACCATAGTGGAGTTTGGAGTGTGACTGTTTGAGGTTGTGGACAGGTGTCTTTTATACTGATAACAAGTTCAAACAGGTGCCATTGATACAGGTAATGAGTGCAGGACAGAGGAGCCTCTTAAAGAAGAAGGTACAGGTCTGTGAGAGCCAGAAATCTTGCTTGTTTGTAGGTGACCAAATACCTATTTTCCACTATAATTTGCAAATAAATTCTTTCCAAATCAGCCAATGTGATTGTCTGGATTTTTTTTCTCATTTTGTCTCTCATAGTTGAGGTCTACCTATGATGCCAATTGTAGCAAACTTGCTCATCAGAGATGGATGCAGAGTCCCCCTTTTTATTAAAAGTATTCATTTATCCTTTATTCTCCTTCCCCCTACCTTCCTGAGAGGCACAGTGACAGATGTGTGTGTGTTAAAAGTCACTGGCAGGTAGAGCAGCAGGGGGCCCAGAGCTACAAAGCCCCCCCATAAAGACAGAGCCTCTCAGAGACAGGTTGTCCACAAACGTGTGTAAACTCTCACCTCGTAACCGAGATAAGGTAGTTTTTCCCTGGACTTGAAAGAGATTGTAACCTCATAAAACCTTTCCCTGGACTTGAAAGAGATTGTAACCTCATAAAACCTAACAGCAGAAGTGACAGAATTAAATGAACATTCCTCAGTCAGTTTGTCCCCTATGTTTCATATCATGGATTATGAAGCTGTTGGTTTTAATTCAGACAATCCCACCCTAAACAGAGTATTGGCCAGTTACTCAGAGCCACCCCCCTGCTGGGGAACTTTAAAACACAGGCTAGTAGGCCTAGAAAGTTAAGTTGAAGACATCTCCTATCTTTCCATCGAAACATAGGCAGATCAAAGACCCTTTCGCTCTGCAACTTGGATCTGCTTACCTCAAAGGCTTAAATGGCCAGTAACTTAACCCTTTAACTTCTCCCTGTTATCTCCTGTGCTATGTTTCTTTGTGTGTATATATATATATATCTTAGTTACATCTTTTTCTGTAAATATTTTATTGTACCTGTTTGACTGTTTTAGTAATAAATCTTTGTTTCTGAAAGTGTTAAACTGTTTCTAAAGCGCTTAATTGCAATTTACAAATCCCTGCCTTTTGAAGAGACGCTACTGTGTTTGTTTAATCCTCTGCCCAATTGGCCTGCGGTGACCGTATTGGACAGGCGACTTTTCAACCATTACAGTGTATATTTGATAAAGAGAGTTTCCCCTTTCTCTGTACAAAAAGGGGTGGTGGCAGTGTGAAAGGTTAGTTGCGTAATTAACCCAACCCAGTAACAAGCGCATTCAGGCTGCCGGTGCGTCAATTGCGTTCCATGAGCTGGACAATCACGTCACATCGCGGTCTGGATCGGCCGGTCCTTCAGTCACGAGTTTGGTGAGAAGGTCTGGGGTCTGACGCCGTGATCGTGACGTATTGGTGGTCGCGGTCATGAGATTGTCGCATATTGATGGCGGCGATCTTGTGTTCGTGACACCAATTACAGGCCTCTCTCATCTTTTTAAGTGGGAGAACTTGCACAATTGGTGGCTGACTAAATACTTTTTTGCCCCACTGTACCCTGGTCAACATCTATGGTCCAAACACCAACCAACTCCAATTCTACAACAAAATCAACTCAACCATCTCCGCTCAGAAACAAGGCAGACTAATCATAGGAGGAGACTACAACATTATCGGCAATCCACTCTTGGACTCTTCTTCTAGTAAACGCTCCTCAAAGCGCACCTTTAATCACTTTCTACACAATAATGATCTTTACAATATTTGGCGATGCCAACATAGTACGGAAAAAGATTACACCTACTATTCCTCATCTCACCTTTCCTACTCCAGAATTGACTTTTTCATCACAGACAAGTGGACTTTGCAACTACCACCTCCTCCAAGATCGGCACCATAACCTGGTCAGACCATGCTCCAATCTCCATTACTCTAGACCACAATCAACATTCTACAATTCCTCGAATTTGGAGACTGAACTCGACCCTGTTGAAGAATCCAGATCACAAGAAATATATATTGGACGCTCATAATATGTTTAGAGATGAGCGAATCGAAGTATCCGAAGTGGAATTCGAGTCGAATATCGGAAAAATTTCGATTCGTGCCGAATCCGAAAAACAGCCTAATTCGGACGCGCGAATCGAAATTTTTCCGAAAATGGCGGCTGACATGTGCGGCGACGAAGCGGGGATGTCGGGGAAGGCGCGCAGACAAGGCGCGCTGCCCCATAATGCATTCCTCAACGACATGTGATCGCATCAGCCAATCAGCAGCCAGCCAGCCAGCACTGTGTAATGGTCGAGGTATATATAGCGGCCATTTTGGAAATCTTCATTTGCCTGCAGTCATTGAACAGAGGCAGACCGCTCTGTACTAGGGACAGGGACAGAGTTAGGGCCACAGAAACGAGAATTGGGGACAGAGAGAAGTTACTTAGGGACAGAGAACCATTACTCAGGGACACAGACTTGTTAATGAGGGCCACAGAATCGTTATTTAGGGACAAAGAAACGCTAGTTAGGGCCACAGAATTCATACTCAGGGACAGACAGAATTTTCACTCAGTGCCAGAGAATTGTTACTTAGGGCCACAGAAACGTTATTAGGGCCACAGAATTTTTACTCAGGGACAGACAGAATTGTTACTGAGTGCCAGAGAATTGTTACTCAGGGACAGACAGAATTGTTACTGAGTGCCAGAGAATTGTTACTCAGGGCCACAGAATTCATTCTCAGGGACAGACAGAATTGTTACTCAGGGACAGACAGAATTGTTACTGAGTGCCAGAGAATTGTTACTCAGGGACAGACATAATTGTTACTGAGTGCCAGAGAATTGTTACTCAGGGACAGACAGAATTGTTACTGAGTGCCAGAGAATTGTTACTCAGGGACAGACAGAATTGTTACTGAGTGCCAGAGAATTGTTACTCGCACAGACACAAAATTGTTACTTGCACAGACACAGAATTGTTACTCGCACAGACAGAATTGTTACTCAGGGCCACAGAATTCATACTCAGGGACAGACAGAATTGTTACTGAGTGCCAGAGAATTGTTACTCAGGGACAGACAGAATTGTTACTGAGTGCCAGAGAATTGTTACTCAGGGACAGACAGAATTGTTACTGAGTGCCAGAGAATTGTTACTCAGGGACAGACAGAATTGTTACTGAGTGCCAGAGAATTGTTACTCGCACAGACACAAAATTGTTACTTGCACAGACACAGAATTGTTACTCGCACAGACACAGAATTGTTACTCAGGGCCACAGAATTCATACTCAGGGACAGACAGAATTGTTACTGAGTGCCAGAGAATTGTTACTCAGGGACAGACAGAATTGTTACTGAGTGCCAGAGAATTGTTACTCAGGGACAGACAGAATTGTTACTGAGTGCCAGAGAATTGTTACTCGCACAGACACAAAATTGTTACTTGCACAGACACAGAATTGTTACTCGCACAGACACAGAATTGTTACTCAGGGCCACAGAATTCATACTCAGGGACAGACAGAATTGTTACTGAGTGCCAGAGAATTGTTACTCAGGGACAGACAGAATTGTTACTGAGTGCCAGAGAATTGTTACTCAGGGACAGACAGAATTGTTACTGAGTGCCAGAGAATTGTTACTCGCACAGACACAAAATTGTTACTTGCACAGACACAGAATTGTTACTCGCACAGACAGAATTGTTACTCAGGGCCACAGAATTCATACTCAGGGACAGACAGAATTGTTACTGAGTGCCAGAGAATTGTTACTCAGGGACAGACAGAATTGTTACTGAGTGCCAGAGAATTGTTACTCAGGGACAGACAGAATTGTTACTGAGTGCCAGAGAATTGTTACTCAGGGACAGACAGAATTGTTACTGAGTGCCAGAGAATTGTTACTCGCACAGACACAAAATTGTTACTTGCACAGACACAGAATTGTTACTCGCACAGACACAGAATTGTTACTCAGGGCCACAGAATTCATACTCAGGGACAGACAGAATTGTTACTGAGTGCCAGAGAATTGTTACTCAGGGACAGACAGAATTGTTACTGAGTGCCAGAGAATTGTTACTCAGGGACAGACAGAATTGTTACTGAGTGCCAGAGAATTGTTACTCGCACAGACACAAAATTGTTACTTGCACAGACACAGAATTGTTACTCGCACAGACACAGAATTGTTACTCAGGGCCACAGAATTCATACTCAGGGACAGACAGAATTGTTACTGAGTGCCAGAGAATTGTTACTCAGGGACAGACAGAATTGTTACTGAGTGCCAGAGAATTGTTACTCAGGGACAGACAGAATTGTTACTGAGTGCCAGAGAATTGTTACTCGCACAGACACAAAATTGTTACTTGCACAGACACAGAATTGTTACTCGCACAGACACAGAATTGTTACTGAGTGCCAGAGAATTGTTACTCAGGGACAGACAGAATTGTTACTGAGTGCCAGAGAATTGTTACTCAGGGACAGACAGAATTGTTACTGAGTGCCAGAGAATTGTTACTCAGGGACAGACAGAATTGTTACTGAGTGCCAGAGAATTGTTACTCGCACAGACACAAAATTGTTACTTGCACAGACACAGAATTGTTACTCGCACAGACACAGAATTGTTACTCAGGGCCACAGAATTCATACTCAGGGACAGACAGAATTGTTACTGAGTGCCAGAGAATTGTTACTCAGGGACAGACAGAATTGTTACTGAGTGCCAGAGAATTGTTACTCAGGGACAGACAGAATTGTTACTGAGTGCCAGAGAATTGTTACTCGCACAGACACAAAATTGTTACTTGCACAGACACAGAATTGTTACTCGCACAGACACAGAATTGTTACTCAGGGCCACAGAATTCATACTCAGGGACAGACAGAATTGTTACTGAGTGCCAGAGAATTGTTACTTAGGGACAGACAGAATTGTTACTGAGTGCCAGAGAATTGTTACTCAGGGACAGACAGAATTGTTACTGAGTGCCAGAGAATTGTTACTCGCACAGACACAAAATTGTTACTTGCACAGACACAGAATTGTTACTCGCACAGACACAGAATTGTTACTCAGGGCCACAGAATTCATACTCAGGGACAGACAGAATTGTTACTGAGTGCCAGAGAATTGTTACTCAGGGACAGACAGAATTGTTACTGAGTGCCAGAGAATTGTTACTCAGGGACAGACAGAATTGTTACTGAGTGCCAGAGAATTGTTACTCGCACAGACACAAAATTGTTACTTGCACAGACACAGAATTGTTACTCGCACAGACACAGAATTGTTACTCAGGGCCACAGAATTCATACTCAGGGACAGACAGAATTGTTACTGAGTGCCAGAGAATTGTTACTCAGGGACAGACAGAATTGTTACTGAGTGCCAGAGAATTGTTACTCAGGGACAGACAGAATTGTTACTGAGTGCCAGAGAATTGTTACTCAGGGACAGACAGAATTGTTACTGAGTGCCAGAGAATTGTTACTCAGGGACAGACAGAATTGTTACTGAGTGCCAGAGAATTGTTACTCGCACAGACACAAAATTGTTACTTGCACAGACACAGAATTGTTACTCGCACAGACACAGAATTGTTACTCAGGGCCACAGAATTCATACTCAGGGACAGACAGAATTGTTACTGAGTGCCAGAGAATTGTTACTCAGGGACAGACAGAATTGTTACTGAGTGCCAGAGAATTGTTACTCAGGGACAGACAGAATTGTTACTGAGTGCCAGAGAATTGTTACTCGCACAGACACAAAATTGTTACTTGCACAGACACAGAATTGTTACTCGCACAGACACAGAATTGTTACTGAGTGCCAGAGAATTGTTACTCAGGGACAGACAGAATTGTTACTGAGTGCCAGAGAATTGTTACTCAGGGACAGACAGAATTGTTACTGAGTGCCAGAGAATTGTTACTCAGGGACAGACAGAATTGTTACTGAGTGCCAGAGAATTGTTACTCGCACAGACACAAAATTGTTACTTGCACAGACACAGAATTGTTACTCGCACAGACACAGAATTGTTACTCAGGGCCACAGAATTCATACTCAGGGACAGACAGAATTGTTACTGAGTGCCAGAGAATTGTTACTCAGGGACAGACAGAATTGTTACTGAGTGCCAGAGAATTGTTACTCGCACAGACACAAAATTGTTACTTGCACAGACACAGAATTGTTACTCGCACAGACACAGAATTGTTACTCAGGGCCACAGAATTCATACTCAGGGACAGACAGAATTGTTACTGAGTGCCAGAGAATTGTTACTCAGGGACAGACAGAATTGTTACTGAGTGCCAGAGAATTGTTACTCAGGGACAGACAGAATTGTTACTGAGTGCCAGAGAATTGTTACTCGCACAGACACAAAATTGTTACTTGCACAGACACAGAATTGTTACTCGCACAGACACAGAATTGTTACTCGCACAGACACAGAATTGTTACTCAGGGCCACAGAATTCATACTCAGGGACAGACAGAATTGTTACTGAGTGCCAGAGAATTGTTACTCAGGGACACCTAATCGTTGAATTAAATAGTATGTCAGACAACATGCAGAGGAGTGGCAGAGGAGGCAATGTTTTAGGAGCGAGCAGACGTGGCAGCAGAGGAAGGGGTCGAGGCAGCAGTATTCGCAGCCAGAGGCCAGTGCTCCCGGTGTCATCCAGCGGTCGTGTCTCCACCGACAACCCTGCCGTCATTGATTGGTTGGCTCGGTCGTCTTCCTCTTCCCAGGTCACCTCTGACACCTACAGCCAACGGTCGGTGGGTACGTCAGACACAACCGTTAGTTGGCATGGCCCGGGAGCAAGCCCACTGAAATCACGTGTCCTCTACCTGCCCCTGTCCTTTGCTGTTCCCTCACCAAGTGAAGTATCGCATGCTGTGGGCTCAGCCCCACTGTACAGTGAGGAAGAGCTAACAGAGGGCGGTCAGGAACGGGGGGAGACATCGGCCTTTTCAGCAGCCAAGCGAACAAGTACTGGCGAGGAGAGTGGCTCGGTAGCCGGTCTAGAGACAGGTCTGTCTCCTGACCCAGACGCAGCCGAGGGGGCTAGTAGTGAGGCGGAGACCCTACTTGATGATGAGGAGGTTGATCGCACTTGGCAGCCTCGTCGTCATCAGGCAATTTCTTCCGCATCATCAGGAGAAGAGGGTGGCAGCTTGGCAGCGAGCAAAACAGTCGGTGGGTTGCCCAGGAGACAGCAGCAGGGTCGCATCAGTGTCAGTGGAGCCAAACGTCCACGGAGTAGAGCACCAGCTCCACTGCAGCCTACCACCACGGCCAGTAGTGGTGCCGGTGCGCACGGAGGAAGTAGCAGTCAGCCAGTGAAGAGTAGCGGGGGCAAAGTTTCCTACTCGGTGGTGTGGCAATTTTTCCTCAAGCCGCCCGAGGAAGTAAACGTAGCCGTATGTCGACTATGTGGCCAGAAATGCAAGCGTGGCCAGGGGGCCCATGTTGGGACTACAGCGTTGCGTCAGCATATGCAGCGTCACCATTCGGTGGCCTGGGAAAACCGTGATAAACATACGGCGGTTCTGCCTGCCCCAGCCCCCGCTCCATCACCCGCTCCGTTACTTGCTCCGTCACCCGACGTCGTCAATCGCCCTCTATCAGCCAGTCAAGGCTCCAACACCTCTGCTGAGGGGAGTTGTCGCTCGTTGGCATCTTCCGCTCGTTCAGATGCTCCTTCTCCTGCTACTCCTCTTCTCGGATTCCGTCAACAGTCTTTCTTGGAATCCGTATCCAAGAGACAACAGTTTGCGAGCACGCACCCGACGGTGCAAAAGCTGAACGTCCTCCTGTCCAAGTTGCTGGTGCTGCAGTCCCTCCCTTTCCAACTGGTGGACTCAGCACCTTTCCGAGAAATGATGGCTTGTGCCGCGCCGCGGTGGAGAGTGCCAAGCCGTCATTTCTTTGCCCAAAAGGCAGTGCCAGCCCTGCATTCACATGTAGAAGAGATGGTGGGCCAGTCTTTGAGCATGTCGGTCTCTGCCAAAGTGCACGGCAGCGCCGACGTGTGGAGCTGTAACTACGGTCAGGGACAGTACATGTCATTTACGGCCCACTGGGTGAACGTGGTGCCGGCACAGCCGCACCAGCAACTTGGACAGGTCACGACGCTTTTGCCTCCACGTTTGCACGTCCTTGGTCCAGCAAGCATGTCCGCCTCTACCACCTCTTTTTCCGCCGTGTCCTCAGCCGCCACCCCCGTGCCAAGTCCCATTACCCGACCGGCATATCACATGTGCAGGGCGCAACGGTGTCACGCTGTGCTGCACCTGGTATGCCTTGGCGAACGTAGTCACACAGGGGAGGAACTGCTGAGTGTAATGAACAGAGAAATCGACAGATGGCTGTCTCCGCGCAAACTAAAAATCGGAACCATGTTGACTGACAACGGAAAGAACATGGTGTCTGCTCTGCGTCAAGGAAGGTTGTGCCATGCGCCATGCATGGCTCACGTGTTCAATCTGGTTGTCAAGCGGTTCCTAAAATCCACCATCCCACTGCAAGACATCCTTAAAATGTCACGTAAACTGTGCATGCATTTCAGCCATTCCTACACCGCAAAGAACACCCTCATTGAGCTGCAGCGGCAGAACGGAATTCCACAGCATCGCCTGATCTGCGACGTTGCAACAAGGTGGAATTCAACCCTACACATGTTAGACCGCCTTTACGAGCAGCGAAAGGCCATCACCGATTTCCTGATGTTACAAGCGGATAAAGGTACTCCCCTGTGTAACTTAGATGTCAGCCATTGGCAGCTCATGCGTGACACCTGCCGCTTGCTCAGGCCCTTTGAGGAGGCCACGCTATTCGTGAGTCGGCAGGACTATGGGATGAACGACGTCATTCCTCTGTTGCACGTCCTGGAACAAATGCTGTTAACAATGGCTGGTCAGGGTGCGGTAGACGTGGCGCACAGATCTCAACGCCACATGACCCCTGTGGGGGCAGGACAGGAAGAAGAGGAGGAGGTAGAGGAGGACATTTGTGCTCAGGAATTATTGAGTGAAATGGGTGGTTTTTCCACTCAGCGGACAGGAGTGGAGGAGCAGGAGCATCTGGTAGAGGAGGAGGAGGAGGAGACAGAGGACCCAGACGCACCGTGGCAGTATGCTGTGGAGATGGAGGCAGGGAGTCCCTCGCATTCCTTGGCACAAATGGCCCATAGCATGCTCGGTTGCTTGCGTAGCGACAGCCGAATAATAACCATCAGACAGAGGGATGACTTTTGGCTGTCCACCTTGTTGGACCCTCGCTACCGGTCCAAAATGGTGGCCTTTTTCACACCTGCTGAGAGGGAGGCCAAAATTACGTACTATAAAAACCACCTATGTAGTCAGTTGGTCTCTGCCTTTGTGCGCCAACGTCCATCCTCAGACACTGTGGGCCCTGTGCGCTCGCGTTCCGCTGGCATGGCAGCAGGGGAGGGGTGGGGTGGTAGGAGCAGTGGCAGCTCCACCAGCAGTGGCTGCCTCAGTCTGCAGTCGATGATGAGTAGCTTTCTTCACCAGCGCAGTGAGGAAACTACTAACCAGCCGCAGCAGCAGCAGCAGCATCAGGTGGACCTGGAGCAGGAGCTCAAACAACAGGCTTGGGCCTACTTGGACAGCACCCTGCCAACCGAGGTAGACAATCCCCTTGACTACTGGGCAACGAAACTTGACCTTTGGCCCCAACTAGCTGAATTTGCCCTTGAAAGGCTGTCATGCCCGGCCAGTAGCGTGGCATCGGAGCGCGTGTTTAGTGCGGCAGGAGGTATTGTAACTCCGCGGAGGACACGACTGTCCACCCAAAGTGTGGAGAGACTCACGTTTGTGAAAATGAATCAGGCGTGGATTAGTCTGGATTTCAAACCACCAGTTCCTGACACAACTGACTAAATCCGCCATGAATCATGCCTCAAACATGTGCCACTTTCAGGTCTCCTCACACTGCTGGTGTGTTTAATTTTTTGACATAGGGTGCTGGCAGATTACGGGCCTCCTATAGCTGCTGCCAGGCCCCTAATCTGCCATAGGCCCCTATATACCGCCTCCTCATGCTGCTGCTAGGTCCAGAGTCTCTCATGGGTCCCTGTACGGCCTCCCATTGCTGCTGTCTCCATCGCCACACTCTGCTGCCATGTGCCACTTTCAGGTCTCTTCACACTGCTGGTGTGTTTAATTTTTTGACATAGGGTGCAGGCAGATTACGGGCCTCACATAGCTGCTGCCAGGCCCCTAATCTGCCATGGGCCCCTATATACCGCCTCCTCATGCTGCTGCCAAGTCCAGAGTCTCTCATGGGTCCCTGTACGGCCTCCCATTGCTGCTGTCTCCATCGCCACACTCTGCTGCCATGTGCCACTTTCAGGTCTCTTCACACTGCTGGTGTGTTAAATTTTTTGACATAGGGTGCAGGCAGATTACGGGCCTCACATAGCTGCTGCCAGGCCCCTAATCTGCCATGGGCCCCTATATACCGCCTCCTCATGCTGCTGCCAAGTCCAGAGTCTCTCATGGGTCCCTGTACGGCCTCCCATTGCTGCTGTCTCCATCGCCACACTCTGCTGCCATGTGCCACTTTCAGGTCTCTTCACACTGCTGGTGTGTTAAATTTTTTGACATAGGGTGCAGGCAGATTACGGGCCTCACATAGCTGCTGCCAGGCCCCTAATCTGCCATGGGCCCCTATATACCGCCTCCTCATGCTGCTGCCAAGTCTAGAGTCTCTCATGGGTCCCTGTACGGCCTCCCATTGCTGCTGTCTCCATCGCCACACTCTGCTGCCATGTGCCACTTTCAGGTCTCTTCACACTGCTGGTGTGTTTAATTTTTTGACATAGGGTGCTGCAAGATAACGGGCCTCACATAGCTGCTGCCAGGCCCCTAATCTGCCATGGGCCCCTATATACCGCCTCCTCATGCTGCTGCCAAGTCCAGAGTCTCTCATGGGTCCCTGTACGGCCTCCCATTGCTGCTGTCTCCATCGCCACACTCTGCTGCCATGTGCCACTTTCAGGTCTCTTCACACTGCTGGTGTGTTAAATTTTTTGACATAGGGTGCAGGCAGATTACGGGCCTCACATAGCTGCTGCCAGGCCCCTAATCTGCCATGGGCCCCTATATACCGCCTCCTCATGCTGCTGCCAAGTCTAGAGTCTGTCATGGGTCCCTGTACGGCCTCCCATTGCTGCTGTCTCCATCGCCACACTCTGCCATGTGCCACTTTCAGGTCTCTTCACACTGCTGGTGTGTTTAATTTTTTGACATAGGGTGCAGGCAGATTACGGGCCTCACATAGCTGCTGCCAGGCCCCTAATCTGCCATGGGCCCCTATATACCGCCTCCTCATGCTGCTGCCAAGTCCAGAGTCTCTCATGGGTCCCTGTACGGCCTCCCATTGTTGCTGTCTCCATCGCCACACTCTGCTGCCATGTGCCACTTTCAGGTCTCTTCACACTGCTGGTGTGTTAAATTTTTTGACATAGGGTGCAGGCAGATTACGGGCCTCACATAGCTGCTGCCAGGCCCCTAATCTGCCATGGGCCCCTATATACCGCCTCCTCATGCTGCTGCCAAGTCCAGAGTCTCTCATGGGTCCCTGTACGGCCTCCCATTGCTGCTGTCTCCATCGCCACACTCTGCTGCCATGTGCCACTTTCAGGTCTCTTCACACTGCTGGTGTGTTAAATTTTTTGACATAGGGTGCAGGCAGATTACGGGCCTCACATAGCTGCTGCCAGGCCCCTAATCTGCCATGGGCCCCTATATACCGCCTCCTCATGCTGCTGCCAAGTCCAGAGTCTCTCATGGGTCCCTGTACGGCCTCCCATTGCTGCTGTCTCCATCGCCACACTCTGCTGCCATGTGCCACTTTCAGGTCTCTTCACACTGCTGGTGTGTTAAATTTTATGACATAGGGTGCAGGCAGATTACGGGCCTCACATAGCTGCTGCCAGGCCCCTAATCTGCCATGGGCCCCTATATACCGCCTCCTCATGCTGCTGCCAAGTCCAGAGTCTCTCATGGGTCCCTGTACGGCCTCCCATTGCTGCTGTCTCCATCGCCACACTCTGCTGCCATGTGCCACTTTCAGGTCTCTTCACACTGCTGGTGTGTTAAATTTTTTGACATAGGGTGCAGGCAGATTACGGGCCTCACATAGCTGCTGCCAGGCCCCTAATCTGCCATGGGCCCCTATATACCGCCTCCTCATGCTGCTGCCAAGTCCAGAGTCTCTCATGGGTCCCTGTACGGCCTCCCATTGCTGCTGTCTCCATCGCCACACTCTGCTGCCATGTGCCACTTTCAGGTCTCTTCACACTGCTGGTGTGTTAAATTTTTTGACATAGGGTGCAGGCAGATTACGGGCCTCACATAGCTGCTGCCAGGCCCCTAATCTGCCATGGGCCCCTATATACCGCCTCCTCATGCTGCTGCCAAGTCTAGAGTCTGTCATGGGTCCCTGTACGGCCTCCCATTGCTGCTGTCTCCATCGCCACACTCTGCCATGTGCCACTTTCAGGTCTCTTCACACTGCTGGTGTGTTTAATTTTTTGACATAGGGTGCAGGCAGATTACGGGCCTCACATAGCTGCTGCCAGGCCCCTAATCTGCCATGGGCCCCTATATACCGCCTCCTCATGCTGCTGCCAAGTCCAGAGTCTCTCATGGGTCCCTGTACGGCCTCCCATTGCTGCTGTCTCCATCGCCACACTCTGCTGCCATGTGCCACTTTCAGGTCTCTTCACACTGCTGGTGTGTTTAATTTTTTGACATAGGGTGCAGGCAGATTACGGGCCTCACATAGCTGCTACCAGGCCCCTAATCTGCCATGGGCCCCTATATACCGCCTCCTCATGCTGCTGCCAAGTCCAGAGTCTCTCATGGGTCCCTGTACGGCCTCCCATTGCTGCTGTCTCCATCGCCACACTCTGCTGCCATGTGCCACTTTCAGGTCTCTTCACACTGCTGGTGTGTTAAATTTTTTGACATAGGGTGCAGGCAGATTACGGGCCTCACATAGCTGCTGCCAGGCCCCTAATCTGCCATGGGCCCCTATATACCGCCTCCTCATGCTGCTGCCAAGTCTAGAGTCTCTCATGGGTCCCTGTACGGCCTCCCATTGCTGCTGTCTCCATCGCCACACTCTGCTGCCATGTGCCACTTTCAGGTCTCTTCACACTGCTGGTGTGTTTAATTTTTTGACATAGGGTGCTGCAAGATAACGGGCCTCACATAGCTGCTGCCAGGCCCCTAATCTGCCATGGGCCCCTATATACCGCCTCCTCATGCTGCTGCCAAGTCCAGAGTCTCTCATGGGTCCCTGTACGGCCTCCCATTGCTGCTGTCTCCATCGCCACACTCTGCTGCCATGTGCCACTTTCAGGTCTCTTCACACTGCTGGTGTGTTTAATTTTTTGACATAGGGTGCAGGCAGATTACGGGCCTCACATAGCTGCTGCCAGGCCCCTAATCTGCCATGGGCCCCTATAAACCGCCTCCTCATGCTGCTGCCAAGTCTAGAGTCTCTCATGGGTCCCTGTACGGCCTCCCATTGCTGCTGTCTCCATCGCCACACTCTGCTGCCATGTGCCACTTTCAGGTCTCTTCACACTGCTGGTGTGTTTAATTTTTTGACATAGGGTGCTGCAAGATAACGGGCCTCACATAGCTGCTGCCAGGCCCCTAATCTGCCATGGGCCCCTATATACCGCCTCCTCATGCTGCTGCCAAGTCCAGAGTCTCTCATGGGTCCCTGTACGGCCTCCCATTGCTGCTGTCTCCATCGCCACACTCTGCTGCCATGTGCCACTTTCAGGTCTCTTCACACTGCTGGTGTGTTAAATTTTTTGACATAGGGTGCAGGCAGATTACGGGCCTCACATAGCTGCTGCCAGGCCCCTAATCTGCCATGGGCCCCTATATACCGCCTCCTCATGCTGCTGCCAAGTCTAGAGTCTCTCATGGGTCCCTGTACGGCCTCCCATTGCTGCTGTCTCCATCGCCACACTCTGCTGCCATGTGCCACTTTCAGGTCTCTTCACACTGCTGGTGTGTTTAATTTTTTGACATAGGGTGCAGGCAGATTACGGGCCTCACATAGCTGCTGCCAGGCTCCTAATCTGCCATGGGCCCCTATATACCGCCTCCTCATGCTGCTGCCAAGTCTAGAGTCTCTCATGGGTCCCTGTACGGCCTCCCATTGCTGCTGTCTCCATCGCCACACTCTGCTGCCATGTGCCACTTTCAGGTCTCTTCACACTGCTGGTGTGTTTAATTTTTTGACATAGGGTGCAGGCAGATTACGGGCCTCACATAGCTGCTGCCAGGCCCCTAATCTGCCATGGGCCCCTATATACCGCCTCCTCATGCTGCTGCCAAGTCCAGAGTCTCTCATGGGTCCCTGTACGGCCTCCCATTGCTGCTGTCTCCATCGCCACACTCTGCTGCCATGTGCCACTTTCAGGTCTCTTCACACTGCTGGTGTGTTAAATTTTTTGACATAGGGTGCTGGCAGATTACGGGCCTCCCATTGCTGCTGCCAGACATGTAATCTGCCATGGGCCCCCGTACCGACTCCTCATGCTGTGACGTTGCAACAAGGTGTAATTCAACCCTACATATGTTAGACCGCCTTTACGAACAGCTAAAGGCCATCACCGATTTCCTGATGTTACAAGCGGATAAAGGTATTCCCTGTGTAACTTAGATGTCAGCCATTGTCAGCTCATGTGTGACACCTGCGCTTGCTCAGGCCCTTTGAGGAGGCCACGCTATTCGTGAGTCGGCAGGACTATGGGATGAATGAGGTCAAATCGGCCATGGGCCCCCGTACCGCCTGTTCACGCTGATGCTGGTCCCACAGTGTGACCTGGGTCCCTGTACGGCCTCCCATTGCTTCCACTCTGCCATGTACCTCTTTGAAATCTCCTCACACTCCTGCGGTTGTCCATTTTGTCATAGGTTGCTGGCAGATTAGCGGCCTTCCATAGGTGCCGCCAGGCCCCATATCGACCATGGGCCCCCGTACCTCCTGGTCACGCTGCTGCTGAGCCCACAGTGTGACCTGGGTCCCTGTACGGCCTCCCATTGCTTCCACTCTGCCATGTGCCACTTTGAAATCTCCTCACACTCCTGCGGTTGTCCATTTTGTCATAGGTTGCTGGCAGATTACAGGCCTTCCATAGGTGCCACCAAGCCCCATATCGGCCATGGGCCCCCGTACCGCCTGGTCACGCTGCTGCTGGGCCCACAGTGTGACCTGGGTCCCTGTACCGCCTCCCATTGCTCCCACTCTGCCATGTGCCACTTTCAGGTCTCCTCACGCTCCTGCTGGTTTCCATTTTGTCATAGGTTGCTGTATGGCCTCCCATTGCTGCTGCCTCCACCGCCACACTGTGGCTCCAAACACTGGTTTTGGCCCCGTGACTGCCCAAATGAGTGAAGTGTGCGGTGATTCTAAGATCGACGGCACTCATCTGCATGTCATACTGACAGACAGTATTATTTCTCTTCCCCAGCAGACTCCAAGGGCATTTAAATTAAAGGTACAGTGTTCTGCACTAATATTAAGTCTCTCTGAAGCCTAGAAACACCCTTTTTTAAGTTAAATTCACAGCGAATTTATTCGACTCGAATCGAATATTGTCCACGAATTCGCCGAATCAGTCGAATCGAATTTTTCATTTCTTCGCTCATCTCTAAATATGTTCTTTGACATAAATGATTCACCTGAGATCTCAATACCTACACTATCGTCTACTTAAAAGGCATATATGAGAGGTATTCTTATACAACTAAATTCCCGTATCACCAAACAAAGAAACCAACAAACTGACGATCTCCTCACCTCAATTAAAACAAAAGAAGAATTAAACAAAAAATCCCCAAATCCCGTAACTTTCGCCCACCTCACTACAGACAGAAACAAACTCAGAACCCTTCTACTTTATAAATATGACCTCAACCTTCAAAAAACAAAAACTAAATTTTACTCCCTTAGCAACAAAGCCAACTCCCTATTAACCAGAATGATTAAACAACGGCGTCTAAAATCCAAAATATCTTCAGTTCATCACACCTTAACCACAAACCCACAAGAAATAGTCAATGCCTTTGCAACCTACTACCAACAACTATATAACCTTAAAAACGACTATGACACTATCCAACCAACACCAACGTCCATACAACAATTCCTCCACACAATTAAACTCCCCCAACTTTCTCCATCCCAACTTGATGCTATATCTACCCCAATCTCTCCCACTGAAATAGAAATCACCATCAAAACACTCCCTCTTAACAAGTCTTCAGGTAACGATGGATATACGAACGCATTTTACAAACAATTTGCCCCTAATTTATCACCATACTTGACCAAACTCTTTAATCACGCAGCCACCACTGGTACATTCCCCAAAGACATGCTACAATCGATAATAACGACAATACCAAAACCTGGCAAAGACCCACAATTTGTCCAAAATTATAGACCAATTTCCCTACTCAACACAGACATAATACTCAATGCAAAAATTATTGCTCGCAGACTACTCCCCTATCTTCCTACCCTGATACACCCAGACCAAGTAGGATTCATACCAGGCTGCCAAGCACCTGATGCTACCAGAAGACTTATATCCCTTCTTCACCACTTAGAACACACCAAACAACCCTCATTACTCTTATCTTTAGACCCTGAAAAAGCATTTGACCGAATACACTGGCTATTTATGCGATTGACCCTACAGAAATTTGGTATTACAGGTTGGATGTTAACAGCCATCTTATCACTATACTCCCTCCCCTCAGCCAGAGTATTAACAGACGGAACGCTATCAGATCCCTTTGATATTATCAATGGTACTAGACAAGGCTGCCCACTATCTCCCGTCATATTTTCACTACTCATTGAACCCTTAGCTTCTAAACTTAGGGATGACCTGATGTTCACTGGCATCAAACACTTTAATATTGAACAAAAAATTTGCCTATTTGCAGACGACATCATATTGATGATTACCAACCCAACCAAATCCCTTCAAACAATACGCACACATCTTCAACAGTATACGATGGTCTCTTACTACAAACTGAATGAGCCCAAATCCTCAATCTTAAATCTCCACACACCATATCAAACCCAGATATTGCTTGCTAAACAATTCCCTTTCTCCTGGGAAAAAAATAACATTCCCTACTTAGGAATCAAACTCACCGCTACACCAGACCAATTATTTACCTCAAATCACAAATTACTACTCAAAACTATACCCCAAAAAATTGACAACCTTCGTACCTCAGAACTTTCTAAATTAGGCCGAGTGGCGACATTAAAAATGTTCATCCTACCAAAACTCTTATACATTTTCCGCCCACTTCCCATACCAGTTCCTGATACTTTTTCTCCAAACTGCAATCGATTCTCACCAGATTTTTATGGAACTCTAAAAAACCTAGATGTACCACCAATCTCTTAATATGACCACCTTCCAAAGGAGCGCAGGCCTCCTGCATTTAAAATCCTACTATAATGCTACTCTTCTGGACCAAATATATTTTTGGTGGAACCCAACCAGAGAAAAAATCTGGTCTACAATGGAAACCTTACCCTTCCTTCCACTTAAACTCCAAAATTTACTTCTAATTCCAACAATCAAACAAACAAGTTACCAACTAAAACACCCATGCATCCAAGCCACTCTTCAAGCCTGGAGCAATCTTTTGTCCATGGAATACACAGATTCCAAACAAATCCTTATCCCAATTGACAGACTGCACTCCATTACACCCTATCTAGATCTATCTCAATGGGAAAAATGAAACATACATAAAATAACAGACCTCTATAAAGACCACAATCTACACTCATTTCAAAATCTCCAAACCAAATTCAATCTCCCTATCACTGAATACTTCACTTACTTACAAATCATCCACTGTACGCAAACAAAAAACATACCTCATACCATAAAGATTCCTACTACAGACTATCTTTTCTTTTCCAGACCACAATACCCAGGTAAAGGCATTTCTACTTTCTACAAGTACATAGCGGACCTACAATTCATTCTAAAATCTACCTCCCTATCCAATTGGGAATAAACCCTAGCAGAAACAATTACGGCACATACATGGAACACTATGTTTAACTCTACCTACAAATCCTCCCGATGCAGTTCGCATTGGGAATCATACTTAAAAATCCTCCATCAATTGTACCTAAACCCTATCAAACTAGCCATTTTTTACCCAAACCATTCCCCCTCTTGCTGGCTACAATGTGGAGACATAGGTTCCACACTACACATATTATGGTCCTGCAAATCCATCAAATCCTTATGGAACAGTGATTTCCAACTAATCTCTGAAGTATCCAAAATGATGATAACCCCAAATCCTTCACTCGCGCTCCTACACATTGGGATTGAATAATTCCCATATACTTCTTGTACCACTATTATCCACATACTTTTCGCCGCAAAAATCAATATAACCCGATTATGGAATACCACCACTGCTTCTTCCCTAAAATCTCTAATTACAGATCTTAACTTCCTATGAGAAATGGAAAAAAGATTGGCTCTTAATAACTCCACCCAACACATTTACTGAGGGGGTCTAGTGCTAGAATTACAGCCCTTGATCTGACGTTCACGGCCATACCTCACATGTATTGTACAACAGCTGTTTGCATACTGGCGGGGAGGGCGAGGGTACTTTTTTTTTAAAGTTAATAAATTTTTTTTATTTTTACACTGTCCCTTTCATTTTTTTTAATCACTTTTCATGTTATCACAGGGAATGCAATGGGTTATCAGACTCTACAGTAGATATCTCCTCTGCCCTTACATTATCTAATCTCACCAAGATTGGTGTGATCAGATGCTTTCCCAATTTACAAATGGCGCTGTTTATATCCTGTGAAACTGAAGTGATGAAATGCTCGTAGCTTCCGATTTCTTAGACTATAGAAATGATTGGCTCCATTCTGGTCTCCAATCAGCTCTATGGTCAGCTAGCAGAAGCACCTGCTGCATTCTCAGGTTCCCCCGAAGGCACGGGACTGCCCGAGAAGGCCGTCGAAGGCAGCGGGGGAGGGGGGCATCGTCTCCCGCTGCTTGTAAAAGCAATCCTGCAGCTAATTAGCCAATAAGATTGATTTTACATGAAAGCCGATCGCCGGCTAAAAAAATTATACCAGGATGATGCCTGCAGCTGCAGGCATCATCCTGGTATAACCATTCAAAGTCCAGTGATGTACCAGTACGTCGCTGGTCCTTGTTGGGTGTATATGCTATGTTCTTTTTTTAGCATGTGGGCTGAATGAAAAAAGAAAAGAAATCTCTGCCAGAAAAAGTGTGTGGTATGCCCACCATTAGAATATACCTCCCTGCACCCACCCGCTTCTAATGGTGGGAACACATAAAATGTGCCAAAAAATATTATAAAATATATATGCCAAAGCATAGGGGCCGTCCACCCACTGGCCACCCCAGGCCCCCATGCTTCAGCATATATGCTCTTTTTTTAACAGCGGATGAAAAATCTCATCCAACAGCACTGCACACACCTACTTATGTATAATCTGAGTGCAAGACCCTGTTGCTGTCAGAATAAACAAGTCAGTGTTGCAGCTGAATGACATTCCTGCAAAGAAAACAGCAATGGTTAACAATAAAACAGTAACTCAATAAAACAACTTTTGTATTGAAATATGTGCCAAAAAATATTATAAAATATATATGCCGAAGCATAGGGGCCATATGCTATGTTCTTTTCTTTATGTAGCCTGTGGGCTGAATGAAAAAAAAGAAGAAATCTCTGCCAGAAAAAGTGTGTGGTATGCCCACCATTAGAATATACCACCCTGCATCCACCCACTTCTAATGGTGGGCACACATGAAATGTGCCAAAAAATATTATAAAATACATATGCCATATATATGCCGAAGCATAGGGGCCATCCACCCACTGGCCACCCCAGGCCTCCATGATTCGGTATATATGCTCTTTTTTTAACTGCAGATGAAAAATCTCATCCAACAGCTCTGCCCACACAGACTTACGTATATTCTGAGCGCAAGTTCCTGTTGCTGTCAGAATAAACAGGTCGGTGCTGCAGCTGAATGACATTCCTGCAAAGAAAACAGCAATGGTTAACAATAAAACAGTAACAATAAAACAGTATAATTGTAACAGCAGAACAGAAACAACGACAACAACAAAAAAAAAATTTTTTTTTTCTTTTTTCCATAATCAATTTTTATTATTGAAGAAGAAACTTACATCAATAAATTTGTCATTACAGCCAATAGCATAATAACCAGCAACAAAAAACACACAATAATGGATAATTACAGCAGTAAAATACCATACTAGAATAGAAAGAATGCTTCCCATCTCCAGGAGAACCGGACCTCAAGAAGGTACAAAAATATGATGTGTTCATCCTGCAAAAATTCTGCGGTATTCCTCAGAAAGTTTATAATGTATCCAGCAAGCCCAAGTCTTATAGTACGACGAGTATCTATCATGAGCAGTGGCAATCAACTCCTCCATCTCCGCCTGTCAATTCTCAAGAACCACTCCTTCAGAGAAGGCACGGAGGTCTGTTTCCAATAGCATGGAATGCACATCCTTGCCGCTACTATCAAGTGCATAGCAAGGGACCCATGATATTGGAGCAACGAGCCCAATGCTTGCTGACATCTTCAACAGAGATCTGGTAGAGTCGGATACATCTTGTGCAAGAGATGAGGAGTTCTGTACCAATGTGTAAGGATTTAAAAATAATGCTCCTGAAATGATACATTCACTGTACCATTGTGTATCATCTTCACAGCCTATTCTCTATGCTCTGGACTCAAGGATAAATCCAATTCTCTCTCCCATTTACCAAGGTGTCTGATCACATTGTCAGACCCTTCCTGCTGCACATTAAGATAGATCAAGGAGGTCAAGTGCCTTCGCGGTTCCTTAGATAGGCAGAGCGACTCAAAAAAGGTAAGCAACCTACTACACATCTCACGGTATGACGGTCCCAACAAAAAAAGTCTAATCTGTAAATAGGACCACCATTGAAAGGGTGGTGAAGAATTTTCAGGAGCTAAATCCACTCTTGATCGAAAGTTACCTTTCTGAAAAAAATCTCCAGCTCTGGTAAGGGAGACTTCATTGCAAATCTTGCGGAAGGAGGGCTGTGAGCCCGGGGGGAAATGCCGGATTGTCTACAACAGGAGTCATCAGGCTTGGTATAGAAGATACCTTCCCAGCCCTGCAAACCTTTCTAAAGCTTAATAATGTCGCTCCAATGAGCAGATGTTTTGCCAAACATTTTTCAGTTACCGATGCGGGCAACCATGGTATGGACACTAACAGTCCATCTGCTATCACCTGTTCCAATCCTTCATCTGTGCATGTATTTGCCAATCCACCATTCTAGTGAGCAGGCATGCTCCATGATAAGATTCAAGGTTCAGTACTCCCAGCCCTCCTCTGCTTTTTGGTTGGCATAAGTGAGACAGACTCATCCTAGGGGTACTGCTTTTCCAAATAAATCTTGAGAATAGGCGCCAAGCTGTATGGAAAAAGATTTGGGGAAGACAGATTGGAATAGTCTGCATAATGTACAGACATCGCGGAAGTATGGTCATTTTTAGTACCGCCGGTCTGCCAAACTAAGAAAGATTGAGACTACTCCAAGTAGTTAAATCCTCATCTATTTTGAAAAAGAAAAGAGTGGAAATTGAGATCATACAGATCCGACAGAGATGCCGGCAAAAAAATCCCTAGATAGGTGATGCCCTTCAACCACCATTCAAAAGGGAATTCTCATTGGCATTGATCTTCTGTGTCCTTCGGGAGTGTAATGTTAAGAGCATGCAATTTTGTTAAATTAAGTTTGAAATTCGACAGCCGTTGATATTCCCTGATCACCTTTAATAGCGCCAGAAGAGTAGTTAATAGACAAGAAAGGAACAAAAGAACATCATCCGCAAAGGTCGCCACCTTATAACAATGTGGTCCAATTGTTATACCTTCTATATCAGGATCTGCTCAAATCTGTCTCAAAAAAGGTTCTAGTGTCAGCACAAAAATAAGGGAGACAAGGGGCAACCCTGTCTTGTTCCATTCGTAATCAAAAAAGCCTTAGACAACATCACATTGACCTTCACTGAGGCTGATAAATTGGAGTACAAGGAGCATATAAAAGTCTGCATTGTGATCACCAGTACTGCATTCGAGAGCACTGCCGCCATGTATTCCCAAGATACTCTATCAAATGCTTTTTCTGCATCCATAGAAAGAAAGAACCCATGAGAATTAGATGAGGTCAACCAGCGGTAAATGTTCAATGCCTTCATCGTATTGTCTCGACCCTCCCTACCTGGGATAAAGCCCACTTGGTCCAACGCCACCCATGACTTAAGGTGAGGCAATAGGCGATTAGCAAGAACTTTAGCGACCAACTTCACATCTACATTTAGTAGGGAAATTGGACGGTAATTTTGGACACGCGTTAAAACTTTACCAGGTTTTGGAATGACGGTCACATGAACCTCTAAAAGTTGGATTGGGGGAGGCAAATCCTCTTCCAACTAATTAAACGCTCGCACAAAATGAGGGAGAAGCAATTCCTGAAATGTTTTGTAGTATAGAGTGGGCAAACCGTCCAGACCTGGACTTTTCCCTAGTCTCATACTCTTAAGAGCCTCCAAAACTTCCTCAGCCGAAATCAGTTTATCCATGTATTCCACGCTTCAGGGGGTAAAGGAAGAACTCCATACTGACCAAGGAAAGCATGGATCTCACTTGCTCCTTCAAGGGCATCTCCCGGAGGGTCTCCCATTGTCGATAGATTATATAATTTTTCGTATTATTGTACAAATTGAGATGCAATCGTTTCCGTTGAAGAGTTAGAATTGCCCAACTGATCCCTAATGGAATGAAAGGTTATGTCCTGTTTGGTTTTCTGAACTGCTCTCGCTAGTTAACGGACATTTTTATTGGCATGTTCATAAAAAAGTTTTGAGAGAAGAGTGAATTTTCTGTGTACCTGACCTCCCAGTTTCTCCAACAAAGCTTGCTGGGCTTGGGACAAAGCTTCAAAAACCTTCACTGCCTGCGAACGTTTATGAATAGTCTCCAAAGTCCGAATATGAGTAATAAGCCTATCTAACAAAGCTTGCCTAGCCTTCTTCATTTTTGTGGAAAGGGTGATAAAATGTCCCCGCATGACACATTTATGCTCTAGCCATTGTATCATTGGGGAGGCATCAGGGGTGTCACTGAGAGTGAAAAATTCTCATAAATTTTCCTGAAGCTGGATGGGTCACCCAACAAAGAGGAATTCAATCGCCAGAATTTAGTTCTCTGCTCCCTCTCCGGAAACTGGAGGGTCATGCTGATTGGGTGGTGATCAGAGACATAAAGTGGCACAATAATAACGTTAGAAAATTAAGATAGATCTGCTTGAGATAAGAAAAGATAATCGCTACGTGAATACTTTGCATGTATATGAGAGTAGTATGTGTAGTCCTTACTAGAGGGGTTATGCGTCTGCCATGAATTGTGTAGAGAGAGAGAAGATGTTGAAGTTTGATTTGTTTGAGAGCTTTATAAGGGATGGCAGAGGTCTGAGTCAACGAATCCAAAAGTGGGTTCAAAGGTACGTTCAAGTCACCTCCCAAAATCAGGAGTGCTGAGGCAAAAGAAATCAACTCCTCCACAACCCTGCGCATAAAGGACACTTGCTTCATATTGGGGCTATAAATGTTCATCAGTGTAATCTGCTGGCCATATACAGAGCCCTTAAGAAAAATGTATTGACCCTCCGGGTCTACCAATTGGTCAGTAAAAATAAAAGGCAAATAATTAGCCAGGAGGATCGCCACCCCTCTCGACTTTGACTTTGTGATTTTCAAGTCTAGGCATCGCAGAGCTTTTAAAATGTGTCTCCTAAAGAAAGGCTACATGGGCTTTCTGTTTAGAAAAGTCTGATAAAATCATGGACCATTTTTCAGGGACATGAAGTCCTCTAACATTTAGACGGCGTGCTCTGAGCGTAGTCCCCAATTGAGCCATAACTTTTGATATATCTCCAGGGAGACACAGGAAGAGGGAAAGAAAAAAAAAGGGGAGGGGGACTAAACAGGGGGGTGGTGGGGTATGGGAGAGTGAGGGGTGGGATAGGGAGGATTACAACAAAAAAAAAAAACAGATAAGGAGAACGAAAAGAAAGGAGTAGTAAAGTTAAGGTCAGAAACACAAACAGCAGAAAGAGAGGGGGAAAATGGAAAAGATAAGAGGAAGAAATTTCAGGTGAAACCTGGTTATCACCAGGGATTTGGGGAATAAAAAGCCCCAAGTTTCACTTAACTGAAAAGAGGTCAGCCAGGCAGTTGCCCAGCTGCTTGGGGAGAAGTAAGTCTGAGGCACAGGAGGAGCATGTCCCTGTCCATGAGAGAGTCATAATGTTATTGTACTAAAATGCCACCGGGCAAAAAGGAAGCAAAACTTCAAATCAAAAACAGTCTGGGCAAATATTCCTTGGACCAGATGGTGTGTACAACCACTTTACAAACCATCTGTCAGGAATGGACTGGCCAGCAATGGTGGGACTCACCTGCCTTTTGATCTGCAGTACCAGGGCTGGCCAGCGGGTGCTCCCAGCAATCAGAGACTCAACCTTTCAGCCAGCTAACACCTGGAACTGATGATACTGGTGTATTTAAGGGATGGCCAGACTTGCAGACTCTGCCTTGGTGTTGTGTTTGTCCTGGGCCCTGTATCTGTCCTGCATCCTGTTTCTGTTCCTTTGCTACCTGTTCTGATCCCTGGCTTGTGACCCTGACCATTCCTCTGCCTGACCCTCTGTACTACGCTGCTTGCTACCTGTTCTGATCCCTGGCTTGTGACCCTGACTATTCCTCTGCCTGACCCTCTGTACTACGCTGCTTGCTACCTGCTGAACCTGGCCTGTGACCCCGACCATTCTCCGCTTGCTCCCCCTGTACCTACCTGCCCAATTGATATTGACTCGGCCTGCCTGACGACGCTTGCTTGTATGTACTGTTATCTGTGGGTGGTTGGTTTGGTTTGGTTGCACTGTATTATGTTTTAGTATTGCACTGCGTTTATGTTTGTATTGTTAGTGTTAATAAATTACATTGTTAATCACATATCTGAAGTCTGCGTTTCCCTGCTTCAGTCACACACCTCTGGTCATACCTGGGAGCCCTGACATTACACCAAGGCCAAACCTGACCAGAAGTGGCTGCACAGGGAAGCCATCTTGGCTTGTTGATGGGAAGGATGGATCTTGATGAGGTTGAATATTTATATCTGCTAGTGTTTGATGACAGGGAGTATGCTTATCAAACTCTGAAGGAGTATACCCGGGATGAACTGCTAGAATGTATACGGCTCGCTCATGTTCTAGTAGATCAGGGCACAGAGTTCTCTGAGGTGCAGCCTTTGATTGAGGTTTGTGCAGAGTTGGTTTCATCTGGTTCCCCCGAATGCAGGGATGAATTTTTGCCACCATTTAGTGCAGACCAGGTAGAGTCCCTGGTGTGGTTATTAGAGGATGATGTGGGTTACTTTCTGGAGCGTTATTCCACATGTTCACCACAGACACTAAGAGATTGTATAAACGCAGTGCAGTCATTGACCAGACAGGCTTTGTGTAAGCTCAGCTTTGTTCAACCCATACTGCAGACATGGACAGACTTGTTGCACCCAGCCTCAGTCAGCTTACAAAAACCCAGTCCTGCTTCTAACTCTACTCCTGTATTCCCAACAGCTCCTCCAGTTACAGCCCAGTATACTTGGCTATCTACCGCATGTCAGTACCCTGTTCCCACTCGCTGCACCTATCCTGCCTTTAACCCTGTAAAAAAAGCCCTCTGTAGCAACTGCTCCCTCTCCTGTTCCATCCTCCAGTTTTTCTCTGTCTCCAGCTGCTCCATTCGTTTGCAGACCTGCGTTTACTTGCAGTGCTCCAGTAGTTAAAACCAGAAAAAAGCGAAAATTCTTTCCAACCAATACCATCCTGCCAGTATCCAAACCGGTGAGCCTGCCTTCCGTGGTTCAGCCTGAAGCCTCTACTCAGCCTGAAGCCTCTACTCAGCCTGAAGCCTCTACTCAGCCTGATGCCTGTACTCGGCCTGATGCCTGTACGCAGCCTGATGCCTCTCTTCGGCCTGATGTCTCTCTTCGGCCTGATGCCTCTCTTCGGCCTGATGCCTCTCTTCGGCCTGATGCCTCTACTCGGCCTGAAGCCTCTACTCGGCCTGAAGCCTCTACTCGGCCTGATGCCTCTACTCGGCCTGAAGCCTCTACTCGGCCTGAAGCCTCTACTCAGCCGGACGCCGGCATTCAGCCTGATGCCTCTACCCAGCATGATGAACTGATCCAGCCTGACGATCCTATTAGGCCAGTTGACTCGATGCCCGCTGTTGATCCAGATGATCCGGTACCTGATCCGGTGCCCGCTGTCGTGCCAATTGACTCAGAGCCCGCTGTCGTACCTGGTGACTCGGTGCCCACTGCCTTGCCAGATGACGCGGTGCCCGCTGGCGAGCCAAATGGCCTGGTGACTCAGTGCCCGCTGTCATACCTGGTGACCCGATGCCCGCTGTCGAGCCAGACGATCCAATGCCTGGTGACCCGGTGCCCACTGCCTTGCCAGATGACGCGGTGCCCGCTGGCAAGCCAAATGACCTGATGCCTGGTGACCCAGTGCCCGCTGTCATACCTGGTGACCCGATGCCTGCTGTCGAGCCAGACAATCCGGTACCTGATGACCCGGTGCCCACTGTCGTGCCTGTTGACTCGGAGCCCACTGCCTTGCCAGATGACGCGGTGCCCGCTGTCGAGCCAAATGACCTGATGCCTGGTGACCCGATGCCCGCTGTCCAGCCAGACGATTCAATGTCTGCCCCAGTGCCCGCGGTCATGCCAGTTGACTCAGAACCCACTGCCTTGCCAGATGACGCGGTGCTCGCTGTCAAGCCAAATGACTTGATGCCTGGTGACCCGATGCCCGCTGTCCAGTCAGACGATCCAATGTCTGACCCAGTGCCCGCGGTCATACCAGTTGACTCGGAGCCCACTGCCTTGCCAGATGACGCGGTGCCCGCGGTCGAGCCAAATGACCTGATGCCTGGTGACCCGATGCCCGCTGTCCAGCCAGACGATCCAATGTCTGACCTAGTGCCAGCGGTCATGCCAGTTGACTCGGAGCCCACTGTCGTGCCTGGTGACTCGGTGCCCGCTGCTCCGCCTGGGGGCCCGAGACCTGTCGCTCCGCCTGGGGGTCCAGCGCCCGCCGCTCCACCTGGGGGTCCGGCGCCCCGCCTGGAGGCCCGAGACCTGTCGCTCCGCCTGAGGGCCCGAGACCTGTCGCACCGCCTGGGGGTCCGGCGCCCGCCGCTCCGCCTGAGGGCCCGAGACCTGTCGCTCCACCTGGGGGTCCGGCGCCCGCCGCTCCGCCTGAGGGCCCGAGACCTGTCGCTCCACCTGGGGGGTCCGGCGCCCGCCGCTCCGCCTGAGGGCCCGAGACCTGTCGCTCCACCTGGGGGTCCGGCGCCCGCCGCTCCGCCTGAGGGCCCGAGACCTGTCGCTCCACCTGGGGGTCCGGCGCCCGCCGCTCCGCCTGAGGGCCCGAGACCTGTCGCTCCACCTGGGGGTCCGGCGCCCGCTGCTCCGCCTGGGGGCCCGAGACCTGTCGCTCCGCCTGGGGGCCCGAGACCTGTCGCTCCACCTGGGGGTCCGGCGCCCGCCGCTCCACCTGAGGGCCCGAGACCTGTCGCTCCACCCGGGGGTCCGGCGCCCGCCGCTCCGCCTGAGGGCCCGAGACCTGTAGTTCCGCCTGGGGGTCCGGCGCCCGCCGCTCCGCCTGGGGGCCTGATGCCTGTCGCTCCGCCTGGGGGCCCGATGCCTGTCGCCCCGCCTGGGGGCCCGATGCCTGTCGCCCCGCCTGGGGGCCCGAAGCCTGTCGCTCCACCTGGGGGTCCGGCGCCCGCCGCTCCGCCTGAGGGCACGAGACCTGTCGCTCCACCCAGGGGTCCGGCGCCCGCCGCTCCGCCTGAGGGCCCGAGGCCTGTAGTTCCGCCTGGGGGTCCGGCGCCCGCCGCCCCGCCTGGGGGCCCGATGCCTGTCGCCCCGCCTGGGGGCCCGATGCCTGTCGCCCCGCCTGGAGGCCCGAGGCCTGTCGCTCCATCTGGGGGTCCGGCACCCGCCGCTCCGCCTGAGGGCCCGAGACCTGTAGTTCCACCTGGGGGCCCGATGCCTGTCGCCCCGCCCGGGGGCCCGAGGCCTGTCGCCCCGCCCGGGGGCCCGAGGCCTGTCGCCCCGCCCGGGGGCCCGGTGCCTGACGCTCCGCCCTGGTAGCCCGATGTGCCTCTGCCCGGGGTCCTTCCCGATGTGCCTCTGCCCGGAGTCCAGCCCGATGTGCCTCTGCCCGGAGTCCAGCCCGATGTGCCTCTGCCCGGAGTCCAGCCCGATGTGCCTCTGCCCGGAGTCCAGCCCGATGTGCCTCTGCCCGGAGTCCAGCCCGATGTGCCTCTGCCCGGAGTCCAGCCCGATGTGCCTCTGCCCGGTGTGGCTCTGCCCGGTGTGCCTCTGCCCGGAGTCCAGCCCGATGTGCCTCTGCCCGGTGTACCGCTGCCCGGAGTCCTGCCCGGTGTGCCAGTCTTTGATATCCCGCCAGTTACCAGACCCGGGCGGTGGAACATTTTTCCCAGCTAGGACTGTTTGGAGCGTCCTGAGGCCGCTCCTTGAGGGGGGGGTACTGTCAGGAATGGACTGGCCAGCAATGGTGGGACTCACCTGCCTTTTGATCTGCAGTACCAGGGCTGGCCAGCGGGTGCTCCCAGCAATCAGAGACTCAACCTTTCAGCCAGCTAACACCTGGAACTGATGATACTGGTGTATTTAAGGGATGGCCAGACTTGCAGACTCTGCCTTGGTGTTGTGTTTGTCCTGGGCCCTGTATCTGTCCTGCATCCTGTTTCTGTTCCTTTGCTACCTGTTCTGATCCCTGGCTTGTGACCCTGACCATTCCTCTGCCTGACCCTCTGTACTACGCTGCTTGCTACCTGTTCTGATCCCTGGCTTGTGACCCTGACCATTCCTCTGCCTGACCCTCTGTACTACGCTGCTTGCTACCTGCTGAACCTGGCCTGTGACCCCGACCATTCTCCGCTTGCTCCCCCTGTACCTACCTGCCCAATTGATATTGACTCGGCCTGCCTGACGACGCTTGCTTGTATGTACTGTTATCTGTGGGTGGTTGGTTGGGTTTGTTTGCACTGTATTATGTTTAGTATTGCACTGCGTTTATGTTTGTATTGTTAGTGTTAATAAATTACATTGTTAATCACATATCTGAAGTCTGCGTTTCCCTGCTTCAGTCACACACCTCTGGTCATACCTGGGAGCCCTGACACCATCTGATGAGAGCTGTCTTCACTTCGTCCCCAAACAGAATAATCAACAAACATGACATATAAACAAATAGGGACTAAAACATAAAGGACAACAGAAACAAAAATAGTAAAGTACACTAATTGTCCAAAGAGCCAAGAACCCGACTCCTGACCAGACACAAAAATTCTGCAAATCAAGGTCACAGTAGGAATCGGTCATCAAAAATACCCTGCAACCCACCATGTGAAATATATGTGTGATCTGCCTTCCGACAACCCCGGGGAACCCCGCAGCACCGGGAAACCTCGCAGCGCCACCGGGCACCAGGCAGACCATGTGTCCCCCCCAACCCCCGAACATCCCCCCCACCCCACTAACCCCCCACCAACCCATCCAAAATTAAAAGTAAAAAGGGGGGACAGAGAAGGAGGAAGGAAAGAAGTTGGCTGGGGTGGAGAGAACAAAATGGGGGGAGGGTGGGCAGGAAGACAGATAAAATCCGAAAACATAGCAAAACATAACCTCCAATATACAATAACCATCCCCACCCCCCCAATGAAAAACCAACACATGATGGGCCCGGGACGTTCCAGAGATTGCCACATAAGACCCACAAGAAATACCAGAGGTCATAGGCCATGAGCGAAAAACATCGACATGACACTTGTAAAAGGACAGGTAATAGGGTCATATGATGGCCCACTCACTAAGCCACCTCCACAAAAATAAACAATGTCCGTATGACAGTGGGACCGAGATGAGAATGCTTGATACCATTCTGGGTTGTGGGACTGGAGGGACATGTAACCAATCAAAGAATTGGGGAGGATCTTCCGGAGTATAAATACTGTGTGATCTCCTCAGAAGCATAGCTGTAAGGCCAAATGGAAAACGCCACTTGTATGGAATGCGGTTCTCCCGTAGGATCTGAAGTAGTGGCCTAAGAGCTCTTCTGTGTTGCATAGTTATTGGGGAAAGATCTTGGAATATTTTCACCTCCGCTCCATTAAAAGTAAATTCCTCCTGCTCTCTTGGTTTTTGAAAGATCTCCTCTTTAAGTCAATAATCCACAAAACAACATGTAATGTCCCTGGGTGGGTCTCCCTCTCTACCCTTAGGACAGAGAGCCCTGTGGGCACGATCCAAAACTATCGGAATGTGGAGGTTTATCAAGCAAGGTGTTAAATAGAGATTGAAGGGCTGCTGGTATCTGCGCATATTCCACGGACTCAGGGATTTTGCGAATCCTAAGGTTGTTTCTCCTTCCTCTATTATCAAGATCCTCCAGTTTCCTATTCATGTCCGAAACATCCCTGAGTTCCTCTTTGAGGTCTGTCATCGCCTCCGCTAAGGCCTTTTTGATATCTGCTGCTATGGATTGCAGATCCGACATCTTGGGCACTTGTTTGATAATAGATAGCATAGGTTCTGTATCTCCCTTGCTAGAGCGTGACACGGAGCCACTAGGCAAGACCAAGACTTCATCGACCTCCCTGCTTGTGGGAGTAGGCGAAGGCCCCTGTGTATCCGCGGACTGGGTATGGAAAATCTCCGGGAGATTTTTGCCCAACCAGGAGTGCTACGTGTTTGTAAAAGGCAGGGACCTGCCTACCTTGCCCATCGTGCAGTCAGTGACCCAAAAAAGCAGCAAGTTCTCTGACGGACCTAGAGCTCAGGTATTATGCCGCCATCTCCTCTGCGTGCCAAGCCACTCCCCCCTTTTATTTATTTATTTTTTAACTTTAACTTTTTAAAACAGATCGTAGGGTCTCTCAAAATGCGATAGCCAGTTTCCTGACTACCTAACATCTTTTGAGACCCTGTGTAAATATGTACCCTGAACTGTGCCATGCTGTACCCTATACAAATACTCCACTAGTATATGGTAGTGACGGAAGCAGTCCTTGAGGCAGACACCAGGTTGGTTAGGACAGGAGGGACAAAAAAAAAAAAAAAAGCAGGTGTCGTGTCTTATTCCGTATCTGCTACAGACACAACATCTTCTTTGAGGTGGCCTTTGGGTTGAGGTACCAGAGAGGACATCCGGAAAATGCATCTCATGCAGCTGGCTAATTGCATTTGGATTTGAGGATTGAGCCACAGCACCTTCTGGATACAAAAGGGCCACGATGATCTCTTCCTGAAATTTTTGGAAGGATCCACTTCGTCCAGTTGCTTTGTAAATTACAAAAGTGTTATATAGAACCAATTGAAATAAATAGACACCTTTTTGTACCAGTGTCAAGCTCTCTGGAAAACTAAGTATAGCTTCATCATCTGGTCGTTAAAGTCCACCCCTCCCATGTTAAGGTTATAGTCGTGGACAAAGAGGGGTTTCTCAACTACATCAGATACCGTGTTAATTTGGACTCTGACGTCTGCTTGAATGGAAGACAGGACAAAAATATCCTGTTTGTCCTTCCACTTCACTGCGAGCAATTCACGCATGCTTGTATGCAAATTATCCACGTATAAGTGGTACCCCTTACGGAACAAACACGACACCAAGTCCCAAACTATCTTGCGACTGCTCCCCATGTAGTCTGGGAAGTTGGGGGCCTCTACTTTGCTGTCTCTTCCCTCATAAACCCTAAATTTGTACATATAGCCTGTGGCCCTCTCACAGAACTTATACAATTTGACCCCATATTTGGCACGCTTGCTGGGGATGTACTGTTTGAATGCAAGGCGGCCAGTAAAGTGAATGAGGGACTCATCCACGCAGATGTTTTGCTGGGGCATATACACATCTGATAATTTCTCAGTGAGGTGGTTTATGAGGGGCCGAATTATGTAGAGCCTGTCATGTTCAGGATCAACCCGAGGATGACAGAGTGTGGTATCACTGAAATGCACGACACACATTATCGTCTCATATCTATGCCTGGTCATGGCAGCAGAGAATACAGGCATATGATGAATCTGGTCCAATACGACCACAACTTATTCTTTTTTGTAATGCCCATGTTGAGGGTTAGTCCCAAAAAGGTTTTAAACTCAGAAACCATAATGGGTTTCCATGCGAATGGTCTGGCAAGGTTTGAATTTGGGTTTGTGGCAATATATTGTTGAGCATATAAATTGCTTTGGCCCACAAACAAATTGTACAAATCTTCTGTGAAAAACAGCTCCATGAAATCAAGGGGAGTTAAATTTGCTGTTTCCACCTGAATTCCGGGTTGGGCAGTCATTGAGGGAAGTACAGGTGCTGCAGAATCTGTGGGCTGCCAATCAGGATTTGCAAGAAAGTGCAGAAGGACACTAGGGGCTCTACAGGCCTGTGTGCGAATTCTTGGTGGCTGCAGGACACTACTTGTGCACACCACCGCACCAGCTTGTACTGCACTTATGGGATTCGCCACGTCACCAAGTGATACTGCAGTGCTGGTATAAAAGAGACCAAGATATACTAGGCCGCTGGTGCTCACCAGTTCACCAAAAGGTAGTGCGGCACTAGTACTGGCACTCTGCTGCATATGAGACAAGTCATGAGATCCTAGCACTTCAGCTTCATGGGGTCGGGTATGCCTGTGCTTAACAGGGACCTCTTCTCCATCATCCAAGCTATCTGTCAGGGTGCTGCTGCTGTCTACAGGTTCGTATTTTGAGGCTGATTGTGTCTGGGAGTCTTCTCCTTCGCTCTCACCTGATATGCTCAGAATCCTGTAGGCCTCTTCACTAGTGTACCTTTTGTTAGACATTTTGGACTCTAAATTTACAGGTACCTAGTGCAACTCATGGAAAAAAGAGCACCTGGCTATCAGGGACTGCTTGAACTGCTACAACAAAATTTACAGCAAGTGCTAACAGAGATCAGGCCTGATTCTGTGAACACTGCAGTTTGTGTGCAATGTATTACAGGTGACAGTGATCAGAAATTATACTGACACTGCACTTCATATTAGGGGTGAGGTGGAGTGTTGGGGCTAAACTCTAGGGCTGGCAGTGAATGGGGATGATCCTGCTAACACTGAGTTTGAGGACACTAATACTAAGGGGGCACTGGTATAGTTTTGTTCATGATCAATATATTGATCAGTACAAACACTAGTAATGACGTAGTACAAACTACTAGTAATGACGGTGATCAGCGACCTATAGTGTGAGTGCAATAGTGTCTGGGCAATCTAACGCTAGCTGACCCTATCTGGGAGGGACGTTAACTGACCCTGATACTATCTGAAGCTATCTGACGCTGCTGGTGGCACTAATACAGTAATCAGTGAAAAATACTGTACACTGACACTGTACTATTGGCACTGGCAGGGTGGCAGGGGGCAATCAAAGGGTTAAATGTGGCAATCAAGGGCTTAAAATGTCTCTATCTAACTTGTGTGGGTGCAGTGTGCTGCTTTTCCTCACATGTGATGTCTTTTTTCTCTTTCTGGAACAAAATGGTTCCAGGGAGAGAAGAACCAGCTAGATCCTGTGCCTGTATTTACAAATACAGGCACAGCTCTGCATCTCCATCACTGTAGGAGATCATCAATCAGCAATCAAAATCACTGGCCGAGACCTGCTGACATACACCTCCTACAACGTATGACAGCGGGGGTCAGTGGGGGGGCGCATGCATGCGCGCTCTAAACCTGGAAGAGCAAAGTGACGTGCCTGCAGCTACCGCCTGCCCACAGTACATTGCAGGCGGGCTGTTGGGAAGCAGCTAATCCCCTTTCCTTTTGTGATGCTTTTTGGTCTGCAGATCAATACAGGATGGAGAGCAGTGAGAAATTGGTAAGCTTGGAAATACTCCATACTAAATGCTATATTTCTATATAGTTGTGTTAAAAATAATAGCAGTGTATTGAAAAAAGTGAATAAAGCTCAAAATCCTTCTAATAGCTTTTATTTCCATACACACAAATGCATTGGGAACACTACACATTCTATTCCAAATCAAAACATGAAGAAAAATGTATCAAATTTGTGTTGTTCCTCTAAAAAAATTGAAGAAAAGTGAATATTAGACTGTTCAAAAAAATAGCAGTGTTTGTATTCTTCTTTACAAACTCAAACATTCACTATATAAACTGAAAAATGTTTGAAGATTTTGCTTTCATTTGAATCACTTAATTAATATTTAGTTGTATAAGCACTGTTTCCGAGAACTGCTGTACATCTGTGTTGCATGGAGTCAACCAACTTCTGGTACCTGTGAACAGGTATTCCAGCCCAGGATGATTGGACTACATTCCACAGTTCTTCTCTATTTCTTGGTTTTGCCTCAGAAACTGCATTTTTGATGTCACCACACAAGTTTTCTATTGGATTAAGATCAGGGAATTGGGCTGGCCACTCCATAACGTCAATCTTGTTGGTCTGGAACCAAGATGTTGCATGTTTACTGGTGTGTTTGGGGTCGTTGTCTTGTTGGAACACCCATTTCAAAGGCATTTCCTCTTCAGCATAAGGCAGCATGACCTCTTCAAGTATGCTGATGTATTCAAACTGATCCATGATCCCTGGTATGCGATAAATAGGCCCAACACCGTAGTATGAGAAACATCCCCATATCATGATGCTTGCGCAACCATGCTTCACTGTCTTCACAGTGTACTGTGGCTTGAATTCAGTGTTTGGGGGTCGTCTGACAAACTGTCTCCGGCCACTAGACCCAAAAAGAACAATCTTACTTTCATCAGTCCACAAAATGTTGCGCCATTTCTCTTTAGGCCAGTCAATGTGCTCTTTGGCAAATTGTAACCTCTTCAGCACATGTCTATTTTTCAACAGTGGGACTTTGCGGGGGCTTCTTGCAGAGAGCTTGGCTTCACATAAGCATCTTCTTAATGTAACAGTACTCACAGGTAACTTTAGACCTTCTTTGATCTTCCTGGATCTGATTGTTGGCTGAGTCCTTGCCATTTTGGCTATTCTTCTATCCATTTGAATGGTCGTTTTTCGCTTTCTTCCACGTCTTTCAGGTTTTTTTTTGCCATTTTAAAGCATTTGCGATCATTTTAGCTGAGCAGCCTATCATTTTCTGCACTTCCATATATGTTTTCCCCTCTCCAATCAACCTTTTAATCAAGGTACACTGTTCTGAACAATGTCTAGAACAACCCATTTTCCTCAGAATTTCAGAGAGAAATGCACTGTAACCAGCATGTACAACATTTGCTGCATTCCTTCCTTAAATAAGGGCAATAATTGCCACCTGTTTTTCAAAGAATGAATGACCTCACTAATAGAACTCCACACTGCTATTATTTTGAACATGCCCCTTTCAATTAGTGATTCAATTACACAGAATCAGCAGCATGCATGTCATGACTGTTGGGTCTGTTGGATTTCTATTACTCTACTACACCTGCTAGTAAATTATTTGCCATGTAGAAATATCATTTCTACCAAAAACAGTGATTGATCAGGTTAGTGATGTCTGACTGCTATTATTTTGAACACAACTGTAGATGATCTCCATTCATACATCCACTCCCTTCCCACCCAGGTTGACCTGGAGCAGTATCTTTTCTGTCTAGTGGTAATCGTCAGAATGGAGATGGCGATCATTTGCACTAAGGTTACACACATTGGGTCTTGCATTGTGGATTTAGAATACTACACAGAAACCTCAACAGATCCCCTGGACCTTCATCATCAGGTCCTCAATGCACACACCACCCAGCTACATGAGCTCATCCTTGAACTGGATGATCAATAAAATAGAGCCTTGTGCAACAATATTAGGATTTGAGACCTGCTTGAGACTGTGGCACATAAAGATCTCCCTGCTACCCTCTGCTTCAACAAGCTCCTCAACAGGGATCTGAAAGCTGATCTGGAGGGCGACTAATAGCACAAAGCCTTAGGGCCATAGATTGCGGATTCAGGTAAACATAAAGACAAAATTTGACGCATTAATTTCTATGATGTTAAGGCAACTGTTATGATGGCAGCTAAAGCTTCCAATGGAATTCAGTCTAATGGCTCTCCTATTCTCCTTTTGGCTGATCTCTCTAGGAGAAAATTTCAACTATGGAAAGCCCTGAAACCACTTTTGTAAATATTTAGCAATCATGATGTCCTATACAAGTGGGGGTTCTCTTTCTACTTGGAGGCCTCCAGGGACGGCAAGTCTGCCTTGTTGAGGTACATGGGTGACCTACCACCTCTCTTAGAAACTTTCCAACTCCCTCAAGTTCGTCTCCCGGATTGACATTTCAAGGCTCTGCTACCTGGCCTTCCACTTCAAGAAACCTGGCAATGCATGCCGTCCAAAAAATCCAAGCGCTCTGCTTTGATAACTTCTAAACCTGACCAGTGCTCACCCCTTTCATCTGTGTATGTCTTTATTTGTACCTAAGTCTGTTGCATTTATGGTTTTTAAGGGCATAGCTACCTGCAGTGACTTTTGTTTCCTGGTGTTGCCTGTTGTGACTCAGGCTCTCTGTTTGTCTTTCCCTTTGTGGGACCCACCTGTTTGGAACGTTATCAGTATTCATATGTGTGACACCTTATGCTTCACCGCTTGTGATATTGGTTTATTATTAACCTCCTTAGCGGTGTTCCCGAGTGTAGCTCGGGGTAAAATTTCTATACTCGGGCTTACCATGCGGCGTTCTCTGGGGGTCCCTGCAGCACTTACCTTGTCCTTCGCTCCCGCGATCTGTCCCCTCCAGCGTCCCCGGCCATCTCCTCCGGCTGATGCCGGCATCCGGCTTCTGTGTTCCGGTCCCTGTGACGTCGCAAGCGACGGGAAATTTGAATTTTTTTAAAAATTTCATTTTTGCTGTCATTGCTATTTCAATGCATTTCACATACATTTTGTCCCTACTGCTTTGTCCTGTGCCCTGCCTGCATTTTGAATGTTCTTTCTGCCTGGAAACTGAAAAAAGTCCATGGCGTCCAAAAAGCGTCCCTTTACATCAAAAGCGGTTTTAGAACAGCGATAGTAAATCAGAACCACTTGCAGAATTGAGTGATAATGATTCGTGGGGAAATTCGTCATCAGACACTGAAAACAATTTTGCGACTTTGCTCAGCGATGTGCGAATTTGCCTCTGTATTTCAAATTTCAGTGTTTTTGGTTTGATTATATTATTGAATTAAATTTATTATTATTATATTATTATTTTTTATGATTATTTATTAAATTATAATTTATGATTT
The DNA here is from genome assembly GCF_062004578.1 of Staurois parvus. Taxonomy (NCBI): domain Eukaryota; kingdom Metazoa; phylum Chordata; class Amphibia; order Anura; family Ranidae; genus Staurois; species Staurois parvus. Next base: position 3,425,032 of record NW_028318000.1, read on the forward strand.
CGTGTTTCAAATTTTATCATACCCGGAATGTTTAATAGACTCTTGTTCGGACAGATTTCAGTGAGTTATTCCTAAAAATTACAGCCTACAATAAAAAACTACATATTTCCATGCAAAAAAATGGTACTGCTTTCAGCACAAAAAATCGGAAAGAATCATACCGCCAAGGAGGTTAACACATAATGGTTCTTGTTGCCTACCATATACTGTTCTCATGATATCTTATAGTCCTGTTTAGCTTTGTATACAGTATGTTACAGCCTTTGTTGCTGTGGTCACCATATAGAAACCTCCACCACTGTTTTTTTATTTCCAGAGATTCTTTTCTATGGTGGTTGCCATAGGTTTTGTGGCATTGGTTGTCTCCCTGGTTTTGGCCTCTGTTGTTCATTATTTACATGTAATCTATGATGTTCCCATATCTGAAGAGGGTATGATCCTGGTTATCTTGGCTTCCTGTGCCTTCTTTCCTCTGGACATAGGATAATGGCAATGGTTTTTTCATAGCTGGTCCCCTCTTTTTCTTTCCCTTTCCCATACTCTGCCCCCCTCCCTTTTCCATTTCTCCCCTCTCCTCCCTCCCATTTCTTATTCCACCTGCTCACCTCTCCCTTTCCCTTTTCCTTGTGTTCTAAGATGTATATTGCTGGGACACCACCCTCTCTGGCATATGTATAGCTGACTTTCTTTTTTATTTTTTGTTCGCCACCATACACACTGCCTCATTAGCTTGGTTCCCTGCAATGATATTCCTTTCCTTATCCCCTGATTCAGGATCTCCCTTTCGGCCATGGGCCTTGACTGTTCTTCCTTCCCTTTTTATTTACTTTGGTAAAGAGGACCTTGGAATTTATTTGCAGCTGTTTGGGCTTACCATGGATCTCTCCTGATGACTACTATGTACATGGGAATCTCCTGGTCTGCCAGCTTTAGTTTTGTTTTTGTTTTGTTTTTTTTACTGTGGTTTCTGGTCATTTGCCCTTTTTGTAGTATTGTGGTGGTGACCCTGGACAGTTTCTGTTGGTTGGCTTCTCCATATCATATGATTGTTGTGGTAATAATTTCCGTGCTGAAGGCCTGTAGTTTGATTTCCATTATGCTCCTTTTATTCATGCTTTCTCCTGCTATGGATCCTCAGCTTATGTGGGATTGGACGCTATCTAATAACAGGTTTCCATGCTTATCCCCCACTTTCTTTTGTATTTTTTCCCTATCTCTTTCAGTTTTCTTTCACCCACCCTCTCTTTCCTCTCTCTTTTTTCTCCCTATCCTGTCACTGGTCTGGCATGTTCCTGGGCATAGTCCCCTCTTGCCTTGGTTTCCTCACCTGCCCCATACGCCTCCCACAACATGTAGGGATTTGGCTTTATTGCCAACAGTTAGTTGATTGTTTTCCTTGAGCTTCCTTCAGGAATCTTTTGGGATTCCTGATTGACCATAGTGGGTCTTTTGAATCCCTGGATGATTTCTCTGCTTTTCTTTACTGCTCTCTCCACTATGTGCCTTTTCTCATCTTATCTTTCTTGCTGTTCCTCTCTCTCTTCTTTTCCCTTCTTTTTGGTAGTGGCTCTCACCTGTATGGCTCTTGCTCTGCCTGATTTTTGGCCATCATGATGCTCTCTATTTGCTCCTTCAATGCGAAGAGCCTTAACCATCCGGGCAAGAGCTCTCAAATCCTGCATCACTTACACAAGAAGCTCTTTGACATTGTCTATTCCAGGAAACTCATTTTTGTGCTGGGGACCTCCCGATTTACAAAAGTATATCGTATCTTACCTGGTTTCACAGCACCAGCCCTCTTGACAAATCTAAGTGTGTCTCATTTGCCATTCTTCCATTCACAAGAATGCCAAACTTTGGGTGCTAGATTCTAAATCGGACCCCCCATGGTAGGTTTCTCTTTCTTTAGATCCAGGATGGTACGTCAGTGCATACTTGTCAAGGTCCTACCTTTCTTCAGAGCTTGTGCATCTCCATGAGCTGGCATCCATCTTGGTTTTCTGCAAAGCATGGTGGGAACCTTTATGCCTTCAGGCTTCTGCGGCTCCTCCTCAGAAGGGTGTGGTTGAGCACATTTAAACCTCCTGTCTGCAAGTGTGCGCTGCACTTGTGTCCTGTATGTTGCCCTGTTGCAAGCTCTTGTGTTATTCCCATTGCTCTCCTGGTAACCGACTCGGCTTGGACAAGACTACTCTCTGCGTTAAAACTTTAACTGACCTCCCGTTGCTGAACCCGGCCCGTGACCTGAGTATTCTTTGCCTACCGTCTAGTACTGTCTGCTCCGTTGTTATTGACCCGGCTTGTCTGACTACTCTACTCGTGTTCCCATCTAGCTCCCACCAGCTGTACGCCATTGGCGGCAGTCGTTATCGCAGCTGGGGTCACTCGGGGGCCGCGACCTGGTCTCAGGCTGCGTCAAGTCCATCCCCACCATCAGGGGCCCTGGTGAAGGGTAGCCTGGGGCTTAGACTCCGCGCCCTGAGGGACTCTGGTCTGTGGGTAGTGGCTGTCGTCAGTCGCAGCGTGACCGTACCATAGGCCTGCCTGCCCATTCCAGCGTTCCTGCCCTGACAATACTGTTGCAAATTTCTACCTGCCAAATTCATCCCAATCCTATCAAGGCTTTAAATATCTCCATGCGAAATCATCTTAGGGGTCAATTTTAACCTAGTGATGTGATGCTCGCCCACCATATGCAATGGAGATTGCCTGATTGAATTACCACTAACTTTCCCTCTGACAAGGGCTGGCATACCAGGACATTTGTCTGGCTATCTATCTTGGAGTTTCCATCTGCCTACCTTGTTTGAATATTATTTACCATCATTGTTTTTTTATATTAATCCAGCCCTTGATGCTCATCAGCAGCCCCAGCGGTCCATGTGTCCCATATTATGAGGGAGTTCCCCATGACGTCTCCTAGTTGCAACAGCATAAACTACATCTGTGTTTTTATGTATTTTTGGTGACTCTATGCATTCTTTGGAACTACTGTGCTAGAAAAACTTTGAACTTGAAATATGCACCCCTGAAGGAGAGTCCTAAATGCGTCATATGTTGTTACAAGTTCCACATGCTATAGGTTTTGTTATTCTGTCTAGCATTGTTATCTGATTTTGACCATATGGTCGCCACATTTTGTGTGTTTGTTATCTTGAATTTTATGTTATATTATTTCTAAATAAACTTTTTTGTAATTTTATATCTTAAATCTCTTTGGACATATTGCTGCATAAAAGTCCCCATACTTAGAGGTTACTGTTTTGTCTATTAACCTGGTGATGGACCCTAGTCTCAATTCCTCTTCTGGTAAGACCCACATTCAAAATGTGGAGCTCCATAGACTTAAGCTGTCTTCTCTGAAACTGTTTGATCTCTGGCAAACTCTCCACCCATCTGAGAAAGACTACACTTTCTTTTGCCTGGTTCATAAGTCTCACAGTCAAATTGACTATGGATTTGAAACACCCAACACGTACTCTTCGCTCCTCACAAGACCTCCTACTTTCTAGCTCCCTGGTCTCCACCTCCCACGCCCGACTGCAGGACTTCTCCAGGACTTTCCCCATCCTCTGGAACTCACTACCCCAATCCATCAGACTGTCACGTACCCTCCTCACCTTTAGGCGCACCCTGAAAACCCATCTCTTCAGGGAATCCTACCACGCCCTCACCTAACAGCCGATCTCCTCCACTCCTTTATCTCCTGTACCACTATCCCCTCCCTCCTAGATTGTAAGCTAGAAAGAGCAGGGCCCTTGACCCCCTCGTGTTTTGTTTTGTTACTGTATTGTCTCATGTTCTGTCCCCCACTATAATGTACAGTGCTGAGCAAACCTTTTAGCGCTATATAAATACTGTATATAAATATATAAATAAATATAAACCCAAGCTCTGCTAGATACTTCTCCTATTATCAGCATCAATCCTAAAATATGGTCTGATCATGCTCCAATTTTTGCACCTTTTAGACTTCCCCTGTAAGATTAAATGCTGGTGACCTAATGATAATCTCTTGTGAGATTCAGTCTGTGTTGCCCAACTCCAACAGGCTGTCTCCCACTTTGTGCAGGAACGTGAAGCCAATGACACACCTCTCCTATCTATGTGGGAAGATCTCAAATGTGTGTTATTAATAGTCTGCAGTACAAATTATTCACACAGCATTGTTTTACAGCTTTATTACCAGTGAATGGTAATAAAATTCTGCCTGGTAACACTGTTAGGTAATCACGTATACCCTGTTATAGGATGACATTTCCCCTTGTCTCCAAAATGTACATCTGTGTTGTCACACATGCTTCCCATAAAGACTACAAGTGGCCATTTCAACACACAATATGCAGGCATGGTCCACTGTTATTATCATCATAAAACCCACTTTGAGAAATGCTATGCAGCCAAGGCTTGGGTGCATGCATGCAGCCAGAGAGTGACTGAAAAGACGCTACAGGGGAAAAGCTGCACTGAGATGCAGTAAAGGATGAAAAAAGGTGAACACTAGCAGATTACAGTTCTTTTAGTTAGGGTTTACATCTATTTTATCTTTGCTTTTAAAATTAAATAATTTTAATGTAAAGTGAGATTATCTCACTGCCTAAGCCATCAAGTCAATGTTTGTACATGATAATATTTTATTCAGGTGACCTTTTGTTATTATCCATTGGGGTTTCCTTGGCTAATGCAGATACAAAAATGGATTGCCAAGCCTTGTTTTATGCAATGAATTCAGACTAGACCAAATTTAGTTAGATACCAATTAACCTATCAGCATGTTTTTAGGATGCAGGAAGAAACTGGAGCACCCAGTAAATGTATTAATGGCTACACTAACAATATAATATAGATAAATGTTAAGAACTGAATGTAAAATTTAGAAAGCAATGATTTTATTTGGAAGTTTATCAGTACTCAACAAAAATGACTATAGGCAGCTATGATATACTGGCCTGCAGGGATCAGTAAAAAAAAACAGGTACATGTAAAGAAATGCTGAAGACCTCCTTCATATAAAATTAATGCAGGCTTTTTTTCTATCTATTATTGCAGTCATTATCTCCCTGCTAGTTCTGTATATTTCCTTGTGTTTATGCAGACTTGCTCCATCCCTTCTGTCTACAGGGAAGTTATAGGCTATAGAAATAATGGTTAATTTAAGTCTTGAAGTTGCTGAGCATGGATCATCCAGATATGAGAAGTAAGTATATAAGCATTCAATGCTGAGAAACCAGCTAATACAATATTTATATAGGCTTATTTCACTGCGGCCTGTACACCCAGTGGTCCCGCCATCAGCATGTATTTCCTCTTCACTGTGGAACTGATGTATAGAAAAGTGTGGACAAGCAAATCTGGAAAAGGTGGAGAAATTTCTTACAGTCACCAATCAAGTTTCATCTGTTATTGGTTGCTGTACTGTTTAACTTTATTTTTTGCTGCCATATTTATACATCAAAGACACAATGGGGTTTATTTACTAAAGCTGGAGAGTCCAAAATCAGACTCCCTTCTGCATAGAAACCAATCAGCTTCTAGCCTCAGCTTGTTCAATGTAGCTTTGGCAATGAAACCTGGAAGCTGATTGGTTTCTATGCAGAAGGGAGTCTGATTTTGGACTCTCCAGCTTTAGTAAATAAACCCCAATTAGTCTATGCTTTAACCTTCAAACATAAATCAAGTTGTATAGTTAGCTCAGTGTCTATATTTTCATATCCTTAGTTTCTCAACTTCTATATTACACAAAGTGGTATAAATCCCTTTTCTTTATTTATCATTTAGTTCAGAAAAGCATCTTTTTGCCAAACTTTCCAGTTAACTGCCTCCCATCTGGCTTATAGATAAATGATGGCCGAACGGAAGCTCTGCTATCCTGGGTGGACGTCACATGACATCTTCTCAGGATTGGATTGCTGCGGTGTGATCTGTCAGTGAGTCCACCAGAGACAGCGGATGACACATCAGTGTACTGGGCCACTGCTGGTACCATGTGATCACTGTGAAAAATCACAGCAAATCACTTGGCAATTGTACGCAATGAACGGTTCCCATTCATAGCCATTCATTGTGTACTATTGTGTTGATATCTATGACTGCTCACAGGGATCCCATGGTACAGACAGGGCTAATCACAGCCCATATGTACCAATCACAGCTTAGTACACACTGAATAAATGGACTTCATTCATAAAAAATGGTTGCCTATAATAGTGATGATTACTGTTATAAGTAGAGATGAGCGAATCGAACTTGGCGAAGTGGAATTCGTTTCGAAGATTAGGAAAAATTCGATTCGAATTCGATGCGAATCGAAATTTTGAGTGCATTATGGGTCAGCGCGCCTTGTCTGCGCGCCTTCCCAGAGATCCCCGCTCCGTCGCCACACATGTCGCCGCCATTTTTGGAAATTTTCCAAAAATGGCGGCGACATGTGTGGCGACGGAGCGGGGATCTCTGTGAAGGCGCGCAGACAAGGCGCGCTGACCCATAATGCATTCATTCATGACATGTGATCGCATTAGCCAATCAGCAGCCAGCCAGCCAGCACTGTGTAATGGTCGAGCTATAAATTGCGGACATCTTAGAATTCTCCATTAGCCTCCGGTCATTCAAGAGAGACAGACCTCTCTGTATTAGGGACAGAGTTAGGGCCAAAGAGACTTTAGGGCCACAGAATCGTTACTTAGGGACACAGAATTGTTACTCAGGGACACAGAATTGTTACTGAGGGACACAGAATTGTTACTGAGGGACACAGAATTGTTACTCAGGGACAGACACAGAATTGTTACTGAGGAACACAGAATTGTTACTGAGGGACACAGAATTGTTACTGAGGGACACAGAATTGTTACTCAGGGACACAGAATTGTTACTCAGGGACACAGAACTGTTACTCAGGGACACAGAATTGTTACTCAGGGACACAGAACTGTTACTCAGGGACACAGAATTGTTACTCAGGGACACAGAACTGTTACTCAGGGACACAGAATTGTTACTCAGGGACAGACACAGAATTGTTACTGAGGGACACAGAATTGTTACTGAGGGACACAGAATTGTTACTCAGGGACAGACACAGAATTGTTACTGAGGGACACAGAATTGTTACTGAGGGACACAGAATTGTTACTGAGGGACACAGATTTGTTACTCAGGGACACAGAATTGTTACTCAGGGACACAGAATTGTTACTGAGGGACACAGAACTGTTACTCAGGGACACAGAATTGTTACTCAGGGACACAGAACTGTTACTCAGGGACACAGAATTGTTACTCAGGGACAGACACAGAATTGTTACTGAGGGACACAGAATTGTTACTGAGGGACACAGAACTGTTACTGAGGGACACAGAATTGTTACTCAGGGACAGACACAGAATTGTTACTGAGGGATACAGAATTGTTACTGAGGGACACAGAATTGTTACTGAGGGACAGACACAGAATTGTTACTCAGGGACAGACACAGAATTGTTACTGAGGGACACAGAATTGTTACTGAGGGACACAGAATTGTTACTCAGGGACACAGAATTGTTACTCAGGGACACAGAATTGTTACTCAGGGACACAGAACAGTTACTCAGGGACACAGAATTGTTACTGAGGGACACAGAACTGTTACTCAGGGACACAGAATTGTTACTCAGGGACAGACACAGAATTGTTACTGAGGGACACAGAATTGTTACTGAGGGACACAGAATTGTTACTCAGGGACAGACACAGAATTGTTACTGAGGGACACAGAATTGTTACTGAGGGACACAGAATTGTTACTCAGGGACACAGAACTGTTACTCAGGGACACAGAATTGTTACTCAGGGACACAGAACTGTTACTCAGGGACACAGAATTGTTACTCAGGGACACAGAACTGTTACTCAGGGACACAGAATTGTTACTCAGGGACACAGAACTGTTACTCAGGGACACAGAATTGTTACTGAGGGACACAGAATTGTTACTGAGGGACACAGAATTGTTACTCAGGGACAGACACAGAATTGTTACTCAGGGACACAGAATTGTTACTGAGGGACACAGAATTGTTACTCAGGGACAGACACAGAATTGTTACTCAGGGACACAGAATCGTTACTCAGGGACACAGAATCGTTGAATTAAAGAGTATGTCAGACAACACGCAGAGGAGTGGCAGAGGAGGCAATGTTTCAGGAGCGAGCAGCCGTGGCAGCAGAGGAAGGGGTCGAGGCAGCACTAGTCGCAGCCAGAGGCCAGTGCTCCCGGTGTCATCCAGCGGTCGTGTCTCCACCGACAACCCTGCTGTCATCGATTGGTTGGCTCGGTCATCTTCCTCTTCCCAGGTCACCTCTGACACCTACAGCCAACGGTCGGTGGGTACGTCAGACACAACCGTTAGTTGGCATGGCCCGGGAGCAAGCCCGCTGAAATCACGTGTCCTCTACATGCCCCTGTCCTTTGGTGTTCCCTCACCAAGCGAAGTATCGCATGCTGTGGGCTCAGCCCCACTGTACAGTGAGGAAGAGCTAACAGAGGGTGGTCAGGAACGGGGGGAGACATCCGCCTCTTCAGCAGCCATGCGAAGAAGTACTGGCGAGGAGAGTGGCTCGGTAGCCGGTCTAGAGACAGGTCTGTCTCCTGACCCACACGCAGCCGAGGGGGCTAGTAGTGAGGCGGAGACCCTAACTGATGATGATGAGGCTGATCACACTTGGCAGCCTCGTCGTCATCAGGCTATTGCTTCCGCATCATCAGGAGAAGAGGGTGCCAGCTTGGCAGCGAGCAAAACAGTCGGTGGGTTGCCCAGGAGGCAGCAGGGTCGCAGCAGTGTCAGTGGAGGCAAACGGCCACGGAGTAGAGCACCAGCTCCACTGCAGCCTACCACCACGGCCAGTAGTGGTGCCGGTGTGCACGGAGGAAGTAGCAGTCAGCCAGTGAGGAGTATCGGGGGCAAAGTTTCCTACTCGGCGGTGTGGCAATTTTTCGTCAAGCCGCCCGAGGAAGTAAATGTAGCCGCATGTCGACTTTGTGGCCAGAAAGTCAAGCGTGGCCAGGGGGCCTATGTCTCCATCGCCACACTCTGCCATGTGCCACTTTCAGGTCTCCTCACACTGCTGGTGGGTTCCATTTTGTCATAGGGTGCTGGCAGATTACGGGCCTCCCATTGCTGCTGCCAGGCCCGTAATCTGTCATGGGCCCCTGTACCGCCTCCTCATGCTGCTGCCAGGCCCGTAATCTGTCATGGGTCCCTGTACGGCCTCCCATTGCTGCTGTCTCCATCGCCACACTCTGCCATGTGCCACTTTCAGGTCTCCTCACACTGCTGGTGGGTTCCATTTTGTCATAGGGTGCTGTATGGCCTCCCATTGCTGCTGCCTCCACCACCACACTGTGGCTCCAAACTCTGGTTTTGGCCCCGTGACTGCCCAAATGAGTGAAGTGTGCGGTGATTCTAAGATCGACGGCACTCATCTGCATGTCATACTGACTGACAGTATTATTTCTCTTCCCCAGCAGACTCCAAGGGCATTTAAATTAAAGGTACAGTGTTCTGCACTAATATAAAGGCTCTCTGAAGCCTAGAAACACCCTTTTTATAAGTTAAATTCGCAGCGAATATATTCGACTCGAATCAAATTTATTCTGCGAATTCGCCGAATCAGCCGAATTGAATTTTTGAATACTTCGCTCATCTCTAGTTATAAGCAATCATAGTGTGTAAAAAAAAAAAATCCTGATCACTTCCCCAGAGCAATACAGTGTTGCTATGGTAACACTGTATTGCTCTGGTCACAGTATATAAATAGAAAATTTAAAAAAATGAAAGAAATTTAATAAAAATATTAACAAAATTTAAAAAACAAATATTATTATTACTAATTTATTTTTACATACTTTTACCAACCAGTGTGCCTGATCACCACCACACCCGTTATATTATGATGCTGATGTCTTGCACTGTTGTCAGTTAGTAAAAAAAAAAAAATCAAGAAAAAAATTTACAAAAAATTACAACTTCAAAAACTTGCCATGCCTCTTACTAAATACCTTGGACTGTCTGCTTTCCAAAAATGGGGATATTTGTACTTTCCTGGCATTTTAGGTCTCAAGAAATCAAGAAATGAGTTGCTGTCAGTACTTGTCGACATATGATATATATATATATATATATATATATATGTATATATGTATATATATATATATATAAATATATCATCATTTGTTGACTCTATAACTTTCCAACAGACTAAATAATATACACTCATTTGGGTTACTTTCACCAAAGAAATGTAGCAGTATAATTTTTGGCCTGAATTTATGAAAAAAGATTACCGTATTTTTCGCTCCATAAGACGCACTTTTTTCCCCAAAAAAAAGGGGGGAAAATGTCAGTGCGTCTTATGGAGCGAATATAAAGCGGCCGGTCCGGTATTTCTGCCGCCACCATGTCAGAATACCGGGCCGGCCGCTCAGCTGTTCTCTCCTGCAGGGCCTTACCTGTTCCTCGCTCCAGCGCTGCACAGTCTTCCCGCGCTGGCTTCTGACAGCCGGGTGCCCACTGCGCATGTGCTGCGCTTTGTGAATGATCCGGTGTCTTCTGGGACACATGACAGGTCCCAGAAGGCGCCGGGCCATTCACAAAGCGCAGCGCTCCTCGCACATGCGCAGTGGGCACCCGGCTGTCACAGAAGCCGGCCCGGGAAGAAGAGAGAAGGACAACTCCGCAGAAGTGGGAGCGGGTACCTGTCAAATTCAGGTACCCGCTCCCCCTCCCTCCCCAAAGGTCAGCAGTCTCTGTTCATTCCCTGCACTGTCTGCAGTCTCTGGTCATCCCCTGCACTGTCTACAGTCTCTGGTCATCCCCTGCACTGTCTGCAGTCTCTGGTCATTCCCTGCACTGTCTGCAGTCTCTGGTCATCCCCTGCACTGTCTGCAGTCTCTGGTCATCCCCTGCACTGTCTACAGTCTCTGGTCATCCCCTGCACTGTCTGCAGTCTCTGGTCATCCCCTGCACTGTCTGCAATCTCTGGTCATGCCCTGCACTGTCTGCAGTCTCTGGTCATGCCCTGCACTGTCTGCAGTCTCTGGTCATGCCCTGCACTGTCTACAGTCTCTGGTCATTCCCTGCACTGTGTCCGCAGTCTCTGGTCATCTCCTGCACTGTGTCCGCAGTCTCTGGTCATTCCCTGCACTGTGTCCGCAGTCTCTGGTCATCCCCTGTACTGTGTCCGCAGTCTGTGGTCATTCCCTGCACTGTGTCCGCAGTCTCTGGTCATCTCCTGTACTGTGTCCGCAGTCTCTGGTCATTCCCTGCACTGTGTTCGCAGTCTCTGGTCATTCCCTGCACTGTGTCCGCAGTCTCTGGTCATCCCCTGTACTTTGTCCGCAGTCTCTGGTCATCCCCTGTACTGTGTCCGCAGTCTCTGGTCATCCCCTGTACTGTGTCCGCAGTCTCTGGTCATCTCCTGCACTGTGTCCACAGTCTCTGGTCATTCCCTGCACTGTGTCCGCAGTCTCTGGTCATTCCCTGCACTGTGTCCGCAGTCTCTGGTCATCCCCTGTACTGTGTCCGCAGTCTCTGGTCATCTCCTGTATTGTGTACGCAGTCTCTGGTCATCCCCTGTACTGTGTCTGCAGTCCATTGGTTCAGAATATTTTTTTTTCTTGTTTTCCTCCTCTAAAACCTAGGTGCGTCTTATGGTCAGGTGCGTCTTATGGAGCGAAAAATACGGTATTTATTTGCAAAGATTTATAACAGAAACAAAGAAAAAAAATTTTTTTTTTCAAAATGTTGGTCTCTTTTCATCTATTTATCAAATAATAAAAAAATGTGCTGATTAAATACCTTCAAAAGAAAGCTCTATTTGTATGAACAAATGATAAAAATTTAATTTCTGTACAGTGTTGCATGACTGTGCAATTGTCATTCAAAGTGTGACAGCACTGCAAGATGAAAATTGGCCTGGGCAGGAAGGGAGTGAAAATGTATGGTATTGAAGTGGTTAAAGTGGTTCTAAAGCCAAGAAACCTTAATGGATTCCCTGCAATAAGGTAAAAAATGTCCCAGTAGTAGTAGCGCCTCCTCAGCCCTCTAAATGCATAGTCCTCACTCAATCCAGTGCTGTAACTGTCTGTAACAGCTTTCTTCCCTCTCCCTGCATTTACTGGACAGAGTCGACAGTGGGATCCACTGTGAACTGAGAGTGGGAGGTTGGGCCAAACCGCACTGTGTGATTCTACGGATGTACGCAGCCCAGCTAAGGAGTGAACCTGCATGTCTGCAGACATGCAGAGGGGGGCCGAGAGAGCAGGCGTGGGATCCCAGAAGAGGAGGTTCAAGGCAACTCAGAGCAAAACCATTGTCCAGAGCAGATATAATAACTTTATTATTTTATAAAAAAATGTATCTTTTACAACCACTTTAACCACTTGCCCTCCAGATGATTTACGCCCCTTCCTGACCAGGCCATTTTTTGCGATACGGCTCTGCATTACTTTATCTGGCAATTGCGCGGTCATGCAAAGTTGTATATAAATTACATATATGTAATTTTTTCACACAAATAGAGCTTTCTTTCTCTGCATTTTTTTATTTTTTGTGCTATAAACAAAAAAAGACTGTCAATTTTGGAAAATAACAATATTTTGACTTTCTGCTATAAAACATATCCAATAAAAAAATAAAAAAAATAAAATTTCTTCATAAATTTAGGCCAAAATGTATTCTGCTACATGTCTTTGCTAAACAAAAAAATCCCAATACGTGTAAATTCATTGGTTTATGTGAAAGTTATAGCATCTACAAATGGCGGTATATATATTGGAATTTTTTTTTTTTCACTAGTAATGGTGGCAATCAGCAGCTTATAGCGGGACTGTGGTGAGCACTCTGACATTGGGTGGGAATGGACTAACGGCCACTGACATCTCCAGTGACACTAATACAGTGATCAGTGCTAATAAAAAGCACTGACACTGTACTAATGGCACTGGGCAGGAAGGGGTTAACATCTGGGGCGATCAAAGGGTGTGTTGTGTTGTGCTTACACTGTGTGCTGTTTTACAAGGGGACATGCTGCTTTCTCTCTCTGTGCTGTGCAGAGAGAGAGAAAGCAGCATGTCCATGCTGACAGCAGAGAGATCTGTGTTGTTTACACACAGGTCTCTCCGCTCTCAGCTTTAGCAGCAATCACCGAGTGGCAGATGAGAATCGCCAGCCAGGACCCGGTGATTGACATCTGCTGCAACCAATGGCAGTGAGGGAAGGGTGGTGCTTGCATGCGTGCTCCCTACCCGGAACTTCAAAATCATGTACATGATTTTGTCCAGAGTGGCCGCCCTGTAGCTGTATATCTGCTATATGGCGGTAGGCAAGTGGTTAATAATCATATTCTTCTATGGCAGCTAGATGTGAGATAAAGTTAATGAAGCATTGCCTGTGTTTTTAAAGTGGATCTGCTATTTTCTATTTTGATAATTTTAAAACTAGGGTGAGTTTTAAATGCCAAGAAAGATATTTCATGAGATATTTCATGAGTGCTGATTCTAGTTTTTAAAGATTTAGGCACCGCATTTGCAATCATGTACGTGCCATTGAAAATGGCAAAATATCCATAAGGTGCCATGTATGCCTTAGGCATAATTTTGATTTGATACCCAAAATGTTCTTTGCAGTGGATCATATACACATGAACCCTCAAGGGGGAATCTAGATAAGATCATTTTACAACAGGAGACAAGGTGGATATACAAATTCAAAGCCACAAAACCCACAGGACTCAATTAATTTATTTTATAAAACCTGTTTTTATAACAACCACACTAAATAAAGTCAAGACGACTATAAGTGGTGAGATCCCACTGTATATGTATAATACATGTGCTCCTATTTCCTCTTCCACAGATCTGTTAGTTTTTGCATATCCCATATACTTGTGCCATTCCCCCAACCCCCTACCCCCACTTGATGCTGGGAGAAATTCCCATAGGAGCGTTCACCCTATGGGTAATGTTCTGTCTCTCCAATCTAAGCATTGAAAGTGTGATCTCTGTAACTTACAGTTGTGATGAGATAGCGATAACTCTAATCTTAGTTGAATATCACATCTTGTAGATCTTGTGAAGTTTGTTCCATAAACTGAGAGAATCTTACAACAATGAACATTTGATAGGTCAAAAGATCATAATCTTGCTTCATGACATGAGGCTAGAAGCTTCAATGCCTTACTGGGGAAAAGGGTGGGCTATCTATACAGCATTAACTAAACCAAAGGAAAGGGAGGAGCAGAGACAAAATACAAAGAACACTTAAATGCATATGACAGTCATGTGAAACATGACACTCCCTGTCGAAATCTATGATTTTTATTATAACAAACTTTAGTCCAAGGCCAATATAAGAAATGAAGATTCTTTCCAGGAACATCTGCAAAACAAGAAGGAAAAGAAGAACAAAGGAAACAATGCAAACATTTAGCATAATACTTGCAGATGTTGGTCTTGAAAGTCTAGACTGAGACATGGAAATCCATATTCAGAGGGGAAGGCAGCAACATGCACATTCCTTCTTACCTCCCTTTAAATCAGGTTGATGACTTGTCTTCCTCTTTGGGAAAAAGAAGTACTAGTTCCTTTATAGGCCTGGAGTAAAGGTGTGAAGAACCTTCTTTCATGGTGGACATATCCAAGATGTGTCCCGAAATTCAGTAGTAAGTACTGCACGACTGCCGCATTCAACAGGGTTGAGACTAGTGGGAACATAGTGCCATTGTTCAGGCGTAGAGAACTTCCTTATGCATTTCACTCTGTTGCTGACATACACGTAGAACTGTCTTGTGCGATTGTGTATATATTCTAGAACTATTTTGCTATCTGTATAAAAGTCAAAGGAGTCTATTTCAACATCAAGTTCTTTAAGCTCAGCAATTTCCACAGCTAACACAGCTGCACAAATTTTGAGCCTTGGAATAGTATGTGCAGTAGTTTTGGTGTGAGCTTGGTCTTGCCCATGATAAATCCTACACCCACTTCACCGATGGGATCCGTAGCTCAAAGATAAGCCACCGTAGCAATGGCTTCGTTGGAAGCATCTGAGAAGACACAAATCTATCTTCTGGTGGCATTCTTTAAGGATGCTTTGGTGTAAGAGCGTGGTATCTGGAGTTCTAATGCTTTTAGAGACTGTTTCCAGGATTCCCACCTTTGTTGTTTCTCCTTGGGTAAGGGGGTATCCCAGTCTGAGCTTTCAGAAGTAAGTTGTCTCAGCAGTATCTTACCCTGAATGGTGAGAGGTGTAATGAAACCTAACAGATCATAAATGCAGTTCACTGTAGACAAAACTCCTCGCTTTGTGAAGGGCTTGTCACAGGCTGATGCTTGAAATGTGAATGTGTCTTTAACATTCCAAAGCAATCCAAGACTGTGTTGTGTAACAGAAAGGTCAGATCCTAGTTGGAATTTCTTCACACTGACAGCATGGTCATCAGAAGGAAAGGCTATCATGACCTTGTTGCTGTTAGAGATGATTTTGTGAAGTCTGAGGTTTGCAGTGGCAAGCATGTTCTGGGTTCTAGTAAGAAGGTCAATAGCTTCTTCTTCATTGGGCAGAGATTTGAGTCCGTAGTCTACATAGAAATTCCTTTAGACGAACTGTCTTGCATCAGATCCAAATTCTTTCTCACCCTCTTGAGCTGTTTTGCTCAGTCCATAAATTGCTACTGCAGGAGAAGGACTGTTACCGAAAACATGTACCTTCATTCAGTAGTCTATGACTTCATCGTTGATATCATTATTGTGGTACCATTTGAACCTGAGGAAGTGTCTGTAGTCTTCATGGACGATGAAACAGTAGAACATCTGCTGAATGTCAGCCATAACAGCAATTGTGTAAACCGTTATGCAGCGCTCAGCAATAATAAATATAAAATAATATTCAAATGTGGGCACCAATGATAGTGCGTGAATAGTGCAATGGTGATCACGTCAAGTAGCGATGTATAAGTCTATTATAGACAAAAAAACTGAAGTGATATTGATGGTGAGTCCAAACACAGAGTGGTAGAGTTCATCAAAAGTAGTGCTCCTGTGCTCCGTGTCTCATGATTGATGAGAAAATCTGGTACAATAATGCACTTGCCAGAAGTACATATAATATGAGCATTATATGTATATAATATATGCGGTGTCATCCAGGTTTGGTCTGTAGTGACTGGGTCATCAGGTTCAAAATAGGACTCTCAGAGATGAAGCGATTCACACTCAGGGGTCCCTTTCTGCTCACTGACACCTCACGAAAACTCAGCACACTGGTAACACCTTCCCAAATGTCTCCACCTTGTAGGCTCTTAAGTGCACCTTAGTAGGAGGAGACCCCCTGTCAGGAACCATCGTGACGCATGGGTCTACACATGCGTAGGTGTCTGCCGAGACGTAGAGGTGGCAGGGCACTAGGACCCAGGCGCACCCGTCGTCTGGACAGTACTAGGCAGGCACTGGGACCCGGGCTACGCCTGTCAGGTGCAGGGCGGGATATTTAAACTAGCCCTGCACAGACACTTGTTGCTGAATGGTCTTTGTATCCTGTTACCTGTGCGTGAGTACTTCTGATCTGGATTGTTTTGACCTTGTTGCCTTCTCCCGTCCTGAAACCTTGGCTTGCCTGACTCTGCTCCTGGATGTTCTCGTTTAGATCTGACCTCCTGGTATTGACCCTGCGTGTGACCCGACTATCCTTTGCCTACCGTTTTGTACCTTACCGATCCGCCAGTTACCGACCCTGCCTGCATGACTCTGATTTAGCTCATCCATCCACCCACCCCGCAGGGATCACTAGGCTCCCTTACATCAGACTCCTAGCTCTCTGGAGCCCTGTCAGACTCCTCTACCCCTGTTGGAGATACCTGGTAGTTGCGACCTGGTCCCGGAGCGCTCCAAGTCCATCCCCACCATCAGGGGCCCTGGTGAACAAGTGCTCCGGTGCTTACACTCCGCACTCTGGGGAGGCTCTACCAGGGGACTGATAGAGGTGCTGTCAGGCGGTCCGTTACAGTACCATTCAGCCATGACCGAGTCTGGAGGGTCGCCTTCTCCATGGGATGAGATGTGCCGACATTTGTCCATACTGACTCAGGCAGTAACTAACCTGCAGGACAAGTGTAGTCGGTTAGAAAATCGATTTGACACCCTAACGGTATCTGGAGTGTCCCCTCAGAGTGAGGCCTCAGCTATTCACACTAGAGCAGTTTCTGAATCTCCCAGTGGGGCTGCGGCTGCAGCTCCACCAGCCGAACCCCGCGTTCCCATGCCTGAATGTTTTCAGGGAGATCGAGCACGTTTTAGAACGTTCAAAAACGCATGCTACTTGTATTTTGAACTGCAACCACGTGCGTTTACCACAGAGTCATTCAAGGTGGGATTTGTAATTTCTTTACTACAGGACGAGCCCCAGGACTGGGCCCTTAGACTAAGGGAAACACAGGACCCTCAGTTACAGACCTTAGACACATTTTTTAAGGCCATGTCAGTTCTGTACGATGACCCCCAGCGGGCGGTTTCGGCTGAAACCACCCTTTATGCCCTACGACAGGGTCGTCGAGCTGCGGAGGAATACGCCTCCGAGTTCAGGCGATGGATGGGGGACACACACTGGAATGACGCCGCCCTATGTCACCAATTTAGGGTCGGACTCTCGGAGGGCCTAAAAGATGAGTTAGCCCGGGTTGGCCTCCCCGGGTCTCTAAAGGAGTTGATCGACCTGGCGATTCAGATTGATCGCAGGTTAAGGGAACGCCGGTCTGAGAGGACAGGTTAAGGCCAGGGTCAAGGAGCTACCTGGATACCCCCCAAAGGCACAGGTCATTCCGTCCCTGCTACTGTTCCACCAGTTGTCTCCACTGATGTGCCAGTACTGATGCAGCTGGGTTTGGCGCGGCAGACCCTTACTCCAGAAGAACGTCAGAGACAGCGTGCCAAGAACCTGTGTTTCTATTGCGGGAAAGCTGGACATGCAGTGCGAAACTGTCCAGTGAAGACATGTAAGTCTCGATCTTCAGTTCCTGTTTCTTTGAGTAATATAAGTTAGTCCAATTACTTAGCGGTACCCTTTTGTTTCAGCTGCCAGAGAAAACCGTGGTAACCACTGCAATCATTGATTCGGGGGCCTGCAGTTGCTTCCTGGACCTTGATTTTGCTCGCCAGCAGGAGATACCATTACAGGCCAGGAAATGGGAGCTCAATTTGTTCTTGGCTGATGGTTCCCAAATAAAATCAGGTTTAGTGGACCAAGAGACCCCTCATACTCACCACCATAATGGGCTCCCATCGGGAACAACTACACTTTGATGCCATTGCGTCACCCCTTTTTCCCGTGATCCTGGGGCTTCCGTGGCTGCAGGCCCACAACCCCTAGATCGACTGGAAAACCGTGTCCCTTAGTTTTTCTTCAGAAAAACTGTCAGGCCTCTGGGCCCCGGGCCCCCCAGATCCTCTTATGTGCAGAAGAGGACGCTAACCTAAGACAGATTGTACCAACCGTATATCATGAATATTTAGATGTGTTCAGTAGACGAGGGGCTGATACACTACCACCACATCGACCATATGATTGTCCCATTGACTTATTGCCAGGTTCTGAGATTCCTTTTGGCCGTATCTTCCCGCTATCGGAAAAGGAATTAGGGGTACTGAAGGACTATATTGAGGATAACCTCCAGAAAAAGTTTATTCGCCCTTCCACATCTCCGGCAGGGGCGGGTATCTTCTTTGTGGAGAAAAAAGATAAAACCTTGAGACCCTGTATTGACTATAGGGAATTAAATTGGGTGACCATCAAGAACCGCTACCCTCTACCTTTGGTCCCAGAGTTATTCCAGAGTCTGGGGACAGCGGTCTGCTTTACGAAGCTGGATCTGCATGGGGCATACAATCTGGTCCGCATCCGGGAGGGGGTTGAGTGGAAAAAAGCTTTCTGTACTCAATTTGGGCACTTCGAGTACCTGGTCATGCCGTTTGGACTTTGCAATGCCCCAGCCACGTTCCAACACTTCATAAATGACGTGTTGCGTGATTTCTTGGACATTTTTGTTATCGTCTACCTAGACGATATTCTGATCTTTTCTCCATCTCTAGATGTCCACAGAAACCACGTAATCAAGGTTCTGGAATGGCTGCGCCTGCACGGCCTATATGCCAAGGCCGAAAAATGCAGCTTTGAGCAGCAAAGCATTGCATTTTTAGGAATGATTATCTCCACTGCGGGGATCGCAATGGATCCCCAAAAGATCTCGGCAATTCTTGATTGGCCAATTCCAGCCGATAAGAAAGGCGTCCAAAGGTTCATTGGATTTGCCAATTTTTACCGTAAATTCATCAGGAATTTTTCAGGTCTGGTTTCCCCCATAACGCAATTAACCAAGTCAGGAAATCGCTTCAAGTGGACACCAGGAGCTCAAGAAGCATTTGAGACTCTGAAGCGACTGTTCACCACCGTTCCCATTTTGGGCCACCCGGATACGGCTCTGCCTTTTGTGCTAGAGGTAGACGCATCCGAAAATGCGGTTGGATCCATCCTCTCCCAAAGAAAGGGTCCCAAGGAACTTCTACACCCAGTGACGTTCT
The DNA here is from genome assembly GCF_062004578.1 of Staurois parvus. NCBI lineage: Eukaryota > Metazoa > Chordata > Amphibia > Anura > Ranidae > Staurois > Staurois parvus. The sequence goes on from NW_028318000.1 coordinate 3,444,639, forward strand.
TTTCCAGAAAACTAACCCCGGCAGAACGCAATTATGACATCGGGGACCGGGAACTATTGGCCATCAAGACGGCATTGGCAGAATGGAGATATTTACTGGAAGGAGCTGCTCACCCAATCCTGATCTTCACAGACCACAAGAACCTTGAGTACTTGAAAACAGCTAAACACCTAAGACCACGCCAAGCCAGGTGGGCCCTGTTTTTCTCACGGTTCACCTTTCACATTACATATAGGCCCGGTTCAAAGAATACAAAGCCTGACGCCCTGTCTCGCATGTTTGAGGACCCTGAGGAGGAACTCAAACTGGATACCATCCTGTCTGCTGGAAATTGTTTGGCTCTGCAAACGGAACTAAGGGCTAGGTTGCAGGACACATCTGAAACTTGTTCCACAATGCCAGACATGCCACTCTCCCGCCAGGAAGGTTTAATACGGAAAGAAGGACTGATTGTGGTTCCAAAGGAGGTGCAGACACAGGTGTTAGGGCACTGCCATGATCACCCCATGGCAGGGCACTTCGGAACGGCAAAGACTCTGGAGTTACTCAAATGCACCTTTTGGTGGCCTAAGATGAACCAGGATTGCAAAAGATACGTGGAATCTTGCGAGATCTGCCAGAGGAATAAACCGACCAGAAACAAGGCCTGGGGGCTGCTACGCCCACTACACATTCCTACTCGATGCTGGCAAAAAATTGCCATGGATTTTATAGTGGAGCTACCCCCATCCCAGGGTCATATGGCAATTTTTGTTATCGTAGACAGATTGTCAAAAATGGCCCACTTCATACCCCTTCAGCAGAAGAAATGGCCAGGATCTTCATCAAAGAAGTAGTTAGACTACATGGGGTTCCTGAAGATGTGGTATCCGACCGTGGGGTGCAATTCACCTCAAGATTCTGGAGAGCCCTGTGCAAAGCTCTGGACATTAAGCTTTTGCTTTCCTCCGCCTTCCATCCTCAGACGAATGGGCAGACAGAGAGAACCAATCAGACGCTGGAACAATACCTGAGGTGTTATACATCTTTTGTACAGGACGACTGGCTGACACTCTTACCCATGGCGGAATTCGCATTCAATAACGCGAATCACTCGGCTACAAGGCAGTCTCCGTTTTTTTCAAATTATGGGTTCCATCCCACGTTCATGCCTGACCTGTTGGCAGAAAGTACGTGCCAGCCACTCAAAGCATGTTGGAGTTCTTCTCGGACAACAACAAACGGCTACAAGAAGCTATGACGAAAGCCCAGGAAGACAAAAAGGAAGCATTCGATAAGAAACAAAGGGGAGACTTAATTTTGCAGCCCGGAGACAAGGTCTGGTTGGCAACAACTAACCTGAAACTACAGTGTCCATCCAAGAAAATAATCTTCCCGGTGAAACGCATGATTAACGAGGTTGCTTATGAGCTGATCCTTCCTGAAACCTTTAAGATCCATCCTGTGTTTCACGTCTCCTTGTTGAAACCAGTAGCCACAGACCCATTTCCAGATCGAGAAGCCAGACCCCCAGAGGCTATTACAGTAGGGGATCAGGAAGAGTTTGAGGTGGAAGCAATCCTGAACTGTCGTAGAAGGGGGGGCCAGACCCAAGTCCTGATTAAATGGAAAGGTTATGGTCCTGAGGAAAATTCTTGGGAACCTGTTCAAAATGTTCATGCTCCTAGACTTATGCGGGAATTCGTGCGTGGTCACCCGCAGTGGAGAGATCAATTGGGCACCCGGAGGGTACCCATAGGGGGGGGCAATGTCAGGAACCATCGCGACGCATGGTTCTGCACATGCGTAGGTGTCTGCCGAGACGTAGAGGTGGCAGGGCACTAGGACCCAGGCGCACCCGTCGTCTGGACAGTACTAGGCAGGCACTGGGACCCAGGCTACGCCTGTCAGGTGCAGGGCGGGCTATTTAAACTAGCCCTGCACAGACACTTGTTGCTGAATGGTCTTTGTATCCTGTTACCTGTGTGTGAGTACTTCTGATCTGGATTGTTTTGACCTTGTTGCCTTCTCCCGTCCTGACCCCTTGGCTTGCCTGACTCTGCTCCCGGATGTTCCCGTTTAGATCTGACCTCCTGGTATTGACCCTGCGTGTGACCCGACTATCCTTTGCCTACCGTTTTGTACCTTACCGATCCGCCAGTTACCGACCCTGCCTGCATGACTCTGATTTAGCTCATCCATCCACCCACCCCGCAGGGATCACTAGGCTCCCTTACATCAGACTCCTAGCTCTCTGGAGCCCCTGTCAGACTCCTCTACCCCTGTTGGAGATACCTGGTAGTTGCGACCTGGTCCCGGAGCGCTCCAAGTCCATCCCCACCATCAGGGGCCCTGGTGAACAAGTGCTCCGGTGCTTACACTCCGCACTCTGGGGAGGCTCTACCAGGGGACTGATAGAGGTGCTGTCAGGCGGTGCATTACACCCCCTCACCCCACACACACTTTAGTACACTGTGCTGAATATATATCAGGTGCTGCGTTCACATATTTTCTGGATATAACAGCAATTGGCTCTTGTCTGAAGCCAAGTAAAACTCCTATGAGATTGTTGTTCAGATTAGGCCCAGTGAGAAGATTGTCATTGAGAGAGACACCTTCATGACTAGCACTTGAGTTAAAGACCACCCTAATTTGATCAGGCTTACGAGGATGGTAGACACCAAAGCATGGTAGGTACCAACATTCTTCTCCTTCCGTCATAGGAGGTGCAGGCTCAGCATGATCTCTCTCAAACACCTTCTGCATAAAGTCCAGAAAGTGATTTTTCATCTCAGGCTTCTGGTTCAAACTGCAATTTAAAGAACAAACCGTGACTTTGTGTGTACTCTGTTGTTTGGTAGTCTCTTTCTTGGGGTACGAAATGGTAGAGGTGCTACCCAACTGTTGGAATCATCTTGGTAGAACTCTTTACTATACAGCTGTATGAGGTAAAGCTATGATACTTTATTTTATGACATATGGATAGTGGAATATATTCAAAGATAGCTCTACATACTGTATATTTAACTGTCCTAATTAAGACTGACAAAATAGCTTGGATCTCTCTTTATCATTTTAAATGGGACAAGATTGGTTCCCTTTATAATTCATCACAGTGGGAAGTCTGATCAAATAGTGAATAAATAATAGAGTAAAAATACTGAGAAAGTGACCCCTACTGGAGAGATTTACCTACTGCAAATATCCTTTATTAAGTTAATAGACATTTTAAAAAGATAAATTACTTTCAGCTTATTCAAACTGAACAGAACAATTGAATATATAGTGTGTATTCACTGCCCCATTTGAAGATACAGTATATTTATCCTTGCATGATTATATAATAGCCCTTGGTATTTTCCTTGTTTTGGGGTTCTTTAGTAATATATTATGATAATGTTATACTATTTTTGTTGTTTGTAGGGGGCCTTCCCCCAGACAACCACATAAGGGAGCCTTCCCCCAGACAAGCAGATTATAACAATTGTTCTGGAAATTTTATAGATAGACAACTCCTATCATATTGATTAGTGGTTCCAAATAATTAATAAATTCTGCAGTAGAGAACAGACTCATAAAGATACACTCAGCGTCTTTTAAAAAAAATTGTTCTGCTTATTCGGCGCATTTGAAGTTTTTTATACACGTTTATCACATTAATATAACAATTGTACTCTTAACTTGCCAACATCCCTTGTTGAAATATAACATAAATATACAAGTTTCCCTTGAGACTTTAGAGGCAAAAACCCAATTTCTTCTTAAAACACCATAGTATAAGCTTTATTTATATCAAATATAAAACTGATCATAAAACACTCCGATTGGTTTACATTGTACACAATCTATTTTCCATTACAAGGTACCCCCTTGTCCATGGTGGAATATTAACAGTCCACAGTGCACTGTTCGTCTACACCCTTGGTCAACCAGGACAAAATCCAACGTGTTTCAGAGCAAAGGTCCTTCCCTCAGGGGTAATTGGGGGGTACCATGTACTACAAAACAATAAATCACATATTCCTTAATGAGCAAACAACTTTAGTATACTTACATTTCATTGTACAATAAAGAAAACCAACCTTGTGTTAAAAACAATAACAACAATGTTATTTATGTTGCCATCCTCCAACTGTCATCAAACTAAGATGCACTCAGATATGCATTATGCACCTACTGAAGCCACCAGAGGCACAGCCAAGGAAACCTTAAATTATACATATGAGGTATAAAATATAATAAATTCAAGATGGAGGGGATAGGGTACTTAAAATAACAATTTCTACCAATAGGTAGAGACATCATCTGTGTAGTATTGGAAATGTACATTTTAGGGTGTCCCCGAATTGTATGCTAACCATCACAGATAATGTTGTAATATTATAAGTATCACCCAATATGATTTTGTTTACCTCCAAATGTACAATATATACATTATATGCTCATATTCTATGTTCTGTATATTTATAGATTATCACTTCCAACATCTGTCTGGAGAAACAAAGTTTATCTGTGAAATGTGTTACAGAAACTAGCCATCCTTTGTCCAATTGAAATGCTGGGTTAATGTATGATCCTCCTATTTGGTTTATATTTACCTCACTTGAAAACCCATGATACATTGATGTAAGGCATAGGAATATGAAAAAATGTTTGAGAAAAAAAAATATTTTTTTAAGATTACAAATGTCAACTATTGTTTTTTTTTCCATAAATGGTTTTATTGGTAATGCATGGTAAAAAGTACATATGCAGTAAAAATTCCAGCAACAAAAAACAGGGTAGACCAATTGGAACAAAATGATATACAACATAGAACCACATCAATAAACATGACATGATAAAAAAAAGAATGTATAGGATCATGAATATTACAATAGAACACTTGAAGGGTAAGCAATATGACCTCTGAAACACACAATAATGCAACGCAATTATAACCCAATGGGGAGGTGCCTGGTGTACCATATAACTAGGTCTATCATATCTGACTAATTATTATTATAAATAGAGATGAGCGAATCGAACCTGGCGAAGTGGAATTCGTTTCGAATATCAGGAAAAATTCGATTCGCATCGAAATCGAATTTTAGCAAACTTCGGGTGCACGAATCAAATTTTTCCCGATCAGCCGGCAAAGGTGTCACTGCAGAGAGCTCCGCTATTTCTGACAGTTCTGACAGTTCATTTACAGCGGTTGAAACATTGTATCTATTTGTTTCCATTTAGGATACAGATGTTTTTATTCGGAAATAAATAGATACAATGTTTCAACCGCTGTAAATGTGAAGGAACTGTCAGAGAACTGTCAGAAATAGCGGAGCTCTCTGCAGATACACTTTTTGCTGTACTGGAATTCTTCTTCTTTTCATTCTTCTTCTTCTTTTCATTCTTCTTCTTTTCATTCTTCTTCTTCTTCTTTTCATTCTTCTTCTTCTTCTTTTCATTCTTCTTCTTCTTTTCATTCTTCTTCTTCTTTTCATTCTTCTTCTTCTTCTTTTAATTCTTCTTCTTTTCATTCTTCTTCTTCTTCTTTTCATTCTTCTTTTCATTCTTCTTCTTCTTCTTTTCATTCTTCTTCTTCTTTTCATTCTTCTTTTCATTCTTCTTCTTCTTCTTTTCATTCTTCTTCTTCTTCTTTTCATTCTTCTTTTCATTCTTCTTCTTCTTCTTTTCATTCTTCTTCTTTTCATTCTTCTTTTCATTCTTCTTCTTCTTCTTTTCATTCTTCTTTTCATTCTTCTTCTTCTTCTTTTCATTCTTCTTCTTCTTCTTCTTTTCATTCTTCTTTTCATTCTTCTCCCTCTTCTTTTCATTCTTCTTCTTCTTCTTTTCATTCTTCTCATTCTTCTTTTCATTCTTATTTTCATTCTTCTTCTCATTCTTCTTTTCATTCTTCTTCTTCTTCTTCTTCTTCTTTTCATTCTTCTTCTTCTTCTTTTCATTCTTCTTTTCATTCTTCTCAGTCTTCTTTTCATTCTTCTTTTCATTCTTCTTCTCATTCTTCTTTTCATTCTTCTTCTTCTTTTCATTCTTCTTCTTCTTTTCATTCTTCTTCTTTTCATTCTTCTTTTCATTCTTTTTCTTCTTCTTTTCATTCTTCTTTTCATTCTTCTTCTTCTTCTTTTCATTCTTCTTCTTCTTCTTCTTTTCATTCTTCTTTTCATTCTTCTTCTTTTCATTCTTCTTTTCATTCTTCTTCTTCTTCTTTTCATTCTTCTTCTTCTTCTTTTCATTCTTCTTTTCATTCTTCTTCTTTTCATTCTTCTTCTTCTTCTTTTCATTCTTCTTCTTTTCATTCTTCTTTTCATTCTTCTTCTTTTCATTCTTCTTCTTCTTCTTTTCATTCTTCTTCTTCTTCTTCTTTTCATTCTTCTTCTTCTTCTTCTTTTCATTCTTCTTTTCATTCTTCTTCTTCTTCTTCTTTTCATTCTTCTTCTTCTTTTCATTCTGCTTTTCATTCTGCTTTTCATTCTTCTTCTTCTTCTTTTCATTCTTCTTCTTTTCATTCTTCTTTTCATTCTTCTTCTTCTTCTTCTTTTCATTCTTCTTTTCATTCTTCTTCTTCTTCTTTTCATTCTTCTTTTCATACTTCTTCTTCTTCTTTTCATTCTTCTTCTTCTTCTTTTCATTCTTCTTCTTCTTCTTTTCATTCTTCTTTTCATTCTTCTCATTCTTCTTTTCATTCTTCTTCTCATTCTTCTTTTCATTCTTCTTTTCATTCTTCTCATTCTTCTTTTCATTCTTCTTTTCATTCTTCTTCTTCTTCTTCTTTTAATTCTTCTTCTCATTCTTCTTCTTCTTCTTCGTCGTGCCCCGTGACTGCCCAAATGAGTGAAGTGTGCGGTGATTCTAAGATTGACGGCACTCATCTGCATGTCATACTGACTGACAGTATTATTTCTCTTCCCCAGCAGACTCCAAGGGCATTTAAATTAAAGGTACAGTGTTCTGCACTAATATAAAGGCTCTCTGAAGCCTAGAAACCCTTTTAATAAGTTAAATTTGCGGCGAATAAATTTGCATCGAATCGAATTTCTCCCGCAAATTCGGCGAATCAGCCGAATCAAATTTTTGAATAATTCGCTCATCTCTAATTATAAAGTAGTCAGTAAAAGAGGGTTTAGGAAGTGAGAAAGGAAAAAATAAGAAAGAAAAGAAGAAAAGGAAAAAAAGGGGGGGAGTAGGGAAGGCAGGACTACGTAAGAGGATGGGTCCACTATCCTCACCCTAATCACATGGGTTAAGTTACTTCCATGGAAAGATCATGGCTGCATTCACCATCTGCATAGCTAAAGATCTGAGATATTCTTTCCTAGACAGTAATATGGTGAAGAAGATATTGGGCCAGAGCAAAATCTTGAGGAATTGTAGTAACTTGTTTAATGATCTGATGTACAGCGGTCCAAAAAGCACTTAAAGATTTGCAGCTCCTCCAGATGTGCAACATAGTGCCCTGTTCTTTACCACATCTCCAACATACGTTGGACGTTGTTGGGCAGCATTTGTGGAGGGGGGGGATCCTGTACCACCTAGTCCTGACTGTATAGCAATGCTCCTGGACTTCTACATTTATCAAACATTTGTGGACACTCTCGTTGATCCTTTCCCATTCCTCATCTGGGAAGGAAACCTTTCCCATGATTTTTGGGCTGTGTAGAGATGATCGGATTGGCTCCCTAATGTCAGCGAATAGATTTTCGCTATTACAGTTGCAAGAAAAAGTATGTGAACCCCTTGGGATTATGTGGAGTTTTGCATGAATTGGGCATAAAATGTGCTCTGAACGTCATCTAAGTCACAACAATAGAAGAACACAGTCTGCTGAACATAATACTACACAAACATTAGATGTTGCCATGGTTTAATTGCACATAACATGTAAACATTCACAGTGCAGGGAGCAAAAAGTATGTGAACCTTTGGACTTAATAACTGGTTGACCCTCCTTTGGCAGCAATAACCTCAACCAAACGTTTCCTGTAGTTGCAGATCAGACCTGCACAATGATCTGGAGTAATTTTGGACCACTCGTCTTCACAAAACTGTTTCAGTGTAGCAATATTCTTGGGATGTCTGGTGTAAATCGCTCTCTTAAGGTCATGCCACAGCATTTCAGTCGGGTTGAGGTCAGGACTCTAACTGGCTCCACTCCAGAAGGCGTATTCTGTGCTGTTGCAGCCATTGTCTTGTTGAATTACTTGTATGCTTTGGGTCATTGTACTGTTGCATCGCCCATCCTCTGCGGAACTTCAGTTGGCGGACAGATGGTCGTACTTTTCCTGCAAAATGTCTTGATAAACTCTGGAATTCATTTTCCCATCAATGACAACAATCCGTCCAGGCCCTGAGGCAGCAAAGCAACCCCAAACCATGATGCTCCCTCCGCCATGTTTTACAATGGGGATGAGGTTTTGATGTTGGTGTGCTGTGCCTTTTTATCTCCACACATAGTGTTGTGTGTTCTTCCCAAACAACTCAATCTTGGTTTCATCTGTCCACAGTATATTTTGCCAGTAGTGCTGTGGAACATCCAGGTGCTCTTTTGCAAACTTCAAACGTGCTGCAATCTTCTTTTTGGACAGCAATGGCTTCCTCCGTGGTGTCCTCCCATGTACTCCATTCTTGTTTAATGTTTTCCTTATTGTAGATGTGTCAACAAAAATGTTAGCATGTGCCAGAGATTTCTGTAGGTCTTTAGCTGACACTCTGGGATTCTTCTTTACCTCATGCAGCATTCTGCGCTGTGCTCTTGCAGTCATTTTTACAGGACGACCACGCCTAGGGAGAGTGCTAAACTTTCTCCATTTGTAGACAGTCTGTCTTACCATGGACACATGAACATCAAGGCTTTTGGAGATACTTTTGTAACCCTTTCCAGCTTCATGCAAGTCAACAATTCTTGATCGTAGGTCTTCCGAGAGCTCTTTTCTGCAAGGCATGGTTCACATCAGACAGTGCTTCTTGAAACCAGTAAACCCAAAACAGGTGTGTGTTTTTTAAGGGCAGGGCAGCTGTCAGCAACACATCCAATATCATCACACTGATTGGAGTCAAGGTTGGCTCACTCCTGGCTCCAATTAGCTCTGGGAGAAGTCATTAAGCTAGGGCCTCACATACTTTTTCCTCCCTGCACTGTGAATGTTTACATGTTATGTGCAATTAAACCATGTCAACATCTAATGTTTGTGTAGTATTATGTTGAGCAGACTGTGTTCTTCTATTGTTGTGACTTAGATGACATTCAGAGCAAATTTTGTGCCCAATTCATGCAAAACTCCACGTAATCCCAAGGGGTTCACATACTTTTTCTTGCAACTGTAAGTGTCGTTGAGGAGTCTTTCCTAGGCATAAGGACTCAAAAGATGTAAGGGATCTAGCCCATTCAGAGTCCGTTTTTGTCAGCTGAAGAAAATGTTTAATTTGTCTATATGTCCAAGAGGGGAAAGTCCCTGTGAGAGACGTGGATGATAAATTTGCCAGTGAGGCAAATTTTTCTTCGTGGAAAAAGTTGGTAAATGTGAACGTCCTCGTGTGCCCACTCTTGGACCTGAAAGTTTCTCTGCATTCCCAGGGGAAAGTCCGGGTTATCATGAATCACAGTCAGAGGGCTGGGGCAAGTAGAAAAGGAAGGTTGGCTCACAGACCATAAGAAAGTTAAGCATCGTGGCTCCAAGGAGAGGGTGGTCTATAGGCAGGAAGCTATGACTTCCCCTTAGCATGAATGTGCCAATCTACAATTAGAACCAAGTGGAAAGCTAAATAGTATTTATATAGGTCTGGAAGACCTATCCCTCCTTGTAACTTGCAAAGAGTAAAATGTGATTATTTCAATCACGGCTTAGAGCCTTTTCATAAAACATTTGCAAATGTGTTTTTATATGTGGCAAATAAGACAGCGGGAAGAGAGATAGGAATGGCTTTCATAAGATAAAGTACTCTGGGGAGGATGTTCATTTTGATGAGAGCTGCACGTCCATACCAGGATAGGTTAAGGAGCATTCATTCTTTAAGGTCTTCTTGGATTGTACTCTGATAATTGATAAAAGGGTGATAATTCTTTTCATATAATTCATTTAAAGACGTTGGTATTTGAATATCAAGGTACAGTAAGTGACAGCCGAGGGTTGCCATTTGAATGGGAAGTTGGCTTTACAATAGGAGACCACTGCTGGCAAAAGGGAAAGAGCATGGGATTTGGAGTAATTCATTTTTAAATTAGAAAGCTTTCCAAATTGATCCAAGTCATGGAGCAGATTAAGTAATGCTACTCGTGGCGCTCGGAGGAACAACATAAAGTCGTTCAAAAAAGCTGCTATTTTGTATTCTGTATTCCCTATTAATGTCAACTATTTTATTGCAATGACTGACAACATTATAAAAAGGATAAGCCAACAACTTTAAGATCTATAACAATTTACAACATAAAAAATGTGCACAATTTAGTGACATAATATAAATATTTATATAAGCACATATTAGTACAATGTTCAAACTAGAATACACTTAAGCTTAAATAAAAGGGTTAAAAATAAACATCTATCATAATTCATTTAGATGGCTTCAACCTTAGCATGGGTCATAGCCTGAGAAACTTTATTCTTAGTTTTGGTTTATACTAAGAGCAGTAGATTTCCAATATATATATATATATATATATATATATATAATATTTTTAAAGACATTGATTAAAATGGAATGGAAACTCCTAATATCCTTTCAAAACCCCCTTTCCTGTTGATCCAATCCTTCCTGTCCCTCGGACACAGCACATCACAGATCGGGATATGGATTTTCTGATTGGCCCTCCTGATCATGTGATGGCTGTGATGCAGAACAGAAACACATATCTCTGTAGCAGTTTTCCTGCTGAACTCAGTGAGAGCTCAGTGCGAGGGGAGTGCACAAAAACATATGTCAGTGTGCCAGTGTCTCATCAACATCTGCAATAGTGTCCCATTGCAACATCAACATCTGTTGGGGTCCCTAGTGGACCGTCAACATCTGTCACAGTATACAAGTGCACAAAAACATCTGTCAGTGTACCAGTGTCCAGCCAACATCTGTCACAATGTACCAGTGGTAGTGTGATCAGATGCTTTTAGAGCATAAAAGGACAGTCTAAAAGACTCCAGATGTCTGAGTACCTGTCACTACCTATTGCTGTCACAAGTGATATCTACATTCCTTGTGACAGCAATAAAAGTGATAAAAAAATTAAACAGTGTAAAAAAATGTTAAAGCTCCTATTCCTTCTCTATTGAACTGTATTGTAATTGTACTGTCCCCCTTTATATTGTAAAGGGTTGTGGAACTGTTGGTGCTATGTAAATCCTGAATAACAATAATAATACCATGACAACTGGGTCCACCCTAGTCCCATACAACCATTCCATCCAATCCACAATGTGTTGAACCTAAGCACCCACGAAAAATAACATACTGTTCAGTCTTTGTTACAGGTTCTTACCTTCTAATAATGGAATCACCTACTACAAGTAAAGTTTTTCTTTGCCCATACACCCATATCCATCCATACTGGTGCATTTATTACCCTGGCAGCTACAGGCTGATCCAACAATGCTACTCCTGAATTTATATTCCTAATATCATGCAAGCTGCACATTTATTGGGTTGCACAGATTCTGGACTAGCCCCTCTCACACTTTTCCTCCTTACCTCACCTTTTAACTGTATCTCAGAATCCAACTCCTGGCTCCTGCACCTCCATGTCTCTAATCTCCTCTATAATTGCCCCAGGCACTACCTGATGGGTAAGGTACAGACTCCTTTCAAAGTTGTTAATTCTCCTCAATGTTGCCAGCTGATTCCTTAGCTGCAAAATCTGGGCTTCCAAACAACAACTTGCTCATATTTTGCACAAAAATATTCACACTAAGGATTGTTCAAGAAATGTATACATGAAGCAGGATGTGCACCAGGTTGCACAACAACTCATGGAGGACATGCCTGCATTTGACTTAAAGTGGTTTTAAAGGCTGGAGGTTTTTTACCTTCATGCATTCTATTCATGAAGGTAAAAAACCTTCTGTGTGCAGCAGTGCCCCCAGCCCCCTCAATACTTACATGAGCCTCATCGCGATCCAACGATGTAAATGACAGCCTTGGCTGTCACGTGTCTGCCACTGGCTACCACTGCTGTCAATCACAGCCAGTCAGCCAATGAGGAGAGTGGGGGGTGGGGCCAAGTCACAGCTCTGTGTGTGAATGGAGCTGTGAGTGCCCCCTTAGCAAGCTGCTTGCTGTGGGGGCACCCAGCAGACAGGAGGAGCAAAGAGAGGGAGCAAAGGGGACCCAAGAAGATGAGGATCCAAGCTGCTCTGTGCAAGACCACTGTACACAGTAGGTAAGTATATACATGTTTGTTATTTTAACAAAAATAACCTTTAGAATTGCTTTAATGGGGATAATCAAAATTGTAGAGCACTCTCAATTTGCAATAAGTAAAGTAGTTGCTAACATAAACCTCAGACTCTAAACTAACCTTTTCACAGTGCCCAGCAGATTGCACACCCCTGCAGTTCCCTCAGTGCCACACAGTTCTCCCAGTGCCCTGCATTTTTCACAGTGCCCAGCAGCTCCCTCACTCAACTGCCAAGCAGTTCCCTTAAAGCCCAATATTTATTTATAGTGTTCATTGATTCTCACAGCACCCTTTAGTTCTATCTAAGACTAACAGAAATACAGTCTGCACCATCTGCACATCAGCACTATTGCTGTGTTAAAATTATACGTATAGGGTTCACATTAAAGAACCACTGCTTGAAATTAAAGTGGAACTTTACCCAAAAGGAGAAGTGCTGCTTATTTGCCTCCTACCCCGCCACATTTGACATTTTTTTGGGGGGAATGGGTACTTGGTTTTGAAAGGTACCCACTCCCACTTCTTGGTACGATTGCTGTGGCTATCTTTTGGCCCCTTCTCCATCCACCACGCAGCTTTCTGGGACACACACAGGTCCCAGAAGACTGCAGGATCAGTCACACAGCACAGTGTGGCTCACACATGCACAGCAGAAAACCAGCTGTGAAGCTGAAAGGCTTCACTACCGGCTTCCTTACTCAAGATGCTGGCTCCTGCACCCGAAGCCGATTGAAGAATCGGCTCAGATGAGGACATCGCAGGATCCCTAGACAGGTAAGTGCCCTTATAATAAAAGTCAACAGCTATAGTATTGGCAGCTGCTGACTTTTAATTTTTTGGGGGGAGACTGGAGCTCCACTTTAATCTTCCAATTGATAACATTCAGTATATGGATTACATGGAAACCAGACTTTCCAACAAAAGTGGCAAGGTTGTGAAAGGTGTTTGGAGAAGTTAAAAAAATTCTGGGGGTTGCAGAGTTAACCAGAGTTGTTATTTATTTTTTTTTTTATAGAGTTAGCATTTTACCACTTGCCCTCCAGAGGATTTACTCCCCCCCAAGAGAAATACACAGCAGAATGTTACTGCTGACAGGAGAGTGACCTGTGTTATTTACACACAGGTCTCTTCCCAGTCAGTGTTACTTGGCGTCCGGCGGGCGAATCTCCGGCTGGGACCCGGTGATTGACATCTGTAGCCACCAATAGCGGCGTGGGTAGGGCAGAACGCATGCACGCCCCCTACCCAGAAATGCAAATAACGTGTATATATATATATATATATATATATATATATATATACAGTATATATATATACGTGAGTATGTGCAGCCCTGCCACCCTGCAGCAGTATTTTCTGCTATAGGGTAACAGACAACTGGTTAATATTATTTACTTTTCTTGTGATTATTTTTTTGTTTAAATTACTAGAAGCCTTCTAATATTGCTTACCCAGTTAAAAAAAAATGTGTTCTGAAATTGAAAGCTAAATCCTTACATTGTTGGCTACACACTTGCATATTGATGCCCTTTACAAGTATCCAGCTTTGCTTTTCTGCAGGTCATTAAGCCATTAAATTTCCAACAGGATATGTGCTCTGAAATCAATCAGCATTTTAAGAATAAAGAGGAAGAAAAATGAACCTCACAAATCTTTAGAACTCTAGCTAATTAAAGCAATGTAGGCCCTTAAGCCATGAGTGTGCTTGGAAAACCTTTTTGATTTGACAAATCTAGATATGATCAAACTGAAACCTACACTAACAGAATATTGAGCACACTAATGTCTTTTTGTCTTGTTAGACATAACCCATTATTAAAAACTGCAGCATGTTAACAGTCTTTAAATTAGTGACTCTTACTGTAACAGACACTTTTTTTGATACAAAAGGGATGATTTTAAAACAAGCCTATTAGAAACATACATCTGTATTCTCTTCATTGAAACAATTTTTTAATTGTTTATCGCAATGTAATGATTTTTTAAATATACATGTTTTATTTTTGTGAAAAGGTTTTAAATAATCTGCCTGATTCTCCTCAATGTAATGTCATACGTGCATGGCCCTTACAATCAAGTCATATTTTTAAGTTCTGTATGACAGCAAAAATGTACCTGAATATGGCAAAGTCAAACTCATCAACACCCATAATGCCTTTTAATTGGGCTTTATTTATGAGTAAAAGCCCTGTAAGAAAACAAAAGTTAGTAAACGCTTGATAATAAGCACTTCACAATAACATACTTGTATACAAAATCAGGGTGAGCTATGTTAACCCCTTGCCCTCCGGAAGATTTACGCCCTTTAATGAACAGGCCATTTTTTGCTATTTGGCACTGCACTATTTCAGCAGGTAATTGTGCAGTCATGCAATGCTGTACCCAAACAAAATGTATGTCCCTTTTTCACACAAATAGAGCTTTCTTTTGGTGGTATTTGATCACCACTGTTGTTTATTTTTTTGCCGATTATAAAAAATATCCAGTAAACTCAAAGTTAGTCATAAATTTAGACCAAAATGTATTCTGTTACATGTATTTGGTAAAACAAAATCCAAATACCTGTATATCAATTTGTTTGTGTGAAAGTTATAGCATCTACAAACTATGGTATATACTGGAATTTATGCAGTTTTTACTTTCTGACTGCCTATCACACTTCTTGAGATGCTAAAATGCCACGGCAGTACAAACCCCCCTACCCCCAAATTACACCTTTTGGAAAGTAGAAACCCCTAAGGAATTTGCTGAGAGGCATGTTGAGTCCACGTAAGATTTTATTTTTGGCCACAAAGATTTTTTTTTTTTTTACACAAAGTTGTCACTTAAATGATATACTGCTCATGCATACCATGGGTATATGTGTAAAAACACCCCAAAACACATTCTGCTACTTTTGTTGAGTATGGGGATACCACATGTGGGAGACTTTTTGACAGCATAGCTACATACAGGTCCTGAAAATCTTATTACTCTTTCCAGGATTTAAAAGGGCATATTTCCTCACTTCACTTCCTCACTACCTATCACGGTTTCTGAGGCCCTAAAATGCCAGGCTAGTACAACCCCCCCTCCCCAAATGACCCCTTTTTGGAAAAGGGACAACCCAAGAAATTTGATAAAGCATGGTGCGTATTTTGCAGATATAATTTTTGTCACAGGGGGTGTTTTGAAAAAGCCCCTAGCAAATACCTTTTAGTGTCTGATTTCCAAAAAGGGGTCATTTGGGGGGGTGCTTCTACTATCCAGGGCCAAAATTAGAAGCCTATGCCACACATCACTCACTCTTCTAACCACTTGAAGACCAAATCTTTTCACAGTTATTGTTTACATGGAACAGTTTTTTTTTTCTAGAAAATCAATTTTAATCCCCAAACATTTGATATATACGTTAAAGCAGAGGCCCTAGAGAATAAAACGGTGGGTGTTGCAATTTTCTATGTCACACAAAATTTGCGCAGTGATTTTTCAAATGCACTTTTTTTTTTAAATGCACTTTTAGAACTTTAATACACAAAAACACAAGATATTGCCCATTTTTTTGATAACATATAAAAGATGATGTTACGCTAAGTAAATGGATACCAAATATGACATGCTTTAAAATTGTGTACGTTCGTGCAATGGCGACAAACTTAGTAAATTATTACTATCCATAGGCGACACTTTAAAAGAGTGGAGATCATTTGAGACAAAGTACTATTTGGTTATCTGGGGCATGTACAATTGCAGAGTGACATCTAGGGGTACAATGTACAGACATGGAGTATCACCTCGTTGTGATCTCCATGCCTGGCTTCAACAAAATGGCATGAAAGTGTCCCTATATAAAGCATGAGAGTGGCGTGATGAAGCCATGTGATGGATGGCGTAATGCGTAGGGGAGGGGCGTTGATGTCACAAAGCTCAATGGTTCCATACTGACACCAGCTGGCAATTTTAGAATTTTCACCACTGAAAAAAAATCTGGAGGATACATTTTGTGCACAAAGTGGTTTAGATACAGATTATATGAGAGTGCATTACTTTTATTAATAAAATGGTTTTAAAAGGATAAAACTCTATGATCTGATTATTCCTCTATATTAACCACCGTGGAAGGAGAGCCTATCGACTGAATGAATGAATGAATGAGGACCCCAAACAGCAAGATACCATCTTATCCATACTTTGGACCATTTAAAGGGACACAAGCGTTATGTGACCATACTTAACGGTTTGGTAATATACTTGAGGTGAGAGCACAACCGGAGGGAGAGCACACTAATGCAAGTTTTTTCACATAAAAAATCAATTAAGAAGTACTGGTTATTTATTTTATTCCAAGTAAACTTTTCACGTTTGAAGAAGTATATATATGGACCTTTTTTCTGACCTTTTTGACATGTATATGGACATTGCTTTTGGAAATTGATATTGATTGATTCAATCATTCTATTTATTTTATCTATATATTATTTTAACATGTATTATTAATAGAAGAATTTGGATGTACTTATTGTTTATATTTAGTAATTTTAAGTGAAGCGCTGCACAATTTTTGGTATTCAGTATTGGTTTGACACGCTAGTATGAGTATGTGTTAGGTGCAGGCGATTCACAATCATTAATTAGAAGCATTCATCACTCACATAGCACCTCACAAGCTTTCACTTTTTAACATTTTAAAAGCCTTTACAGGTCACCACTTTAGATTTACACAGGAGATCTAGTGCTAAAATTACTGCCGTCGATCTGACATTTGCAGTGATACCTCACATGCATGGTGCAATCTTTACATACTGACACGGGAACGCCGCTTGCGTTTGCCTTTTACGCACGAGAACGAGGGTGTGGGTGATTTTTTTTTTATTATTTCTTTTACTTTATTTATTTTTACACTGACCCTTATATTTTTTTAATCACTTTTATTGTTATCACAGGGAATGTAAATATCTCCTGTGATAGCAATAGGCAGTGACAGGGGTACTCTTTTCTGAGATATCTGGGGTCTATCTCTCTTCTGCCCATAAAACATCTGATCACACCAAGATCGGTGTAATCAGATGCTGTCACAATTTTAAAATGGCGTTGTTTAAATCTGTCAAAACACAAATGATGAAATGCTCATAGCTTCCATTCTCTTAGACCATTGAGATGACTGGAGGCATTCTGGGCTCCAATCAGCTCTCTGGTCAGCCAGCAGAACTTCTGGCTGCATTCTCAGATTTCCTGTACGTACAGGAAAGCCCAGGAAAACTGTGGATGGTGGCGGTGGTGCAAGTCCACCTGCCTGTTGCTAGGGGCAGGTCCTGACACTTGTCTGCACTGGCAGCCATTCAAATTCCAATTACTCCTCCTCTCTCCCCGCTACATTTGTTTTGTCAGCACTGCTGGGATAGATTTATATTCAAATAGTTTTTATTGAAGAAAGTTTTCAACAATTTATCACAACATGTTATACACATATAGAACGAGCAATGTTCACAATAAAATATACAGTCAAGAAAACAAGTAAATATTAGAGAAAACGAGTTCCCACTATTTAGCTGGGAATGGTGTAGCAAGGCCTCGGATACTTGAGAGGTATGCTCAGAGGATTGTGAACTTACTGTGGTTGAATATGTGATAAACCGTATAGGGGAGAAGGGCTAGAAGGGAGGGAGAGGAGAGGGGGGGGGGAGGGCACCACTTAACAGAGCAATTAGGATCTTGAAGCCACCGAGACCATTGGAAGCAGAATTTGTGGTATGAAAAATTTTGGATTGCTGTTCTCTTTTCCATCTCACAATGGAGATTAAGCTCTATAATGAGGGTTGAGATCGAGGGGGATGTGGTGGATTTCCATAATTTAGTGATATTGTTTTTTGCTATTGCTAGTACGAGAATCCACAGGAAAATTTTCTATTCCTATATGAAGGAGAGCTATAACTGGGCTTGGAGTCGTTGGAACTTTAGATATGGTGGAGATCAGTTGAAATACTTTGTTCCAATACGATGTGAGAGATTTACATGACCAAAGTATATGGAGGATCGTTCCTATTTCTCCGCAGTGTCTCCAGCACTTGGGCGAATGTTGTGTGTAATAGAGGTTGAGTTTAACAGGCGTTAGATACCACTGATGTAGGATTTTCATATATGCTTCCCAGTGGGAGTTACATTTGGATGCTTTGTATGTGGTATTAAAGGTTTTCGACCAAGTGTAAGGAGAGACTGGTTGGTGGAATATTTTTTCCCAGTTAGTCAGGGAAGTGGTATGTATATTAAACTGAGTGTTATTTATAATTGAGTAGAAGGTTGAGATTCCCTTCTTGGGGTAATGTGATCTCTGAAAGAAGAGGTGTGCCCTGGAGGGAATTATTAGTTCTAGAGATAAATCTATTGTATGTAAGGCGTGGGCAATTCTCATGTATGTGAATTTTTCATTGTCAGGGATGTGAAACGTTGCTTGGAGGTTAGTAAAGGATTTTATCTTTTGATCTGTATATAAGTCTCGAATACGGGTTATACCTCGATTTTCCCATTGTGTTAGGTTTAGTGAGGGAATGATGAGGTGCAAAGTAGAAATTGGAGTAGAAATTTTTGTTATTTCATTGTCTGGGTAATGAGAGGATAAGAGGTCAGACCAGGCTTGTAAAGAGGCTTTTATACATGGATGTTTAGATAATGGAAGAATTTGGCTATTTAGAGGAAGGAATAATAGATTATCAGGAGTATGTGGGAGATGTGGCGGAATTTCTAAGTGGGTCCACAATTTATCTCTGGTAGGATGCCGCCAAAAGAAGAGCTGGTCTAGGAGCACAGCGTTGTAGTAAGATTTTAAATGAGGAAGGCCTGCTCCTCCTCTGGAGGGAGGTCTTATTAGTAGATTTGTCGTGCATCTAGGCTTTTTTTTGTTCCACATAAATTTATTTAGTATCGCTTGGAGTTTGGAAAAAAAAGTATTAGGAACTGGAATAGAAAGAGTATGGAAAATGTAAAGTATTTTAGGTAATATGCACATTTTTAAAGTTGCTATTCTACCCATTGTCGATAATGTGGATGTGTGTAGTTGTTTGAGCTCCCATGGAATGGAGTCAAGTAGAAGTTTATAGTTAGCTTCATATAACTGGTTAGTTGAGGGTGTAAGCTTTATTCCCAGGTATGGAATGCTGTGCAGTTCCCAAGTGAAGGGGAAATGCTTGCTCAGCATATTTTGGGTCTTAGGAGGGGTGTATAGGCTTAAGATGGAGGATTTTGGCTCATTGAGCTTGTAGTAGGAGACTTCTGAATAGTTGTGGAGATGCATGCGTATCGATTGAAGAGATTTGTAGGGATTAGTAACCATTAGGATGATATCATCAGCAAAAAGGCTAATTTTATGATCCATTTTGGAATGCGTAATACCTGTGAATGTTGGGTCATCCCTAAGTTTAGAGGCCAAGGGTTCAATTAATAGAGTGAAGATTATGGGAGAGAGGGGGCAGCCTTGTCTAGTGCCATTAGAGATTTGGAAGGGTTTGGAGAGTGTACCATTAGTTAGAACTGTAGCAGAGGGTTTGGAGTAGAGGGCAAGTATTGCTGATAACATCCAATCTGTAAGACCAAATTTTTGGAGTGTGAGTTTCATAAAAAGCCAATGGATTCGATCAAATGCTTTTTCAGCGTCTAAAGATAATAGTATTGAGGGTTGTTTGGTGGTTTCAAGCTTGTGGAGGAGGGATATTATTCTTCTAGTAGCGTCTGGTGCTTGTCTACCGGGGACAAAACCTACCTGGTCAGGGTGGATTAGCGTGGGGAGGTAAGGAAGTAATCTTTGGGCAATTATTTTGGCATATAACTTTATGTCCGTGTTTAATAGAGAGATCGGTCTATAGTTTTGTACCAGTTGGGGATCTTTGTTTGGTTTGGGAATGGTTGTAATTACTGACTGTAACATTTCAGAGGGGAATATTCCCGTAGAGGCAACTTGATTAAATAATTCAGATAAATGCATTGTAAGGTTGGATGCCATTATTTTAAAGTATTTGTTGGTAAAACCATCATTTCCTGGGGATTTGTTTAGGGGTAGTGTTTTTATGCTTCGGTCAATTTCTGCAGGGCAAATTGGTATTGATAGCGAAGTAAGTTGGGATGCTGAGAGACGGGGTAAGTTGGTATTGTCTAGGAATTTTTGGATGGTAGTGGTGGTGGGTTGGGTCGTATCAATATCATCTTTGAGGTTGTATAGTGTGTGGTAGTATGTCGCAAAAGCGTCGGATATGTCTCGAGGGTTTGTAAGTAGTGCGTGAGTAGTGGGATGTTTAATTGTTGCTATCTTAGTTTTAAGTCGCTTTTGTTTAATCATTTCTGATAGGAGTGCATTTGCTTTATTACCGAGCGCGTAGAATTTGGATTTAGCTCTCTGTAGGTTAAGATCGTAGTCGTGTAGCAAAAGAATTCGTAGTTTGTGTCTGTCAGAGGCCAGGGACGCGGCTATAGTGGCATTTGGGTCAGTTTTGTTAATTTCTTCGTTACGTTTAATGGAGGAAAGAATTTGATCGATTTGATGGGATCTTTGTTTTTTAATGCGGGAATTTAATTGTATAAGGATACCTCTCATGTATGCCTTATAGGTGGGCCAGAGCGTGGTTATAGGCATGTTCGGAGTTGTGTTAGTCTCAAAAAATAGGTTATGAGCTTCTAAAATATGTTTCTGGTGTTCAGGGTTCTTCAGGATTGCAGAATTTAGTCTCCAAATAGGCAGGATTGCTAAGCATTGGTTTTCGTCCACTGAGATGTGGATAGGAGCATGGTCTGACCATGTTATCGTACCAATTGTAGATGATGAAATATGTTGCAGTGTCCATTTGTCCGTGAGGAAAAAATCGATTCTGGAGTATGAAAGATGTGGAGGGGAGTAGTAGGTGAAGTCTTTCTCGTTGCTATGTTGACATCTCCAGATGTCGTAGAGGTCATGGTTATGTAGGAATTGATTGAAGGTCTGTTTAGACGATCTTTTATCAAAAGATGAGTCTAGGTGCGGATTGCCGATGATATTAAAGTCTCCTCCAATGATAATTCTTCCTTGTTTTAGTGAAGAGATAGTGTTGTAAAGCTTGTTAAAGAATTGCAGCTGGTTTTTGTTGGGACCATATACATTTACCAAAATGTAGAGGTTGTTGTTCAGTTGGCATATTAGAATGTGGTAGCGACCTTGAGGGTCAACGGTTTCTGATATGAGTTGGAACTGGATAGAGTCTTTAATGGCTGTAATGACCCCATTTTTTTTTTTTAAGTTCGTGGCCATGAAGATGTTTGGGAAACGATGGAGGTGGAATTTGGGTATCTTGTTTGTAGCGAAGTGGGATTCTTGAATAAAAACTATATTGGTCTGGAATTTCCTAGTTTCTTTTTGGAGCATTGATCTTTTGAATGGAGAGTTTAAGCCACAGACATTAAGGGATGTGATGTTGATTAGAGATGAGCGAAGTATTCAAAAATTCGATTCGACTGATTCGGCGAATTCGTGGAAAAATTTTGATTCGAGTCGAATATATTCGCTGCGAATTTAACTTATAAAAGGGTGTTTCTAGGCTTCAGAGAGCCTTTATATTAGTGCAGAACACTGTACCTTTAATTTAAATGCCCTTGGAGTCTGCTGGGGAAGAGAAATAATACTGACAGTCAGTATGACATGCAGATGAGTGCCGTCGATCTTAGAATCACCGCACACTTCACTCATTTGGGCAGTCACGGGGCCAAAACCAGAGTGTGGAGCCACAGTGTGGCGGTGGAGGCAGCAGCAATGGGAGGCCATACAGCACCCTATGACAAAAATGGAAACCACCAGCAGTGTGAGGAGACCTGAAAGTGGCACATGGCAGAGTGTGGCGATAGAGACAGCAGCAATGGGAGGCCGTACAGGGACCCATGACACACTCTGGACCTGGCAGCAGCATGAGGAGGCGGTACAGGGGCCCATGACAGATTACGGGCCTGGCAGCAGCATGAGGAGTCGGTACGGGGGCCCATGGCAGATTACGGGCCTGGCAGCAGCAATGGGAGGCCGTACAGGGACCCATGACACACTCTGGACCTGGCAGCAGCATGGGGAGGCGGTACAGGGGCCCATGACAGATTACGGGCCTGGCAGCAGCATGAGGAGTCGGTACGGGGGCCCATGACACACTCTGGACCTGGCAGCAGCATGAGGAGGCGGTACAGGGGCGCATGACAGATTACGAGCCTGGCAGCAGCAACTTGGACAGGAGGACGTTCAGCTTCTGCACCGTCGGGTGCGTGCTCGCAAACTGTTGTCTCTTGGAAACGGATTCCAAGAAAGACTGCTGACGGAATCCGTGAAGAGGAGTAGCAGGAGAAGGAGCATCTGAACGAGCGGAATATGCCAACAAGCGACAACAGGGGCCCATGACAGATTACGGGCTGGCAGCAGCATGAGGAGTCGGTACGGGGGCCCATGGCAGATTAGGGGCCTGGCAGCAGCTATGGGAGGCACGTAATCTGCCAGCACCCTATGACAAAAAATGGAACCCACCAGCAGTGTGAGGAGACCTGAAAGTGGCACATGGCAGAGTGTGGCGATGGAGACAGCAGCAATGGGAGGCCGTACAGGGACCCATGAGAGACTCTGGACCTGGCAGCAGCATGAGGAGGCGGTATAGGGGCCCATGGCAGATTAGGGGCCTGGCAGCAGCTATGGGAGGCCCGTAATCTGCCAGCACCCTATGACAAAAAATGGAACCCACCAGCAGTGTGAGGGGACCTGAAAGTGGCACATGGCAGAGTGTGGCGATGGAGACAGCAGCAATGGGAGGCCGTACAGGGACCCATGAGAGACTCTGGACTTGGCAGCAGCATGAGGAGGCGGTATAGGGGCCCATGGCAGATTAGGAGCCTGGCAGCAGCTATGGGAGGCCCGTAATCTGCCAGCACCCTATGACAAAAAATGGAACACACCAGCAGTGTGAGGAGACCTGAAAGTGGCACATGTTTGGGGCATGATTCATGGCGGATTTAGTCAGTTGTGTCAGGAACTGGTGGTTTGAAATCCAGACTAATCCACGCCTGATTCATTTTCACAAACGTCAGTCTCTCCACACTTTGGGTGGACAGTCGTGTCCTCCGCGGAGTTGCAATACCTCCTGCCGCACTAAACACGCGCTCCGATGCCACGCTACTGGCCGGGCATGACAGCCTTTCAAGGGCAAATTCAGCTAGTTGGGGCCAAAGGTCACGTTTCGTTGCCCAGTAGTCAAGGGGATTGTCTACCTCGGTTGGCAGGGTGCTGTCCAAGTAGGCCTAAGCCTGTTGTTTGAGGTCCTGCTCCAGGTCCACCTGATGCTGCTGCTGCTGCTGCTGCGGCTGGTTAGTAGTTTCCTCACTGCGCTGGTGAAGAAAGCTACTCATCATCGACTGCAGACTGAGGCAGCTGCTGCTGGTGGAGCTGCCACTGCTCCTACCACCCCACCCCTCCCCTGCTGCCATGGCAGCGGAACGCTAGCGCACAGGGCCCACAGTGTCTGAGGATGGACGTTGGTGCAGACAGGCAGAGACCAGCTGACTACATAGGTGGTTTTTATAGTACGTTATTTTGGCCTCCCTCTCAGCAGGTGTGAAAAAGGCCACCATTTTTGAACGGTAGCGAGGGTCCAACAAGGTGGACAGCCAAAAGTCATCCCTCTGTCTGATGGTTATTATTTGGCTGTCGGTACGCAAGCAAGCGAGCATGCTATGGGCCATTTGTGCCAAGGAATGCGAGGGACTCCCTGCCTCCATCTCCTCAGCATACTGCCACGGTGTGTCTGGGTCCTCTGTCTCCTCTTCCTCCTCCTCTACCAGATGCTCCTGCTCCTCCACTCCTGTCCGCTGAGTGGAAAAACCACCCATTTCACTCAATAATTCCTGAGCACCAATGTCCTCCTCTACCTCCTCCTCTTCTTCCTGTCCTGCCCCCACAGGGGTCATGTGGCGTTGAGATCTGTGCGCCACGTCTACCGCACCCTGACCAGCCATTGTTAACAGCATTTGTTCCAGGACGTGCAACAGAGGAATGACGTCGTTCATCCCATAGTCCTGCCGACTCACGAATAGCGTGGCCTCCTCAAAGGGCCTGAGCAAGCGCAGGTGTCACGCATGAGCTGCCAATGGCTGACATCTAAGTTACACAGGGAGTACCTTTATCCGCTTTTAACATCAGGAAATCTGTGATGGCCTTTTGCTGTTCGTAAAGGCGGTCTAACATATGTAGGGTTGAATTCCACCTTGTTGCAACGTCACAGCATGAGGAGTCGGTACGGGGGCCCATGGCAGATTACAGGCCTGGCAGCAGCAATGGGAGGCACGTAATCTGCCAGCACCCTATGTCAAAAAATTCAACACACCAGCAGTGTGTGAGGAGACCTGAAAGTGGCACATGGCAGAGTGTGGCGATGGAGACAGCAGCAATGGGAGGCCGTACAGGGACCCATGAGAGACTCTGGACCTGGCAGCAGCATGAGGAGGCGGTATATAGGGGCCTATGGCAGATTAGGGGCCTGGCAGCAGCTATAGGAGGCCCGTAATCTGCCAGTACCCTATGTCAAAAAATTCAACACACCAGCAGTGTGAAGAGACCTGAAAGTGGCACATGGTAGAGTGTGGCGATGGAGACAGCAGCAATGGGAGGCCGTACAGGGACCCATGACAGACTCTGGACTTGGCAGCAGCATGAGGAGGCGGTATATTGGGGCCTATGGCAGATTAGGGGTCTGGCAGCAGCTATAGGAGGCCCGTAATCTGCCAGCACCCTATGTCAAAAAATTCAACAGACCAGCAGTGTGAGGAGACCTGAAAGTGGCACATGGCAGAGTGTGGCGATGGAGACAGCAGCAATGGGAGGCCATACAGGGACCCATGACAGACTCTGAACTTGGCAGCAGCATGAGGAGGCGGTATAGGGGCCCATGGCAGATTAGGGGCCTGGCAGCAGCTATGGGAGGCCCGTAATCTGCCAGCACCCTATGTCAAAAAATTCAACACACCAGCAGTGTGAGGAGACCTGAAAGTGGCACATGGCATGAGACACTGTGGACCTGGCAGCAGCATGAGGAGGCGGTACAGGGGCCCATGGCAGATTAGGGGCCTGGCAGCAGCTATAGGAGGCCCGTAATCTGCCAGCACCCTATGTCAAAAAATTGAACACACCAGCAGTGTGTGAGGAGACCTGAAAGTGGCACATGGCAGAGTGTGGCGATGGAGACAGCAGCAATGGGAGGCCGTACAGGGACCCATGACAGACTCTGGACCTGGCAGCAGCATGAGGAGGCGGTATATAGGGGCCTATGGCAGATTAGGGGCCTGGCAGCAGCTATAGGAGGCCCGTAATCTGCCAGCACCCTATGTCAAAAAATTCAACACACCAGCAGTGTGAGGAGACCTGAAAGTGGCACATGGCAGAGTGTGGCGATGGAGACAGCAGCAATGGGAGGCCGTACAGGGACCCATGACAGACTCTGGACTTGGCAGCAGCATGAGGAGGCGGTATATAAGGGCCTATGGCAGATTAGGGGCCTGGCAGCAGCTATAGGAGGCCCGTAATCTGCCAGCACCCTATGTCAAAAAATTCAACACACCAGCAGTGTGAGGAGACCTGAAAGTGGCACATGGCAGAGTGTGGCGATGGAGACAGCAGCAATGGGAGGCCGTACAGGGACCCATGACAAACTCTGGACTTGGCAGCAGCATGAGGAGGCGGTATATAGGGGCCTATGGCAGATTAGGGGCCTGGCAGCAGCTATAGGAGGCCCGTAATCTGCCAGCACCCTATGTCAAAAAATTCAACACACCAGTAGTGTGAGGAGACCTGAAAGTGGCACATGGCAGAGTGTGGCGATGGAGACAGCAGCAATGGGAGGCCGTACAGGGACCCATGACAGACTCTGGACTTGGCAGCAGCATGAGGAGGCGGTATATAGGGGCCTATGGCAGATTAGGGGCCTGGCAGCAGCTATGGGAGGCCCGTAATCTGCCAGCACCCTATTTCAAAAAATTGAACACACCAGCAGTGTGTGAGGAGACCTGAAAGTGGCACATGGCAGAGTGTGGCGATGGAGACAGCAGCAATGGGAGGCCGTACAGGGACCCATGAGAGACTCTGGACCTGGCAGCAGCATGAGGAGGCGGTATATAGGGGCCTATGGCAGATTAGGGGCCTGGCAGCAGCTATGGGAGACCAGTAATCTGCCAGCACCCTATGTCAAAAATTCAACACACCAGCAGTGTGAGGAGACCTGAAAGTGGCACATGGCAGAGTGTGGCGATGGAGACATCAGCAATGGGAGGCCGTACAGGGACCCATGAGAGACTCTGGACTTGGCAGCAGCATGAGGAGGCTTTATATAGGGGCCTATGGCAGATTAGGGGCCTGGCAGCAGCTATGGGAGGCCCGTAATCTGCCAGCACCCTATGTCAAAAAATTCAACACACCAGCAGTGTGAGGAGACCTGAAAGTGGCACATGGCATGAGACACTGTGGACGTGGCAGCAGCATGAGGAGGAGGTACAGGGGCCCATGGCAGATTAGGGGCCTGGCAGCAGCTATAGGAGGCCCGTAATCTGCCAGCACCCTATGTCAAAAAATTTTACACACCAGCAGTGTGTGAGGAGACCTGAAAGTGGCACATGGCATGAGACACTGTGGACCTGGCAGCAGCATGAGGAGGCGGTACAGGGGCCCATGGCAGATTAGGGGCCTGGCAGCAGCTATAGGAGGCCCGTAATCTGCCAGCACCCTATGTCAAAAAATTGAACACACCAGCAGTGTGTGAGGAGACCTGAAAGTGGCACATGGCAGAGTGTGGCGATGGAGACAGCAGCAATGGGAGGCCGTACAGGGACCCATGACAGACTCTGGACTTGGCAGCAGCATGAGGAGGCGGTATAGGGGCCCATGGCAGATTAGGGGCCTGGCAGCAGCTATGGGAGGCCCGTAATCTGCCAGCACCCTATGTCAAAAAATTCACCACATCAGCAGTGTGAGGAGACCTGAAAGTGGCACATGGCAGAGTGTGGCGATGGAGACAGCAGCAATGGGAGGCCGTACAGGGACCCATGACTGACTCTGGACTTGGCAGCAGCATGAGGAGGCGGTATAGGGGCCCATGGCAGATTACGGGCCTGGCAGCAGCTATGGGAGGCCCGTAATCTGCCAGCACCCTATGTCAAAAAATTCAACACACCAGCAGTGTGAGGAGACCTGAAAGTGGCACATGGCATGAGACACTGTGGACCTGGCAGCAGCATGAGGAGGCGGTACAGGGGCCCATGGCAGATTAGGGGTCTGGCAGCAGCTATAGGAGGCCCGTAATCTGCCAGCACCCTATGTCAAAAAATTGAACACACCAGCAGTGTGTGAGGAGACCTGAAAGTGGCACATGGCAGAGTGTGGCGATGGAGACAGCAGCAATGGGAGGCCGTACAGGGACCCATGACAGACTCTGGACTTGGCAGCAGCATGAGGAGGCGGTATAGGGGCCCATGGCAGATTAGGGGCTTGGCAGCAGCTATGGGAGGACCGTAATCTGCCAGCACCCTATGTCAAAAAATTCAACACACCAGCAGTGTGTGAGGAGACCTGAAAGTGGCACATGGCAGAGTGTGGCGATGGAGACAGCAGCAATGGGAGGCCGTACAGGGACCCATGAGAGACTCTGGACTTGGCAGCAGCATGAGGAGGCGGTATATAGGGGCCTATGGCAGATTAGGGGCCTGGCAGCAGCTATAGGAGGCCCGTAATCTGCCAGCACCCTATGTCAAAAAATTGAACACACCAGCAGTGTGTGAGGAGACCTGAAAGTGGCACATGGCAGAGTGTGGCGATGGAGACAGCAGCAATGGGAGGCCGTACAGGGACCCATGACAGACTCTGGACCTGGCAGCAGCATGAGGAGGCGGTATATAGGGGCCTATGGCATATTAGGGGCCTGGCAGCAGCTATAGGAGGCCCGTAATCTGCCAGCACCCTATGTCAAAAAATTCAACACACCAGCAGTGTGAGGAGACCTGAAAGTGGCACATGGCATGAGACACTGTGGACCTGGCAGCAGCATGAGGAGGCGGTACAGGGGCCCATGGCAGATTAGGGGCCTGGCAGCAGCTATAGGAGGCCCGTAATCTGCCAGCACCCTATGTCAAAAAATTGAACACACCAGCAGTGTGTGAGGAGACCTGAAAGTGGCACATGGCAGAGTGTGGCGATGGAGACAGCAGCAATGGGAGGCCGTACAGGGACCCATGAGAGACTCTGGACTTGGCAGCAGCATGAGGAGGCGGTATAGGGGCCCATGGCAGATTAAGGGCCTGGCAGCAGCTATGGGAGGCCCGTAATCTGCCAGCACCCTATGACAAAAAATGGAACACACCAGCAGTGTGAGGAGACCTGAAAGTGGCACATGTTTGGGGCATGATTCATGGCGGATTTAGTCAGTTGTGTCAGGAACTGGTGGTTTGAAATCCAGACTAATCCACGCCTGATTCATTTTCACAAACGTCAGTCTCTCCACACTTTGGGTGGACAGTCGTGTCCTCCGCGGAGTTGCAATACCTCCTGCCGCACTAAACACGCGCTCCGATGCCACGCTACTGGCCGGGCATGACAGCCTTTCAAGGGCAAATTCAGCTAGTTGGGGCCAAAGGTCACGTTTCGTTGCCCAGTAGTCAAGGGGATTGTCTACCTCGGTTGGCAGGGTGCAGTCCAAGTAGGCCTAAGCCTGTTGTTTGAGGTCCTGCTCCAGGTCCACCTGATGCTGCTGCTGCTGCGGCTGGTTAGTAGTTTCCTCACTGCGCTGGTGAAGAAAGCTACTCATCATCGACTGCAGACTGAGGCAGCTGCTGCTGGTGGAGCTGCCACTGCTCCTACCACCCCACCCCTCCCCTGCTGCCATGGCAGCGGAACGCGAGCGCACAGGGCCCACAGTGTCTGAGGATGGACGTTGGTGCAGACAGGCAGAGACCAGCTGACTACATAGGTGGTTTTTATAGTACGTTATTTTGGCCTCCCTCTCAGCAGGTGTGAAAAAGGCCACCATTTTTGAACGGTAGCGAGGGTCCAACAAGGTGGACAGCCAAAAGTCATCCCTCTGTCTGATGGTTATTATTCGGCTGTCGGTATGCAAGCAAGCGAGCATGCTATGGGCCATTTGTGCCAAGGAATGCGAGGGACTCCCTGCCTCCATCTCCACAGCATACTGCCACGGTGCGTCTGGGTCCTCTGTCTCCTCTTCCTCCTCCTCTACCAGATGCTCCTGCTCCTCCACTCCTGTCCGCTGAGTGGAAAAACCACCCATTTCACTCAATAATTCCTGAGCACCAATGTCCTCCTCTACCTCCTCCTCTTCTTCCTGTCCTGCCCCCACAGGGGTCATGTGGCGTTGAGATCTGTGCGCCACGTCTACCGCACCCTGACCAGCCATTGTTAACAGCATTTGTTCCAGGACGTGCAACAGAGGAATGACGTCGTTCATCCCATAGTCCTGCCGACTCACGAATAGCGTGGCCTCCTCAAAGGGCCTGAGCAAGCGCAGGTGTCACGCATGAGCTGCCAATGGCTGACATCTAAGTTACACAGGGAGTACCTTTATCCGCTTTTAACATCAGGAAATCTGTGATGGCCTTTTGCTGTTCGTAAAGGCGGTCTAACATATGTAGGGTTGAATTCCACCTTGTTGCAACGTCACAGCATGAGGAGTCGGTACGGGGGCCCATGGCAGATTACAGGCCTGGCAGCAGCAATGGGAGGCACGTAATCTGCCAGCACCCTATGTCAAAAAATTCAACACACCAGCAGTGTGTGAGGAGACCTGAAAGTGGCACATGGCAGAGTGTGGCGATGGAGACAGCAGCAATGGGAGGCCGTACAGGGACCCATGACAGACTCTGGACCTGGCAGCAGCATGAGGAGGCGGTATATAGGGGCCTATGGCAGATTAGGGGCCTGGCAGCAGCTATAGGAGGCCCGTAATCTGCCAGCACCCTATGTCAAAAAATTGAACACACCAGCAGTGTGTGAGGAGACCTGAAAGTGGCACATGGCAGAGTGTGGCGATGGAGACAGCAGCAATGGGAGGCCGTACAGGGACCCTGTACAGAGACTCTGGACCTGGCAGCAGCATGAGGAGGCGGTATATAGGGGCCTATGGCAGATTAGGGGCCTGGCAGCAGCTATAGGATGCCCGTAATCTGCCAGTACCCTATGTCAAAAAATTCAACACACCAGCAGTGTGAAGAGACCTGAAAGTGGCACATGGCAGAGTGTGGCGATGGAGACAGCAGCAATGGGAGGCCGTACAGGGACCCATGACAGACTCTGGACTTGGCAGCAGCATGA
Source organism: Staurois parvus (assembly GCF_062004578.1). Lineage (NCBI taxonomy): Eukaryota > Metazoa > Chordata > Amphibia > Anura > Ranidae > Staurois > Staurois parvus. Next base: position 3,475,325 of record NW_028318000.1, read on the forward strand.
GGAGGCGGTATATTGGGGCCTATGGCAGATTAGGGGTCTGGCAGCAGCTATAGGAGGCCCGTAATCTGCCAGCACCCTATGTCAAAAAATTCAACACACCAGCAGTGTGAGGAGACCTGAAAGTGGCACATGGCAGAGTGTGGCGATGGAGACAGCAGCAATGGGAGGCCGTACAGGGACCCATGACAGACTCTGGACTTGGCAGCAGCATGAGGAGGCGGTATAGGGGCCCATGGCAGATTAGGGGCCTGGCAGCAGCTATGGGAGGCCCGTAATCTGCCAGCACCCTATGTCAAAAAATTGAACACACCAGCAGTGTGAGGAAACCTGAAAGTGGCACATGGCATGAGACACTGTGGACCTGGCAGCAGCATGAGGAGGCAGTACAGGGGCCCATGGCAGATTAGGGGCCTGGCAGCAGCTATAGGAGGCCCGTAATCTGCCAGCACCCTATGTCAAAAAATTGAACACACCAGCAGTGTGTGAGGAGACCTGAAAGTGGCACATGGCAGAGTGTGGCGATGGAGACAGCAGCAATGGGAGGCCGTACAGGGACCCATGAGAGACTCTGGACTTGGCAGCAGCATGAGGAGGTGGTATATAGGGGCCTATGGCAGATTAGGGGCCTGGCAGCAGCTATGGGAGGCCCGTAATCTGCCAGCACCCTATGTCTAAAAATTGAACACACCAGCAGTGTGTGAGGAGACCTGAAAGTGGCACATGGCAGAGTGTGGCGATGGAGACAGCAGCAATGGGAGGCCGTACAGGGACCCATGACAGACTCTGGACTTGGCAGCAGCATGAGGAGGCGGTATATAGGGGCCTATGGCAGATTAGGGGCCTGGCAGCAGCTATAGGAGGCCCGTAATCTGCCAGCACCCTATGTCAAAAAATTCAACACACCAGCAGTGTGAGGAGACATGAAAGTGGCACATGGCAGAGTGTGGCGATGGAGACAGCAGCAATGGGAGGCCGTACAGGGACCCATGACAGACTCTGGACTTGGCAGCAGCATGAGGAGGCGGTATATAGGGGCCTATGGCAGATTAGGGGCCTGGCAGCAGCTATAGGAGGCCCGTAATCTGCCAGCACCCTATGTCAAAAAATTCAACACACCAGCAGTGTGAGGAGACATGAAAGTGGCACATGGCAGAGTGTGGCGATGGAGACAGCAGCAATGGGAGGCCGTACAGGGACCCATGAGAGACTCTGGACTTGGCAGCAGCATGAGGAGGCGGTATATAGGGGCCTATGGCAGATTAGGGGCCTGGCAGCAGCTATGGGAGGCCCGTAATCTGCCAGCACCCTATGTCAAAAAATTGAACACACCAGCAGTGTGTGAGGAGACCTGAAAGTGGCACATGGCAGAGTGTGGCGATGGAGACAGCAGCAATGGGAGGCCGTACAGGGACCCATGACAGACTCTGGACCTGGCAGCAGCATGAGGAGGCGGTATATAGGGGCCTATGGCAGATTAGGGGCCTGGCAGCAGCTATAGGAGGCCCGTAATCTGCCAGCACCCTATGTCAAAAAATTCAACACACCAGCAGTGTGAGGAGACCTGAAAGTGGCACATGGCAGAGTGTGGCGATGGAGACATCAGCAATGGGAGGCCGTACAGGGACCCATGAGAGACTCTGGACTTGGCAGCAGCATGAGGAGGCGGTATATAGGGGCCTATGGCAGATTAGGGGCCTGGCAGCAGCTATGGGAGGCCCGTAATCTGCCAGCACCCTATGTCAAAAAATTGAACACACCAGCAGTGTGTGAGGAGACCTGAAAGTGGCACATGGCAGAGTGTGGCGATGGAGACAGCAGCAATGGGAGGCCGTACAGGGACCCATGAGAGACTCTGGACTTGGCAGCAGCATGAGGAGGCGGTATAGGGGCCCATGGCAGATTAGGGGCCTGGCAGCAGCTATGGGAGGCCCGTAATCTTCCAGCACCCTATGTCAAAAAATTCAACACACCAGCAGTGTGAGGAGACCTGAAAGTGGCACATGGCATGAGACACTGTGGACGTGGCAGCAGCATGAGGAGGAGGTACAGGGGCCCATGGCAGATTAGGGGCCTGGCAGCAGCTATAGGAGGCCCGTAATCTGCCAGCACCCTATGTCAAAAAATTCAACACACCAGCAGTGTGTGAGGAGACCTGAAAGTGGCACATGGCATGAGACACTGTGGACCTGGCAGCAGCATGAGGAGGCGGTACAGGGGCCCATGGCAGATTAGGGGCCTGGCAGCAGCTATAGGAGGCCCGTAATCTGCCAGCACCCTATGTCAAAAAATTGAACACACCAGCAGTGTGTGAGGAGACCTGAAAGTGGCACATGGCAGAGTGTGGCGATGGAGACAGCAGCAATGGGAGGCCGTACAGGGACCCATGACAGACTCTGGACCTGGCAGCAGCATGAGGAGGCGGTATATAGGGGCCTATGGCAGATTAGGGGCCTGGCAGCAGCTATAGGAGGCCCGTAATCTGCCAGCACCCTATGTCAAAAAATTCAACACACCAGCAGTGTGAGGAGACCTGAAAGTGGCACATGGCAGAGTGTGGCAATGGAGACAGCAGCAATGGGAGGCAGTACAGGGACCCATGAGAGACTCTGGACTTGGCAGCAGCATGAGGAGGCGGTATATAGGGGCCTAAGGCAGATTAGGGGCCTGGCAGCAGCTATAGGAGGCCAGTAATCTGCCAGCACCCTATGTCAAAAAATTGAACACACCAGCAGTGTGAGGAGACCTGAAAGTGGCACATGGCAGAGTGTGGCGATGGAGACAGCAGCAATGGGAGGCCGTACAGGGACCCATGAGAGACTCTGGACTTGGCAGCAGCATGAGGAGGCGGTATATAGGGGCCTATGGCAGATTAGGGGCCTGGCAGCAGCTATAGGAGGCCCGTAATCTGCCAGCACCCTATGTCAAAAAATTGAACACACCAGCAGTGTGTGAGGAGACCTGAAAGTGGCACATGGCAGAGTGTGGCGATGGAGACAGCAGCAATGGGAGGCCGTACAGGGACCCATGACAGACTCTGGACTTGGCAGCAGCATGAGGAGGCGGTATAGGGGCCCATGGCAGATTAGGGGCCTGGCAGCAGCTATGGGAGGCCCGTAATCTGCCAGCACCCTATGTCAAAAAATTCACCACATCAGCAGTGTGAGGAGACCTGAAAGTGGCACATGGCAGAGTGTGGCGATGGAGACAGCAGCAATGGGAGGCCGTACAGGGACCCATGAAAGACTCTGGACTTGGCAGCAGCATGAGGAGGCGGTATAGGGGCCCATGGCAGATTAGGGGCCTGGCAGCAGCTATGGGAGGCCCGTAATCTGCCAGCACCCTATGTCAAAAAATTCAACACACCAGCAGTGTGAGGAGACCTGAAAGTGGCACATGGCATGAGACACTGTGGACCTGGCAGCAGCATGAGGAGGCGGTACAGGGGCCCATGGCAGATTAGGGGCCTGGCAGCAGCTATAGGAGGCCCGTAATCTGCCAGCACCCTATGTCAAAAAATTGAACACACCAGCAGTGTGTGAGGAGACCTGAAAGTGGCACATGGCAGAGTGTGGCGATGGAGACAGCAGCAATGGGAGGCCGTACAGGGACCCATGACAGACTCTGGACTTGGCAGCAGCATGAGGAGGCGGTATAGGGGCCCATGGCAGAGTAGGGGCCTGGCAGCAGCTATGGGAGGACCGTAATCTGCCAGCACCCTATGTCAAAAAATTCAACACACCAGCAGTGTGTGAGGAGACCTGAAAGTGGCACATGGCAGAGTGTGGCGATGGAGACAGCAGCAATGGGAGGCCGTACAGGGACCCATGAGAGATTCTGGACTTGGCAGCAGCATGAGGAGGCGGTATATAGTGGCCTATGGCAGATTAGGGGCCTGGCAGCAGCTATAGGAGGCCCGTAATCTGCCAGCACCCTATGTCAAAAAATTGAACACACCAGCAGTGTGTGAGGAGACCTGAAAGTGGCACATGGCAGAGTGTGGCGATGGAGACAGCAGCAATGGGAGGCCGTACAGGGACCCATGACAGACTCTGGACCTGGCAGCAGCATGAGGAGGCGGTATATAGGGGCCTATGGCAGATTAGGGGCCTGGCAGCAGCTATAGGAGGCCCGTAATCTGCCAGCACCCTATGTCAAAAAATTCAACACACCAGCAGTGTGAGGAGACCTGAAAGTGGCACATGGCATGAGACACTGTGGACCTGGCAGCAGCATGAGGAGGCGGTACAGGGGCCCATGGCAGATTAGGGGCCTGGCAGCAGCTATAGGAGGCCCGTAATCTGCCAGCACCCTATGTCAAAAAATTGAACACACCAGCAGTGTGTGAGGAGACCTGAAAGTGGCACATGGCAGAGTGTGGCGATGGAGACAGCAGCAATGGGAGGCCATACAGGGACCCATGACAGACTCTGGACATGGCAGCAGCATGAGGAGGCGGTATAGGGGCCCATGGCAGATTAGGGGCCTGGCAGCAGCTATGGGAGGCCCGTAATCTGTCAGCACCCTATGTCAAAAAATTCAACACACCAGCAGTGTGAGGAGACCTGAAAGTGGCACATGGCAGAGTGTGGCGATGGAGACAGCAGCAATGGGAGGCCGTACAGGGACCCATGAGAGACTCTGGACTTGGCAGCAGCATGAGGAGGCGGTATAGGGGCCCATGGCAGATTAGGGGCCTGGCAGCAGCTATGGGAGGCCCGTAATCTGCCAGCACCCTATGTCAAAAAATTCAACACACCAGCAGTGTGAGGAGACCTGAAAGTGGCACATGGCATGAGACACTGTGGACCTGGCAGCAGCATGAGGATGCGGTACAGGGGCCCATGGCAGATTAGGGGCCTGGCAGCAGCTATAGGAGGCCCGTAATCTGCCAGCACCCTATGTCAAAAAATTGAACACACCAGCAGTGTGTGAGGAGACCTGAAAGTGGCACATGGCAGAGTGTGGCGATGGAGACAGCAGCAATGGGAGGCCGTACAGGGACCCATGAGAGACTCTGGACTTGGCAGCAGCATGAGGAGGCGGTATATAGGGGCCTATGGCAGATTAGGGGCCTGGCAGCAGCTATGGGAGGCCCGTAATCTGCCAGCACCCTATGTCAAAAAATTGAACACACCAGCAGTGTGTGAGGAGACCTGAAAGTGGCACATGGCAGAGTGTGGCGATGGAGACAGCAGCAATGGGAGGCCGTACAGGGACCCATGACAGACTCTGGACCTGGCAGCAGCATGAGGAGGCGGTATATAGGGGCCTATGGCAGATTAGGGGCCTGGCAGCAGCTATAGGAGGCCCGTAATCTGCCAGCACCCTATGTCAAAAAATTCAACACACCAGCAGTGTGAGGAGACCTGAAAGTGGCACATGGCAGAGTGTGGCGATGGAGACATCAGCAATGGGAGGCCGTACAGGGACCCATGAGAGACTCTGGACTTGGCAGCAGCATGAGGAGGCGGTATATAGGGGCCTATGGCAGATTAGGGGCCTGGCAGCAGCTATGGGAGGCCCGTAATCTGCCAGCACCCTATGTCAAAAAATTGAACACACCAGCAGTGTGTGAGGAGACCTGAAAGTGGCACATGGCAGAGTGTGGCGATGGAGACAGCAGCAATGGGAGGCCGTACAGGGACCCATGAGAGACTCTGGACTTGGCAGCAGCATGAGGAGGCGGTATAGGGGCCCATGGCAGATTAGGGGCCTGGCAGCAGCTATGGGAGGCCCGTAATCTTCCAGCACCCTATGTCAAAAAATTCAACACACCAGCAGTGTGAGGAGACCTGAAAGTGGCACATGGCATGAGACACTGTGGACGTGGCAGCAGCATGAGGAGGAGGTACAGGGGCCCATGGCAGATTAGGGGCCTGGCAGCAGCTATAGGAGGCCCGTAATCTGCCAGCACCCTATGTCAAAAAATTCAACACACCAGCAGTGTGTGAGGAGACCTGAAAGTGGCACATGGCATGAGACACTGTGGACCTGGCAGCAGCATGAGGAGGCGGTACAGGGGCCCATGGCAGATTAGGGGCCTGGCAGCAGCTATAGGAGGCCCGTAATCTGCCAGCACCCTATGTCAAAAAATTGAACACACCAGCAGTGTGTGAGGAGACCTGAAAGTGGCACATGGCAGAGTGTGGCGATGGAGACAGCAGCAATGGGAGGCCGTACAGGGACCCATGACAGACTCTGGACCTGGCAGCAGCATGAGGAGGCGGTATATAGGGGCCTATGGCAGATTAGGGGCCTGGCAGCAGCTATAGGAGGCCCGTAATCTGCCAGCACCCTATGTCAAAAAATTCAACACACCAGCAGTGTGAGGAGACCTGAAAGTGGCACATGGCAGAGTGTGGCAATGGAGACAGCAGCAATGGGAGGCAGTACAGGGACCCATGAGAGACTCTGGACTTGGCAGCAGCATGAGGAGGCGGTATATAGGGGCCTAAGGCAGATTAGGGGCCTGGCAGCAGCTATAGGAGGCCAGTAATCTGCCAGCACCCTATGTCAAAAAATTGAACACACCAGCAGTGTGAGGAGACCTGAAAGTGGCACATGGCAGAGTGTGGCGATGGAGACAGCAGCAATGGGAGGCCGTACAGGGACCCATGAGAGACTCTGGACTTGGCAGCAGCATGAGGAGGCGGTATATAGGGGCCTATGGCAGATTAGGGGCCTGGCAGCAGCTATAGGAGGCCCGTAATCTGCCAGCACCCTATGTCAAAAAATTGAACACACCAGCAGTGTGTGAGGAGACCTGAAAGTGGCACATGGCAGAGTGTGGCGATGGAGACAGCAGCAATGGGAGGCCGTACAGGGACCCATGACAGACTCTGGACTTGGCAGCAGCATGAGGAGGCGGTATAGGGGCCCATGGCAGATTAGGGGCCTGGCAGCAGCTATGGGAGGCCCGTAATCTGCCAGCACCCTATGTCAAAAAATTCACCACATCAGCAGTGTGAGGAGACCTGAAAGTGGCACATGGCAGAGTGTGGCGATGGAGACAGCAGCAATGGGAGGCCGTACAGGGACCCATGAAAGACTCTGGACTTGGCAGCAGCATGAGGAGGCGGTATAGGGGCCCATGGCAGATTAGGGGCCTGGCAGCAGCTATGGGAGGCCCGTAATCTGCCAGCACCCTATGTCAAAAAATTCAACACACCAGCAGTGTGAGGAGACCTGAAAGTGGCACATGGCATGAGACACTGTGGACCTGGCAGCAGCATGAGGAGGCGGTACAGGGGCCCATGGCAGATTAGGGGCCTGGCAGCAGCTATAGGAGGCCCGTAATCTGCCAGCACCCTATGTCAAAAAATTGAACACACCAGCAGTGTGTGAGGAGACCTGAAAGTGGCACATGGCAGAGTGTGGCGATGGAGACAGCAGCAATGGGAGGCCGTACAGGGACCCATGACAGACTCTGGACTTGGCAGCAGCATGAGGAGGCGGTATAGGGGCCCATGGCAGAGTAGGGGCCTGGCAGCAGCTATGGGAGGACCGTAATCTGCCAGCACCCTATGTCAAAAAATTCAACACACCAGCAGTGTGTGAGGAGACCTGAAAGTGGCACATGGCAGAGTGTGGCGATGGAGACAGCAGCAATGGGAGGCCGTACAGGGACCCATGAGAGATTCTGGACTTGGCAGCAGCATGAGGAGGCGGTATATAGTGGCCTATGGCAGATTAGGGGCCTGGCAGCAGCTATAGGAGGCCCGTAATCTGCCAGCACCCTATGTCAAAAAATTGAACACACCAGCAGTGTGTGAGGAGACCTGAAAGTGGCACATGGCAGAGTGTGGCGATGGAGACAGCAGCAATGGGAGGCCGTACAGGGACCCATGACAGACTCTGGACCTGGCAGCAGCATGAGGAGGCGGTATATAGGGGCCTATGGCAGATTAGGGGCCTGGCAGCAGCTATAGGAGGCCCGTAATCTGCCAGCACCCTATGTCAAAAAATTCAACACACCAGCAGTGTGAGGAGACCTGAAAGTGGCACATGGCATGAGACACTGTGGACCTGGCAGCAGCATGAGGAGGCGGTACAGGGGCCCATGGCAGATTAGGGGCCTGGCAGCAGCTATAGGAGGCCCGTAATCTGCCAGCACCCTATGTCAAAAAATTGAACACACCAGCAGTGTGTGAGGAGACCTGAAAGTGGCACATGGCAGAGTGTGGCGATGGAGACAGCAGCAATGGGAGGCCATACAGGGACCCATGACAGACTCTGGACATGGCAGCAGCATGAGGAGGCGGTATAGGGGCCCATGGCAGATTAGGGGCCTGGCAGCAGCTATGGGAGGCCCGTAATCTGTCAGCACCCTATGTCAAAAAATTCAACACACCAGCAGTGTGAGGAGACCTGAAAGTGGCACATGGCAGAGTGTGGCGATGGAGACAGCAGCAATGGGAGGCCGTACAGGGACCCATGAGAGACTCTGGACTTGGCAGCAGCATGAGGAGGCGGTATAGGGGCCCATGGCAGATTAGGGGCCTGGCAGCAGCTATGGGAGGCCCGTAATCTGCCAGCACCCTATGTCAAAAAATTCAACACACCAGCAGTGTGAGGAGACCTGAAAGTGGCACATGGCATGAGACACTGTGGACCTGGCAGCAGCATGAGGATGCGGTACAGGGGCCCATGGCAGATTAGGGGCCTGGCAGCAGCTATAGGAGGCCCGTAATCTGCCAGCACCCTATGTCAAAAAATTGAACACACCAGCAGTGTGTGAGGAGACCTGAAAGTGGCACATGGCAGAGTGTGGCGATGGAGACAGCAGCAATGGGAGGCCGTACAGGGACCCATGACAGACTCTGGACATGGCAGCAGCATGAGGAGGCGGTATAGGGGCCCATGGCAGATTAGGGGCCTGGCAGCAGCTATGGGAGGCCCGTAATCTGTCAGCACCCTATGTCAAAAAATTCAACACACCAGCAGTGTGAGGAGACCTGAAAGTGGCACATGGCAGAGTGTGGCGATGGAGACAGCAGCAATGGGAGGCCGTACAGGGACCCATGAGAGACTCTGGACTTGGCAGCAGCATGAGGAGGCGGTATAGGGGCCCATGGCAGATTAGGGGCCTGGCAGCAGCTATGGGAGGCCCGTAATCTGCCAGCACCCTATGTCAAAAAATTCAACACACCAGCAGTGTGAGGAGACCTGAAAGTGGCACATGGCATGAGACACTGTGGACCTGGCAGCAGCATGAGGATGCGGTACAGGGGCCCATGGCAGATTAGGGGCCTGGCAGCAGCTATAGGAGGCCCGTAATCTGCCAGCACCCTATGTCAAAAAATTGAACACACCAGCAGTGTGTGAGGAGACCTGAAAGTGGCACATGGCAGAGTGTGGCGATGGAGACAGCAGCAATGGGAGGCCGTACAGGGACCCATGACAGACTCTGGACTTGGCAGCAGCATGAGGAGGCGGTATAGGGGCCCATGGCAGATTAGGGGCTTGGCAGCAGCTATGGGAGGACCGTAATCTGCCAGCACCCTATGTCAAAAAATTCAACACACCAGCAGTGTGTGAGGAGACCTGAAAGTGGCACATGGCAGAGTGTGGCGATGGAGACAGCAGCAATGGGAGGCCGTACAGGGACCCATGACAGACTCTGGACTTGGCAGCAGCATGAGGAGGCGGTATATAGGGGCCTATGGCAGATTAGGGGCCTGGCAGCAGCTATAGGAGGCCCGTAATCTGCCAGCACCCTATGTCAAAAAATTGAACACACCAGCAGTGTGTGAGGAGACCTGAAAGTGGCACATGGCAGAGTGTGGCGATGGAGACAGCAGCAATGGGAGGCCGTACAGGGACCCATGAGAGACTCTGGACTTGGCAGCAGCATGAGGAGGCGGTATATAGGGGCCTAAGGCAGATTAGGGGCCTGGCAGCAGCTATAGGAGGCCAGTAATCTGCCAGCACCCTATGTCAAAAAATTGAACACACCAGCAGTGTGAGGAGACCTGAAAGTGGCACATGGCAGAGTGTGGCGATGGAGACAGCAGCAATGGGATGCCGTACAGGGACCCATGACAGACTCTGGACTTGGCAGCAGCATGAGGAGGCGGTATATAGGGGCCTATGGCAGATTAGGGGCCTGGCAGCAGCTATAGGAGGCCCGTAATCTGCCAGCACCCTATGTCAAAAAATTGAACACACCAGCAGTGTGTGAGGAGACCTGAAAGTGGCACATGGCAGAGTGTGGCGATGGAGACAGCAGCAATGGGAGGCCGTACAGGGACCCATGACAGACTCTGGACTTGGCAGCAGCATGAGGAGGCGGTATAGGGGCCCATGGCAGATTAGGGGCCTGGCAGCAGCTATGGGAGGCCCATAATCTGCCAGCACCCTATGTCAAAAAATTCACCACATCAGCAGTGTGAGGAGACCTGAAAGTGGCACATGGCAGAGTGTGGCGATGGAGACAGCAGCAATGGGAGGCCGTACAGGGACCCATGACAGACTCTGGACTTGGCAGCAGCATGAGGAGGCGGTATAGGGGCCCATGGCAGATTAGGGGCCTGGCAGCAGCTATGGGAGGCCCGTAATCTGCCAGCACCCTATGTCAAAAAATTCAACACACCAGCAGTGTGAGGAGACCTGAAAGTGGCACATGGCATGAGACACTGTGGACCTGGCAGCAGCATGAGGAGGCGGTACAGGGGCCCATGGCAGATTAGGGGCCTGGCAGCAGCTATAGGAGGCCCGTAATCTGCCAGCACCCTATGTCAAAAAATTGAACACACCAGCAGTGTGTGAGGAGACCTGAAAGTGGCACATGGCAGAGTGTGGCGATGGAGACAGCAGCAATGGGAGGCCGTACAGGGACCCATGACAGACTCTGGACTTGGCAGCAGCATGAGGAGGCGGTATAGGGGCCCATGGCAGATTAGGGGCCTGGCAGCAGCTATGGGAGGACCGTAATCTGCCAGCACCCTATGTCAAAAAATTCAACACACCAGCAGTGTGTGAGGAGACCTGAAAGTGGCACATGGCAGAGTGTGGCGATGGAGACAGCAGCAATGGGAGGCCGTACAGGGACCCATGAGAGACTCTGGACTTGGCAGCAGCATGAGGAGGCGGTATATAGGGGCCTATGGCAGATTAGGGGCCTGGCAGCAGCTATAGGAGGCCCGTAATCTGCCAGCACCCTATGTCAAAAAATTGAACACACCAGCAGTGTGTGAGGAGACCTGAAAGTGGCACATGGCAGAGTGTGGCGATGGAGACAGCAGCAATGGGAGGCCGTACAGGGACCCATGACAGACTCTGGACCTGGCAGCAGCATGAGGAGGCGGTATATAGGGGCCTATGGCAGATTAGGGGCCTGGCAGCAGCTATAGGAGGCCCGTAATCTGCCAGCACCCTATGTCAAAAAATTCAACACACCAGCAGTGTGAGGAGACCTGAAAGTGGCACATGGCATGAGACACTGTGGACCTGGCAGCAGCATGAGGAGGCGGTACAGGGGCCCATGGCAGATTAGGGGCCTGGCAGCAGCTATAGGAGGCCCGTAATCTGCCAGCACCCTATGTCAAAAAATTGAACACACCAGCAGTGTGTGAGGAGACCTGAAAGTGGCACATGGCAGAGTGTGGCGATGGAGACAGCAGCAATGGGAGGCCGTACAGGGACCCATGACAGACTCTGGACATGGCAGCAGCATGAGGAGGCGGTATAGGGGCCCATGGCAGATTAGGGGCCTGGCAGCAGCTATGGGAGGCCCGTAATCTGTCAGCACCCTATGTCAAAAAATTCAACACACCAGCAGTGTGAGGAGACCTGAAAGTGGCACATGGCAGAGTGTGGCGATGGAGACAGCAGCAATGGGAGGCCGTACAGGGACCCATGACAGACTCTGGACTTGGCAGCAGCATGAGGAGGCGGTATAGGGGCCCATGGCAGATTAGGGGCCTGGCAGCAGCTATGGGAGGCCCGTAATCTGCCAGCACCCTATGTCAAAAAATTCAACACACCAGCAGTGTGAGGAGACCTGAAAGTGGCACATGGCATGAGACACTGTGGACCTGGCAGCAGCATGAGGAGGTGGTACAGGGGCCCATGGCAGATTAGGGGCCTGGCAGCAGCTATAGGAGGCCCGTAATCTGCCAGCACCCTATGTCAAAAAATTGAACACACCAGCAGTGTGTGAGGAGACCTGAAAGTGGCACATGGCAGAGTGTGGCGATGGAGACAGCAGCAATGGGAGGCCGTACAGGGACCCATGACAGACTCTGGACTTGGCAGCAGCATGAGGAGGCGGTATATAGGGGCCCATGGCAGATTAGGGGCCTGGCAGCAGCTATGGGAGGACCGTAATCTGCCAGCACCCTATGTCAAAAAATTCAACACACCAGCAGTGTGTGAGGAGACCTGAAAGTGGCACATGGCAGAGTGTGGCGATGGAGACAGCAGCAATGGGAGGCCGTACAGGGACCCATGAGAGACTCTGGACTTGGCAGCAGCATGAGGAGGCGGTATATAGGGGCCTATGGCAGATTAGGGGCCTGGCAGCAGCTATAGGAGGCCCATAATCTGCCAGCACCCTATGTCAAAAAATTCAACACACCAGCAGTGTGAGGAGACCTGAAAGTGGCACATGGCATGAGACACTGTGGACCTGGCAGCAGCATGAGGAGGTGGTACAGGGGCCCATGGCAGATTAGGGGCCTGGCAGCAGCTATAGGAGGCCCGTAATCTGCCAGCACCCTATGTCAAAAAATTGAACACACCAGCAGTGTGTGAGGAGACCTGAAAGTGGCACATGGCAGAGTGTGGCGATGGAGACAGCAGCAATGGGAGGCCGTACAGGGACCCATGACAGACTCTGGACATGGCAGCAGCATGAGGAGGCGGTATAGGGGCCCATGGCAGATTAAGGGCCTGGCAGCAGCTATGGGAGGCCCGTAATCTGTCAGCACCCTATGTCAAAAAATTCAACACACCAGCAGTGTGAGGAGACCTGAAAGTGGCACATGGCAGAGTGTGGCGATGGAGACAGCAGCAATGGGAGGCCGTACAGGGACCCATGACAGACTCTGGACTTGGCAGCAGCATGAGGAGGCGGTATAGGGGCCCATGGCAGATTAGGGGCCTGGAAGCAGCTATGGGAGGCCCGTAATCTGCCAGCCCCCTATGTCAAAAAATTCAACACACCAGCAGTGTGAGGAGACCTGAAAGTGGCACATGGCATGAGACACTGTGGACCTGGCAGCAGCATGAGGATGCGATACAGGGGCCCATGGCAGATTAGGGGCCTGGCAGCAGCTATAGGAGGCCCGTAATCTGCCAGCACCCTATGTCAAAAAATTGAACACACCAGCAGTGTGTGAGGAGACCTGAAAGTGGCACATGGCAGAGTGTGGCGATGGAGACAGCAGCAATGGGAGGCCGTACAGGGACCCATGACAGACTCTGGACTTGGCAGCAGCATGAGGAGGCGGTATATAGGGGCCTATGGCAGATTAGGGGCCTGGCAGCAGCTATAGGAGGCCCGTAATCTGCCAGCACCCTATGTCAAAAAATTGAACACACCAGCAGTGTGTGAGGAGACCTGAAAGTGGCACATGGCAGAGTGTGGCGATGGAGACAGCAGCAATGGGAGGCCGTACAGGGACCCATGAGAGACTCTGGACTTGGCAGCAGCATGAGGAGGCGGTATATAGGGGCCTAAGGCAGATTAGGGGCCTGGCAGCAGCTATAGGAGGCCCGTAATCTGCCAGCACCCTATGTCAAAAAATTGAACACACCAGCAGTGTGTGAGGAGACCTGAAAGTGGCACATGGCAGAGTGTGGCGATGGAGACAGCAGCAATGGGAGGCCGTACAGGGACCCATGAGAGACTCTGGACTTGGCAGCAGCATGAGGAGGCGATATATAGGGGCCTAAGGCAGATTAGGGGCCTGGCAGCAGCTATAGGAGGCCCGTAATCTGCCAGCACCCTATGTCAAAAAATTGAACACACCAGCAGTGTGAGGAGACCTGAAAGTGGCACATGGCAGAGTGTGGCGATGGAGACAGCAGCAATGGGAGGCCGTACAGGGACCCATGAGAGACTCTGGACTTGGAAGCAGCATGAGGAGGTGGTATATAGGGGCCTATGGCAGATTAGGGGCCTGGCAGCAGCTATAGGAGGCCCGTAATCTGCCAGCACCCTATGTCAAAAAATTGAACACACCAGCAGTGTGTGAGGAGACCTGAAAGTGGCACATGGCAGAGTGTGGCGATGGAGACAGCAGCAATGGGAGGCCGTACAGGGACCCATGACAGACTCTGGACATGGCAGCAGCATGAGGAGGCGGTATAGGGGCCCATGGCAGATTAGGGGCCTGGCAGCAGCAATGGGAGGCCCGTAATCTGTCTGCACCCTATGTCAAAAAATTCAACACACCAGCAGTGTGAGGAGACCTGAAAGTGGCACATGGCAGAGTGTGGCGATGGAGACAGCAGCAATGGGAGGCCATACAGGGACCCATGAGAGACTCTGGACTTGGCAGCAGCATGAGGAGGCGGTATATAGGGGCCTATGGCAGATTAGGGGCCTGGCAGCAGCTATGGGAGGCCCGTAATCTGCCAGCACCCTATGACAAAAAATGGAACACACCAGCAGTGTGTGAGGAAACCTGAAAGTGGCACATGTTTGAGGCATGATTCATGGCGGATTTAGTCAGTTGTGTCAGGAACTGGTGGTTTGAAATCCAGACTAATCCACGCCTGATTCATTTTCACAAACGTGAGTCTCTCCACACTTTGGGTGGACAGTCGTGTCCTCCGCGGAGTTACAATACCTCCTGCCGCACTAAACACGCGCTCCGATGCCACGCTACTGGCCGGGCATGACAGCCTTTCAAGGGCAAATTCAGCTAGTTGGGGCCAAAGGTCAAGTTTCGTTGCCCAGTAGTCAAGGGGATTGTCTACCTCGGTTGGCAGGGTGCTGTCCAAGTAGGCCCAAGCCTGTTGTTTGAGGTCCTGCTCCAGGTCCACCTGATGCTGCTGCTGCTGCTGCTGCGGCTGGTTAGTAGTTTCCTCACTGCGCTGGTGAAGAAAGCTACTCATCATCGACTGCAGACTGAGGCAGCCGCTGCTGGTGGAGCTGCCACTGCTCCTACCACCCCACCCCTCCCCTGCTGCCATGGCAGCGGAACGCGAGCGCACAGGGCCCACAGTGTCTGAGGATGGACGTTGGTGCACAAAGGCAGAGACCAACTGACTACATAGGTGGTTTTTATAGTACGTTATTTTGGCCTCCCTCTCAGCAGGTGTGAAAAAGGCCACCATTTTTGAATGGTAGCGAGGGTCCAACAAGGTGGACAGCCAAAAGTCATCCCTCTGTCTGATGGTTATTATTCGGCTGTCGCTACGCAAGCAAGCGAGCATGCTATGGGCCATTTGTGCCAAGGAATGCGAGGGACTCCCTGCCTCCATCTCCACAGCATACTGCCACGGTGCGTCTGGGTCCTCTGTCTCCTCCTCCTCCTCCTCTACCAGATGCTCCTGCTCCTCCACTCCTGTCCGCTGAGTGGAAAAACCACCCATTTCACTCAATAATTCCTGAGCACAAATGTCCTCCTCTACCTCCTCCTCTTCTTCCTGTCCTGCCCCCACAGGGGTCATGTGGCGTTGAGATCTGTGCGCCACGTGTCTACCGCACCCTGACCAGCCATTGTTAACAGCATTTGTTCAAGGACGTGCAACAGAGGAATGACGTCGTTCATCCCATAGTCCTGCCGACTCACGAATAGCGTGGCCTCCTCAAAGGGCCTGAGCAAGCGGCAGGTGTCACGCATGAGCTGCCAATGGCTGACATCGAAGTTGCACAGGGGAGTACCTTTATCCGCTTGTAACATCAGGAAATCGGTGATGGCCTTTCGCTGCTCGTAAAGGCGGTCTAACATGTGTAGGGTTGAATTCCACCTTGTTGCAACGTCGCAGATCAGGCGATGATGTGGAATTCCGTTCTGCCGCTGCAGCTCAATGAGGGTGTGCTTTGCGGTGTAGGAATGGCTGAAATGCATGCAAAGTTTACGTGACATTTTAAGGATGTCTTGCAGTGGGATGGTGGATTTTAGGAACCGCTTGACAACCAGATTGAACACGTGAGCCATGCATGGCGCATGGCACAACCTTCCTTGACGCAGAGCAGACACCATGTTCTTTCCGTTGTCGGTCAACATGGTTCTGATTTTCAGTTTGCGCGGAGACAGCCATCTGTCGATTTCTCTGTTCATTACACTCAGAAGTTCCTCCCCTGTGTGACTACGTTCGCCAAGGCATACCAGGTGCAGAACAGCGTGACATCGTTGCGCCCTGCACATGTGATATGCCGGTCGGGTAATGGGACTTGGCACGGGGGTGGCGGCTGAGGACACGGCGGAAGAAGAGGTGGTAGAGGCGGACATCTTTTGTGGACCAAGGATGTGCAAACGTGGAAGCAAAAGCGGCGTGACCTGTCCAAGTTGCTGGTGCGGCTGTGACGGCACCACGTTCACCCAGTGGGCCGTAAATGACATGTACTGTCCCTGACCGTAGTTACAGCTCCACACGTCGGCGCTGCCGTGCACTTTGGCAGAGACCGACATGCTCAAAGACAGGCCCACCATCTCTTCTACATGTGAATGCAGGGCTGGCACTGCCTTTTTGGCGAAGAAATGACGGCTTGGCACTCTCCACCGCGGCGCGGCACAAGCCATCATTTCTCGGAAAGGTGCTGAGTCCACCACTTGGAAAGGGAGGGACTGCAGCACCAGCAACTTGGACAGGAGGACGTTCAGCTTTTGCACCGTCGGGTGCGTGCTCGCAAACTGTTGTCTCTTGGAAACGGATTCCAAGAAAGACTGCTGACGGAATCCGTGAAGAGGAGTAGCAGGAGAAGGAGCATCTGAACGAGCGGAAGATGCCAACGAGCAACAACTCCCCTCAGCAGAGGTGTTGGAGCCTTGACTGGCTGATGGAGGGCGATTGACGTCGGGTGACGGAGCAAGTAACGGAGCGGGTGATGGAGCGGGGGCTGGGGCGGGCAGAACCGCCGTATCTTTATCACGGTTTTCCCAGGCCACCAAATGGCGACGCTGCATATGCTGCCGCAACGCTGTAGTCCCAACATGGGCCCCCTGGCCACGCTTGACTTTCTGGCCACATAGTCGACATACGGCTACGTTTACTTCCTCGGGCGGCTTGACGAAAAATTGCCACACCGCCGAGTAGGAAACTTTGCCCCCGATACTCCTCACTGGCTGACTGCTGCTTCCTCCGTGCACACCGGCACCACTACTGGCCGTGGTGGTAGGCTGCAGTGGAGCTGGTGCTCTACTCCGTGGCCGTTTGGCTCCACTGACACTGCTGCGACCCTGTTAGGAATGGACTGGCCAGCAATGGTGGGACTCACCTGCCTTTTGATCTGCAGTACCAGGGCTGGCCAGCGGGTGCTCCCAGCAATCAGAGACTCAACCTTTCAGCCAGCTAACACCTGGAACTGATGATACTGGGGTATTTAAGGGATGGCCAGACTTGCAGACTCTGCCTTGGTGTTGTGTTTGTCCTGGGCCCTGTATCTGTCCTGCATCCTGTTTCTGTTCCTTTGCTGACTTCTCCTGCTCTGATCCTGGCTTGTGACCCTGACCATCCTTCTGTCTGACCCTCTGTACTACGCTGCTTGCTACCTGCTGAACCTGGCCTGTGACCCCGACCATTCTCTGCTTGCTCCCCCTGTACCTACCTGCCCATTGATATTGACCCGGCCTGCCTGACGACGCTTGCTTGTATATACTGTTATCTGTGGGTGGTTGGTTTGGTTTGTTTGCACTGTGTTATGTTTTAGTATTGCACTGCATTTATGTTTGTATTGTTAGTGTTAATAAATTGTATTGTTTATCACATATCTGAAGTCTGCGTTTCCCTGCATCAGTCACACACCTCTGGTCATACCTGGGAGCCCTGACATTACACCAAGGCCAATCCTGACCAGAAGTGGCTGCACAGGGAAGCCATCTTGGCTTGTTGATGGGAAGGATGGATCTGGATGAGGTTGAATATTTATATCTGCTAGTGTTTGATGACAGGGAGTATGCTTATCAGACTCTGAAGGAGTATACCCAGGATGAACTGCTAGAATGTATACGGCTCGCTCATGTTCTAGTAGATCAGGGCATAGAGTTCTCTGAGGTGCAGCCTTTGATTGAAGTTTGTGCTGAATTGGTTTCATCTGGTTCCCCCGAATGCAGGGATGAATTTTTGCCACCATTTAGTGCAGACCAGGTAGAGTCCCTGGTGTGGTTATTAGAGGATGATGTGGGTTACTTTCTGGAGCGTTATTCCACATGTTCACCACAGGTACTAAGAGACTGTATAAACGCAGTGCAATCATTGACCAGACAGGCTTTGTGTAAGCTCAGCTTTGTTCAACCCATACTGCAGACATGGACAGATTTGTTGCACCCAGCCTCAGTCAGCTTACAAAGACCCAGTCCTGCTTCTAATCTATTTCCTCAAAACTCTATTCCTGCATTCCCAACAGCTCCTCCTGCCCTGCTATCTACCGCATGTCAGTACCCTGTTCCCACTCGCTGCACCTATCCTGCCTTTAACCCTGTAAAAGAGCCCTCTGTAGCAACCACTCCCTCTCCTGTTCCATCCTCCAGTTCTTCTCTGTCTCCAGCTGCTCCATTCGTTTGCAGACCTGCGTTTACTTGCAGTGCTCCAGTAGTTAAAACCAGAAAAAAGCGAAAATTCTTTCCAACCAATACCATCCTGCCAGTATCCAAACCGGTGAGCCTGCCTTCCGTGGTTCAGCCTGAAGCCTCTCTTCAGCCTGATGCCGGTACGCAGCCTGATGCCTCTCTTCAGCCTGATGCCGGTACGCAGCCTGATGCCTCTCTTCAGCCTGATGCCTCTACTCGGCCTGAAGCCTCTACTCGGCCTAAAGCCTCTACTCGGCCTGATGCCTCTACTCGGCCTGAAGCCTCTACTCGGCCTGAAGCCTCTACTCGGCCTGATGCCTCTACTCGGCCTGAAGCCTCTACTCGGCCTGAAGCCTCTACTCGGCCTGAAGCCTCTACTCGGCCTGATGCCTCTACTCGGCCTGAAGCCTCTACTCGGCCTGAAGCCTCTACCCAGCATGATGAACTGATCCAGCCTGACGATCCTATTAGGCCAGTTGACTCGATGCCCGCTGTTGATCCAGATGATCCGGTACCTGATCCGGTGCTCGCTGTCGAGCCAAATGACCTGATGCCTGGTGACCCAGTGCCCGCTGTCATACCTGGTGACCCGATGCCCGCTGTCGAGCCAGACAATCTGGTACCTGATGACCCGGTGCTCACTGTCGTGCCTGTTGACTCGGAGCCCACTGCCTTGCCAGATGACGCGATGCCCGCTGTCAAGCCAAATGACCTGATGCCTGGTGACCCAGTGCCCGCTGTCCAGCCAGACGATCCAATGTCTGACCCAGTGCCCGCGGTCATACCAGTTGACTCGGAGCCCACTGCCTTGCCAGATGACGCGGTGCCCGCTGTCGAGCCAAATGACCTGATGCCTGGTGACCCGATGACCGCTGTCCAGCCAGACGATCCAATGTCTGACCCAGTGCCAGCGGTCATCCCAGTTGACTCGGAGCCCACGGTTGTGCCTGGTGACTCGGTGCCCGCCGCCCCGCCTGGGGGCCTGAGACCTGTCGTTCCGCCTGGGGGTCCGGCACCCGCCACTCCGCCTGAGGGCCCGAGACCTGTCGCTCCATCTGGGGGTCCGGCGCCCGCCGCTCCGCCTGAGGGTCCGAGACCTGTCGCTCCGCCTGGGGCTCCGGCGCCCGCCGCTCCGCCTGAGGGCCCGAGACCTGTCGCTCCATCTGGGGGTCCGAGACCTGTCGCTCCGCCTGGGGGTCCGGCGCCCGCCGCTCCGCTTGAGGGCCCGAGACCTGTTGCTCCTCCTGGGGGTCCGGCGCCCGCCGCTCCGCCTGAGGGCCCGAGACCTGTCGCTCCGCCTGGGGGTCCGGCGCCCGTCGCTCCGCCTGAGGGCCCGAGACCTGTCGCTCCACCTGGGGGTCCGGCACCCGCCACTCCGCCTGAGGGCCCGAGACCTGTCGCTCCATCTGGGGGTCCGGCGCCCGCCGCTCCGCCTGAGGGCCCGAGACCTGTCGCTCCTCCTGGGGGTCCGGCGCCCGCCGCTCCGCCTGAGGGCCTGAGACCTGTCGCTCCGCCTGGGGGTCCGGCGCCCGCCGCTCCGCCTGAGGGCCCGAGACCTGTCGCTCCATCTGGGGGTCCGGCGCCCGCCGCTCCGCCTGAGGGCCCGAGACCTGTCGCTCCGCCTGGGGGTCCGGCGCCCGCCGCCCCGCCTGGGGGCACGATGCCCGTCGCCCCGCCTGGGGGCACGATCCCTGTCACCCCGCCTGGGGGCACGATGCCTGTCGCCCCGCCTGGGGGCACGATGCCTGTCGCCCCGCCTGGGGGCACGATGCCTGTCGCCCCGATGCCTGTCGCCCCGCCTGGGGCCCCGATGCCTGTCGCCCCGCCTGGGGCCCCGGTGCCTGTCGCCCCGCCTGGGGGCACGGTGCCTGTCGCCCCGCCTGGGGGCACGGTGCCTGTCGCCCCGCCTGGGGGCCCGGTGCCTGTCGCCCCGCCCGGGGGCCCGGTGCCTGCTGCTCCGCCCGGGGGCCCGATGCATGTCGCCCCGCCCGGGGGCCCGGTGCCTGCTGCTCCGCCCGGGGGCCCGGTGCCTGCTGCTCCGCCCGGGGGCCCGGTGCCTGCTGCTCCGCCTGGTGGCCCGCTGCCTGCTGCTTCGCCTGGTAAACCGATGTGCCTCTGCCCGGAGTCCTGCCCGATGTGCCTCTGCCCGGAGTCCTGCCCGATGTGCCTCTGCCTGATGTGCCTCTGCCTGGTGTGCCTCTGCCTGGTGTGCCTCTGCCTGGTGTGCCTCTGCCCGGTGTGCCTCTGCTCGATGTGCCTCTGCCCGGAGTGCTGCCCGATGTGCCTCTGCCCGGAGTGCTGCCCGATGTGCCTCTGCCCGGAGTGCTGCCCGATGTGCCTCTGCCCGGAGTCCTGCCCGATGTGCCTCTGCCTGATGTGCCTCTGCCTGGTGTGCCTCTGCCCGGTGTGCCTCTGCCCGGTGTGCCTCTGCCCGATGTGCCTCTGCCCGGAGTCCTGCCCGATGTGCCTCTGCCCGATGTGCCTCTGCCCAATGTGCCTCTGCCCGGTGTGCCTCTGCTCGATGTGCCTCTGCCCGGAGTCCAGCCCGGTGTGCCTCTGCCCGGAGTCCAGCCCGGTGTGCCGCTGCCCGGAGTCCTGCCCGGTGTGCCAGTCTTTGATATCCCGCCAGTTACCAGACCCGGGCGGTGGAACATTTTGCCCAGCTAGGACTGTTTGGAGCGTCCTGAGGCCGCTCCTTGAGGGGGGGGTACTGTTAGGAATGGACTGGCCAGCAATGGTGGGACTCACCTGCCTTTTGATCTGCAGTACCAGGGCTGGCCAGCGGGTGCTCCCAGCAATCAGAGACTCAACCTTTCAGCCAGCTAACACCTGGAACTGATGATACTGGTGTATTTAAGGGATGGCCAGACTTGCAGACTCTGCCTTGGTGTTGTGTTTGTCCTGGGCCCTGTATCTGTCCTGCATCCTGTTTCTGTTCCTTTGCTGACTTCTCCTGCTCTGATCCTGGCTTGTGACCCTGACCATCCTTCTGTCTGACCCTCTGTACTACGCTGCTTGCTACCTGCTGAACCTGGCCTGTGACCCCGACCATTCTCTGCTTGCTCCCCCTGTACCTACCTGCCCATTGATATTGACCCGGCCTGCCTGACGACGCTTGCTTGTATATACTGTTATCTGTGGGTGGTTGGTTTGGTTTGTTTGCACTGTGTTATGTTTTAGTATTGCACTGCATTTATGTTTGTATTGTTAGTGTTAATAAATTGTATTGTTTATCACATATCTGAAGTCTGCGTTTCCCTGCATCAGTCACACACCTCTGGTCATACCTGGGAGCCCTGACAGACCCTGCTGCCTCCTGGGCAACCCACCGACTGTTTCGCTCGCTGCCAAGCTGCCACCCTCTTCTCCTGATGATGCGGAAGAAATTGCCTGATGACGACGAGGTTGCCAAGTGCGATCAACCTCCTCATCATCAAGTAGGGTCTCCGCCTCACTACTAGCCCCCTCGGCTGCGTGTGGGTCAGGAGACAGACCTGTCTCTAGACCGGCTACCGAGCCACTCTCCTCGCCACTACTTCTTCGCCTGGCTGCTGAAAAGGCGGATATCTCCCCCCGTTCCTGACCGCCCTCTGTTAGCTCTTCCTCACTGTACAGTGGGGCTGAGCCCACAGCATGCGATACTTCGCTTGGTGAGGGAACACCAAAGGACAGGGGCAGGTAGAGGACACGTGATTTCAGTGGGCTTGGTCCCGGGCCATGCCAACTAACGGTTGTGTCTGACGTACCCACCGACCATTGGCTGTAGGTGTCAGAGGTGACCTGGGAAGAGGAAGACGACCGAGCCAACCAATCGACGACGGCAGGGTTGTCGGTGGAGACACGACCACTGGATGACACCGGGAGCACTGGCCTCTGGCTGCGAATAGTGCTGCCTCGACCCCTTCCTCTGCTGCCACGTCTGCTCGCTCCTAAAACATTGCCTCCTCTGCCACTCCTCTGCATGTTGTCTGACATACTCTTTAATTCAACGATTCTGTGTTCCTGAGTAACAATTCTGTGTCCCTGAGTAACAATTCTGTGTCTGTCCCTGAGTAACAATTCTGTGGCCCTAAGTAACGGTTCTGTGGCCCTAAGTAACGGTTCTGTGGCCCTCAGTAACAATTCTGTGTCCCTCAGTAACAATTCTGTGTCTGTCCCTGAGTAACAATTATGTGGCCCTAAGTAACGGTTCTGTGGCCCTCAGTAACAATTCTGTGTCCCTGATTAACGTTTATGTGGCCCTAAGTAACGGTTCTGTGGCCCTCAGTAACAATTCTGTGTCCCTGAGTAACAATTCTGTGTCTGTCCGAGTAACAATTCTGTGGCCCTCAGTAACAGTTCTGTGGCCCTCAGTAACAATTCTGTGTCCCTGAGTAACAATTCTGTGGCCCTAAGTAACGGTTCTGTGGCCCTAAGTAACAATTCTGTGTCCCTGAGTAACAATTCTGTGGCCCTAAGTAACGGTTCTGTGGCCCTAAGTAACAATTCTGTGTCCCTGAGTAACAATTCTGTGTCTGTCCGAGTAACAATTCTGTGGACCTAAGTAACGGTTCTGTGGCCCTCAGTAACAATTCTGTGTCCCTGAGTAACAATTCTGTGGCCCTAAGTAAGGGTTCTGTGGCCCTCAGTAACAATTCTGTGTCCCTGAGTAACAATTCTGTGTCTGTCCGAGTAACAATTCTGTGGCCCTAAGTAACAGTTCTTTGGCCCTCAGTAACAATTCTGTGTCCCTGAGTAACAATTCTGTGGCCCTAAGTAACGGTTCTGTGGCCCTCAGTAACAATTCTGTGTCCCTGAGTAACAATTCTGTGGCCCTAAGTAACGGTTCTGTCAGGGCTCCCAGGTATGACCAGAGGTGTGTGACTGAAGCAGGGAAACGCAGACTTCAGATATGTGATAAACAATATAATTTATTAACACTAACAATACAAACATAAACGCAGTGCAATACTAAACATAATACAGTGCAAACAAACCCAACCAACCACCCACAGATAACAGTACATACAAGCAAGCGTCGTCAGGCAGGCCGAGTCAATATCAATTGGGCAGGTAGGTACAGGGGGAGCAAGCGGAGAATGGTCGGGGTCACAGGCCAGGTTCAGCAGGTAGCAAGCAGCGTAGTACAGAGGGTCAGGCAGAGGGATGGTCAGGGTCACAAGCCAGGGATCAGAACAGGTAGCAAGCAGCGTAGTACAGAGGGTCAGGCAGAGGGATGGTCAGGGTCACAAGCCAGGGATCAGAACAGGTAGCAAAGGAACAGAAACAGGATGCAGGACAGATACAGGGCCCAGGACAAACACAACACCAAGGCAGAGTCTGCAAGTCTGGCCATCCCTTAAATACACCAGTATCATCAGTTCCAGGTGTTAGCTGGCTGAAAGGTTGAGTCTCTGATTGCTGGGAGCACCCGCTGGCCAGCCCTGGTACTGCAGATCAAAACGCAGGTGAGTCCCACCATTGCTGGCCAGTCCATTCCTGACAGGTTCTGTGGCCCTCAGTAACAATTCTGTGTCCCTGAGTAACAATTCTGTGTCTGTCCGAGTAACAATTCTGTGGCCCTAAGTAACAGTTCTGTGGCCCTCAGTAACAATTCTGTGTCCCTGAGTAACAATTCTGTGGCCCTAAGTAACAGTTCTGTGGCCCTCAGTAACAATTCTGTGTCCCTGAGTAACAATTCTGTGGCCCTAAGTAACGGTTCTGTGGCCCTCAGTAACAATTCTGTGTCCCTGAGTAACAATTCTGTGTCTGTCCGAGTAACAATTCTGTGGCCCTAAGTAACAGTTCTGTGGCCCTCAGTAACAATTCTGTGTCCCTAAGTAACAATTCTGTGGCCCTAAGTAACGGTTCTGTTGCCCTCAGTAACAATTCTGTGTCCCTCAGTAACAATTCTGTGTCCCTCAGTAACAATTCTGTGTCTGTCCCTGATTAACGTTTACGTGGCCCTAAGTAACGGTTCTGTGGCCCTCAGTAACAATTCTATGTCCCTGATTAACGTTTCTGTGGCCCTAAGTAACAGTTCTGTGGCCCTCAGTAACAATTCTGTGTCCCTCAAGAAACAATTCTGTGTCTGTCCGTGAGTAACAATTCTGTGGCCCTAAGTAACGGTTCTGTGGCCCTCAGTAACAATTCTGTGTCCCTGATTAACGTTTATGTGGCCCTAAGTAACGGTTCTGTGGCCCTCAGTAACAATTCTGTGTCCCTGATTAACGTTTCTTTGGCCCTAAGTAACGTTTCTGTGGCCCTCAGTAACAATTCTGTGTCCCTCAGTAACAATTCTGTGTCTGTCCCTGAGTAACAATTCTGTGGCCCTAAGTAACGGTTCTGTGGCCCTCAGTAACAATTCTGTGTCCCTGAGTAACAATTCTGTGGCCCTAAGTAACGGTTCTGTGGCCCTCAGTAACAATTCTGTGTCCCTGAGTAACAATTCTGTGGCCCTAAGTAACGGTTGTGGCCCTCAGTAACAATTCTGTGTCTCTCAATAACAATTCTGTGTCTGTCCCTGAGTAACAATTATGTGGCCCTAAGTAACGGTTATGTGGCCCTCAGTAACAATTCTGTGTCCCTGAGTAACGTTTCTGTGGCCCTAAGTAACGGTTCTGTGGCCCTCAGTAACAATTCTGTGTCCCTGAGTAACAATTCTGTGTCTGTCCCTGAGTAACAATTCTGTGGCCCTAAGTAACGGTTCTGTGGCCCTCAGTAACAATTCTGTGTCCCTGAGTAACGTTTCTGTGGCCCTAAGTAACAATTCTGTGGCCCTCAGTAACAATTCTGTGTCTGTCCCTGAGTAACAATTCTGTGGCCCTAACTAACGTTTCTGTGGCCCTAAGTAACAGTTCTGTGGCCCTCAGTAACAATTCTGTGTCCCTGAGTAACGTTTCTGTGGCCCTAAGTAACAATTCTGTGGCCCTCAGTAACAATTCTGTGTCTGTCCCTGAGTAACAATTCTGTGGCCCTAACTAACGTTTCTGTGGCCCTAAGTAACAATTCTCTGGCACTCAGTAACAATTCTGTCTGTCCCTGAGTAACAATTCTGTGGCCCTAACTAACGTTTCTGTGGCCCTAAGTAACAATTTTCTGGCACTCAGTAACAATTCTGTCTGTCCCTGAGTAACAATTCTGTGGCCCTAAGTAACAATTCTGTGGCCCTCAGTAACAATTCTGTGTCTGTCCCTGAGTAACAATTCTGTGGCCCTAACTAACGTTTCTGTGGCCCTAAGTAACAGTTCTGTGGCCCTCAGTAACAATTCTGTGTCTGTCCCTGAGTAACAATTCTGTGGCCCTAACTAATGTTTCTGTGGCCCTAAGTAACAGTTCTGTGGCCCTCAGTAACAATTCTGTGTCTGTCCCTGAGTAACAATTCTGTGGCCCTAACTAACGTTTCTGTGGCCCTAAGTAACAGTTCTGTGGCCCTAACTAACGTTTCTGTGGCCCTAAGTAACAATTCTCTGGCACTCAGTAACAATTCTGTCTGTCCCTGAGTAACAATTCTGTGGCCCTAACTAACGTTTCTGTGGCCCTAAGTAACAATTCTCTGGCACTCAGTAACAATTCTGTGTCTGTCCCTGAGTAACAATTCTGTGGCCCTAAGTAACAATTCTGTGGCCCTCAGTAACAATTCTGTGTCTGTCCCTGAGTAACAATTCTGTGGCCCTAACTAACGTTTCTGTGGCCCTAAGTAACAGTTCTGTGGCCCTCAGTAACAATTCTGTGTCTGTCCCTGAGCAACAATTCTGTGGCCCTAACTAACGTTTCTGTGGCCCTAACTAACAGTTCTGTGGCCTTCAGTAACAATTCTGTGTCTGTCCCTGAGTAACAATTCTGTGGCCCTAACTAATGTTTCTGTGGCCCTAAGTAACAATTCTCTGGCACTCAGTAACAATTCTGTCTGTCCCTGAGTAACAATTCTGTGGCCCTAATAACGTTTCTGTGGCCCTAAGTAACAGTTCTGTGGCCCTCAGTAACAATTCTGTGTCTGTCCCTGAGTAACAATTCTGTGGCCCTAACTAACGTTTCTGTGGCCCTAAGTAACAATTCTCTGGCACTCAGTAACAATTCTGTCTGTCCCTGAGTAACAATTCTGTGGACCTAACTAGCGTTTCTTTGGCCCTAAGTAACGATTCTGTGGCCCTCATTAACAATTCTGTGTCCCTGAGTAATGCTTCTCTGTCCCTAAGTAACGTTTCTCTGTCCCCAAGTAACGTTTCTGTGGCACTAACTCTGTCCCTAATACAGAGCGGTCTGCCTCTCTTGAATGACTGGAGGCAAATGAAGAATTCTAAAATGGCCGCTATTTATAGCTCGACCATTACACAGTGCTGGCTGCTGATTGGCTAATGCGATCACATGTCATTAAGGAATGCATTATGGGTCAGCGCGCCTTGTCTGCGCGCCTTCCCAGACATCCCCGCTCCGTCGCCGCACATGTCCGCCGCCATTTTAGGAAAAATTTCGATTCGCGCGTCCGAAGTAGGCTATTTTTCGGATTCGGCGCGAATCGAAAATTTTCCAATATTCGACTCGAATTCCACTTTGCCTACTTCGATTCGCTCATCTCTAATGTTGATCACTGGGCAGGTCTTAAAGCGCTAAGCGAAATGTTTGAGGTGATATTTGAAGGGATGTGAGATTGTACAAGCATCTCCAAGTGAGGGAGGAGGTAATCAAAATTGAGAAATCGGTTTAGGTTCGGTAGTAATGGAAATCATCTTTTTGCGGTTAAGCAGCGTGGTCTTTGAGAGATCTGCGAATAACCGGATATTTGCATGTGACGGTGGTAGTGTAGATGTATTTCTGGCTGCCAGCATAATTTTATCCTTTATGTGGTAGAAATGAATCCGGGCTAAAACATCTCTAGGAATGGAGGCCGATAGGAATGTTGGTTTAGGTAGGCGGTGGGCTCGGTCTATGGCCAACTCCAGGTCTGAGATGGATGGGATGAGGACTTTTATATACTGTTGTATATGGGATAGCAATGCTTCATTAGTGACGCTTTCAGGTATACCCCTAAACTTGATATTGTTACGCCTTGAACGATCTTCCAGGTCGGCTAGTTTCAAATTAATTTGTTCGATGTCCAAGGTATGATCTGTGTGTGCGTCAATCAAATCATTGTGCGCTATAATGATGTCGCCCATTTTGGTTTCAATATGTTGTATTCTTTGATCTTGGTGTTTGACCACGTTAGTGATGTGTACCAAAGATGATGATAACTCATTATGCAGGGTTTGTTTAAGAGATAATAGAATGTTCTTCATGCATATCTCAGTTACAGGTTGATCTGTTGCTGGGAATGCCTCTATGACAGGGAGGTCTGTGTGTAGCTGTGAGGGTGAATCACTGAGGGCCTGGCATGTCTGCTGTTGTTCAGGGTCCAGTCTCATTCTGGACTTGGCTGGGCTTCTTGTGGTGGGGGACAGAGGGGGAGACAACTCACCAGGGTCCCCTGGATATAGTGGATATCGCAGCCTGTGGTCTTGTTGCTGGGCAGAGTAGTCCCCTTGCTGCCTGCTGTCTCTCATGTCACTGCCGCCGGCGCCATCTTGGATTCCTGCCGTGATGGCAGGGAAGAAATGCGTTAGTTTCCCCGGCTGCCCCGGGGTTTTCCTCCTGCGGGGCATGTCTGGGGAGGTTCGGGCACCTCTCTTACAGGTCGCTGTGGTGTCGGAATTCCCTGGGGTCTGTGTGAGCCGCGATCGTTCTGGCGGCTGGACGGAGCAGTTCACACTACACGTCCATATGGGAGCCGGCCGCGCATGCGCCCTCTGCTGGGATAGATTTAAAGAGCCCTAGCCAGTGCTGCATATACAAATAAGCATTTGTATGGGCTTAATCATGCCTCTTTACCCTACACTAAATTGTCAGAAAGGGAGGTAGTGCCTAACCAAATATACTAATTCTGGGGGTTCAATAGCACATTGGAGTGGTAACCATAAAACTAGCAGGTATGCCACTGCACCTGATGGTTCCCGTTATACAGTAACAGACTTATCATAAGTACAGGATTGCTTTACTATGGCATGCTAGATTCATGTAAGAGAAATCCAAAGTATTTTGAAGGGCCTTATCTAACAAATTAAAATTCTTATTAGATGCTATTGGTTACGTTACTTTATCCACTTCCCACCCAGCCACTGTACATAAATGGCTGGCTGGGACAAGAGCTCTTCTGAGAGGACATACCTGTATGTCCTCTCAGAAGTTTGGTGATTAAATACCACCAAAAGAAAGCTCTATTTGTTTGGAAAAATGATAAAAAAAAGTAATTTCGGTACAGTGTTGCATGACTAAGTAATTGTCATTCATAGTGTGGCCTGGGCATTCAAAATTGGCCTGGGCAGGAAGGGAGTGAAAGTGTCCAATACTGAGATGGTTAATCTGAGTAGATTTTTACTTACATTGGTTATTAATTTATCCTAATAGTGTCCATACGTCGGCCTTAATAAAAACACTAAGTATTGTGCCAAAACACTGGTTCACCTATTTCTTACAGTACCACTTGAATAACTCAATCAAACTGCGTATATTCACTAAAATAAAGTATAAAACACTTTATCACTATTTTATATTATTATATTTCCTTTTAACACATATTCACTTTAAAGTCCTATGCTTTCAGAAAATGTATGGTCTGAACCATGCCAGACCACATGCCCTGAACATGAGGAAGGAACATTGTCAGCGATGACCCTCCTGGCAAAGCACTTCTTCCCCATGTTGATCAGGAAAAGGTCTATTCTGCACAAGCCTGGCCCACTGATTATGGGCGTCTGCAGGGGGAAAACGTATAAGAAACTGGAAGCCCCATTTAAAATATGGAGGCCCCCTGATGCTGGTTCCCCCTATGTTGACGAATAAGGGATACAGAGTGCCCATAATTCCTCCTTCACAAAAAGTAAAAAAGTAGTTTAATATGCTGACATCTTGAGAAAGTCATTTCAGGGTCTATGGAATCCCTCTTTAAAGTAAAAGGGCCCCCAAATATCTGCTCCTCTTCAATGTGGAGAAATAAGAAATATATAGTACCCCTGGTCATTCATTCATGTAAAAGTTAAATAGTAAAAAACATAATAATAATAATAATAATAATAATATGGCAATATAATAATGATCTTGTGCGCTGCTATACCATAAAAATAATAAAAATATTGGAATAATGAAAAAAGGAAGAGATTGCTGCACTCATTCCCCAGATGGTAGGGTCAGAAATTGGCATAAACAACATGAAAGCATGGCTCCATCCTGCCTTGTATCAACAGTTCAAGCTGGTAGTGGTGTAATGGTGTGGAGGATATTTCCTTGGTAAACTTTGGGCCTCTTAGTACCAACTGAGCATCGTTTACACGCCACGGCGTACCTGAGTACTGCTGTTGACCATATCTATCCCTTTATGACTACAGTGTACCCATCTTCTGATTGCTACTTCCAGCAGAATAATGCACCATGTCACGAAGCTCAAATCATCTCAAACTGGTTTCTTCAATATGACATTGCATTCACTGTACTCCAATGGCCTCCACAGTCACCAGATCTCAATCCAATAGAGCACCTTTGCAGTGTTGTGGAACAGGAGATTTGTGTCATGGATGGACAGCTGACAAATCTGCAGCAACTGCGTGATGCTATCACATCAATATGGACCAAAATCTCTGAGGAATGCTTCCAGGTGACAGGGTCACCAACTGTACAACCTTAATTCATGTAATTATATCCTGTCTCTTGTGACATTATAAAAATGTAAAGAGCATGACTACTATATTTACACTTTACTCATTGCAGATATGAAATCTGACAATATGTAATACGTATTTATATTTCCAGTCTATTGAGAGCTGTCCCTGGGATAATTTCTATTTTTGGGAGCACCATCTGTTTTTATGCTTTTTATATATGTGATTTTATTTTATTTATTTGTAATAACATTATACATTTTTTACATATGTGATGTCGCTGGTTCTGAGCTGATAAAGTCCATTTTTTCTGTTTGGGCGAGTCTTATACTCAAATACGATACATAGTTTTTGGTAGTCCACAACCCCTGAAGCATTTGCAAATAGTGATGAGCCAGACTGCCCTGGGTTTGGTTTGACCAAGGTTCAGTGAACTTCAAACAAGTTCACATGCCAATTCCAAGCCCATAAAAATAATTAAATCAATGGGGGCCTAATTTGTCAAATCAAATATGCCCATGTTCTGATCTACTAAACAAAGGCATGTCAAAAATAGCATTCACAGGATGGGCACTGCCCTAAGGAACATGTGCCAATGCAAAAAGAAAAAGTAAATTCCATACAGCCAAGAGCGGTGATTTTTTAAATGCTTAAAGTGGGACATTAAATATGCCTAATTCCTTTAAATAACATGTCTGAGGGGTGTCCTAATCCTACCTGTGAAGGGGCACATTTGACATTTACAAAAGAAAAAAGTGTTTACAAATGCTGGCAAATGGCATGTCTTCGACAGCTTCTTTGCTTAAAAAAAAAGACAGCACACAGACCTCCTTAAGCATCTTGCATGTATTTTGGGGTGGGTCTATGTGAATTTTTTTTATTTACTTTTTTTTAAAGAAGCCTGCAATGGGATTTCATTTACTAGCAATTTAAACCGTATAAGTTTTTTTTCTTTGTAGATGTCACTTTTGTTGTAGTACATGTTATTTGAGTCTGGCATGGATTTTAACCCCTTGCCTACCGGGCACTTATACCCCCTTCCTGCCCAGGCCAATTTTCAGCTTTCAGCGCTGTCGCACTTTGAATGACAATTGCGCGGTCATGCAACATTGTACCCATATGAAATTTTTATCATTTTTTTCACACAAATAGTGCTTTCTTTTGGTGGTATTTAATTGCCACTGGGTGTTTTATTTTTTGTGCGATAAACAAAAAAAATCAAAAATGTTGAAAAAATAAAGTTTTTCATTGTTTCTATTATACAATTTTGCAAACAGATAATTGTTCTCCTTCAATAATGTGCGTTGATGAGGCTGCACTGATAGGCAGCACTGATGGGCACTGATAGGCAGCACTGATAGGGGGCACTGATGAGGTGGCATGGATAGGCAGCACTGATGGGCACTGATAAGCAGCATTGATGAGCAGCACTGATGGGTGGCACTGACTGGCAGCACTGATGGGCACTGAGCATCAGGGTACTGATGATCTATGCTGATCCATCCTCTGACAATTGCCAGTTATCAGCAGTACTTTCCTCATGCTTTGACAGCGTGAGGAAAGTGCAGCCAATAACCGACAACTGCATTTACCAGTGATCTGCTGTGTCATTGGACACGGCTAATCACGTGGTAAAAGGCCACTGTGATTGGCCTTTTACCACATCACGTGATCAGCTGTGTCCGTAGGACACAGCGCTTATGAAGATCGCCAGGTGGCGCGCCCCTGGGGACGCTATGGAGGGCACGTTCTGGGAGGACGTCATATGACTCCCTCCCAAAACTGGCCGGCCACAGTGAAGCCGTCATTCGGCTATCTGAGGTCGGCAAGTGGTTAAAGGTGACCTCACACATAAAAAAGCCTGTAGGTCCCCTAAAATAATAATCATGATAAGGAAAGGAAACCTTGATTGTAACCTCTCCTTTCATTTTTGTTTCCCCTTGCCATGACTCCCTGTGTATTCCAATCAATTACCTGCTTCTCTGCACCACTGTAATTTCCTGTGTGTTCCGGCCAGCCTCACCTTAAAAGGGCCTTAGAGGAACTGAATTTATTTTCTCTTGAAAAGAGGAGATTAAGGGGGGGGGGGCATGATCAACATGTATAAATACATAGGTGGTCCATATAGTGAACTTGGTGTAGAATAATTCATTTTAAGGTCATCACAGAGTACTCCGTAGGTCTGAAGGAAAAGAGATTTCATCTCAAAATACTGAAAGGTCTTTTCACAGTAAAAGCTGTGAAAATGTGGCAGGGGCAGCTTCAGACAATTTTTTTAGGTGCTATGCTGGTGCTTGAAGTATAAGTGGGGGTGCTAATGCAGCATGCAAAGCGCACCGCCTACCGTACATCTGTGGGTGTGACCAAAAAATGGGCATGGCCAGCAAGTTGGCATGGTCAGCAAGTGGATGTTTCTTCATGGTCTATGGCTTGCAGTATAACACTTTTCCCCCTTTGTATAAACCAAATAAGACCTGGGGGTGAAATGAGGATTAAAATAAACCTAGCTGGGGTCAGAAATGAAACCCCCCCAACTTGTGTAAAATTCAGCAATAACCCAAGCACAGCAAAATAATAAACTCCCAGCACTTCACAATAATTAACCACAGCAGGACATAGGAATTAACCCCAGCACAGCACAGAACAGTAATTAACCAGGGTTCAATACTTAGCACTCAGCATGGCACAGTAATTAAACCCCATCACCATTGCACAGTTAACGCTTAACATTGCACAACAATTAGACCCCAAAATTACACAGCAGTTAGCCCCCAACACTTCATGATAAATAACCCACAGCACATCACAACAATTAACCCCCAGCACGGCACAGTAATAAATCCCAGCACAACACAATAATAATTGCCGAGCACAGCACAGTAATGAACCTCCAACACTACTCATTATTTAACCCCCAACATTGCACAATAATAAACCCCCAACATTGCACAATAATAAACTCCCAACATTGCACAATAATAAACAACCAGCAGTATAGCAATCAGTTGGCCTTTCCTTTGTATATCAATAAAAATCAAAAACATTCAGCACAAACCTACACTTCTTCCATAAAACTGTACAAATGGATTTATAAGTGCAACGATAAAACCTATATATGAATATCCAGTGCAAATCAATCAATATATTGCAATATAGTAGTGATGGTGTCACCCTCTTTACAAAAATATTTTGAGACAATGTACAATATTAATAGCAGAGGTGCAAACCAGCCAGTGTATTAGAACATCATAGTGATGGTGTCATCCTCTCTGCAAAAGTTAAGAAATATTGTAAAGCTGCAATGTGCAAATAGTGGTGAAACCCCATATATATCATAATAATATATGTACAATATGTACATCAATTTTACATTTATTATGGATATATAGGGGGTTTCACCACTATTTGCACATTGCAGCTCTGCAATATTCCTTAATATTTGCAGAGAGGGTGACACCATCACTACTATATTGCAATACATTGATTGATTTGTACTGTATATTCTTATATAGGTTTTGCCATTGCACTTATAAGCCTATTTGTACAATTTTATAGAGGAAGTGCAGGGTTGTGCTGCATTTTTAGTTTTTCTTTTTATTCATGTTGGACATGGGAACACATATCAATGCTAGCAGCATTGTTTTACTTGATTCGGTATGTCCTCTGTATACTGGTAGCCAGTAGTCCTGCATACTGGGGGTCAGTGTGCCCCCGTATTCTAGTCAGTCCATTTGTATACTGGTGGTCAGGGCATTTTTCAAAGAATAGGCGGAGGATCTCCATCATACTCCCACCTCAATACAAATTACTTTCTTTCCCCCACTGAGGGGGAGGGAGCAAGCCTCATAAAATGGTAGCTCTGGCCAAACTGTACTAATAGTGGAAGGGTCCCAAAGGGGCATTGGAAAAAAACAGAAATGCGTTACACACATGGTGCAGAGTTCGGGAGTATTCTATGCACAGAGTGCAGCATTCAGGATTTTGCTATGCATAGAGTGAAGGGTTGAGGAGTGTGCAGTGTGCTACTTACAGAGTGCAAGGGTGAGCAGCATGCTAAATGCACAGTGCATATTTCGGATGTGCGCTACGTACAGAGTTCAGGGTTGAGGAGCATGTTACTTGCACAGTGCATGTTTCAGAAGTGCACTGTGTACAGAGTGCAGGTTTTATTAGGATGCTACATACAGAGTGCAGGGTTTAGGAGGATTCTACACACAGAGTGCAGGGTTCAGGTAGATGCTATGTAGAATGCAGGGTTGAGACGGATGCCACATACAAAGAGCAGGGTTCAGGAGGATGTGACATGCAGGGTTCAAGAGGATGCTACATACAGAGTGCAGGGTTCAGGAATGATTTACGGACAGTGTGCGGGGCTCAGGAGTGTACTATGTACTGTATAAAGATTGCAAGGCTCAGAAGCATGCTATGGACAGGGTGCTGAGTTCAGGATTGCGTTACTTACAGAGTTCAGGGCTCAGGAATGTACTATATACAGAGTGCAGGGCTCAGGAGTGTACTATGTACGTAGCATCTTCCTGAGCCCTACATTCTGTACTTAGTACCTTCCTGAGCCCTGCACTCTGTACATAGTACCTTCCTGAACTCTACACTCACAGTTTTTTGTGTCTGCCCCATGGACTAAACCTATGACTAGCTCCAGTTATTATTACTATACATGGTTGCAAGTTAAACCACTAGTGGGAATGGACAGCAGCTCATAATAGATTGAATCACAATGTCTGAGGCTCCAAAACAACAAGCAGATCTCCCCCAAATACATTCTTCCTATGTAGACACCTAAGTTCAGATGCTAGTGCCCTGGATGGCATCTTATAACTTTTCTGGGGACCCGAAGGCCTGCTTTGACTTTGTGAACCAATGTAACATCCTGTTGGAATACAGTGTTCATGTATTTTATTCAACACCTATATTAGTATTCAGTAGAGATATATTCTTTAACCGGTAGATGGCAGTGTGTTTAAGTTTGTAGCTGCATCTATAATAAACTCTATGTCTTTTCACTGAATACCGTTTCCTTTTTCTTCTTCTGTCACTGTCTTCTTTCAGTGAAGCAGAAACACATACCCCAACCTACAATCTTATATTAGGCCAATCAAGGATGTATCAAACTTGCTCCCAATGAGAAGATCAATGCAATAGCAAAGCCTATTGACATCATTACATTCATTATCTGGTTAAACAAAATGTAATTGTGCTTATGTATTGTGAAACTGATATCATAATTGTTGAGTGGGGGTATTGGAAAAGATTGTTCATGTATTTTATGCAACAACTACATCGATATTCAGTAGAGATATATTTTTATGTTTCAATATTTTTTTTTTATATAGGTTTTTCAGAGATAAACAGGGACAAAAAATATGGTTCATTCATACATACAATATTGCACTAGAAAAAATACGGTTGATCATTTTTTGTTGTAGTTCCGCTCATTGGACGGATGAGGTGTTGGTCTTGTTTAGTAATATCATCAGAGGTGTTCGTGTGCAATTGATGAACCTTGGTGATGAGTTTGGGGTGTTAAGGGGGTTTTGGTGGAGAGGTGGGGGAGGATAGGATTGGGGGGAGGAGGGATATAACTGGGTATTTGAGGAGATATCAGTCTTAGTATGGGGTGTGATTTCATCTCATGAAATGTCATCAGGGTTGTACAGAGCATTTTGGGTGATTTAGCCATCGGGTCCATTGGATATTGAATTTGTGATAGGAAGAAGTGTTAATTGCAGATAATTTTTCCATTTGACATTGAGTTTTTAGGTCTGTAAGTAATGAAGCGATTGAGGGGGTATTGTTTGTGTTCCATAATCTAGTAAATATGAATTTTAAGAGTATGTGGATGATAACTGTTCGTGAGTGGGGAGGAAGTTTCTCGATTCCGATGTGTAGAAGTGCTAATGAGGGGTTCGGGACTATCGAAATGTTGTTTATTTTGGAGATTAATTGAAAAGTAGTATTCCAAAAGGATCGAAGTGACTTGCATGACTACAGAATATGTAGTGTTGAGCCTGGCTCACCACATTGTCTCCAGCATGTAGGAGATAATTTTGGATAGTAGATGGAGAGTTTGACCAGGGTCAGATACCATTGGAGGAGTATTTTTAGATATGCTTCCCAGTGGGAGCTGCATCGGGTAGCTTTATAGGTGATGTTGAAGGTATTTTCCCAGCATTTTAAAGTTATTTGGTCTGATAGGATTTTTTCCCAATTGGTTAGGGAAGTTGTTTGTAGAATGAATTGTAAGTTGATGAGGTATGTATAGAAGGTGGATATACCTTTACCTGCCTATTGAGGTTTGGTGAAGAAGAGGTAGGCTGTAATTGGTATTATAGTGTTGTGGGGTAGGCTAGTTGTTTGTAGACAATGAGCGATTCTTAGGTATGTAAAATTTTCAGTAGTAGGGATATTATATTTGGATTGGAGAGTTTGGAAGGGGCATAAAGATTGATTGGTATAGACGTCAGTTAAGTTTGTTATTCCTTGTTTAGTCCATTGGAATAGGTCTAATGAAGGGATGAGAAGGTGTAGTATATTGGTTGGAGTAGGTATATGTTTAACATCTTTGAATTTAGTGGATAGAAGGTCTTGCCACGTTTGTAAGGAGGCTAGAATGCAGGGATGTTTTAGTTGGGGTTCTATTCATTTGGATGGTGGGGTCAAGAGTATATTTTGGTTTAATTGGTTGAAAAGGGAGGGTTTCCATTATGGACCAATTTTTTTCCTTCAATGGGTTCCACCAAAAATATAGTTGGACTAAAAGAGTAGCTGTGTAGTAAGACTTGAGGTGTGGGAGTCCTGCTCCTCCTCTAGTTGTAGTTCGTATTAGAAGATTGGTGGTACATCTCAGTTTTTTTGAGTTCCATAGGAACTTTGTGAGGGTTGTTTGTAGGTTAGAGAAGAATGAATTAGGGATTGGTATGGGTAGTGTGCAGAATATGTACAAGATTTTGGGTAAAATATACATTTTTAGAGTCACCACTCGGCCAAGTTTGGAGAGTTCTGATGTGAGTAAAGTGTTTAGTTCTTGGGGGATAGTGTAGTGGATTGTGATAGACAGCGCACGTTCTATTAGATGATCAGTAAAATGACAATTTTATAGTCTTGCTACTCTCTGCTTCTTGCTCTCTAAATTCCTTACTCTCTTAAGAACACAATCAGATATAGGGCAGCGGAACAATGAGAATTAAGATGGCGCCTTCATCCGGAGTCTCACCCTAGGTGACTCATTAGAAGGAAAGTATCTTTTAATGTAAACAACCCCCATAAAAGGGAATGAGTCGTTTTGGTGACAATGATTGGAAGATATCAACACGGAAGAACACACAGGAAACCTAGGGGACTTTTCACCCAATCATTTTATATGCTTCGCCTGCGTCATGAGACTTATAAATGTTACTGTTATTTCCTCAATAAAGTAGAAATTAGGAAGTTGGCAAACTGCATTCTATGCCAGTGTCTTACTTCCACGTGCACGTATTCTCACATTAGGCTCACTGGTAGATCACAACAGCTGTGGTCGGTTAAGTGATCACATCCAAAACAATAGTTTCAAGCAACATTTTGTGGTTTGCTGTGTATAGATGGTCTGTCGTCGGTGTGAGTCTGATTCCTAAGTAAGGGATGCTGTTTGTTTCCCATAAAAATGGGAATTGTTTGGTTAGTTGGGTTTGGAGTTGGGTAGAGATGTGAAGGTTAAGTATGGAAGATTTGGGTTCAATAAGTTTGTAGTACGAAACTGTCGAATAGGTATGTAGATGTGAGCGAATCGTTTGGAGGGATTTTTTGGGTTGGTCACCATTAATATTATATCCTCGGCAAATAGGCTTATTTTGTGTTCCATGTTAAGATGTGTGATTCCTGTAAATGATCGGTCCTCTCTGAGTTTGGAAGCTAGGGGTTTAATAAGGAGTGTAAATATTATCGGGGAGAGTGGGCAGCCTTGTCTTGTACCGTTTGAGATGTCAAAGGGATCAGATAATGTGCCATCTGTCAGCACTCTAGCGGATGGATGTGAATATAATGACAAGATGGCTTTCATCATCCAACCTGTGATGCTGAATTTTTAAAGTGTGAGTTGCATGAATTGCCAGTGTATCCGGTCGAATGCTTTCTCTGTGTCTAGAGATAGGAGTAAGGAGGGGGTCTTAGTACTTTCTAAATTGTGTAGAAGGGATATAATTCTTCTGGTAGCATCGGGTGCTTGGCGACCTGGAATGAAACCTACTTGAGGGTGGGGAGGTAGGGGAGAATTCTTCAGGATATGATTTTCGCATATAGTTTTATGTCGGTCTTGAGTAACGAAATTGGCCTGTAGTTTTGGACTAGTCGGGGGTCTTTACCAGGTGTTGGTATAGTCTTTATGATAGATTGTAACATGTCTTTGGGGAATGAACCTGTGTTGGTCACTTGATTGGAAAGTTTGGTCAGGTGTGGTGATAATTCTGTGGAAAGGTGTTTATAGTATTCGTTAGTATATCCGTCATTTTCTGGTGATTTATTAATTGGTTTATTAACAGTGTTTTAATGGTCGTTTCTATTTCTTTGGGTGATATTGGGGTAGAAATGGAGTCAAGTTGGTCTGAGGATAGATGAGGGAGATTGGTCGTTTGAAGAAATTGATGTATGGATGTGATTGTTGGTTGAATGGTGTCAGGGTCGTTTTTAAGGTTGTATAGATTTTGGTAGTATACTGCAAAGGCGTTCGCTATGTCTTGCAGATTTGTGCTTAGAATATTCATAGATGGGTGTTTAATTGAGGCTATTTTGGATTTCAGCTGTTTTTGTTTTATCGATTTGGCTAGCAGAGAGCTGGCTTTGTTACCTAGGGAATAGAATTTCGCTCTCATTATTTGGAGATTTAGATCATATTTGTAGAGTAGCAGGGATCTTAAATTATTTCTGTCTGCTATCAGGGACACAGAGATATTTGGGTCTTTCCTCATTTGTTTTGATTGAGGTTAGGAGATTATCTATTTGTTGGGTTCTGTTTTTATTGACGCGAGCGTTTAGTTGTATCAGGATACCTCTCATGTATGCTTTATAAGTTGACCACAGAGTGGTTATAGATATATCAGGAGCATCGTTGAATTCAAAGAATGTTCTGTGTGCATCTATTATTTGTTGCTTGTAGTCTTGGTTTTTCAGCAAGATCGTGTTCAGTCGCCATAAACGGGATATCGACGAATGTTGTTTGTTGTCGAGAGAGATTGTGATCAGTGCGTGATCTGACCAGGTAATAGTACCAATCTTGGAGGAGGTGATGTGTTGTAGAGTCCATTTATCGGTGATAAAGAAGTCGATTCTAGAGTCCAGAAGAGTCCAGAAGAGGATTACCGATAATGTTAAAGTCTCCGCCAATAAGTAGTCTGCCTTTTCTGTGTCGATTTATGATGGAGTAAGGTTTGTTGAAGAATTGGATTTGATTGGTGTTAGGACCATAGACATTCACCAATGTATATGTAGAATCATTGATTTTGCAGATCAATATGTGGTAACGACCTTGTGGGTCCGCTGTTGCTCAAATAAATTGGAAATTCAGGGAGTCTCTTATGGTTGTCATGACACCGTTTTTCTTTTTAGGGCTTGTTGCCATATACAGTCAGGTCCATAAATATTGGGACATCGACACAATTCTAACATTTTTGGCTCTATACACCACCACAATGGATTTGAAATGAAACAAACAAGATGTGCTTTAACTGCAGACTGTCAGCTTTAATTTGAGGGCATTTACATACAAATCAGGTGAACGGTGTAGGAATTACAACAGTTTGCATATGTGCCTCACACTTGTTAAGGGACCAAAAGTAATGGGACAGAATAATAATCATAAATCAAACTTTCACTGTTTAATACTTGGTTGCAAATCATTTGCAGTCAATTACAGCCTGAAGTCTGGAACGCATAGACATGACCAGACGCTGGGTTTCATCCCTGGTGATGCTCTGCCAGACCTCTACTGCAACTGTATTCAGTTCCTGCTTGTTCTTGGGGCATTTTCCCTTCAGTTTTGTCTTCAGCAAGTGAAATGCATGCTCAATCGGATTCAGGACAGGTGATTGACTTGGCCATTGCATAACATTCCACTTCTTTCCCTTAAAAAACTATTTGGTTGCTTTTGCAGTATACTTTGGGTCATTGTCCATCTGCACTGTGAAGTGCCGTCCAATGAGTTGTGAAGCATTTGGCTGAATATGAGCAGATAATATTGCCCGAAACACTTCAGAATTCATCCTGCTGCTTTTGTCAGCAGTCACATCATCAATAAATACAAGAGAACCAGTTCCATTGGCAGCCATACATGCCCACACCATGACACTACCACCACCATGCTTCACTGATGAGGTGGTATGCTTAGGATCATGAGCAGTTCCTTTCCTTCTGCATACTCTTCTCTTCCCATCACTCTGGTACAAGTTGATCTTGGTCTCATCTGTCC
This sequence comes from Staurois parvus, assembly GCF_062004578.1. Taxonomy (NCBI): domain Eukaryota; kingdom Metazoa; phylum Chordata; class Amphibia; order Anura; family Ranidae; genus Staurois; species Staurois parvus. The sequence goes on from NW_028318000.1 coordinate 3,516,133, forward strand.
ATAGGATGTTGTTCCAGAACTGTGAAGGCTTTTTTAGATGTCGTTTGGAAAACTCTAATCTGGCCTTCCTGTTTTTGAGGCTCACCAATGGTTTACATCTTGTGGTGAACCCTCTGTATTCACTCTGGTGAAGTCTTCTCTTGATTGTTGACTTTGACACACATACACCTACCTCCTGGAGAGTGTTCTTGATCTGGCCAATTGTTGTGAAGGGTGTTTTCTTCACCAGGGAAAGAATTCTTCGGTCATCCACCAGAGTTGTTTTCCATGTTCTTCCAGGTCTTTTGGTGTTGCTGAGCTCACCGGTGCGTTCCTTCTTTTTAAGAATGTTCCAAACATTTGTTTTGGCCACGCCTAATGTTTTTGTTATCTCTCTGATGGGTTTGTTTTGTTTTTTCAGCCTAATGATGGCTTGCTCCACTGATAGTGACAGCTCTTTGGATCTCATCTTGAGAGTTGACTGCAACAGATTCCAAATGCAAATAGCACACTTGAAATGAACTCTGGACCTTATATCTGCTCATTGTAATTGGGATAATGAGGGAATAACACACATCTGGCCATGGAACAGCTGAGAAGCCAACTGTCCCATTACTTTTGGTCCCTTAACAAGTGGGAGGCACATATGCAAACTGTTGTAACTCCTACACCGTTCACCTGATTTGGATGTATATACCCTGAAATTAAAGCTGACAGTCTGCAGTTAAAGCACATCTTGTTCGTTTCATTTCAAATCCATTGTGGTGGTGTATAGAGCCAAAAATGTTAGAATTGTGTTGATGTCCCAATATTAATGAACCTGACTGTATACTGTGGAGAACTGAGGAATGTTGAATTTAGGGATTTTGGATGAGGCGAAGTGGGTCTCCTGTAGGAATACAATGTGGGGTTGAATGGTGCTGATTTCTCTTGAAAGCAGGGACCTTTTGAAGGGGAAGTTGAGACCTTGGACATTTAGCGAAGATATAGTAATCATTTTGTTGGTTGTAGATGGTTTGGATTCTGTAGCTGTGGTGATTCAGATGCTGTGGAGAGAAGTGGCTTTACGCATGGCGGAGGTGATGGACCGCCGGGTGTGTGGCTTTGTGAGCCTGGGTTTATTATTTTTGTGGATTGAGTGTTCAATTGTGTGGAGAGGGTTGTTGAGAGGGGTAGTTCTAGCGACTGATGACTGGTAGCTTGGGGTAAGAACAAGGGTAAAAACAGGGGTAAAAAAAGACTTGCAAACAACGCAAGTAACATGTGTAGCAGTATCTGCTACTGTGAAAAGTGGAGGCATGAGAAAGCATGACTCTTTCGAGAGCTCATGCTTCAGACGAACGTGGACAATCAGTATGTTCAATCAGGGACCAATTGCCAGCTTGTGTGTTAGAAAGTGGTGCCCAGGGAATTGGGCGTGAATGTAATATGTTTGAATGGAGGCTATGACCGTTCTGCTTCCATCTGTTGCGGCCGGTTGTATGCTGGTTGATGGGAATCTGCTGGTATAATGCTCCACAATTTCAATAATTCAATGCCTGCTTCTAGGGATTTGATTGTGAAAAATTCGCCTTGGTATTTGACATTTAGTTTTGTAGGGAAGCCCCATTGATATGCGATGTTGTGATTCCGTAATGCTTTGGTTATGCTGATGAGCTTCTTACGGTTGGAGAGTGTGGCTTTGGACAGGTCTGCGAACAATTTAATGTTTGCTTGGGCTGGAGGGATGGAGGTCAAATTTCTGGATGCAATCATTATTTTTTCCTTCACGTGGTAAAAATGTATGCGCGCCAATATGTCTCTGGGGACTGTCGCAGGTAGAAATGACGGTTTGGGGATTCAATGTGCTCGATCTATAGCCAATTTCACGTCAGTGAGGGTGGGGATGAGATTTTTCTTATATTTTTGTATGAATGGGACAACAGCTTCTATGGTGATGGATTCTGGGATCCCATGGAATTTAATGTTGTTTTGCCTGGAGCGATCTTCTAAATCTGCCAGTTTGAGCTTGATTTGTTCGATCTCTGTCGTATGGTCTGTGTGTGCATCTATTAGATCGTTATGTGTGGTACACATTTCCCCCAGTTTGTTCCCGATATGGCGAATGCATTTTTCTTGATTTTGGACCGTATTTGAAATTTGGGATAATGATGCCGTCAGGTCATTATGTAGTGTTTGTCGCAGGGAAAGGAGCATGTTCTTCATGGAAATCTCCGTGATAGGTTGGTCAGAAGCAAGATAGGATTCAATTAAAGATGGAGCATTAGCAGATAGCATAGTAGTTGAAAGAGAAGGTTGATGTCTGTCAGGGAGTGATCCTGTGTCCAACCTGGGACTGGATTTTGCCAGGCTGCTGGTTGTGGGAGACAGGGGGGGGAGAGGACTCACCAGGATCTCCTGGGTAGAGTGATCCCTTCAGCCTGGGGTCCGGATGGTATTTAACCTGGTGGTCTGTGTTCTCCCCTTGCTGCTTTTGCTGGACAGACAAGCTGTTCTGCAGGGGCCCGGCGCCATCTTGGCTGCAGGGGGCGAGTGCTGGGTAGAAGCTGGTCATTTTTGTAGGATGACCTGGCGCTTTCCTCCTGCAGGTCATAGCCTGTTAGGATGGCGAGGGGTTAATGGCTCGAATGAGCTGTTTACATTTCCCTGGGGCTGTAGTGTGCCGATGTCACACTGGCGGGCGGACGGAGCTCTCTTCAGTGAGCGTCCATCCACGGAGCCGGCCGCTTTTCACTGAATAAAGTTTCCTGTTTCCTTCTTGCAGTGAAATAGAAAAGCACATGTAGATTGTGGACTGCCTGTTCTGTAGGGCTATATACAGACTCTATAACAGGTTATGGGTCCAGTTTCCCAGTCATATTTACAGCAAAAAAGATACAGAAAGAAGACAGCAACAGAATAAAAGAAAATGGCCAGTAACACAGCTGCAACAAAGCTTTTATTTGCAAACCTGACAAACCAGTCCAGTCCTGTCTTGGAAATTTAAGATAAAAATGCTGCTAATAAGAGAAGGTATGTGGCAATGTATAAATTAAGTCAGGCCAGAACACCCTTCAGATGAGTGTAAAGAGAAATGTCAGAAAGCTCAGTGCACAATCTCTCTTAGCATAGAAGATGATCAAATAATACATATACAGTATGTAAGTGTGAAACTGCTAAAGAAATGTGAATTACAAAAGAAGCATGAAAGAGCTAATCCAGCTGATCAAAGGCAAAGTTATACAGCAGTGGTTCTCAACCTTTCTAATGCCGCGATCCCTTAATACAGTTCCTCATGTTGTGGTGACCCCCAACCATAAAATTATTTTCGTTGCTACTTCATAACTGTAATTTTGCAGTGGGAGGAGTAGTGCCACGTCACTGGTGTCAGTGGGAGGAATAGTGCCACGTCATTGGTGTCAGTGGGAGGAATAGTGCCACATCATTGGTGTCAGTGGGAGGAATAGTGCCTCGTCATTGGTGTCAGTGGGAGGAATAGTGCCCCATCACTGATGTCAATGGGAGGAATAGTGCCCCATCATTGGTATCAGTGGTAGGAATAGTGCCCCATCATTGGTGTCAGTGGTAGGAATAGTGCCCCATCATTGGTGTCAGTGGTAGGAATAGTGCCCCATCATTGGTGTCAGTGGTAGGAATAGTGCCCCATCATTGGTGTCAGTGGTAGGAATAGTGCCCCATCATAGGTGTCAGTGGGGGGAATAGTGCCCCGTCATTGGTGTCAGTGGGAGGAATAGTGCCCCGTCATTGGTGTCAGTGGGAGGAATAGTGTCCCATCACTGATGTCAATGGGAGGAATAGTGCCCCATCATTGGTATCAGTGGTAGGAATAGTGCCCCCATCATTGGTGTCAGTGGTAGGAATAGTGCCCCATCATTGGTGTCAGTGGGGGGAATAGTGCCCCATCATAGGTGTCAGTGGGGGGAATAGTGCCCCATCATTGGTGTCAGTGGGAGGAATAGTGCCCCATCATTGGTGTCAGTGGGATGAATAGTGCCCCATCATTGGTGTCAGTGGGAGGAATAGTGCCCCATCATTGGTGTCAGTGGGAGGAATAGTGCCCCATCATTGGTGTCAGTGGGAGGAATAGTGCCCCATCATTGGTGTCAGTGGGAGGAATAGTGCCCCATCATTGGTGTCAGTGGGAGGAATAGTGCCCCATCGTAGGTGTCAGTGGGAGGAATAGTGCCCCATCGTAGGTGTCAGTGGGGGGAATAGTGCCCCATTGTTGGTGTCAGTGGGGGGAATAGTGCCCCATCGTTGGTGTCAGTGGGGGGAATAGTGCCCCATCGTTGGTGTCAGTGGGAGGAATAGTGCCCCCATCGTTGGTGTCAGCGGGAGCAATAGTGCCCCATCGTTGGTGTCAGCGGGAGCAATAGTGCCCCATCGTTGGTGTCAGCGGGAGCAATAGTGCCCCATCGTTGGTGTCAGCGGGGGGAATAGTGCCCCATCGTTGGTGTCAGCGGGGGGAATAGTGCCCCATCGTTGGTGTCAGCGGGGGAAATAGTTCCCCATCATTGGTGTCAGCGGGGGGAATAGTGCCCCATCGTTGGTGTCAGGGGGAGGAATAGTGTCCCATCGTTGGTGTCAGGGGGAGGAATAGTGCCCCATCGTTGGTGTCAGTGGGGGGAGGAATAGTGCCCCATCGTTGGTGTCAGTGGGGGGAGGAATAGTGCCCCATCGTTGGTGTCAGTGGGGGGAGGAATAGTGCCCCATCGTTGGTGTCAGTGGGGGGAGGAATAGTGCCCCATCGTTGGTGTCAATGGGAGGAATAGTGCCCCATCATAGGTGTCAGTGGGGGGAATAGTGCCCCATCATTGGTGTCAGTGGGGGGAATAGTGCCCCATCATTGGTGTCAGTGGGGGGAATAGTGCCTCATCGTTGGTGTCAGTGGGGGGAATAGTGCCCCATCGTTGGTGTCAGTGGGGGGAATAGTGCCCCATCATTGGTGTCAGTGGGAGGAATAGTGCCCCCATCATTGGTGTCAGTGGGAGGAATAGTGCCCCCATCGTTGGTGTCAGCGGGAGCAATAGTGCCCCATCGTTGGTATCAGAGGGAAGTATAGTGCCCCATCGTTGGTGTCAGAGGGAAGTATAGTGCCCCATCGTTGGTGTCAGAGGGAAGTATAGTGCCCCATCGTTGGTGTCAGAGGGAAGTATAGTGCCCCATTGTTGGTGTCAGTGGGAGGAATAGTGCCCCATCGTTGGTGTCAGTGGGAGGAATAGTGCCCCATCGTTGGTGTCAGTGGGAGGAATAGTGCCCCATCGTTGGTGTCAGTGGGAGGAATAGTGCCCCATCGTTGGTATCAGGGGGAGCAATAGTGCCCCAACATTGGTGTCAGTGGGAGGAATAGTGCCCCATCGTTGGTGTCAGTGGGAGGAATAGTGCCCCATCGTTGGTGTCAGTGGGAGGAATAGTGCCCCATCGTTGGTGTCAGTGGAAGGAATAGTGCCCCATTGTTGGTGTCAGTGGGAGGAATAGTGCCCCAACTTTGGTGTCAGTGGGAGGAATAGTGCCCCAACGTTGGTGTCAGTGGGAGGAATAGTGCCCCATCGTTGGTGTCAGTGGGAGGAATAGTGCCCCATCTTTGGTATCAGTGGGAGGAATAGTGCCCCAATGATTGGGCACTATTCCTCCCACTGACACCAATGATACTTACCTTGCTGACCCCTGCTCCAGCCTGGGCTCGCTCGCTCCCTCCCTCTCCCATGGTACAAACACTTACCGGTCAGATGGCTTCCTTCTCCGGCCGCTCTCCTCCTCTTCACTCGCTCGAGCTTCGCGGTGCCGCTCGGCTCCTCCTTTCCAAGCTCCACCTCCTCGCCGGTGATTGGCCGCCTGTGTGCCTCTCTTGAGCTACAGTTCCAGCGGCCAATCACCGACGAGGAAGGATTGATCCCGGGGGTGTGTCCAGATGACAGGGACGGCATGTCATCCCGCCCACACCTGGAGACGGATCAAGGAGCGGTGTCTCGGTTCCTAAGGCCATCGGAAATATGTGTTTTCCGATGGTCTTAGGCGACCCCTGGGAAAGTGTCGTTCGACCCCCAAAGGGGTCGCGACCCCCAGGTTGAGAACCGCTGTTATACAGGATTACATAAGGCACTCCTTGGAAATGGTTGAACGCCTGAGAGGTATAGGAGAAGAAATAAAATTCTCAGCACTATTACTTAGTGGTTTACCAGGAAAGTTAAGTAATGTGTGTCACAGCACTTGATGCACGTCCAGACGATGAACTGACATTGCAACATGTTAGGCTTGTGGATGAATATAAGCATAAAACTAAAAGCATTAATAGTGACAGTACCTCTGTCGCAGAGTCTGCTTTACAGACAAAAAAATAAGAATAAACTGAGTAGCATGCAACAAGAAACATGTGAATGCTTTTTGTGCAAGAAACAAGGCCATTTAAAAGCAGATTTCAGAATCTGGAAAGCTAGATTGCAAAAACAAACTAAGTTACAAAAGGTCAAAATAAATGGAGAAACTGATTTTTCTTCAAATAATGAATATGTTTTTCAGCTCAAAAGTTGCACTTCATCTTCGCAGGCATGGTGTGTTGATTCAGGAGCTACGAGTCACAAAATGATGGAAATTTCTTTATTCACCTTGACCAGAGTAAAACAGAAAAAAATTACTATAGCTAATGGGCAAATAATGGAATCAGAAGGAACAGGATATTGTTTTCTTTACTGTCCTATTTCCCAGAGTTTCAGCAGAAAAATACTTGTGAAAAATGTCCTGTATGTCCCTGCTCTTGATCTTTTGCCAGGGAAGAAGCTCACAAAACAAGGCAATGTATTGACCTTTCAAGGTGATAGTTGTGCCATCACAAAAGGGATATCTTGCTTGCAAAGGCAAAAATTACAGTTGAACTGTAGTATATGTATGTATGAATGTAAATTAGGGACCTTAGATTGTATGCCCCTTGAGGTTTAGGGACTGATGTGAATGTATAATATACAGTGGGGATCGAAAGTTTGGGCACGCCAGCTAAAAATTTGTATTAATGTGCATAAAGAAGCCAAGGAAAGATGGAAAAATCTCCAAAAGGCATAAAATTACAGATTAGACATTCTTATAATATGTCAACAAAAGTTAGATTTAATTTCCATCATTTACACTTTCAAAATAACAGAAAACAAAAAAAATGACGTCTGCAAAAGTTTGGACACCCTGCAGAATTTATAGCATGCACTGCCCCCTTTGCAAAGCTGAGACCTGCCAGTGTCATGGATTGTTCTCAGTCTTCATCTGGGAAGACCAGGTTATGTCAATCTCAAATGTTTTAAATACCTAGACTCATCTGACCTTGCCCCAACAATCAGCACCATGGGTTCTTCTAAGCAGTTGTCTAGAAAACTGAAACTGAAAATTGTTGATGCTCACAAAGCTGGAGAAGGCTATAAGAAGATAGCAAAGCGTTTTCAGATGTCAATATCCTCTGTTCGGAATGTAATTAAGAAATGGCAGTCATCAGGAACAGTGGAAGTTAAAGCAAGATCTGGAAGACCAAGAAAAATATCAGACAGAACAGCTCGCAGGATTGTGAGAAAAACAATTCAAAACCCACGTTTGACTGCACGATCCCTCCAGAAAGATCTGGCAGACACTGGAGTTGTGGTACACTATTCCACTATAAAGAGATACTTGTACAAATATGGTCTTCATGGAAGAGTCATCAGAAGAAAACCTCTTCTATGTCCTCACCACAAAAATCATCGTTTGAACTTTGCAAATGAACATATAGACAAGCCTGATGCATTTTGGAAACAATTTCTGTGGACCGATGAGGTTAAAATTGAACTTTTTGGCCAGAATGAGCAAAGGTATGTTTGAAGAAGAAGGGGCACAGAATTTAATGAAAAGAACCTCTGTCCAACTGTTAAGCATGGGGTTGGATCAATCATGCTTTTGGGTTATGTTGCAGCCAGTGGCACAGGGAACATCTCACGAGTAGAAGGAAAAATGGATTCAATAAAATTTCAGCAAATTTTGGATGGTAACTTGATGCCATCTGTGAAAAAGCTGAAGTTAAAGAGAGGATGGCTTCTACAAATGGATAATGATCCTAAACACACTTCGAAATCCACAGGGGATTACATCAAGAGGCGTAAACTGAAGGTTTTGCCATGGCCTTCACAATCTCCTAACCTCAACATAATTGAAAATCTTTGGATAGACCTTAAAAGAGCAGTGCGTGACAGACAGCCCAGAAATCTCAAAGAACTGGAAGACTTTTGTAAGGAAGAATGGGCAAAGATTCCTCAAACAAGAATTGAAAGACTCTTGGCTGGCTACAAAAAGCGTTTACAAGCTGTGATACTTGCCAAAGGGGGCAGTACAAGATAACTCTGCAGGGTGCCCAAACTTTTGCAGACGCCATTTTATGGTTTTCTGTTATTTTGAAAGTGTAAATGATGGAAATAAAATCTAACTTTTGTTGACATATTATAAGAATGTCTAATCTGTAATTTGATGCCTTTTGGAGATTTTTCCATCTTTCCTTGGCTTCTTTATGCACATTAATACAAATTTTTAGCTGGGGTGCCCAAACTTTCGATCTCCACTGCATATGTAAGGCGCTGAGTAAATTAATGGTGCTATTTAATTACCCGTAGTAATAATAATAATACCTGTATCAGCTGAACTGCAACAAGACTGCATTCACAGATGGAACAAATGACTTGGGCACATAAGTTCTGACATAATGAAGAAATAACGGAGAATGACTATGCAAGTGAAATAAAAATTAGTCTATGTGATCAAACAATGAAATTAACCAGTTGTAGAAAAGGAAAAAAGGCAAGAAATACCTTTCCAAAACATAGTTACAGCAGAGCTAATAAAAACCTCTGGACTTAATTCATTCAGATCTTTGCTGTCTAGTGTAAAAATTTGATTCCAGGAAAGAAGAGGTATTTTCTCACCTTTACAGATGATTACTCCAGGTATGCTACACTATATCTGTTAAACATCAAAAGTGAAGTACCAGAAAAATTACAAAGTATTTGATTCAATTAAGCAACAAATTTGGCAAAATGCTGAGTGCATTGAGCACAGACAATGGAACTGAATATAAAGATGATAACACACAGGCATTCTCAGAAAATATGGCATAATATTTCAAACTACTGTACCATACAACCCAGAACAAAACAGGGTTGCAGAAAAAACAAACCATACTCTATGTGAGAGTGGAAGAACCATGCTGTTTCTTGCTGATATGCCAACCACATACTGGGGGGTGGCAATTATGACCACATGTTATCTCCAAAATTGACTACCAGGAAAAAATCAACTGAGAAAACCCCATATGAACTGTGGAATGGAAATGCCCCAAATTTGAACCTTCTACATTTTTTTGGAAGCAAAGTTTGTGTGTACATTCTAAAAGAAAAAAAACATACAAAATTGGATGTTCACGCAAAGGAAGGTGTACTTGTAGGGTACAGGGAATCTCAAAAGGGATATAGAATTCTACACCAACACACAAACAAGGTAACCATCAGTAGAAGTGTAATTGTCAATGAAACTTTAGTGTTATCAAAATTTCATGAACTAACACAAACGCTTCCAGATCAGTTTCACATTAAGATAAGCAACAAAGTGAAACAGAAATAGAAATTAACACAGACAATCCAAATAGTGTGTAGGGAGCTTCATGAAATGAGTTTCCATTGCTGAGCAGCTGCATCCAAGCCTTACATTACCAAGTGCAATGCAAAACGTTGGATGCAGTGGTGTAAAGCATGACACCACTGGACTCTAGAGCAGTGGAGACATGTTGTCTGAAGTGACAAATCACGTTTCTCTGTTTGGCAATCCGATGGATCTGTCTGGGTTTGGCAGTTGCCAGGAGAATGGTACTTACCTGACTGCACTGTGCCAAGTGCAAAGTTTGGTGGAGGGGGGATTATGATGTGGGGTTGTTTTTCAAGGGTTGGGCTTGGACCCTTAGTTCCAGTGAAGGAAACTTTTAAGGTGTCAGCATACCAAGACATTTTGGACAATTTCATGCTCCTGACTTTGTGGGAACAGTTTGGGGTTGTCCCTTCCTGTTCCAACATGACTGTGCACCAGTGCACAATGCAAGGTCCAGAAAGATATGGATGAGCGAGTTTGGGGTGGAACAACTTGACTGGCCTGTACAGAGCCCTGACCTCAACCCGATAGAACACCTTTGGAATGAATTAGTGTGGAGACTGTAAGCTCACAAATGCGGTTCTAGAAGAATGGTAAAACATTCCCATAGGCACGTCCTAAACCTTGTGGGCAGACTTCTCAGAAGAGTTGAAGCTGGCATACCTGCAAAGGGTGGGCCAACTCAGTTTTGAACCCTATAGACTAAGACTGGGATGCCATTAAAGTTCATGTGCGTGTAAAGGCAGGCGTCCCAATACTTTTGGCAATATAGTGTATGTAGATATGTGTGTGTATACAATGTACCGTATTTTTCGCTCCATAAGACGCACTTTTTTCCCCCAAAAAAAGGGGGGAAAATGTCAGTGCATCTTATGGAGCGAATATGGAGCGGCCGGTCCGGTATTTCCACCGCTGCCGTGTCAAAATACCAGGCCGGCCGCTCAGCTCTGCAACAGGACCTTACCTGTTCCTCGGTCCATCGCTGCGCGGTCTTCTTTAGTATGGGCTCTTGGCTTGACAGCTGGGTGCTGGGTTCTGTTATTTTGAAAGTGTAAATGATGGAAATAAAATCTAGAATCGTTTTAGATGAAGATATCCTTTAAGGTGACATCTGCAAAAATTCATAAGAAAAAGTTATCTCTTGTGGGTTGTGTTAAATGCTCAACTCAGTCCCGCTGCCCACCAGAAGATTTACCCCCCCTTCATGACCAGGCCATTTTTTACTATACGACTCTGCGCTACTTTACCTGTCAATTGAGTGGTCATTCAACACTGTACACAACTGAAATTTATATAATTTTTTTCACACAAATAGAGCTTTATTTTGGTGGTATTTGATCATCATTTTTTTTGCGCTATAAATGAAAAAATATCAAAAAGTTTAAGGAAAAAACTATTTTTACTTTTTTCTATAAAACATATCCAATAAAAAAATAAAATGTCTTCATAAATGTAGGCCAAAATGTATTCTGAAACATGTCTTTGCTAAAACAATTCCCAATAAGTGTATATTAATTGGTTTTTGTGTTATAACGTCTACAAATTATAGTATATGAACTGGATTTTTTTTATACTAGTAATGGCGGCATTCAGCGACTTATAGCGGGACTGGGATAGGAGGGTGGGCATTCTGACATTGGTTAACTGACACTGACATCACCAGTGACACTAATACAGTCAGTGCTAATAAAATGTCAGTGCTAATAAAATGCACTGACACTGTACTAATGATACTGGGCAGAAAGGGGTTAACATAATGAGCAATTAAAGTGTTACCTGTGTGCCTATCTGTGTGTGATATGTACAGAATGCACTGTTTTACTAAGGAATGTGACCTTTTTTATTTCTCTGCTGTGCAGGGAGACAAAATCAGGCACATCCCAGCTATCAGCAGAGAGATCTATGTTGTTTACCAACACAGATCTCTCTCCTGTCACTTTCTTTGACGATCAGTGGGTCCCAGCCATGAATCAGTGGCCAGGGTCCGCTGGTCGGCAGGCAGAGGAGCCAGTAACATCGCGGGTAGGCTGGTGCAAGCACGCGCCCCTAACCCAGAGATGCCGAATCACATATATACATGAATCTGCACAGTCGGCCCGCACTGTAGCAGTAAAGCTACAGTGTGTGGTTAGCAAGCGGATAATATGTTCATTTGTACCCATAATACAGCCATCACTATACTTAATGCACTGCTGTTATGAGAGCCACAAAGGGTTTCTCTCATTTACCTACCCCTTCTCTCCCCCCTTGCCCATTTACAGAACACCTTGTTTTCTGTGAACAGAAACACATTTCTGTAGTTCAGCAAATTACTGCTAAATAATTTAAAGACCAGCATTTCAGCTCTCATGTTGTGTGGTGCAAGTGGTGCATGATCTTAATGCAAGTACCATCCTGTATGTGTTTTGTTGTTTAGTTCTCCTATCCCTTCTTTCAGTCTCTACTTGTATAATAAGCTAATTTCCACATATGCACAAAAAGTAGCCAAGCCAAGTGAATAATGACTCATGAGTAATTATGCCAAAGACATATGATGACATCATCTTGGCATAGATGCTCTGCACATCTTGGCACAGCAAAATGTCAAAAATGTGCAATGGAACGTGCATGCTCTTATTAACATTGCACACATGGAAAAGCTTTTGAGAATGAGGATAACAACAGCCTATATTACGTATAACAGGCTTGTAAATGAGTCCAAGATACATATAAAAAACACAGAGCTGTCATTTTATACTTAAAGCTGAGGTTTAATCTGCTCATTTTTGCCTTCCCTGGTTCCTCTTCGTCAATAGAGTTACACATTTTAAAGTGGTAGGAAAGTCAGTTTTTGTACTTGTACCTACAGGTAAGCCTATAATAAGGCTTACCTGTAGGTACTGTAAATATCTCCTAAGTGTGCACCTATGTAGTGCACCGGCACATGTGCTCTGAAGGAACGGTATGCTATATAAACAAAAGTGACTCCCACGTGCATGTGCTGGAGTGACATCATCATGGCCCATCATTCAAGCTACCGGAGCCCGCAAACCTGGAAGAAGATGGAAGCCCTGTCAGCAGTGACAGCATGTTGCTGGAGGGCTTCGTTTTAAGGTAAGTTTGCGATGCACACTGGCACATTATGGCATTGTCTTGCAGGTTTTTTTTTTTTCTTAGCCAACTACAAAAAAAAGGTTGTGATTTACTAACGCTTTAAAACCACAGAAACTTCAGCGCATATGTGCTTATACTGTATATAAACCAATGAAAAAGTTATTATATAAATAGAAATACTGTATATGCATAAATTAATAGACTAATGTCCCTACCAGGGGTGGACTGACAACTCAAGGGGCCCTCAGGCAATAGGAAATCATGGGGCCCTTGTGTCCTTGCCCACACTCAAACAACACCCAAAAAAGCCTATGAAAGGTACCAGGGACATCTTATGGGGCCCCTACTGACCTCGGGCCCTCGGGCAGTGCCTGAGTGGCTAAATGGTCAGCCCTCCCCTGGTCCCTACTGCTGCTGACACTACTTTTGTTCCCACAAGTGAACCAAAAGGTTAATAAAGTGTTCTTCCATGGCAAGACACTTACTGTTATCTCACATATATATTCCTATTATATTAGCCAAATCTACCACCCTAACTCCTCCCACAGTTTTTACACTACATAGACAGTAATATACCGAAACGTGCGGATTGTTCCCAATTGGTGTGCTATTACTTTGTTTAACGTTTCGCCGAATAGTTCATGAAATATCGGTGTTTTTGTGGTGAAATTGGTCCCATAGGAATGAATGTCAGAATGTTCAAAACTAGAGTGGGAGCTGACAAAACCTTTTTACAGTTACTCAACCCACTCCACCCAGTTACTCCGCCCACTCCAGTTGTAGACTACTGGTGGAGGCAAGAACACTTCACACAATTTCCCCAGAAATTGTAGCTTTTCTAGTTTATAGATATATAATTACATAGTTTATAAGGTTGAAAAAATAAACAGGTCTATCAAGTTCAAACTATGTATGTGTTTATGTGTGTGTGATTTTTAATCTCTAACAATATCCATAGCTCTATAAATTCTGCTCCCTAAGGAAGATTTCTAAAAGTGTTTCGAAGTAGTTGACACTCTCAGCTAGTACCAATTCTAGGGCAGGAATTTCCATATTTTTACAGCTCTGACAGTAAAGAATCCCTTCTGCATGCTAATTAAATTTTTAAATTAAATGTTATGCTTTCATCACATACCTAATTTTATATTAAATTGATATCATCACTTGGTCTGTACTTCTTTGTGCAGTGCAAGCAGATCATCACTAGTGGAAGGGGGGAAAGGGCAGGGTGCTATACATAGCTTCCCGAAAACATCCCAGTACTTGGTACCCCTCTCAAGGGCCCTCAGTCCTAGTGCAATCAGTGGACTGGTACTTGGGAGGAGTTAGGCAAATGTCAAAATACTTCAATGAGTTGATATAATCTTGGAGTAGTGGGAATTTCTAGGCAGACTGCATTTGTTTGCAAATCACCCATTTTTGATGCTTAGCCTCCATGATTGAGGAGGAAAGGTTAAATGATGATGGAGGTTCTCTCAGCAGGAAATGAGACATACTCTATTTAATTTGCTGCAGCTATACAGTACATTGTAAGAAGCTCACAATGTACAGTGAAATCAGAGTAAGCAATTCAGTTCAGGAGAGGAGCCTCAACAATTCTGCCAGACTAAAGGTAAGGCTGCAATTTAGCTTCAAGTTTTAAATCTAGTCAGCACATGTAAATTATATTCTGTCACTCATGCCACTGTGCAAAATATTCTGATGGTTCCCAGCACTTGCTATCTGCAGAGTTTATATTTAAAGACCAGCATATGTTACTAATAATAGACAAGGTCATTTATGTGCCAATTCAAGAGGATCACAGGATTATCTATTCTTTTTTCATTGAAAATTGTTGGCACCATTTTAATTGCAGATATACATAAGTTCTAGCATTAATTAGTTGAGGAAATGATTAAAATTTAATACGGGCAGCTTCTATAATTCATGAGGGTTGGCCGTGCATATTATAGCACCAAAATAGTCTAACTTTGAATAACTAATAGAATATGGTTAAGTCTGTGCTCCTGGTCTTATCTATCTTAGTGCGATGCATACATGGCAGCCATGGAAAATTATAGGAGTCTTCTGTGCATATACAACATGATCTATATGTGAGACCATTTTGAGTTAAAGTACTTCTAAATAAAAAAATGTTTAGACTTTAGAAACAATAAAGAAAGAATAAAACCCTCTCTGGGGTTTTAATTGGAAAGATTTGCCTTCACTTTGTTTCCCATAGCCATAACAGAAGAAGCACTCAAAAGTTTTCAATAAAAGAAGCAATCTCTTTGATATTTGTTGTTGCATCAAATGCCCCCCATTGAAGGATTTCCCCTCTTTTCCTACTTCTATATTTTCAATATTCAGTAGTCACCAAGATTATAGAGGGTAAATTTCACCAGCGGGGAATTAATAAAGATGAGGATATTGTATTGTCATTTTAAAAACATGTTATACATGAAAGCTATGAAATGAGGCACTCAGGTCTCATGAACAATATTAAAATCAGGAAAAACAAAAAAAGTATGTAAAAATAAGTATGAATATAAAGTGTTATGATCAATACATTATTATTATTATAATTATTACTATTATTATAATAATATTAAATAAACACCAATTTCTTCAATGTGAGAAAGAACTGCACATAAAAATCATCAAAATGCACAATATTATTACAATATTATCAACCATAAAGTGCAATATTATCAATTGCAAATTGCAGCATTGCCCAATAAGAATTAATAATAGCAGCAGTAATTCAACATGATGCAGCATCAGGGACAGAACTATTCTTCAGCCTTCTGTTTTTAGCCTGTATGCAATGTAACCTCCGACCTGAAGTCCTTATAATATTACAGACCATCTTGCTATACCTGCTGTTGTAAATATTATTGATGGTCAACAGATTAGTGCCAGTAATCCTCTGGACAGTCTTTACCACCTGCAAGGTGTAAGACAGTAAGGATGCTCTCCACCACACACCTATCAAATGAGACGAGGACCAAGGCCAGCACACTTCTATCTCCTCAAAAAAGTAAAGACATAAAATTTAGGCTTGCTTAGAATGCTTAGTGACCCCACATAACACACTTCGAACACTTTTATTTTCTGGCTTTCTGATTAAAATACCATTATATTCTCAATACCCTACAATTCAAGCCACACTTCAGGCTCTAAAAAGGTTTCCTACATTAACGACTCTCTCTCCTTGCTTACATGAGATTCTTCTACCTATAGATTATTTACTAAATTTTTCCATTCATCTAAATTTACATACCTGGTACCTCCATAGCCTGTTGGTGAAATTCTAGTAGATAATCGTTTAAAATTCTTCAAATCTCTGGTAGATGAATATAAGAATTTTACAGATATTTACAAATTTCACATATGTTTCATCAAAGTCATTCCACCCGTCTCACCTAATAGATGTGAACTATTTTGCTTTTATGAATCTACCAATCCAAATTGTAAAGGAATAGCTTTTTACTATCAAAAACATTGAAGCAAAGATGACTTTTCAAAAACTTCTGCTATGCTCCAGAGGGAACAGGAACTTGTGAAAACCTTTTTAGATATCCAATGGCATAGAGCCATTAACATGTCTTATAAGGATACTTAATGTGCTAATCGTTGGGAACTCCTTTAAAAAGTGATCCATATATGGCATCTTACACCTTATGTACTTTCCAATTTCTCTCCCACTGTTACTTCTAACTGTTGTAGAGATTATGGTTACACTGGCTCTTTGAGTATTTTGGTACTGCAAATCCCTGAGATCATATTAGCATCGTATATTTAGACTTATATCAGAAGTCACTTCTATCCTTGTGAATCCCTTGTTTGAAGAATGAACATGAATATAGATAAAATACCTACTTTATCCAGAACAATTTTTCTGCATATTTTATATGCTACCAAATTCAATAACCCACAAGTGGAGATTCCCCACTCCTCCGGTATTTGTAGATGCCATTAGGGACATCAATGGTTAAAGCTCCAGGAAAACTGTCCACCATTAAAAATAACTGTAACACTGTTTTTGCAGCACTGGAATACTTGGCTTTTCTTGCCCTATTGTATTATATGAATGCCTTATGGGGTGTCCCCCTGTGTTTACCTGTGCTATGCTAGACTAGGATACATAATGTGTATTACTTATGATTAACTTAGCTGTGCTCATTTGGTGTAGAAGCATCCAGAGAATCTTGTTCCCTTTTATACCATTACCAACAAAAGTAAAGATGTTCTTCACTATGCTGGCTGTATTAGAGAGGTTATCAGTAGAGATGAGCGAATCGAACTCGGCGAAGTGGAATTCGTTTCGAATATTAGGAAAATTTTGCGCCGAATCCGAAAATTAGCAGACTTCGGATGCGCGAATCGAAATTTTTCCAAAAATGGTGGCGACATGTGCGGCGACGGAGCAGGGATCTCTGGGAAGGCGCGCAGACAAGGCGCGCTGACCCATAATGCATTCATTCATGACATGTGATCGCATTAGCCAATCAGCAGCCAGCCAGCCAGCACTGTGTAATGGTGGAGCTAAAAATTGCGGCCATCTTACAATTCTCCATTTGCCTCTGGTCATTCAAGAGAGACAGATCTCTCTGTATTAGGGACACAGAATCGTTACTTAGGGACACAGAACCGTTACTTAGGGACACAGAACCGTTACTTAGTGACACAGAACTGTTACTTAGGGACACACAATCGTTACTTAGGGACACAGAACCGTTACTTAGGGACACAGAACCGTTACTTAGGGACACACAATCGTTACTTAGGGACACAGAACCGTTACTTAGGGACACAGAACCGTTACTTAGGGACACAGAATTGTTACTCAGGGACAGACACAGAATTGTTACTCAGGGACAGACACAGAATTGTTACTCAGGGACAGACACAGAATTGTTACTGAGGGACACAGAATTGTTACTGAGGGACACAGAATTGTTACTCAGGGACAGACACAGAATTGTTACTCAGGGACAGTCACAGAATTGTTACTCAGGGACAGACACAGAATTGTTACTGAGGGACACAGAATTGTTACTGAGGGACACAGAATTGTTACTCAGGGACAGACACAGAATTGTTACTCAGGGACAGACACAGAATTGTTACTGAGGGACACAGAATTGTTACTGAGGGACACAGAATTGTTACTGAGGGACACAGAATTGTTACTCAGGGACATAGAATTGTTACTCAGGGACAGACACAGAATTGTTACTCAGGGACAGACACAGAATTGTTACTGAGGGACACAGAATTGTTACTGAGGGACACAGAATTGTTACTCAGGGACAGACACAGAATTGTTACTCAGGGACAGACACAGAATTGTTACTCAGGGACAGACACAGAATTGTTACTGAGGGACAGACACAGAATTGTTACTGAGGGACACAGAATTGTTACTCAGGGACACAGAATTGTTACTCAGGGACACAGAATTGTTACTGAGGGACAGACACAGAATTGTTACTGAGGGACACAGAATTGTTACTCAGGGACACAGAATTGTTACTCAGGGACACAGAATTGTTACTCAGGGACAGACACAGAATTGTTACTGAGGGACACAGAATTGTTACTGAGGGACACAGAATTGTTACTCAGGGACAGACACAGAATTGTTACTGAGGGACACAGAATTGTTACTGAGGGACACAGAATCGTTACTCAGGGACACAGAATTGTTACTCAGGGACACAGAATTGTTACTCAGGGACACAGAATTGTTACTGAGGGACACAGAATTGTTACTGAGGGCCACAGAATTGTTACTCAGGGACACAGAATTGTTACTCAGGGACAGACACAGAATTGTTACTGAGGGACACAGAATTGTTACTGAGGGAAAAAGAATTGTTACTGAGGGACACAGAATTGTTACTCAGGGACAGACACAGAATTGTTACTGAGGGACACAGAATTATTACTGAGGGACACAGAATCGTTACTCAGGGACACAGAATTGTTACTCAGGGACACAGAATTGTTACTGAGGGACACAGAATTGTTACTGAGGGACACAGAATTGTTACTCAGGGACAGACACAGAATTGTTACTGAGGGACACAGAATTGTTACTGAGGGACACAGAATTGTTACTGAGGGACAGACACAGAATTGTTACTCAGGGACACAGAATTGTTACTCAGGGACAGACACAGAATTGTTACTCAGGGACACAGAATTGTTACTGAGGGACACAGAATTGTTACTGAGGGACACAGAATTGTTACTCAGGGACACAGAATTGTTACTCAGGGACAGACACAGAATTGTTACTGAGGGACACAGAATTGTTACTGAGGGACACAGAATTGTTACTCAGGGACACAGAATTGTTACTCAGGGACAGACACAGAATTGTTACTGAGGGACACAGAATTGTTACTGAGGGACACAGAATTGTTACTCAGGGACAGACACAAAATTGTTACTGAGGGACACAGAATTGTTACTGAGGGACACAGAATTGTTACTGAGGGACACAGAATTGTTACTCAGGGACACAGAATTGTTACTCAGGGACACATAATTGTTACTCGGGGACACAGAATTGTTACTCAGGGACACAGAATTGTTACTCAGGGACAGACACAGAATTGTTACTGAGGGACACAGAATTGTTACTCAGGGACACAGAATTGTTACTCGGGGACACAGAATTGTTACTCAGGGACAGACACAGAATTGTTACTGAGGGACACAGAATTGTTACTCAGGGACACAGAATTGTTACTCAAGGACAGACACAGAATTGTTACTGAGGGACACAGAATTGTTACTGAGGGACACAGAATTGTTACTCAGGGACAGACACAGAATTGTTACTGAGGGACACAGAATTGTTACTGAGGGAAAAAGAATTGTTACTGAGGGACACAGAATTGTTACTCAGGGACAGACACAGAATTGTTACTGAGGGACACAGAATTATTACTGAGGGACACAGAATCGTTACTCAGGGACACAGAATTGTTACTCAGGGACACAGAATTGTTACTGAGGGACACAGAATTGTTACTGAGGGACACAGAAATGTTACTCAGGGACAGACACAGAATTGTTACTGAGGGACACAGAATTGTTACTGAGGGACACAGAATTGTTACTGAGGGACACAGAATTGTTACTCAGGGACACAGAATTGTTACTCAGGGACAGACACAGAATTGTTACTCAGGGACACAGAATTGTTACTGAGGGACACAGAATTGTTACTGAGGGACACAGAATTGTTACTCAGGGACACAGAATTGTTACTCAGGGACAGACACAGAATTGTTACTGAGGGACACAGAATTGTTACTGAGGGACACAGAATTGTTACTCAGGGACACAGAATTGTTACTCAGGGACACAGAATTGTTACTCAGGGACACAGAATTGTTACTCAGGGACAGACACAGAATTGTTACTGAGGGACACAGAATTGTTACTGAGGGACACAGAATTGTTACTCAGGGACAGACACAAAATTGTTACTGAGGGACACAGAATTGTTACTGAGGGACACAGAATTGTTACTGAGGGACACAGAATTGTTACTGAGGGACACAGAATTGTTACTCGGGGACACATAATTGTTACTCGGGGACACAGAATTGTTACTCAGGGACACAGAATTGTTACTCAGGGACAGACACAGAATTGTTACTGAGGGACACAGAATTGTTACTCAGGGACACAGAATTGTTACTCGGGGACACAGAATTGTTACTCAGGGACACAGAATTGTTACTCAGGGACAGACACAGAATTGTTACTGAGGGACACAGAATTGTTACTGAGGGACACAGAATTGTTACTCAGGGACACAGAATTGTTACTGAGGGACACAGAATTGTTACTGAGGGACAGACACAGAATTGTTACTGAGGGACACAGAATTGTTACTCAGGGACAGACACAGAATTGTTACTGAGGGACACAGAATTGTTACTGAGGGACACAGAATTGTTACTGAGGGACACACAATTGTTACTCAGGGACACAGAATTGTTACTCAGGGACACAGAATTGTTACTGAGGGACACAGAATTGTTACTCAGGGACAGACACAGAATTGTTACTCAGGGACACAGAATTGTTACTCAGGGACAGACACAGAATTGTTACTGAGGGACACAGAATTGTTACTCAGGGACAGACACAGAATTGTTACTGAGGGACACAGAATTGTTACTGAGGGACACAGAATTGTTACTCAGGGACAAACACAGAATTGTTACTGAGGGACACAGAGTTGTTACTGAGAGACACAGAATTGTTACTCAGGGACAGACACAGAATTGTTACTGAGGGACACAGAATTGTTACTGAGGGACACAGAATTGTTACTCAGGGACACATAATTGTTACTCAGGGACACAGAATTGTTACTGAGGGACACAGAATTGTTACTCAGGGACAGACACAGAATTGTTACTGAGGGACACAGAATTGTTACTGAGGGACACAGAATTGTTACTGAGGGACACAGAATTGTTACTCAGGGACAGACACAGAATTGTTACTGAGGGACACAGAATTGTTACTGAGGGACACAGAATTGTTACTCAGGGACAGACACAGAATTGTTACTGAGGGACACAGAATTGTTACTGAGGGACACAGAATTGTTACTCAGGGACACAGAATTGTTACTCGGGGACACAGAATTGTTACTCAGGGACAGACACAGAATTGTTACTAAGGGACACAGAATTGTTACTGAGGGACACAGAATTGTTACTGAGGGACACAGAATTGTTACTCAGGGACACAGAATTGTTACTCAGGGACAGACACAGAATTGTTACTGAGGGACACAGAATTGTTACTCAGGGACAGACACAGAATTGTTACTGAGGGACACAGAATTGTTACTCAGGGACACAGAATTGTTACTGAGGGACACAGAATTGTTTCTCAGGGACAGACACAGAATTGTTACTGAGGGACACAGAATTGTTACTGAGGGACACAGAATTGTTACTGAGGGACACAGAATTGTTACTCAGGGACACAGAACTGTTACTCAGGGACAGACACAGAATTGTTACTGAGGGACACAGAATTGTTACTGAGGGACACAGAATTGTTAATCAGGGACACAGAATTGTTACTCAGGGACAGACACAGAATTGTTACTGAGGGACACAGAATTGTTACTCAGGGACAGACACAGAATTGTTACTGAGGGACACAGAATTGTTACTGAGGGCCACAGAACTGTTACTTAGGGCCAGAGAAACGTTACTCAGGGACACAGAATTGTTACTCAGGGACACAGAATTGTTACTGAGGGACAGAATTGTTACTCAGGGACACAGAATTGTTACTCAGGGACACATAATTGTTACTCAGGGACAGACACAGAATTGTTACTGAGGGACACA
The DNA here is from genome assembly GCF_062004578.1 of Staurois parvus. Taxonomy (NCBI): domain Eukaryota; kingdom Metazoa; phylum Chordata; class Amphibia; order Anura; family Ranidae; genus Staurois; species Staurois parvus. The sequence continues at coordinate 3,538,230 of NW_028318000.1, forward strand.
GAATTGTTACTCAGGGACACAGAATCGTTGAATTAAAGAGTATGTCGGACAACATGCAGAGGAGTGGCAGAGGAGGCAATGTTTTAGGAGCGAGCAGACGTGGCAGCAGAGGAAGGGGTCGAGGCAGCACTAGTCGCAGCCAGAGGCCAGTGCTCCTGGTGTCATCCAGCGGTCGTGTCTCCACCGACAACCCTGCCGTCATCGATTGGTTGGCTCGGTCGTCTTCCTCTTCCCAGGTCACCTCTGACACCTACAGCCAACGGTCGGTGGGTACGTCAGACACAACCGTTAGTTGGCATGGCCCGGGAGCAAGCCCACTGAAATCACGTGTCCTCTACCTGCCCCTGTCCTTTGGTGTTCCCTCACCAAGCGAAGTATCGCATGCTGTGGGCTCAGCCCCACTGTACAGTGAGGTAACAGAGGGCAGTCAGGAACGGGGGGAGACATCCGCCTCTTCAGCAGCCAGGCGAAGAAGTACTGGCGAGGAGAGTGGCTCGGTAGCCGGTCTAGAGACAGGTCTGTCTCCTGACCCACACGCAGCCGAGGGGGCTAGTAGTGAGGCGGAGACCCTAATTGATGATGATGAGGCTGATCGCACTTGGCAGCCTCGTCGTCATCAGGCTATTGCTTCCGCATCATCAGGAGAAGAGGGTGCCAGCTTGGCAGCGAGCAAAACAGTCGGTGGGTTGCCCAGGAGGCAGCAGGGTCGCAGCAGTGTCAGTGGAGGCAAACGGCCACGGAGTAGAGCACCAGCTCCACTGCAGCCTACCACCACGGCCAGTAGTGGTGCCGGTGTGCACGGAGGAAGCAGCAGTCAGCCAGTGAGGAGTATCGGGGGCAAAGTTTCCTACTCGGCGGTGTGGCAATTTTTCGTCAAGCCGCCCGAGGAAGTAAACGTAGCCGTATGTCGACTATGTGGCCAGAAAGTCAAGCGTGGCCATGGGGCCCATGTTGGGACTACAGCGTTGCGGCAGCATATGCAGCGTCGCCATTTAGTGGCCTGGGAAAACCGTGATAAAGATACGGCGGTTCTGCCTGCCCCAGCCCCCGCTCCATCACCCGCTCCGTTACTTGCTCCGTCACCCGACGTCAATCGCCCTCTATCAGCCAGTCAAGGCTCCAACACCTCTGCTGAGGGGAGTTGTCGCTCGTTGGCATCTTCCGCTCGTTCAGATGCTCCTTCTCCTGCTACTCCTCTTCACGGATTCCGTCAGCAGTCTTTCTTGGAATCCGTTTCCAAGAGACAACAGTTTGCGAGCACGCACCCGACGGTGCAGAAGCTGAACGTCCTCCTGTCCAAGTTGCTGGTGCTGCAGTCCCTCCCTTTCCAAGTGGTGGACTCAGCACCTTTCCGAGAAATGATGGCTTGTGCCGCGCCGCGGTGGAGAGTGCCAAGCCGGCATTTCTTCGCCAAAAAGGCAGTGCCAGCCCTGCATTCACATGTAGAAGAGATGGTGGGCTAGTCTTTGAGCATGTCGGTCTCTGCCAAAGTGCACAGCAGCGCCGACGTGTGGAGCTGTAACTACGGTCAGGCACAGTACATGTCATTTACGGCCCACTGGGTGAACGTGGTGCCGGCACAGCCGAACCAGCAACTTGGACAGGTCACGCCGCTTTTGCCTCCACGTTTGCACGTCCTTGGTCCGGCAAAGATGTCCGCCTCTACCACCGCAACGGTGTCACGCTGTGCTGCACCTGGTATGCCTTGGCGAACGTAGTCACACAGGGGAGGAACTTCTGAGTATAATGAACAGAGAAATCGACAGATTGCTGTCTCCGCGCAAACTGAAAATCGGAACCATGTTGACCAACAACGGAAAGAACATGGTGTCTGCTCTGCGTCAAGGAAGGTTGTGCCATGCGCCATGCATGGCTCACGTGTTCAATCTGGTTGTCAAGCGGTTCCTAAAATCCACCATCCCACTGCAAGACATCCTTAAAATGTCACGTAAACTTTGCATGCATTTCAGCCATTCCTACACCGCAAAGCACACCCTCCTTGAGCTGCAGCGGCAGAACGGAATTCCACAGCATCGCCTGATCTGCGACGTTGCAACAAGGTGGAATTAAACCCTACACATGTTAGACCGCCTTTACGAACAGCAAAAGGCCATCACCGATTTCCTGATGTTACAAGCGGATAACGGTACTCCCCTGTGTAACTTCGATGTCAGCCATTGGCAGCTCATGCGTGACACCTGCCGCTTGCTCAGGCCCTTTGAGGAGGCCACGCTATTCGTGAGTCGGCAGGACTATGGGATGAACGACGTCATTCCTCTGTTGCACGTCCTGGAACAAATGCTGTTAACAATGGCTGGTCAGGGTGCGGTAGACGTGGCGCACAGATCTCAACGCCACATGACCCCTGTGGGGGCAGGACAGGAAGAAGAGGAGGAGGTAGAGGAGGACATTGGTGCTCAGGAATTATTGAGTGAAATGGGTGGTTTTTCCACTCAGCGGACAGGAGTGGAGGAGCAGGAGCATCTGGTAGAGGAGGAGGAGGAGACAGAGGACCCAGACGCACCGTGGCAGTATGCTGTGGAGATGGAGGCAGGGAGTCCCTCGCATTCCTTGGCACAAATGGCCCATAGCATGCTCGGTTGCTTGCGTAGCGACAGCCGAATAATAACCATCAGACAGAGGGATGACTTTTGGCTGTCCACCTTGTTGGACCCTCGCTACCGTTCAAAAATGGTGGCCTTTTTAACACCTGCTGAGAGGGAGGCCAAAATAACGTACTATAAAAACCACCTATGTAGTCAGTTGGTCTCTGCCTTTCTGCGCCAACGTCCATCCTCAGACACTGTGGGCCCTGTGCGCTCGCGTTCCGCTGCCATGGCAGCAGGGGAGGGGTGGGGTGGTAGGAGCAGTGGCAGCTCCACCAGCAGCGGCTGCCACAGTCTGCAGTCGATGATGAGTAGCTTTCTTCACCAGCGCAGTGAGGAAACTACTAACCAGCCGCAGCAGCAGCAGCATCAGGTGGACCTGGAGCAGGACCTCAAACAACAGGCTTAGGCCTACTTGGACAGCACCCTGCCAACCGAGGTAGACAATCCCCTTGACTACTGGGCAACGAAACTTGACCTTTGGCCCCAACTAGCTGAATTTGCCCTTGAAAGGCTGTCATGCCCGGCCAGTAGCGTGGCATCGGAGCGCGTGTTTAGTGCGGCAGGAGGTATTGTAACTCCGCGGAGGACACGACTGTCCACCCAAAGTGTGGAGAGACTCACGTTTGTGAAAATGAATCAGGCGTGGATTAGTCTGGATTTCAAACCACCAGTTCCTGACACAACTGACTAAATCCGCCATGAATCATGCCCCAAACATGTGCCACTTTCAGGTCTCCTCACACTGCTGGTGTGTTCCATTTTTTGTCATAGGGTGCTGGCAGATTACGGGCCTCCCATTGCTGCTGCCAGGCCCGTAATCTGCCATGGGCCCCCATACCGCCTCCTCATGCTGCTGCCAGGTCCACAGTGTCTCATGGGTCCCTGTACGGCCTCCCATTGCTGCTGTCTCCATCGCCACACTCTGCCATGTGCCACTTTCAGGTCTCCTCACACTGCTGGTGTGTTCCATTTTGTCATAGGGTGCTGGCAGATTACGGGCCTCCCATTGCTGCTGCCAGGCCCGTAATCTGCCATGGGCCCCCGTACCGCCTCCTCATGCTGCTGCCAGGTCCAGAGTCTCTCATGGGTCCCTGTACGGCCTCCCATTGCTGCTGTATCCATCGCCACACTCTGCCATGTGCCACTTTCAGGTCTCCTCACACTGCTGGTGTGTTCCATTTTGTCATAGGGTGCTGGCAGATTACGGGCCTCCCATTGCTGCTGCCAGGCCCGTAATCTGCCATGGGCCCCCGTACCGCCTCCTCATGCTGCTGCCAGGTCCAGAGTCTCTCATGGGTCCCTGTACGGCCTCCCATTGCTGCTGTCTCCATCGCCACACTCTGCCATGTGCCACTTTCAGGTCTCCTCACACTGCCGGTGTGTTCCATTTTGTCATAGGGTGCTGGCAGATTACGGGCCTCCCATTGCTGCTGCCAGGCCCGTAATCTGCCATGGGCCCCTGTACCGCCTCCTCATGCTGCTGCCAGGCCCGTAATCTGTCATGGTTCCCTGTACGGCCTCCCATTGCTGCTGTCTCTATCGCCACACTCTGACTTGTGCCACTTTCAGGTCTCCTCACACTGCTGGTGTGTTCCATTTTGTCATAGGGTGCTGGCAGATTACGGGCCTCCCATTGCTGCTGCCAGGCCTGTAATCTGCCATGGGCCCCCATACCGCCTCCTCATGCTGCTGCCAGGTCCACAGTGTCTCATGGGTCCCTGTACGGCCTCCCATTGCTGCTGTCTCCATCGCCACACTCTGCCATGTGCCACTTTCAGGTCTCCTCACACTGCTGGTGTGTTCCATTTTGTCATAGGGTGCTGGCAGATTACGGGCCTCCCATTGCTGCTGCCAGGCCCGTAATCTGCCATGGGCCCCCGTACCGCCTCCTCATGCTGCTGCCAGGTCCACAGTGTCTCATGGGTCCCTGTACGGCCTCCCATTGCTGCTGTCTCCATCGCCACACTCTGCCATGTGCCACTTTCAGGTCTCCTCACACTGCTGGTGTGTTCCATTTTGTCATAGGATGCTGGCAGATTACGGGCCTCCCATTGCTGCTGCCAGGCCTGTAATCTGCCATGGGCCCCCGTACCGCCTCCTCATGCTGCTGCCAGGTCCACAGTGTCTCATGGGTCCCTGTACGGCCTCCTATTGCTGCTGTCTCCATCGCCACACTCTGCCATGTGCCACTTTCAGGTCTCCTCACACTGCTGGTGTGTTCCATTTTGTCATAGGGTGGTGGCAGATTACGGGCCTCCCATTGCTGCTGCCAGGCCCGTAATCTGCCATGGGCCCCCGTACCGCCTCCTCATGCTGCTGCCAGGTCTACAGTGTCTCATGGGTCCCTGTACGGCCTCCCATTGCTGCTGTCTCCATCGCCACACTCTGCCATGTGCCACTTTCAGGTCTCCTCACACTGCTGGTGGGTTCCATTTTGTCATAGGGTGCTGGCAGATTACGGGCCTCCCATTGCTGCTGCCAGGCCCGTAATCTGCCATGGGCTCCCGTACCGCCTCCTCATGCTGCTGCCAGGTCCACAGTGTCTCATGGGTCCCTGTACGGCCTCCCATTGCTGCTGTCTCCATCGCCACACTCTGCCATGTGCCACTTTCAGGTCTCCTCACACTGCTGGTGTGTTCCATTTTGTCATAGGGTGCTGGCAGATTACGGGCCTCCCATTGCTGCTGCCAGGCCCGTAATCTGCCATGGGCCCCCGTACCGCCTCCTCATGCTGCTGCCAGGTCCAGAGTCTCTCATGGGTCCCTGTACGGCCTCCCATTGCTGCTGTCTCCATCGCCACACTCTGCCATGTGCCACTTTCAGGTCTCCTCACACTGCTGGTGTGTTCCATTTTGTCATAGGGTGCTGGCAGATTACGGGCCTCCCATTGCTGCTGCCAGGCCCGTAATCTGCCATGGGCCCCCGTACCGCCTCCTCATGCTGCTGCCAGGTCCAGAGTGTGTCATGGGTCCCTGTACGGCCTCCCATTGCTGCTGTCTCCATCGCCACACTCTGCCATGTGCCACTTTCAGGTCTCCTCACACTGCTGGTGGGTTCCATTTTTGTCATAGGGTGCTGTATGGCCTCCCATTGCTGCTGCCTCCACCGCCACACTGTGGCTCCACACTCTGGTTTTGGCCCCGTGACTGCCCAAATGAGTGAAGTGTGCGGTGATTCTAAGATCGACGGCACTCATCTGCATGTCATACTGACTGACAGTATTATTTCTCTTCCCCAGCAGACTCCAAGGGCATTTAAATTAAAGGTACAGTGTTCTGCACTAATATAAAGGCTCTCTGAAGCCTAGAAACACCCTTTTATAAGTTAAATTCGCAGCGAATATATTCGCCTCGAATCAAATTTATTCCTCGAATTCGCCGAATCAGCCGAATCGAATTTTTGAATACTTCGCTCATCTCTAGTTATCAGCGATGTGCACTTCTAAATATTTAAAGCAAGGGACACACTTAACAGTTACCCCCCCCCTACACTACTTCCATATCATCTGCAAACCTCACAATATGATTGCTTAGATACTTAGCTCAACAATCATGAGTCAGCAGTATGTACATTAAGGGCTCAAAATTTACCCCTGGGTGGTATCCCAGATTGATGATGATAGAAGTAAGTGAAATATTGAGAACTTTAGGAGCCGGGGCCTATTTCTTAAAAGTCCAGCAACCAGTTGCAAAAATTGATTGTGTCCCTTGTAGTGTCGGTTTATTTGTCAGGGTTTTGGAATAATAGTATTGAAAGTAGAACTAAAATTCAAAGAAATAAGTATAGCATAATATTTTTTATTGTCCAAGTGAGTAAGAGACAGGTAAACCACTAATGAGTTCAGTTATGTCTGTATACATACTGATAGGGGGTCCGATTTGGTGTTGAGGGTCTTCTTTATATGTGCCATTGCCAACCTTTTGAAGCACTACAAAATTATTGGGGTTAGTGCTACTGAACGAGAGTCATTCAGAAATAACTTTGTTTTGCTCTTTGGAACAAGAACAAGTAGCCTTAAGATACATGAGGAAAGTCGCCTGAGAAAAGGAGTTAATATAGAGGCTCATTAATACCTTTGAAACACTTCTACAACAAAACAAGATTGTTGCAATTTTCCCATAATAAAGAATCAATTAAATATGTTTATAATTACAGAATTTTGAAGTTGTGCTAGCATAGTCTACATATATATGATATATTCATAACGAATAAAGTTAAAGTGATTCTCAAGGCTTTTATATATATATATATATATATATATATATATATATATATATATATTGTGGGAACTCGCTTCTAATTGGTAGAGCTTCTTCAAAGCACACAGCAACTCGCTTCTATTTAAGGGCCTTTTTGCCCAATTTTATTTAAAGGAAAACTTCCATCAATCTTCCCAAGCAGGGGTATCCACATCAAACCAATGCAAATGATATTCAGCCTTCTGGCTGGTACACCGATTTCCGTCTGTCTCCTGCAGACTCTATCCAAAAATGGCTTTCCCGCACACAGCTAGCCAATCGCACACAGCTTGTCTGGCTTCCACCTCTACTAGGTGAAGCCCACTTGACTCCAAGGCAGAGACCTCCTGTCTGCCGGGGTGGAGCCCTCCCGACTCCTATCTGCCGGGGTGGAGCCCTCCCGACTCCTATCTGCCGGGGTTGAGCCCAGAATCATGGCCTGGCCTCCACAAAAAGGCCTGCACACACCTGTGCAATCATCGTGCTGGCTGCTCTCAAAATATGGGCCCAGGATTGGAGATTTCATCCCTCCCAAATCTCTTAGAAATCTCCAGGCTACAGGTCCCAAAACAGGCTTTACAAACCAAAGAGGAAACTTATAAACCAGTTTCCTCTGCATTATGAGAACTGCCTGGAGCCCCTCAACCTGTATGGTTGAGAATCCTGGGTCTCCATCATGATTTCCACCGTGGCAGGATACCGTACTGCCACAATATATATATATATATATATTTTTTAATAACAAACATGGCTATACTTACCTGCTGTTTGCAGTGGTTTTGCACAGAGCAGCCCTGATCCTCCTCCTCTCGGGTCCCCTATCAGCGTTCCTGGACCTTCTCTCCTGTTGGATTCCCACACAGCAAGCAGCTTGCTATGGGGGTACCCGCTGCTCCGTGTGCCCATTCACACACAGAGCCGTGGCTCAGCCCTGATTCCTCTCATTGGCTCACTAGCTGTGATTGACAGCAGTGGGAGCCAATGGCTCCTGCTTGTGTCTCATCCAATGAGGAGAGAGAGTCCTGGGATTCCCGAGACTTCAGTACACATCCTTGGATCGAGAGGGTGAGCATTAGGGGGGCTGGTGGGGCTGCTGCACAGAGAAGGCTTTTTACCTTCATGCATAGAATACATTAAGTTAAAAACAACCTTGAGCCTTTAGAAGCATTTTAAAATAAAGTTAAAACAATCCCTGCAAAACTCAGATGAGATAAGTACGCATACTCTTCCCCTTGTCTCACCATAGTTTATATTATGCCGTGAGCTTAAAATATAAACAGTAAGATCATAATGAAGGAAGACATACTGTATTTAGACCTACTGTTTGTTGTAAAAGTAGATCTTAACTCAATCATTAAAATATAATAATACACTTTAATATTGTGATACCATTTAAACAGATGTTTTCTATAAATTTAAAGCTTCCATGAGAAGAATGCTTTGTTATTCTGGGTTGAAGGTCCTTTCATTTCAGCCACTATGAGCAAAGTATTCTGTCAGATATGATCATGAGCCTTTCAGATGAACATCTTAATTATTTACAAAATAAAATCATATTAAATTGTTTGATCAATACTTTTTCATGTCCAATGCTAGCTAGGGAATAGCTAAATGTGGGAAAATCCTAAGCAAGTCTCTCAGGGTCTGTCTGGGTTCTCCATCACTAGATATTGTTTTCAGGACTCAAAATTATTTACTCCAGCAACTAAGAGGATCCAGACCCTTTATTTAGCACACAAAAAGCAGGAAAGAGTGTCAGTATTCTCAAACCAACAACCTTCCAAAAGTGAAAGTGATGTGAAATGCATTAAAGCACATAATGGAAAAAGGGGTAGAAAAAAACATCTATAACTATTGGGAGTCTCCACTCCAATAATAGTTCATGGGGATGATCAATAAGGGATATTATGCAGGTAGCAGCATGTAGGCAGGTGCAGTCTCTTTTCTTCACTGCAGGTGGTGCTTAATCATTTCAGCATTGCAGAAGGAAGGAAATCAGGAGACACATGTTCCTTTATGGTTTTCCGGGTCACTGGGGAAGCGATCTGGTTGGATGCTGCCACCCCATGTGACACTGACAATATTCTTGAGTCAAGCAAAGTCTATTTAAGACCCTGGTTCCCTGGGTTGGTGCACATAGACAGTGGACAGTGTAGAGACAGGCTATCATGAACAGTGCTAGGGAAAGTTTTTGGATGAGTAGGGGCAAGATAGGGACACACTATCCTTTCCAAGAATCCTCCTAATTAGGCATAGACCAGCCAAGGACCATGCACAAAGCCTCAGAGACAGTCAGTGTTGGCACATTAGGACCTGCTCCTCTCTGCATTACTGTTCAGAACTGTGAGTGTTCCCAGTCGGGTGCCTTCCTGCAGAGTTTTTTGTACCTTTGGGCCATGACTCCAATGCAAGTTATGTTATTTGCAACCAGACTTTGTCCATTCACTGTCGCCGCACCATGCTGCTCTCACCCAGAAGCAGAGCATAATCATCTACCAACATCCTTTGTAAGACACTCAGAAAAGTGAACCATTACAGAAGATGAAACCAGAAAAAACTGCAGTGCAGTCACTGTAAAGAAGAATATAGTGCTACCACTCTAAAAAAAAGTGCTATACAATAGTAAATACGACTATTATGACCATAAGTTAAAGTGCCTGTGTGCTTATATATTAAATAATAAATATGTAAATATAAAAAAAATGCATGGACTAGTGTCCTTACTGATGCTGACACTTCTTATGTTCACACAAAAATTATATAAATAAATCTCTGTGACAGTGTCATGTATTATAAAGTGCATTAACACCTCTAAAATATAAAGTGTGTTGTTCTAACAAACATGTATGTATGCAATATATGTCACATATATCAAAATAAACATGATCAAATAATCATCCAAATATGATCAAATAAAAGTGCCAAATGTCCATATGAAATAAAATGTCCAGTTAATAGTTCTTATATACTTGCAAAACCTCAATTCCTTAGTGCATTTATATATTCTCCACTATTAACTTCTTATCACCACATGCATCTCTCCCATCACCTATTTCCATATGTTCTCACCTTGATGCTTTGACCCCAAATTAGATCTCATGTGTCTTCCTCTTTATTATTATTATTATTATACAGTATTTATAAAGCGCCAATAGTTCGCTCAGCGCTGTACATTACAAAGGGGGACAGAACATGTGACAGAACAATACCAATACAATGCAAAACATGAGGGGATTGAGGGCCCTGCTCTTTGGAGCTTACAATCTAGGAGGGAGGTCTCCTTTATCATGATTTCTCTTTCCTTCTCTCCACTGGTGGCTTCAATACATCTCGATCCTCCGCAATCCCGCAATATACACATGAAATTCTCCCCAAAAATAAGTGCTCTCTATGTGGGTAACAATATTTTATTAAAATATTAAAATATACTCAACTTATGAAGTATACTATAACTGGGGTACTTCAGTATCCAGGCTCATAGTGTGGATAACCTCCAACAAAATGGCTACCTGCACACTTCAGGTTTAGACTCGTGATGTCACCAGCTCCTCCCTATGCATTACGTCAACCAATCACGTGACTTCATCAGGGAATCCTCAACCAATCAAGTGACTTCATCAGGAGATCCTCAAGCAATCACATGACTTCCTCAGAGAATCCACTGACAAAGTCATGTGATTGGTTGACGTATACATGCACAGTATATTATAATATATATTAATAAATAACATATTATTATGTGAAAATATTCTAAATTATGCTGCAGATTTATTTTATTGATATTTTAGTTTTGGCAACCTTAGGCAAATAATGAATAGAAAATTGTAAACAAAAACCAGCAAAAACACATTTCCTATTTTTTTGTGTGACTTCTTTAGGATTTTAAATTAAAAACAATTTTAAAATGCCTTCTATTCTCTATACTATATTCTGCATGGCATCTTTATAAACCTAACCTGTTACATTGATACTCCTTCACAGCTATTTAACCTAACCCAAGTCTCTGTGATAGAGGCAAGTCCTAATCAGTTACCGGTACTTCATTTTCTCCATATAAATCCATCTCTCTTTATCATCCTCTATCTTTCACTATGTTTATTGCAGTTTGCCTGTCATACTTAGGGGATAATAACACTACAGAGTTATTTTATCCATGTTTGAACAGAGGATAAGGCTGTTTGCTTGGGATTTCAATTTACAATTAATCAGCAAAGATGACATCAAATTAGCATAACACTCATTTATTTTGGTGATCTGACATGATTTCTAACAATATTTTTAATCTATTGGTGGAATGCTTTTCTTAAAGATTATCTATTACGAAAGGAAAAGCTTAACTGACATGTCATATTAAAAGATAGACAGGATGAATTCCAGAATTGAGATTTAATTAAATATAATTTAACTGAGTAGTCATTAGTGTCGCTGTGCTTGATAGGTTTAACAAGTCTTCTTATAACCAAACATCACATCTTGTTAAAAGGGCTCTGTTGTAAATTCTCTAGCCTGCTTTTGGGGCAGCCATATCACTCACAATAAAACTTTACTTCAAACATCCGATCATGGGAATAAGCATCTCACTTTTTCATCCTGCATGCGTTTGTTTGTTTTTAAAGCATGCAGGGTCACTTTACCTCACTCTAGACTTCATGATTGTTTTCTTTCATGGCACATCACACTTTAGAAGAAAGGGTAAAAGAACTTCACACTCACACACTCAAATTGAAGATCTTTGTTGTTCCAAAAAAATCTTTTTTTTTGCTGTTGCAAAAAAAGCACTTCTTATGGCAGAACTGACAATAATTTTCATATAGTGTAACATTCAGGGTTCTTTTTAGATTAAATTATATGTAAACCCTCACCTTGTATAACAACCCATTCATTTTAAAATACAAATGAAAGGCAAAAATTTGTGTATAGATAAAAAAAAAATCCTAAACATGGAGGGTGCATGCGCAATGCCGGCCTGGTCGGACATGGCAATCTAGTGCTCCACACTTCGGAAGCCAACAGCATGGTCTACGGAGGTGTCCACCAGAAAATGAAACCAAAATCAATCCATGAAGTGCTGGCTTGATTGTCCACCAAGATGGTGGCCTCGCCATATTCCCAGGCCAACGCACCATGCTCTCCCAAACAGAAGGGTGAGTCGGACATCAACCTCTTAGCCACCCCCATATCTTCACTAGCAGCCCTGTCAGACATCTTAAAACAGTTTGAGTAAATGCTACACCGAGCACTCAAACAGACATCTGAGCAGATAACTGACTGCTTATCCAGGGAGATCTGTGAGCTAGGCCAGTGCACAGCAGATATTGAGCAGAGAACCGATGACCTGAAAGCTGGCCTCGTCAACTATGCTGAGGAACTAGAAGCCCTCCGCGAGGAGAACTTGTCCCTCCAAATACTAGAAGACTATGAAAACAGCTATTTGCTGGCCTTTCTCAGCTAACAATCTCCCCTTCCCATTCCCCCTCCTAACCTATCCCCACCCTTCTCCCTGAAAATCTACTGTATATTATTATACCAATCCCTTGCAAGCCTCTGTTGACTGGCCTAGCCTCATGATCATTCAGAGAATCTAACTGCATCTCCAAATTTAAACTACCCAGCCCTATCAACATATGTTGGCTGGATGCTGATCTTTTTTCAAAGAACATTTCTTACATATCTCCAAAACACTATGAACACCATAAGCAAGTTTTGTTAAAATATTGCTCTACAGTTACGCATATTTACTACTAGTTTAAATTGTTGTTTCCTCCTGCTCACTTTCATGTGAGAACTATGTTAAAACATATTTAGTACAATCATATAATTTTTGCAACTAACAGCACATTGCTGTTAGTTAAGTCTTATACCCATAGTTGGGCAATAAAAAGACAGTTAACCCTTTCAACCAGCTGTGATCTAGCATTGTTTAATGCTCATCACACCCAGCCAAGCATAGCCTCTTGGAAGGATACATACCTTAATCTGCTACCTACATTTGCAGACTAACATCTTAATCCCAATAGTCTATCTTTGGCTGGGCCCCTCTATACAATTGATATCTAATATCCTGTTGTTTGCGGCTTCCGAAGATGTTGACTGCTTCCACTGCTTTTTTCCCGGGTATCCCCAAGTTGGGCCTGCCCAGGATTGTTTATTTGCTCTCTGTCTATGTCCCAGTGACATAGACAGATTGGCAACCTACCTGTTCTCATATAATATTTGCCTACACTACCTATTCTAACATAATTGCCTTTTGGCCTCCTGACCCTTTTAGGCAGGCATCCCTCTCTCCTTACTAACCTTGCTTCTGTTGGGAATACAACAGCATGTACTATATAGTATTGTGTGTTAATATCATTTGACCAGTAGATGGCACTGTACACTAAAGGTTACTAGTTGTGCATATGTGTAAAACTTGTTGGTTCTCTCTTCCTCTCTTCTCTCTCTTCCTCTCTCTCTTCAAGAAGCAAGATGTCTGCTATCACTGTCTGCTGAAATGTGCTCTGTATGTTTGTAACTTAAGCCACACAAGTAAAACAGAATTCTGCCTCATCACAAGCTACCAGTGTCTTCTCTAACACATAACCAACAGCTTCCCCCACTTTTCTCTTCTTTCTTTCTCTTGTTCCCTCCCCTGGAGTGATAATGCCATCAAGTAGTGACACTCTCAACCAGTTTCACACCTTTCCTTTATCATCGCTCCACTAAATATACTTACCCTGAATGGACTAAATTCCCCACACAAAAGAGTTAAGGCTTTCAAATCCTCTTCCTCTGCCAAAGCATATGTGGCGTGCCTACAGAAGACTCATTTTATTGCCAACCATACTCCAAAATATTTCTGCTCGTCCTAGCCACAGGTTGTCATGGTTTCCACCACGAGTGAACATAGGCCTTCCAATCCGACACCTTGCTTCTCATAGACTAAACATGGACAAGGCCAGGCTAGAATTAGATGCTTTCTTGACAGAATGAGCTGAAAAATCCCTACTCAAAATTAGGTATAAACAATACATGAAAGCAAACAAACCTAACTTGTTTATAGCCCTAGCCCTGCGAAACTTAGAACACACACACAGAAACTGATCCACTTAAAGACCATGAAAAAATACACTAGCAGTACAATTAAGATATTACAGATACTCCGCAAACATCTAGCAGAGTTATACTCTGAGACAGGCTTCTTTGATGAATCACAGGCCACGAAACCTTTCTTAAACATATCTCTCTCAACACTTACAGCATCTCAATGCTCTACCTTGGAAACACCTGTTACAGAACTTTAAGTTGTGAACTCCATCAAGTTCATAAAGCCCAATAAGCAACCTGGCCCAGACAGCTTTACAGCCTTATATTACAAAGAATTTAACAACCTCCTTTCACCTTTATTGGTTAATGCATTTAATGCCTTACTCAAAGGCTATTCTTACCACTCAGACCCCCTAACTGAACTCATTTCTATGCTACCTAAACCTCAGTCAGATCACACCTCATGGCCTCAACTATAGATCTTTCTCCCTTTTCAACTTAGATATTAAAATCCTAACCAAGATCCTATCTGCACGGCTGAACTCCATCATAGGCTCTTTAATACAAAAAGATCAGGTGGATTTTATTCCCTTCCACCAAGCTTTGAGACAATGGCACGTGCAGCTCGCACACGCAGCATACCCGCCTGTTTCCTCTCTCTAGAAATAAAAAAAATCCTTCAACACATGGCCATATTTATAGTTCATCGTACGCAGGTGGGATTTTAACATGACCACTTATGTATGGGGTAGCCTAAATGGTGGTCTGGGGCAACTTTGAAAAATATTTTCAGGTGGCACATCTTGCGCAACTTCCGAAATATCAAGCAGTAAAGAGACTGCTTTATGGGTCGCTATAGAATCTGTAGATTGAGACCCCTTATTAGCTGCCAAATTATTATGCAAACACCCCAGAGACTGCTGCTCACTTCAAAACCCAATAACCCAACACTTTCTATCTACCTGGGACAGTCTAAAGTTCCAATATGCCCTTCAGTCACTCCATAACCCACTCCAATCATACCTCCATGCTTGGTCTAGAGCTAGTCTACTTCGCACCTATAATTTGACAACACCAAACTCCTTACAAACCCTATGTGACCCCTACAAAATCCCTAGCTCTGAAATGTTTAGATATATTCAGACATTTCTTCAGACAGAACACTTTTATTCCCCCTTCCGATGCACTGACACCTCCCTCCCTGACATGACTAAGTTTGAAAACATGCAGACGTGACCCTCATGCTAGAGGTTTGATCTCCACCCTATATGCCCAATTACTAGCTCCACCAGCTTACACCTCTATACTGTATACATCCAAATGTGAATGGGATTTAAACCTACAATTAGAAGCATTTGACTGGAAAAACATACCAAATCCTTCTCCCAAAATACAGTGGCCATGGAGACTAACTACAAAACTCTCTTGCGCTGGTACCTGGTTGCCCTGATTGCTATATTTGTCCTGTCCTACTTCCCAACTTGTTTTCATGGCTGCTCAGAAGCAAGTACCCACCTCCACATATGGTGGACCTGCCCGGTTGTTAAAATGTATTGGTGCAAAATATTTCACATGCTCACAACACTCTTTGGACAACCCATACCTATCAGCTGCCTTACTTAATCACAAACTCCTAGAAGTAACACACTGACAATTCAACATACTCCCACAGGTCACCACTGCGGCTAAGCAACGTAGAGCCTGGAAATCCCCCCATCTCAATATCACTGAAACTAAGAATAGGGTCACTCGAGCCATGATACATGCTAAAGTGGAAATGATTCTACAAGATAAAGTACACAGAAACAAACTTTGATGAGATTTTAATCTCTGTGTAACCCTGAGTCCATTAAGTAACCTGCTACCTGGTTGCTACCCCATGTAGGGTTTGAATCAGTTCGAAATTCCAGTGAGGTGGACAGGTCATCCACTCAGACCTGCATGAATGTTACAATATTAAACCTGCATTCCCATTGTGTGAGTACCAGACCTGATATTTTAATACACTGCTCAAAAAATGGAAAGGAACACTCTGAAAACACAGCAAATCTCAATGGGGAAAAATATCATGCTGGATATCTATACTGATATGGACGGGGTAATGTGTTAGGAATGTAAGGTTGCCCCATTGTTTGATGGAAAATAAAAATTATCAACCTATAGAGGACTGGATTCAAACACACCCTGAAAATCAAAGTGAAAAAATTATGCAGCAGGCTAGTCCATTTTGCTGAAATTTCATTACAGCAACTCAAATGGTACTCAGTAGTTTGTATGGCCCCATGTGTTTGTATGCATGCCTTACAATGTCAGGGCATGCTCCTAATGAGATGACGGATGGTGTACTGGGGTATTTCCTCCCAGATCTGGACCAGGGCATCACTGAGCTCCTGGACAGTCTGAGGTGTAACCTGGCAGTGTGTCAGATGGACTAAAACATGATATCCCAGAGATGTTCTATTGGATTTAGGTCAGGCGAGCATGGGGGCCATTCAATAATATTAATTCCTTTATCCTCCAGGAACTGCCTGCATACTCTCGCTACATGAAGCTGGGCATTGTCATGTACCAGGAGGAACCCAGGAACCCCTACACCACCGTAGGGTCTGACAATTGGTCCAAGGATTTCATCCAGATACCTAATGGCAGTCAGGGTACATTGCCTAGCCTGTAGAAGTCTATGCGTTCCTCTATGGATATGCCTCCCCACACCATCACTGACTCACCACCATAATAGTCATGCTGAATGATGTTACAGGCAGCATAACCTTCTCCATGGCTTCTCAAGACCCTTTCACGTCTGTCACATGTGCTCAGGGTGAACCTGCTCTCATCTGTGAAAAGCACAGGGTGCAAGTGGTGAACCTGCCAATTCTGGTGTTTAATGGCAAATGTCAATCAAGCTCTATGGTGCCGAACAGTGAGCACAGGGCCTTCTAGAGGATGTCGGGCCCTCAGACCACCCTTATGAAGTCTGTTTCTGATTGTTTGGTCAGAGACATTCACACATGACCAGTGGCCTGGTAATTTTGTAGGGCTCTGGCAGTGCTCATTCTGTTCTTCCTTGTACAAAGGAGCAGATACTGGTCTAAGGACCTTATACTTCCCTGTTCAGCTCTCCTAGAGTAACTGTCTGTCTCCTGGAATCTCTTCCATGCTCTTGAGACTGGGCTGGGAGACACAGTAAACCTTCTGGCAATGGTACGTATTGATGTGCCGTTCTGGAGGAGTTGGACTGCCTCTGCAACCTCTATAGGGTCCAGGTATCACCTCATGCTACCAGTAGTGACACTGACCCTAGCCAAATACAAAACTAGTGAAAAACAGTCAGAAAAGATGAGTAGGGAAAAAATGTCAGTGGCCTCCACCTGCAAAACCATTCCTGCTTTGGGGGTTGTCTCATTGTTGCCCATCTAGTGCACCTGTTGTTTTTTCCCTTTACAGTAAAGCAGCTGAAACTGATAAACAACCCCCTCTGCTACTTAACTGACTAGATCAATATCCCAGGAGTTTAATTCACTTGATGCTATACTTTGATTAAAAAGTTTTCCTTTAATTTCTTTGAGCAGATTAATTACAACAGATGCCTGCCTCTCTTCATTCACTCATTCCATGTAACCATTGCACTGATACTTTCTGCTTGGGTTAATTTAAACAGTCATTTTTTTACTGTAACAACTACAACCTGCTCATTACTGCTAAGGGTTGCACCCCTTCTGATTTTATGTTGTTGTTTCTTTGCCTACTCAGTCCAACTGAGACCTGAAATCACATTGTAATGGGCTTCATGTAACACTGTTATCTTTTTTCAATAAAAACTATGAACAAAGAAAACAAAACATAAACTCTGTTTTCCCTTCTTTATAAGTGATCACATATCCTCTGTTCTCAGCTGCACAAGAGCAGGGGGAGGAACAACAGCAGCACACTGATCTTCTCAGTGAAAGGTTGTGCAGAGTGGGTGGGTCAGAACAAGTCTGATCATTAGAGGAGAGAAGGCTGGGTTCCCAACACAGCCAGAGAACTGACTACGGTGTGTTCTCCTGCCTAGTGTGAACAGTTTTTAATAGGAAAGCAGAATGAATGGCAGGAACACCAGAGATTTCACACAAAGGAAGCAATTAGAGATGAGCGAATTATTCAAAAATTCGATTCGGCTGATTCGCCGAATTTTCGGAATAAATTCGATTCGATGCAAATTTATTCGCTGCGAATTTAACTTATTAAAAGGGTTTCTAGGCTTCAGAGAGCCTTTATATTAGTGCAGAACACTGTACCTTTAATTTAAATGCACTTGGAGTCTGCTGGGGAAGAGAAATAATACTGTCAGTCAGTATGACATGCAGATGAGTGCCGTCGATCTTAGAATCACCGCACACTTCACTCATTTGGGCAGTCACGGGGCACGACGAAGAAGATGAAGATGAAGAAGAAGAAGAAGAAGAAGAATGAAAAGAAGAATGAAAAGAAGAAAAAGAAGAATGAAAAGAAGAAGAAGAAGAATGAAAAGAAGAAGAAGAATGAAAAGAAGAAGAAGTAGAATGAAAAGAAGAATGAAAAGAAGAAGAAGAAGAATGAAAATAAGAAGAAGAAGAATGAAAATAAGAAGAAGAAGAAGAATGAAAAGAAGAAGAAGAAGAAGAATGAAAAGAAGAAGAATGAAAAGAAGAAGAAGAAGAATGAAAAGAAGAAGAAGAATGAAAAGAAGAATGAAAAGAAGAAGAAGAAGAATGAAAAGAAGAAGAAGAAGAATGAAAAGAAGAATGAAAAGAAGAAGAAGAAGAATGAAAAGAAGAAGAAGAAGAAGAATGAAAAGAAGAATGAAAAGAAGAAGAAGAAGAATGAAAAGAAGAAGAAGAAGAATGAAAAGAAGAATGAAAAGAAGAAGAATGAAAAGAAGAAGAAGAAGAATGAAAAGAAGAAGAAGAAGAATGAAAAGAAGAATGAAAAGAAGAAGAAGAAGAATGAAAAGAAGAAGAAGAAGAATGAAAAGAAGAATGAAAAGAAGAAGAAAAAAAATGAAAAGAAGAAGAAGAAGAATGAAAAGAAGAAGAAGAATGAAAAGAAGAATGAAAAGAAGAAGAAGAAGAATGAAAAGAAGAAGAATGAAAAGAAGAATGAAAAGAAGAAGAAGAAGAATGAAAAGAAGAAGAAGAAGAATGAAAAGAAGAAGAAGAATGAAAAGAAGAAGAAGAAGAAGAAGTAGGATGAGGATGAAGAAGAAGAAGAAGAAGAAGTAGAAGAAGAAGAAGAAGTAGGATGAGGATGAAGAAGAAGAAGAAGTAGGATGAGGATGAAGAAGAAGAAGAAGAAGAAGTAGGATGAGGATGAAGAAGAAGAAGAAGTAGGATGAGGATGAAGAAGAAGAAGAATGAGGATGAAGAAGAAGAAGAAGAAGTAGGATGAGGATGAAGAAGAAGAAGAAGAAGAAGAAGAAGTAGGATGAGGATGATGAAGAAGAAGAAGAAGAAGTAGGATGAGGATGAAGAAGAAGAAGAAGAAGTAGGATGAGGATGAAGAAGAAGAAGAAGAAGAAGAAGAAGAAGAAGAAGAAGGATGAGGATGAAGAAGAAGAAGAAGAAGAAGAAGAAGAAGTAGGATGAGGATGAAGAAGAAAAAGAAGTCTGATCATTAGAGGAGAGAAGGCTGGGTTCCCAACACAGCCAGAGAACTGACTACGGTGTGTTCTCCTGCCTAGTGTGAACAGTTTTTAATAGGAAAGCAGAATGAATGGCAGGAACACCAGAGATTTCACACAAAGGAAGCAATTAGAGATGAGCGAATTATTCAAAAATTCGATTCGGCTGATTTGCCGAATTTTCGGAATAAATTTGATTCGATGCAAATTTATTCGCTGCGAATTTAACTTATTAAAAGGGTTTCTAGGCTTCAGAGAGCCTTTATATTAGTGCAGAACACTGTACCTTTAATTTAAATGCCCTTGGAGTCTGCTGGGGAAGAGAAATAATACTGTCAGTCAGTATGACATGCAGATGAGTGCCGTCGATCTTAGAATCACCGCACACTTCACTCATTTGGGCAGTCACGGGGCACGACGAAGAAGATGAAGATGAAGAAGAAGAAGAAGAATGAAAAGAAGAATGAAAAGAAGAAAAAGAAGAATGAAAAGAAGAATGAAAAGAAGAAGAAGTAGAATGAAAAGAAGAATGAAAAGAAGAAGAAGAAGAATGAAAATAAGAAGAAGAAGAATGAAAATAAGAAGAAGAAGAAGAATGAAAAGAAGAAGAAGAAGAAGAATGAAAAGAAGAAGAATGAAAAGAAGAAGAAGAAGAATGAAAAGAAGAAGAAGAATGAAAAGAAGAATGAAAAGAAGAAGAAGAAGAATGAAAAGAAGAAGAAGAAGAATGAAAAGAAGAATGAAAAGAAGAAGAAGAAGAATGAAAAGAAGAAGAAGAAGAAGAATGAAAAGAAGAATGAAAAGAAGAAGAAGAAGAATGAAAAGAAGAAGAAGAAGAATGAAAAGAAGAATGAAAAGAAGAAGAATGAAAAGAAGAAGAAGAAGAATGAAAAGAAGAAGAAGAAGAATGAAAAGAAGAATGAAAAGAAGAAGAAGAAGAATGAAAAGAAGAAGAAGAAGAATGAAAAGAAGAATGAAAAGAAGAAGAAAAAAAATGAAAAGAAGAAGAAGAAGAATGAAAAGAAGAAGAAGAATGAAAAGAAGAATGAAAAGAAGAAGAAGAAGAATGAAAAGAAGAAGAATGAAAAGAAGAATGAAAAGAAGAAGAAGAAGAATGAAAAGAAGAAGAAGAAGAATGAAAAGAAGAAGAAGAATGAAAAGAAGAAGAAGAAGAAGAAGAAGTAGGATGAGGATGAAGAAGAAGAAGAAGAAGAAGTAGAAGAAGAAGAAGAAGTAGGATGAGGATGAAGAAGAAGAAGAAGTAGGATGAGGATGAAGAAGAAGAAGAAGAAGAAGTAGGATGAGGATGAAGAAGAAGAAGAAGTAGGATGAGGATGAAGAAGAAGAAGAATGAGGATGAAGAAGAAGAAGAAGAAGTAGGATGAGGATGAAGAAGAAGAAGAAGAAGAAGAAGTAGGATGAGGATGATGAAGAAGAAGAAGAAGAAGTAGGATGAGGATGAAGAAGAAGAAGAAGAAGTAGGATGAGGATGAAGAAGAAGAAGAAGAAGAAGAAGAAGAAGGATGAGGATGAAGAAGAAGAAGAAGAAGAAGAAGAAGAAGTAGGATGAGGATGAAGAAGAAAAAGAAGTCTGATCATTAGAGGAGAGAAGGCTGGGTTCCCAACACAGCCAGAGAACTGACTACGGTGTGTTCTCCTGCCTAGTGTGAACAGTTTTTAATAGGAAAGCAGAATGAATGGCAGGAACACCAGAGATTTCACACAAAGGAAGCAATTAGAGATGAGCGAATTATTCAAAAATTCGATTCGGCTGATTTGCCGAATTTTCGGAATAAATTTGATTCGATGCAAATTTATTCGCTGCGAATTTAACTTATTAAAAGGGTTTCTAGGCTTCAGAGAGCCTTTATATTAGTGCAGAACACTGTACCTTTAATTTAAATGCCCTTGGAGTCTGCTGGGGAAGAGAAATAATACTGTCAGTCAGTATGACATGCAGATGAGTGCCGTCGATCTTAGAATCACCGCACACTTCACTCATTTGGGCAGTCACGGGGCACGACGAAGAAGATGAAGATGAAGAAGAAGAAGAAGAATGAAAAGAAGAATGAAAAGAAGAAAAAGAAGAATGAAAAGAAGAATGAAAAGAAGAAGAATGAAAAGAAGAAGAAGAATGAAAAGAAGAAGAAGAAGAAGTAGGATGAGGATGAAGAAGAAGAAGAAGAAGTAGGATGAGGATGAAGAAGAAGAAGAATGAGGATGAAGAAGAAGAAGTAGGATGAGGATGAAGAAGAAGAAGAAGAAGAAGAAGTAGGATGAGGATGAAGAAGAAGAAGAAGAAGTAGGATGAGGATGAAGAAGAAGAAGAAGAAGAAGTAGGATGAGGATGAAGAAGAAGAAGAAGAAGAAGAAGAAGAAGGATGAGGATGAAGAAGAAGAAGAAGAAGTAGGATGAGGATGAAGAAGAAGAAGAAAAAGAAGTAGGATGAGGATGAAGAAGAAGAAGAAGAAGAAGTAGGATGAGGATGAAGAAGAAGAAGAAGAAGAAGAAGTAGGATGAGGATGAAGAAGAAGAAGAAGAAGTAGGATGAGGATGAAGAAGAAGAAGAATGAGGATGAAGAAGAAGAAGAAGAAGAAGTAGGATGAGGATGAAGAAGCAGAAGAAGAAGAAGAAGAAGTAGGATGAGGATGAAGAAGAAGAAGAAGAAGTAGGATGAGGATGAAGAAGAAGAAGAAGAAGTAGGATGAGGATGAAGAAGAAGAAGAAGAAGAAGAAGGATGAGGATGAAGAAGAAGAAGAAGAAGTAGGATGAGGATGAAGAAGAAGAAAAAGAAGTAGGATGAGGATGAAGAAGAATTCCATTCCAGCAAAAAGTGTCCCTGCAGAGAGCTCCGCTATTTCTGACAGTTCTCTGACAGTTCCTTCACATTTACAGCGGTTGAAACATTGTATCTATTTGTTTCCGAATAAAAACATCTGTATCCTAAATGGAAACAAATAGATACAATGTTTCAACTGCTGTAAATGTGAAGGAACTGTCAGAGAACTGTCAGAAATAGCGGAGCTCTCTGCAGGGACACTTTTTGCCGGCTGTAGAAGGGATGAAAATCGGCGGATCGGGGAAAATTCGATTCGTGCATCCGAAGTTTGCTAATATTCGGATTCGACGTGAATCGAATTTTTCCTAATATTCGAAACGAATTCCACTTTGCCAGGTTCGATTCGCTCATCTCTAGAAGCAATGCAAAGGGAACAGGATATTTTTTTATACAAATACATGGTATAGCAGGCACATATTAGAAATATGAAATGTTGGGTTAACACTTGAAGCACAGATTTAAAGTTGACACAACTCTCCTATAACACTCATGACTTCACAGAAAACAACTGGTTGTATGTTGCATGGGAGGGCACACTGGAGCGTATTTCTTAAAAGACAATGCACTACAAGAGGGAGAAATTGTTCTGAAGATAAAGGGTTTATTTACTAAAGGCAAATAGTCTGTGCACTGCAAGTGCAGTTGCTCTAAATTTGAGGGGAAGTTCTGCAATGAAAGGAAGGTCTGATGATTTCTACCATCCAACCATGTGCAAGCAAAATTGCTGTTTTTTATTTTCATTGTATGTGATTGTATAATTCTTTTCCAAGTGAAGCTTTACCTCATTTACTAAGCTCTGGATCAACTGCATTTGTAGTGTACTTACAAGTGCACTTCCAGTGCACAATATATTTGCCTGTAATGAATTAACCCCATTGGATATACTTCAACTATGGTTGTTCATTAGTATGAGGTCTTTTACACCAGAGAGAAGCAAGCTCTTCTCTAATCTGTTAAGCAGTATTCAGCAATATATTCAGTGCATACTTGTGGTCCTTATTTGCAGTTTGATTTGAACATCAAAATTATTATGCTGTTTTTTTACCTTATAAGTAGATAAGGTGAAATATGTAATCAGCATATCTAAACCTATGAAAAAATGCAATATATAGCAGTTTACCAGTCCTTAGATGCAGTGGTGTATTTTGGTTTTGTGCTGCCCTAGGCAACACAAAAATTGTCTGCCCCCATGGACACCGACCAGCACAACCCCTCTTCCCCCTCCCGTGAAAAAGCCTGACTTTGTCCAACAACATCCTTACCCCACACCCTGGAGAGCCTTCCACTACCCCCCCCCCCCCCGTGATAGAAAGACACTCATCTTCACAGATCCAGACATCCCAAACAAAAGCCAGGCTCTACATACACCATCAAGCAGCCTACAGCCTCTCTCGGATCCCACCTGGTTCTCATAGTGCGCGCTTTCCCTACTTTCATCCCTTCTTTTGGGGGGAGGTGCTGCCCCCTGAAAAATGCCGCCCTAGGCAAGTGCCTTGTTTGGCTTGTGGTAAATATGCCCCTGCTTAGATGTGGTGACTGTATTTGTTTTCTTCTGTTTCTGTCATTTTTTTCTTCAATTTTACCTGGTGATCTTGCAATAAATACTTCCTGCCCTGAGTTAATAGTGCTTGCTCATGGTACTGCGGAGGAACGGCGTTTTCATGCCATGGACACTCTTTAGTTACCAGGCTAAATACTTGTTGCAGGTCAGGGAGATTCACTGTATTAAGTTTCACATCAACTATCTTTACTCAGTAGTAAAATAGGACATATATTAATTTACTGTATTCCCCTCTATATTATTGCATTTTAATTCTTTTACTCCCACGCCTTATACCTTACGTTTGGCTGTGGCAAGGGGTATTAAACATTATTGGACACTGCAGCATCCCCAAGTTCCTTCCTGTTAATGACCCAGAAGCAACTTGTAAAACATTACTCCTGGGTCTTGGTGTTGCTCAAGAAGCTAAGTCTAATTTCACAGTGATCCACAGCAAAAACACATTTTTTCCATGTTTTTGCTGCATTTGCAGTCCGTTTTTTAAAGGATGTGTGAATCATAAACTGTACCAAAAATGCAATGCAGGTGTGTTTTTGATGCATTTTTGATGCACTTTCCATTGATTTCAATAGGGAGGTGCATTTTGGTGCATTTTTTTACTGCACTAAACCTGCACCAAAAATGCAGCAAACAGGATTTTAAAAAAATGCACTGGACTTGCAACAGATCAGTGTGAAAAGTTCCATAGGAATACATAGTCACATGTTTTTCTTCCGCTTTTTTTAACGCAATAGCAGAAGAAAAACAGATCAGTGTGAAATCAGTCCAACAGAGTACAGTCTTTGCTCCATTAGCTTCATTGGAGGGAAGGTGAGACATCAGGGGTCTTTTATAACTATGTTGTCTCATTACAGAGAGCCTGTCACCAAAAAATCACATAGGGGACATTTTGTCCCGATTGTGATGAAAAATTAAGTTTAGTGAAAAAAAAATTAAAAAGTGTAAAAAAATTAAAGGTACACCCAAGCACTTAATCCTCCCCCCCAAATATTTTTGACCTCCCCCTAACCTCACATACACTATATTGCCAAAAGTATTGGGATGCTTGCCTTTACACGCACATGAACTTTAATGGCATCCCAGTCTTAGTCCGTAGGGTTCAATATTGAGTTGGCCCACCCTTTGCAGCTATAACAGCCTCAACTCTTTTGGGAAGGCTGTCCACAAGGTTTAGGAGTGTCTCTATGGGAATGCTTGACCAGTTTTTCAGAAGCGCATTTGTGAGGTCAGGCACTGATATCGAACTAGAAGGCCTGGCTCACAGTCTCTGCTCTAATTCATCCCAAAGGTGTTCTACCGGGTTGAGGTCAGGACTCTGTGAAGGCCAGTCAAGTTCCTCCACCCTAAATTTGCTCCTCCATGTCGACCTTGCTTTGTGCACTAGTGCGCAGTCATGTTAAAACAGGAAGAAGCAATCCCCAAACTATTCCCACAAAGTTGGGAACATGAATTTGTCCAAAATTTATACTGACACCTGAAGCATTCCCTTCACTGGAACTAAGGGGCCAAGCCCAACCCCAAACCATAATCCCCCCTCCACCAAACTTGGAACAATGCAGTCAGGCAAGTACAGTTCTCCTAGAAACTGCCAAACCCAGACACGTCCATCAGATTGCCAGACAAAAAAGAGTGATTTATCACTGCAGAGAACATGTCTCCACTGCTCTAGAGTCCAGTGGCGGTGTGCTTTACACCACTGCATCCGACACTTTGCATTGCACTTGGTGATGTAAGGTTTGGATGCAGCTTCTCCACCATGGAAACCCATTCCACGCAGCTCTCTACACACTGTTGCTGTGCTAATCTGAAGGTCACACAAAGTTTGGAGGTCTTTAGCTATTGACTCTGCAGACAGTTGGCAACTTCTGCACACTGTGTGCTTCAGCATGCGCTGACCTGTCACTTTGTGGCTGAGTTACTGTTGTTCCCATTTGCTTCCACTTTGTTATAATACCACTAACAGTTGACCATGGAATGTTTAGTAGCAAGGAAATTTCACAGATGGACTTATTGCACAGGTGGCAACCTATCACATTACCATACTTGAATTCACTGAGCTCCTGAGAGCGACCCATTCTTTTACAAATGTTTGTAGAAGAAGTTTTCATGCCTGGAGTGCTTCATTTTATACACCTGTGGCCATGGAGGTAATTGGAACACCTGATACCAATGATTTGGAAATATAGTGCATATGCAAGTATGAGCATAAGCACACATTTTGGGGACACCTATGCATGAAAATATCGATTGTGATACATATGTTACATATCTTTCTGCATGCTGAAGTGAGAGCAATAATTCCCATTATTAATGGTTAACTCTGAAATGATGTCATATAGCAGTTCCTAAAGCATTTCCTATGAAAAATAAAGGGTACCACATATGGTGGTAATTTTATTGCAACATGCAATTTTAAGCCTTGACATGCTATGTACTCAGCACAACTTCATATTTTATTTATTTGTTTACTGAAATTTTGCATTTCCTAAACTATTTCACTAATATCATTTGACACTAAAAATTTTAAATTCCACTATTTTATTCTCTAGGTTGTCTGCTTTCAGAAAAAATATAATAGTTGGGCTTTTAACTAATCGTAGTTTTTTTTAACGTGTGGAAAAAAAAATGCAAAACTGAATTTGGCAATGAAAGGGTTCAAATGCAAAATCCAGGTACATAATGTCACAGTAAAGGGATTCCTTTATGATAAATGAAAGAAAAAACATGAGACAATTAAGAGTTGTTGCCAACAATCACCTCTCAAGTTTCTTCTTTTATTTTATGAAAGAAGAAAAAAACAAGAATTTATTTGGTTATTCCAACAACTCCAAGTTTTTATTTATTTATTTTTTTTATTATTATTTAGAAGAAGAAGCTATAACAATGCTATAAGAAAACTCATAATAGCTTTTTGGCTAATTACAATATATTTTGCTACTCCTGGTGACAGAGGGTGTTGGGATTTCTTATTCTTTTGCACTGACTGCATGCTTGCTTGTTTACACTATCTAATTAAGAAGGCCCCAAGGGTGAGAGGGTCATGGAATACACTGCTGTCTGCCATCTTGATTACGGTCTCTGGAGTGGCCCGCGACATGTGCGTCACCTATCAGTAATAGGACACACTTGCCACCTACTACTGCAGTACCGCCACGCTGGCATCCCATTTTTTACCTATAAAATTAAACGTCCTGGTTTGATTTGAATGTCTTTACTATGCCTGTACTTTACTATGTTCTCTATTTTTATTCATGCTAAGGGGCATGTTTAATAGTGCAGGCAAGTTTAGGTACATTAATTCCATCAAGAGTCACCTGTAGACTGAGGGGTGTATCTACTTTACAGCTATGACAAACATCATGATTTGACCAGCAAGTGTCTTTTGAATGTGCATTGAACTTTTTTTTTTAATATGCCACTAAAATACATTACAGCCATCATTAGGACTTCTGCATATATGCAAATAGATGTCTTTATTCACAATTGACATCCACCCTATTCAATTTTTGATTGGTGATAGATTTGGTTTAAAGATTGACTCCCAACAATTTTCCACTGATAAGCTATATAATAAAGTAAACTGTTGATAAAACCATCTGTTATGCCTATTTTATCTATGTGGATTGTTTATTAGAATTTGATGCAGATGACAAAGATACATTTAATAGTAAACTCACAGAATATAGTAAATAAATGAATGGAATTCATTTTACTTAACATAGTAACACATTTAATCAAGGTCATTTCAGTTTCTTGTAACTTATTTTTGCCATTGACGACCTTACAAAGCAATCATTTTGAGTAAAATTTCAAGAGTTTTATGTACTCTGTAATTTTATATTTCTTGAAGATGCATTTGCTGTACTCAGTGGGGACATGATTGCAGAAAACATTTAGGAAAATGCAACAAGAATGTCAAACTGTTCGCTAAAGGTAGTTCAACAAGGTTATCTCCTGTACTCATGGAGCGCTCTATAGCTTTTTTAGTTCACTGAAATTGTATTGTGGGTATTTTAAATGTATTTGTAAAACTGTAATTGTCTATAGGCTTAGTCTGACAATTGCATCCCACTCTGTTCATTAGGAGCCCTGACAGCAGTAACCAAATTACTGAACAGTCTGAGGGAAGAGACCTAGGGTATCTGTGGAATGCTATTGTGAGTAGGGAATATTGTAGTTTTACATACATGGACCTTTATGTAGGATGAGGTCACACAATGGGGTGTATTCAGAACAACAATGGAAAACGAAAATGTAAATCCTTATGTGAATTCATAATGATCATAAACCTGACCTCCATGCTGCTTTTTGTTTCTGTATTATGAGAAGCTTGTGGGTGTCTTTCATAACCTGATGTTTCAAAGGACAAAGATTCAATATCCAAAGTGACACGTGTACCTGAAGATGGATGTGCACAGCATATCTCTGTGCACTCAAATGATTAACTGCTATCTTGGGAAATAAGATATATATCAATGAAGTAAATGGTTTTACAGAGGAACAAGGTTTTTCAAAGCAATATGAATTTAATACAAAAAGGGAATCTGAAAGCATAAAAATCCAATTTCTTCTGCTTTAAAACATATTGATTGCATTTGTTGAACTACTGAACTTGGATGTCTATATATATATATATATATATATATATATATATATATATATATACTGTATGTGAAAATTCATCAGGACTAATGAATGTTTAATAATTGTTTCTGGAATACATGTTAATGTTTATTTAAGAGATAACTCTTTGGGGGGAAAATGCAAATAATAATAATAATAATTTAAAAACAATATATGTATAAATATATATAATATAGCATATATAGTTGCTACAACAGCCATATTGTAAGTGAATATTATTAAAATTATATTTTTAATCAATATGTAGTGCTGTAATTTTCTGTAAAATTCAATGCAATATGGCAATTTGGAGGAATTTCATATACCCCCAAATATATAATTTCCTGCTTGTGTGATTTTCCTAGAAGTCGGAACTAAGATACAAGTCAATTTTTAGGCATCCTCTACAACAAAAATGTCATTTTATATGAGATACTCACAAAGGGATGCAGGCTTTGCATTTTCTTCATTAGTACATTGTAGGTGCATCAGCTAATTAATAAATTGTCACTCCCATTCAGATTCCCACGGCACAAAGTCCTGTTATCCCTAAAATATAATAATCTGAGATAACAAGTTATATAAATAAAAGCAGCATGGACCTATAGTACTGTGTAATGCAATACAGCCATATTTGGCACACTATGCATTAGCTCCCATTATTAGTACGGTAATAGCTTTATATTAAATTCATGTAATGAATTTGTAATGAAGAAATAACTGGACATAAGGGCAACTTTTAACATTTTCTGGAAGACCATTTTTTTGTTTTTTACTTCTACACGTTGCTGTGCAATTTTAAGTTTCTATACTTTTCTAGGGAAATTTCCAATTTGTGACCTTGAGCCCACACTATGCACAATAAAATATTTACATACTGTGGTCAAGCAGTAAATGCACTTTAAAAAAAGCCCTCTGTAGTAGTGATGAGCAAACTGGCCCAGATACAGTTCACAGGAGGATTCATGAACCCAGCCTTTTCAAGGTCATTTTTTAAGCTTTTTACCTTACAAAATGGCATGGGAACTAGGCAGTGTCATGGGTACATGTACCAATGCAAAACAACAATTTAAAAAAATACATTCAGTGGTGGAAATACCACCAAGTACAACATAAATGAATGAAAGACATCTGACTACAGAAGCTGAAGGTTTAGGCGGGCTAACTGACCAAATCTGGCCATTTAGTTTGCCTATTCAAAAAACTACAATCAGCTCAGGTTGAGGTCAAACTCATGGTAAACCTGAGCCTGAAGATCATTCCTACTCTGTAGCTATTGGCATTATGGAGAAATCCACCTTCAAAGCTCACAACAGAGGAACTAAAATGACAACTTCTTTCCTATTACTTTCTATTGCAGCAGACATTTGACTATTCCTCTAACGCAAACACACAGCAGGAGTTTCTAGGCTGCTACAAACAACTGAAATTTGACTTTAGTATCTTTCTAATGATCTGTGAGAATTAAACGCTTTACAGATCAAGTAGCTGGATAGGTCAGGGATGGCTTATTTCAAAGTTTTTCTGTTTGTTTTTTTACTTTAAGTTTTTTTTTGTCTCATATTGTTGAATAATTTAACTTTTTTTGTATGTACAGGTATATATAAACCACTATATAAAAACTATAATGGTTTTGGGTCAAGTTTATTTTAATTGTTTAGTGTTTATACATTTTTTAACTAATGTATTCAAATCTGCATTTTACTATATCTAAAATCTGTGTTTTACATATAATATATTAGATGGCACAGATTTCCAGAGTGCTAAGAATGCTTCCAGAGTGCAGCAGAAGTTGTTTCTTTTCAAGAATGGTGTGTTCTAAGGACAATTTGGGCAGTATTATATTAAGAAAGTGAGAGAATGGAGTAATTTTATTTACATATTCACTTGTGTATAAATTTCAGCTGAGAAAACATTAAAATTGTTGCTTTCTAGCTGGATGCAACATAATTTTAAGTAAATATTCTATACTAACTTGACACTTAAATTATATTATATTATTTTAGTTCTGACCATAATGATTAAAGAAGTACAATATATACACAACCACCATTCCATCCTTTACATTTTAAAATATTTCAAAGCAATAAATGACACCAGAAAGGACACTGTAAAGTGACTATGATTAATAAAAACTTTTTTCTTTAAATTTATTTTATGTCTTCAATTTAGCATTCTGACTGCACGCAAGCAGAAATGATGTCAACCCCTAGTAATGCTTGGTAATGCTTAGGCTCTTTTCTCCTCTGGTAACCTAACATATCATTTCAGGCACAGCATTCTTTTTTAATTAATGTTTTGTTCTGCTGTCAAGTAGACATCATCTACAAAACTTTTATGTAATTAATTGAAATGTGTTTCCTAAGCCCCAGAAAAATCTATTGACAAGCTATACAATTACTGAATCAGCCATGGAAGTGACGGCTGTATTGTTTTGAACACAATGAAAATATAATTCCCAAACAGAAGAGTTTGGATAGCTTTGATTATAATGATGTTTCTGCACAAAGAAGAATTTAAAGCTGCACCGAAAGGATGATTTGCATGTTTACTTTGGATAAAGTGAGCAGATCTGTAATTATATTTGGTTTCCTCCTGATTTCTACATTCAAGAAATGTATTTTGCAGTCTTACTACTGTGCAATTTGACTAAAAAAGTTTTTTTTAATGTATTTTTTTTAAGTTACCTTTAGGATAAAGCATTACAAAATAAATGTTTGGAATCTGATAACCAGACATTAGTCATTTTTTCATATAATATAGAAGGTATTTTGGAACACTATTAAGCTTGTCAATAAGGCAGTGCAAAAAAATGACACTATGCAAACTGTAGTACTCTATACACATCACATTTAAATAGAAATGTTTTTCTTTTAATTTGTGTCAGCTGAGCCTTCTCAACCACACTGGTGGCTTCCATAGTTTCATTTTATGCAAAGGAACTAGTATCAGCCCTTGGAGTCAAATGATAACCTCCAAGTTAGATTAGGAGCCTCACAAGTTCACAGGGTGATATAATTAGTGTGAAGGCAAATAATAGATTACATTCATATAAATATAAACACATACATACAGTATATAACATATAATACACTATAAATGCATTTAATATATGACTCTCCAGTGGGATTAACAAGCATCCAAAGAAGTAACAAGAGGTAACAAAACATGCATCCAAAGAGGTAACAAGCATCCCATGAAAATAATCTGATTTTCTCAGTAGATAATATTAGCCCTGTTCAAAAATTTCTGGTAAAGTACCACAACATTGTACCTTACAATAACAATTGCTAGTATTTTTTTTAATTCAAGTATTTATATTGAATATTCAATAAAAGGCAGTATACACAGAAGTTCTTGCAGGCTATTCTAAACAGAAGTCAACACATAAATAAAGAATACATTCTGAATGTATGCAGTAGGAATAAAAGGAAAGACCTTGAGATATATCAGGATTCCTAAATCAGGATTTCCTATTGTAAACAGGTGCTTAAATCTGGAGCATGCACTACATGTAGAGACGCACTGAGGCTGTTCTTTCTATACAGACACTCAATCCTCTGTGTAACTGAACTCCTCCTGCCATTGTAGCTGTTACAAACAGCACAGCACCAGGGAATTTGGAAGCTGGGTGGGAAAATTCTGCTCACCTTGTGATTAACAGCAGGCAATGAACGGATTCTTAGCCAAAAGACAGTCTTCTATTGGCTATAGAATCTGCCTGCTGTCAATCACAAGGAAAAAGTAGACTTGATGGGTAGCTAGTGTCTCAGCTTACCCAGTAGGCTCCAACCACTGAGCATCATTGGCTGTTAGGAGGCTATCGGCTACCAGTAACAGGTAGGAAGGGGGTAGCGGTGGAAAATATACTCCCTTGCTACACAACATACAGAGACAGGCACCCTACCTATGCCACCCTATTGGTCTTAATTACCTCCAGTTTAGTTATCAATGAACAGGAAGTAATTATTTTTTAATTTGTTTTATTATTAGCACCACCTTGTAAAACTATCTGAATCTGCCACATGTCTTGATAAAGCTACCAAAACAGGCGGCAAGGATGTTTGAATCTGGCACAGACCATTTTAAAGGGCCATAGTGCCAGGAAATGATGTTTTTTTATCAAAATGGTGAATTTTTGCAGCAGTCTGGCTTATAACAACCATTTAAAACACTCTGTGAACATGAAACGCATTGGAGATGATTTGATAAAGAAGTAGAGACTTTTCAGTTGGAAAAGTCAATGTTTATGAACTTAGTAAATGGTGAGAAGCTGTGTTCCCTTTATTTATCCATGTGTTATCAAGCACTCTGTTTCCTAAAGCCGGCCATACACAGATTCAAATTTGGCCAGTTCAGCAGTGGGACAGTGGTTTTACAGAAGTTGATCTACCAATCGACTTCTATGCAGCTAGCATGTCGGATAAATGCCTGTCGGTTATAGCTGGCAATGCTGCTATCAGAACATAATAGCCCAGTGGGATTGATTTCCCAAACCACTTTAAATGTGTGAATCATCTATGGACTGCTTTAGTGTATAGTTTCATCTGTTTTAGTAAATCAACCCCCTTAAATATCTGCACTTGGCAGACTTTTAACTTGTAGCCTAAATAGTCACATAAAAATACATACTAAATAGTAAATAAATCCCACTGTATTATAGTCATCAATTAACAATATCATTACAATATGTGAGTATTCATATGAGTTTAGACTGTTTCTGCATTTCAGCCAGCAGTTCTGGATCCACAGTTGACAAAAGGGCAAAAGGAATGGATGACTCTGCCCACTATCCAACATTAAGGAATAGGGATGAGCTCAATGTTTGGCTCGAGTGTAAGTTTGGACCGGATTTTGGTTGTCAATGGTTGCCAGGGAAGCAGCAGGTGCTTCTACCTGCCATGTCCTTAAAAACCACTGATGTCACCTGGACCATTCACTTACATGGTCAGGAATCCCAAAACACATAAGCAAATGGTGGGGCTCCGAGGGGCTACATCATTACTTAAATATGGCCCCATGACCATGTTTAAACAATAACATTGCCCAAATAGGGCCATGGCTGTATGACAAATGACAGCTATCATTCAGCAAGTGGTACCATTTGAACCAGTTATATGCCCCTGGTCATCCTCTTTTTTTTTTTTCATATACAGTATGAAAATGGGATATACACTTTCCATAGAGTTCTTCTCTGGTTGTATAGCCTTTCTTATCAAATAGCAAACAGACCACATGAAAGGACTAAGGCAGGCATTCCACCTAAACTGTTACACAAGCCTGCTGGCACAGTTACAATCTAGATATGCGTGTGTCATTTGCAGTAAACAACTTAAAGCATCTCTGATGCGACAAAATGGAGTATACATAGCCATCTTATAATACTCTATATATGTGACTCAGTAAGGATCATAGTTATCCCTATACAACTGATCACAGGCATTATTTCCTTATACACAGACGTGTTAAGGAAGGCACAAACTCTTCAGCGTTGCATAAATGATGACTTTTATTAATCTACATAAAAGTCTTGACTTTATGCACTAAGCAATCATAAGTTTCACCCTTATAATGTGCATGTTTTGGTGATTTTACCATGATCATCTGGAGGGCCGCAGAAAAAGAGAATCCCTTCATGCCACTCTCCTCGCCTTTGGCTATAGCTGACCACTCATCCCTTTTTTTCATCTACAATTAGGGGAATAACTTAGCATGATTGCTGGAAGCGGTGGACCCTGAGGTTCTACTTTCACCACCGGCTCACCTTACCTCACATCACAGGCACGGTGCTCCACTACTCCACATCTCTTTACTTTCTTCATTTCCCTGAAGCAGATGGTACAAACACTTCCTTACTAACTTATTGGTGGACAATTTCCCATACCTGTCCTTTAACGGGACACATAAGTAAGCTAAGACTCACTTACATGTCGGAGGAATGTCTCCCTCCGGGGCAGGAATACAATGGATGGGGACATTGGCTTTATGCAATCACAGAAAGCATGCACTCAGCTGTAATGTTGACTTATTTTTCACGCTTTAGCATATACAAGCATTCATACTCTAGCTCATGAATCATAATTTCTACTTCATGTGTCACTCTTGAGCTACTCTTCTTATGCATGATGCAATTATTTCCTGTAGATCCCCCAAAAAGATGCCACACCCTTTCTCACTGAGATGCACCTTGTCTTTCCTAAATAGCCCCAAAGCCGTAACGGTGATACACAAATTCATTGGCCCCCATATAAAACCTTCCCAACCTATTAACTAGACCCAATGTTCTCCAGACCATCATTCTACAGAATAACCACCAAACCCAGGCCTCTTGTTCAGAGAAGCCTACATTTTTCGTATTCAACTAGTGCGCCCTAGATCATGCCCAAAACACATAAGAATGTCCCACAATTAAAATGTCTTTTGCAGTCTCATTTGGTTTTGAGGCAAATCTTGATGCTTCAGTAGCATAATAGTGGTGGTTTCCTGTTGGTTTCAGACCAATGTGCGGCAGATTGATCAGTGATTGACATGGTGTGGATGCGAGCCTTGTCCATAGTTCATCAACTGATGGTGGGAGAGAACTTGCAGATATGGTCTCTTGCTTTATCGTCAGGTTTTCACATCATCATCTGGTTTTTCTTGCCCAGAGGTCATGAATTCTCTCACAGAGGCATTTGATATGGGTAATAGACAAGGCATTGCTGCTTTAGTTTCATCAGGGGACATCAAAAAGAATGCATTTATTATAAGTGACAGTTTAGGTTGACTACTGTCATTCTCTTTCAGCGTGTTTCCATTGTTGCTTTGAAATTAAGTAATAAGCATATCTGAGTTTTTCTTAAAATGTAGTTTCTTATAGATTGCTTTACACCTACACACACTCAATTTAAATCACAGAAACAAACCTATTATGAGTATGTACATTTACAAGACCTTTTATGGTCAGACAACAAAAACCACAACATTTGCTGTGTAATGTTACTAGTACTTGTTAACCCTTATACAACCTCCCTTTTGTTACAAAATGTCAATCTATAATTTCTGATTTCAATAAGCATCATCCTGGGTTATCTTCCTATAAATGCATTGACATATCTTGATAAACGCATATATGAAAAGAAGAAGCAATAAGCACATCAAAATTGGCATTCCAACTTGCCTAAACCATGATAGTATAGAGCAAAAAAAAATCTCCAAAACTCCACAATCCCTTAGATGGATTCCACTCATCATCAGCAAATTTCCTGGCCTCTGCTTAGAGTTCTGCTACCTCCTTTCTATGTTGTTCGATTACCTCATGATAATCAGGTACTTCCACACTTGTACTGTGAATCCATGTACAACATTCATAGTTTTCTGTTACCTCACAAAGACCAGTAAGTGCTGCTCCTATGGATCCAATTGCCAACTCATACAACATTAATTGTTTCCGTATGGATCTTTGTTCCTGATTAAGCAGGGTAATGTCATCTGAAGTTATATTTAATATCTCATCCATTATGATTGAATACTTGTTCTGTCTTTGCATCAACTCAATTCCCCATCGTGTCCATGAAGTGAACCAAGCCCAAACCCAGCGATATTTCGGGTGTTTGCTGGCTGGTAATACATGATGAGAGTCGTCACTCCTAATTATGTCCATAACCGGGACCAGGGAGGCCAAATAACACCATCCTTTTGCATTTCTCTGGATCCATGGACAATATACCTTGCTACAACAAATAAACTAATTATTATTTATTGTAAAGGGTTGCTTAACTGGCAATTACGTCATCCCTCCACCCAAGAATTGATAACGTTCCCAGAAAAGACAAGGTGTTATACAGGGGGTGAGTAGATTTAGCCATTTCAAAAATAGACTGATTCATTTCCTTAGTGGCAGTCCATATAGGACTCAAAGTTTCCTTATCCAGGTCAGATATATTCATTAATGACTTATGACACATTCCCAGGTTATAGTTAGAAATGTTTCCCACTTCAAAACACCAGTCGGGTGAATACTCTTGGGCTGTTATGGGAATGGAGATTGATTTATTTCCTTTTGCATCAGATAACCTTTGTGTATTCACTGCAGGTGTCCCATTCACAAAGGGGGTAATATTTAAAGGTGCAGACATTAAGGGGATTCTCATTGTGCCTGGGTACAACTTACTGCACACCCAACATTTTTCAAACTCTGACTTCTGTGTATAACTGTATTTGAATTTTAACAACAACACTTTGTCAGTGAGGGATGTGGTATCTACTCATGTCAGGTCTCTTTTATTTAGAAATACTCTGGGTGGCATGTGCGCACTTCTACTTACTCTATTGATTTGGTGGGCAATAATGTACTATTTTGTCCAGGTTGGGCAGGACTTGTGCCTTAACACTTTTTATTTCTGATTCCACCAACTCCCCTAAATATATATTATACTTATTCACATCAGTGTTTATGTAGGTCTCGTTACACTCATCTGGCAAATCCAAATCCTTTAGCGATTGCTTCGGGTTTGATTTAAAATGTTGTAACATCCATTCAAGACAACTTGGATCTTACCTGGTTCCTCATAATAATCTGTGATACCCACCTTAATTGTCCCATTAAGGGTGATTCCTATTCCTCTGCCTGATATACCCTAATTTAGCAACCAATCCTCTCTTATTTGTATTCCTGACTGTGAAGCTGGCACACTATTTGTGGACAGATTTACTAATAGTGCATGATATAAAACTGGGCTTGTCACTGCTATAGCACATATAGGCTTGTGACGTGCACTAGGGGGAATCATAGTACATATCCAACAATCAGAGAGATTGAATTGAGCACTGATCACCTCATGCACTTGGATCATCCAATTCAGGAAGGTCTGACTTCCCACAAACACTGGCCCCATGATAATCAGCATCAGAACACCCTTCCACGCTTCCACGTTCCCTCATCCGGCTATGCACCACACTCTTCTTCACAGATGACTCAGATGATTAATTCTGGAAACTAATGAGACACAATTATTATTTTTTATTCTTTCCCAAGCACCGCCTGCAGAGGCTGGGGCCCCCTCTGAGGCTCCTGTCCTCATAACTAGCCTGATTTCTTAGGTATCACTGCACCCGCTTACAATGAGATGCATGTACCCAGGCATCCTTGCCTTCAAGTTTCACAGCCGTTGGTAAAATAAGCACCAGCTGATGTGGTCTGAGCCACTGGGGCTCCAAACTTCCCCTCTGGTGCTTCTTGAGCAGCACATAATCTCCCGGCTGCAGTTTTTGTCTCCCCTCAAGATCATCTGGATCCAGAAGTGAGGCATAGATTGTGTTGTGTAACTGCTTAAAGACAAAATCAGTGTCACGGACAGACTGTATCTGAGGCTGGCAGTGGCAGGGTCACAGTTGCAGTGAGTGGAGGATGATGGATCCACACTCTGGAATTCCCCAGGCAATAGAGGGCGATAACATGCTGTGACAGCAGGCAGCCTAGCCCACACACAAACACACACAAACACACACAAACACACACAAACACACACAAACACACACACACACAGAGAACAGCTGGACTGAGCAATCCCACACAGTGACAGATCCAACACAACATACCAACTGACACAGATCAGCATGGCCAGCAGGCACTAGAAGAGCAAGTTTTGGGATCGTGATGATGCTGTCACTCACTGACACATTGCACATGTGGTGGATGGCTGATTAGGTCACACTTACATAGACACAAGACTTCAGAGTCAGACATTACCTTCCTGTGCAGGCCAGCTCTGCCTCCGCTGATAAATGGAAAGAGGAGGGCTGGAAATCCACAGTGATCAGCAGCCACCAGCTGGCTTTCAGTAAGGGACTGAGTCTGAGAGGAACACTGGAAGGAGCAGCAGCTCAGCTGCCACACTGGCCCCAGACACCCGGCATCTTCCACTGTCCTTTCTTCCTTCCCTCTGCCACCCCTCCCCTCAGCTGGAGGATCATTCATGACGTGGTGGAGTCCCACATATAGAAAGTGTCGGTGCAGACATGTACACAGCTATGCCACACAGTACAGCTGTGTCTATCTTTTGTGTTATACAGTTAAATCTGGTATTAAAAAAATATAATTGCAATGGGAACCCCCCTCCCCCCCCCCACACACACAGCAAGGGTTAAATGCTTTTTAGGTCTCTCTCTCTCTCTCTTCTCTCTCTTGTAGGTCCTTGTTTTTCTGCTGCACATTGGCCCTACATTGAACATAATGACATCAAAGGTCAACCAATGACTAGGGTACTAAACAAAAAGACTGCTGGGGACTGGTCACACAGATTGGTGGAATCCTGTTGGAATGAGGAATAATGTTAGCACAGACAAGTGACTACTTGTGCTGCCAGTGCCCAGGAGGAAGATGCCAAACTGTGCCCCCCCCCAAGATGTATGAACATTATGTCCCCGCCTCTCCAAAAAAAACTAATCTGCACAATTACCCCCTAAGGATAATTTCCCTTTGCAAGCCAAATTTCTCCCCAGACAAAAATTCCCCCTTCCCTCTTCCAAATCACCCCCTCTAGCACAACTCCCCAAATCCCCCTTCTAGCAAAAATCCTCTTCTCCATCTTTCCAGCACAAACCCCCCAAATCACACCTACTGGCATATCCCCCTAAATTTCCCCCCATATCCCCCCAAATTCCGCATGCTAAGGAATCAAGCTAAAGAGTCAATACAGATACCTTTTGAATGACACGAATTGCTAGTGTGAGGGAGACCAACAATTACATGGAGTAAACCTTAGAAACATATGCCCCTATGAGTGTTTTGTTACTACCATCATTGTCATCTCCTTTGGACCACATTGTGTTGTTTTTGGATCTACTTGCTTGATTACAGCCACCTTATTCAATTGCCCCTAAACAGGACAGATCTAAACAGACCTGTTATTCAACTGGAGTGTACCTGTTGAGGAAAATCTGTGCACAAAAGTTTACGTACATATCTTTGATAACCAGATACTGCTTCTGGTGGACTTTGAAACAACTATCCAGCATGCTGGAAAATATATATTCTTTGTGGCCACCTTTCTAACTTCTATCTATTTCTGTCTATCACTGTCCCTGTTTTCCTGAGAACTCTCAGTAGGAAGTTAAGATAAATTGTTCTTAATTTAAAATACTATATATGAATCCTATAAGTCCCTGGACATGATTGTTTAAACATTTTTAGTGGAGTTTGTTTTGGGTGTGTTTCCTTTTAATTTTAATTAATAAATGAAGGATTTTGTATGTTTTATAATATCTGTCAAAGTTTTTCTTACTTATATACAATAGTTGAAAAAGTGATTTAGGTAGAGGTATTGAGCTAAATCCATTTTTCTTTTTTGTCTTTTGAAACTCTGATCAGAAGGAATCTTCTTGAATTAAGAAATCAGTGACATGGACTTATACAGTGCAAGGGCTCTTCTGGATACCTCAAGATTTGAAGAGAAATGTTCTCCAGCTAACTTTATTACTTGTTGACCAATATTATTGGCACATAGATTAGACTCTTCTATCTTCAACGGTATAAAATGAAGTAATTCAACTGCAGGATTTACTGGAAAATAAGTAATATTTACAGTATTATAAAGCAAGTTACAGACAGCACATTTCTTGTCCTGAAAGAATATTCCTAGACCATGGCATCTGGAACATGCAGCCCAGGTTTTCTGCCATCTCCCAGGTCACCTTTGCAGTAATAATCCCATAATCCTAAATACAATTCTGCAAACAAACATACACGTATTCTTACCTCCGTTGAATCTGAATTCTTACCTCACAGTTCTTTGAAAGTATGTCAAGTAGATTAGTTAGTGGATTTGAGACTTTAGCATTTTTTATATTTTTCTGGGCTTCTATGTTTACTTATACTT
Source organism: Staurois parvus (assembly GCF_062004578.1). Taxonomy (NCBI): domain Eukaryota; kingdom Metazoa; phylum Chordata; class Amphibia; order Anura; family Ranidae; genus Staurois; species Staurois parvus. Next base: position 3,578,622 of record NW_028318000.1, read on the forward strand.
TTCAATGAATATATCTTTTTAGTGTAATTAAAGATTAGTTAAGATTAATGCCCATTAATTAAAAATGAGATTATGCATTCTATGCACAAAATGCCATTGTAATTTTAGTTTACTGAGTTTTGAATTATTCAGTTAAAGTTTATTCATTTAATAAATTATGATACATTTGATCTTCAACTTCATTTATGTTATTTTACCTATGAAATAAAGTTCCTTTTTTTCTTTTTTTCCCCCTTTTGTACTTTTAGAAAAACAAAAGAGGTGAAACATTTCCTCTTATTTCTATTTTACTTTGGTGTATATAAAATCTTTTTTTACTTTTTTGATAAAGATAGAGTAAGGAAGGAATATGACCTATGGTATGTTTTTATTTTGTTCTGTGTACCTGCCAGTGAGATAAAGAGCATCCTCTCTATTTGTCCTTGGTACCATTGTAGTGAGGACTGAAAGTAGAGGAACATTTAAAAATTTTAGTTGTCACCAAAACAGGAATGGAGGGGAAAACTTAAAGTTGGGATACCCATTCTGGGAACAACCATCTGGGAAGGAACTATTTCAGTAGTTCACTATTTACTTCAGAGAAATGTCATGTCAATTCCCTTTTTGTCTATAGGACAGGGAGAGGTTAAATTCCCCCAATTCCCCTTCAGCACCTTTCTTAAATCAACCCCCTAAATATCTGCACTTGACAGAAATGTAACTTGTACCTTAAATAGTCAGAGAAAACTACACACTGTATATTGAGGAATGGAAATGAGTTCAGTGTTTGGTACAAATGTAAGTTTGGACCAAACACTGACTGTAAATGACTGCTAAGCAAGCAGTGGGTGCTTGCACCGACCATGTCCTTACCAACCACTGATGACAAGTGAACTGTTCACTTACATGGCCATGAATCCACAGCCATGTAATCCATGTTGGTGTCAATTAGTGGGGTTACAACATTAACTAAATATGGCCATAAGACCATATTTGAGCAAAAACATTGCCCAAATAGGGCCATGTTTGTATTGGGCATTGATGCAACCACTATCCTTCCCACTTCCCTTATATAGTCGGAAAACAAACCAAAAGAAGAAAAAGTGGGGTTTTAATGGTGCTGATACCTTTTCTCAGAACACACTAAACAAACACATCTCAATAAAATCAACAAATTTGACTGCAAATTCCATTTAAAATATGCTGGGGTATAACACCCTTAAAAGTCCATAACAATGCTTAAAGCTAACCATAGTCAACTAGATAGCCCCCCAGAAAAGCACCTCCCCTCATAAATAACTTAATATCATAGGTACAAATGTACGGCATTATAGTAAATAACAAGTGAACATCTATCAATAACGGGGTGCCGTAACGCAACAATTTTCACATTTTGCTTCTTTAGGGGTTTATGGGCTGCAATTGAGTATGGCTGCAAAAAAGAAAAACAGCATGTGGTCTATAACAAATCATACAGAATACAATATGTGTCATACATAGAAAATAAAAACTTCATGAATTTACAAAAACAAATCCCACCAAATAGCCCAAAGGGGGCAGAGCCTGATAAAGAATCTCACAATGTAAGGTTGCAGACATGGAGGGCAAAAGATGGAACCAATGAGAAAATGACACCCAAATATCTGACCAAAAGGTCAAAGAAGCAATGCATATGAGGGAAGAAACTGACGCCTCTCAATCCCAAATAATTAGGTGACCACATACCTATATAGGATAGTAAATGAGGCAGTCAGTCTACAGAGGAAACCCCACACAGATATATGTCAATGTACATGGCATATAGTAGCTGGCCAAAAAGGTAAATATATACATGGACTACCTGTGTAAGCTGAGGCATCCAAAAGGCAATAAGTGAGAGCCGCCTGTCACTTATAGGTACTCCACCTCTTTAAGCTTCACACGCCTAAAGGTAAAAGCCAAACAAATACCTAATTGAAAAATATTGCCAACTAGCAACACACCACCTAAAAAAATCAACAGATCAAATGGGCTGCAAATGAAAGACATATCTCAAATGTCGCTGCAAGGATAAAGCCACTCCAGAAGCCAGTGAGGAAATACCAGCCCACTAGATGCAAACCCATCGAGGATTAAATAAGGGAGTGATGGTGTTTCCTTCCCCCATCTGAGCCACCCATGATGTCGTCATGCCGGAAACAGGTAGCTTGGGTGGATGCATCATTGTGCATGTGTCACTGGCCAACGCGCATGTGCAAGGATGGCAGAGACAGCCAGGCTGCTGGTAAAACCTTAAACTGCAGAACCCGCTCTGCCCCCAACAGCAGCCACAGGGGAGAATGGAATGAACACTGCCTCACCACGAATCAACCCAGTACTATTAAAATGTACCATATACCATCTTGTAGTGAAAAGCAGCATTACAATAAAATTAATATTCTGCCAAATACCTATAGAAGAAAAAGGGGAGCAATAGACTAGTGAACGTCCACATAGCATCCATACAGATTATAGTACCAATATGGATAAAGGTTAAGCAATCATAAAACAGGGAGTGCAGCGCTAAATCAAATATAAAACCTTTATCATAACAGAAAATGTGACTGATATAAGTCCACTTATATTATCTTAATAAGAGTTATGTAGTCCACCATAAAATATCAATCTCTGTGAGTATGATCCAATCTTCTGTTGTAGAGGTATGAATAGATTGCCTACTCACCAGAAGCACAATATCATTGCGCATTTCTAGATCACATGCATCCTGGGGTCCTGGATGGAAACAGCCTGGTGCCAAGATCCTCTGGTGATCCCTCAGTGGTATACGGGGAGGATACAGGTCAGATCACAAGGTGCTTAATCCTCTGGTCTGCAGCAGTGCCTGAAATACTGGTGCTGAGGTATGGAGGCTCAGTGCCAGGTATGGGGAATAAAGGTGCTCATAGTGTAGTAATATGAATAATAAATTTATTGTATCAAATAAGAACATTGACATACAAAAGCAACTAAAAAGGTTACAAGAGACTGCTGTGAGCAATCATATGAAGCACCCAAACAAGCACTGATTTTAGCAGAAAGACCTTGTTGTTCCTTTTAGTGCATTGGTCGCTTTTTTGAGTGCGCTCATTGACTTATATAAAAGGTTAAGCAATGAACACCAATAGGGGTTCTTACATTATACCAGAGAAAAAACTAAAAGGGACATACCCCAATTACACATAAGAAGGATTTATGCCAGAAACAAAGTATAACACTGGTCAACAAAAAAAATAAAAATATTCTGGCCTGGAGTTTTGCAGCTGTTTTAGACTAATTTCAGGGTGCTGATTCCAAATCTGATCTCAGATTTGCTCTATCACATTTCATTTTTAATCTTATCGGCATACCCCATTTTCATTGATTTTACCCTATATTAACTCTTTGTCACTTATGATGGCAAGTTTTTTGTGAGTCAGTGACTGCTTTAGTGTTAAAATATGGTGCTGTATTTTTAGGATAGTGTGTTTATAATATCATTTTATGTAGATATCCACATTTATTTAATATTTTCCTCCTGCAAGGAGGTCACACCAAATACCCTTGTTTCCTGTGCTACTGGAACAGTAGGGCTACATTAAAACACTGGGTTAAAAAGAACTGGCCACCAAGAATTAGTTTGACACCTGGTGACAAGAATGAGCCTCTGGTTGATAGGAATAAAATTGTATTTCCCCCACGGCACATAAAACTTGGGTTAATGAAACAATTCATCAAAGCTCTTGATCACACTGGAGACTGCTTCAGCTATATAGTATGTTCAAACTTTTCAAGTCTCAGTGCCTAGAAGAAAAAGGCAGAAATATTTGATGGCCCTCAAATAAGAACACTCATCAGGGATCCACACTTTGTTACAACAATGACTGCGGCAGAGGCTAGAGCTTGGAATGCATTCTCTGATGTGGTGCGGAATTTCCTTAGGAACAGGAAAGCGACAACTATCGAGAGATTGTGGAAGAGCTGCTCTTGAGTTTCCAAGCACTTGGATGTAGAATGAGCATCAAAGTTCACTACTTACACAGTCACTTGGCCCAATTTCCAGAGAACATGGGTCACGTGAGCAAAGAGCAAGGTGAACACTTTCATTAAGACATTAAAGTTAAGGAACAATGTTACCAAGGCCGTTGAGACTCAGAAATGATGGCAGATTATTGCTGGTCCTTGATGAGAGACATTCCACAAGCTGTACATCAGAGATCATCAAAGAAGAGGTCGTTTATGCAGATGTAACATCTCTATTGTGAATGACCTTTTTGTACATATTTTTCTTATCTTCACAATTAAATTCTTACATGGTAATATGCATTCACTCACATTGATATGCAGTCACTCACAACTTTGTGCTACAGCTCATTAAATGTTTGTTTCATTACTATTGTATATTGTATTTTATCTTATTCTTGTATATATGCCTGTATAACTATTCGTACATGAGCATAACTTTGCTGTTTTTTTGAAAATGCAATATTTGATATCTCAAAAACCTGATGTGATAGACAAAAACTGATGCCAGATCTGGAATCAGCACCCCAAAATTACATTAGAACCGTTGGAATACCTTATGCCAGAAAAAGTGTGTTGACCAGTGTAATCAGTATTGATTCATGCATTCTACTAAGCATGCATCACCGGACGTCCATTTCACATATAATGCTCAATAAAGACACATCTATATAAGTGCTATATATGTGAGATCTAAGCTTGTGTATACCTAACACAAATAGAAACTCAAATAATAGACTTATGAATCAGACATGGGAGTTTATCATTTATTACAGAAAAGGTGTGAAACTTATATTATCATTCATTTTGGAGATTTTTGTCGCTTCCATTTGGGAAATCCATTTGAACGCCAACTGAAGGAGGCATTTATTAATACCCTCCTCACCCCCTTCTGGATCACTGACCATGTTCAAAGGCAAAAGACCTAATCGAAAGGTTGATGACAGTTCAGGGAGCTGTCATTAACAAGTGATGACCTTTGGGATTGGTCAGGTGCTGGTTTTTTTTGGTGACTTGGCAGGCAGCAAGCATCATGATTAACAATGGAATTGCAATGAGAGATTTTTTGTTTTTTTTAATTAAGGGCTTGTCAAATGTTTGAGTGTCTTTATTTTGAGGGTACAGTTTTCCTTATTTTGTGAATGAGTATAAAGTTTAGTTGCCTTAAGATTTTGGTACCTTAGCAACATCCCATGTTGGCCAGCTTATTTCAATGCTTTGCTTCTTTAAATATTTATTTGGCATAAAAATATTAATTTATATGTTCATCCTTAGGTTATACACATATTTTTTTCTGATATTCAGTCATATTCATTCATTCATAACAAAAATGAGTATAAAACATATTTTCAATAAAAAAATAGAAAAGTACAAAAAACGGGAATGCATTCAGGTTTTAACTAAAGTTAGCATGAGACACTTCACAAAGCCAACACTCTATCCACTTGTAAAGAAATTTATTTTCATTAATCAAGGAAAAAAAGGCATCCAGTGCAGGAATACCAGTGTCTGGAACAGGGGCGGACTGACCATTTGGAAACTCGGGCACTGCCCGAGGGCCCGAGGTCAGTAGGGGGTCCCATGAGATGCCCCTGGTACCTTTTCCATAGGCTTTTTTGAGTTTGGGCAAGGACACAGAAGCCCCATGATCCCTTATTGCCCGGGGGCCCCATGAGTTGTCAATCCGCCCCTGGTCTGGAACCATAAACACATATCAATGGGGCTGAGCTTTGATTTAAGGTTAAGGTTGAGCTTGTGGCAAACCTAACCTATATGCAGTTTAAAAACAATCACCATAGCAACCAGCTAACAATAATTCACTTCTTGGCCCATTTGTTCTGCATCAGCCCTTTACTGGTATCCAGAAGCTAAATTAACAATATGCTTAGCTGTGATAGGAAAAGTGTAGGGAGTACTGCTGTTACAGCATGACGGTTTATGTGAAATCTCCATTAACAAACGTAAATAATGTTTTAATTATGAATACATTTTAGATTTTGATCAGTGTGAGTGGGTAATATGTCTTCTTATATGTCTACTTTCTGAAGATGGATTGTAATTGTTCACCAGGGGGAATATTCTATTAATTACTACTGTAAGTGAGAAGGCTTTTCCCAGACAGTTTGGTGCCTGAGTTAATTTATCAGGACAATGGGACCTAAACCTCTTTGTTTTCTATATATCCATTTCAAAGGATCTCCTTGTTTAGATATGCAATGAGGGTTGCCATATTTTCATGAATAAGGAATTTCCCCTCCTAAAAGGGTGTGCTAACATTTGCATTAAAGGCGGTTGTTTTATGCAAAATACAGGGGATTGGGAATCAGCCAATTCTGAAAGGGAATAGATTTGCCTACCAATCACAGCTACTCCATGAAAACTAATAGAGGAGAGGCTATAACAATACACACTAGATGGGGAAGGGAGAAGAAGTCTTGGGAACACCAGTTGCCAGAATGTTTGATTTATGTCTTTTCTGTGTCACTGTTTGTATTTTCTAATATGTTAGAGCTCTCTTAATAATGTTTCTTTTATGTAATTAGATTGTTTTTGGTAGTTTTAGACCTTCATACTCTTTACCAATACATTTCTGTTGCGTTGAAGCTTTCACTTCTGGGTAAGAACTCTCAATTTACTAGATCATATCAGAGAAATATTAAATCAATAGATTTGGTCAACACTGCTGATAAAGTACATAGAAATAGAATAACCTAGGGCTTGTTGTTAAAGGTGTCTGATGTAAACTCTTACTGAATCTTCTTTAGGTAGTGACATGCTGTGTATCTTTAGGGATTTAGGGGTTAAGGAGGGAAGGATTTTAGCTACTGGCCATGTGTGTCCTGCAGTTTCTGTACAGCTTCTCCACATGCAATGTCTACAGTCATAACTGACTCAATTTGTGTTTATAACTGAACAGATTTGCTATATCTGGTTGATTCAAATAATTTTTTTTCACAGTCTGTCTCTGAGTCCACTTGAATTTCAGTGATATCATCTGCATGTGTATTCTCTTTAAGAACCAACATCTGTCTGCAACAACTGATTGATAACTAGCTCTTCAATTGTTAGCACTAGGGATTTGGTGAACTGTCCCAAATTCAATTTGCTTTGTTTGGCAAACTTCCGATGGAGAACTTTGAATGCAGAGCATTAATTTTTGGGCTAATAGGCAAAGGGTTGTCAAAAATAACAGGGGGGGGGGGGGGGTATGGGGAACACGTGCAATGCAAAAAAAGGTTTTAAAAAATACCATTCAGTCAGGAGCAATAATTTTGTAAATGTCAAAAGTTAAACATAGAAACTGACCAATTCATTAAATAACATGCCTGGGGGTGCCCTAACCCTGCCTGTGATAAATGGCTCTGGAGCGACCCTGGGGATAGTAGCCACAAAATTATGCTTGCGTCTTATAGACAGCTGGCAGGTATATATTGGGACTAGATGAAAAGGTGTTGGAAGGAAAAGGACGCATGAGCAGAACTGTAAAATTAGTGCCTGCTTTGTGCTCTTGAGATGGAGGAGGAAAAGGAATTAAAAAAAATAATATTCTGAAACCAAAGCAGAGGTATAGTTAGTAGATGATATGAACCCTTAAAGAGGAAAGGAAGGAAAAAGGCACATTAGCATTCCCAAAATTTTTCTGTTATGTGCCCCTGTGGAAGAAAAAGGCACATTGGCAGGCCTCAGAAATAGTTGTTATGAGCCCTTGAAGAGGAAGAGAAGGAAGGTTCAGGAGCTTTCCATTAGATTAGATATGGGACTGCAAAAAAGTGGAAGGAGGCTGCTCTCCCCCTGGTAAAAAGAGAAAGGCTTTGTTAGTAAATTCACTATCTCCTATATGATTCAGCACTGGTGAAGTAGAAAGAAATAAAAAGCTCCTAACATCCTTTACAGATTGCACAACACATTTTTTCCCTGCAATCTTACCGGTTAGCCTATGGAGGCCTCTGTGTTGGAGCATATTTAACATTAGATATCCCTGAGGTGGCATATTCTTCCCTAAAGCCCCAAGGGCACACCAGAAGACCAGCAAAGCAAAGTGGCAGCTGAAGGCATCCAATGTGTCCCTGAGCCATTTCCAGCAAACTAAACAAAAATAGTAAGTGCCCCAATATATAGCTAATTTTAGAGTAAGGTGCACATTGAAGAGCTTTACACAAAATACACACAACTATTGTTTTTCCAGCATACATAACAGCCTGCCAGTAAAAAAAAAAAACAAAAGAAAAAAAAAACAGCATCTCTGATTTTGGTGGGTGCTGCTCCTACTGAGCTCTGTGGTCTATTTGCTCATGCATATGGTCAGACAATGCAAAATTTAGTTTGGTACTATGAGAAAATATAACATCACAAACTATACTATTAAACTGTTGTACCATTGGACAGTTTATAAAATGTTGAGGGCTTTAGATTTTTTACCACAAATAGCTTAAAGGCATACCATGTTTGGATTGGTGTTTTTTCCATGTCACCCAAAAAGTCACTTTAAAGGGTGGACTCTCTGCCATTGTACAGATATTTTTCAAACGTTGTTTGCATTGCCACTTGTTCCTCATGGCAGTGTACAGTTCCCCATGTCCTTTTTACAATCTCTTACATATTAGACTTGAAAATGGACAGAACTGATTTTCAAGATTCCCTCCCCTTCTAGATGTCAAAGGGGTTTGGTGTTAAGTTTGCTATTTTTTGACTTCATGATGGGTGTGATGAATATCTCACAAACCAAACCCAGACACATTTCATCCACATCATCTCATCCACACATATCAATATTCACTATAAATAAACAAAACAAAAAAAACACAGTATATGCTAGTGAGATTAACATACACAAATAATATGTGGGACTTAAATGCACTATCCTCTAAGCTGCAAGGAGAATTTTGAAGTCCAAAAAATAAAGTCCAACAAATTTTTGGGAAATATCTACACAACGAAAATCTGGAATAAATAAAACCTGGCTTATTAAATGTTTAGGTCTAAATCTCAATGATGATTAAGACCTTTTGGCGTCCTAGTTTGAAGTTTTCAAATCCAGTATGCTTCTCAGCGAAGTAACAGTCATCGCAAATCACCATCTCAACAAATTAATTGGAACTTAAGTGAAGAAAAAAAGCAAATCATGTAAACAAAAGCAAAAGCGATGAATAATGAAATAGTGAATTGCTATATATAGTGAATTTTAGTGTAAGCACTTGTATTAGCTTGAAAGCAGCATTGATGATTTTATTATCTTAATCAAGTCAGTATTTTTACTGCTCTTTTGGGGTTACTGCTACTAGTGCATGCTGAGCTTTTAGTTTACTGCAGTCAAATTAAAAATGATAATTCTCTGGAGTGGAATAACTGAAAGCACTAATGGCAAAATCATACTGCAGCTTGAGCCCCAACCACAGCAAGGGGCAAAGCAATTAAACCAGATAAAACAATATACAGTATACAGAGGAGATTTGTTGGAATAAATGAATAAAGAAAGAGAAAATAACACTGAAATAAAATAAACACATTACCTGTTTAGATGAAATGGAAAAAAACAAGATAATTTAAAGTTTTAAGATGGCTATTTAATGACAAACTTGTGCTGTTTTTGCCTGGTGTTTGCAGTATCAAATTGGTCTCAAGGAGCTACGGATCTTGATTGCTTGCATCACCTTCTATATTAAAAGTATACATAACACTGTTGAGCCACTGCCTTGTGTCACATACAACATAAACTACAAAGCTTTTAATGGGGAAAAAGACAAAAATCAAAGGTGTTTTTTTTCTAAAAGCAAAAGTAATTGTCTATTTATAATACGTTGAAGACTTGCCATCAGCATTAAAATTTAAATTCACTATCACAATCCCCAAACTAAAGCAGAAGTGTCAGTGTACACAAACATCTCATAAAAACATGCCCACACTGCAAATACAATTTTCATGCCACTTTTCTTGTAGCTGCAGCAATCTAATAGTGTTTTCAAACCTTGTTTCCCCTTCTTTTAACACTGGTAGTCAGGCACATGACTTAGAAGAATCTCCCTGTAAGCAATGTCCATCACTATCAACAGACATGCACACTCTATTTCATTTCAACACACTTACTCTGTACTCAGGAGTGTGAATCAAATGATGTCAATAGCATTAGGGGTATGAGTGACTCCATGGAGAGGGCAGCATGGTGTTGCTGAAAAAGACGATGCCTTCAAAGGCTAGAGAGGAACTGAAGTACAGTCTGGAGTTGAAGAATGAGCTGTGCATTGTCACACGCGCAAGGTTTATATGGCTGTTTAGCTGTTTATAGTTAATTTCTAATTCCCAGGGTGAACTTCCTTTTTAACCATTTACATTGGCTGTGCTGGGGGATGCTTGGGCGTGCTGTAAAACCACAGCAAAATATACATGGTAATCATATACGCATATATACAGTATATACCGTCTTCAATAACAAAAAATTATACAATCAGGATGTCCACCAGATACTGTACATGCATACTAAAAATAAAAAATATAACCCCCCCAGGCTATATCTACAATTCTCCTCCTAGAATTAATGTCAAAACACACTGTATGCATTTTTTTCTAATCAGGTATATATGTGGATAGGTCCAAAACTCCAATGGAGGAGGTAGGGAAGGCTGTAAACTCTAGGCGTTTCATGGATCAATGTCCACTTCTTCAAGAGAAGGGGAGTTAACTAAAGTACTGTATAAGCAATCTTGCTTAGCTGAATTAATCATACACTATACACATTTATGTTATTGTAATGAAAGGTTCAGTGTTGGGACCCTTACTTTTTAATACATTTATAAACGATATAGGGTCTGAGATTAAAAATCCCATTTCAGTCTTTGCAGATGACACCAAGCTGTGCAGTGGAATAACGTCTTTACAGGATGTCTTCAACTTACAAGCTGACCTCAATGCACTGTTTAATTGGGCAACTATGTGATAAATGAGGTTAAATGTTGATAAATGTAAGGTTCTGCACTTGGGGACTAAGAATATGCATGCATCATGCATACTAGGGGGAGTACAACTGGGGGAATCAATGGTGGAGAAGGATCTGGGAGTTCTGGTAGATCACAAGGTTAACAATGGCATGCAATGCCAAGCTGCAGTTTCTAAAGTGAGAAAAATCCTCTTTTGTATTAAAAGAGGTATAGACTCCAGAGAGAGAGATGTCATATTACCCCTGTATAAATCATTAGTAACACCTCATCTGGAATATGCAGTTCAGTTTTGGGCACCAATTCATAAAAAGAACTTTGGGGAACTGGAGAAAGTACAGAGAAGGCCAACCAAACTGATAGGAGGCATGGAGGAGCTCAACTATGAGGAAAGATTAGAGGAACTGAATGTATTCTCTCTTGAGAAGAGGAGATTAAGGGAGATATGATCAACATGTATAAATACATCAGTGGTTCATATAGTGAACTCGATGTAGAACTATTCACCCTGAGGTCATCACAGAGGACAAGGGGGCTCTCTTTACGTCTGGAGGAAAAAACATTTAATCTCCAAACACGGAAAGGTTTCTTCACGGTGAAAGCGGTAAAAATGTGGAATAGACTCCCTCAAGAGTTGGATCTGGCCAGCTCAGTGGATGGCTTCAAAAAAGGCCTGGATTCTTTCTTAGATACACAGAATATAACTGGATACTAACATTTATAGTTGAAGTTGATCCAGGTAATATCCGATTGCCTCTCAGGGGATCAGGAAGGAATATTTCCCCCTGCAGGAGCAAATTCGATCATGCTTTGCTGGTTTTTTTTGCCTTCCTCTGGATCAACTGTGGGTATAGGATTATAACTTTTTTTTTTAATAGTTGAACTGGATGGACTTTTGTCTTTTTTCAGCCAGACTAACTATGTAACTATGTAACTATGTAAATGTAATATTACATACAAATGAACATCAAAGCACATTCTTCAAAATAAAACCATGTAACCTGTGCTGGAGACAGTCTGTAAGGAGATGAAGGGAGGGCTGCAGGGGACCAGAAAAGAAACAAGCATCATCAACACCCATAACTAGGTAAATCACAACTATTAAAAAAAAAAAAAAATTCCCATATACAGGTGTCACTGCATAGATATCTATGGGGCTACTACAGGAAAATAATACTCTGAAATGCACAGATAACATCAGCATAAATCCCCAAAAATTGTATTTAGATGTTGCTAAAGTCCATTTTATCTAAAGAATGTGCCCCTGGGTCAATGCATTCATAACGAGTAAAGTCACACCATACAGACATAAAAACATTTTGATGCATGGCTCGAATGTCATGCTTACCTTGACACAAAAGCCAACACATGGGGAGCAATATAGACCCAAATGAAGAGACACAGCATGAGTGTCTCTTAGTAACAACCATACAATCCTCCCATTTATCATACATACAGAAGGAGCCCAATCAAGCAGATTGCAATGGTTATGTGATACCACAAAACCATAATGAAAGCACATGTTCAAAATATGATTAAAACCAATAATTGCATCAAACTATATTAAAAACAGAAACAGAGACTCTTGACCATCCAGTCTGCATGCCTGGGCAAGAGTCCTGTATGGATTTTTAGGGTGACCCCATGCTATTAGGGTGACCCCTCAAAGTCCATACCAAACCCTGGCAAGCTGACTGTTGGCTTTCAGATCAAAGTGATCAGGTGGCTCTACAGCTGCTTGATCACTTTCATGGACCCCTGGAAGTGTGGTCCCCCCACATGCATCCCGTGCTTGCTGCCTCACCTGTGGGCCTGGTATCTACATGGTAGGTGTTGCCATGTAGATGGGAGCAGTGAGCATTCATTCATGAATCTCCCCTACCATGCAAAAACTAAGAATGTCACTTCTTGTGTCTGCTCTCATTAATATGTGCTGCCCTAGATTCAATGAAGTACAAACGAGACATTGGGGTCTAAAAGATGCCTCACATTTCATTAAAGAGAACAAGTCACTGTAACACTATATAATATAGGGGGCTTTTTGCCCCCATGTGCTAAAGTAATGTTTTAGTGGAAAAAAAAAATATACACAAACAAAAAAGTTCCAGCATTTTGTGTCAGCCTCTACATACACATGCAAATGTAACTTCAGGATGCGTACTTACGAAAACATAGCTTGCGCTCTAAGTTACATATTGTTGTATATGCTAGAGTGAGAGCAATAATTTTAGGCCCATTATTCATAGTAAACTCTAAACATATGACCTGTAGGGGTTTTTAAAGCATCACCAATAGACATTTTCAGGGTATTTATTCAATGCAATCTAATTTTTTCTATTTTACAAAAAAAATAGATAATATATTGTGTGTGTGCCTTAAAATTATCGTTATTGTATTTTTTTTACTGAAAATGTGTGCTTAATATACTATTGTGCTAATATCTTGGGACATAAAAATTATGATTACCATTATTTTATTCTCTAGGATCACTGTTTTCATAAAATGTATAATATTTGGAGGTTTTAACTAATCTTCAGGTCTAAAATGATTTTTAAACATATTAAACCTGTTTTGGCAGCCAAGGGGTTAAGGCATTCCCAAAGCATGTTATTTAAGTTAAAGATTTTTAAAAGACCTGCTCTTTTAAAAAAGTTCAGCATCAGAGCAATTATTATTTTTAATTTTTTGCATACATACAAAAATCTTCATTGTTGGCCATAATATTACTTAAACCCACAGAACATTATATATTTTTTTTAAAGCAAAAAGCTCTGTGGAATAAAGTTATGATAGTTGCAATTTTTAATGTTGCATGATATTTGCGCAACTGTCTATCAATTTTCAGGAAAAAATAAAATAAAATTAATTTTAGTGCAAACACACCCAAACAACCATTTTTAGTAAAATAAAAGAGATGAGTTAAGTTAATAAATACCAAACATGTCAAGTCTTAAATTTGTGTGCGCTCGTGTTATTGCAAACTACGCTACCCAATAATTTCCATAGATGATATAGGTGATTTAAAAGCCTTTACAGCTCATTCATTTAGAGTTAACCAGGGGATCTTATGCTAGAATTATTGCTCTCACTCTGACACGTGTGTACCCTGGGCTTGCTTTTGTGGGTGTGTGGGCAACAGGAGTTATGGCAATTTTTAAAAAATATATTTTATTATAATTTTGTTTCTTTAATCTTTTATTTATTTAATTTAATTTATTGCTGTCATGAATGGTTAATAAAACCATGTGTCAGCATTAGGTTGGTGACAGGTACACTTTATGGAGACATTAGGGGTCTAATAAACCCCAATGTTTTCCGTGCCATTTACAGTATCCAACTGAGCACAGAATTGCTAGGTTAGATGTGTCTCCTGGCTGTGCGGACCAGGAAATGGAGGATTTGAAACCAAACGTGACAAAATTATCATCGCTTCTGGTTTCTTTCAGTACAGGGAAGATTGAGGCATGGATGTACATTGGTTTCCCCCCTCTCCATTCTGAAGTTGATGGTTGAGGTCCAGGGCTCCCAGTAAGAGCGGGAGAGCTCAGGAACCACAAGAGGGGGAGCCGATGGGGAAAAGAGGAGGGTCACCGCACCACCAACACTGTGAAAGTGATTACGGGCCATACAGCCTCAATTTAATTTCAAAAACAAGATTGATGCAATTCGTAGGGGCATCGCCACTGCACAGACATCCATGCCACTTAGCTTACCTTATACTAAACCTCCCTAATGATCTACTAACAGCTAAAACCAATGGAGACTACTCCATACTCTTACTTCTTGACTGCGGCTTTTGATACAGTTGACCATCCCCTCCTCCTCAAAAAACTCCACTTTCTTGGCCTCAGAGACTCTGCTCTCTCCTGGTTCTCTCTCTACCTATCGCAGCGCTCCTTCAGCATTACCTATAACGCTGCCTCCTCCTTTTCACTCTCTCTTTCCGTAGGAGTCTCTCAAGGTTCTGTCCTTGGACCCCTTCTCTTTTCCATCTACACCTCCTCCCTTGGTCACTTGATAAACTCCCATGGCTTTAAGTACCATCTCTATGCCGATGACACACAAATCTATCTTTCTACCCCTCACCTCACCCCTTCAGTCTCCTTTCGCATTACTAACCTACTAAGTGACATATCGGCATGGATGTCACTTCACTTCCTCAAACTCAATCTTTCCAAAACTGAGCTCTTAGTATTCCCCTCAGCCCGTGCCCCCTCCCCTGACTTCTCCATCAAGACCAATAACACAATCATCAGCCCCTTACCTCATGCCAGGGTACTAGGTGTAATCCTAGACTCCCATCTGTCCTTTCAGTCCCAAATCCATTCACTGTCCAAATCTTGTAGACTTCAACTCTGTTACATCTCCAAGATATGCCCGTTCCTAACCTCGGAAACCACTAAGCAACTTATTCACTCCCTTGTTATATCTCGCCTTGACTATTGTAACTCCCTCCTCATTGGCCTACCTAATCACAGGCTATCCCCTCTTCAGTCTATCATGAATGCTGCTGCCAGACTCATCCACCTTACTAACAATTCTGTATCTGCCACCCCTCTCTGCCAATCCCTCTCCACTGGCTTCCCATTGCCCAACGGATAAAATTCAAACATTAACAATAAGGTATAAAGCCATTTATAATATCACCCAAACCGTACTCTCCGATCCTCGCAAGACCTCCTACTCTCTAGTTCCCATTTCCTCCCATGCTCATCTACAGGACTTCTCCAGAGCTTCCCCCATCCTCTGGAACTCTCTACCCCAATGTATCAGACTATCGCCTACTCTGCTCACTTTTAGGCGATCTCTGAAAACCTATCTCTTCAGGGAAGCCTATCCTGCCCTCTGCTAATAATGGAATCTTCTACTCTTCCAACCAATCCATCCCCCACAGTTACTACCTTTTGTACCACTAGCCCCCCCTCCTAGATTGTAAGCTCCAAGGAGCAGGGCCCTCCTATCACTCTTGTATTGAACTGTATTGTTGCTGTATTGTCTCCCGTTATATTGTAAAGCGCTGAGCAAACTGTTGGCGCTATATAAATCCTTTATAATAATAATAATAATACAGCCATCAGATTACTTTCACTTTTGAGCCGGAAGCCGGTTGAAATAAATAGACAGCCTGATGGCTGCTAGTGCAGCCATCAGTTTGTGCTTAAGGGTTCACACTTTGGACGTACAAAGCAAGTCCAAAGAGCTAAAATGGTAAAAAAAAAAATAGAAAATAGGCTACATCTTTCCCTTGGCAGTTCCTAGCTACCCATGTCCTTTTCTACTAAAGGTTTACAAATTGTCTTATGAAAAGAAAAGAAAGAAAGCAATATTTGGTTCTCATAAACGTCAATGGGTTTTGGGTGTTATGTTCAAGGCTAGCAGATTTCAGGTTGGGTTTATGGACTTTACTGCAAATCAAATCCAGGTCATCTCCCACTAACAAACTGTATTTTGGTGTAATTTAGGATTGCTGGCACTTTCTAAATTATTGACTTTAATCTGTGTGTGTATATAATCTATCTATATATCTATCTATCTATCTATCTATCTGTCAATCATTTACATATTTGATTTTACAACCATCATAATTCAGTATGTTAAAGTCATATGTAACAAAAAGCAAGCTTTCCACTGCTCCATTTTCTTTGTTGGGGTTATGTACATTACTGTGAAAGAGATACTGTACCTTGATTTATATTTACTAAAACTGAAGAGTGCAAAATTTGGTGCAGCTCAGCATAGAAACCCATCAGCTTCCAGTTTTTATTGTCAAAGTTTAACTGAACAAGCTGAAGCTAGAAGCTGATTGGCTCCAGCTTTAGTAACTCTGCCCCACTGCATGTCAATAAAACATATGTAATATCAATCCATAGAATCAGATTCAAGCACTGCATCCCAGATATGTGATAGATGTTTTACATACACATGTCGGAAGCTAAACCGAAATAGCTATGCACACTTCTCTTCTACATTAAACTGTTTGGGGGGGGGGGGGGTCCATGAAAATAAAGCAATCTAGTACTCAAGGTGCAAACAGTCCACCACTGGATTGACAATAACCATCTATGACTTCTACCACTCTGTCTTTGCAGTGGCATGTTGAAAAAAATACACAAGAAAACATGGGGGGGATATTTACCCTGGAGCAGCTGTGCATAGTAACCAATCAGCTTCTATCTTAAGCTTGTTAATGTAAGCTTTGCAAATGAAAGCTAAAAGTTGGCTAGTTGCCATGCATACCTGCTCCAGATTTCGTCTTCTCCTGTCTTAGAAACTCCTTTCTTTATGTCTTACAGGCTGAAATTTCATAAATTGCAGCAGACTTTCATTTCATTGTGAACCAACTCGTGCAGACAAATGATATGAACAGCCACTGCAGTGCATTTTAAGAAGTTTGCTATATCTATAGATTACAACAATCTGTGAATTTAAAAAAGGGAGAAATACATTATTTGTTCACGTAAATCTCAGAGCAATTTGCAGCAACCTAGTGACTGTTAAGTAAACTGTTAAAACTTTAGTGTAAGATTCAATATTAGGACAGTTATTATGGGATTATATACCTACCTATTTATGAGATTATTTTGCTTATTAACACAAATTATTTGTTTAAATATTACATGCATTTCCTCTGTTAATTAAATCTAATATTTTATACCTTTCACTGTTTTTGTGTGTGATTTTGCCTTACTTTACGTGTCTGCATTATAAGCCAAATACATTTTCTTGTACAGAACAAATCAGATATAGATACATTTTGGACAACATAAAGGCAAATGTGTCTGAGTAACGTTAGGGAGACAAGGAGAAGTAACTAGTTATTTAAACTAATTTACCTTGCAAACCTTGTTTATATATGTTTGAACACTTCATTTTGTCCAGATGGCCACAGGTATCTACATTGTAGAGTATTATCTATACAAACATTGACAGTAGACTATATTACATGTTGATACCATTGAATAGATATGGTATAACTTTGAATCTGAAACCAATGAAACATACTGTCATTTAGTTATAACACAGTTGGTGTCATTTACAGATCTACCCACAGGAAAACACAGATCTAATTAATAGCCAACTTCCCTCATTAAAACAATTTCTCATGCATGTGGATGGCTTCTTGACATTCAAAAGACATTGAAGCAGCTGGACATAACATTTCCCCACTCCTCTTACATTGCAAGAGTCAAATATTAACAGAAATGAAGATCATATGGCTCATGAGATAATTAGCCAAGTCAGTGGAACCGTGTTTTGTCTGTAAGTTAAAAGTAGTCATGAATCATTATTATCAGTACATCTGTTCAAAAGGAACAAAATAACCCAGATATTTTTCTTTTTAATAATATAAATTACTTTTCTGTTTTTTCTGGGCCTTGTGTTGTATGTCAGGAATGGCAAGTACAACCCTTGTTTTTGTTATTAGTAATTTTTTGCTTCAGATGCGTTGACGGGATTATTAAGTAAAACTCTCCTAAGGGAAATATGTATTTTGCTATTTCTGTTCCTTCACTGAAATACTACTTGTATGACTGTCCCACTGATCCGTCAAGTTCATTACTGAAGATCTGAAGGTCAGACATTATGACCGGTGTTGCCAACCTCCTGCAGCATTTTTTACTGACAAAACATGGAACATTTACTGACGGAGCACATTTTTTACTGAAAACCTGAAAATTACATTAAAAACTAAGACAATCAATATTTAAACAGTATAAACACAATATGGAAACATGGACAATATCCATAACAAGTAATCTGGCTGGTTTACACTTACAAAAGTCAACACAGCATGACAAATTATCAGCCCCCTAAAAATCACTGATCTTTACAAACTGTCTGTAAATTTAGTGACGGTTGGCAACCTTGATTGTGACTTCACTTTCTACATTCCTGTTGTCAGCCAGTGAATCAGAAGGTGCCAAAGCTGTTATTTGGGCAGCCATACAAATATCATTTTCAGAGGAAATAGCAATTTACTTACTAATATCAGCTAGGTTTCCGTTGAAGGCAGCTAAAGAATTAATAAATGCAGATTTAACTACATGTTGCATAGTTATAGTATATACATATTCAGCCACTAAATTAACAATATGAGTAATACATATATAGATCAGGTCAGATTAAGCAGCTTTGAAACTTAGCAGCTTAATAAACAAATCCATGCCTACCTAAATAATATTTAAATGGTTTTCTTTTAAGGACATATAGGGAGAAATTTACTAAAACTGCTGCAGTTGTTCAGTTAAGTTCAATTAGTTCAGCTTGTTCAATTAAGTTTTGACAATAAAACCTGGAAGCTGATTGGTTTCCATGCAGAACTGCACCAGGTTTTGCACTCTCCAATTTTAGTAAATAACCCTGATATAGCTTTTATTTGCTAAACTGTTTTAATAAATGCACTTGTTTTCTATATTCTTGGCAAAATAATTTTTTTAATATATTCTGTTTTCTATCCTAGGGAACATTGTATTCACTTTTAATACTAACTTGTGACCATTTAAGGTCCATTGTGTATTTTGACATTGCAATATCCTCAGACTAGATATGTTTCTTGTTTTGTATGCGTACTTACTTGTTTCCTGTTTTTTTTCTCATGAATGGATACACAGCTCGGCTCAAGAGTGCCCCTCACAAGTGCCCCATAGCAAGCTGCTTACTATGGGGTCACTCAAAGGAGAGGAGGAGCTGATAGAGCTGGAGGGGGACCCCAGAAGAGGAGGTTTGGGGATGTTCTGTTCAAAACCATTGCATAGAGCAAATAAGTATATCCCTTTTTTCATTCTAGGAAAAATGTTACGCTTACAATCTCTTTAATTATCTTCTGCCTTAAAACATATTAATTTTCTGATATTTCAACCACTTCACCAATAATTCTGAAATAATTTAAATAACCTAGAAGATTTTATACAACAAGTATGTAATCTAGTTCAAGGCATGAGTACAAGGCACCAGAAGAGAGCTAGAATTGCTGCACACCTAACAAATCATGGTGTAATATGGCTTTAAACCCCAAAACAAAAGGCCAGTGACTCATGATGCTACACACCTACTGATGTTCTCTGATGTGATGTGTGTTTATGAGATTCTTTTGTATTTGTAAGTATATTTGCTTTTAAAAAATTATGTGGTTTTTAACAATACTACTTTACGGTCCTTTGCTCTTTCCTCCACATATCCCTATTCTGAGCAGTGATCTTTGTAAAACCAAGGAGGACCCTGGAGATTCTGGAGTCTGCAGTATTTCATTTGGTAGCCCTTGATTGGATGGTGTCCATGCTGTTGATCTCTTATAATTTGGACATCATTACCATTTGGACAGCTGGGACATTTGATTTCAAGGTTGTTTGGGACTATTGCATGTGGATTTTCATTTATTTTCAAGATTTTGCCAATGGACTTGAATATATAAGTTTTGAAGCTTACCCTTTTATTATGCACAAGTTTCAGTTATGTTCTATGATGAACAATTCACCTTGTATTTTGATGTATATTGTATACAAATTATTTTATTATGAGCTATGCTCATATGATTTACCACTGAGTTTTATATATATATTGGTTTTACACACTTTTTAAGTAGTTATTCTAAAATATGGCTTTGCCTAAAATAAGGACATGTTTGTAATGTGAACATGACTTGGCCTGAAGTATTTCTAACAAGATTGCAGGGCTGTTATTATTTTGTAAAAAGCAAGTTAACTTTAAGAGGTGTTAAAATAGAACATTACCCATAACAACATGATAAAAAATAATGTTCTTTAGCAAGGAACATACACTCCACATTAATAATTATGCTACCAAAATTAGTGTATGCCGTAAATTGCCTCCAGCATTGCTCTTGTTTCTTCTTGCTGGAGGCTGCCATTTTGTTAAAGCCCAGAGCCCCTGAACCGCCGTAAATCTTTAGGCTGTCAGCAGATGTTTAGCACAGTGCCAAAAAATAGAGAGAAACTGAGCATGTGCAGAGCGGGGTGGCACAGTGTATTGCTGGATTTTAAACAGCATAGACACTTACTTTTAATGTTTTACATAGATATACCTGCAAAAGGGGCCCTCCTGAAGCAGCCCTTAATTTTCTGACAAATGTTCCACTTTAAGCATCCAGACATCCCTCTTTAAGTGGTCATCCCTAATATGTAGCCAAGCCCCTGTAAGCACCATATGCAACTACCAGGCACCTTCTTTTGAACCTTTAAATAATAAGGGATGCCTTTAAAGCTGCACAGGGTAAGGAACAGTACTAATATGCCCCTTGGAAGGATCTAAAAAAATTTATCACTGAAATGTCATCTACCAGCAATGTAATTTTTAATGTCAGTGTTGCTGCAGCACTTTTGTGTACATCACAGGAGTGAGTTCTTTCACAGGCAGGGACCTCAAATGCATGTTATTTAACAAAAAGTACAAAAAAAGAAAAAAGCGAGCGCTCGGATCACATAAAGCAGCTAGCATGAAAGGATGAACCCCTATATCCTTAAAAACATAAAAAAACATAAAATGTAGTGCTGTACAATATTACTGAATAAAGTGACAATGGTGATATATTAGAAGTGAGGGCGCTAAAATAGTGCTAAAGTGAATAATATTGCGTGGGTGTCCTAAAGAATATCAGCAAGTAAATATTAGTTGCAGATAAATATAAATATAAAGTGATAATGGTGAACAGTCCAATATAAATTGAATGGATGAGATCATTCGGATGCAAAAACGTCCTAGAAATCTCCGTGATAAGTGGGTGAAAAGTGATTCCGTGGTAGATAATACTATATGAATGCACTCACCAGAAGCACATATTACATGCTCAGAAAAATATATCCAGCTCCTCCACAGGTAGGGAATCCTTCCTTCAGGAAAATCATGGTATGGAGACAGGGAAACATCACTGGCTTCTGACAGCTATGACAGGGATGACTCCGGCACCACCACTGGTCTCTTACTGTATTACAGGGATGGCTCAGGACACCTCTCCACCATGGATAGAGCCAGCAGGAATACTGCAATCCACCTTGGGGAAAATAGCTTGCAAAAAAGAGCCACATTTTTTGCTAGCCAATATTATTCACTTTAGCGCTATTTTAGCGCCTTCACTTCTAATATATCACCATTGTCACTTTATTCAGTAATATTGTACAGCACTGCATTTTATGGGTTTTTTTGCATGTTATTTAACAGTATTAGGCATTTGTAATGTTTTACTTTAAACATTTAAAAAAATCACTGCTCCTGGCCAAATAATACCTTTTAAAACTTTTTTTTGCATTGTGCATGTTCCCCAATGCAGTGCCTATCTGTCCTGCTACTTTCTGATACCCCCTTCCCTAATATCCCACAAAATAGGAAGTTTCCATTTGACAGATTCAGCTCCCATTGATTTCAATGAGGTTCAGGTTTTGCATCCAAACTTCTTTGAAGTTTGCTGAACCATGCTCGAACCAAACCCATGCAGTTTGGTTCATCCCTACCATGATGTCATACTAGTGTGTCCAGGGTCTCCCTAAGGTTGTCTTCTTAGTTAGAGGTTCATGAATCAGCTCTACCATATACTTCCCACGGACCATGTATGTGATATTCCCAATTTAACACAAATGACTTCTTCAAATAAGACTGAAGAAAATCATTAGTCCAAGGCAATTATAAATTAAAAATGTTCCCAATTTACATAAAAAGTAAGCTTACAAACTCTGGAGAAAGAGGGTTTATGCCACTTTTCATAGGCAGTTGTATGAATTGTTTAAGTGCAAACAATATGCTTTCTAGTAGGTAGCATTTTGTTAGAAATCCAGAGTTTCCAGGATAAATTCAAATCTCTCTCATATCTCATCACAGTAGATTTACACAAGTCAATGTTAAATGTTGCAATATATGATGTTCCAATTAAGCAGAATTATCTTCTCAATATGTGTTCAGGTCACATTGAATTTAATACTGAAAATCAATTATTTCTCTTCATGAGACTCAGTCAATTCGTTCTGTCTCTCAACTTTCTATCTTTCTTTCAGAAAATCCTGTTGAGAATAACTTCAATAAAGCAACATTTCATGTCTTCCAGTTGTTTGCTCTCTCTGCTTTTATTTTGTATGTTACAAATTACTTTGATGAATTCTAAAATGTGTTAGCTATGTTCTGGGTTGAAAATTAAGTTTGAACCTATGTGATAGTTTTGAAAGAGAATGGAAGGATTTTTCTGCATACAGATGTTACTTTTTGAATGTGATTCATTGAGATAATGAGTATTAACAAAATTTAAAACATGACTTACCTATGAAAATGATTTGATCCTAATAACCCCATAAAAACTTAAAGAAGGATGTCAGATTGGGGCAGGACTAAGAGGGGATTATGTTTGAAAGACAGATACTTCCCATTTAGCCCTGTGGGAGTAAAGGAGTCTGCGAGAAGGAAGTGTCTAGAGCTGCAAGAAAGCAGGAGGACTGTGTGAACTTTGGGAAACGACCTGAGTAGCACAAAATTGTGCAAAACGTTCTGTGGGACTTTGCTACTGTTTCACTTGTGCTGAAGAAAATCTTGTTTACTTTTATCCTTTTTTTCTGAAAAAAGCTGTTTGTATTTTGTTTGTGGTGATTAAAGTGGACTTTTTAAAATAAAAAACTGTTTTGTGGATGCTTGCTTCCCACACAATTGGCGGAACATGCAATGAACAGATTAAGTGTTGCAAACTACTTTCATGTCCTTGGACAAGAGAATGAAGAGTTGATCAAGCAGCTAGCATTCACCAATGCACTGGTGTAGACCAGATATGGGGAGGTAGTTGCAAGACAAAACAAGTAAGTAACTATTTTTTGGCTGGATAAATTGAAGTCATACAAATGCCGTGACCTAGTAAGCTGCAATGCTCCAAGATGACTGCAGTATACCAGATGACCAAAGGAACACTGTACAGCAGGCCCTACAAAAATTGTCTGCCGTGAAGAGTTTTGAAGCATATCTGACATTGTTTAACCACTTGCCTTCCACAGGATTTATCCCCATCCTGACCAGGCCCTTTTTTTGCAATACGGCACTGCGTTACTTTAACATTTTGCGCGGTCATGCAACGTTGCACCCAAATTTTGAATAGACAAAGGGTTATTGTCAGATCCCAATATCCAAAGAGGCTAAAGTAGAGGGAGGTTGATTATTATGTCATGAACAGGTGCTCTGAATTCTTGGACTTTTGGGCCATTCCTCTGAAATGGAGGTTCTCAATAAAGTGAGCAAATGGAGACACCCTAGTATTACTTGTTGGGCTGACCCACCAAGCTGATGTCAGATGATGCTCCCTCTTCTTGGATGGCACAAAATAAGGAACACATAGATCAATAGGCTGTTTATTGCCCTACACCATTTCAAATTTACATTGGTGCATAGACTGGGGAACCAGAATGCCATCAAAGTCCTCTTTTTTTTACAGGACTGTCCAGACCAGCTGGCCTGGAAAAGAAGGGAGATTATGTGAGGAGTCAGGCTGGAAAAGGTTTAATAGGTGGTCAATTTGGGAAGGTGAGTACCTCCTTTTTGCCTTGCCAATTAGGGACAGCTGAGTTTACAGGCGGTGTGGGAGATATGGCATCATGGTGCTGGAAATCTCAAGAGCAGCTTATAAACAGGAGAACTGTTTGACAGCCAGAAAAGGCTGCAGACTGTATGAATAGCACAAGATTGTGAAAAACTTTCTGTGGGTCTTTGTTGCTGTTTCAGTTGAAAAGAAAGAGCCTGTTTACCTTTCAATGAAAAAGGTAAATAAAATATACTTTTTGATTTGAAAGACCTATGTACTGACACTTGCTGCTCCTTTGATCCCCACAATGCCCCACACGTGCCTTGTATACATGTGGCCATGGGGTAGGGAATGCCTCGGCTTCTTAGGATTGGCCAAAGACAGATGACGTTGGGTTGGAGTTAGGGTCCGAACACACCTGAACTCATCCCTATCCAGGAAGTAGGGAATATTGAACTCCATATTCTAGTTTTAAAAGCCCAGCAGGAGGCAAGACACAACCATGAAGTTTGTTAAAATTTAGGCAATATACACTATATTGCCAAAAGTATTGGGATGTCTGCCTTTACACGCACATGAACTTTAATGGCATCACAGGCTTAGTCCATAGGGTTCAATATTGAGTTGGCCCACCCTTTGGAGTTATAACAGCTTTAACTCTTCTGGGAAGGCTGTCCACAAGGTTTAGGAGTTTGTCTATGGGAATGCTTGACCATTCTTCCAGAAGCGCATTTGTGAGGTCAGGCACTGATGTTGGATGAGAAGACCTGGCTCGCAGTCTCCACTCTAATTTATCCCAAAGGTGTTCTATCGGGTTGAGGTCAGGCCAGGTGGAGTTTCTCCACCAAAACTCAGTCCGCCATGAGTTTATGGACCTTGATTTGTGCACTGGTGCGCTGTTCCCACAAAGTTGGGAGCATGAAATTGTCCAAAATGTCTTGGCATGCTGACACCTTAAGAGTTCCCTTCATTGGAACTAAGGGGCCAAGTCCAATGCCACAAGCCCAACAAACAACAAAAACAACCCCACACCATAATCCCCCCTCCACCAAACTTTGGCACAATGCAGTCAGGAAGGTACCGTTCTCTTGGCAACTGCCAAACTCAGACACATTGGGTTCCCAGACAGAGAAGTGTGATTCATCACTCCAGAGAACATGTTTCCACTACTCTAGTTTCCAGTGGTGGCATGCTTTACACCACTGCATCCAACGATTTGCACTTGGTGATGTAAGGCTTGGATGCAGCTGCTTGGCCATGGAAACCCATTCCAGTTCTCTATGCACTGTTGTTGTGCTAATCTGAAGGTCACATGAAGTTTGGAGGTCTTTAGCTATTGACTCTGCAGTCAGTTGGCAACTTCTGTGCACTGTACGCTTCAGCATGCTCTGACCCCGCTTTACAGGGCCCACCACTTTGTGGCTGAGTTGCTGTTGTTCCCAGTTGCTTCCACTTTGTTATAATACAACTAATAGTTGACTGTGGAATATTTAGTAGCAAGGAAATTTCACAGATGGACTGCACAGGTGGCAACCTATCACGGTACCACGCTTGAATTCACTGAGCTCCTGAGAGCGACCCAATCTTTCACAAATGTTTGTAGAAGCAGTCTGCATGCCTAGGTGCTTGATTTTACACACCTGTGGCCATGGAGGTGATTGAAACACCTCAATCTCATAATTTGAAGGTGTGTCCCAATACTTTTGGCAATATAGTGTATATAATTGACCTGAACAGAACAGTTTTTTCCAGCAACTTTAAATCATACCGTAAATGTCATATTTTTAATGATCTACTGTACATGTTTAAAGCGCATCTATAGTCAACATTTTAAATCATATATTTATTTCCATATTGTATATCAGTTATTTATAGCCTACTCTTATTAATCTGAATGGTCTTACAGTTTGTAAACTTATTTTGAGAATACCCCTGTATGTTTACTTCATTGAATTCTATGACATAAATTCACTATGCCCTATGAACAGGCTCTGTTGTGTCACATATTTCACAGAGCCTGCTAACTACAGAGGTGCAGCGAGGAGGAGTTTCAGGAAGCGGAGTCAGCTCAGGATCCACTGGTTGCAGGCAACAAGGTACCATAGGATATGAAGTCCTTATAAATTCACAGTTAGCAGAATAGGATAAGCTGAAAATCTTGCAGGAAATCCATGAAATTGTGGAAAGACATGGCCAGTAGACAGGCAAAATTCACATGCCAGATTTTTTTTAGATAAGCTTATACTGCATTGTCAAATATACTATTTTGTATTGATATTACAATATCAATGTTATAAAAGAAAGGGTAGACCATAGATTTCCTTTAACCATCTCCCACCCATGCAATGTACATAAACAGCTGGGTGGGAGATTCCCCATTCTGAGTGGATGGACCTTCACTTCTCTCAGAATGGGTCCCTGTGTGCTGCCTCAAGGATGCACAGCAGTGCAATACTGTAATGGCTGTGTCCCTTGGGATATGGGCTCTCTAATTGGCCCTGCTGATCACTTGACGTGTCCAATCACAGGCATCACAGAATGTAAACAGAGACACATGTCAGTGTATGTGAGTGTGTGTGCGTGTGTGCGTGTGGGGGGGGGGGGGTTGAGGGAGTGGGGGATGCTGCAGCCTGTGATAGCTTCTCTGTGTAGCTGATGATTTTATGATTTTATTGTTCAGCTACACAGATTGCAGCCATCCTGCACCAGTGTCCCAACCACCATCTGTCCCTGTCCACAGTGCACATCAACATCTGTCACAGTGCACATCAACATCTGTCAGCATCTGTCACAGTGTGCAGTGCACACCAACAACTTTCACAGTGCCCCACCAACATTCATCAACATCTGTCACAGTGTACCAGTGCACAAAAACATCTGTCAGTGTACCAGTGCACAAAAAACATCTGTCACAGTTTACCAGTGCACAAAAACATCTGACACAGTGTACCAGTCCACAAAAACATCTGACAGTGTACCAGTTTCCCATCAACATTTGCAATAGTGTCCCATTGCAAGATCAACACATGTCAGTGTCCCATTGCATAATCAACACGTCAGTGTACCAGTGTCCCACCAACATCTGTCACAGTGTACCAGTGGTGGTGTGATCAAATGTTTTTAGAACAGAGGAGACATCTGTGGTCTAACAGACCACAGATCTCTCCATAAAGAGTACATGTTACTGCCTATTACTGTCACAAGTGATGTTTACATTACCTGTGACAGCAAAAAAAGTGATAAAAAATTTAAAGAAACAGCGTAAATATTATTTTAAAAAAATAAATAAGTAAATTATTTTAAATCGCCCTGTTCCCCCTGTGCTCACGTGCAAAGGCAAATGCACAAGTGGCAATTGCACCACACATGTGAGGTGTTGCTGCGAATGTCGGAGCAAGAGCAATAATTCTAGCACTAGATCTCCTCTGTAACTCTAAACTAGTAACCTGTAAAGGCTTATAAAATGTTACCTATGGAGATTTTTAATACGGTAGTTTGGCACCATTCCATAAGTGTGCAATTTTAAAGCATGACATGTTTGGATACCAACATCATGTTTTATATTTTACCAAAAAAATTAGGTATTATATTGTGTTTGCGTACATTAAAATTAATTAAATGGTTAGCACTTCCGCCTGGCAGTACTAGGTCCGTCGGTTCGAATCCCAGCCACGGCATCACCTGCCTGGAGTTTCCATGTTCTCCCTGTGCCTGCGTGGGTTTCCTCCGGGTACTCCAGTTTCCTCCCACACTCCAAAGACATGCTGGTAGGTTAATTGTCTCCTGTCTAAATTGGCCCTAGTATGTACAGTTGCAAGAAAAAGTATGTGAACCCCTTGGGATTACGTGGAGTTTTGCATGAATTGGGCATAAAATGTGCTCTGAACGTCATCTAAGTCACAACAATAAAAGAACACAGTCTGCTGAACATAATACTACACAAAAATTAGATGTTGCCATGGTTTAATTGCACATAACATGTAAACATTCACAGTGCAGGGAGGAAAAAGTATTTGACGCCCTAGCTTAATGACTTCTCCCAGAGCTAATTGGAGCCAGGAGTGAGCCAACCTTGACTCCAATCAGTGTGATGATATTGGATGTGTTGCTGACAGCTGTCCTGCCCTTAAAAAACACACACCTGTTTTGGGTTTACTGTTTTCAAGAAGCACTGTCTGATGTGAACCATGCCTTGCAGAAAAGAGCTCTCAGAAGACCTACGATCAAGAATTGTTGACTTGCATGAAGCTGGAAAGGGTTACAAAAGTATCTTCAAAAGCCTTGATGTTCATGTGTCCACGGTAAGACAGATGTGTCTACAAATGGAGAAAGTTTAGCACTGTTGCTACTCTCCCTAGGCTCGGTCGTCCTGTAAAAATGACTGCAAGAGCACAGCGCAGAATGCTGCATGAGGTAAAGAAGAATCCCAGAGTGTCAGCTAAAGACCTACAGAAATCTCTGGCACATGCTAACATTTTTGTTGACACATCTACAATAAGGAAAACATTAAACAAGAATGGAGTACATAGGAGGACACCACGGAGGAAGCCATTGCTGTCCAAAAAGAATATTGCAGCACGTTTGAAGTTTGCAAAAGAGCACCTGGATGTTCCACAGCACTACTGGCAAAATATACTGTGGACAGATGAAACCAAGATTGAGTTGTTTGGGAAGAACACACAACACTATGTGTGGAGAAAAAAAGGCACAGCACACCAACATCAAAACCTCATCCCCACTGTAAAACATGGCGGAGGGAGCATCATGGTTTGGGGCTGCTTTGCTGCCTCAGGGTCTGGACGGATTGTTGTCATTGATGGGAAAATGAATTCCAGAGTTGATCAAGACATTTTGCAGGAAAACGTACGACCATCTGTCCGCCAACTGAAGCTCCGCAGAGGATAGGTGATGCAACAGGACAATGACCCAAAGCATACAAGTAATTCAACAAAACAATGGCTGCAACAGCACAGAATACGCCTTCTGGAGTAGCCCAGTCAGAGTCCTGACCTCAACCCGATTGAAATGCTGTGGCATGACCTTAAGAGAGCGATTCACACCAGACATCCCAAGAATATTGCTACACTGAAACAGTTTTGTGAAGAGGAGTGGTCCAAAATTACTCCAGATCGTTGTGCAGGTCTGATTTGCAACTACAGGAAACGTTTGGTTGAGGTTATTGCTGCCAAAGGAGGGTCAACCAGTTATTAAGTCCAAAGGTTCACATACTTTTTCCTCCCTGCACTGTGAATGTTTACATGTTATGTGCAATTAAACCATGGCAACATCTAATGTTTGTGTAGTATTATGTTCAGCAGACTGTGTTCTTCTATTGTTGTGACTTAGATGACGTTCAGAGCACATTTTGTGCCCAAATCATGCAAAACTCCACGTAATCCCAAGGGGTTCACATACTTTTTCTTGCAACTGTATATGTATGAATGTAAGTTAGGGACCTTAGATTGTACACCCCTTGAGGGTTAGGGACTGATGTGAACATACAATATATATATGTAAAGTGCTGCGTAAATTGACGGTGCTATATAAGTACCTGAAATAAATAAATAAAAGGAAAGTGTATTTTTGTCCACAAAAATTGCATAAGAAAACACTGCGCAAATACCGTGTGACATAAAAAATTGAAAATCCCACCATTTTATTCTCTAGGGCCTCTGCTAAAAAAATATATAATGTTTGGGGGTTCTAAGTATTTTTTTAGCAAAAGCAAACATTTAAAAAAAAAAAGGGCTAGAAGAAGGCCTGGTCTTAAAGTGGATAATGCCTGAAGGTGCTCTCTATGTTGCTAAGCTGTGAAAAAGGTTTCACACATATGGTATTGTCATCCTGAGGAGGAGTAGCAGAATGTATTTTGGAATGTAGTTGCAAGTATGCCTATACTGTGTGTGAGAAATAACTTGCTAATTTGACATTTTTGTGAAAAAAAAGTATTTACTTTCTTCATTTTCCAAAGAATTGTGGGAAAAATTACAACTTAAAACTCACCATGCCTCTTGCTAAATACCAGTAAATGTCTACTTTCCAAAAAGGGGTGATTTAGGGGTATTTGTACTATCCTGGCATATTAGGGCCTCAAGAAATGAGATTTCATGAATGAATCAGGATTGACCAATTTTTTCAATGATAGGTACCTTAGCTTGTAGACTCTATAACTTTCACACAGGCCACATAATATGCACTAATTTGGGGTAGTTTTACCAAAGAAATATAAAGGTATAAGTTTTGGTAAACATTTATGAAGAAAAATTACTTATTTGCAAATATTTATAACAGAAACGAAGAAAGCTTGTTTTTTTCCAACATTTTTGGTATTTTTTTCATTTATAGCGCAAAAAATTAAAAATCCAGTAGTGATTAAATACCACCAATTGAAAACTCTATTTGTGTGAAAAAATGATACAGTGTTGCATGACTGACTAATTGTCATTCAAAGTGTAAGTGTAAGGGAATTCCTGTGAGACGGCTGGCGAATACAGGTGCGCATGTGCACAGAAATGCACGATCACGCACACGCACGTGGATACGCAGGGTGAAGATTGGCACCAGATGGACTATTTAAAAGGTGCCTCTGCCTGTTCTGAGTGCTGACAGGTCCTCAGCTGTTCCCCATTTCCTGCTCCTTCCTGTGTGATTTCCTTGTTGCTGACCCGGCTTGTTCCTGACCTGACTCTGATTACTCTCCTGCTTGATACTGGTTCCTGACTTTGGCTCTGCTCCTGACTTTGGCTTGCTTATGATTTGGTACCTCGCTGTCCACCCGTTGATGACCCTGGCTATTCCTTTGACACTGCTCCTGTCTCCCATCCCTGCTTCCTGCCTTGCTCTGGTGCTCACCTGTCGATCTACCATACCAGCTCTGCATATCGCTACTGTGCCTGAGTTGGAGGTTCATCAGTCTTCCAAAGTCTCCAACTGCAAGAGCTGCAAACAACATCTGCTGGCGCTCTTGTCTCCCTGGTCCCTAGACTCCCTCTGTTCCACTTCCAGTGGGGTCAGGGCTAGTGACACAAGTGAGGCTGACCTCGTCATTTCAGTCTCCAATCAGGTACGTGACCATAAGAGTGCTGAAAACTGAAAATTGACATGAGTAGGAAGGTGGCGAAAATGCTCTGTATAGATGTGGTTAAAAATATGACATACATGTATGACTGGAACCTAATTATAAAGATAGGATGAATAATGTAATTTTGCTTTACTCAACTTTTCTTGTAGTTAGTCACAACCAACAGTCGCTTTAAAATGTATTTATAAATTGCCTTTCATGAAATTGACCACAGTGAAACCAAGGTCTTTACTGTATCTATTTTATTCAGTTTATACTGGGCCCAGTTTAACACTGCTCCTATGTTGGTAAGAGAGGTGTCACTTGTACCTTCCCTAACTATGTGGCATTGCTTGTACCAGCCATTTTGCCCTTTATCAATGGTTCAAGAGATAGGGCTAAAAACAGGGTGTTCCGCTTGACTCTTAGGTTATGATCCCTGTACCTGGTTTGGTTACTCTATTTGGTTTGTTGTTTGCTTCTTTGCATTATCTTTAGCCTGTCAAAAGATTAACTTAAAATGTTCTTGCCTTAACTTCGGCCTGGTTTAGAGTATAGGTTTTCCTAACAATTCAGTAGCTCGTTTCAGTTGTATGTGACTTTAATTGAGCAAACATAGCAAAAACTCATTTAAACCAAAAAGCCCTATTATACTGTATACCACATTAAGCTGCTATATCAGAATTTGATAGAGTACAACCCCCACTGCACTTTTGTGAGTTCTCAAGAGAAAAAAAAACTAGTTGCAATCGACCCACTGTATAAATATGGTTTCAACAAAACCAACAAAGCAACCATATTCATAATCCTTCAATGTGAAATATAACTAAACCAGAACAAATAATCTAGTTCAATATAGCACTAAGTGTAAATTTATCCCCTTATTAATATGTCATTAAAAAAAATAAATTAATATATCACCCAGAATTGCATCACTTCAAAACTCGTAGCAATATTAAATATCGTGCACATAAATCTCAAAGTGCTCAACAAAGTACCAGAATGAGCTAAATCTGACACATAAAATGACACAGTGCCCAAGGAAAAGAAACAAATGTAGCAGAGCTTCTAGATTTTTGTGTAATGGTGATCAAATATCCACCTTTAGAACTCCATACCAAACTCCACATGTTGTCCTCCACCCCACACTTGGATCTGCACTCACCAAAAAATGTTGCCACACTTTCACAAATATAGCAATTGCACTTACAGTATGAGATCCCAAAAAAATTGAGCCTTCTCTTCAATCCCTGAGCTGTCCTCTGATGTCTACATGTAATCTCACCCTCAGGAAGCATACAAAGGAAGAGGCCACACACAGTGTGATACTGCAGGATTCATTTTTTTTTTTACTATTTTACTAACACAAAACCATTATACTCACATTTAAATAGTACAACACAGCATCCCAAATATCTCCATCAGAGATATATCTTCACCGTACAGCTGAATATTGAGATATATTAACCACTAGCCTACAGGGCACTTATACCCCCTTCCTGCCCAGGCCAATTTCCAGCTTTCAGCGCTGTCACACTTTGTATGACAATTGCACGGTCATGCAACACTATACCCATATGACATTTTTATCTTTTTTTTTGAGACAGATAGAGATTTCTTTTGGTGGTATTTAATCACCTCTGGGATTTTTATTTTTTCTTAAACAAACCAAAAACCACTGAAAATTTTGAAAAAAAAAGTTTTTTCTTAGTTTTTGTAATACAATTTTGTAAATAAGTGATTTTTCTCCTTCACTGATGTACGCTAATGAGGCTGCAGTGATGGGCACTGATAGGCTGCACTGATGGACACTGATAGGTGGCACTGATGGGCACTGATGAGAAGGCACTGGTAGGTTGCACTGATGGGCATTGACAGGCATCACTGATAGGCACTGAAAGGCAGCACTGATACATAACACTGATATATGGCATTGATAGGTGGCACTGATGGGCAGCACTGACTGGCACTGATAGGCGGCACTGACTGGCACTGTTAGGCAGCACTGACTGGCACTGATAGGCAGCACTGATTGGCACTGATAGGCGGCACTGATGTGCACTGATAGGAGACACTGACTGGCACTGATAGGTGGCACTGATTGGCAGCACTGATAGGTGGCACTGATTGGCATTGATAGGTGGCACTGACTGGCACTGATGGGTGACATTGAAAGGCAGCTCAGATGGGCACTGATATGTGGCATTGATGTGCACTGGTATGCACTGGCACATGGCACTGATGAGCACTGACTGCTGGCACTGATGGACACAGAGGTGGCACTTCTGGGGCCACACTGATCATCAGAGCACACTGATCATCAGTGCCCTGATGATCAGTGTACATGTCTCCTCCGCGGAAAGCAGATTACCGGCTCTCCTCTCCTCTCGAGCTGTCAGCGTGACAGCTCGAGAGGAGAGAAATGCCGATAACCGGGATTTCCGTGTTTACATGTGATCAGCTGTGATTGGACACAGCTGATCACATGACTGAGCCGACATCTTTGGCTCTTTCTGTGATCCGCTGTGTCCGAGGGACACAGTGCACCGGCGATCGCCGCGCTGTGCGCTCCCTGAGCCACGCATGCGCGCTGAGAATGGAAGGACGTCATATGACATCCTATGAGAACGAAAGAACCACCTTGCGCCCCTTATTGTACCATATGGCTGGCGGAATGTGGTTAAAAGGAGGCTCAAAAATTCCTTTTAGTCCTGATTCACACCTGTGCAACTTTTCATGCAGTTTCAAATCCCATGACAAGTTACACCCTATTGTCGGCAATGGAACTGTTCACATCAGTGCGACTTTGACTCCTTTGGAGTCGCACCGATTTTGAAAGTAGTTCCTGCACTATTTTTTGCAATTTCAGGTGCGACTTGCATTGGCATCTGTGCATGAAGTTGCACAGATATCTGCCAAGTCACACCTGAAGTCACACTGGCATGAGACTTTGAAGTCGTATATCAGTAGGGCAGGTTGGTGTCAGTAGGGCAGTGGACAGTGCCAGTAGTTCTTTATTTTTATTTTTTTTTACAATTTTGTTTTTTTATTATGTTTTACAATTTTATTTTATAAATTATTTTTACAATATTATTTTTTACAATTTTTTAGAAGCTCTGTTGGGGGCTTTATTGAAATGTCAGGGGTCTAAACAGACTCCTCGGCCCTGATTCACTAAGATGTGAGTGTAATAGCAGAGACTGACCATTCAGGCAGACTCCGGTCAATCAATCAGTCGTCTGACCAGCGTCTAGCAAGCTCATTGACGAGCGTCTATTGACTACTTTGCTATCACTGGCACATTTTTAGGTGCAATACCGGATATGTTCGCTAGATGGCGCACAAGCGCGGGCTTTATTTACATTGGCGTTTTCATGATGGCAAAAGAATTCTTAGAATGTTATAAATACACCTGTACACCTGTATTAGAATTTTCTATTTTCTTCTATTTATTTTCTTGCTGTGTCTCCAAAATGATCAGGAAACTAATGCATTTACTAATGAATGTCAAACATTCTGTACTCAAATGTTAAACATTTACACACTTATATCTCAAATAATTTATATACTTCTAATTTCCCAATATAATTATATATCTTCATTCTCTTTAATCACGTAACTATTCTATGGTAAAGACAAGTGCAGCGCTATAAATGCATGTGATCAATAATGAACGCATGTAAAAACCAAAAAGTGCAAAGAATTGCAACAATGATGTAATATTGTAAATGGTGCTAAAATAAGTTCATAGAATCATTCCTGAATAATGGAATGTCCTTCGTGTGAGAGTACCAACTCGGAGAGTGCCTATGAATGGCACGTGTGGTCTCTCCGTGACGGACAGTAGTGCATGAACTCGTGAAAGGTAAACCACCCTTGGGACTGGTCTACACTCACCAGAACAAAAGTATTAATGTGTATGGGTTATACACATCGCACATCTGGGGGTGCAGCGGTATGCTGGCAGTTATGGGTTAGTCATCCAGCTCCATCCATCCATCCATCAGGGTGGGTGCCCAAATGGTCCTGGGGAGGAATTAGCTCAGCCACAGGAGCCAGAAAGGTGCTCAATAGTGTAGTACACTGTCACAGGGGTGGATGACCTTTCACGAGTTCATGCACTACTGTTCGTGGTTATATTTATCTTGTGTAATACCATTTTAGTAGTCTATATAATTTGACCAGCGCTCGCTTTATCATTTTCAAACAATGGAACTATTCTACATTATAACTCAAACTGTGTCTCCCACAGTGGTTTAGTGGTTAGAGCTCAGAACTTACAGCACTTGGGTCATGGGTTCTAATCCCGGTCATGGCTACATCCTAAAAAATGGAGATCAATTTTCTGGGTTGTGTCAGTGCCAGGAATATTGATCAAACAATTATGATTTTGCCTAATGACTAGAAAGTGGATGAATGTACTCTTCTGCCAATTAGGAAATGTGCAAGTTTCATGCCGTGTATATTTCATTGTAACATTTTTCTCTTTTAAATCTGTCTCCTTATACAACTTGACCCCCTCCCCCACCCCGCCATCACCTGTCCCATATGCAAATCTATGGATCACCGCCCCACTCTTTAACTATCTATTTACTGATCAAGTGAATGTGTCTCATTTTCTATCAGCTACAGCTCAGATCTCACATTATTATACAATTGCTGATTGTATCTCACCACTAGTCTGATTGAATTCACAATTCCTGGTCAGTCCCGTTCCCTGACCTCTAATAACCTTTAGGGCCAGTTCACACTACATGTGTTTCAGTTGCTTTTTCAGCATCACAAACGCACAGAAAGAAGGTTATATGGTTGTCAATGTCATAGTTCACATCAGCACTTGCATTTTCAGTGCATTGCAGGTGCTGTAAACAAAGTTGACCACGCTGCATTGTTTCTGCACAGAACTGTACTGGAACACATTGAAACGTCCTTGAATGTACTAAAACGCACATGTCCCTAACTACATTGAATACAAAGAAAATAGAAAAAAATAAGTGGAAGGGATATAAAAATGCAATGTAAACATGTCCAAAACGCATTCAAAATGTACTGGAACACACTAAACATGCATGCCAAAAGGGCATGAAAAAAACCCATCAGGAACACATCTAGACTGTTTCTATAGTGTGAACCAGCCCTTGGACTTGTTCACACCATTGGTGGTGCAGAAACGCACGCAAGAACACACATTTTCCAGCACAGCAAAGAAATGCAATGCCCTATGTAGTTGTGCGCAGGTACCATGATGAAAACGTTGTTGCACCTACACACGTCTATTAAAAACAGCCCCATTCACAGCCACAAATACGCATGGCACCACACTACTGTGCGGTTAGGTGCGACACACTTGGAAAATAACATAAAAATAAGCCAACATGGCTAAAACATATCTTGAAAATATGGGGACTCTGATATCCGGCGACAGTCCGTTCACGAACGAGAAGCAATTCTGCACCCCTAAAACCAACATAGAGGAAAGGGATGGTCAAATTGCTGTGCTGCTTCCAAACCACCTCTGGCATGCCAGGGTCATTATGCAGGTCCTCGATGCCAGTTCTTGCCTGGGGCCACAAAATATCCACTGGCCACGAGTGAAGGTGAGTGGAGGACGTGAAGGTGGATTTCTACCAGCTTCAACCGCAAGCAGTACCACTCCTGAAAAATGAGAGCAAATAATCATTGACACGTCATCATGACAGTCAATTCTCAGTGCAGGCTATCTAGAGTGTCTTTCCTTTTTAACCATTTCAAGAGTTCAAGGAAACATTCTTGGAGCATCTACTGTGTTTGGAAAGGCCAAAGGTCCCCCCCTCCCCCAGGCACACTAATGCTTATGCAGGCCATAGACGGGGAGAAAAACGGCCGATTTTTCTTTTAAAAAATGAAAAATTGGTTGTTCAAGCGGCCGACGTTGCCAGCAATGGTAAAAAAAAAATCGGCCGATTTTCATCCCGTCTACAGCCGGCAAAAAGTGTCCCTGCAGAGAGCTCCGCTATTTCTTTGACAGTTCCTTGACATTTACAGCGGTTGCAACAATGTATCTATTTGTATCCATTTAGGATACAGATGTTTTTATTCGGAAACAAATAGATACAATGTTGCAACCGCTGTAAATGTCAAGGAACTGTCAAAGAAATAGCGGAGCTCTCTGCAGGGACACTTTTTGCCATACTGGAATTCCTCTCATTTTTCATCCTCTTCTTCTTCTTCATCATCATCCTCTTCTTCTTTTTCATCATCATCCTCTTCTTCTTCATCCTCTTCTTCTTCATCATCTTCATCCTCTTCTTCTTCATCCTCTTCTTCTTCATCATCTTGATCATCATCATCCTCTTCTTCTTCTTCTTCATCATCATCCTCTTATTCTTCTTCATCATCATCCTCCTCTTCATCATCATCTTCTTCTTCTTCTTCTTCATCATCATCCTCTTCTTCATCATCATCCTCTTCATCATCACCATCATCCTCTTCTTCTTCATCATCATCATCCTCTTCTTCTTCATCATCATCATCATCCTCTTCTTCATCATCATCATCATCATCCTCATCCTCTTCATCATCATCCTCTTCTTCTTCATCTTCTTCTTCTTCATCATCATCATCCTCTTCTTCTTCTTCATCATCATCATCCTCTTCTTCTTCTTCATCATCATCATCATCCTCTTCTTCTTCTTCTTCATCATCATCCTCTTCTTCTTCTTCTTCATCATCATCCTCTTCTTCTTCATCCTCTTCTTCTTCTTCATCATCATCATCCTCTTCTTCTTCTTCATCATCATCCTCTTCTTCATCCTCTTCTTCTTTTTCTTCTTTTTGTCTTCCTCTTGCAGGTCACTGCTCATGTGCAGATTTTTTATCAGTAAAAAATCGGCCAATTTGCCCATCATTGCCGCGAAAATCGGCCGATCGGCAAATTCGGCCGTTTTTTTTTCCAACTTTACCGAAAAAAAAAATCAGCCAAAATACCGAAAAACGGCCGAACAAATAGCCCACTAACGATCCGAAAATCGGCCGATTTTATTTCCGGACGAAAAATCGGCCAATTTTCGACCCATCTATGGCCTGCATAAGATATGGTGTGGCCCTAGGGTCAATGTGTGTTTAGAATACTTCCAAAATGCACATACAAAAACACTCCATCCAAATGCATGTTGCATTTCTATAGCATGTTAAACAGAAGAAAAATGCACTTACATAATGTTAACATGCGCAAGTAAAAGTAGACAAAATCCACATCCTTTTATTCTGGCTTCACATACATGCATTGTGGTCTAACACCGCACTCCTGGGCAAATCACATGCAATTTGTGTGCGTTGCAATTAGAGACAAACATTTTGCACACCTCAAATTGCACCGCATCCGGGCCAAAAATGTGCAGGACCCTTTTTCAGGGTATGCACATGTATTGTACTGTCCAAGGCATTGCACACTAACGCATTGCACACTAAAAATGTCAAATACGTTAGTGTGTACAGTGCATGAGTGTAAAATGCTTTAGTGTGTACAGTGCATGAGTGTAAAATGCTTTAGTGCACACTGCAGTGTACAATGCATTGCACACTGTAATACACTGTAATACCGTGTACACCCACACATTGTAGACTGTAATGCACTGTACACTGTCATGCAGGATGGAGCTACGCATTGCACACTGTGATACGCTGTCCACTGTCATGCAGAATCCAGCAACGCATTGCACACTGTAATACCATGTACACCAACACATTGTAGAATGTAATGCATTATACGCAGTATACATGTCCAGATATTCAAAGATTAGCCATGAAGGCCTAGCTGGTTACCTATTGGGCGACTGCAGATAGCCGAATAACGCTACACTGCATCCAGGCAGCTCTGGGAGGGTGTCATATGACATCCTGGCAGAACGCGCTCTCCGTGATTGCTGTGTCCTAAGGACACAGCTGATCACGTGATGTGGTAAAGGCCAATCACAGCGGCTTTTTACCATGTGATCAGCCATGTCCAATGACACGCTGATCACCGGTAAATGCATTTGCCGGGTCTTGGCTGCACTTTCATCACGCTATCAGAATGTGTGGAAAGTACTGCCGAGAACCAGCAGTTATCAAAGCAGGGGTCGGCCCCGATGATCAGTGCCCACCAGTGCCACCCAACAGTTACGCCCACCTGTGGCCAGCAGTGCCACCCACCAGTGCTGCCTCATCAACGCACATCAGTGTTGCTAAATTACCAGTTTACCAAATGTTATAATATAAACAGACTTTTATTCATTATGAGCTATTTTGTGGTTTATCGAGCAAAAAGTAAAACACACAGCAGCAAGTCAATACCACCCAAAGAAAGCTCTATTTGTCTGAAAAAACTGATATAAATTTAAGATGGGTACAATGTGGCATGACCGCACAATTGTCATTCAAAGGGTAACAGTGCAGAAAGATGAAAATTGGCCAGGACAGGAAGGGGGTAGGAGTACCCAGTACGCAAGTGGTTAATATCATTGACCCATCAATACCCAGGAGCTAATGTACAGATAAGTAGCATGTGCACCAAGTGAGATTCTGCTAGGCCCCACCCACAAAATTGCAATTACCTGTCCCTCACATGTTATAAACATGTTTGCAATGGCCACACTTACTGTACATATAAGGATCATCTCCTCAGTTGAGAACTGTGCTCTCGCCATGTCCAAATGCCAATAAGGTTATCAAAATTTTCAACCAACACAAAACCTCCAACCACTTCTCATCCACTTACACTCCCCACAACCACTTCCGGGTGCGCGCGCACGTGATGATGGACTTCCAGGATAGCCGTTCATGCGCCATGCGGACACCTGTTTGGTGCTTATTTGTTTGCAATCGCGCATTTTTATGTGCGGCTATGATAGCTTTCGCAAATGTGTGTTTCTTATTGATTTGTTTTTTTTAACCTTGGCTAATATTTGTTGCCAAAGGCCAAAAATCAACAAAGTGTGGTCTACTTTATTACTGTAAATCGAATTGTAGAAAACCTGTAGCTGGCTGCACAGTGAATGTGACATTCATTAGTACATAATATTGTGGTGCAAGTGGGTTTTTTTTTTGGTTTTGAAAAAGCCAGTTTGCACCCACTTGCATATTCACGCTCTTACAAGCTACATTTGAGCAGATTATATAAGTATACAAAGTAACTATTAAGGTTGTTCATATATTGAACATAAAATAAACACAAAAACATCGGTCAAATATTTATTGATCAAATATATCGTCATTTATTTGGTCAGCAGGAACAAGTAGGTACAGTCAATATCTTGGTGAGTCACAAAAATAGGA
Organism: Staurois parvus; assembly: GCF_062004578.1. Lineage (NCBI taxonomy): Eukaryota > Metazoa > Chordata > Amphibia > Anura > Ranidae > Staurois > Staurois parvus. The sequence continues at coordinate 3,619,402 of NW_028318000.1, forward strand.
TTGATGTGGCAAAAATAAAACACTCCTGCTCATAAGAGCTTACAATCTAAAGATACTTCTAGTGAACTGTGTGTGCTCAGGTTATAGCAGGAAACAAAGGGGAAGATGAATCAAGTAACATTTTCATGCACATAGGATTTACTTACACAATCAATCACTTAGTATGAAGATCCATTCACAAAAAAAAAGTCTTCAGATCAAAATATCAAGAAAACAAAGCATGTGAAAAAAAAACCCTCCCACCTCTACAAATCCCCTCCCACCTCTACAAATCCCCTACACATACATTTGTCAGCAGGTTTGTCAGAAAAATGCATTGGAGTCTAAATAAGCAAGCAAAATTAAAACAAGGGCAGATTTTAAACAAAACGATTGACATGTGTGAGGCTTTCAATGCAAAGAGAAAAAACACAATCATTGTGCAATAACACACAAACACACTTTACAAGGCCAAAATTATGCAAACATTTCCAGCCCACTTCCAAACACAGCCTGAGTGGTGTCTGGGGCAATTCAGCACAAAATCTCTTCTTCCCCCAAACCACTACAAGCAAGGACTTAGTCACAAACCACCCGGCCTAGTAACAGGCCAAATCACTCCCTACTGCACATCTTTATATAAGCTAGGTTGTATTTGGAGCACGCCAAACAAGGCCCCACACCCAATGAAGCCACACCCACCACTGACCTTAATTTGGTCAGTGAAAGTGTTTTCACCTGATGAATCCGCTTCCTACCTGCATTAACCCTTGGTATACAGGCCCCACAAATCAGAAAGATATATACAGTGAAATGTACGTGTGCAGCATACAACAGAACATTGAGCAGGGATGTGAAAGGGAACCCCAATTGGAACCGTTATTGCTACTATGGTCACAATTCCCTCCAGATTCTCGCATGAGTTAAGACAGTCACATGACCACATCTTGTATGCAATACTGAAAATGACAAATCGATTTGACTAGTATGGTGAATTTCCCATCAATTGGCAAAACACTCCAGAAATCAAACATCACCAAACATTACACTCTGGGCAAAGCTGATTTACAAATCCTGCGACTTACAGTAAAGTTGACCATTTTAATGCAATTTTCAAGACATCTGACACAGATCTCTATGCAAATTGCCACTAAAGTAGTACATGTACTACTATAGAAATCAGTGTTTGAAACGCACCCATGTGGTCACTCTAATAGCAGACAATAGGGTGCGACTTTGCAGACGATTTACAACTTGCATGTTGTGCAAATCACATGCCAAGTCCCACTCAATGTGCACGCTATTGGAGCGTTCATATTGTTGTGGTTCAAACTTGGTTGGAGCCGCAAGTAATAATAGAGTAATGAATACACTACTTTTCATGCAATTTGCTGAGAGATCGGTGTCGATTGTCTTGCAAATTGCACTTGAAATCACCATGTACCCTAACTTTGAAATCATGCAACTTCTATGCAAGTCACATGATGTGACTGTGGTGTCAATAACACCACTTAGAAATCTGCTTTAATGTGACCGGGTAGCCCCCAGTAACATTGTTTGCGATTGCCATGCAATTGGCATTACAGGCGACTTGCAAATCGTAGACCAAGTCGCACCCTATTGGCCACTGTAGGCTCTGTTCACATCCAATTGGATTGTGAACTCGTGCAACTTCACTGTAAGTTGGGCAATTGCCGCATCGGATTAGATGTGACAGTGGTGTTAGCCCCCAGTAACATTGTGTGCAATTTGCCATGCAAAGGGCAAGTTGCTGGCCATGCCAATCGCATGACAAGTCGCATCCAGGGTGTGCAATTTCAGGTGCGATTTGTGAATTGACATGGTACCTGATATTGGATATAATGAATGTGAATGTGAGTGTATTAACATACGCCATTTGTTGCAGTGAGAGTTCAAAGGTATTTGAAGATTTTGGCCATTTATTAGCAATTTAACATCTAGACTCAAATAGAAATCGCAATGCTACACACAATTGAAAACACAACTAGTTAGTAATTCTCTAGAAAACACAGTAAAATTGGCAACTTAAACAGTAATTTTCATTTGCATATAGTGTGAACGAAGCAGGAGAATTAACAAAGGAAATAAATCTTTGAAGGCGTGCGGTCTGCTTTGCATTTGGTGGAAAAATCCATACCAGTATTTGTGACAAGTTTGATGTGTGGATTCACCAACCAAGTCTTTTCTCTCTCGCTCACTCTTCTTTGTCTCACTGGCTCGCTCTTCTCTCTCGCTCACTCTTCTGTATGTCTCTCTTTATCACTCTTCAGTATGTTTTTCTCGCTCCCTCTTCTTCATCTCACTGGCTCGCTCTTCTCTCTCTCTGTCAGCTCTTTGCTTGCCAAATCCTTCACAAAAGTGGGTTGAGTGTAAACCATCATTATCAAATCTATTAGTGCTCCAGGCTCTTATCTTACCCCATTGTATGACATTCACATAAGGTGCAGCTTTGAAGGTGTTTCAACAGACAAGGCCTCATTCTAATTCACATTTTAGGGATCACTTAGACAGAAAGCAAAGATGTTGCCAGAACATCTATTTGAAGACAGCCACACACGGAGATCATACTACTTCCTTGCCGTGGTTGGGATTCAAACCGACAACCCTAGAGTTGTGAGGCAGTAGTGCTAACCACTAATCCACGGAGCTACATTGCTAATCCAGCCTGTATTTCTGTGCTGTGAATCAATCTTAGGTCACTGGGCAAGTTCAGTGTAACTACCAGATATCTCCAATGTGACACAAATGTTGTGCTATGTTGCCAATTCACATGTATGATGGTTCTATGTATCCCAATACAAAGGATTGCAATACTAATACAGGCGTACCTCGGTTTACCAATGCCTCAGGGAACGTCATATTTGGGGTACAAATGCCAAACCATTTCAGTTAATTGGTCTGTTTACAAATGTTTGAATAATTTGGTATGGGCATGTGGCCTGGTATGGTTCAGGAGGGGGGGAGGCGCTCGCTTGTCCCCCCCCCCTTTCCTGACCTGCTGGGCTGCATGCTCAGATAAGTATCTGTTATGGATTTTGGGGGGTACCCCATGCTGTTTTTTATTTAATTTCAGCGTGGAGTTACCCCTTAACATCCATACGAGACCCGAAGGGCTTAGTATGGATGGGAGGGGAGACCCCACGCCGGGTTTTTTACAAATTGTTTATAATTCCCTGCAATACTTTTACATCAACTGTCAGTGGGGAACTCCGCCGACAGCTGAAACATGAGCGCTGCATTGGTTTTCGCTACTAAAATGCTGCATGAGTTGATAACATAACTCATGCGGGATTGTAGGAGCGACAGCCATGTGTTAATGTTTCAACTGTCAGCGGGGTTCCCCACTGACAGCTGAATGTAAAAAAAAAAAAAAAAAGCGTGGGGTCCCCCCTCCCATCCATACCAAGCCCTTCGGATCTGGTATGGATATTAAGGGGGAACTCCACGCTGAAATAAAAAAAAACAGCTTGGGGATCCCCCCAAAATCCATACCAGACCCTTATCCGAGCATGCAGCCCGGCAGGTCAGGAAAGGGGGGGGCGAGCGAGCGCCCCCCCCTCCTGAACTATACCAGGCCACCTGCCCTCAACATGGGGGGGTGCTTTGGGGAAGGGGGGCTCCCCCCCAAAGCACCTTGTCCCCATGTTAATGGGGACAAGGGCCTCTTCCGTTATTGGGATAATTGGTCAGCCATTTTTTGGGATTTTAGCATATTTTGTTTACCAGTAAAGTTGAAAATTTTTTGTTCCAAATTTACTGATAAAAAAAATGTGCCAAAATCCCGAAAAACAGCTGACCAATTAACCCACTAACGGCCCGAAAATCGTTCGATTTTCTTTTCGGCAGAAAAATCGGCCGATTTTAGACCCATCTATGGCCTGCTTTACATGGGTCTAAAATCGTCCGCAAAAAAAATCGGCTGATTTTCAGCCCGTTAGTGGGTTAATTGGTCAGCCATTTTTGGGGATTTTGCAACTTTTTTTAATTGGTAAATTTGGATAAAAATTGGCCGATTTTGCAGATCGGCCGATTTTAGCTGCAATGATCGGCAAATTGGCTGATCTTTTAACAGATAAATAATCTGCACATGAGCCATGACCTGCAAGAAAAAGAATAAAAAAAAAGAATAAGAAAAAGAAAAATGCAGGCCTTAGATGGGGCGAAAACTGACCGTTTTAAAAAAAAAAAATCGGTTGTTCAATGGGCCGACGTTACCACCAATGGCAAAAAAATTGTTCGATTTTCGCCCCATCTACGGCCTGCAAATATAATAGCGAAGTAATTACTTCTGTCCCTGCAGAGAGCTGCGCTATTATATTTGACATTAAAAAGTATAAAGGTTGCAACATTGTATCTATTTGTATCCGAATAAAAACATCTATATCCGGAATGGATACAAATGGATACAATGTTGCAGTCTCTATACTTTTTAATGTCAAATATAATAGCGGAGCTCTCTGCAGGGACAGAAGGAATGTTTCAGCTGTCATCGGGGTTTCCCACTGACAGCTGAATTTTAAATTATTTCCGTGAATTAAATAAATAATAAAAAAAACAGCGTGGGTCCCCCCTCTCATCCTTACCAAGCCCTTCAGGTCTGGTATGGGTATTAAGGGGGAACTCCACGCTGAAATTTAAAAAAAAAACAGCGTGGGTCCCCCTCAATATCCATACCAGAACCTTATCCGAGCATGCAGCCCGGCAGGTCAGGAAAGGGGGGGGACGAGCGAGCGCCCCCCCCCCTCCTGAACCATACCAGGCCACATGCCCTCAACATGGGGGGGTGCTTTGGGGCAGGGGGGGCTCCCCCCCCAAAGCACCTTGTCCCCATGTTGATGAGGACAAGGGCCTCTTCCCCACAACCCTGGCCGGTGGTTGTGGGGGTCTGCGGGCGGGGGGCTTATCAGAATCTGGAAGCCCCCTTTAACAAGGGGGCCCCCAGATCCCGGCCCCCCCCCCTACGTGAACGAGTCTGCGGTACATGGTCCCGCAGACTCCTTCACAAAAAAACTAAGTGTGGTGTAAAAAAAACACAGTACAGGGTCTTTGACAAGTCCTTTATTAAAACAATGTCCCCCGAAGTAGATCCAACGTCAATCACGGCGGCGGCGGCAGGGACCCGAAAAAAGAAAAAAAAAAAAGGTTCCGCTCCCGTCGGAGGCTCCCAGCCTTGTGAAGAAGAGGCTAGCTGACAGTTCTTATATAGGTATGGGGCGGGGCCAGCCGGGCACATCATCCCCGCCCCTTACCTATTTGAGAAATGTCACCCTGTCTCTCCGCTGAGGCTAACTAGCTGAATGCAGGAGACAGTCTGACATTTCTTATATAGCTATGGGGCGGGGCCAGCCAGGAACAGCAAGCATGTGACATGGGGCGGGTCACTCGGATGATGTCCCCGGCTGGCCCCGCCCCATAGCTATATAAGAAATGTCAGACTGTCTCCTGCATTCAGCTAGTTAGCCTCAGCGGAGAGACAGGGTGACATTTCTCAAATAGGTAAGGGGCGGGGATGATGTGCCCGGCTGGCCCCGCCCCATACCTATATAAGAACTGTCAGCTAGCCTCTTCTTCACATGGCTGGAAGCCTCCGACGGGAGCGGAACCTTTTTTTTTTTTTCTTTTTTCGGGTCCCTGCCGCCGCCGCCGTGATTGACGTTGGATCTACTTCGGGGGACATTGTTTTAATAAAGGACTTGTCAAAGACCCTGTACTGTGTTTTTTTTACACCACACTTTTTTTTTTTGTGAAGGAGTCTGCGGGAGCATCTACCGCAGACTCGTTCACGTAGGGGGGGGGGGGCGGGATCTGGGGGCCCCCTTGTTAAAGGGGGCTTCCAGATTCTGATAAGCCCCCCGCCCGCAGACCCCCACAACCACCGGCCAGGGTTGTGGGGAAGAGGCCCTTGTCCTCATCAACATGGGGACAAGGTGCTTTGGGGGGGAGCCCCCCTGCCTCAAAGCACCCCCCCATGTTGAGGGCATGTGGCCTGGTATGGTTCAGGAGGGGGGGGGCGCTCGCTCGTCCCCCCCCTTTCCTGACCTGCCGGGCTGCATGCTCGGATAAGGGTCTGGTATGGATATTGAGGGGGACCCACGCTGTTTTTTTTTTTAAATTTCAGCGTGGAGTTCCCCCTTAATATCCATACCAGACCTGAAGGGCTTGGTATGGATGAGAGGGGGGACCCACGCTGTTTTTTTTTTTTTTTTTTTTATTGTGGACCTTTATTTTTACATTCAGCTGTCAAAATATATATTATCTAGACCTTTGAAATAAGTAAAATCATTACAGAAATAATTATAAAGGATAAGAAACAAAAATAGAATCACTAGAACTAAGGAAATCTAGTTAGATTACATGAAGATATGCCGAGTGCTGTTTATTAAACACAATAGTCGCGAGCGAGTGCCGGCTCTCAGAGGAATCCACAATCAGATTCACTATTAGTCAGTGGCTAAAAAGCAAACGCCCATGGCAGAAGTCTAAAATGTGTTCTGCACATGCTCAGTTGTATCTGCCAAAGACACTGCACGGGCTTCTAGATTTTTACTGTGTCGATTTCCTTGAAAAAAACGATTTTTAACACATTTTTAATTTTTTTGGAAATAGCAGATATTGTTTAAAGTGAAGTCCTGATATTTGGCAAAGCAAATTTCTAAGTGAACATGTCTCTGCAGTGATTTTTCATGGTTTTAGACTTGCTTCTTAGCAAGTCTGTTTTGTGAGTCTGATTTCGGGCGTGTGTCTCTTTGTGAATTAGATTGGGCATCTGCTTATGGGCTCTGCTCAATAGTGAATTAGGTTGCAGGGTAAAAAATGACGGACGCCCATGAAAATTGGGCTTAAGCCCATAAATATGCGCCCACGCCCAATAGTGAATCAGGGCCCTCATGTCTCACTTTTATTTTTTTGTGCAAGAGAAAGGGACTGAGCACATAAATTCATCAGTCCCTTTCTCTGAAGCACCAGCTGCACTGTACAGTGAATGAATAGATAGTGCTCTGTGCTGATTGGTTTCCTACTCAATCACAAACTGAGGCATAGTAAACAGTTTACTATGCTTCAGATGTGAATGAACAAAGTGAGTGATTGGTTCACTGTGTTTATTCAGAAACGTAGGGGGTCAGTAAATTACAGATTTACTGGCCCCTTCCCCCACTCTCCATCCTGAAGTATCCTCCATAGCAGCTGGTGTGAGTGGAGAGGGGGGATCCAGCAGCACTGTGGAGGAGGGGGCAGGGGAGAAGACGGAGGGGCCAGGGCAACAAGAAAACACAGATAGGAGTGACACTGGGGTCATCATTTACTAGACATGGGCAACTCTATTTTCATGCAGCAGCTGAATGTGGGCAGGAAGGGGAGGAGAAGCAGACTTTTAGTTGTTGCAAGAAAATACAGCGGGTCTAGTAAATGCTGCCTTTTCAGGTGTAACATAGTGTCCCCATGGGCCCCCTGGGTGTTGTCACCATTGCAATCCCTGCGACCCGCTTTGCTACACCCATGCTATTAGCAAATATTAGTTGTTATAGAAATTCTAAAAAGTACATCAAATGTTCATGCTGTGCAAAACACTTCTCAAAAAAGCAATAAGACTGACATGGATACATTTTCTATCTTAAGCTATACAGGGGTTAGACAAAAAAAAAAAAGGAAACACTACATGATTTGCAGGTGTGAAAGTGACAACATGATTTGTGTTGAATGTGGAGGTGATGTAACATTCTTTTGCTTCCGCTGTGTGATGAGACACCTAGCAAACAGGTATGAAGCCTTACTTTTGTCATTCACTGCATGTGCTGCTATTAATACAGAGTCATGTCAGAGCTTACTGAACTTTAAAGAGGGCAAATTGTTGGTGCTCCCTTAGCCGTGCCTCTGTGACTGAAGTTGCCAATTAATTTGCCATGTCACAAGGTACATTATCAAAGGTTATGACCGCGATCGTCATGGTCAACTGACCAAAAATAACAAAAGGACATTATGCAGGATTTTGACCCGGAAAAAGAAAGCAACTGCTGTAAAAGTGAGTACAGAGCTCAATCTCAGTCCAGTGAAGACTGAAACACGGCAAATAAATTGGTAACGTCAGTCACAGAGGCGCCAGCTAAGCGGGCACCAACAATTTGCCCTCTTTGAAGCTCAATAACCTCTGACATGACTCCATATTACTAGCAGCACACGTAGTTAATGAAAAATGTGAGCCTTCTCACCTATTAGCTAGGTGTCTCGTCACACAGCTGAAACAAAAGGGTGGTACATCACTTTCCCTTTCAACACAAAACATGTCACTTTCACACCTAAAAACATGTAGTGTTTCCATTTTTTGTCAAACCCCTGTATGTGGTAACAATATCTATACATTGTATTGTATATGGTTATTTACACTCAGCAATGAGTGTGCAACCACCATTGTGCAATGCACAATAATGCGTTTACATGCAAATACACAATTTCTGTTTCAAGGTGCATGGTCATAAACAGGAGTACAGTATAATGTGAATGCATATGCATATGCATAATTGCTGCAATAAGCAAGAAGGCACATGTTCATTTCATTGTTAACAGGATGATGGATGATTAACTGCAATATTCCCACTTGAGCTGGAATCGTTAATTGGCGTGAGTTTGCAATTAATGGTAAAACTGGCTGTTGATTCAGCTGCAGAATTCCATCATTGGAAAGGCTCAAACAGGGACCAGATTTCTGTGACTAAATGAATATTCACTGATGATAAAAACTGTGCATTAATGATGTAACAAAATCTTATATTTTTCAACTGTTAATCCTCAATAATGTGTGTAAGCAGTCATGAGAGTAATAGCCCACAAAGCTGTGTACTGCACATGACTACAATAGCATAGCAAAAAGAGTGACAAAAAAATGTACAAAACCATTCTATGAAGAGTCACATTATGGTGGTGCTGTCCTTTCCGAGAGAAACCAGATGGCAGTTACATGTAGTGTGTCAGAACACAGATTGTGAAATGTCCACAATCTAATATAAAACTGTCCTGAAATCTCTCATAGCAACAATACTGGGGCTATATATGAATGTATTGTATTTCTGTCAAAAACCACTTGTGACATTTCAATAACTATTATGCTGGCCTCAAAAATTATCCTTGTAAGAAGCAAAATGTATAATCTCCCAAAGCAACAGTGCTGTGGTGTCATAGAAATATACATTATTCCAGCACTATTCAGTGAAAAGCATAAGTAACTGTCAGAATATTCATAATATCCACAATTGCATCTAAAGTCATAATGCAGCCTTCTGTATCAAAAGTGCCACAGCTTTATACAGATGTGCATTAATCAAGTGCCATTAATGTCTTTTGAGCTGTTAAGTGCCATGCTTAAATAACTGTGAGACAGCCTCTCAGAATGTCCCAAAGGTGCAGTGGAGAAAAGCTACAGTGTTTCAGTCTGCAAAATAAATATATAAAAAAAAGAATTACAAATTATACATTTAAAATTACAATTGAGACAGAAAAAAATGTTGAGACTCACTCCATATTATGTAAAAACTTTTACAAAGTTGCATTTTAGTAGGCAGAAACCAGCTAGGTTTATATTTTAAAAAATTAATTGTTTCTTAGAAAAAAATCCCAAAATATGGGACAGATTTAATGCACATATGTAAGAAGCTTTAGCAGGCCGCAGTTTAAGAGGGAGACACCAGGCAGGTTTTAATGAAGAGATCAAATTTAGTGTTTTCTATGTAATTGATTACTTTTTCTATGTAATTGATTACTGCCACACTCATGGTGTGATCAGAAGTTATTTTTGCAGTATTTTAGTGTGGAGTGACCAGCTATGCTGTGTGCAAGATGTGTCTTTAATAGAATACTATTGGAGAACACGCTGTATTTCTGCTCAGGCTTAAGAAGAAAAATTTTAAAATGTGCATGGAATGATGTGTGTGTGCAAGATAGGAAGTTAAGCTGTGTATGTCACTTTCAACTTTTGCAGCATTTTAATATAAATAAATCAAAATAGTGCAAAAATATCCCAAAAATACAAAATAAATGAATAATCACTCAAAAAAATTATAGTCACTCAATAAAAATTATAGTCACTCAGTAAAATTCAAAGGAAAATCTTCATGCTGAAAACTTCCAAAATGACTCCTGAGGCCAATAGAAACCAAATAAACAACACACCTTATAATCATATGGGCAGGATGATTCCACACAATATGCTCCACCAAGGAGATCCTCACAGCCTCATAGATGTACTCCTGATGTCATCCAAATCGGCATATATCTTTCTAACACCAGTCTCCATGCTCCAACGATGCCCACCATATATAGAATAAAGTATAGTGAAAATTCATATATTACCATTCAAATATACTTTATTAATATGATTACATATGATTTCATCTTTCAAACCGCCATTAAAATGAAGAAACCAAAAGCCAGACCTCTGGAGATCCTCTGGTATCCTCCTCATGTAATATAGAGAGTTACTGCCAGGATCCAAAATGGCTGCTCGGCCACTTCCGGTTTCGCTGTGCATCTGATGTCACTTCCCTTGACGTGTTTCATCACCGGACTTAATCATAAGGGATAGAGACATCAAGCAAGAAGCATACTACGTGGTATATATTACAATATGAAATAAACTACACATGTTTGACTTTAAAGGGTTCTACCCATGTAAAAAATGCATAATGTGTAAGGTTACCAATATTAAAACGAGATTGATATCGGATTTTATATCATGTAGTACAGGCAGCAATTTTAAGATTAAGAAGTTTATTACTTGCTCCACCAAATTTGTGACCTACCTACTGGAATGTCCTTGTCGACTTCAGTACGTGGGCAGAACATCTAGATCATTACATAAAAGACTTAGCGAACATGTAGGTAATATTAAGAAAGGGAAAAGGATCACTGTCTTTCTAGACACTTTAGGGATTGCATGATTGTGACCCTAGTGTGCTTAGTTTCTGCGGGATAGACAGGATATAAGCTCATTGGAGAGGTGGGGATAAAGTAAAGGCCATCTCCCAAAGCTTCAGGCCTTAAGGCCACATAACTTAAACATGGCCTCTCCTAAGGCGTGTTGTTTATTTTATTTGGTTTCTATTGGCCTCAGGAGTCATTTTGGAAGTTTTCAGCATGAAGATTTTACTTTGAATTTTACTGAGTGACTAAACTTTTTTATTGAGTGACTATAATTTTTTTGAGTGATTATAAACTTTTGAAGGACATTATTCATTTATTTTGTATTTTTGGGATATTTTTGCACTATTTTGATTTATTTATATTATTATTTGCACTATCTGATTCTTTTAGTCAGCATATTACTATCCACAGGTTACCACACTTTTGGGTGAAAGTGTTAATATATGCGTTACGGGATTTTGTACATTATCAGTGAAGGTGATACCGTATATTTTGGTTTATTTTTATGCAGCATTTTAAACAGGCCCCACACCAACCAGTTTTTCATAAATATAGTATAATTATTTCAATGAAAAAACTAAATATTGTGATAAGCATATGCATAGTCTTTAACTACTTGGTACACCCACCATGTTGATGGCTTGTGGCCTAGCATGATTCAAAGAGGGGGCTGCACCAGGCTGCATGCTTTGGTAAGAACCTGGTATGGATTTTGAGAGGGATCTCACACTTTTGTTTTCTTGTTTGTTGCACTGGATTCCCCCTTGAAATTTATACTAGGGAATCCCCAGCTCCTTTGCATCCCAACAGAAGTTAGCAGCTGGGAACAGCAATTTAAATGGCAATTTTATAGATGTACGTTTTGCTGCATTAGGTTGTATACATCGTACCTATGCTCCACTTCACAAGCAGATTAGAGACACCCTCACGTCATGTTATTTGAAAGGAAAAAATAATGCATTTTCAATGTTTAAAGGATAAGTTCACCTTTGGAAAATGTTTTGTGTTCCACCTGTTTTTAGGGTGAAACATGAAACACGTTCCCATAGCCGCAGCTGCAGCCGCTGCCCGCCGCCCCCTCCCTCTGACAGATAGTACGGGGAAAAGTCTCTCCATACTATCTGTCAGATTTAAAAACAGTGCGGCCGTACGGGGATCCGCCCACACGGCTGCATCATTCATTCACAGACTTCTGTGAATTAATGAACTGCAAGTCCCGACAGCCTTAGCCTGTCAGCTTGTAGCTTTCAATGAACTACCACAGTGCTGTGGAATGTCGTGGTAGTTCACTGAAGCTTCCTGTCAGAATATCTGCTTGCTCCTACATCCTGTCTGATCACTGGTGCAATGCTTTCCAGGCTCCTGTAGACAAAAACAGCAAATGCACATTTTTTTACCTGCAAGAAAATGTGTGTTTATTATTTTTGTCTAAAAGGTAAACTTATCGTTTAATTTTAAGCAAAATAAAATCTCTGCTCATACTAAATATAATTATTTAAATTTTTTCTTTGGTTTGGTACACATTTCCCAGGGCACTATCCAGCCCCCATGCTATTTTTTTGACATTCATTTGCCTGTTAGCTTGGAAAATGGTTTTTAACATTCATCTCCTATTGATTTCACTGTGGATCATGTACGGCACTCAAATTTTAGCAGTTTGCTGAACCTGAATATTTGGCTATACATTTGTATACAATAGTGGGTGATGAGGCTATTACTCTTCATATTTATAAAAAATATATGAAATCATGTTTTGAAATTTTTTAGAGTGAGATTGGTAAATAGATACTGTAGATAGAGATAGATAGATAAATAGATAGATAGATAGATAGATAGATAGATAGATAGATAGATAGATAGATAGAAAAGTTGGATAGAAAGATTTTCATGCTGCTATTTTTCTGCCATCCTGAAACTTGTCAAGCATGAGGTCAATTTTAACAATTCTGTTTGAAGCTACATATGCCTCCAGCACAATGTAGTGCACTGTAGAGAAGTAAATCCATCACCTGCACAATATGTTAATTTGCTTTTTGCTTTGTCTCTAACTTTTCACCTTTAGGTTAGCTGAACAACATGCTGCTTTAGGCACAAGCAGCTGTTGTACCATACCTTAAATTAGGTTTGGATTCAGTGGTATTAACTCATACTGGCAAAGATCCAACCTCCAGTTTGACAAAAGATAGAAAAAATTCAATGTTAATTGCCTAGAACCTAAAACATATGGTGATATATATTTATTTCTTCACATTAACTTTTTTGGAAGACATGAAAATATATTTATAAAGATGAGAAATGTGTTTCTAAGATCCATGTAATAGAATCAATTTATTTTTTAAACATGATAAGATTCACTTGTGTAATATATAGTAGATAATAATGAAACAACATACATTGAAAATTAATCTGTTTAAAGTAGAAATACATTATATACCTAATTAATTTTAAAAATGTCCCCTCCCCCCTCCTAACACCTATTCTGACTAATCTAAGCCACTATGGTCTAGTCACGTGATCTCCACTATGTAAGCAGGCACCAGCTACAGAGGAGGGGAGGGAGTGCTTGACAATGACTGACAATACCTGGGTGTGGTGACATCACCCATATGCTTACTATAGACCATCAATTTTCAGAGTTTCTGCCTCTCCCCTGCAGCCACTGCTCTTAAAGAAGTTCCTATGAAGATGTTTAGGTACTGTAGTTACTGCTGTTCCACAAGCATATGCAATTTTAAAGTGTAATATGTTAAGTATATATTTACTCAGCATAACATCACTTTTTTTTATTTAAGAAAATAAAAAAATAGGTACTATATATTGTGTTTGTCTGAACTAAAATTCATTAAAGTGTATTTTTCCTGAAAAGTTGCAATAACCGGCTGCTAAGATATTGTGTGACATACAAATTGCAGCAACAATCATTTTATTGTATGATATTTTATTATGTGATACAGTATAAAAATGATATAATTCACCCAAAACCAGTTTAAGATTAGGCAATAAAACACTGTTATAGAGTCTAATCTTTGGGTTGGTGGGTGATAAAGGCATCCAGATATTTATAAGATCCCAAAGAATCAATAGTTCTGTCAACTTATGGCTTATGGTTTCATCAAGTATTTGATCCAATGCAAAATGATAGTATTCTGCCATAATAACAATACCCCAAACTTGTGGTATAGGTGTTATTATTACTATCATACATAATTTATATAGCGTCAACAGTGCTTTACAACATGAGGGAAGACAGTACAGTTAGAATACAAGTGAACATGGAAGGAATCAGAGGCCCCTGCGTGTTAGAGCTTACAATCTAAAAGTAAAGTGATACAAAAGGTAATAACTGAGATGAGCTTATAGAGAAAGTAGAAATACAGTTGTTTCTGTGGTGGCTAGTGAATAGTGCTGGTAATAATTGTTTAAAAAATTAAATGATTTTGGTTCAGAGCATAATGGTTATTAACAGTAATTAAATTGTCCCCAGAGTGCCCGAGACTAGAATTTAAAGTATATCCTTAGAGTATCCAGTCTCTTATAACCAATCCCTCTTTGAATGTTACAATTTTGAAGAAACAGACTGCTTTTTTGTGGGAGTTTGCAAAATATTTAATAGGAATTGTTTCTGGAGATAAGGTGGACAATTTGTAGTAGTAAAGTGGGTTTTTGTAGTAGTGGAATATCAGTACACAAAAGAGTTATATTGCTGAAAAACCTTAGTTTGCTTTACTGGAGTATTAAATCCCTGGACATTGTGGTATAGAATCTTGTAAACATGAGAACTAAATGTCTGTGTTTGACCCATGTTAAAGAACAAAATAAAAAGTTTTTTTACCCCTCCCATATCATAAGATTACTGATGTTGGGATGTCTGATGCAAGTGTGAGCCTGGAATAGCTGGGGATCTCTGACCCTAAAAGTAGAATAAAGTAGAAGAGAAAAAGAAAAGAACAATAGAAGATACATGTTGAAGAAGAAAAATACATCAAGCATTGAGTAATATAAAATAAAATAAGGCATAGTGTCAGGACTCCGGGTATGACCAGAGGTGTGTGTACTGACACAGGGAAACGCAGGCTTCAGATATGGTATAAATAAGACAATTTATTAAGACTAACAATACAAATATAAACGCAGTGCACCAAACCCCAAGCTAACACAAATACATACAACAAGGTGAAACAAACCCAAACCTAAACTGATATAGATACACAGGTACATACACATATAGAGCACAACATAGTCAGGCAGGCCGGGTCGATAACTATCGGGCAGGTAGGTACAGGAGGAGCAGGCGGAGAATAGTCAGGTCACGAGCCGGGTACAGCAACTAACGGGCAGGTAGGTACGGGGGGTCAGGCAGAGAATGGCCAGGGTCACAAGCCAGGGATCAAACAGGAGAAGTCAGCAGAGGTCATTATCAGGCAGGGTCGGCAACAAGTCAGGCAGAAACAGGAATGCAGGTTACAAGATACAGGGGCCCATGGAAAAACACACACCAAGGCCCAGACTGCAGGTCTGGCCATCCCTTAAATACACCACCTGCAATCAGCCCCAGGTGATGGCTAATTACCGAAGTGAACCTCTGGTTGTTGAGAGCACCCGCTGGCCAGCCCTGGTACTGCAGCCCACAAGGCAGGTGAGTCCCACCACTATTGGCAAGTCCATTCCTGACACTTAGTGTCACAGGTAACCCAATCAGCAATTAAAAGAACCAACATTGAAAGAATCAGAGTACAATACCACACTGGAAACTATCAAGTGTTCAGTTCTGGGCATGATGGCCCAGGTGTAAGATTTGAGGTTAGAGGACACATGAACCCATCTTAGTTCCATAAAGAAACTAAGAGCATTAGGCAAATAACTATCACTCCTATAGATGTTAGGAATGTTTTTAACCAAATAGTTATCTCTAGATTATTGGTAAACAATTTCACTTCAGCTTACATAAAAATATTTTACCAAACCTCATCTTGAAAATATGTTATATAAGTATAACATTACAAATGAAAATGTATTTAAAACAGCATTTCAAAATGTTTCAGTAACAATTGAGTACTGTCCGTGATACTTTTTTTATTTGCACTAACATACAATTTTGAGGACAAACTTTCGGGGAGTGTCCCCTTCTTCAAGGTCCAAGCAGTACTATACAAATCACAAAGTTTTAGCAGAATGTTAGAATGTTAGCTGGAAAATGCCATCTACTATAAGAAACTGGATTATGATCCAACCCAGGACTTTACAAAGCAATTAAAAGGTCTCATTAAAACACTTCCAGCTCACCTACATTTAGAACTTATAAATGCGATTCCGGATCATCCAGAAATCGGGGACTTCTACATGCTGCCCAAAATCCACAAGCCAGGAAATCCAGGCAGACCCATCATAACAGGTATGAATACACTCACCGAACAAATCTCAGGCTTTGTAGAAAATATTTTAAAACCGTTAGTCAAGAATACTGCTAGTTTCCTGCAAGACACAACTAACTTTCTGAACAAGATCAACAACATACAGCAATTACCATCCAATACACTTCTAGTGACTATGGATGTAGTATCCCTGTATAGTAACATCCCTCACAAGGATGGATTAGCTGCATGTCACAGATCCTTATCATCCTCACCAAACCACAACTACTGATGCACTGCTGAGGATGTTACACAGCTCATTGAATTCATACTTACACACAACTACTTTGCCTTCAATAAAGACATCTATCTTCAATGTATGGGTACTGCTATGGGAAGTAAAATGGCCCCCCAATATACCAATTTATTTATGGCTGACCTGGAGGAAACATTCCTGAACTGCATGGAACAAAAACCATACAGATACTATCGCTATATTGATGATATTTTCATCATATGGACAGAAGGTGAAGAACACCTAAAACAATTTTACTCAGTGATCAACACTTTTCATCCATCAATCAAACTAAAAATGGAATACTCAAACACACACGTCAACTTCCTAGACACCACAGTATACATCAGGGATGATACGCTTCACACCTTAATATACAGGAAACCCACTGACAGATGCAACTACCGCCACAGTTCTAGCTTCCACCCCCAACACACAAAACGTGCCATCATACACAGTCAAGCCATTAGATACCACCGAATATGTTCTGACTCAAGAGACAGATAAACATCTCAGGACACTAGCAGACACCTTCCATAAGAAAGGTTACAAGGACAAAACTATCAACACCAGCATAAACACAGCCTTGAGAACCCGAAGAGAAAATTTACTTCAGTACAAAGAGAAAAAAACAAACAACCGTGTACCTCTAGTAACCACATACAACCCAGCACTAGAAGGGATAAGAAAAATAATCAAAGATTTAGAGTCCATCATAACAGAGGATGGAACTCTGAAAGAAATATTCCAGCAACCCCCAATACTGGCCTTCAGACAACCCCCCAACCTCAGAAATAAACTAATCAGTAGGAAACTTCCTTCTGATTATGAGGCCACAAATAATGGAAGCAAACCCTGCAATAAAAATCACTGCAAACTTTGCAACCAAATCAATCCATCAAAAAGTGTCAGACACTCAAAAGGGATCTTCAACATTTCCGGATCATACAGCTGCACCTCCAGTAATGTTGTGTACCTTATCCAGTGCAGAAAATGCAGCAAAGGATCTTATGTTGGCGAAACAGGGCAGAAGTTGCAAACAAGGATGAATTTGCACAGACATACCATCAAGGAACATAAAGAAGATGACTTCTGCACACCTGTGGGACACCATTTCGCACAACCAGACCACACAATGGGAGACCTCAATATTTTAGTTCTTAAAGAAAATTTCAAATCCATTCAGGAAAGAAAAACATTTGAACTAAGAATGATAAATCTATTTGACACAAGAGATAATGGCCTGAATTTGGACATGGGATTCCTCAATCATTATCCAACAGTTTTATGACTATCAGCTCAAGCTTGACTTCCTCTGTGTGAGTGTTGTATTCCCCCCTCCCCTCCCCCTTTGCTTTTGCTGTATCTTATCTCTAGCCTCTTTTTTTTTATCTCTTCTAACATTCTGCTAAAACTTTGTGATTTGTATAGTACTGCTGGGACCTTGAAGAAGGGGACACTCCCCGAAAGCTTGTCCTCAAAATTGTATGTTAGTGCAAATAAAAAAAGTATCACAGACAGTACTCAATTGTTTCTGCTGCAAATGCACTAATACGGCTACAATCACCTCAAGCAAAATGTTTCAGTAAATGTCTTAAAGGGGAGACTATCAACCATTAGAACATTTCAAGACCCGTGACAGAGATAAAGTAATGTTCACTAATTTCCTTAAAGATAGGAGTCCATCAACTTCAGATCATATTTTCACAGGATCATAGACCAGATTTCAGAAACACAAAAAAAGGTCTAATAACAGAACTCACATATAAATTGTTGGCTTTAGGGAATAAAATTACTATTTTACTTTTATAACAAAAAAGTGCTAACAGTTACTATTTTATTGCCTTTTTTGGATTCAGTTTAAATTTTTACTCAGAAGGTTTCCACTCAAATCAAATGCAGTGGGTGGTCTACTGAGAACATGTGTTCAGTTTGATGTTTATTATTATAAATCCTGAAATTTTACTTTCAAAAAGAATTGTGGCACTTGAACCATTTTGGCAATGACTAAAAAAGATTACTAGCAGGGCTCTTTTTAACGGGAACATGGGGGAATGCAGTTCTGGCACCTCCAGCACTGAATGTATGTAATGGCAAGAAATGTGGGGTGTGGTAGAGGATCGATTGATGCTGGCTTCTGGGGGATCTATTGTCACTGGTGTGGATCTGTTTTTGTGTGAGGGTCTATTATTGCAGATGGGGAGGAAAAATGTTGCTGGGGGGGTCTTATGTTGCTTGTAGGGATCTACTGTTGAGGATGAGGTTGCTGGATACTGAGATAACTGGTGCTGCTCATGGGGGTTTAATGTTGCTGGGGTGGATCTTTTGTTCTGTGTGGTCTATTGTAGCTGTGTGGGGGTCTATTTTCTGTGGGGGATCTATTGTTGCTGGGGTGGGGTCCATTGTTGCTGAGGGGGTCTATTGCTGTGTGGGGGAGCTATTGTTGCTGGGGGATCTATTGGTGCTGGCTGCAGGGTATCTATTTTACTGCTTTTCTTGTTATCATTAACAAATTCAATACAAACTATTTATCACCACAAAATGGTACTTGATTCTTTATTCTCTAAAATGGGCAGTACTAGTAGGTGGGTAGGGGGTGGAACCAAGGGAAGGTACTCAGAGGAGGGTAGGGGGCTTAGATAATGGGGGACTCCAGAAAGGGAAGTTCCTGCAATTATTCTCTGAGAAAAAAAACACTAGCGTTGACTAGGGATAAGTGTCAGGTTTGGTTTGAACATCTCTCTTATCAAAATAATCAAGGGTTTGAAAATCTAAAGAGATGCAGAGTTGGAAAAAGAGGAGAGCTTAACCACTTCATCCCAAGTGGATGTCTGATGATGTCCTTGGATTGAAGTGTTTATACCAGGATGATGCCTGCTGCTATAGGCATCATCCTGGTATCAAAATTTTCAGCACTTGGTTCATGTTCCTCTTCCTGCTGCCACTTTTCCCAGGCTCTCCTGTCTAATCAGGGAGCCTGGGACCCCTCCAACCGGCTGAATCCACTGCATTACACAAAGAGAGAGGTGCTGACATCAATCAGAAGCTGGAAGCGACAAAGATTTTGCTACTTCGAGTTTCAGCCTTTTGTTTACCGGATTTTACAAGCATCTGATAAAAATTATCTTGGTTGGTGGCCAGAGGAAAGATATGGGATCTAAGTTTGTTAAATTCCTTGCAAAGTACATAGATCACCTAGAGTTGATGATTTTTTTATCAGCAAAAGTGGTGTTACTATTTAAGTATTAAAAACCTGTGCTGCCTCAAAAAGTGCATCATTTGAGGGTTCTAGATATAGCTTTAAATATTTACAAAGTATATAGTCAAGCACATGTTTTATATTAAAATATTCTCTAATATGGTTAGCTTTCAATTCTCTGTTAAACATGAAAAGGCTTAGAAAATTGAAAGTACTTTGAAAATTGCATATTTTAAGGATCGTCAACATCAAAACTAAAATTTAAATTTTTTGTAGATGCTGGAGATAAACCACCTTGCAGTTTCATATATCTCTTGAGGACTCTGTAATGAGCTATCTGTGCTTGAGTCTGCACATTTTCGGAGGTCATTACAATGGGTTCCCATACTTTCTGTTTAAGTTTTTTCCATTATTTTATGGAGAATGACAAAAAAAGGTATTAGGATATGCAAAGGTGGATGGAAACACATAAACCTTCTAATGTGAGAAGATCAGGAACCATAACATTGAGATACCACTGTTAAAGTATTTAGGAGCTTAGACAACCAGACTTCACCTTTACATGAAATATCACTTTTGGGTGAACTTACTGTTTTGTTTTTATAGTTCAAAAACATTTCTGTGCTTTACAGTCTATTGAAACATATCCCTCTACCTCAGCTGTCATTTTGCCTTTTTTCAGTGGATAATTATATTCCTTGTGCCTCTTGTTAAAAGATTTGGGTCTTGGGTTGGACATACTCCTTTAATCTTTGTTGGTTGTATAGTATTTTAAGGCATAGTCCACCTTTTGCAAAAAAAAAAATTAAACCCATATTGTTTATTTAAAATATGTACATTTGCTATTTTTTGCATCAGAGCCTGCAGAGTAGACATGCACACCACAAATGTTCATTTTTTTTTTTTGCTTCGAATGCATTTTTTCATTGAAGAATTTGGTTTTGTCATATTCATCATGTTGAGCTGATTTGTTTTCGGAATTCATTTCGTAATATTCGGCATTCATTTAGTATATTTGTTTTTCTGGGTAGATTAAAAAAAATGTTTCATTTTTTTCAGAAGATTACTATGTATCAACGGTGCATTCAATATTCATATATTGTAACTATATACTATCAAATCATGTGACATCATCCAAATGAAACAAATGCCTTCATGATAACTTTTTTTTGGGATTGCTTTACATTCGTTACTATGTCTATTCAGAGATTTGTATAAGTCCGGATCTTCAAAAATCGAATTTTTGGACAAAAATCGATTTGTTACAAAACAAAACACACATGTCTACTGCAAAGCATTGCAACTGTAATCAGTGGATCATGGGTGCAATGCTCTAGATCCTACAGACTACTTCTTCAGTCACAGGTTCATACTGAGGTATGAACCTTCACTTACGGTACTAGATGGAGTATTGATGGACTACAAGTATTATGTTATCACTGCACTGTCTTCCATTTAGAACTATGAGTCCCTCTGCAGCAATGGTAGATGGGACTTGTAGTTTTATTCAATTCAAGAATGAACCCAAGATTTTGTAAGGGTGTGTGGTTTGGTTGTGGAAGGCTGCAGACTGTGACCATGTTTCATATCCCACCCCAAATATGGGTGTCACATGAAACATATTCAGAGAGAGGGACTTCTCTTTTAAGTTAATGTTTATGATGTTTGGTCATTGCAAGGCCATGGGTTGTGCTTTCTACTACCTTGCATGAACCATGTATTATTATTAATAAAGCTGTAATGGACACATATTTGTCTTTTTTGAAGACACAGCATTTAAAGCTACTCTGTCACTAGATCAAAACATTTTCGGGGCGTGTCCAAGATGGCGACCGGAGCGGCCGCATAATCCGGAGCTCCGGCGCCGTCCCATGTAATCCACTGCCATCCGGGCAGCAGAGGACCACAGCGGGGCAGCAGAGGCTCCAGGGGGTATCTCCTGACCCTGGGAGAGGGGCTACAGGTGGTATTTCCGCCATCGGCGGCGGCGGACATCCGTGGCCTGGCACAGCCGCAAGATCCGGGGCTCCGGCATAGGCCTGTATAATCCGCTGCCATCCAGGCAGCCACAGGCCCCAGCGGGGCAGCGGAGGCTCCTGGGCACATCTCCTGACCCTGGGAGAGGGGCTCTGGGGGTGGACGTCCGAGGCCTAGCGTGGCTGCATGATCCGGGGCTCCAGCGCCTATTGTCTACATCCACGGCCATCCGGGCAGCGGAGGATTGGTGAGGGCATTTTCTGCGCCCCCTGGGTCTGGAAGAGTGGCGCAGTTGAGTATTGCCGCTCTCGTGGCACCGGACGTCTGTGGCCTGCTCCACCTGATACGGTCCCCCTCTCATCCGGGTCACAGTGAGTACGGGGAGCAAGGGGGCTGGTGGCATTTGGCTATTGGGTCCCCCTCCAGTGTTTCAGAGAACGGGGCTTCCATTTGCTACCCCAGAAACTGCCTTTCTCTGTCGCCACGGCCCCAGTTGGGTCCAGAGGCCTACTGAGGCCTATATAGTGCTCCGGTGAAGCGCCGGGGCTCCCTGGATCTGCCCTGGAGGGCCCAGAGTTCATCATTGGGGGATCTCTGTTCCACACGTGCTTCTCGTCCCTCTCAGGCCCTGAGGTAGGAGCTGAAGCCACCATCTTGCTCTTACAAGTGATTAATGATACACCACGGCCTATGCCTCCTCTATGCCCTCATGGTTCGCTAAATATTTTTACAATCTAAAGTTTCTGCGGATAAGCCTGTAAGCATTTATGTAACTACAATCCTAAACCTGTTTCGGGCGTTATAGGTCCCCTGGGGTTATTATCTCTTTAGGCTATCCGATTTCCAGTTGTTCACCCCCAGGAGACTCCCTGTATGCTGTCCACCAAGAAAAAAAGGGGACTTGCTCAAAAGTCCTTCACGACATACCTACTTAAGACACATGAGATTTGCAGCATGTCTCCAGATAATACAGAATGAGCATCTCTGTCCGATCCCACGCAAGATACCATAGCTCCTTCATTGGCTCTGGTTAATGAAGATACACAACAACTCACAAAGGGAGACTTGAAATCTTGCCTGGAAATTATGTACACCAAGCTGGCCGCTAAGTTCCAATCAGAACTGCATAAAAGCACAAATGTTCTCTCTCAGGAAATTGCCGCATTGGGCTCCAGGACCGACCGCTTAGAAACCAAGCATGATGCACTTAGCCTAGCCTATGGTGAACTTTCCAGAGATCATGATCATTTACAAATAGCCTTTTTACAATTGCAGGCACAGGTTGAGGATCTCAATAATCGCAATCGCAGGAATAACCTGCGAGTCAGGTGAATACCGGAGTCTATGTTGGATCTCTCACAAACCATAACCAAGGTATTCACATCACTCCTTCCAGATCGTGACCCTGGGTGCTTCGCTTGTGATCGCATCCATAGAGCCCTGCGCCCTAAACCTCCTAATGATAAACCGCCTAGAGACATTGTTCTGTGTATGAAGGATTTCCTGACCAAAGAAGATATTCTTAGAGCTGCTCGAAATACTCCAACGATCTCCTTCGCTGGCTCGGTTTTGCAAATCTTTCCAGATGTTTCTCCGGCTACGTTGGAGAAACGCAGAAAAATGAAAGAAGTTACAACTGCCCTTTTCTCAGCTCGTATTCGCTACAAATGGGGCTTCCCTTTTAAGCTGATAGTTCCACATAATGGGAGCACATATATAGCCACATCCCTTCCCTAAGGTAGAGAAATCTTGGCCAAGTTGGGCCTGGCGGATGCCCCATCACCTCAACGTCCAACCTCCACCCCTCATGTCTCTCCCATTTGGCACACGACATCTCCACGGAGGGATAGAAGGAGAGTCCGACAAGAACCGGGTTGACGGGACTATGCTCACTTGCCTATTACTCATTATTTTGATAACCCTTAGTCCCGATCCACAGTTTATTATGTCTGAGACAAAAACCGGGGTATAGGGATTTTGCTCATTTGTATCTCTTATATCTTAAGGATGTGCATTTTTGTAGTCACTGCTGTGATGTTTCTGTGTTTCTGAGACCTATGTATGCTTTCTCATTGATAACTGGATGTGTTAAGGCTTAATAAGGGTCTGTGGACCCTCTTAATACCGTCCATTAATTCATAGTTTCACAACCCTTGAACACGTTCTCCCACCCTGCCGCCTGACATGGCCGGAGATGTCACCGCCCGATTGTGGGGTGGCAACTCCGTTTTCCATGTTTTACGGAGACAGGTTTTGGGCCCATTTGGCCCTTTGATGTTTGAACTTTTTGTTTTTTCAGGTATGGCATACTGCCTACCTGATCCATGTTTCTCAGTTACCCTTTTACTTATAGGAGCTATTAACGCTTCACTTCTATTATTTTTTATCTTCTCTCTTTTCAAAGTTTTAGTGCATGATGTTGGTTTTGTGCCGGTTTGTGGACGTCACGACCCCCATATTTGGATCTGGATGTCCCCTATGCTGGTACTACTGCCTATAAATCTGTCTGATGCGGACTCACGGGTCCTTATGCCTAGCCAAATAATTCTGGGAGATGTCTTTTCAATGTGTATTTTTATGCTGATAGCTATAACTTTTGTATACTATGGTAATTCAATGTATTTCACATAATGTCCAGGGTTTCAACTCACCAATCAAGCGCAAAACAGCCTTTCTTCAATATAAGCGATTGGGGGCTAAAATTATTTTATTATAGGAAACACATTTTGCAGCCGCAAAGCACCCGACATATTTCCATAAATTCTATAGGCAGGGGTATTATACTTTACATTCCTCCAAGAGTAGAGGAGTAGCTATCTTTCTACATAATTCATTCCCCTTTGAGGTCCAACACGTATATCGTGATCCGGACAGTAGGTTTATCATTCTTAAAGGCACCCTTTTAGGTCGAGAACTTACTATTGCTAATATCTATGCACCGAATTCGGCACAAGCTTCCTTTTTTTCAAAATATTTTGACGTTCTAGATAGGTTCTAGATAGGTTCCCCCCATCTATTGGTGGGTGGGGATTTTAACCTGGTAGCAAATCCTCTTTTGGACCGGAGCTCCTCCTTGCAATCTTCCCAGGCTTTTCCAAAATCCCTTACTAAGAAACTAGATGCCCTCCAGTTAGTGGACGCCTGGAGAGCGCACAATGCGGGAGCCAGAGATTATTCATTTTATTCTCACCCACATGACTCTTATGCCAGATTAGACTATATCTATTGTACCCCTATTTTATTAGCGAATTCTTGGACAGCTTGTATTCACCTGAGCCCCTGGTCGGATCACGATATTATGGCTTTATCTATCACGTTTATAGGATTGAGACTTAATGACTCTATGCTTACTGATATTGACTCTCGCCAAGAGGTGGTCACATCTATCCGGGAATATCTTCAGCCACACTATGGGTAGCCCATAAGGTGGCCCATAACGTGGCCACCTTATCTCCATGGCCTCATCCAGGAATAGAAAACGATGGCAACAAATACTACTTCTTACCCGAGAATTAGAAGCACATTATAGACGTCATATTGCTAATCCATCTCTTCTTAATAAACAGTTGTTGTCCCAAAAGCGTTTAGAATTGAATACCCTACTTTCACAAAAGATTGAAAAAGCTCTCCGCTGGTCAAAGGCCTCGTACTTGTTACATAGCAACTCAGCATCCACTATGTTTGCAAGGAAATTGAACCCCCCCACATGTCTATAAGCTGCGCACCACCTCGGGTGCTATTTCCTCTCTACCTCAGGAAGTTTTGGGTATTTTTGAAAACTTTCATTCTGGTCTATTAGCTCCTCCCCAGTCAGATTCTGTTTTTTCATCTGACTCATGGCTGGACTCAATACCCCTCCCTGCCCTTACATCTTCTCAGATTGCCTCTCTTAATGCCCCTTGTACTATAGAGGAAATAACTCATGCGATTAGCGCGCTAAAATGTTCTACTGCACCGGGCCACGACGGATTCACCACTAGTTATTATAAACATTTTGCCTCTGCGTTGGCTCCATATTTGATAACATTATTTAATGATGTTTTGCAGGGTGGCAAGTTTCCTGAGGAGATGCTGTTGGCTAATATGTCTTTAATACCCAAACCACAGAAAGACCACTGTTTACCACAAAACTATAGACCAATCTCAGTAATGAATAACGATCTGAAAATATTTATCCGCATTTTGGCGGACAGATTGGCCCCTATTATCTCCTCTTTGGTCTCTCCAGACCAATCGGGTTTTATTCCTGACAGATTCATTACTGATAACATTCGCCTCACTCTAAATGTTATTCAAGATGCCAATTTACATTCTAAAGAGGTCCTGTTGATGAGTCTAGACATAAACAAGGTCTTCGACAGTGTTCTTTGGCCCTATTTATTTTCCTTGCTACGGAAAATGGGTTTCAGTGATGGGTTTTTGGCCGGTATACACGCCCTATACGACTCTCCTAAAATGAGAATAAGGCTTCCTGGCTGTAATTCTGACTTTTTTACGTTGGGTAGAGGCACCCGTCAGGGTTGTCCTCTTTCACCCCTCTTGTTTGCGCTGGTGTTGGAACCTTTGGCAGTGGCGATCAAATCACATCTGGATATTTCTGGCTATCCATTATTAATTTCACATTTCAAAATAAGTATGTATGCTGATGACGTTATGCTTTTTCTTACTAACCCGTTAATTTCATTGCCTAATTTATGTGCCATATTGAATGACTTTGCTATAGCGTCAGGTCTCACTGTTAATTTCACCAAATCGGTGATTATGCCTGTTAATGTTCCTGATTCCCTAAGTGCATCTCTCCGTAGTTCTTTTCCATTTCGTTGGGTCATGGACCGTATATCCTATTTGGGTGTTAATCTCACTCCCAGATACTCGGATATGTTTGCTGCTAATTATCCACCATGTGTATCTTGTCTCTCTACTCTATTAAAGATTTGGCATGGTTACCATATTTCCTTTCTGGGTAGAGTCATGGTGGTTAAAATGAATATCTTACCTAAACTACTTTATCTTTTCAGAGCACTTCCAGTCCCGGTCTCAAAAACGTTTTCGGACCACTTTCAGTGGACTATTAACAATTTTATCTGGGGTAATAGCGTCCATGTTTTGCTTCATCCATTTTGTACCGCTCACAACGAACAGGAGGTCTCGGTCTTCCCAATTTTTGGCTATATTGCCTCTCGGCTCGTTTTGCGCAGCTATCACAATGGGCAACTATTAATTCTCAGACCCCATGGATCAAATTTGAATTTCAGTCTATACGCCCATTCTATTTACCGGGTATTCTGTGGTCCAAAATCTCTCCCCGATCGCTTACTTTCTACAACTCCATAGTGACCCATTCACTGACGCTTTGGTCCAAATACAAATTTAAATTGAATCTAGTCTCTCTTATTCCCCCAGGGGTTTCATTTTTTGGTGATCCTACTTTTGTTGCAGCTTTTTCCTCCCCTCAAACATTTCGCTGGTGGTACGATTGTTCCCTTATTATTCCCAGATTATCTGATTTCCAAAGAGGAGGATCGTACATTACCTTTGATATGCTACGCAAGTTTTTTGATATCCCTCTTTGTGAGTACCATTGTTACTGACAGATTAGACACTTTTTTAATTCACATTTTGGCCTTATACCATCCTCCCCGATTTCCTTTTTTGAACGTATCAGGATTGGGATTCCATGGTGGATAACATATGTAAGTGCTCTAGATCTCTTTCTGTTCGTGAGACGGCCCTTAAGGTTTTAACCAGATGGTATTACACCCCATCAAGACTACATGTACTGTTCCCACAAACATCCCCCTTCTGTTTCCGGGGCTGTGGCCATGCAGGAACTTTGGTTCATATATTTTGGGACTGCCCAACCATATCTTTGATTTGGTGAAATATATCTGAGGTGGCTACCTCACTGGCGGGTACCCAGGTACGATTGTCTATGCAGACCTGTTTATTGGGGGCTCATATCCCGGGGGTCTCTGATGCCATTATGAGATTGATACATACTATATGTATTGCCACTTTCTGGTCTATTGCCTTGCATTGGAAGTCCAATACTGTACCCTTGACCTCCGTTTTACACAGAATTGATACTGTAATGTTCATGGAACGCATTCACTATACCCTACTGGATAAGATGCACTTATTTGATAAAAAATGGGAGACATGGAGGGATTATAGACATTTATTGCATGATTAATTACATTCCCAGTGAAAGCTGAATGGCATATACTGTTGACAGACGTATCATTTAACCTAATTCATCGTTTACACATTTCATATGCTTGCTATCTAATTTTTTTTCTATTCCTTTTCTTTCTTATGTTAATATACTTTTCTGTAATGTACTATTCAAAAGTGTCTTGTTTTTGCTGAAAGTTTTATTTGAAAATGTACTGTTGTTTTACAGTCTACTTTTATACAATAAAATCGTTTGTAAACAAAAAAAAAAATTTTCAAAAAGGTCTTCTTGTAAGAAGCTAACTCTCACCTATACCACTACTGACAGTGCTAATCTTCACTCTCTTAAGAGAAACATCTTCGCATCCAACACAATTCTGGGTGTGTAATTTGCTTGTCTTCCATTTGCACTCTGATTTCACTCATCAATGCCTTTGCCACTACAGCAAACAGTATTATCTATTTTCTTTACAAGAAGACCTTTTTAAAAAAAAACATTTTAACCTATTGCCAGAGTCACCATAGCAACCTTTGTGTACTACCTGGAAGTGTGACCCTGTCTTTTCCTGTGTTCCCTGTGCTCTACAACATAACTTAAAATCTTGACTTCCTATATTAAAAGTAATACATGAATAGATGTGTGACACTCATCATTGTGTTGAGGGAGGTAACAGACATCTGTCTTTGAAATGAAGAGTTTGCCAAAGAAGATCACACGTTCACAGTCCTTACACAGGCATTAATCCCAATGTTCTCTTAAAGGACTGATGCTTCAAGCTTTTCAGCTTAAAATCATTTTAACCTTTATAAACTGCAATGAAGAATGCTGGAATGTGGTAAAATAGCTTTTGCTTCTCCATAAGCAACCCATATAATTTATTAGGAGAGTCTCATTTCTGGCAACTGAGATTCTGGCACTGGACTGTTAAAGATGGTAAGGAGATTCAGCTTCATAACCGAGCAAACTCCAAAACTAAATTGTGAGTAACTCTGCTAAATGTGCACCTGGATTCCAAGAGCTACCTTGGTGCACAGAGTTGGCTTAGAGGACAATTAAAGGTGACAGCAAATTGTCAGCATTGGTATTTTGAACACAGGGATATACCTGTCTGGTTTGTAACAAGAAGCAGGATAGAAATTCCACTACAAAAATCCAGAAACCATCAAGAGATGCCCAAATGTGCTATGCAATTATCACTCCCATAATACTTTACATATCACTCTGAAGACTAGACAGCTATTATCCTATTACAATATGGTACTTGATCAAACATCACATGAGCTTCCTTAGGGGAACTGTAGTGCAAACTTTGGTTGGCAGAAAAGTTGAGGAACATCCTTCACCGATAAAGTATGTCAAACTGGAAAATTTCAACTGGTAGACTAGAGATCCCATGCTGGAAAGAGACTTGTTGCCAGATGATTACAATTCACATTAAAGCTTGGGAGTACAAATCACCTTTTAGCTGTTGTACCGTTTCATTACATTACATTATCTTTGGCCTGTTTTACTTATTTCTCAATTTTCTAACATGATAGATCATCAAATTGCAGATAAAAATGAAAATGTTCAGCCAATTTAAACTGGGCAAAAAATATTTATAAAAAAGTGTTTTGTGTTTTGAAATGGCATATATGATCTACAGACACTTTCTGTATTGTCTGATAAAATATTGCTTCATCTGTTGCATCTCAGTATATTTTTCAGTTTTCCATTTCATTGCATGCAGGGATATGATCATGAAGAACTGTTTCTGATGCCAAGAACAGAAAGCAATAACCCATATGGTCTAAATTATCCGCAATATAATTATGCCTGGCACGTTGGATATGCCATTAAAAATCTTTGCCAGGCATAATGGCAGTGTACTGTTTCTAGTAATAAAAACACAGCAAGGCATCCATTTTGAAATGCAAACTTACCATAGTTAAAGGAAAAGAGAACCTAAAACCAAATTAAAATGCCTGTCACATGCTGAAAATAACATACAAATGCAATTTTTTAAACTGTAGCTCTTAAACTTTACCCTGAAAAAAAAAATAAGGGTTCCTGGATGAACAGCTATTTACAGCAGAATTCAAGGCTGACATTAAAGTGGTTTTAAACCCTTACATATCCTAATAAAGTGATTAGACTCAGGTGATACGCAGAGATTAAACAAATCTTCCTACATAAGTTGTACCTGTTTATCTGGACTCTACTTCAGTTCAAAGTGCAGAATTTATACAGCTTGTCTGAGCTTTCAGAAAGTGTGTGAGTGTGTGTGGGGATCTAGAGTTACATTCAGTGAGGAGACCTGGGAGCTGATTGGCAGGAAGTGACACACAACCTTCACACAGCTCACAGTAACAGAACTAAGGCTGCCAATTCAGGCTGTGTTCCCTCCCCCTTCTCCCTCTTGGAGTTGGAAAAACCTGTCAGAAAAAAGATGTGCTTTGTTCATATTTCTTGTCAGAGGTTTAAAGCCACTTTAAGTAAAAATAACTATGCTTTTATATGGTCAATCATTAAAGCATATATAAATCTTTTTCATTTTGCATAAAGTAGTAAAGGGTTAAAACCCCCTTAAGTTTTTAAGTTTTTTTTTCCTAATCTGTGTCCCATTCAGGAGATTTAACTTTTCTTTTTGTCCTGTAAGCAATACAGGAAGTGAAAGAAAATCTACCAAGAGTGTGGGGAAATCACTTCTTATGCTGGATACACACCATCAGTTTTTTTTTCATTTAACCCAGCAGCTGAATGTAAAAAAAATCTGAAGAGTTCATGTGGAGCTTGCTGTACTACTGTATATGACGTTAGTACAGCGATCTCCCTGCTGAGCTATTGTGTTCTGACAGGGGACTGCCCCTCCTCCCCAAGAACACACCAATCAGTGCTGGCTGCCAGTACCAATCAGATGCTAATCAAATGCTGGTTTTCCAGCATGCCCGATCCATTCGGCTGGCTTCCATTCAGCCAGCTTCTATCGGATAGGCAGGTGTACACATGGGCCCAATGTTGACTAGTTTTTAGCTGATACCACCTGTCACGGTATAGGGACCCCTGCCAAATGGCCAACGTCCGTCACGGTGGCTTCCCCCCTCCTGGCCAGCTGGCTGCATGGCCTCCACTGCCCTAGCTTGTTTCCTGCCCCAACCCCTCTAATGTCCCCAGGGGTCCAGTGTCATCCTGGACCCCTCGCTGTGTCCCCTATTGCCAGCCCATTCATCCCTGTGGTCCAGTGAACCCCCCTCCACCTCTCATCCTGCCGCCGTGGGATGAGAGGTGCGGCTTTTCTCACCCCTGCTATTATCTTTTCCCTCTCCAGCCGCGGCCGGAGGGGAGAAGGTGGCGAGACTCACACCTCTCCACGGAGGAGTGCGAGCCTCCCGCAGGGATGTTCCAGGCTACGGCATCTCGCTGACGCCACCTCAGCCCTGTTATCCACAGCGCGGGCATGGGAAGTTCCCATGCTTGTGAAAGTCCCTGGACAAAGGCTGTGCTCACTAGAGGTGTGACCCCTGTCCAGGGTGCGTGCCTCGTTGCCGGGCAATGAGGCACACCAGCCCCAGCCCGCCCCGGTTACCTAGACGACCAGGAAGCGTCCCGCATCAGCTTAAGAAGCTGATGCAGGGTGCTCTGGGTTTGTTATTCACCACTGCGCAGTCACCGAAGGAGCCCAGCTGCGGCGGGACCTTCGTGGCTAGACTCTGCAAGCCCCCCAGCCACACGGGGACCCGCACCCAAGCCTACCAGTTGCCAGAGACCCCTCAACCTAGGGGAGAGATTGCCAGAGATTGCCTGCCAGTGCCAGAGACCCCAGTCCAGGGGAGTGAGTGCCAGAGACCCCCCAGCATAGGGTAGAGATTGCCAGAGATTGCCTGCCAGCACTAGAGACCCCGGTCCAGGGGAAGAAGTTCCAGAGACCCCCCAGCATAGTTGAGAGATTGCCAGGGATTGCCTGCCAGTGCCAGAGACCCCCAGTCCAGGGGAAGGATTGCCAGAGAACCCCCAGCATATGGGAGAGATTGCCTGCCAGCTGCCTGAGGACTCAGCCCAAACGGGGAGACCACCCACATGATCCGTACTCCAACAGGTACCTGTGTTCCGCTTTCACCCCTGGGAGACCAGGCACCCTGTCGGATCCGTGTGTACATGCTTTCCCCCTGTTTTACCTGAACTGTTGCTGTACCGACCCCCCCCCCCATCAGATTACAATTGCTACAGAGACTCTTCCTTGGCTCTCAGTGTTGGACTATAAGTGGGTTGGCCCCTCCTTGCTACCCTTTACTGGCAAATTCACCCTCCCTGACAATCCCTCTCCTGAGTGACTGTCATCTGTTTGTCTCAATAAAGCGTTGTGCGTTTGCCATCTACTCTGTGTGTTCTGTCCTGCCTACCCTCCATCACACCACCCAACATTCGGCCCCTATGTACGAGGCCCTGAAAATGTGTCCCCATTGACTTACTCTTGATTTATGCTTTCAATGTTCCCTCCTTTTCAGTGGTCATGTTGACAAATAAAAAGGATGTACATAGTTATATTATTAATTTTTTTTTTCCAAAAAAAATTTTAATTTTAAGAAAGAAGGCATAACAGTGCATATACAGTTATAAATCACAATCTGAGCAAAAACACAGCATGTAGCCTCCCGATTTGCAGACGGTCGCGGTTTAAAAAGCAATACAGATCATAACGGACTAAGACAATATAACAATAGAAAATTGCAATTTAGCAGATATACAGAGTATAAGAGATAGCAATGTAATAGATTGTCTTCTGACCTGTGAGCTGGTTGCTATCTCAGGGGAGTGGGAAGTGTGAAATGTTGGGTAAGGGTAGGACATGATGCTGTGTATGTTAAGGTTTGTGTGTCCATGGATTGGATATGTGAGTTATGTGAAGTATGGCACATCTGTATAAAGGTCAATGCTCTGTATTTTTGGTGGTATACAAGTGATAAGAGCTGAATACAGGTGTGATCTAGAGATAAAATAAAATAAAAAAAAAGCGGGGGGGGGTAGTTAGAAAAGGGTATGTAGGGTAGTACAGTGTGATAGGAGTATATAGGGGGTAAGAGGAAATAAGGAAGAGACCAAAAAAAGGGGAGGGGGGGAGGGCTCTGGGTAAGAAAATGTGGGGAAGTGGGGAGTATAATTGTGGAAAAATAGCTCACTTCATGTTGTATGAGTCGCGCTAAAAAGATAGGCCTATAGCTTAAGATGTAGTGTGTATCCAAACAGTCAACCGGACAGAGCCTGGATTAGTAATCCAGGAGGACATGTCATAGTGGTACCCCAGAGCACATCCAGACGTGCAGCAGGTGGTATCTCAGAAAACAAGGTGCTCCCCAGTACCACAGCATGTTCAATCATTCAGACAGAGGATATATGTAAGGAGAAGCCTGTCGAGGTGTCTTTTAGGGGATTCAGTGCTACAATGAAGTTGCCTCCAAGAATCAAGATACCCGATTGGAAAGTGGCAAGAATTCTGGAGATTATACAAAAAAAGCTCACTCGAGCTGTGTTGGGACTGTATACATTGGCTAGAGTGATTGGTTTGTTGTATATGGTGCCTTTAAGGAAGAGGAACCTTCTCTCTGGATCCTCGAGAGATGCAGAGATTGTAAGCGGGAGTGTTCTGGAGACCAAAATGGACACACCCTTTGCCTTTACCTCTGTGTTGACCGAATGGTACACTGTTGGGCAATTGACATTGGAAAGTTTAGGAATAGGAGCAGTACGAAAGTGAGTTCCTTAAATGAAGTGTAATTAGTAGACATTGTTATGTATGGGGGAAAGTGTATTGCTTTAAAACTCTAAATCAGCGAATGAAAAGAAAAAAAACAAAAGGGGGGGGGGGTAGAGGAAAAAATATAAGTAAGAATGAGGATGAAAACGAGAGGCAGAGTCAGGGAACCAGGATATCGTAAAGGTGAGGAGTATTAGGCGTTCATGCTCAAAATTAAACGTATATGGCGGTATATATTCCTAAGACTTTTCTAAGGAAGTGAAATCCGGTGACTAAGTAGTCCAGCTACACAGTCCTGAGTTACACGTCTGAAGGGTTGATAAGATACTTGACGTATTTTGTGTGGATGGACAAATCCGTTCAGAAATGTGTCAGATCCAGAGGTGGACGTAGTAAGGGAAGGGACAAAACAGTCCCAGAAGGATCGTCAAGGACCCACCAGGTGTCATGTGGATAGAGAGAGTGTATAAAATAAGGTCCAGTAGAAGGTGGCGAAGACACACGGAGGCAGGTAAATGTTGGCGAATTCTAAGGAAAGGTGATCAATTCAGAGCGTAGGAGATAATATATGGAAGGGTATGTTAGCTGTAATATTGTGGATCATCATGTGCATATAAGCATGTGGGTGTAATGTTTTGGAGGATGGTTCTAACGTATCTAGTGGGATGTGGAGCCATCTCGGGAAGGCATTGAGGTTAGGCTATGCAAGAGAATGTGGTAGAGGCATATGTCACTCAAACACTAATATCAAACGGTAAGCAGTATACATTAGTGGTGAGTTTCACTCTGTAGTTGTTTATAAGTCATGTAGTGCGGTCAAAATGGAACACTGCAAATATGTCTTTTCATACTGTGTCAGTGCAGACATAAAATACCAACTTTGCATGAAATCAGGCAGTGAAAACAGGAATACATAAGGCCTTAGTGTAAAGGAGTGCAGGCCGAGGTCCAACCATTCGGATGAGCAACGCTGCTACAATCCCGACACAAGGGATATATCAACCCCAACCGAGGCTCATTATGCTGTGCAACAGGCCACAACCACAGATGCAGGTTGACCTACAACTATGTGAGGTTATGATCAGCTGCTGAAGAGGCATCGTCGAACTGTGGCCTGTCGACAGCGTGTTCCACAAAAAAACACGTACGTATATTTAAGACTAACAGAACTAAAAGGCAAACCTGTATTTATACCTAAATTTTAGGGACAACATATGCCTTAGATATAACTCAACACCTTGTCCAAGGGCAGTTGGAAGGTGAACAATTGAAAATAACTTGGAGTCTAAGCTGCTAAGGTAGTCACATCCCAGTTAGGGAAGAATGTAAAGGTACCTAAAATATAAGGGGAGAGGGAAGTGATGAGGGGAAAAAGGGTAGTAGTGCATTGCGCATAGTATCTCAAGCTTTGATGTATAAATCAGGGTACGTTCATGGATGCGGAGGGGAGCAATACGATCATGGAAGGGTCTCTATGAGCTCATAGATAATCAAAAAGCTCATGAAGAGACATTATGGGCAAGATAGGAATCGAAGTACTACATGGTCACCTAATAACAGCCCCAAAGAGCCATAATAGAAACATGCAAAAGGAGATATAGAGCTCGTTCTGAGATAACTATTGGGCTATACAATATGCTCCAAACGAGCCATTCAGGAAGGCCTCAGTAAACCGTCTTGTTGCAAACACGTGACCACATTCACAGGAGCTTCCCTGTGAAAGGATATCAATTGTAGAATGTTTACAGATTCAGTGACTCAGGCAGGCGTCAAGGGAAATGAGCAGTCTGTGTCACTGGATCTCAAGCCAATAAAAACTCTGGCTTCTGCTGAAACTATCAGGATATTGTATTAGGCCACCATTACCTAGGTAAACGATCTTCAGAGTTGGCGAGGTTATGGGCCAAAGCTCTATTAATACCTTTACCATACAGCGGGGTAGGAACAAGAGTTAGTATCTCAGTATGTCTATTTAAAAGTGGTGAACACATACAACAGACTGATAATGTACATGAGAGATGAGACAGTCTAATACACATACACTCACATCTTGTCCCGAGGTGAATAGATGCGGCGAGACCCGGGCTGAGGAAAAAAAGACTGTGAGATATATTCGCTTAGGTGTGAGAGTAGCCATAAAGTAGGGAGGTGGCAATGCAAGAGGATAGGGAGGCGGGGGAACATGGAAGTGTCAATCCTGACGTGCTTTGCGATGGGCTGGTGAGGTTGGAAGGCTGTCCCCAGTGATGAGTCTTCGTCGAACAGGAGAGGACGAGATGCGGTGAGATGGTCTGCATCTTCTGGCTCCTCCAGGATGTCCAGCAGATTGAGCCTCCATTGGGTCTTCCTCTGTCTGAGATGGGAGGCGGAGTTTGTTTGACCAATTGGGTATTTCTATAATCGGAATATCAAGAGCTTCGCAAAATGGTGCAATATCTTTCAGGAATTTCAGGAGGGCTGAACTTCCCATGTGTGTTGCTGAGAGACCAAATGGGAATCTCCAGCGGTAAGCAATACCCCTGGAATGTAGTAGCTCCAATAGGGGGCGTAGGTCCTTTTG
The DNA here is from genome assembly GCF_062004578.1 of Staurois parvus. NCBI lineage: Eukaryota > Metazoa > Chordata > Amphibia > Anura > Ranidae > Staurois > Staurois parvus. The sequence goes on from NW_028318000.1 coordinate 3,655,601, forward strand.
GTGTTGCAAAGTAAGGTGGGAGAGATCTTGAAAGAATTTGATTTCTGCTCCGTTATATATCACGTGATTTCTATCTCTTGCTCTGCGCAATATTTCTTCCTTAAGTCAAAAGTTGACTAAGCAGCAGATTATATCTCTCTGGGGATCAGCGTCTCTACCTTTCGGACAAAGCGCCCTATGGAGGCGTTCGAACTCAATTGGAGATTCTTGCGGCCTCTCCAAAAGGTCATTGAAAATGGTTAAGAGCGTTTGGGTGAGTTGGCCGGATTCAATTGTTTCAGGGACACCATTTACCCTTAAATTATGTCGTCTTCCCCTGTTATCAAGGTCCTCGATGTGGCGGTCAAGCTCTCTTAGATGCATAGTGTGCGTATCTACCAGTTTGTGCATATCATGAATGGCATGTTCCTGTATGGTAACTTTATCCTCCACCGCTTCAAGCCTTTGGGCCACTGCCTGCATGTCAATATGTAACTCAGCGATCGCAGCAGAGAGGGTCTCTTTTATATCGGATGCTACTGCTTTCAAATCCCCTATAGTGAGAGGGGAGGTTTCAGGGTGGCAGGCTGTGGGTGCTGCAGTCAGACTCCTGCTCTGGAAGTAAGACACTCCAGGAAGTGGACGTGGGGGAGAAGCAGGAGCGTTGGGCTCAATATGTTCTGGGGTCTGAGACCGGAATAACTCCAGAATGCTGCGACTGGCAGGGCCACTCGACTTGCGAGGAGATCTTGATCGTGGGGTGGCGGTTCTCCTACCCACTTTCCCCATCTCAGCGGTGTCCCTCCTTCCTTATATTACGTATTTCCGCCTCCGTGTGTCAGGGTTTTAGTAATTAGGTAATTTTCCTGGGCTCATGTTGGGCCCCCCAGCAGTTCTAAACTTGTGAAGGCAGGCTTTAGAAGGGACAAGGGTCCGGGTGCAGGCCTCAGAGTTTATGAGGATGTATACAGATACAGGGGTCAGGGATGTGCAGGCTCCTCTGAATGGATAGCCCAGTCCCTTCAGGGTGGGGGGAGGGTTACAGGGAGCACCTCTCTATCCCCCAGGTGTCTGTCCTCTGAGGTGATGTGGCTGCAGGCCTAATGAAGGCCTCAGGCTTGCATGGGGGAGCCTCAGGGCCTTTATACTAGGCTTTATCTCTGGGTCCTGGTGGGGGAGGCCCAATAGGCTGATGATGGTCACTTGGCGGTCCAGGTGAAGGAGGTGCGATACCAGCGATCACCTTCTCCAACCATGGACCGCACTCACCCTGTTGCCGGATCGGCGCGAGTCCCGCGGCTCCGCGGCTTTAGTAGGCCGCAACTCTTTGGTGCTACGGAGGGGGGCCAAAGTGACACCGCACCCCTCCGCCGTGAATCTGCAGGCTCGGCGGGACCTCCGCCCAGCGCTTCGTGGCCGCAGCTCCCTGTATGGCAGTGGATTACCTGCTAGTCGGCCGGAGCTCCGGGTTAAGTGGCCGGTCCGGTCGACATCTTGGACACGCCCCCATATTATTATTAATATTATACTTCAGGATATACAGTAACACTTTTGTTGTTAGATTTTGTTTCACAACTTGTGAATAATAAAAAGCTAAATTGCTATTACAATATAACAGTGTGACGTGACCGCTAACAATTTATTTGCAGTGTGGCTAATACTTCTAAGATATCCATAATAAATAGCCAGTCACTTACTTATATGTACAATGTATACAATATGTAACAATGACACTAGGCTTGCCAGTAGCAGGGCTTTCAAGAGATACAACCTGCCAAGAGCAATCGAATGAGTCTTTTAACAGTTCAGTGCCTATTAAGTTTTAATTGCTCCCAAAGCATTGGCCCATTTAGGACTGCAGCAGAAGAGAAATATTTTTTCATACTCACTTTGAAGTTAAGAGTCTGCATTTACATTGCCTCTGGCTCCATTTTACAGATTTATTCTCAATAAAATATGTTATATTTTTCTTTGATACCACTGACTTCAATCCTCATTTCTGAGACACTGTAACTATTAATACTAACAACATTAGTACATTGAAAATGAGAGTCCAGTATTACGTATTGTGTGTATGCTCACCCAGATTTCTATCTATCTATCTATCTATCTATCTATCTATCTATCTATCCATCTGTTTATCTATACATCTATCAACCTGTCTCTATTGAAAAACCATAGATTTTTTTTTTTATAAAACTGGGATCAATACTTTCAATTCAACTGGGATTCAATACTTGCTTTATAGAAACTCTAAAGTGTGAAAAGTCATAAAGTATATCTATAGCCAAAACTTTTTTTTTTTATTTTTTAATAGTAGAGAAGGGTTAAAACCTATTTTAGTCTCTTTACAGAGATTTCCCTTCACTTCCTTTCCTGCAGACTAGAATATCTTTCCAATGTGGACAATCTTGGACAGTTGTCACAGGAACAAGTGTCTCTGATGAAAGAACTCCCCTTTATTTTGTTCCGGTGGCAAGTTTTCAAATTACCTCCTCTTTTATTCTCAGTGATATTGATGATTAAGACAATTAGTATGAATTTCCCTAGCAGGGACACAGGCAGCAATATAAATCTGACAGGGGATTCTAATTCCTCACCACTCTATGAAAATGAAAAATAATTGCCTTTAGGTACACTTTAATAAAAAGAAACAAGAAAAAGTACTGTATATTACAAGCATGGATATATGATTGATCTTAATTCTTCTCATTTTTTTTTACTTTGGAATGAGATTCTATTTTTGCTATCCCATTTTTAGCAATTACATTTTAAAAGCTTTGTTTTTCATGCAGTGTTCATGGCATTAAGGTATACAGAGAGAGCCTGAATCACATTCAAAGTAGATAAAGGCATTATCTGCTGACAAATGGTTTGTGCATGGGAGTAAGCAACACCTGTTTGATTAGTGAACATCAAGGGTAGTCAACGTGTTGATACATTTTCTGCATCTGCATCAGTTCTCAAGTAGCACAGCTGTCTAATTTTACTGAAAAGAACATGCATAATATTCTTTCCTAGATTTAGGACGCTGATTTACCAAAATAGTAATTTTCATTTTAGCCTATGTTCAATTCAAGTACACACATTTCTGTTATACTTGAATGAGTATTTGAAGATAATTTGAAGATAATGCTGACAAAGGAGACTCCCCCCTGTTTATTCCAAATGTCAACTCAACATTTGTAAGGACATTAACTGACATTATTGCTTGGTAATTGTATAAATGTGTTAGCGTTACCAGTAGGCAAATGTACATATTCGCAAGCACACCACAGATCTCAATATGGTCCAAAAAAGGTTTTTATTCCAAAAAGATCACCTCACGAAGAAAAGTGCAATGTTTTGGAGCTGCACAGGACCCCTTCATCAGGCATAAGGGTGAGTGATAAGGGTGAAGTAGTGACTATACAGACTATATAGTGAGACAAATAAATTCTTTAAAAATCATACAATGTGATTTCCTGAATTTATTTTTTAAATTCTGTCTCTCAGAGTGGGAATGCACCTACAATGTGAATTTCAGACCCCTCCATGATTTCTAAGTGGGAGAACTTGCAAAATCGCAGGGTGTTCAAATACTTCTGTTCCTCACTGTATATACATAAACCACCAATCAAAACCAAGAACATATCGCCACCCCCCCATCTGGCATCACAATCCTGCCAAAATATGTAAACTATAGTCAAATAGAGACGTACTATGTGTAAATACCTCCATGTACTAAAATTATCTTCTGTCAAGCACAGCAGACATAGCACTAATCTTTATTGTTGATCTGGCACACCAGCCAGACGTGCCTGATCGGGGATCGCTAGGGAGGCTCAGCATTGCCGTTGTTAAGCAATCAGGGTGTGCATCGTGCTGCGCTTGCGCACATAGCTATTGAGCGATGGGGTGTGGGAATGCTTGTCAGGCCAGGGCAGGCTCAGCTCTGGAAAGGGAGCTGAAAAGACACCAGGGACAGTGAAACAGGTTATCAGTAGCACAAACCACCTACTTATATACATTCGCATCAATAGTTGCAAACTATAAAGCTGTTTATGTTTTGAATAGCGTATGAAGATTCCTGAGCACATGTTAGAGCTTAATTATAAATGTATGAAGGACAACATTATAGTGTTTGCAACTTTTTTACCATTGTGTGATATTTATAAAGAATAGTAAAAAAAACAGTTTGTGTTTCATTTCTAGCTCTGCTGACTAGATTTATTTTTTATTACAAGTAGGTATGAAACAAGCAATGGCTGTTTGGAATTTTGGACTAACACTTGAACTCTCTCGTTTTTTTGGCCCCCTGTTCAGCGGGAGACATGCATCAAATATACAGTATTTCTACCACTCTTTTATGACAATGTCCTGCTATTAATGGAAGCAGAGAGTGTCCCTAACAATCTCTGATACCATCAGGAATTCATGACTCCATAAACAAAGGGGCAGGGATAGCAGTGACATGGTCATATTTGGTGAATAATGTCACTGCTATCACTGTCCCTTCTCTTACTGTATATACGCCTTGACAGCTAGGTGAGCTGTCGTTCAATGAGGAATACTGTCTGGATTGCTCTTATCTGTTAAGTTTTGGATTTGCAGTGAGGGCCTTTTTGGGGGGTTTATTTTTTTATTTAGGACTTTTCAAACATTTAGCTGTCTTTATTAGAGATGTACAAAACAAAAAAGTTTGTTTCCTTTCAGATTCATTTGTTAAGTCAATCATTTTGTTTTATCATATTTGGTATGATTTTTAGAAGGATTTGGCTTGGGAATTCATTTAATATATTTGTATTCATTTTGTATATTCAATGTTCTGAATAGATTCATATTTTCAGAAGTTATTTTGAAATATTTTGTTTCATTCATTATGTCATTATGTTATTTATGTGACTTGCTTGCGATTTTGATGACTTGCTTGTGACTTTGATGTTTGGCTGAAATCATAACAATTCAGAGTGTGGGGTAATGAATAAGAGCTGTCTTTAGTGTGAAACGCAGTTACCTGCCAGTCCCCCACTGTATTTCCACTGTCTCTATTGGTTTTATCTTTGTTCAATAAAGTGGATTGTTTGGAGTGCAGCCCATCGGACATCCTTTGTTCTCATCTATGCAGCACACAAGCTGGGCTAGCATCTACAGGAGGAGTTGTGCTTGGAAATTAGGAGTCTCTCTACCTTGAACAGCGGTAAACGAATACAGAGTGTGACATGTATTATTGAACTGTATTACAAAATGCTCTGAAGTTGCCAATGAATAAAGCAAAGAAATACAAATGCATTTGTTGTTTTCATTATAATTTATTTTAGATTAGTTGAAATTCGTTACTTCGTTACTATTGTGATTTGGAGATTCGGATACATCCGAATCTAAAAATAACAAAATTTTCATTTAAATTTCGATTCATAAAAAATGAATTGCACATGTCTAGTCTTCATTTCTAAGTTACATTTCATACTTTTTTTTGTGAATGAGTACTATGTACCCCTTATTTATTCATTAAGATAGGCTGGTATATTGGAACCCTTTTTTATTTTTTATTATTATTATTATTATACAGGATTTATTTAGCGCCAACAGTTTGCTCAGCGCTTTACAATATAAAGGGAGACAATACAGTTCAATATAAGAGGGATAGGAGGGCCCTGCTCCTTGGAGCTTTGTTTTCTACATTATTTATTTAAGCTTTATTTAATAGTTACAAAGATGTATAACGGCACATTTAAACATAAAAGAAATAAGATATGGCAATACCACAATGTAGTAGACTGTCACATAGAGGCCTATATTAAAGCAACAAAAATAGAAAGGAAATACAAAAGCAAGACTGTATTCGACCTTGGTCAGGTAGATACACAAGTGGTAATAACAAAGACTTATGGATATGTTCTAAAGATATCATCAGAAACATTGCATCAAGTCATGATATCTTGGTGTTCCAAAAGGCACGTACTGTAAGTGAGTAAATACTGTAAGAGGATAAAGTAGATACAACTGTGTACAGTAGAATGGAATGAGGGGGGTAGCAAATGGAAAAGGGCAAGGGAACTAGTGTGCACCAGGTAGAGGATATTATGCAAACAAGTGTTGAGCAAAGTAAAAAGTAGGGGTCTAAACGTGTAAACTAACAGAGTCAGTGAATCAAGATATCAGAAGTTGTTTAAAACCATTTGTGCTTTGATTCAGGGAGCCCAGGTGGTCATAACATTTAATTGAGTATTCTTTATAGAGCTGGTCCGGAATGTATCCAGAGCAGGACAGTTTAAAAAAAATTTAGGTTGTCTCCAGAACCCTGGTCGCAATGTCAGCACATGTTTGGGGAAGAGGAAAACATGACATTGAGTAATGTTGGGGTCAGGGGCGGACTGACAACTCATGGGGCCCCTAAGGCAAAAGGGAATCATGGGGCCCCTGTGTCCTTGCCCAAACTAAAAAAAGCCTATGAAAATGGTACCAGGGGAATCTCATGGGGCCCCCTACTGACCCCGGGCCCTCGGGCAGTGCCCGAGTTTCCAAATAGTCAGTCTGCCCCTGGTTGGGGTATGATTCCAATAAGTAATAGTTTTATAGCCAGATTCCTGACTTTTACTACTTATTGAGGATTTATATGACAGGTAGAGGTTTTTATATGTTTCTGCTGGAGCGAAGGAGACATCAAGGTATCTTTTCTGCTGTTCTGAATATCTTAGAGAATATCTAGAAACCCCCTCTAGGAGCTACTTACAGGACTAGGAGAGTGCATGCTGAAGTGGAGTGAATGTTTGGCATTCTATTTTAAAAGGAGTGAGGTCATGAACAAAATTTTCCAGGTTAGGTAATGAACGCAAATAATGGGCCAGTTGTAAGATTTCGACTGTTGGCAATGTTGAGAAGTCCTAAGACATTTATATTAACTCAGCCATGATGTCCAGTGTACATAATGCATGGCATGGCATTTATTTTTACCCTTTAAAGAGAGCAAAGGTTTATCATGTAGGCCTGGAGTGAAATCAGATATGAACCCTGGCACTTGTAGATGGTGAAGTAAAGTAGAGCTTAAAGCGGAGCTCCACCGAAAAGGGGAAGTTCAGCTTTAAGGACTGCTCCCCATTAAGGATTGGCACCTTTGGGGGGGTGGGGGGGAGCGGGTACCTGAATTTGACAGGTACCTGCTCCCAATTGCGGTCGGACCATTTTGGCGATCAGAAATGAAAGGTGTCCTCCCTCCTTCCCTCCCTGTAGTCTTCTGGGACACATGACAGGTCCCAGAAGACTAAAGGACTATTCATGAAGTGCAGCGTTACTCGCGCATGCACAGTGGGTACCCGGCTGTGAAGCGGCAAGCAGTCACAGCCGGGTGCCCACACTGAAGATGTCAGCCTCCAGGAATCCAGGATGGCAGGTGAAATGGGCTGCGGGGGACACGCCACGAGACCGAGGGACAGGTAAGTGGCTGTTTTTTAAAAGTCAGCAGCTACAGTTTTTGTAGATGCTGACTTTTATTTTTTGACAGGATGAGTGGAACTCCGCTTTAAGAGAGGTCACTCTATTTAGTGAAAGTCAAGCATTTCTTCCTGGAGCACCCAAGTAAAAAGGGGAGAGGAAGGTAAGTAGGGAAGGAAGGGTGAGAGCTGTGTAGAAAGACAAAATATCAACAACAAAGGGGTAAAAGAATGGGAAGAGTAAGGAGGGAGAGAGGAGTTAGAGCATGAGCCAGTGGGAAGATCTCGATCATTGGGTCTGGGCTTTCTGCGGTTGTGCACTGCCATCCAATCTCCAAGGGTAAATGGCTTGATGACCAGACACTCCAGGAGTGGAGGGACATCCTCAGGTGAATGGATATGAGTCGCCATCTGATCCTCCAGTGATATAGGCAGTATGGTCGTACCCAAATCAGGATTAGGCACTCCAGAGCGCCTGCACTGAGCAGCTTATTCCTTTATAGTTCAGACATAGCCATTGTTGTTTTTATTTGTTTTTAAAGGGGGCTTATAGATTTAGATAATCCCCCACCTGTAGACCCCCACAAATACTTAACCAGGGTAATTGGGAAGAGGGCCTTGTCCTCATCAACATGGGGACAAGGTACTTTGCCAGGGCCAACCCTCTATGTTGAGGTCATAATGCCTCGTATGGTTCACGAACAAGGTGTACCCTTATCACCCCTTTCCTGGTCAGTCAGTCTGGGTTTGTTTCATGGGGCATTCTCTGAACTGCTCCTGTTTGTTCAAATCCACTGAAATAAATTAGTTAAATAATTCTGGCCATTGTAAAGGCTAACAGGTTAAGGAATTGTCAAGAATAGGGCATGGGAAGCTGAGTACTGCCCTAGGGAATATGTACAGGTGCAAAAAGAAAAAAACATTACTCCCATTCAGCATGGAGCAGATCTTTTAATGCTGAAATTGAAACATTCAAAATGCAAAATTCCTTTAAGTAACAAGCTTGGGTGATATCCTTAACATGTCTGTGAAGTGGCACATTCATAGGATGTAACACAGCACAAATGATCCTTACAAAGAAAACAAAATACCATTTTCCACTAACACACATTTCCTCATTGCTTTATGTGCTGTTGTAAAAAAAGGCATGAGGACAAACACAAATCAAACAAAGGGCATGGGTAGCTGGACACTAGGGGACAAGTACAAATGTGAAAAGAAAACAAAATGATGGGGAGCACCTATTTTAAATAGGCTTAATGTAAAACATTAAAATTAACAATTCTTTCAAATTACACACTTGGAGAAAATGTACCTGTGAAATGGTACACCTGTATAGTATATACAAGGTCTTAAAGCAGAAGTAACATTTAAAAAATATATGAATAGCAATTAATTTGCCACTAAATTCCATTTCCCAGCTGCTTTGGTCTGTCTGTAAACAAACCAACAGAGCATTCCCTCTTCTTTATAGAACCTTTGTTTACATTCATCTGCTGGTAGGTCATTCCAGATGAATGAAGTCAGGGATGCATCACTGGTTTCTTGGTCCCTAAAATGTTACCTTAACATTTAATTGAAGTGTGCACTTAACATTTCACCCCTAAACTAATCCATAATACTAAGTACCTCATATGTTTTTTGCTAAATACTAACCTTTTACTGTTGTTGAAGCCTCTGCTCTAATAGTATGCTGGTCAGGCTCCACCACCATGCAGTGATAAAGTTATATACAAATTTTTGTTACACTTTTTACTGATTTCTATACACCTTCAAGCAACCTATGGAATGAATACAATTGGACTCACTTCTCTTCATCAGTATTATTATTATTATTATACAGTGTTTATATAGCGCCAAAGGGTTTGCTCAGCGCTGTACATTATAGTGGGGGGACAGTACATGAGACAGTACAGTAACAATACAATACACGAGGGGTTTGAGGGCCCTGCTCTTTCAAGCTTACAATCTAGGAGGGAGGGGGTAGAGGTACAGGAGGAAGTGGCTGTGGGGGATGGAGTGGTAGGAGGAGTGGAGGAGAACAGCTGTTAGGTGAGGGTGGGGTAGGCTTCCTTGAAGAGATGGGTTTTCAGGGTGCACCTGAAGGTGAGGAGGGTAGGTGACAGTCTGATGGATTGGGGTAGGGAGTTCCAGAGGATGGGGGAAGTCCTGGAGAAGTCCTGCAGTTGGGCGTGGGAGGAGAAGACCATGGAGCTAGCGAGTAGGAGGTCTTGTGAGGAGCGAAGGGCACGGGTAGGGTGGTATTTGGGTATCAGGTCAGTGAGGTAGTTTGGGGCAATGTTATGAATGGCTTTGTATGTCAGAGTTAGTAATTTGAATTTAATGCGCTGGGCAATCGGGAGCCAGTGAAGGGATTGGCAGAGGGGGGTGGCAGAAGTGGAACGGTTGGTGAGGTGGATGAGTCTAGCCGCTGAGTTCAGGATAGACTGGAGCAGGGATAGCATGTGTTTGGATAGGCCAGTGAGAAGGGAGTTGCAGTAGTCGAGTCGTGAGATAATAAGGGAGTGAACGAGTTGTTTAGTGGTGTCTGGGGTGAGGAACATACGTATCTTGGAGATGTTGTGGTGGTGGAGCCTGCATGAATTTGATAGTGATTGGACATGAGGTTAGAAGGAAAGGTTTGAGTCCAGGGTGACACCCAGGACTTTGGCGTGTGGGGTGGTATAGATGGTGGCATTGCTAGTCATGATGGAGAGGATGGGGGGGCGCGCGGACTTGGGGGGAAAACTAGAAGCTCGGTTTTGGAAAGGTTTAGCTTGAGGAAATAGAACGACATCCAGTCTGATATGTCGTTTAGGAGGTGGGCAATGCGGGCGGAGAGTGAGGGGGTGAGGTCAGGGGTGGAGAGGTAAATTTGTGTGTCATCGGCATAGAGGTGATAGTTGAAGCCGTGGGAGTGTATCAGTTTGCCAAGGGAGGAGGGGTAGATGAAGAAGAGAAGGGGTCCGAGGACAGAGCCTTGGGGGACTCCAACAGAGAGGGGGAGAGAGGGGGAGGTGGCAGCGTTATAGGTAACGCTAAAGGAGCATTGGGATAGGTAAGTGGAGAACCAGGAGAGAGCAGAGTCCCTGATACCAAGGGAGTGTAGTTTAGTAAGTAGGAGGGGGTGGTCGACTGTGTGGAAGGCCGCGGAGAGGTCGTGGAGTAGGAGGATAGAGTAGTGGCCATTAGCTTTGGCAGGTAGCAGGTCGTTAGTGATTTTAAGTAGGGCAGTTTCGGTGGAGTGTAGGGGACGGAAGCCAGACTGTAGTGGATCAAGGAGGTTGTTGTCAGTGAGGTGGGCGCTTAGGCTATTGTAGACTAAGCGCTCACTTCATTAGTGTTTCCACTTCATTCACTTCATTAGTGTTTCACAGCACAGTTTAACATAGTAAATACTAATGGAGAGCGACAACTTAAAGGCTTAATAACTACCAAAAAGTTAAAAGTGAAAATCTATGGTTTTGATGCAACATGAAATGTGACCCTTGATTTGATTGATGACTGGCTTCTATGTCTGTTATAATTGCAGTTATTAGATGGAAGATGTGAAAAGTCTATGGGCATATTAAAGAGTAACTCCAATTTGTTGAGAAAAAATCAATCCCTTCTGGATAATCAATGTACATAGAAAGGATTTTAACAAATCTTGTTGCAGATTTCTACCTGTCTGTGCTGTAAAAAAAAAGTTGTTTGTTGTGTGCAGAGTGAATCTGAATGGAAGAGGCTTTTGCATTATTAATGAGCTGATACACTTGCAATGTTCTGATGTGGAAAATGGCAGGTTCTGCATGCCGTTAGGAGTAATTAATCCTTTGGGACTATCTCATCAAAAATTATTTTTTGATGCTGTTGCAGAAGATGCCTAATACCTGACTTACAGTATATCTTAGTGAAAATATTTGGGAAAATCAGTGAATCACACAGGCAAAAAATTATATTTCTGGGAAAGTCCTGTACACCAGTTGTGTGCAGAAGGCCTCCAGATTTCCATATTGCATAACATTTTACAGAAAATTCCAACACTACAGCCAAAAAAAGAAATGTAATTTTGATAACATTAAGCTCCAATATGTTGTGTGTACCAATTGTATATGATATTTTTTTATTTGCTATAGTTTTTCCCCAGGAAAGTGGAGTTATGCTAGGTTCACATCTGTGCAGGTGATTGCCACTACAGGAGAGCACCTGTTCCCATAGCCGTAACAACCTGCACTGGATGAGTGCAAGTGCCATTAATGCTAATCGCTCCAGCACTGGGAACAGAACTGCACTTGTGGTTCCGGCGCAGGCTGAAACTCCAGAAATGATACAGGGATCTTTTTTCCTGTGTTTCAGGAAGCACACAACCCATTAAAATGAATGGGCTGCCTTGCTCACACAAAATGCAGCTCGCAGAGCCTCATCAATGTGAACCCAGCCTTACACTTTAATGGGTTTGATTTAAACTGCAGTAAAGGCATGAACATTCTTAGCATGATTCATTAACAAAGGATTATTTTTACACAATAATACAGAATTTTATGAAAAACAAATATGAATGGGTTTTTGATGGGGGTCTAATAAAACAAAATGTAATGACTATACATTAACTTTTAGAATCATGTCAAGTATGATAGAAGTGCAACATGGTAAGACAAAAGTTCCTTTATCTGCAGTGTTACCCAATTTCTCTAAGGAGCACAACATCAAAACCGACTTTTGTATAGGTAATAAGATAATAACATCATGCATGCATGTTGGTGAAGTCTAATATTTATCCTGTATTCACTTTATTGCTAACCAGATCTGATATGGATGGTTAAATGAACAATGCTTATATTTAATTTCTCTACTGCTCAGTTAGATGTCAGCATGCCTATTGATACTAAAGAAAATGGTTTATGTGATTTCTTGCTGTATTAATAAAAACCATTCATCCAGAAGTTACTACCAGCAGGTTACTCCATTTCCTAGTAAGATATACTAAAACCAACCCTCTTTCATATTGCTTCCCTGCAGTGTCAAAATGAATACTGTTAATCAGATTGTACCCTTGTTCTATGTGCCGGTGGGTTGTTCAAAAGACTCATATTTATTGCAGATACAATAACACGATGTTTTCAGTACAACACATTTTTATAATGACATTGACTGCTGAACTTAATAAAAGTATACTGCAACTTACACATTCCAGTCACCTTTGGGTCATAAACAAAGAAATCAGGCCACATCAGTCTTGTTTTGACTTCCAAGTTTGATAGTAAGTGGTACTAAGCAAAGTGACAGGTTCAGCTTACTTGAGATGCCAGTATTTACCTTCCAATAATTATCATGCTACCCACCAGATACCTGATGTTAATGGACATGATAAAATTGCACTTCCCCATGCTAGTGTATCCAATCACCAGGCTAGGGATGTGAAAAGAGTATACTTAGAGTCAACATGCTCATCAAGTTGATTCTTACACAAGAATCTCAGGAAGGCAACCAGACAGAGCGGCGGGGGAATGAGTGGTAGGTAATGGTTTTGCCTTCACTAAAGTTAAACTGTAACTTTATATGCTATGGACAAGGTATCTGTTCACTATAAACAGTTTTACTGGTAGTCTGATTGAAACTGTTTTCAGTAAATCATCATTTTTACACTTAAAATTAATATAATTTATTGGACATAAAATTGTACATATTAATATACTGTACAAACACTCAAATAAACCCCATTTTATTTTCAACTTTCAATTACTCTTTTTTTTTTCAAAATCGCTCTATTCTTTAATTTTATCCTAAGAAATTTAGTGATTGAAAATCAATAGTCATAAAAATGAATTGGATGTTGTAAATAATTAGAGCAGAAAACAGCACAGAAAATAACAGGTTATAATTTAATTTCTAACTTAATAAACAGCATGAAAGGATTTCATCTAAAAGCAAAATGAATAATAAATATGAATAGATTTTAATAAAAGTTTGTAAGTCGGATGCATTTTAAATGTCAAACTTCAACAATAGCGTGCTACGCATATAAACATTCCTGAGACCAAGTCAGGTAACTTATTTGCATCCCTAACAACAGAAAAAACAACTTTGGTCTATAGTATGCCTTGCAGTGCAATTTAATGTAAACCTCAACTACTGCCGATCAGTTAATAACAATATTGAAATATGAACTATCCACTTGCTCATCAAACTATGAAAGAGACTCATCCTATCCCATGTCTACAATCCATATTGTGTGCCCTTCCTACTTTTATCTGCTTCAACACCTCTTTCACCATCGTCTAATGCCTACAATCATAAAAGTTGGCATCATTGCAAAATGTTCACGATGCATGTCTTACCCCCACTTTTAATTTGTGCTGCACAGAAAAGAAAAGACTAACAATATAAAGATAGACTTTAGGCAGTTGGGCAGTTGTATTTTAAAATATATTCAATTGTTTTTAATAAAAACAAAACTGTACAAATATTTTTAATATCTGTCATGGGATTTGAGAGCATCACAGAAGGTTTGTGAGAACTTACTGTAATATTATATTAAATCTTTTCTAAACAATTATGTAGACTACGCTTAAAAAATCTGAAAATGTTTGTTGACTCATGTTGAGTCTTCAATTTCAATACTTTCCAAGCAGCTGACCAACATACTGGTCAGAAGTTTGATCTTCTTCCTTCACTTAGCTAATTAAACATTTTTTTTTATCTATTCCCTAAAAAATCAAGAGCTTTGTCTATTAGAATACAACATAGTCATATAGTCAGTCATTTCAAAATCTAAAATTCTGTGGTATCCTTCACTATGTTCTCCCCTAAAAGAAAAAAAAAGAGAAAACCTCAATAAAATTCCCTACAGTTGGAAATGTGTGTCGGGAAGAGGATGACACATCAAGTAGGGGTTAGCTGTAAGCTCATTTAATCCAGAACGAATGCTGTGCAAGCCATCCTCTTCCCATGATTATTATATTTAGATTGTTTATAAGGGCCAGATCTAGCCTGTCTAATGCGGGGGGTCCATCAAAAAATGGCAGGGTGGCAGAGAATGGGAGACCAGCAGGGCAGTGTACAGGATGCAAGCAAGGCAGTGGTTAGGGCTTCAAGAGTTCAGAGGTCAGTAGTACGTGACATAGAGGACAGAATGTACTTAACAGTAGGAGGAGCTTAAAGGGGGATGATTAAACAGAATTTGTGCCTATTCACTGTACACTGCAAACATATACACTGCAAACATATACCACAGTACTTGCACCCATAAAATAATCTTACTTATTATGTCACAAGTGACAGTCTCACAGAGAGAAGGATCATTTGTAAACATGTAAATGTAAATCTCCATCTCATATGCTTTTCTGCACACAAAAGTGATCACTGTTTCTGTCTGCGTTGCCATTAAAGATGAGCTTCATTAAAACCAGCAACTGTTGGGACAATAAACACTTTGGTCAGGGCTATGTAATAGACAACATCATGTATAGCATGCAGTCCTGACCAAAGTCAGAAGTAAAATACAAAACAACATATAGAGTGCAGCGTCAGGTTGAACCCACCTGTTCACATCAGATATCAAGAATCCTCATCAGAATTTCCCTCATAATCCCTCCTCTACACCAGAGATCTCCCCCTTACATTGGGGTCCCAAGAATCACCCCCCAACATCAGGATCCCCAGAGTAGTCCCCCTTATATCAGAGCCCCGAGAAAAATCCCCCTTACATCAGGGTCCCCAGAATCACACATCTAACATCAGGGTCCCTGGGGTTCTTCAGCCTTACCTTGGGGTTCCCAGAGCCCTTCCTTACATCATGGTCCCCAGAGTAATCCCCCTTACATCAGGGTCCCCAGAGTCCCCAGAATCACTTCCCCTTCATCAGGGTCCCAAGACCCCCCCTAACATCAGGGTCCCTAGAGTCATCCCCTTAACATTAGGGTTGCCCCACCCTCCTTAAGTCAGGGTCCCTAGAGTCACTCCCTTAAAAGAGAGTCCCCAGAGTTTCCCTAGTAACATCAGAGTCCTCCCTTTACATCAGGGTCCCCCCTCCTTCTTACATCAGGGCCCTATGAGCCCCTCTTGAACTATAGGCAACAGTAATGAAAGGGTGCTTCTAAAGTCAGCTATATATAGCTCACAATTTGGCAGGTTCAGCAGGAACTGGACGAATTTCAATCCATATATACGTAGATTGGTTGTACTGAAGTCAATCTATTAATCTACCTCAGTACTACAAGTCTGTTGTTTTTTTTTTCATATGATTGCTGCCGGCAGCTCTAGCCAAAAGTAGTGATCATTGGATTCTGATGGCTGGGAAAACTCCTGCTGTCACAATACAATAGCTCCATGGGAGGGATTCCCCCATCAATATTGAACCTGTTGATGGGGGAACCAAATGACACATTGAAGGAAAAAAAATTGCATGATGTATGGCTTGCCTAAATGTAGCCAAGCAAACAATTGCACAGAAGTAAAGGGTTAAGTTAATACTAAACTTTCTCCCCTGATAACAGAACTTTCAGTGTACACTGCCTTATTTACTGCCCAATTTATTGTGTATTTTGACCTCCACTCTATACTGACAGGTCCGGCAAGAAAGATCACTGCACATTCCAGATCAGCTTTATTTACTGCAGTGCTGACTGTTAGTGTGCAGTTAATGTTCAGTATAGACTGGAGGTGGAAATCCTTCGATCAGCCTAGCAGTAGATAAGGCTGTGTACACTGAATGTTCGGTTATCAAGGAGAAGATTTACCTAAATTCCACACTGTATTCTGCCAGATCTCTCAATGCGCTCCTGTCTCTATTCACTGCACCTTCCTTGTCACAGCTCTGTGAAAAGTAGTTTAGTGGCTGGGCACAGTGTCCCAGGGCGGAGGAAGGATAGGTGGGCGGTTGGCTTTGAGAGGGCACAGCTGAAATCTGGGGGGCGCAGCCCACCCCAGCATCCCCCTGGATCTGGACAATGTTGCCTATCCTAGTGAGGACAACTTTCCTTTTGCCTGGTCCCGAGCCATCATAATGCAGAGGCAATAGGAGGAAAAATCTTCCCAAAATGAATAGTAACCCCTTTTCTCCCACCTATCTTTCCTAAAGTATTTCCAAATACTTTTTTCATACTGAGAGTTCCAAACCATTAAATATACAATGTCCCCTCTGGAATTATTATTATTATTATACAGGATTTATATAGTGCCAACAGTTTGCTCAGCGCTTTACAATATAACGGGAGACAATACAGCAACAATACAGTTCAATACAAGAGGGATAGGAGGGCCCTGCTGGGTGTAGTGTCAGCTCCGGCCTGGTTACAGACTATATTTCAAGCTGCTATTGGACCATCTTAAAAACATACTTTTTTTTATGTAAAATATATTCTTTATGTGCGCATTATGTTTTCTTTGGTTTCTATACCATGTTGAATTACCAGAAATAGATTGCGCATAAATTATTACAATTGACATCTGCACAAGTAGACAATTACTTGAAAAAGTAAATAAAACATTTATCAATCAGTATTTTTTTACCTTAATGTATATTTATGGTTTTTATTTTTCATTAAAAAAGGAAGTAGTTCATGGCTGTAACTGAATTTGATTCCATTTGAACATGTTATTTCTTTATGTGCGCATTATGTTTTCTTTGGTTTCTATACCATGTTGAATTACCAGAAATAGATTGCGCATAAATTATTATAATTGACATCTGCACAAGTAGACAATTACTTGAAAAAGTAAATAAAACATTTATCAATCAGTATTTTTTTACCTTAATGTATATTTATGGTTTTTATTTTTCATTAAAAAAGGAAGTAGTTCATGGCTGTAACTGAATTTGATTCCATTTGAACATGTTATCAAATTAATTGCATGGCTTATTCAAAGATGTTGGCGCATTTTAAATCAATATAGAATAATATGACAGTGACTGTGCATATAGAGTATTACATAAAAACATGTAATGGTGGATGCCTAAATGTACTGATTAATCATAAATGAATGCAAATTACTTTGCTCAAGAGGCATTTTCAATGTGGGGTCAATGACAAGTTATATAGTTATGTCTATTTCCTTCTCTTAGTAATAAAAAACACTGATTACTTAGAGCAATATGTCAAGAGCTCTCAAAACATTATCAGAATTAAGTAAGAGAGAATCAAGATATTTGAATAACTTGTTAAATAATAATGATAAACAAGTTAGAATACTATAAATTAGAAAGGGATTATTAGAAGTGACTTGACAAACAAACCGTTAGAAAATTAGAGAATAGTATTTCTTTTCAGAAAAATGCTAATTAATTTTATGGTTAATTTTTAATTTCACAGTTTTGAAAGTGTAAGTAAATTGTCTAATGATTAGGGTAATTTAAACTGGATACAACTTACATAGTTGGCAAGCTGTGCTTATGTTTACTATTTACTTGTTTAAATTATATCATGTTATATTATATTAATTTAAATTTAAATGTGCCTACAAGCTCACTAATCCCCTAAAAACAGAGGTTTTAGAAAAAATACTCAAGAGTTTCAGTTTGGTATCTTTGTGATAGAGTGGCACACATAAAAACATAGCAAAATAAAACATTTAAATAAAAACTTATTTTTGGAGGAAAATAAAGAGTGGCTCCAATCCCACTAAAAAAATAGATCACAAACTACTAGATCAGAAACTAGTATTTCTGGTAATTCTGTTGTTCTTCTTTATTTTTTATATTTTACAAAACAATCTAAGCTGAAGATAAAATCTACTGTTTTGTCAAGTTTGAGAGTTTAGATATTTATAACCTATTCTCACCATTGTTTTTTATAATGTACAGTATATATACAAGCTTTATTAATACACATAAAACAGGATAATTCCATACATTATTTTGTGCAATGCATACTGGGTTGAGTAATAAGACAGCCCAGCACTAGTAGTTAAAATACAGAGCCTAAGGCTCAAAATACTGTAGTCTAATTAACAGTTATTATTCTATCCTGTCATCATCTTACCTTTCAGTAAATAAGGTGGGGTCCTCTGAAGCTGAACCACACAACTATACAAACAACTAGTCGGCTTAAGGAGACCTCATGTATAAAAAGTAGCTACAAATGAGGACTGACTACAATGTACCAGGATATTATACTTTATTGAAAATTTGTATAAAAAAATTATGCAAACACTAAGTTAGCAAAATCTAAACCATCCCCTAAACACCATTTAAAAACTAAAACATTGACAACGTTGTCACCTTTTAAATCTTTAGCCCTGGCCCTCATCACCCCACACTTACACACATCTCAAATGACTACAGTATAATTCAAACCACCAGCCAGCTGGCAGAGATTAATCCAGTTTAGGAGAGGACTCTTACCAGCCATACATAACACCCAGACTTGGGTTTATTTTAATTTCAGGTCTGCAAACTGCAGAATCCTAATTCTAAATCCTGATAGGGCACAGTGTAGTCCACTCCTATTCATAAAGCTTAGGGTAATATTCTACGTAAAGCATATAACCTGTAAGGGTCAGGAGCATAAATGTTTGAAACTGGACTGCCTTGGGTTGATGCAAGTTTAATCTCTAAATAGTAATGGCTGCATGACAGCTAAAGTACACTTGATGTAACTAGACACCAGTGTTCATTGGCCAGATTTGAAATGTCAGAGAATCGGCAGTTCTTAAATGCACTATTCAAATGACTGCTAAAGTCCACAGTCCACAAACTGAATCCTTTTAGGTTTGGCACCATAGAAGATGAAGAGGCTCTCACCACTCCAGTATTTGTCTGTGGCCGTTCACCTGCTCTTCTGCTCAACCTGTCTCACGCACAGCCGCTGCCGTCACAGGCCAGAGATGGAGATACTGGAGAGCCTCCAGATATGGGCAATGTGATTGTATGAATTAACCCCTATTGATATCTTAGTTTATGCGACGGAACAGGATGGACTAGTTTATGCTGCTCTACTAGCACTTTCATCCTTTTGCCATGCTATGCCTTTCTTCACTGAATCTTTGCATACCTGCTTCCCTGCCTTCATTTTCTATGGTGCTAAGCCTATAAGGATTCAGTCTGCAGACTGTGGACATTAGCAGTCATTTCAATGGTGCATTTAAGAACTGATTGTTCTCTGATGTTTCAAATTTGGTCAATGAACTCTGGTGTTTAGTTACATCAATTGTGCATTAGCTGTCATGCAGCCTTTACTATTTAGAGATTAACTTGTGTCAACTCAAGGCAGTCCAACTTCCATCATTTATGCTCCTGCTCCTTACAGGTTTTATGCTTTACACAGAATATTACCTTAAGCATTTATGAATAGGAGAAGAATTTGACACAGGCACAAAATCATGTTATTGTGCTTGTTTTTATCTGTTGTCTGACCATTTGTGTTTTAATAGCTTTAAGCAATACTTGGCTATAACTGGCTGATTGCTGAGGAATGTGGTTGAATTTGAGGAGGATATAGCCATCTATTGAAGCACTTATGACCTACTCTTTGACTGAGAGGTCAGTGAGAGGGTGAGTGCTCCCCTGATTACTGAGTGATGTCTTACAGTGGGATAGTTAAATCACACTGTTCATTTTCTTAAAGCACAATGCTTATGTGGATATTTGATTGTATAGTCGAGTGACATTTTTGTTATATTTTATTTATGCATATGTTATGCCTTTGTTTCAATGCTTTAAAAACTTGATTGTACATCTTCTTCCTCATTTATACATGTGGTTTCAAGTAAAGAAATTGGTTTCACGTTGTTTTCAAACACTGGATTCATTGTTATGTATTAATTAATTAATTCATGTGTTTTGCTAGGTGTGTTGTAGTGGTAGAATAATCAGTTTAGGAGCACTGCAGTATATCTAAATGCAGGGGCGGACTGACTATTTGGAAACTTGGGCACTGCCTGAGGGCCCGGGGTCAGTAAGGGGCCCCATGAGATGCCTCTGGTACCTTTTTCAGAGGCTTTTTTGAGTTTGGGCAAGGACACAGGGGCCCCATGAGTTGTCAGTCCGCACCTGTCTAAATGTATATACAGTATATAAAGATTTGTTGGCCCCAAGTTGTTATTATTATTATCATGTTTTTACTATACAACATAGCACAGCACTCTACATTTATACTATAACATTATTCATTCCCTATAGGTTACTCAAAAGAAAACTAAAGTCACCAGGAAAAATGGTTAATTTATTTCATTAAAGCTGTTTAAAACCCAAACTCAAAACATTTTATATATTGTAGCTTACCAATCATTAGATGTCGTGGCTGCATCAGTTTTCTTTTTTTAGGCTTTTTTCCCCTCGATTTTCACCTGGTGATATGGCCAATAACACACCTCCTGTTTTAGAGTCCTTCGCTCTGGATGAAAGAGCACAGGGGGCAACTTTGGAAAACAACATTGCCAGTCTGGGAGGAAGGGAGCTGTTTTCTTTCTGGGATAAAGATCTTACATAAATACTGTAAATAAAAGCTGATCATTGTAAGCACCCCTACTCATTTTAAATTGCTACATTTTCAAGAGAATGTATTCTTTTAAAAAAACAACAGAACTATTGACCAGATCATCACATTAGAAAAAAGGAAAAGAAAGCCTAAAAAAGAAAATGAATGCAGCGATCACATCTACGAAATGGAAAGCTACAATATAATAAAGGTTTGCTTTTGAATTTAATACCACTTTAAGTATGAAAAAAAATTATTATAGCCTGTCAACATTCTGCAATTGGTTACCAAGAACAGATTGAAGTGGCAGTGGTGACACAATACATGCTGTAAATATCAATTTCCATCTAGTATACTAAACATAGCTTATGCATACATGGGCTTATTTACTTTAAGGATTTTAATCACATCTGAACTTTATTGAAAAGGTCACTACATGACTATGTTTATTAATATTTGTTGTCATTATTTAAATTCATATACCTGTCACTGTTGCTTTTTAAAAATGCTCTGAGCAAGTCAGCCTTCAAGCTGAGAAGAGACTTTATAGTTACATCATGGTGTGGTATATATAATGAAACCTTGAAATGAGAAGGAAGATCAATTGATGTAATTCTTTCCCTTAACTTCACAATATCTTACCAAACAGTATTAATCAATAATTGTGCATATTTATTTATTTATTTTTCAGTTTATGCTATTGATTGTTCAAGCCTGATCCAAATGGAGTATATAGAATCACACTGGGTCTGTGAGAACATCTTGGGTCAAAACATCTCTCCACTTTAGTGGGATTCCCTATTGCAGTGCAATGAGACAGCTAATGTTCATACCAATTTTACAGCCCTGGTATGGTTACACTGCTTAGAAGTCAATATTAGCCCTTTATTCATATTTTATTCAGCACCCCTTTTGATCTTCCTATGCAGACTGTTACCTTGGCCCAAGAAAAGCCCTTATGATTTTAAATGGACAAATTGTGAGCTTAATATTGTAAAATGTTGTTATGTTGTCATTACATTCTGTTTATCAAAAAGTGTATAAAGCTGGATTCTAAATATTTAAATATATACATATATAGTTGAAAGGCATGCAAAGGAACTGTTTCATCTTCAGAAGGATTTGTAATTCTTTTCAGCCATCCTTGTAATTGAGACACCCCAATTATGTCCTTGACTTCCACTGCCGCAACAGAAAAGCTTAACAAAGAACACATACAAAACCTATTGCTTTGGCAATAATACGTGCAAAGGGTGCATGTAGAGAATGATAGCAATTATGTCTCATCCAAACAATTATATCTATATAGAAATGGAAGCCATTTAGTTAAATGCACAGCAACTAGAAAAATAGACATCCTTCCCTGTAGAAGTTGGCCTACCCTTTCCATTTCTAGATTTACATTAACCCAAAACATGCAAGAGCTGTTCCATTCATACTCTTCTTCTTAACGTAAACAGATTGCAGGACTTAAAAGAACTTAAAAGAAAAAAATATTTACTACATTTCGTAGGAGTACACATGTGAGCTAAAATCATTTCTATAAAAACTGAAATATGAATGCTATGGAATATTGTTCTTTGCATATCATCATTGCAATTTGCATAAATTAGTGAATAAGCCCATTTGTTCACGCTTTTTATTTTTTTCTGACTACAGCATATATTTAACCTTTTTTAAACATAATGTTTTGATTAAATTTTAATCAAGCAAATTGTAAGGAAAACATATTGTAAATACTGAAAAGCGTGTATTCAGTATATGAATATTTACGCACATCTTACATTTACATTTT
The DNA here is from genome assembly GCF_062004578.1 of Staurois parvus. Lineage (NCBI taxonomy): Eukaryota > Metazoa > Chordata > Amphibia > Anura > Ranidae > Staurois > Staurois parvus. The sequence goes on from NW_028318000.1 coordinate 3,678,184, forward strand.
TACCTATTTGATCTTAATGTTGCATAATTTTTTTTATAAAAAAATATTTTATTGGATTCGTTTTTACTTGACATTTTGTGTTTTGATTGGCATTTGCTTCTTGCAAGCTGTCAAATCTAAAGCCTGCAACACAAGCCAGCAGCAGAATATGCCTTTTTAGGCAAGATATACAATTTTTACAAATGTTTATAAATAAATAAAAGAAGGGAAATTGTAATGATCCAAAAAAGGCTAGGCTTTCATTAGAGTACTGCTTGCAAAGATATAATTCCCCCAGGGCTTAAATTCCTCATTTTCACACAGAAATCAGAAATGCAAAAAAGGGCAATATTTATTCCATTAATTGACACAACTGTGTTTATTTTGAAAACTAATTAGCATATATATATGTATCAGTATACAGTCTTAAGCTGAAATAACAACTGTGTAAAATAAGTGCAGCAGTTATTTTATAGCAAGCAACTTTACTGGTTGTTTTTTTCTAATAAGTTTATAATTCCTTAATTACTCACCATCAGGAGTTGCATGTAAGGTATGTTAGTAAAAGTAGGGGTGGCAAGATTTGGAGGGGTAGGAGTGGTTTGGTGGAGCAAATCAGATGTAGAGAAGAGTGAAGTGGTAGCAGGAAACTGTGAGGGGAGTGTGGAGTCATGATGTGGGCAGGGGAGTGGCACCCATCAGGATAGTTGGATATAGCCTAAAGAGGAGCCTGTAGTGGGTGATGAACCTGGACTAGGCCAGGCATAAAAGAATCAGTAAAATGGTAAAAAGGTAATGCTGAACATTGAACTGTTTTTGACATTTGACTGCTAAATGCAACTTTCTAAGTAATGATCAGTTCTCAGTGGAAGTGAAAGTAAAAACTTCACATGCAGAGAAAAGACTAGTTGCAGTTGGGAAACAGGTGGTGACCTAGTCAAGAAGCGTCAACCGGTGTGGAAGTAGAAGTGTACAGTGGACCATGTGGAAGGAATTGGCCTGTTACAGGGAGGTGCTACATTCATGAGTTCTTCTCTTATTGATGTCATGTACACACAGTCTCTACTCACATGTATTTCATACAGATGCATACATTCCTACATTCTGAACAGGTAAAGGATGACATTGCTTTGGAACAAAGATAACACTCACAGTTAAATCATTTGCATATTTTGACTCTTCCTATGAAATATAAAGTTGACCGCATCCTATTTTGCATCTTGGGTCTTTCTATTGGTTCTTTAATATGATATGTATTTCAGGGACCTACAGATAGGACTGGAAGGATGTGGTTAATATAGCTTATCTCATGGTTTATTGCCAAATTTGCACATAATTTCAACTGTATAAACTGTGTAAACATTTTAATCTGCTGTTCTTTTTTTTTACATGCAGCTTGTAGATTTTTTGTTTGTGTGTGCCAAGTTAAAGTGACACCAAACTCACAATGTTTACAAATAATATACACTATATTGCAAAAAGTATTGGGACGCCTGCCTTTACATGTACATGAACTTTAATGGCATCCCAGTCTTAGTCCATAGGGTTCAATATTGAGTTGACTCACCCTTTGCAGCTATCACAGCTTCAACTCTTCTGGGAGGGTGGTCCACAAAGCTGTCCACAAGGTTTAGGAGTGTGCCTATGGGAATGTTTGACCATTCTTTCAGAAGCACATTTGTGAGGTCAGGTACTGATGTCAGATGGTAAGATCTGGCTCGCATTCTCTGCTTTAACCACTTGAGCCCCAGAGGATTTACCCCCCTTAATGACCAGGCCTTTTTTTGCTGTTTGGCGCTGCACTAATTCAAATGATAATTGCGCGGTCATGCAATGCTATACCCAAACAAAATTTACGTCCTTTTTTTCACACAAATAGAGCTTTCTTTTGGTGGTATTTGATCACCTGTGCGCTTTTTATTTTTTGCGCTATAAACAAAAAAACCACGAAAATTTTGAAAAAAAACAATATTTTCTACTTTCAGCTATAAAAAATATATCGTAAACTCAAAGTTAGTCATAAATTTAAGCCAAAATGTATTCTGCTACATGTTTTTGGTAAAAAAAATCCCAATAAGTGTATATTGATTGCTTTGTGTGAAAGTTATAGCGTCTACAAACTATCGTATAGATGCTGTAATTTATGCCTTTTTTTGCTATACAGCGCTGCACTAATTCAAATGATAATTGCACGATCATGCAATGCTGTACCCAAACGAAATTTACGTCCTTTTTTTCACACAAATAGAGCTTTCTTTTGGTGGTATTTGATCACCTGTGCGCTTTTTATTTTTTGCGCTATAAACAAAAAAACCACAAAAAATTTGAAAAAAAACAATATTTTCTACTTTCAGCTATAAAAAATATATCGTAAACTCAAAGTTAGTCATAAATTTATGCCAAAATGTATTCTGCTCCACGTTTTTGGTAAAAAAAATCCCGTGCATTAGCGGGCAAACTGGCGCTATCTAGGAGGGGCGCTAACACTATCGGAAGTCACCAGTGACACTAATACAGTGATCAGTAAAAATCTGTTCACTGTAATCAATGACACTGGTGACAGGGCAGTGAAGGGGTTAACTGGGGGGGGCGATCAAGGGGTTAAATGGGATTTCTGGTGCACTAGCGGGCAAACTGGCGCTATCTGGGAGGGGCGCTAACACTATCGGAAGTCGCCAGCGACACTGCTACAGTGATCAGTAAAAATTGGTTCACTGATCAGTGACACTGGTGACAGGGCAGTGAAGGGGTTAACTGGGGGGGGGGGGTGATCAAGGGGTTAAACGGGATTACTGGTGTACTGGCGGGAAAACTGGCCCTATCTGGGAGGGGCGCTAACACTATCGGAAGTCGCCAGCGACACTGATACAGTGATCAGTAAAAATTGGTTCACTGATCAGTGACACTGGTGACAGGGCAGTGAAGGGGTTAACTGGGGGGGGGGGGGCGATCAAGGGGTTAAACGGGATTACTGATGTACTGGCGGGCAAGCTGGCGCTATCTGGGAGGGGCGCTAACTCTATCGGAAGTCGCCAGCGACACTGATACAGTGATCAGTAAAAATTGGTTCACTGATCAGTGACACTGGTGACAGGGCAGTGCAGGGGTTAACTGGGGGGGGGGCGATCAAGGGGTTAAACGGGATTACTGGTGTACTGGCGGGCAAACTGGCGCTATCTGGGAGGGGCGCTAACTCTATCGGAAGTCGCCAGCGACACTGATACAGTGATCAGTAAAAATTGGTTCACTGATCAGTGACACTGGGTGACAGGGCAGTGAAGGGGTTAACTGGAGGGGGGGGGCGATCAAGGGGTTAAACGGGATTACTGGTGTACTGGCGGGCAATCTGGCGCTATCTGGGAGGGGCGCTAACTCTATCGAAAGTCGCCAGTGACACTGATCAGTAAAAATCGCTTCACTGATCAGTAACACTGGTGACAGGGCAGTGAAGGGTTAACTGGAGGGGGGGGGGCGATCAGGGGGTTAAATGTGTCCTAGAGTGTTCTAACTGTAGTGTAGTGCTTGTGTACTCACTTTTTGGATGTCTTCTTCTCTGTCTGGAACGGAATGTGTCCAGGCAGAGAAGAATGACATCATATCCTGCCCTGTGTATGTCAACACAGGACAGGATAGGACAGGGACCGATCATGTGATTTCAGCCAGAAATCACTGGCTGAAATCTAATGATTGATCCCTCCTGGATCAAATAGTGTCACCCGCGGGTCGGCGGGAGCGCGCGCGCGCCCCCTGCCGGCGAAAGTGTCGGGAGCGCGGAACCCGTTTTTAAACGTGGTTTTGCGCTCCACTGCCGCCCTGCACACGTATATACACAGTGGCAGGGCGGCAAGCGGTTAATTCATCCCAAAGGTGTCTTATCGGGTTGAGGTCAGGACTCTGTACAGGCCAGTCAAGTTGCTCCACCCCAAACTCGCTAATCCATATCTTTATGGACCTTGCTTTGTGCACTGGTGTGCAGTATGTTGGAACAGGAAGGGGCCATTCCCAAACTGTTCCTACAAAGTTTGGAGCATGAAATTGTCCAAAATGTCTTGGTATGCTGACGCCTTAGAAGCTCTCTTCACTGGAACTAAGGATTCAAGCCCCACCCCTGAAAAACAACCCCACACCATAATCCCCCCTCCACAAAATGTTACACTTGGCACAATGCAGTCAGGCAATTACAATTCTTCTGGCAACCACCAAACCCAGACATGTCCATCGCATTGCCAGACAGATAAATGTGCTTTTTCACTCTAGAGAACATGTCTCCACTGCTCTACAGTCCAGTGGTGAAGTGCTTTACACCACTGCATTCGACACTTTGCATTGCAGTTGGTGATGTAAGGCTTGGATGCAGCTGCTCGGCCATGGAAACCCATTCCATGAAGCTCTCTACACACTGTTGTTGTGCTAATCTGAAGGCCCCACAAAGTTTGGAGATCTTTAGCTATTGACTGTGCAGACAGTTAGTGACTTCTGCACACTGTGCGCTTCAGCATGCGCTGACCCCCCTCTGTCATTTTACGTGGCCTACCACTTGGTGGCTGAGTTGCTGTTGTGCCCAGTTGCTTTCACTTTGTTATAATACCACTTACAGTTGACCGTGGAATATTTAGTAGTAAGGAAATTTAATGGATGGACTTATTGCACAGGTGGCAACCTATCACAGTACCATGTTTGAATTCACTGAGCTCCTGAAAACAACCTATTCTTTCACATATGTTTGTAAAAGCAGTCTGCATGCCTAAGTGCTTTATTTTATACACCTGTGGCCATAGATGTGATTGAAACACCTGAATCCAATGATTTGGAGGGGTATCCCAATACTTTTGGCAATAGTGTATATAATAAATCACAAATGTTACTGTCTATTCTTCTCATACTTCTCAAATCCCCATTTTGTTCAGTGAGATCTGAATTCCTGTTTGAGGTTTATGTTCATTGTCCATGGTCTCCATATATGTGGGAATGTAGCCACCCTCTCTTTATCTCTTCTGAGATGTACTACAAAGTTACACACTCTTCACACAGCACAGAGCATCACCTCCTCCTCCCTTTAGTCTTATCACTGTCCACATATCTCTGCCCCTAACCTCTTGAGTGAAAATGGGACCCAGAAAACAGCAAACATTTATTTGTGAAGCATTATATGTAGAGATGAGCGAATCGAAGTAGGCGAAGTGGAATTCGAGTCGAATATTGGAAATTTTTCCTAAAATGGCGGCGGACATGTGCGGCAACGGAGCGGGGATGTCTGGGAAGGCGCGCAGACAAGCCCCGCTGACCCATAATGCATTCCTTAATGACATGTGATCGCATTAGCCAATCAGCAGCCAGGCAGCCAGCACTGTGTAATGGTCGAGCTATAAATAGCGGCCATTTTAGAATTCTTCATTTGCCTCCAGTCATTCAAGAGAGGCAGACCGCTCTGTATTAGGGACAGAGTTAGGGCCACAGAAACGTTACTTGGGGACAGAGAAACGTTACTTAGGGACAGAGAAGCATTACTCAGGGACACAGAATTGTTAATGAGGGCCACAGAATCGTTACTTAGGGCCAAAGAAACGCTAGTTAGGGCCACAGAATTGTTACTCAGGGACAGACAGAATTGTTACTGAGTGCCAGAGAATTGTTACTTAGGGCCACAGAAACGTTAGTTAGGGCCACAGAATTGTTACTCAGGGACAGACACAGAATTGTTACTGAGGGCCACAGAACTGTTACTTAGGGCCACAGAAACGTTATTAGGGCCACAGAATTGTTACTCAGGGACAGACAGAATTGTTACTGAGTGCCAGAGAATTGTTACTTAGGGCCACAGAAACGTTAGTTAGGGCCACAGAACTGTTACTCAGGGACAGACACAGAATTGTTACTGAGGGCCACAGAACTGTTACTGAGGGCCACAGAAACGTTAGTTAGGGCCACAGAATTGTTACTCAGGGACAGACACAGAATTGTTACTGAGGGCCACAGAACTGTTACTTAGGGCCACAGAAACGTTAGTTAGGGCCACAGAATTGTTACTCAGGGACAGACACAGAATTGTTACTGAGGGCCACAGAATTGTTACTTAGGGCCACAGAATTGTTACTCAGGGACAGACAGAATTTTTACTGAGTGCCAGAGAATTGTTACTTAGGTCCACAGAAACGTTACTCAGGGACACAGAATTGTTACTGAGGGCCACAGAACTGTTACTTAGGGCCACAGAAACGTTAGTTAGGGCCACAGAATTGTTACTCAGGGACAGACACAGAATTGTTACTGAGGGCCACAGAATTGTTACTTAGGGCCACAGAAACGTTACTCAGGGACACAGAATTGTTACTGAGGGCCACAGAACCGATACTTAGGGCCACAGAATTGTTACTCAGGGACAGACACAGAATTGTTACTCAGGGACACAGAATTGTTACTGAGGGCCACAGAACCGTTACTTAGGGCCACAGAAACGTTACTCAGGGACACAGAATTGTTACTGAGGGCCACAGAACCGATACTTAGGGCCACAGAATTGTTACTCAGGGACAGACACAGAATTGTTACTCAGGGACACAGAATTGTTACTGAGGGCCACAGAACCGTTACTTAGGGCCACAGAAACGTTACTCAGGGACACAGAATTGTTACTGAGGGCCACATAACCGTTACTTAGGGCCACATAATTGTTACTCAGGGACAGACACAGAATTGTTACTGAGGGACACAGAATTGTTACTGAGGGCCACAACCGTTACTTAGGGCCACAGAATTGTTACTCAGGGACACAGAATTGTTACTGAGGGCCACAGAACCGTTACTTAGGGCCACAGAATTGTTACTCAGGGACACAGAATTGTTACTGAGGGCCACAGAACCGTTACTTAGGGCCACAGAATTGTTACTCAGGGACAGACACAGAATTGTTACTGAGGGACACAGAATTGTTACTGAGGGCCACAGAAACGTTAATCAGGGACACAGAATTGTTACTGAGGGCCACAGAACCGTTACTTAGGGCCACAGAATTGTTACTCAGGGACACAGAATTGTTACTGAGGGCCACAGAACCGTTACTTAGGGCCACAGAATTGTTACTCAGGGACAGACACAGAATTGTTACTGAGGGACACAGAATTGTTACTGAGGGCCACAGAAACGTTAATCAGGGACACAGAATTGTTACTGAGGGCCACAGAACCGTTACTTAGGGCCACATAAAAGTTAATCAGGGACACAGAATTGTTACTGAGGACCACAGAACCGTTACTTAGGGCCACAGAATTGTTACTCAGGGACAGACACAGAATTGTTACTGAGGGACACAGAATTGTTACTGAGGGCCACAGAACCGTTACTTAGGGCCACAGAAACGTTAATCAGGGACACAGAATTGTTACTGAGGGCCACAGAACCGTTACTTAAGGCCACATAAACGTTAATCAGGGACACAGAATTGTTACTGAGGGCCACAGAACCGTTACTTAGGGCCACAGAATTGTTACTCACGAACAGACACAGAATTGTTTCTTGAGGGACACAGAATTGTTACTGAGGGCCACAGAACCGTTACTTAGGGCCATAGAAACGTTAATCAGGGACACAGAATTGTTACTGAGGGCCACAGAACCGTTACTTAGGGCCACGTAAACGTTAATCAGGGACAGACACAGAATTGTTACTGAGGGACACAGAATTGTTACTGAGGGCCACAGAACCGTTACTTAGGGCCACAGAATTGTTACTTAGGGACACAGAATTGTTACTGAGGGCCACAGAACCGTTACTTAGGGCCACAGAATTGTTACTTAGGGACACAGAATTGTTACTGAGGGCCACAGAACCGTTACTTAGGGCCACAGATTTGTTACTTAGGGACACAGAATTGTTACTGAGGGCCACAGAACTGTTACTTAGTGCCACAGAATTGTTACTCGGACAGACACAGAATTGTTACTCAGGGATACAGAATTGTTACTGAGGGTCACAGAACCGTTACTTAGGGCCACAGAATTGTTACTCAGGGACACAGAATTGTTACTGAGGGCCACAGAACTGTTACTTAGGGCCACAGAATTGTTACTCAGGGACACAGAATTGTTACTGAGGGCCACAGAACTGTTACTTAGGGCCACAGAAAGGTTACTCAGGGACACAGAATTGTTACTGAGGGCCACAGAACTGTTACTTAGGGCCACAGAATTGTTACTCGGACAGACACAGAATTGTTACTCAGGGACACAGAATTGTTACTGAGGGCCACAGAACCATTACTTAGGGCCACATAAACGTTAATCAGGGCCACAGAATTGTTACTGAGGGCCACAGAACCGTTACTTAGGGCCACGTAAACGTTAATCAGGGACAGACACAGAATTGTTACTGAGGGACACAGAATTGTTACTGAGGGACACAGAATTGTTACTGAGGGCCACAGAACCGTTACTTAGGGCCACAGAATTGTTACTTAAGGACACAGAATTGTTACTGAGGGCCACAGAACCGTTACTTAGGGCCACAGAATTGTTACTTAGGGACACAGAATTGTTACTGAGGGCCACAGAACCGTTACTTAGGGCCACAGATTTGTTACTTAGGGACACAGAATTGTTACTGAGGGCCACAGAACTGTTACTTAGTGCCACAGAATTGTTACTCGGACAGACACAGAATTGTTACTCAGGGATACAGAATTGTTACTGAGGGCCACAGAACCGTTACTTAGGGCCACAGAATTGTTACTCAGGGACACAGAATTGTTACTGAGGGCCACAGAACTGTTACTTAGGGCCACAGAATTGTTACTCAGGGACACATAATTGTTACTGAGGGCCACAGAACTGTTACTTAGGGCCACAGAAAGGTTACTCAGGGACACAGAATTGTTACTGAGGGCCACAGAACTGTTACTTAGGGCCACAGAATTGTTACTCGGACAGACACAGAATTGTTACTCAGGGACACAGAATTGTTACTGAGGGCCACAGAACCGTTACTTAGGGCCACATAAACGTTAATCAGGGACACAGAATTGTTACTGAGGGCCACAGAACCGTTACTTAGGGCCACATAATTGTTACTCAGGGACAGACACAGAATTGTTACTGAGGGACACAGAATTGTTACTGAGGGCCACAGAACCGTTACTTAGGGCCACAGAATTGTTACTCAGGGACAGACACAGAATTGTTACTCAGGGACACAGAATTGTTACTCAGGGACACAGAATCGTTGAATTAAAGAGTATGTCAGACAACATGCAGAGGAGTGGCAGAGGAGGCAATGTTTTAGGAGCGAGCAGACGTGGCAGCAGAGGAAGGGGTCGAGGCAGCACTATTCGCAGCCAGAGGCCAGTGCTCCCGGTGTCATCCAGCGGTCGTGTCTCCACCGACAACCCTGCCGTCGTCGATTGGTTGGCTCGGTCGTCTTCCTCTTCCCAGGTCACCTCTGACACCTACAGCCAATGGTCGGTGGGTACGTCAGACACAACCGTTAGTTGGCATGGCCCGGGACCAAGCCCACTGAAATCACGTGTCCTCTACCTGCCCCTGTCCTTTGGTGTTCCCTCACCAAGCGAAGTATCGCATGTTGTGGGCTCAGCCCCACTGTACAGTGAGGAAGAGCTAACAGAGGGCGGTCAGGAACGGGGGGAGACATCCGCCTTTTCAGCAGCCAGGCGAAGAAGTAGTGGCGAGGAGAGTGGCTCGGTAGCCGGTCTAGAGACAGGTCTGTCTCCTGACCCACACGCAGCCGAGGGGGCTAGTAGTGATGCGAAGACCCTACTTGATGATGAGGAGGTTGATCGCACTTGGCAGCCTCATCGTCATCAGGCAATTTCTTCCGCATCATCAGGAGAAGAGGGTGGCAGCTTGGCAGCGAGCAAAACAGTCGGTGGGTTGCCCAGGAGACAGCAGCAGGGTCGCAGCAGTGTCAGTGGAGCCAAACGGCCACGGAGTAGAGCACCAGCTCCACTGCAGCCTACCACCATGGCCAGTAGTGGTGCCGGTGTGCACGGAGGAAGCAGCAGTCAGCCAGTGAGGAGTATCAGGGGCAAAGTTTCCTACTCGGCGGTGTGGCAATTTTTTGTCAAGCCGCCCGAGGAAGTAAACGTAGCCGTATGTCGACTATGTGGCCAGAAAGTCAAGCGTGGCCAGGGGGCCCAAGTTGGGACTACAGCGTTGCGGCAGCATATGCAGCGTCGCCATTTGGTGGCCTGGGAAAACCGTGATAAAGATACGGCGGTTCTGCCCGCCCCAGCCCCCGCTCCATCACCCGCTCCGTTACTTGCTCCGTCACCTGACGTCAATCGCCCTCCATCAGCCAGTCAAGGCTCCAACACCTCTGCTGAGGGGAGTTGTCGCTCGTTGGCATCTTCCGCTCGTTCAGATGCTCCTTCTCCTGCTACTCCTCTTCACGGATTCCGTCAGCAGTCTTTCTTGGAATCCGTTTCCAAGAGACAACAGTTTGCGAGCACGCACCCGACGGTGCAAAAGTTGAACGTCCTCCTGTCCAAGTTTCTGGTGCTGCAGTCCCTCCCTTTCCAAGTGGTGGACTCAGCACCTTTCCGAGAAATGATGGCTTGTGCCGCGCCGCGGTGGAGAGTGCCAAGCCGTCATTTCTTCGCCAAAAAGGCAGTGCCAGCCCTGCATTTACATGTAGAAGAGATGGTGGGCCAGTCTTTGAGCATGTCGGTCTCTGCCAAAGTGCACGGCAGCGCCGACGTGTGGAGCTGTAACTACGGTCAGGGACAGTACATGTCATTTACGGCCCACTGGGTGAACGTGGTGCCGTCACAGCCGCACCAGCAACTTGGACAGGTCACGCCGCTTTGCCTCCACGTTTGCACGTCCTTGGTCCGGCAAAGATGTCCGCCTCTACCACCTCTTCTTCCTTCGTGTCCTCAGCCGCCACCCCCGTGCCAAGTCCCATTACCCGACCGGCATATCACATGTGCAGGGCGCAACGGTGTCACGCTGTGCTGCACCTGGTATGCCTTGGCGAACATAGTCACACAGGGGAGGAACTTCTCAGTGTAATGAACAGAGAAATCGACAGATGGCTGTCTCCGCGCAAACTCAAAATCGGAACCATGTTGACCGACAGCGGAAAGAACATGTTGTCTGCTCTGTGTCAAGGAAGGTTGTGCCATGCGCCATGCATGGCTCACGTGTTCAATCTGGTTGTCAAGCGGTTCCTAAAATCCACCATCCCACTGCAAGACATCCTTAAAATGTCACGTAAACTTTGCATGCATTTCAGCCATTCCTACACCGCAAAGCACACCCTCCTTGAGCTGCAGCGGCAGAACGGAATTGCACAGCATCGCCTGATCTGCGACGTTGCAACAAGGTGGAATTCAACCCTACACATGTTAGACCGCCTTTATGAACAGCGAAAGGCCATCACCGATTTCCTGATGTTACAAGCGGATAAAGGTACTCCCCTGTGTAACTTTGATGTCAGCCATTGGCAGCTCATGCGTGACACCTGCCGCTTGCTCAGGCCCTTTGAGGAGGCCACGCTATTCGTGAGTCGGCAGGACTATGGGATGAACGACGTCATTCCTCTGTTGCACGTCCTGGAACAAATGCTGTTAACAATGGCTGGTCAGGGTGCGGTAGACGTGGCGCACAGATCTCAACGCCACATGACCCCTGTGGGGGCAGGACAGGAAGAAGAGGAGGAGGTAGAGGAGGACATTTGTGCTCAGGAATTATTGAGTGAAATGGGTGGTTTTTCCACTCAGCGGACAGGAGTGGAGGAGCAGGAGCATCTGGTAGAGGAGGAGGAAGAGGAGACAGAGGACCCAGACGCACCGTGGCAGTATGCTGTGGAGATGGAGGCAGGGAGTCCCTCGCATTCCTTGGCACAAATGGCCCATAGCATGCTCGGTTGCTTGCGTAGCGACAGCCGAATAATAACCATCAGACAGAGGGATGACTTTTGGCTGTCCACCTTGTTGGACCCTCGCTACCGTTCAAAAATGGTGGCCTTTTTCACACCTGCTGAGAGGGAGGCCAAAATAACGTACTATAAAAACCACCTATGTAGTCAGTTGGTCTCTGCCTGTCTGCGCCAACGTCCATCCTCAGACACTGTGGGCCCTGTGCGCTCGCGTTCCGCTGCCATGGCAGCAGGGGAGGGGTGGGGTGGTGGGAACAGTGGCAGCTCCACCAGCAGCGGCTGCCTCAGTCTGCAGTCGATGATGAGTAGCTTTCTTCACCAGCGCAGTGAGGAAACTACTAACCAGCCGCAGCAGCAGCAGCAGTAGCATCAGGTGGACCTGGAGCAGGACCTCAAACAACAGGCTTGGGCCTACTTGGACAGCACCCTGCCAACCGAGGTAGACAATCCCCTTGACTACTGGGCAACGAAACTTGACCTTTGGCCCCAACTAGCTGAATTTTCCCTTGAAAGGCTGTCATGCCCGGCCAGTAGCGTGGCATCGGAGCGCGTGTTTAGTGCGGCAGGAGGTATTGTAACTCCGCGGAGGACACGACTGTCCACCCAAAGTGTGGAGAGACTCACGTTTGTGAAAATGAATCAGGCGTGGATTAGTCTGGATTTCAAACCACCAGTTCCTGACACAACTGACTAAATCCGCCATGAATCATGCCTCAAACATGTGCCACTTTCAGGTCTCCTCACACACTGCTGGTGTGTTCCATTTTTTGTCATAGGGTGCTGGCAGATTACGGGCCTCCCATAGCTGCTGCCAGGCCCCTAATCTGCCATGGGCCCTTTTTATACCGCCTCCTCATGCTGCTGCCAAGTCCAGAGTCTGTCATGGGTCCCTGTACGGCCTCCCATTGCTGCGGTCTCCATCGCCACACTCTGCCATGTGCCACTTTCTGGTCTCCTCATACACTGCTGGTGTGTTGAATTTTTTGACATAGGGTGCTGGCAGATTACGGGCCTCCCATAGCTGCTGCCAGGCCCCTAATCTGCCATGGGCCCCTATATACCGCCTCCTCATGCTGCTGCCAAGTCCAGAGTCTCTCATGGGTCCCTGTACGGCCTCCCATTGCTGCTGTCTCCATCGCCACACTCTGCCATGTGCCACTTTCAGGTCTCCTCACACACTGCTAGTGTGTTGAATTTTTTGACATAGGGTGCTGGCAGATTACGGGCCTCCTATAGCTGCTGCCAGGCCCCTAATCTGCCATAGGCCCCTATATACCGCCTCCTCATGCTGCTGCCAGGTCCAGAGTCTCTCATGGGTCCCTGTACGGCCTCCCATTGCTGCTGTCTCCATCGCCACACTCTGCCATGTGCCACTTTCAGGTCTCCTCACACACTGCTGGTGTGTTGAATTTTTTGACATAGGGTGCTGGCAGATTACGGGCCTCCTATAGCTGCTGCCAGGCCCCTAATCTGCCATAGGCCCCTATATACCGCCTCCTCATGCTGCTGCCAGGTCCAGAGTCTCTCATGGGTCCCTGTACGGCCTCCCATTGCTGCTGTCTCCATCGCCACACTCTGCCATGTGCCACTTTCAGGTCTCCTCACACACTGCTGGTGTGTTGAATTTTTTGACATAGGGTGCTGGCAGATTACGGGCCTCCCATAGCTGCTGCCAGGCCCCTAATCTGCCATGGGCCCCTATATACCGCCTCCTCATGCTGCTGCCAAGTCCAGAGTCTGTCATGGGTCCCTGTACGGCCTCCCATTGCTGCTGTCTCCATCGCCACACTCTGCCATGTGCCACTTTCAGGTCTCCTCACACTGCTGGTGTGTTGAATTTTTTGACATAGGGTGCTGGCAGATTACGGGCCTCCTATAGCTGCTGCCAGGCCCCTAATCTGCCATAGGCCCCTATATACCGCCTCCTCATGCTGCTGCCAGGTCCAGAGTCTCTCATGGGTCCCTGTACGGCCTCCCATTGCTGCTGTCTCCATCGCCACACTCTGCCATGTGCCACTTTCAGGTCTCCTCACACTGCTGGTGTGTTGAATGTTTTGACATAGGGTGCTGGCAGATTACGGGCCTCCTATAGCTGCTGCCAGGCCCCTAATCTGCCATAGGCCCCTATATACCGCCTCCTCATGCTGCTGCCAGGTCCAGAGTCTCTCATGGGTCCCTGTACGGCCTCCCATTGCTGCTGTCTCCATCGCCACACTCTGCCATGTGCCACTTTCTGGTCTCCTCACACACTGCTGGTGTGTTGAATTTTTTGTCATAGGGTGCTGGCAGATTACGGGCCTCCTATAGCTGC